>NC_092644.1:51549364-52986864 GCF_039555335.1 Amphiura filiformis | reverse complement strand
AAGATTATATAATCAATTGCGACTCTATTTCTATTTAAAAGCTCTTTGAATACTACTATATGCCGGGATTACTATAAACCTTTACATCATTCGATCATTCACGATTTTGGTCCCCCCTGTTAAAGTTTAAGACAGTCATGCACTGGATGTTCCAAAGTTTCTTTACCATTTTGAACCATCATCTCTCATAAGTATATTATCATATTATGGTCAGGAGAATACAAAAGAAGACGAAGCTGGTAATACTACTATTCCGGGACTACTATAAACCTTTACATCATTCGATCATTCACGATTTTGGTCCACCCTATAGCTGTTCAAGTTTAAGACAGTCATGCAATCGGTGTTCCAAAAGTCTCTTTACCATTTTGAACCATCATCTCTTACAAGTATAATCATATTATGGTCAGGAGAATTTTAAAAGCAAACTTGTACAATTAGTCTGATACCATAATGTGGGACTTGTTCTTTTTTATCATCGAAAGCATTATCATCATTTTCCAACTCACCTAAATATTGAGTATTTCATTGACTTAAAGGGGGTACTACACCCCCCTGATAAATTTTGTGACTAATTTTGCATTAATCTCAAAAAATATAACTATATACCGGTAGGCCTACACACTGTAACAAAAGTTATATAATTATATATTATAGGGGCAAGGAATCCAATTATACTTCACTGAAGACAAGTGGTTCATTAGGCCTAGATGTTAAGAAATGAGGTACATTCTAGCGGCACCTCTTTTCTTATCATAAAAAACGTACCGCTTGTCTTGGGTCACTGAAATTCCAGTGTAGTAACTGGATTCCTTGCCCCTATAATATACATTACTTTTCTTACCAGTGTTTTATTATTTTGGAGAAAAAATGCAAAAATAGTCACAAATTTATCAAGGGGTGTAGTACCACCTTAATTTGCAGCATCTCAAGTGCCAATATCAGCTTTTAGATATCCAAGTCAGGAATGTTTGAGGGTGATGTTGTTTACTAACTTGTTGATTTTGGACTTCCGAAGTTTAAATTCTGGAAGAAACCTCTTAAAACAAGAAAATATCCAATTAAGTTTCAACTAAATGATCATGTTGTTATCAAAAATTGCTTCTTATGGCAAAGCCAGTTGAAAGCTGTTATAAGATTTCATGTTGGACGCTAAGGCGACGAAAAAAGAAAACCCTGTTCTACGGGCCCGACCGACCCAGATTTTGAACAAATTGGGAAAAAAAATTTCCTGCACAAATGAATACCGACCCAAATTTCGACAATTTCAGGAAGATTTTGTTTTTTAATTTTGGTGATATCAGCTTTGAAAGGTCCGTCCGCCCGTAGATATCCCAGGAATGTTTGAGGGTGATGTTGTTTACAATTTAAATTCTGGAAGAAACCTCTTAAAACAAGAAAATTTAAATGATCATGTTGTTATCAAAATTTTTCTTATGGCAAAGCCAGTTGAAAGCTGTTATAAGATTTCATGTTGGATAAGGCGACGAAAAAGAAAACCCTGTTTACGGGCCCGACCGACCCAGATTTTTAACAAATTGGGAAAAAAAATTTCCTGCACAAATGAATACCGACCCAAATTTCGACAATTTCAGGAAGATTTTGTTTTTGTATTTCCAAATTGCAAATATTGCAGATTTTGGTGATTTTTTGAGTCATTTAAAAAAAAAAAAAAAAGAAGCCCGCCCGCCCGCCCCTACTTGAAAGGTCCGTCCGCCCGTAGAACAGGTTTTCTTTTTTCGTCGCCTTAAGGGCTGGGGTATGAACGTTTGGACAGTATTTATTTTGGGACATTAGAGCACATCAGACATATCGAATTGCATTCTGAATACGAAGAATGTCATTCTGATATCAAATAATTTTGAATTTTGAAATTCGCAATTTAATACACATTTATGGCAAATCATTAAAAATTGATATTTTTGATATTTAACAGTACTTGAAGTAAACTTTATAAATCTGATTGTTTATACTTAAAGTGTATGTAGGTGGGTTGAAAAGCCGACGATCAATTGAAAGTTTTGACCTTTCGTATTGAAGATAGGGCCTATGGATTTTTTTTCCCAAAACACCAAAAAAAAAAAGGTCTTTTTGGGAAAAAAATCCATATTTTCAATATGAAAGGTCAAAATTTTCAATTGACCGTCGGCTTTTCCTCCTGCTACATACACTTTAAGAATATATCATTAGATTTATATAATTTACTTCGAGGACTGTTATATATCAAAAATTCGAAAAATATCAAATTTTTATAATTTGTCATAAAATTTGTATTATATTGTGATTTTCAAAAAATGAAAATTATTTGATATCAGAAAGACATGCTTCGTATTCAGAATACAATTCGATAGGTCTGAGGTGCTCTCATGTGCCACAAAAAATACTATCGAAACGCAATAAACGCTCATTTTAGATCCCTTAAATATATATCCATTCTGTATGCAGGTAGCAGCTGTTATATAGCATGTAGGCCTATATATATTTAAAGAAATTTCATTTTAGATCAAGGAAAAGTCACCTAATAGTCTATCAAAGTAAATGATTTCATTTTACTCATACAGTAGTAGGCCTATAATGATATTTCCCCTTATATCATGACGTAACCAGGGGTGGGTGCAAAATAATAATTTCGGGGAAAAGACGAAAAAAAATCACGGTTGCATCATTTTGTTCCCGTATTATCGTAGACTGGCCCCCAGTCTCGGTTCAGGTTCCATCTCTGGATAATGTAACAATAAATAATTACGTATGCCCTATGAAAAAAAATGCCACCCCCCCCCTTATTTTCTTCAATGCCAAAAACCCATTCCTCTTCATCCACAAATCGACGCCACTAATTACACCCACCACAGTCAACCATGCAGCAATATAGAAATATACTCGTATTATAAGTGAACGCGAAAGTCCATTGAGCGCTGATTCCGAGACTGGTCCAATCTGTTAGAGATCTCACTTCCAAATATTCGTTCAACGAAGCACGGTGATTCCGATGTCAATTACGAAAGCCCCGCCCCAGTTTCAATTCAAATATGGTAGCACAAAGCTATGCCGCGGGATGTGACGCAAGATCGGATGGGACACTTGTCAACAACTGAGAGGTATTGAGCTCAAGTGGCACGCGTCTGATAGACCCATGGTACGCGCAATAATAAAAGGCAACCACTCGACTCGGACCATAGATTTTAGGCCTATTGTCCATATTGCGTACATTATCGCGTGCGGTTTGCAAATGTTTGCACATTATTTAGCTAGGGAAGCCTTTTCAAATATCCCCGCGCTGCCAAGCTGCGTTGATTGGTCGGATACAATATCGTTGTTTAGTCGCTTACACAAACGTTAATGTAGTGAAAACATGGACGTGGTATATAGAAATATTGCGTGACTCCAAATCCGTAAAAGTGAACTTCCAGCAGTTTGTGGGAGCTGGAAGTCAAATTGCCTACAGACTGGGAGGGTCCGTGTATTGGGTTGATTTTTAATGGTATGTAATCTACATTACCAGTCGTTCTCCACGGACCCGAGGGAGGGTCTAGTATTATCGGTGGTTATATACTGGGTTTTTATTTAGAGAGACTGCATGTCTTCGAGCTTGCAAAATGGCTTTATTGTAGGCTATTTTACACTATTTTGTCCAGTGATCGGGATGAAAAGGCCTTTATTGGTATATGTGCGCGAAAAAATTGTATTTGACATTATTTAGCCCCATGAATGGGCTCCTTGTCCTTTTTCTTTTCCTTTGCCTTCCCGATAGTACAAGCTTCCTCTTTGCGAAAAGCCTTTTTTTACGATTCATAATAATTATGTGTACAAGAGATGTAGCTGTAGCATTTTAAAATGGCATATGACTTTTGGGACACCCTGTAATATAGTGCAAATACATGACTTATTATGCTTTCCACAGAGAGGTACCTTTCACGAAGAGGTACTTTGTACATACAGTTGTCACTACTTTCTCATAGGTGGCGGTTATATTTAACAACAAAATATTTAAACAGTGGCGGACTTTGGGGGACTTTATAACTGATTTTGTCACGTTGATACGCACACGTGACGCAAGCCTATGTTTAATTTGAAAACAATAACCAGTACGGCAGCTAAACCTCAATTATTATCACCATGTCCATCAGGTTGTCATCACATGCAGTGATCAGATACAGGCCTAACACAAAAATAAATTGTTTCTTGCAGCTAGTAATACTAAAATATAGGCCACTCGCTCGTGGATAGAGCTCTTAATCCACCTGTAGTGTAGGCCTATCTGCTATCAGCAGTAGATAGCACCTTTATTCCCACGATGACGTGGGAGATGAAGTGATTATCTTACGCACTTCCCTATCGACCACCTATTTTGAGCAAAATGCAATCAAAGAATCGGTCATGGAGTCACGTAGGATTTATGGTACGTTTAGCGGGAGTTGGGTAACTACAGTTTGTAACAAAAATATACAATAGTATTAGGAAACACACATGTTCGGGACACATACGTTTAATCATAGGATCTGATTTTGAAGGGGTTAGCCTAAGAGCCTACATCTCTACAAAAATGAAAATTGAGTGCTCTTACATATCTGCTACTGAGTAATCATCACTTTAAGGCAGTTTGGTCAGTAGTTCCAAAAGGTAAGAATTGGCGACTACTCATGATGAATAAATTTCCAAATCTCAATGAAAATGGCTAAAAATAAAACCATTATGCTATTTTTGTCCGTGTTGGTGACAGAACTGCTACTGAAACCAAAACGGTTTAGTCAGGTCCCTGGTACACGTTGGTACAAAGTTGTGTCAACTATCCATGATCATAGGGTTGCTAGGGGATATCGTGTACTGTGCATACATACTAGATGTTTAATTTGCTGAACTTTTGTGCAACCTGAGTATTAAAATTAATTGAACCACAATTCATAGAAATTAGACCTGTTGATTACATCAAATATTGTTTGCATTTCTCTTTACCCTGTTTACTCTCTCAAACAAGAGGAGTTGCTGTGTAAATGTTTAATGACAACATCAGCCTCAGGCTGAATCTCATACTGATACAGGAATGGAGTACTACAGAGCTATTACCCAGATAACATGGCGATATTGGTCCGATGGTGGCCCAATTTATGTTCAATAATGGCCCAATATCATTTGCTCCTGGGCCCAAGATTGAAATATTGGACCTATATTGGACCAATTGAGGCTGCCAATGTGATGCCAATATGAAGATTACCGATGGTAAGCCAAGATTGGTTCAATATGCAGTGGCGTAGCTGGGATTCTTTCCAGGGGGGGGCAAGCCTGTATGGGGCGGGGCCCAAATCAACCAAACAAAAATTTTGCCGCCCTTCATCAAAAATCGTTGGCCTATGGATTCTCTCTTTCTTTTTTCCATCTCTCTTACTCCTTTATTATTTTGCCCTGCGCTAGGGGAGGGCAAATGGGGCGAGCCCAAATAGGCATTGCCAGGGGCAATTGCCCCCTGCCCCCCCGGCAGCTACGCCACTGCCAATATGGGCAGCAAAATAATGCCGATGCCAAGATTGGTGTTCGAAAACCAACATTGGGCCAATATACATGATATAATATGCATGCATGTTATCTGGGTATCAACATTCAAAAACAAGGACTGCCTTCAAAAAAAATATTTGCAGTGTTGTTCATTTACTTCAAACATTGTTTGTGTTTCTCTTTACCAAGTTTACCGCCTCAAACAAGAGGACTGTTGATGTGTAAATAAAATTTATATAAAGTCACATAATTATATTGATATGATTACATGCAGATATTATAATCACAATTAAAAAATAACACAGCACTGCTTTTTTAAGGTTTAATGAAAATGTTGATAAGAATATGTTTTGAAAGCATTTTTATTATTTTCTTATGTCAAGCATATCTAGGCATGATTAGCAGCTGAAATATAAGAGATAACGCTGACAAAACTTTGGCCAGACGCATTGTAATTGTCCTGGCGAAGGGGGTCGCCACTGGCTGCTCCTGCTGATATTGGAATGGTTGAAGTAGCTATATACTGCCAATAGTGGTATTGATGAAGTAACTATCTACTGCTGATATTGGTATTGATGAAGTATGTATCCGGGGTATATATCTACTGCCGATAATGGTATTGATGAAGTAGCCATCTACTGTTAATATTGGTGTTCATGAAGTAGCTAACTACTGCTGATATTGGTATTCACGAAGTAGGCACTGCAGGTATTGCTTTTGATAACATAGCTATCTTCTGTTGATTGGTACTGATAAAGTCGCTATCTAATGCTGATATTGGGACTGCTGAAGTAACAATCGCCTACCCAGCAAACACAAAACGTTTTCGACATCATTCGCAAAAAGTTATAAAAGGTTGTCAGAAAACGTTTAAATGTCGGGTTATATAAAGGGTATATTAAGAGTATAAAACATTTTCATAACTTTAAAAACATTTTTGATAATCTACTGCTCAGCCAACAAAAATGTTTTACAGAAAACGTTTAAATGTCGGGTTATATAAAGGGTATAAAAACGTTTTAATAACATTCCAAAAACATTCTTGAAAACTTGATACAAAACATTCTAAACAGAATGTTATTTTGGGAGTTGAAAAAATATTTTGCGAAAAATGTTTGCCCAAAATATTTTCAATAACGTTCTAAAAACGTTTTCATAACCTTTATATAACCCGACATTTAAATGTTATTAAAAGGTTTTAAAAAAACCATTTTAAGAACATTTCTGTGTTTCCTGGTTTCAAATATTTTAACATAATGTTATTTAAGTATTGACACAATATTTGGCAAAAATGTTTGCAAAAATAGTTTACAACAATTTTTGAAAACATTCAAAAATATTGTGGTTGTGTGTTTACATACAAAACGTTTTAAAAGGTTATCATGACCTTTATATAACCCGACATTTTAATGTTATTAAAACGTTTTTACCTAAACCAAAAGCCAAAATATAACTTATTTAAAACGTTTTAAAAACGTTTTTGTGTTTGCTGGGTAGCCTGTTGATATTCGTATTGATGAAGAAGTTGTCTCCCATTGCGCAAATTGTTAACGCACAGATGCACTTCGACTTCGCAAAGCTTAGCTTTTGGACAAATGGATCCATTTGAGCTGATAAAATGTGGGGGCTTTTCAATTATGAAGTTATGAATGGATTTTAAACTTCTCAAGAACGAGAGCTGTCGTATTCTTCTGTGAGCTTCAATCAGATTTGCATTTGTGAATTTTAAAGTGCAAACACACTAAAAGTGACCCACTCATTTTCAAGATAATTAAGTTATTACGCTTAGGCGACGAAAAAAAAGAAACCCTGTTCTATGGGCGGACGGACCTTTCAAGTAGGGTCGGTCGGTCGGCCTTTTTTTTTTTTAAATGACCCAAAAATCACCAAAATATGTAAATAATTTGCAATTTGAGAAAAACAAAAAAAAAAAAAATTTGTTCCTGAAATTTCCGAAATTTGGGTCGGCATTCATTTGTACAGGAAAATTTTTTTTTTCCGAATTTGTTCAAAATCTGGCTGACGGGCCCGTAGAGCAGTTTTCTTTTTTCGTCGCCTTAGCGTTTTAGCCTGAACTCATAAAAAAAAAAGTAAGTAAAGTTTTTCTATTGGCCATTTCACTGCATATAATATTGTCATAATGCCCGGTTATAATGACCCTTTATTTTTGTCTGAAAAGCAAAAAAATTGCAATTGTATAGTTTTTTGTTGCAGTCTGCAGTAGCTATTTGATGGCTGATATCAGTATTGATGAAGTGGGTATATGCTGCTCCTACAGTATTATCTACAGTCCTACTGTATATTGTAATACTTGAATTTCTTAATGTACATACATTTTTATTAGAATTCTTTACTTTTTAGAATTTGTCAAAGATAATATGTGACACGATCTGGTCCATGGGGGCCACAGGAGGCATTTTTGAAAATTGAGTTACAATAATTATTACATTATACATACAATAGGCTGTAATTTACTGAAAACACCAAAGGTCTAGATTACTTGGTTCTTAAGTTATGAAGTTTTTTGATGTCTATTTTCTTATGTATTTTATTGTTTTTTATACCATATTTTTACTTTTATCTCAGTTTCAAATTTGCCGCCTTTGGCCCCCATGGACCAGATCATGTCACATATTAAATAGCACCCTTAAAGTAAAACACTTACAGACATGTAATAACACATTTACGGCAACCAATTTATTTTATCACTGTAATTTTATAGGAACACTTCAAACTATAACTGTTTTTACAATTTAACAAGAAAATAACACCTTTTGGTGGTGTAATAGCTGGGCTACATGTTTGTTATAAATAGGCCCTATTATGAAAAAGTATTTTTAAATGATTATTGGCCACAAAAGTCCTCCTGAGTCACACAAGTAAACCTAAAAGAATTCAAATACGATGGATAAAATTTCACAAAAACTTCCAGCAACAGGTGTTTTTTTTATCCACTCAGTGAATTTGATGCAATTATGTAATTAAAGTATGTAACGTTGGCTTTCAGATCACAAAATATCATGTTAGGGATGCTGGGTATAATGATAACTTATGAACATTGGACACTGTCTGAAAAATTCCGAAACAGCAAAGAAAATACAAGCCAGATGGAGGCCCCAGCAAACACCGTTTTACAGAAAATGTTTCAAAGGGTATAAAAACTGTTGACAAAATATTTTGGAAAAATATTTGCCAAAAATATTTTACAATAACGTTTTAAAAACGTATTCATGATCTTTATATAACCCGACATTTAAATGTTATTAATACGTTTTGAATAAACGTGAAAAGAACATTTTTGTGTTTGCTAGGGCATTACTACACATTTCCAAATATCTTGGGAATAAAATTATGGAAAGTGTTGCCATTTAACAAAGGGAGTCAGTAAACCTCTGCATGTTGAGGCCATGCTATTTTTAGACATGTCATGTAATTTTGTGTGAATTTTAGGAATCATGTCAAATACCTGAATGTTTTGACAAAACTAGTAGGCATATGTTCTTTTTTCATTAAGAGAAAAGCAAATCTAAACTACATGGGAAATTAATAACACTTTTAACATTCAAAATATCTGAAACCAATTTAATATTTTAAAACTGTTTGTCTTCAAAATATCAAGTTAATTCTATAACACAATATTTAAAACATGAATTTTCAGTGCTTTCATAAGCTTAAAAATAAAGAAGTTTGTTTTACTGTAAGTGGCCTGAAAACCAAAATGTAGTATGCATTCTTTAATTTATTTTTAATTTTATTTTTACAGAATTGATGGTAACATAAAATACCCAAAATCACAAATATTAATGGCAAATCAGTGCAGAGTAGGTTAGATATTATAAATTATAGAACAATTTTCATCGGATTTATTGATTTCACACTGCTCAATAACATGTAAGAGAAAAACTCTTTTGAACAAGTTTTGTCATTAATTTTTGATTAAAAATATTTTTTCTAGATTTTTCAACAACAAAAAAGTGGTAAATTGCCCCCCAACAAAATGCACACAGCTAACAGGAAACAAGCCCGATAGCTTATAATTAGTGCATTTAACTTGTGCAAGTGCATGGGACCAGCTCTGACAGTATAAATATTTGATAACACCATAGTAGATCTGCCACATAGGCCTACTGATCATTCAATTTTCCCAGGGTCAATTTTGTGTTTTGATTTGTGAGTTTCATTCCAGGCAGCTTGTGGCCCTATAGCTTCCCCACCTGAACTGACAAACCGGATGAAGAGAAGCAGTGGTGGCACCAGGAATTTTTTTGGGCATTTGGGGGGAGGGGGGAGTGAATTTTGAGGGGGCGGGGGGAGGGGGGGGGGGCAAAATTGCAGCAAAAAGTGGACATTGTTGTAATTTTGGGTTTTTACTGGGGGGCAAGAGTTCTGACTGGGGGAATTTCCCCCCATGCCCCCTGTGGCCCAGCCACTGAAGAGAAGTAATTTATCCATTTGCAGTCGATAATAACAGACATGAGACAGGAGTTTGCCAAAAAGGAGGAAAATGTCAAAAAGGAGGAAAAATAAATGACCTCCTATACTTTTGTACAGAGGTGAAAATTTGCAATAAAAGGAATTCCTCCTATCCCAGGGGAAATCTCATCCCTGTAATAAACATGGGAAAACTGGATCTATGCAAAAATTGACTGCTTTATATTTAGGGCATTAATTATAGACCAATGTTATCTCAAAAACAATGTAAGAGTCGAGTGCTTTAATTCAGTTTGCGTAGTCGCACAAGGAATGATTGCCGATTGTATTAACAAATATTCCCTCAATTATTGTCATTCCCCATGGGGTAGGTCGTCCTACCTTAGTGTTGCTTGAGCTGTATGTGGACTTATGGGGATTGCATTGAGATTTAATATGCGGGTGGTTCAGTTCAATGTCTCGGGCGGTTTAGTTATGGCAGTACTTACGCTGATAACCGGTTACAAGTAAAACATCTGACAATACTCACACTAATAAGGTTTCTCCCTTGGTCCTTGGTCAGTAAAAGATACTACTTTATTTAGGCCAAGAAAAAAAATTGTTTGCTTGCCCTCAAATGAATTTTAACAATTGAGTCGGTTGGTCAGGATTTCTTCTTTTTTTTTAATTACTAGCAAACTCTACTGTTAGTATTAATTAAAGCTCAAAATATGAAAAATCAGATAATTTTGGTGTCAAAATTAATCAACTAACATTACAAAACAACTAAAATGTTGAACACAAGCTCTAAAATGTCTAAACATTTTTTTTTACATCTTCAGTATGCAAAAATTTGAAAAGAAAAAAAACTTTTTTAGGAATTTCCAAAAAAAGGGTTGGTATTCTTTTGAACAGTAAATAGATTTCCAAAATTAGGGCCGGTCGGTTGAGGGCAAGCAAACGTTTTTTGTTTTTTTGCCTTATAAGTTATATTATTATGGTTTCTCTTTGGTGTGAATTCTGAATGTGGCTTTTCAGATGTATAATGCGTTTCTGGCAGTACTCACACTGATAGGGTTTCTCTTTGGTGTGAATTCTGAATGTGTCTTTTCAGTTTATAACTCTGTGTAATGCGTTTCTGGCAGTACTCACACTGATAGGGTTTCTCGTTGGTGTGAATCCGAATGTGCCTTTTATAACTACTTAGGTCAGTAAAACATTTCTTGCAGTTCTCACACTGATATGGTTTCTCTTTGGTGTGAGTTCTGATATGTCTTTTCAGATGATGACTCAGTTTAAAACATTTCTGGCAGTACTCACACTGATAGGGGTTCTCTTTGGTGTGAATTCTGATGTGTCCTGTCAGATGGCTCCGATGTGCAAAACATTTCAGGCAGTACTCACACTGATAGGGTTTCTCTTTTGTATGGGTTCTGATGTGATATGTGAAGTTACCTTTATGAGCAAAACATTTCTGGCAATACTCACACTGATATGGTTTCTCTTTGGTGTGAATTCTGATGTGTCTTTTCAGATCAGAATTCTGTTTAAAACATTTCTGGCAGTACTCACACTGATATGGTTTCTCGTTTGTATGGGTTCTGATGTGATATGTGAAGTTACTATAATTATCAAAACATTTCTGACAATACTCGCACTGATAGGATTTACGTTTCTCTTTGTTGTGATTTCTGATGTGGTAAAAAAGGACACTTTTTAGGCCAAAACATTTCTGACAATGCATACACTGATAGGGTTTTTCTTCAATGTTCCAGCAGTTATTAATTTGGTACCATATCTTACTGTGGTTATTCAACTGTCTTTGCAGGTTTGTTGAAAAGCTTTCCCGACTAAAACATGATCTGCATCGAAGTAGCTGCACATATTTAATCATATGTCTGTTGACATGGGTTTTCAATTTGTCCAAAGAAGAATGTTTGATGCTGCAAAATGTGCAAGAAAATGGTTGCAAAAGTTTCATTTTCATCTAATGTTTGTTACATGTAATTTACAAAGTACATATGATGAACCCAAAAACATTCAAAGATGTAGATCTAGTTATGTTCGCATCTCCGAACCCACAAGGATGCTAATTCTAGCAACGATGTAGTGGAGCAGTAAGCATGGTAAGTAATATACAAGGCAACATGTGCCATAGCTTCTGTATTAGGCCTGGTTCTTTTGCCAATTTCCAAATGCAGATATATCTGTGGATCAAAATATTTGAAATGTTAATATACAACATACATTAATGTTTGGAATTATGTATAATTTTCAAAAACATATCCATGATATCCAGTGGCAGATCTAGAGCAGTCAGAGGGGGCCCAATTTGAGAAAATCATTTCGTCAACGGATCCTAGCTTAAAGAACTTTAGCAAAATTACCCTCGATTAGAGAAAAGCGAGGGTATACATTTTGTTCCACTGGTTTCATTTTCCGATTTTGGATTTCATAATTTGATCTCATATAGGGGAGAGCGGGGAGTGTTCGCCCTAGGGGCAGGTTCGCCCACCCCTTGTTTCTCAGCACTACGGCTATCAGGGAATTTGGTGATGGCAAAATTAGGTGACATAGGTCATTATAAACTTCTCATATTAGCTACACGACATATAGGGACGTGTTCATCGAACTGCAGACAAAAAAAAAAAATTACACCAAAACGTAATTTTTCTTGCATTCATAATGTTGTATTATCATTGATACATAAATACAGATGGTTTTAATGGAAATCTGTATTGGGAACATATGGGATTTGTCAAAGATTTAATGCAGTTATAAACTCCTTATTCGATTTGTGTTTTGCATACCCCGAAGAAAATACAAAAATGTGCACAAGGGGCTCGTTCGCCCTTTTGAGGATGGGGCATGTTCGCCCTATATCTTCCCCGGGCGGACTTACCCCAAACTGGAGGGCGGACCTGCCCCATCAGCGTATTATGCAAAATATTGATAATTATAAAACTTTAAAAAAGGTAAAACTACTGAAAACATGTTTTTTTAAAGTAATGTGATATCGGTATTACTCATACCACCGTTTATGTCCTAATCCATTTCTCCCCGAAGTTGTAAACATGATACGTTTCAGCTCACTTTGGACCCCTACATTTTACCCTGACCCGACCCCTGCAACAAATTTAGTGACTCCCCAGAAGAGAATGAATGCCCTGTATACTCTTGCTAAATGTTTGCATTGAATATGTTATTGTTATGCAATGTTTAAACCTTTTTTGTGATTAGGGTGAACTTACCCCACCATATGGGCGAACCTGCCCCAATATGGGGCAAGTTCGCCACTTTACAAAAACTTTTTTGTTTGCTCTATCCTGTTGCTATTGTAAGGCCTATAGTTCTGGGATTATGGCCGTATATAGCTAAGACATAGGGCTTTCACATGGGCTAATCAGGTCATCCCTAACCTTAAAATTGACATCGCTAGGCTGGTCAGAAAAAATAGGGCGAACACTCCCCGCTCTCCCCTACCTCGTCGACACCTGCTGATGTTTGACCTTTGGCATGTCAACACATTCCTGGTGCTCTGGAGGTCAGCTGGGCAGGCCAGTGGCATGACTGTAATGCCATTGATAAAAAATAGTGGTTGAAAGTAGTCTCAGCGTGGAATTGCCAGAGGGCATAATATGGTGGCCCAAGTCCAGCTGGTTATGATGACAGGCTAACCAGTGTGTTTTAAGACTAACTTTCATGCCATGACAATTGCCATGGCAACTAGCTGTCAAAGCAGAAAAAACTTGAAAAAAGCATGAATTCAAATGTTAAGGATATGTACACGAAATGTGTAAGAAATGGGTGCGAAGATGCCACTGCGTCACACTTGTGCTACGTAGAGGGGGGATGTGCTTTTCAAAATAGAGACCTAAATTGAAGCCCTTTTGGTGGATCATTTTGACACTATTATTGTGTAAAATGTTATAGTTTGAAAAAGCCGAAATTTGTGAAATGACGATCGACCCAATTGAATTAAGCCATTTGTGGACAAGTTTTTGCTATTATATTGTTGCTTTAAACATAATGTACCGGTTGTCCAAAACAGAAACGAAAAGGGCAACATATTTATGCATATATGCAAGGGGTGTCAGAGGGGGATATTCCCAAACTGAGAAGTTGGAAAATTGCACTGAAGGCTTGATTGACAGTTACCATAGGGTATTAGATAAAAGGCACTAAATTTAATGCCCACGCACCCGATTCTACCATTAGTATACATTGGCTAATGCATACTAATAGATAATAGTATGCCTTGCTCATTGTCTTGTGATATATTTTAGTATCACACGAGAAATTAGTATTTGATGACCAATGTTTACTATACTATTTTGGTTAATACCCCCTCAACGGAGTGTATAAATGCTGTTGGGAATGATTTAATATCCTAAAACCAGTAAAAACTTATAGTATACCCCTCATCGAATCAAAACGCCCAATTGGGCTTCTTTTAAAATAGGCCTACTAGTAAAACGTATGGATAATATTTGCTGCATCTTAGTCCGGACCGCGGGTTGGCAGTCCTAGTCGCGAACACTTGCATTAACCAGTCTAATTGAAAAAAATGTCTTATTCATAATATTTTGACTTTTAAAATTAACCCGAATTTCGAGTTTGCTTTGCCGCATCATTACATTAGTCTCGGACATAGAATCTAGCCAGCTATAGGCCTAACGGCGACAAGAACAGGCTGTAAAGGAGACTACTGTATATTTCAGCCACAGAACACGCCACCGAAGTAGGCCTAATTTAAAGGTTGTAAGGTCAAGGTCAAATATTCTAGACCAGCTTAAAATGTTTATTTTCGCAAACATTCATGAATATTCATTAGGTAACGTCATAGTAAATGCTCTCTGCCAAGTTATTTCAGGATTCTGGTGGGGTTGTGCAATAATTATGTGGTCTGCCAAAAAGCCCGCCAAAAATCGCTTGCCCCCCCCCCCCTCTCGGCATGCCAAAATCGCTTGCCCCCCCCTCTCGGCATGCCAAAATCGCTTGCCCCCCCCTCGGCCCGCCAAAAAATCTTTGCCCCCTCTTACACATGTAAAATTTTTGGGATCCCAATTTTCAAACCGTTAATGGTCTATTATGTTGCGAGCGCAGCGAGCAGGAAAATTTGCATATTAAACCATTTCCGTACTGTTTTCCTAAGCCTTTTTAGAGTGATTTATTTAAAAGACGCCCAGTGAATGTGTGCCAAAAATCGCTTGCCCCCCCTCTCAGCTGGCCAAAATTGCTTCCCCCCCTTTCGGTTCGCCAAAAATTTCTTGCCCCCCCAAATTTTACCCCCCAGGCTCATAATTATTGCACAGCCCTCAGTATAATCGAGTGCAGCGCGCGAGCAGGAAATTTTGCATATTTGAATGTGTTCCTAATGTTTTCCTACACCGTTTCTATATTACGCCCTAAAAGGCATAGGAAAACGTTACTTAACACGCTTCAAATATGCAAAATTCCTGCTCGCTACGTTCACATTATATGTTAAGACAATTTAAGGTTTTAAATTTGGGTTCCCAAAATCTTGCATGTGTAAGGGGGGGGGCAAAGATTTTTGGCACGTCAAAAGGGGAAAGGTTTTTGGCACGTCGGAAGGGGGGGGCAAAGGTTTTTTTTTTTTTTTTAAGGGGGGGGGGGCAAGCGATTTTTGGCAGACCATTTTGAGAATTCACCCCCCGGGTACACATAATTATTGCACCACCCCTAAGGACCGGAGCACGCCAAAAGTTAAGAGCGAAGAAAGTGTAAAAGAAGGCGCGTGAAGTGCGTAAAAATTTTGCATATAGCTATAGGTTGTATGCACATTATGATTTTGAAGTTAAAGTCTGTGCGCAGAAATTTTGAGTCACCAGCCCTTAATAATAATTCTATAACCCCCCCTATTTATTTTTGGGTGTTCAAAAATTATAACCCCCCCTTATTTTTGGTCTAAAATTCTATGACCCCCCAGTATATTTGGGACCCACCCCTTCCGAGGGAAATGCCAGCCCCCTTAATTTATTTACAATAAACTATTTCATTACAGTTTTATTACACAGCCGTGACGTTAGTCACGGCTGTGTCTTTTTTCTTACAGGTTCTTCTTTCTTTACACAGCCGTGACGTTAGTCACGGCTGTGTCTTTTTTCTTACAGGTTCTTACACAGCCGTGACGTTAGTCACGGCTGTGTCTTTTTTCTTACAGGTTCTTTCTTTCTTCTTCTTCTTTCTTCTGTCAACCTTTACATTTGCTCTAGCACTCACATGCTTATATCGATTTTGACCTAATTTGGTCACAATGATTATTGACAGTGCCCCTACATGTCACATGAAACTCATGGGGTCAAAGGTCATGCAGAGGTCATAGGGGTCAAAAACGTGATTTCAACTAAAAATGCATCTTCTCCCACATCTTATGTAGGACAGCGGCCTCACTTGCACACATGCCTTGTTATTACCCAGTGTCTATGTGGTGTACACAGATTTGGGGTCAAAGGTTATTAAGGGGTCACTTCCGGTATAAAACGAAAAACCTTCACAAATTTGTATTAGCTAAGTAAAATTTAGCACAGTAACGGTATGTTCACATATGATCTGCAGTCGCCCAATGTATATGTGGTATTTTTCTTTAATTGGGGTCAAAGCTCATTAAGGGGTCACTTCCGGTATAAAAAGAAATACCTTTAAAATGCATCTTCTTCCACAGATTCTGTAGGACAGTGACGCCACTTGCACACATGCATTGTTATTACCCAGTGTCTATGGGGTGTACACAGATTTGGGGTCAAAGGTCATTAAGGGGTCACTTCCGGTATAAAACGAAAAACCTTCAAAAAATGTTATTTGCCAAGAACAAACATAGGACAGTAACGGTATGTTCACACATGAATTGTGGTTACCCAATTCATATGTGGTATTTTTTTATTTGGGGTCAAATGTCATTAAGGGGTTACTTCCGGTCTGAGACACCTTCAAAATGCCCCTTCTGCCACAAGTAACATGGCAAAGTGATGCCACGTGCACACATGCGTTGACATTAGCCAATGTCTATGGGCGTTTTCATATATTTTGGGGTCAAAGGTCATTAAGGGGTCACAACACGGCTGTGTTCGTGGTCTTAGACCACAGCTAATTCTTTCTTTACACAGCCGTGACGTTAGTCACGGCTGTGTCTTTTTTCTTACAGGTTCTTCTTCTTCTTTACACAGCCGTGACGTTAGTCACGGCTGTGTCTTTTTTCTTACAGGTTCTTCTTACACAGCCGTGACGTTAGTCACGGCTGTGTCTTTTTTCTTACAGGTTCTTTCTTCTTCTTCTTCTTCTTTCTGTCAACCATTACATTTGCTCTAGCACTCACATGCTTACATCGATTTTGACCTAACTTGGTCACAATGATCATTGACCACGCCCCTACATGTCACATGAAACTCGTGGGGACAAAGGTCACGCAGGGGTCACAGGGGTCAAATACGTGATTTCAACTAAAAATGCATCTTCTCCTACAACTTACGTAGGACAGCGACCCCACTTGCACACATGCATTGTTATTACCCAGTGTCTATGTGGTGTACACAGATTTGGGGTCAAAGGTCATTAAGGGTCACTTCCGGTATAAAACGAAAAACCTTCAAAAATGTTATTAGCTAAGTAAAACATAGCACAGTAACGGTATGTTCACATATGATCTGCAGTCACCCAATGTATATGTGGTATTTTTTTTTACTTGGGGTCAAAGCTCATTAAGGGGTCACTTCCGGTATAAAAAGAAATACCTTTAAAATGCATCTTCTTCCACAAATTATGTGGGACAGAGACGCCACTTGCACACATGCATTGTTATTACCCAGTGTCTATGGGGTGTACACAGATTCGGGGTCAAAGGTCATTAAGGGGTCACTTCCGGTATAAAACGAAATACCTTCAAAATTTTTTATTAGCTAAGTAAAACATGGGACAGTAACGGTATGCTCACACATGATCTGCAGTCACCCAATGTATATGTGGTATTTTTGTATTTGGGGTCAAATCTCATTAAGGGGTCACTTCCGGTATAAAACGAAATACCTTTAAAATGCATCTTCTTCCACAGATTATGTGGGACAGAGACGCCACTGGCACACATGCATTGTTATTACCCAGTGTCTATGGGGTGTACACAGATTTGGGGTCACAGGTCATTAAGGGGTCACTTCCGGTATAAAACGAAAAACCTTCAAAAATTTTTATTTGCTAAGAAAAACATAGGACAGTAACGGTATGTTCACACATGAATTGTGGTTACCCAGTTTATATGTGGTATTATTTTATTTGGGGTCAAAGGTCATTAAGGGGTCACTTCCGGGATAAAACGAAATACCTTTAAAATGCTTCTTCTTCCACAAATTACGTAGGACAGTGCCGGGGGACAGTGACGCCACTTGCACGCATGCATTGTTATAACACAGTGTCTATATGGTGTACACACATTTCTGGTCAAAGGTCAGTAAGGGGTCACTTCCGGTATAAAACGATATACCTTCAAAATGCCCCTTCTGCCACAAAAAGCATAGCAAAGTGATGCCACGTGGACACGTGCATTGACATTAGCCAATGTCTATCGGGTTTTCATATATTTTGGGGTCAAAGGTGATTAAGGGGTCACAACACGGCTGTGTTCGTGGTCTTAGACCACAGCTAAGTCTAGTTCTTCTTTCTTTCTTCTTTCTGTCAACCATTACATTTGCTCTAGCACTCACATGCTTACATCGATTTTGACCTAACTTGGTCACAATGATCATTGACCGTGCCCCTACATGTCACATGAAACTCGTGGGGTCAAAGGTCACACAGGGGCCACAGGGGTCAAAAACGTGATTTCAACTCAAAATGCATCTTCTCCTACAAATTACGTAGGACAGTGACGCCACTTGCACACATGCATTGTAATTACCCAGTGTCTATGTGGTGTACACAGATTTGGGGTCAAAGGTCATTAAGGGGTCACTTCCGGTGTAAAACGAAAAAGCTTCAAAAATTTTTATTAGCTAAGTAAAACATAGCACAGTAACGGTATGTTCACATATGATCTGCAGTCACACAATGTATATGTGGTATTTTTTTTTTTATTTGGGGTCAAAGTTCATTAAGGGGTCACTTCCGGTATAAAAAGAAATACCTTTAAAATGCATCTTCTTCCACAAATTATGTGGGACAGAGACGCCACTTGCACACATGCATTGTTATTACCCAGTGTATATGGGGTGTACACAGATTTGGGGTCAAATGTCATTAAGGTGTCACTTCCGGTATAAAACGAAATACTTTCAAAAATTTTATTAGCTAAGTAAAACATGTGACAGTAACGGTATGTTCACACATGATCTGCAGTCACCCAATGTATATGTGGTATTTTTTTTTTATTTGGGGTCAAATCCCATTAAGGGGTCACTTCCGGCACAAAACGAAATACCTTCAAAATGCATCATCTTCCACAGATTCTGTAGGACAGTGACGCCACTTGTACACATGCATTGTTATTACCCAGTGTCTATGGGGTGTACACAGATTTGGGGTCAAAGGTCATTAAGGGGTCACTTCCGGTATAAAACGAAAAACTTTCAAAAATTTTATTTGCTAAGAAAAACATAGGACAGTAACGGTATGTTTACACATTAATTGTGGTTACCTAATTCATATGTGTTATTTTTTTATTTGGGTTCAAATGTCATTAAGGGGTCACTTCCGGTCTGAGACGAAAAACCTTCAAAATGCCCCTTCTGCCACAAGTAACATGGCAAAGTGATGCCACGTGCACACATGCGTTGACATTAGCCAACGTCTATGGGCATTTTCATATATTTTGGGGTCAAAGGTCATTAAGGGGTAACAACACGGCTGTGTTCGTGGTCTTAGACCACAGCTAAGTCTAGTTCTTTCTTCTTTCTGTCAACCATTACATTTGCTCTAGCACTCACATGCTTACATCGATTTTAACCTAACTTGGTCACAATGATCATTGACCGTGCCCCTACATGTCACATGAAACTTGTGGGGTCAAAGGTCACGCAGGGGTCATAGGGGTCAAAAACATGATTTCAACTCAAAATGCATCTTCTCCTACAAATTACGTAGGACAGTGACGCCACTTGCACACATCCATTGTTATTATCCAGTGTCTATATGGTGTACACAGATTTGGGGTCAAAGGTCATTAAAGGGTTACTTCCGGTATAAAACGAAATACGTTCAAATTATTTTATTAGCTAAGAAAAACATAGGACAGTAACGGTATGTTCACATATGAGTTGCAGTTACCCAATGTATATGTTGTATTTTTTTGTTTGGGGTCAAAGGTCATTAAGGGTCACTTCCGGAATAAAACGAAATACCTTTAAAATGCATCTTCTCCCACAAATTACGTAGGACAGTAACACCACTTGCACACATGCATTGTTATTACCCAGTGTCAATGTGGTGTACACAGATTTGGGGTCAAAGGTCATTAAGGGCCACTTCCGGTATAAATCGAAATATCTTCAAAAAATTTTATTAGCTAAGAAAAACATAGGACAGTGATGGTATGTTCACACATGAATTGTGTTTAACCAATGTATATATGGTATTTTTTATTTGGGGTCAAAGGTCATTAATGGGTCATTTCCGGTATAAAACGAAATACCTTTAAAATGCATCTTCTCCCACAAATTACGCGGGACAGTGATGCCACTTACACACATGCATTGTTATTACCCAGTGTCTATGGGGTGTACACAGATTTGGGGTCAAAGTTCATTAAAGGGTTTCTTCCGGTCTGAGACGAAAAACATTCAAAATGTCCCTTCTGCCACAAATAACATGGCAAAGTAATGCCACGTGCACGCATACATTGACATTAGCCAATGCCTATGGGGTTTTCATATATTTTGGGGTCAAAGGTCAGTAAGGGGTCACAACACGGCTGTGTTCGTGGTCTTAGACCACAGCTAAGTCTAGTTCTTCTTCTTTCTTTCTGTCAACCATTACATTTGCTCTAGCACTCACATGCTTACATCGATTTTGACCTAACTTGGTCACAATGATCATTGACCGTGCCCCTACATGTCACATGAAACTTGTGGGGTCAAAGGTCACGCAGGGGTCATAGGGGTCAAAAACGTGATTTCAACTCAAAATACATCTTCTCCTACAAATTACGTAGGACAGTGACGCCACTTGCACACATCCATTGTTATTATCCAGTGTCTATATGGTGTACACAGATTTGGGGTCAATGGTCATTAAAGGGTCACATCCGGTCTAAAACGAAATACTTTCAAATTATTTTATTAGCTAATGAAAACATAGGACAGTAACGGTATGTTCACATATGAGTTGCAGTTACCCAATGTATATGTTGTATTTTTTTGTTTGGGGTCAAAGGTCATTAAGGGGTCACTTCCGGAATAAAACGAAATACCTTTAAAATGCATCTTCTCCCACAAATTACGTAGGACAGTGACACCACTTGCGCACATGCATTGTTATTACCCAGTGTCAATGTGGTGTACACAGATTTGGGGTCAAAGGTCATTAAGGGGCCACTTCCGGTATAAATCGAAATATCTTCAAAAATTTTTATTAGCTAAGAAAAACATAGGACAGTGATGGTATGTTCACACATGAATTGTTTTTAACCAATGTATATATGGTATTTTTTATTTGGGGTCAAAGGTCATTAAGGGGTCATTTCCGGTATAAAACGAAATACCTTGAAAATGCATCTTCTCCCACAAATTACGCAGGACAGTGATGCCACTTACACACATGCATTGTTATTACCCAGTGTCCATGGGGTGTACACAGATTTGGGGTCAAAGGTCATTAAAGGGTCACTTCCGGTCTGAGACGAAAAACATTCAAAATGTCCTTCTGCCACAAATAACATGGCAAAGTAATGCCACGTGCACGCATACATTGACATTAGCCAATGCCTATGGGGTTTTCATATATTTTGTTGTCAAAGGTCAGTAAGGGGTCACAACACGGCTGTGTTCGTGGTCTTAGACCACAGCTAAGTCTAGTTCTTTCTTCTTCTTCTGTCAACCATTACATTTGCTCTAGCACTCACACGCTTACATCGATTTTGACCTAACTTGGTCACAATGATCATTGACCGTGCCCCTACATGTCACATGAAACTTGTGGGGTTAAAGGTCACGCAGAGGTCATAGGGGTCAAAAACGTGATTTCAACTAAAATGCATCTACTCCCACGACTTACGTATGACAGCGACGCCACTTGCACACATGAATTGTTATTATCCAGTGTCTATGTGGTGTACACAGATTTGGGGTCAAAGGTCATTAAGGGGTCACTTCCGGTATAAAACGAAAAACCTTCAAAAAATTTTATTAGCTAAGTAAAACATGGGACAGTAACGGTATGTTCACATATGATCTTCAGTCACCCAATGTATGTGTGGTATTTTTTTTTATTTGGGGTCAAAGCTCATTAAGGGGTCACTTCCGGTATAAAAAGAAATACCTTTAAAATGCATCTTCTTCCACAAATTACGTTGGACAGAGACGCCACTTGCACACAAGCATTGTTATTACCCTAGCCCCACTGGGGTGTACACAGATTTGGGGTCAAAGGTCATTAAGGGGTCACTTCCGGTATAAAACGAAATATCTGAAAAAATTTCTATTAGCTAAGAAAAATATAGGAGAGTGATGGTATGTTCACACATGAATTATGTTTACCCAATGTATATATGGTATTTTTTTCTTTGGGGTCAAAGGTCATTAAGGGGTAATTTCCGGTATAAAACGAAATACCTTTAAAATACATCTTCTCCCACAAATTACGTAGGACAGTGATGCCACTTGCACACATGCATTGTTATTACCCAGTGTCTATGGGGTGTACACAGATTTGGGGTCAAAGGTCATTAAGGGGTCACTTCCGGTATAAAACGAAATAACTTCAAAAAACTTTATCAGCCAAGAAAAATATAGCACAGAGACGGTACATTCACACATGAATTGATGTTACTCAGTGTATACGTGGTATTTTTTTTATTTGGGGGCAAAAGGTCATTAAGGTGTCACTTCCGGTCTGAGACAAAAAACCTTCAAAATGCTCCTTCTGCCACAAATAACATGGCAAAAGTGATGCCACGTGCACACATACATTGACATTAGCCAATATCTATGGGGTTTTCATATATTTTAGGGTCAAAGGTCATTAAGGGGTCACAACACGGCTGTGTTCGTGGTCTTAGACCACAGCTAAGTCTAGTTATTGTTGTATTTTATTACCAGTTCTGAGATGACGTAATGAAATGAATATTAATGAGGAGCATAAATATGCTGTTGATAAAGCATCGGCAGGGTTTGATAATCCGTCATCATTTATTTTAGAAGCCTAATTTGGGCGACTTTTGAAATTTTCCTTCTTCTTCTTCTTCTTCTTCCTTAATATTGGTCAGTCTTTTTGCACTTTTGGTTTATGTGTTCCAGTATCTGTAGTTTTTCTCCCATAGAAATCAAAAACAACAACAACAACAACAAAAACTAATTTTCCAAAGTCGATCTTTGAAAATGTTTAGTAGAAAATTGGGCGACTTGTCAACTATCTGACCCGCGAATTTATGTGGCAACCCTTGTAACAAGTACGATCATGCTGCATGATGATGAGGTGAATTTACAGGTAAGCTTAACAATGTATAAGTTTGAGTAAAGATGGTAAACTAAACATAATGCATAATATGGTTTAAAATATCTGACCGCTCGCCATTAATTATCAGATTATATACTTGGACAACGTATTTCCTTGTAGTACCGGTAGTAGTATGATTAACTTAATCATTAAGCTTAAGTATGTTGACGTTGTCATATAAATCATAATCTCACATGCATAAATACATTGACATGTGACGTGTTATCATGTATAGTGTACTATTCATGTTCTGAATATACAGAATCATTAATCATTAATTTCAAGTGTCGCACCCCCCCTGTGTACGGGCCTGGCTGTCAGCTTTCAAGTTTCAACAGCTCGTCAGCTCAGCTGTACGCTATTTGACACGGGAGGGGGGCAGGGTTCGCAGGTTTTTGCCGTATGCGTAGGTGGAAAAAACCACGGTTTTAACCGCAGTTATAACCG
The DNA here is from genome assembly GCF_039555335.1 of Amphiura filiformis. Lineage (NCBI taxonomy): Eukaryota > Metazoa > Echinodermata > Ophiuroidea > Amphilepidida > Amphiuridae > Amphiura > Amphiura filiformis. The sequence continues at coordinate 52,962,861 of NC_092644.1, read as the reverse complement.
CTTGCCAAAAATGGCTAAAGCCAAAAAAAACTATAAAATCTCGAAACAAATTATTAAGTTACAAAAATTGTTTCCTGAGTAGGTATGTCCACATTGCTTATTATAGAGGGCGACGTTCAACTCAAAAAGTTCAAAGAGTTGCGACCACAGTAAATGGCTTAACTGTGTAATCCCCATAGTAAAATTCAAAATTTTGAAATTTGGACAACAGAAACTTGGAGACGTAGTGCTGACGTACTTTATCTTTGATTCAGAAGTCACTATGCAGTGATAGTTAAATTTTATAAAATAAAATTGCCTTTGTGTAAAACGGATTGCCGTGGTGAAAAATGATGCATTGCTTGCTTTATTGTACAGTAAGTCATTGTAGGGCATTGTCAATGATGGCCGCAGATTTAATGAAAAATCTTAAAAACAGACATTTGCTCATAACTTTGTTTCAAATATTTGAGCTACAGACATGGTTGATCGACCCCTCATTTTTTTAAGTTAAATAATCACCTTTTTAAACAAAATAATTTCCATGTGAAAAAACCTGTAGACTTGAACATTTTGTGATCATGTCTACCCGAGTGTTACAAGGCCAGATTTTGTTATTCTAAAAGAACATATTAAGGGGTACTACACCCTGCCCAATTTTGTGCCTATTTTTGCATTTTTCTCAAAAATTATAGCGCATTGGTGACAAGTAAGATATTATTGGGGCAAGGACTACAACTACTGCACTGCAAATTTTATCTCAACACAAGCAACAGTTGTGGAGTTACAGTCAAAAATGAGGGAAAACCAATATTTGATCAATAAATCAATAACTACTCGCCTTGAGTTGCTGAATTTTCAGTGCAGTAGTTGTAGTCCTTGCCCCTACAATATAGCCTACATATCTTACTTGTCACCAAGGCGCTATATAGTTTTTGAGAATAATGCAAAAATAGGCACAAAATTGGCCAGAAATGTAGTACCCCTTTTAAAAAATGAATGGCATGCATTTTCATTGCTTAAGTGCATTTAACCGAAATGTGGCATATATCAGATTAAAAAGTTTTTCATTAAAAGTTGTGTGTATATATGAGTTTTCTGGTATTTTTTTAAAAATATTTGACTTAATTTGAGTGACTATATCATGATGTGAGTTTTGCGGTTGAAACCAGGCAAAAACTGGCAAAACAGGTTTTTGCCAGTTTTTGCCACTGGTAATGGCAAAAACCGAACCGCGGGGGGGGGGGTGGAGCTTTGGGTATTTGGTTTTGGAACGGATGTGCCACTGAGAATTTGAAAATGAACCTATCAATAGGCATTACCGTGCGGTACTAAATTTGTAAAAAATTGGACCCATCGGTATGTATTTAGTATGTAGGCCTACTGGTACCAAAATTTACAAAATTTAGAATTTAACCCAAATCATCAAGTAATTGGTACAATTACCGAATAGGGTGCAACTTGCTAGACTTGAGTCCAGTCCACGTTTACAGAGTTTCGGTTAGGGGCTATGGTTGGGGTAGACCAGTCTTGTAATTTAAGACTAATCGAGTTGCACCCCTATTCGCAATCTTTCCAAGTAATTTTACCAATTTCCCCTGAATTTCGGCTAGATTGAGGCAAAATTGGGCTAATTTCCAAGTCATACCGATCACTCCCCCCCCCCCCTGAGGTTAAACACAGCCGATCATGACAGGCAATTACATCAAAAATGTTGTTAATTGCACTTCAACAAAATTTTGGACTGTTAAAAAAAAAGGCAATCTTTATAGAACTTGAACTCATTCCAAATAATTTTCATCCAAATTTCATCATTAAAGGTCTGTAACCCTATCAACAGCATCATCCCCCAAATTTTTCTCATTGTTGAAGAGTTTTTGATATATCATAAAATGAATCATATTTTTCTCATTGACCATCCTGCAATGTATTTCCTAAGAATATTATAATAAGGGCTCATATTGAAATACCCTACCGGGTACCACGTTTTCACACAGAAAGAAGGCAGGATTCCCCTCGCTATTTTATTAAAGCGCGTGCCTCGGGAAAGCTCGGTCATAAAACGGATGGATTATATGCATCCGTGATACATCCTGCCCAGGATTTTAACAAAAGAAGGCTAGCACAGGAAAGCTGCAGGATGGCGCACACCTTCCTGTGTAAGGGAATTTCAATATGAGCCCTAAGATTTGGTAGATGCAATGACCTTTTTGGCATCATGCATGAGTCTCACACATTTTTACACATTTAGATACTTTCTCCCACTTTCTATCATGCTCACACTCACACACCAACAGTAAAATATGCGCAGTGATAGTGCGCTACGCACAGGCACAACGCCTAGATGTTGATCCACAAGCCTCAGCACACTTTACAGCACACTTTTTAGTCGCCAAACAATATTTCAGTCCCGGTGCGCCCCTGTTCAACAATATCTCATGTCAAGCAATCGGAAATTTGTTGACAGTCCTGCTTTAGTTTGATCTAAATTCCAGCTAAATATCTAGAGGTTTTTTTTTTTCTATAGTCAAGGTACTGTACTAGCTCTCTGCTATTTCACTCACAAAAAATGATCTGACAACCTACATGTAGAAACTAAGCTTGCACAAGAGGTGTTCTTATCTGTGATGTCAAAACTCTCGCATATCCCTGCGCAAAATTAGCCATTTCTTTCAAAATGTACATGTTCCAGCAAAATTTCCCTACAGGTGCAAGTGGCTATTTTCAACAAAATTTTGTTGATTGATTTTTAAAGATGGCTGTATCCAACCAAGATGGTTGTACTGTTGTACAATACCACAGGGTTGTAAACTCAGTTGCGAGTAAATATTAAGTATTGCAACCTGAAATCACTTCATTTACATTGATTTCTTAGGATGGTTGTATCCAACCAAAATGGTTGTGGAATACCATTACCAATATAAACAGGGTTGTATTTATAGGTTTTAAACATGTATCACTTGTTGGAAGTGGAACTGTACAAATGAATGCACACGTACTGAAATGTCTAATGCATGATGAGCCCGAAGGAGTGCAATCGATGCATCAACATCTCGGCACAAGTGCAGTTTGTACAATTTCTCGAGTAACAAGTAATTATAAATATTAAACATTGGACATCTGAAACAATTCATTTACATTGATTTCAACAACTCCTCCTATACCTTTGTACAGCAGCCAACCGTTGTTAATCCGTGATGAATCCACACTTTTACTGTAGCGTATCTGAACGCAGCGAGACTACGCGTTACGCGAGAACGCGTAAAATTCGTCACGCCTGGAACCTATGCCGGGAACCTATGTGCATATGCAAACTTTGCCAGTTGAATTCAGTATTTTTCAGGCAGCGGCTAAACATGCAGTTTTATTCTGTGGTTTTATTGCTGATATCAACAGAGAAATCATCGACGCTTTTGTAAGGCCGAGTGGCAATGATTAATTGACATTCCTCATGAAATAATCATGTGAATTATACGATCTTTAGCTTCTTTTACGTTGTTGAAAGGATTCAATCATGTTTCACCGTTGTTCATCACCGTTTAACAACTTCGCGTCCGGCGCGTCTGCGTGGTTTACTTAGCCGGGCAGCTAAAGCTGCCCTCGCTGAAATAAACCACGCAGACGACGCTGTCAACGCATCGCTGTTAAACGGTGATGAACAACGGTGAAACATGATTGAATCCCTAATTTTAGGATGGTTGTCCAACCAAGATTGTTGGAGGGTACCATTACCACCATCAATAAACGGGGTTGTAAACTCAATTTATTTATATTTTAACTTTCATTGATTTCTAAGGATGGTTGTTTCCAACCAAAAAGTGATTAATTTGAATCATAAGAATTTTCATTTGAGGACAGTTTTACTGATGAATAGAGGCCACTGTCTAAATGTTTTAAACAATGTTGAAGGCAAACTAATCTTTTAATATTTCCAATGTTATTTACAGGTATATTAAAAGATCACTGCTGGCACACCATTCTATAGATCTACAGATGTTAAGGTAAGCTTTGTCAGCCCACTGCCTTATACCCAAAACTTTTTTGAGACAAAAGAAGGAATATGAAATGAAAAATATGTGTGTGTTCAAACGTAATGTACATGTTGGGAGTAAGGGAAGTTGTTGTCAGTAATTACAGGTAATTTTGTGGTTCATAAATGCATAGAGTTTGGACTTGATTGTGTGCAACTTCAGTGTTGCATGAAATCTTTGCATTTTGTGACCTTTGGAGGTTTAAGTAAGTTGCTGAAGGCATCATCGGACTAAGCCCATTCATTGAAAAGAATAAAAGTCCCCCATACAACCACAAAGTCCCTAAAAATAGGGCCACAGTTGAATCTTCTCCCCCGTACAGCATATATATTCCAAAATGTCTATAGAGCTTATTAGGCGTAAGTTAATGTAACCATAATGGACATGATAAATGTGATCCCCAAATTAAAATAAATGAAACTTTTATAGGCATAATATTTCTTGCACTGTGGACTACATCCTCACTCTCGGCATGCCTTCTCATGGTCTGCGAGCGAGTTGAACCAATGCACATAGACGTCCTACTTAATAGGCTGGGTTTAAGTTGTTCCCTGTGTCTGTAGTGGGGACCTCCTTTCAATAGGCCTATGGATATTTTTGCCGCCTTGATAATTTGTCTATACCGTACGTTATGTATGACTTTAATGGCATTCCATATTTGTTTTTCTCTTTTTGGATATGTTTTTCCTTGCTGACCTCCCATACTACACAATTTTCACACCTATAGAGTGTATGCAATTGTATAACAATTGAAATGACAGTCATGTTGGAATATGTTGAAATACAGTTCTACAATAGCTGAATATGACAGAGGGATAAGTCTCTAGATTGATTCAACAACCATTCATGCATATCACATGTTTTATTGTCCTATTATCATGTGAATTGCCAGGGTCGTCCGTGGTAGGACAGATTTTTTAAAAATATAATAAACAATTTCCCTGATAATCAAAGATCTTGATTTGATAAAAAATAATATCACAATAGCACTGGATGATTAAAATTATGTTATCCATGATTGATGACAATAAATTGTTTAATAAAATATTGAAAAAATTCACTTGGTCATCGGATATCGAACTTGGGTCAGCGTATCCGGAGTCGAACGCCCTAAGGCCCATTCCATGTCAACTCAGGGATGTGCACGCAGCACCTCTTCAATTTTTTTTTTTTTCTGTGTGGTGGTAGATATTGATGAAAGTAAAATCCCGAAAATTTGAGCTTCATACTCCATTTACATTTTTGAAAAGTTTGACGGTTTCCCTTGGCATCAATTTGAAATTTAGAGGGTCAGCGTAAAAATGTGTCCATAGCGAAAAGGCGATGTTGGAGGTCCATGAATGTATAAAGGAACCATTTACAACTTTGAAAAGTATGTATCCTGGGGTACTTATTTGTGTAGAATTCAAATCTGGCATCAGAAAACTTGTAACTCCTTTACTTTAAAAGATATAGGGCCCTCAAAATGCAACCGTCCATCCGGGACCAACTTTGGGGGTAAAAACTCAAAAAGTAAAAATAATTTTACTGTCCATTTTTTCTAGTCAGAGCCCTTTGGTAGGACATTACTCTTAACCAATATTGAGCCTATTAGAATATTTTTAGCTGAGATATTACCCATGCAAAACCCCAATTGTACATTTTTTGTACATTTTGACCCCCCTGAAAACCAATGTCAGACATTTTCCCCACCATCAACTTCAGGTATGTTGAAAATATGTCCTTGGACAACATTTCTGAGAGATATTGGCTTTTTACAAATTGGGACTCGATGGCTTCAACACATCAGTAAGGTTTGCATTCTCCATAGAGTTGTACATTTTTGATTTCATGTATAATGACATGTACAACTCTGTGGAAACCTTTCTGAAAAAAGAAAAAATTGAAGAGGTGCTAAAATTGATGCCAGTGCACATCAATCCCTGAAAAAAGAAAAAAATTGAAGAGGTGCTGCGGTGCACATCCCTGGAGTTGACATGGAATGGGTCCTAACCATTTAGCCACGGGACACTGATGTAAATTGCTGTGTCGATGTACAGCATTTATTATATGAATGGATGCATCGTCCAGAAAGAACAATTTAAAGAATAATGTGAAAAACTTGGATTTTTTGGTGAATGGGACTCAAAATTGCATATTTTTGTAAAGTATCATAGAAAGTTAACAATATAACTCAAGTACTTTAATGTTACGTGTAAATATAGTTTCGCTGGAGCATCTGTTTAGTCTTCTTTATCAGTCGATTATTTTTCAAACTTGCTGCTCACAGCTACCGTGTGATTGTGACTCTAAATTATACAACTTCCGGTGTGGTAGACCTGGGATTGGGTGGTAAAAACAGCATTTTTCTTATTTTCTGTCATTAAAAAACAAAACTGTGTTTTGCTTTTTATTTGACTGAAATCTGACTTTCCATTCAAACATTAGAACTAATCAAACATTATTTTGCTAATGACCACAATTTTGAATCCAAATTGCTTTCCCATAGAAAATGTGTACATATTCAATTTCTTATGTATTTTATTGCTTTTGCCAAGCCTTGTTGACCAAATTTATAAATTAACATTAGATTATCAGAACCAATGCTGAACCAAACGCATGTTTTTGACAGATGTCCCAAATGATGTTACGGTACTACATGTATCTCTGAAAAAGACTAATTTTGAAGCGAAAATCATGATTTTCTGTGTTTTTTAATCAAGGAATTTAAACTATAATTACTTTCAATGCAAATTTCTATCATTTCATTTTTCATGAGTTTATGATCTCCATAAAATGTGAGAGTCAAAACTACATCCCCTATGAACTTGAAACTTTGCATGATTGTACTTTAATCTGTGATCTGTATTTTAAACCTCAATTGAAAAATGTAAAAGTAGATTGTATTCACTAAAATGACAAATTCTGATAATTGAGCGATATTTGATCATTCCAGATTTTGGTTTTTCACAGACAGTGAATAACCTAACCCCCTCCCTTAGAAGTCTACACAAAGAAGTTTATAACAGATCTCTGTCGAAAGAGCTTCAATTTGATACCTCAATGAGCTTTATAAGATGTTCGGTTGAGGCTCCAATTTTTTTTTGAAAATATGACCTTATCGGCTAATGAATTTTTCTAATTAGCTAATTAATGTTTTTTTAAATGTTTACGGTAGTATAGAGTCACATGCTACTTTCATTTATTCCCAGGTCTACCACCTTCAAACTACCATAATTTTGTTCATATCACCTAGTCGAAACACATATCATGTTAATCAATGTTTGCGCTGGCAGGGAAGGGGTTCTTTACTACATGTAGTGTGTGCAGGGCTGGGGTAGGGGACACTTAACATTGTCAAGGGGGTATCAATCGTTATCATCCTTGAGCATGGACGAAAATGCACTCAAACAAGTATGGCAAATGTCACTGGCATTATCTTATTCCCTAACTAGTAAGTAAAGTATAAATTTTATGGACTCTTAACCAGTTAGTAACCCCCTGAACACTACCTGCCAATCTAACATTGCCTCTGGTTAATTACATGATATCATTACTTTCAGAATGGAGCTTTGCAAATATTTCACCCGATGTTTTTGTGTGGTGAAATTATTCTAACAATGTTGACGATTGGTCCAATTGATCCTTTATTACACTACTTGAAAACTGTTACTTGAAACTCACAAGGTCAGAAAGTTTCCATAGGACCTTTAATATGCATGATCTATTGAGCAATACCTTTTCTCAAATTTGCTTGTCTTAGAGAGACCATATTCATGTTACATATGTACAGTAGTCTTGAAAATAATAATTTTTCATGAATTTTTTTTCCACATAATTATGATAGATACCTACTGAATACTGATCAATACCCAGGGACCCCCATGGGGCGTAGGGCACAAAAGAGGGTGCCCTTGTACATGTAGGCAAGAGGCATGCAGAGCCAGAGGTTCATACATTTATGCTGGACATTCCATTTGTTCCATGAGGGACAATTTTAGTATTTTTTGTGTTGCTTTTTTTTACTATGCCTCAAAAGATATTTAAAACATCTAAATTCATCAAGGTACAGTAGTGCACCCTGCTAATATTATAGGTTTTAATTAATACTGAAAATCACATAACATGTGCAAAACCATTGTGTGTTCATTCTTCCGGGTTTGTGATCATGCTCCCCTTTTTGGCGCCCTCTACGGAGGCGCCAAAATATAGGCATGACTTTGTGATTCTTTGTGAAAAGCTTCTAATTTCACTCTTGCTAGATTGACTTCGCAATTGTTTTGCTAAAATTATGCCCAGCTCAGAAATAAAACCACAATTTGCTTGGATTTTATTTTATTATTGTTTTCTGATATGCACAGGATAAAATGGTGAGCGTATATTCTTTGTTTAAAATACAAAATTAGGATTTATAAAAACACCAAATAAATCCTGACCTTTGTATGGGTTCAACCAGTTTACCGTGTGCCTTTAGAAACCCGATAGACGGTGACATTTGACCATACACTAGGATCCACAACATGCTCATCTATCATGGGAACAGTTCTTAAGCCCTAATACATTTGTAGGCCTACTTTCATCCTTTGAAAATTTGGGTACACAAACTCATACTCTGCAACTTGAGGTCAAATTTTGCACTATGATTATGTAATTGAGGTTATTGGACTATGCCATTGGGATGAGACTATTGTGGTCCATAGTGATTAGATCAATTAACGAGGACTCTACTGATGGCTTTTGTTTGCTAATTACCATAGAATCTATATAGCGGTTATTGCCAAAGTTGCAATATGGTGGCACAATTGGTGGAAAACTGTATGCAAACAACACGGCATATTAATTATACATGTTCTACATTGTTGTATTTTAAAACACTGAAGACCAAAATTGGCGTTATTGCCATGATTGGATCATGGAGGTAGTAAGCCTACTACAACTCTGGCGGAAATTGCGTTTGCCACACCAGGGCCACACCAGCACGTTCTGGTGTTAAAAGCACGCAATCGAAGCTAAATATGGGATAGTTCCGTACTATTTTGTATAATAGTTGCAAATGCACTTGCCCTTCCCCACCCCCCACCCCCACCCCCACCCCCACCCCATTTTCCAATGTTGGGAGACTGTAATGTAGAAATGATGACGATTTTGTCCAAATCAACATTGCAATAGGGGAGCGGGGAAGGATGTTGGCCAATTAACGCTCAGGTGTGGCAACATATTTCGCCAAGGTTGTAGCTATACTACCTCCATGATTGGATTAAGTAAATAACTAAATCCTGTTATCTACCCAGCAATGTTTGCTTATCATAATAATTGTAACAAACTGTAGACAGAAAAGGCAAACAGAGAAATTTAGAGTTTTAAATTAGAGAGTTGACAGGAAGTTGTAAGAGTTAAATTGTTATGGATATGATTGGTGTAAGAACGAAAAAGTTGAATGTCAGATCAAAGTCATCCGAGGCGAATTAAGTAATGTCAATCACAAATTGTTACAGGTCATTTGAGGTGGACTAAGTTTATATTTGGATTGTCAGAACACCTTCCCCAATCAGACACATTTCTCTTGTTTGGCTTGACTTTGCAAAGAGCGTCTAATTTCGGTCTTGCTAGATTTACTTCGCAACTGTTTTGCTTAAAAGTATGCCCAGCTTAGAAATAAAACCACAATTTGCTTGGATTTGATTTTATTATTGTTTTCTGATATGTTCGGGATAAAATGTTGTGCGTATATTCTTTGTTTAAAATACAAAATTAATGGACTACTTTCTATGCTAATATTACATTATTGTTTTAAAGAGAAAAAAAAGTATCCAAACAGTTGGGCGCCCATTCCTTTTTTAAAGGAATTTTTATTAGAGGGTATTTGGTATTCTGATGGACCTTTAATGAGTATTTTCGTTTGTTTGCTTGCTTGGTTGTTTTACAGATAATTCATCACAATGAGTGACAATAGTGCAACTGGGGATTCAGATCAGGGCTGTCAGCGGAGTGCAGTGATTAGTGAAGTATTTGATTTGGAGATAAAACAAAGGAGAAAAGGGTCTTTAAAGGTGCTGCTGAAAAAGAAGGTAAGGTATGGTAAAAGTTTCTGTCTTCATGACAAGTACTTTGACAAAGTTGTTATATGATGTAAAATGAGATAATACTCATAAATTTTGATTCATTGAAGACAGCTTTTTACTTTTATGAAATAATAATATTTATATTACTGGTATAATCTAGTCAACTGGACTTAATATTTTTGAGTGGGAAATTTTCATGTTCATCCCTGTACGCATCATTAGCCCTTCTGATCATCTGCCAGTAAAAGTTCAGATGTTGTTGTATCACTGGTCACATTGGAGTTCAATCTGAGAGATATCTTTTTGATCGCTGGACTGTAGGCTTCCGCAAAGTATTGACTATTGGCATGAGCTCCTGCCAAGTTTGCAGAATGCATGTACCAGCATAGACGAGCCAGCACTGGTTGTGGAGACTATGCAAACATTCTTTTGACAACAAGGATATAAATCTTGAACAGAGAAAGCAGATGGTAATTGGTATGAGCAAATTTATGTGAAACGGGAGGACGGAGTGGCCTACGTCATAACGTTGCAGGAGCCTATACAGTTTAGCGATCAAGAAGATATCTATCAGGTTGAATTCAAATGTATTAAACCTGTGATACGAAAGCATCCACTTCACAGTTCAATAAACATTTACTGCCTAAAGTCGGTAGGGCTAATTGAACGTGAAATTTCCCACTCAAAAATTGAAAGTCCAGTTGACGAGACTAATACAAATATTATTATTGTTTACTACTTGGATGAATGATAATCTTCACAAATGTACAGCTTTTATTGGATATTTGAGCCCCAATGGCTTTTGGAATCTGGAATGATTAAAGAGTTTGTTTTGGGTCAGGGTTCGGACCCGACCCCTCTCATCAAAGCACTAGGTCGACTACTGGTAGCTGACCGGTAGCTATGGGTGTTTTGCTGGCCCAGCCAATGAAAGCATGCTATCTCAAATGGTGATTGTGTTATCACATCATGTGGCACGCATGCATGTGCAGTGCATACATGTATATCTGGTAGTACTATTTAAGGTTGGTCTGAACCATGGAATTATGGAAACATTTTAGCCTTTCAACTTCTAAATTGTTGATCTAAACAGGGACTGACTTTTGAGGAGAGCGAGAGCAATCACTCTCTACTGCTCTCCTTAAATCTGATATTGGAGAGTGAATTTTAGCTCTCCTTAATTGACCATTCTCTCTTACATTCTATTGTAAATGATCTAATCAGCTCTCCTTGAAGGCTCCAGAAGAGCTATTTAATGCTCTCCTGCATATTTCAAAAGACAGTCACTGTCTAAAGTGTATAAAAGTATACATATTTCGAATGGAAATTAGCTTACAAATCCAGTGGTGACGTCAGATTAATTTATAAAATGCTCAATTTTGGAGAAAATCATCAAAAACCGTGATTTTGACCCGTAACTAATTATTTTTTCAGTAAAATTTTTTCTTTTGATTTTCAAAATCTAGGTATGAAAATCTAGGATCCGTTAAATTTATTTTTTTGAATTTTGACTAAGTTTATGAAATATTCGTTTAAAATAGTTGAAATCTGACAGCTTCAGCCTAATTTAGACTATGTTGTGTATATTTTTGTTTTTTGATGGAAATTTTAAAAAATGGCAAGATTTCCCGCCATTGACCATGTGGACGATTTCAGATGGAAAAGGGTGAAATACCATATTTAAAAATGATAGAAATTTGTTTAAAAAAGTTTAAGTACCGGTACACAGACTAATGAATATAGAATTCAAGAAAACTGGAATTTGTCATTTTTAAAAAATGCCATGGTTCAGACCAACCTGAAGTATATTTGTATATTACCTGGATTCCAGTTATATACAGACAATGACAACAATGTACAGGGTACTGTGCACAAATTATAATTTGTCCAGTTAAATTGTCTATGGCCTTGTAAACTGTAAACAAATTTAATGAGACCTGCTCCTGCGAAACTTGGGCAAAGTTGGGAAAGGCCCTAAAATGTGTAGAAAAACAGTATGAAAATGTTCACATATGCGGAATGTTAGCCATCACATAATTTGAGGCGAAGATTTTTTTTTCATGTTGAAAGGGGGAATATGTTGTTAGTGTCACATGAAAAGGGTAAAAACAATTTTTGGCAATCCATTTTGAGAATTAAAAAAAAATGTATTCTAAGATCCATTTACCTCTCAGTCTTAAAAGAAGAAAAAAACAAACCAATGAAGCAGGTATTTGGCAAATTTTCCAAATTGCTCAGTCAACATGCAATCATGTGTTCTTACTCAGTTCTTTACTCAAACATAAGATAATTGAGGCAGTCAAGCAGTTATCTACTTTGGATCTGTAAAAAATTACAAATTTGTCATACTCCCTAATTTGTAATAGAAGTTTGGTGAATTTGTACTACTGCTACAAATTTGACTACAACACTGTATTTTTTTGAATAGTCGCCCCTTCAATTAAACACCCCACCATTTTTTTCACCAAGATGTTTAAAAAATGCTGATATTTCCATGCTATCTTGTGTAGTAAGCTTTTCAAGGTGCACACATGGTCACTAATGGCGTCGGTAATTGGCGAATATCTGCTTGAAACCCGGAAGTGAACCGGAAGTCATCGTTCCTAAGTTCATAGTTTGTCATTTCGCATGAGTTTCAAGCTTAGGGGTAGGAAGTTTTTCTACAAAAAAAAACTTCACCCACTACATGAGCAAAAAAAAAACTTTCCCCAACAACACTAAAAAAAAAACCTTTCCCCACCTAACTGTGTATAATGCATGAAATTAAAAAAAAAAAACTTCGCTGCCCTACCCCCCATGAGTATCAAATGGTGCGTCCCTTACCTAATGATTTTAACAGGAATTATTGTTTTAAAAATGACCTCTATAATAATTAAATCCCCCCCCCCTTTGGGGAGTGACTATTCAAGGAAATATGGTATTTCAGGAAAGAAGCTTTTGCGATGATATGTAGAATAGGGTTGTATCTGATGATGGTATGGTGGCAATATAACTTGCTTCAATCATGATCCAATTACCAATTCAAGACAAAGAATGTGTACTAAGTCGACCCTGCTTTATGGCATATACATGTATGTGATCAGCATTATACATGCATTGCAACTGTGTAACTTCATGTATATGAGTCAAAATATGCTAAGGCGTTATTTTACAACCAAAGAAATATGCTTATTTCATTTCTTTTTTTCTTAATGTTATGAGTAAGGAATTGATTTATTTGTAAGTTCAGAGGCAAAAATAACTAATAAAGACACAACACACACAGTTTTGAGTCGATCTTTTCATTAAAAATTTGAAAAAAAAAAAAAAAAAAGTTTTCTGAATTCCACGTTTTTCATCATTGATTTTTTGAACATGCAGTGACGTCTCTTTCCCAACAGCTCATACTGTTTTATTGTGATTCCCAATAGAACTACATGATAGGTGGGTCAAAAGTACATAACAATAATTTACAAAAATGTAAATATCGTGGTCCTAAGTAAGATTAATGTTATAAATAAAACAAATTGAAATTCACCCTTACGTCGTCAGGTATGTCTGTCAAACTCGTGGTTCAGTTACAAGCGATCGTAACTTCACTAAACAGTGTCTACCATGAAAACCACAATGGTCAACCTATAACGAAATGCATTTTGTCTTGAACTATATTCATTTTTTTCTTAGGCTACAATTTGTTTTGATTTTATCATGGTTTTAAAAACTTCTTCCTTCTATCTGTCAAAATCTGACGTACTTAAGATACGACCATATTTCTTGCTCAAAGTAGGGATGACCAATGAACCATCAACTTGATTAGAACACTCCCATAGACATGCAGGGAGCTCAACTGTGCACTGCTTGCACAGACATTTCTAAATTGATCTCATTCTTTTATTTTTCAATATTTTTCTGTAAAAATTGGGAAGTTACTGCCAATTATATTTGGTAACTATCTTGCAAATTACAGCAACATAACTTATTTCGTTTTTCTGTAAGTGCGAGTCAAAATTGGTCCATCGCCACAGTGCGCTTAATTGCCAGTGGCTGAGTTAAGCACTGCTCAAGAATGGCACAAAATATTCATGTCAATAATTTCAGGTGAAAAACGTGGCCTACTGAGCTGTAATTTGGCAGAGTTGCCAGTAATACCTCTATCATACCCTCTGTAAAAAGGTTAAAAAATTGAACATGTAGATCTCGAGTTACAAATTAAATCACCAGCTTCCCTTTGGAATTTCCATACTCCTTTCAACTCATGTTAAGAAGACACCTTTCTGAACATAAATGTGAAGTTTCGTGCTCATTCGATGTATTTTTCACCTGATATCAACCCTAAACGTTTTCTTATATGTAGGCCTATAACATCTACAACTTGCTGCTGGCTATACCTTGTTTAGGACTTTCAAAAGAAGTACTTGAATGTGCAACCATAACTGTTTCAAAATAGCCCGCGATAGTCATGCAGGTAACTCCGAGGTCAAGCATTGAATTGGTTTGAACAAAGATACTCATATAATGTATTGAGTATCTTTGGTTTGAATGAGGAATACTACAGGAACCAGCGCCTTTTGTTAGAAGTCACACATGAGCATGATGAGTGGATAATCTCTATTGTTGTGAATGAGTCAATGACCTTCAAAACTTAAGATTTTGTTTACATACACCTACTAATTGGTCATATTAAACCCAATAACATTGAAATTCTTGGTTGTGAAAAAAAAGTTCACCTTCTTAGCATGGAAGAAAGAGATGAGAAGGAACCACAACGACTTCGATCGACCAAGTTTTAATCCGCTTATCCATTGACGCATGAAAAGAAAAGCTATCAATGGTACTTACTTTCATGTATGATCCATTTACCGCGATCGATGCTTGGCGAAATCATTACTGGAAAAAAACTATAACAAACCCATCCAAGAACAAACAAACGCTACCCAGAAGTAAGATTATGGAATTTCACTGATGCTCTGAACATGTATAGTAGCTTTGTTTTGGGATCTACAGTCAAACTGTTTTCTTGATCGTGTTGTGTAGAAAATGTCCTTTAACACATCGAAAAGGTCATCAAAATCGGCCGTTTATTTGCTGAGTTTCATCTTTAGCAAATAAGGTAAGATTTTGGTGACTTTTTCGATGAAAAATAGATGCAAAATGTTCTTAAATAATGCACAATGTTCCGGTTGAGTCCGGTACATGAAACCTGTTTAATTTAATAGTTTATATGTGTATAATCGTAACTAGCTAACTCGTTTCAGTGCCAAAGACTGCCAACTCTGAGAAAAAAGTCATCAAAGTTCGGGAAAATTGGGCGAAATGGAAGAAAAAGATGTAGGCCATCAATGACCGATGATCACGTCACCAGAGAAAATCCTATAGAGTGCTTGCACGGAAGGTCATTAGTTCAAATCATCCTTCAGACACGCTCCAGAAGACATGCAAATACATAGAGTACAATACCAATCACCTATTTAACGCGGGGTATTGATCAAAGTAAATCCTCATGAATAACAATGTCAATTAAATGTCGGTAAAGGGAGTGGACAAAGTGAATGTGTTCGTTGTGGTTCCTTCTTATCTCTTTCTTCCATGTTCTTAGTTAGTGCAATTTTGATTTTGTGCCATATTGGCTATCTTGGATGATTTTTGGCAAATGTCCTCTAAATGCATGATTTCAATGCCTCGGTTTGAAAAAATAAGTTATGCCAGTGACTAGTTAAGTGCCATTTCATAAAAAAAACCTTTGATACTTTCACAATATGCTTGTTTCATGTTTGCAAATATGTTAAAATAAAGAAATATATAAAGGTAAATATATGCTTATGCCAATTTTGCTCCCAATTGCTATTTTTGGACCTTGTCATTTTATTTCGTTCCAATGACCGGTCAGAATGGGAAACTTTGATAATTCATAATTCGAAAAGTTTTTGACCGATTTTGACCATTTAACCACCAAAATACTTCTGTTGATGAGTTCTACCCAGAAAACAATCTTTTGTAGCAATAGGGTCAACATGAAATTTTGATGGTTATCCCTACTCAAAGCCAGACCAGCCTTTATAATACAACGTCACATGATGTAATAGGTGCCCGGATGTTGAACGTCATCAGCTCTTGGCAAAATTACAAGCAATGGCGGCATGACAAGTTGCATAGTGACGTCTGTCAACAAACCTGACGACCGACTATTCTGACGTACGTGAGTATAAATTTCCTTGAAAATATATTACAACTGATAAATCGGTATATATAGACAAAACTGAGCCAGTCCATGTGTAAATTAGAGTAATTTAAACCACGATTTACGCACTGCCTCGGGGCTTTGCCTCGAGGATGTTTGTGTTTATACTCGCACCAATGCTTTTGTACGGACACGTTGCATGCGTACGTTAGATTTTTACAGACTTTCTGGGCGTGCGTCAGGGTTTGACAGCCATTTTATTTTTAAACTTTGATATTTGCTACCTCGCTAAAGATATTGTTGTCGTTTCTCCACCAAGATGCTAGATTTAGAACCCCCAATATACACGATGTGCTTTAACGAACGCATTTGTGATTAAACTGGTGTAAACAAAAATTAAAGCTTATTCCGTGTACGTTCGTCAGATTGTTGACAGATGTGCTGCACGTTCGTCAGATTGTTGACAGACGTGCCACGTGCGCCGGCACCCAAGCCAAGCCAGCCAAGGACAGTTTTTCCAATCTTCTTTTTTTTTGCGCTACCTCAAGTCTAGTGGTGCACCAGGCTTTGTTGATCCATGGAAGAAAGAGATGAGAAGGAACCACAACGACTTCGATCGACCAAGTTTTAATCCGCTTATCCATTGACGCATGAAAAGAAAAGCTATCAATGGTACTTACTTTCATGTATGATCCATTTACCGCGATCGATGCTTGGCGAAATCATTACTGGAAAAAACTATAACAAACCCATCCAAGAACAAACAAACGCTACCCAGAAGTAAGATTATGGAATTTCACTGATGCTCTGAACATGTATAGTAGCTTTGTTTTGGGATCTACAGTCAAACTGTTTTCTTGATCGTGTTGTGTAGAAAATGTCCTTTAACACATCGAAAAGGTCATCAAAATCGGCCGTTTATTTGCTGAGTTTCATCTTTAGCAAATAAGGTAAGATTTTGGTGACTTTTTCGATGAAAAATAGATGCAAAATGTTCTTAAATAATGCACAATGTTCCGGTTGAGTCCGGTACATGAAACCTGTTTAATTTAATAGTTTATATGTGTATAATCGTAACTAGCTAACTCGTTTCAGTGCCAAAGACTGCCAACTCTGAGAAAAAAAGTCATCAAAGTTCGGGAAAATTGGGCGAAATGGAAGAAAAAGATGTAGGCCATCAATGACCGATGATCACGTCACCAGAGAAAATCCTATAGAGTGCTTGCACGGAAGGTCATTAGTTCAAATCATCCTTCAGACACGCTCCAGAAGACATGCAAATACATAGAGTACAATACCAATCACCTATTTAACGCGGGGTATTGATCAAAGTAAATCCTCATGAATAACAATGTCAATTAAATGTCGGTAAAGGGAGTGGACAAAGTGAATGTGTTCGTTGTGGTTCCTTCTTATCTCTTTCTTCCATGGTTGATCATTGGCTCACTCGCTTCAACAGGGTTGCCAAACTCCTGATTTAGTAGCCCAATTGTGCTTATAGCCTTATCGTATAAAGCCACTTCTGCCATAAACAAAAATAATGAGGACTTCTTTTGAAATTAATCGGGCTGCTTAGGTTTTTTTTGGGGGGGGGTTGTGTGCATAATTTGTTTGAGTCTTGAATTATTAAGCTCCAAAACGGAGCCTGGGGGGTCTGTAAGGTGGTCTCAGTGGTGGGTAGTCCGGCTCCATAACTCAAAAATGGAGCCTCCGGCGGGGGTTCACATGAATGGTTCTGATAGGTCTCGGAAAAGTGGTCTCGGTGGTAGTCGGGGCTCCATAACTCGAAAACGGAGCCTCCGGCAGGGGTGTTCACATGAATGGTTCTGATAGGTCTTGGTAAGGTGGTCTTAGTGGTGGGTAGTCCAGGCTCCATAACTCAAAAATGGAGCCTCCAGCCGCGGGGGTTCACATGAATGGTTCTGATAGGTCTCGGAAAAGTGGTCTCGGTGGTAGTCGGGCTCCATAACTCAAACGGAGCCTCCGGCGGGGTGTTCACTACGAATGGTTCTGATAGGGCTTGCAGAGATGTCACACTTCCGGATTTATCCGGATTTCCAGATTTTTTATGTGCTCTGGAATTTCCGGATTTAAAAAAAAAAAAAAAAAAAAAAAAAAAAAAAAATTTTTTTTTTTTTTTTTTTTTAAATTTTTTTCGGTTTTGGAGTGTCCCTGGACCTAGTACTAAATGCTAGGATCATTCATGGTTGACCTACAAAAATGTTTGTGTTTTTAATATGCAAAGTGATAATTTGTGTGCATAGTATGGCATGAACACAAATTATCACTATGCATATTAAAAACACAAACATTTTTTTTCCCTTTTGTAGGTCAACCTACCGGGTGTTCACATGAATGGTTCTGATAGGTCTTGGTAAGGTGGTCTCAGTGGTGGGTAGTCCGGGCTCCATAACTCAAAACGGATCCTCCAGCGGGGTGTTCACATGAATGGTTCTGATAGGTCTTAGTAAAGTGGTCTTAGTGGTGGGTAGTCTGGGCTCCATAATAAAAAAAACTGAGCCTCTGGTGGGGATGTTCACATGGCCGAGGTTTATTTTATATTGCTTGGGAAGTGGGTAAAAAATACAATAAAAGTAGACACAGGGCGTCCAATCACATCATTTTGCATTTGTTTTGACATTTTAAAAGAAAGCAGTGACACTTGTGGTAATGTGGGTTAAAGAATCGCCCTGTGTTCTAACACTTACCTTTTTTCCCCCCTTTTTTTAATATAGGCTAGTGTTGTCAAGATGGTGTTGAGTATTCGGATGAGGAGTTTCAATCGTAAAAAACCGTGTGATGTTGCCGAGCGTGAGAATGATTCGCCTGAAAATGATGAAGATACACCTTCTACATCTTCTGCACATACACCTTCTGCATCTTCTGTACGTTGGGCTAGAAATAGGCGAGAAAAATTAAAGCAAGATCCTGAAGCAAGGAAAAAGTTTTTAGCATCGGAAGCTGCACGTCAACGTGAACGACGAGCCAAAAGAACAGAAAAGCAAAGAGAACGAGATAGAGAAACAGGCCGTATTCGACAACAACGCTATGAAAAACGACTCTCTGAAGGAGCTGTAGAATCTGCCAAAGGAAAATGTACAACACAAGGAAAAAAGTCAAAAGTACTTACTCGCACAGAAAAAAAAAAAAACTGAATATAATCGGATTAAACAACAAGAACGCAGAGCTAGGATGAACCCACAACAGAAGAGGCGAGCAAGGGAAATAGATGCAAAAAGGAGAAGTGAAAAGCGAAAGGAAAACCAAGGAAAGCAATGTCCAGTCAATAGCACTCCTCCCCGGACATCTAGTGGTTTCATATCCAAGTCTGCACAACGGATGGCATTCAAGAGATTGTGGGAACGATTTCCAATAAACGATCCAGAAAAATTTATGTCCATAGTAGAAGACTTTGTGTCAGGAAAGCACACAACACCGAGGAAACAAGCTGCATTGCAAAGACGTGGTATTGGTGTATTAAGTGCAAAAAGAACCCTACAGTTAGGAAAGTGCATGACAGACAGTGTAAAAAGGAGAGTCCAAGAACTGAAGAAAAAAAAGATTCCGCTTCCCTTAAAGAGAGCGACTACTGGTGAGAGCAAATCTAATAAGTAAGAAATACCGTATGCAAAGTCACTTAGCCAAACAATTGGATGTGCGCCCAATTACCTGTCGGAGCTTTCAAAATCACTTGATGAGGATATGATGTCAAAGTCGCGGAAAAGACGAAGCGATGCTACAAGCATGGAGGTGATTAACGAAATACAGTCATTTTACAGATTACCGAAGGTATCGAGGGAATTGCCGTACATGAGAACAGTGAAACAGCAGACACAGAGAAGGGTTATGGAAGTCTCTATTGATCAGGCATACACAATGTGGAAGGAAGAACACCCAGATCATGTTACCGTTGTTAGTCGCTCGTTGTTTCAAAAGCTGAGACCTGAAAATGTCCTCCTTCAACACAGAAATAAACTTAATCAATGTCTCTGTGAGTACTGTACTGATATTCTGCTTAAATTGGAGTCATTGAACAGGGCTGCTCAGGTGTATGAGATGCCAGACATAAAAGTCAAAAATAAGTATGAGCTAATTGGTCTATCAATGTGCCCAAAGAACGACGGTGACAACTATGCAAAACCTGACTGCATAAACAGGAGTTGCCCAGAATGTGGAACTGAAAAGCTGCGTAACCGATTTACACCACTGATAGCAGCTCATGGTGACTCTATGGTACAGTGGCGAAAGTGGGCACTTCAAACTTATGAACACAATGGGAAAACAAAAGCAAAAAAAGTTCTGATCACACAGAGAAAGACCATATCCGAGCTGGTGGAAGAACTATTGAATGAAACCGAAACTCTAGCCAAGCATGTATTTGTTGCTAACTGGCAGCAGGACATGTTTACAGAAATTAGTACAAAGCTCCCACAGAACTGGGCCTTGCTGGTACTGGATTTTGCAGAAAATTATGGATGCCTATCTCAAGATGAAATACAGTCTGCACATTGGGCGACTCAACAAGTGACTGTTCACCCTATCGTTGGCTATTATAATTGTGTGCACTCTGATGCAACTCAGTCCCACATAGTCCAAGAGGCGATGGTTTTCATAAGCGAAGATTTAGGGCACGATTTCCATGCAGTGCATCATTTCGAAGAGGTCGCTGTAAAGCACCTCAAGGAAAGTAGGGACTTCCTTTGGAACACATAGTTGAGTACACGGACGGCTGCGGCTGTCAATATAAATCCCGCGGCCCATTTGGTGACATAAGCTATGCCACAGAGGATTATGGGGTCGACGACTTTGAAAGACTATATTTCGGATCAAGGCATGGAAAGGGGCCTAGCGATGGGGTTTCAGGGGTGGTAAAAAGTGCAGTCAGGAGAGCCGTTGTTTCGAGAAGAGCTGTGATTAATACAGCAGAAGAAATGTACACCTACTGTAAAGAAGAACTGTCAAGAGAAAGTTGCAAGGGACAACGCCAGACGTTCTTCTTCGTCAGAAGAAATGAAATCCAAAGAGAAAGAAAACAAGGAGTTAAGAAGCCAGTAGCAGGAACCCGTGCCTTTCATGCCATCAAGTGTGTGTCGCCCGGTGTGATAAAAACTCGTTTACTGGGGTGCTTCTGTGAAGGGTGCATTTCAAGTCCCCAACCAACTGTGCCAATGCAACTTACGTTAACCCGTGGCAGAGACAAGTATTGAAGATGGATCGTGAAATACCCACTTCTCATGAAAACCAACCATCAGAAGAACCTTCCCCAAATGACACTGCAGAAGAGCTTTCCCCTGGTGCAGATGAGCCTCCCCCTGATGCAGATGAGCCTTCCCCTGGTGCAGATAAGCCTTCCCCTGGTGCAGATATCCCCCTGGTGCAGATAAGCCTTCCCCTGATGAAGAAAGTATTGAAGACTTGTTCAGACAGTTGCAAGGTATGTCAGAAATGTTTTTATTTTCAATGTCATTAACAGTACATGTTGAATTTATTATTTACAAAGTGGAAACTTGTTAATACAAAATTGCTGATAACATCATGACCTACAAAAAAACGTGTAATGCGTATAAATGCAAAGACTTAATGTAAGGACAGGAAAATGTGTGATGCACAAAAAGCAGGGAATTTATGCATTTTGGGTATAATCAGCGCATTTTGGGTCCGACCACAAATTTTAAGATTTTACCAAAATAACCATTTTTCAAGTACTAACTTTGCAAAAACCTGAAGTTTTTACAAAATCAAAGAATCCACAATGACCTGCAACACAATCCATGCTATTTAAAGTATAGAAAATAGGCCGTCAAAAAAAATTCATAAAAATATAGAAGGAAAAAAGAATAAAAATTTTAATATTGCATGTATTTGAACTTTTTGGGGAGAAAAATTGCGCATTTTGTTAAAAAATGTGCAAATTACGCAAAATAGCACATTTTCAGAAACTGGCGCGCGCATTTTACTCTCAGAAATCGCGCATTTTCCCTGTGCTTAACTTAATGTTACTTTTAATCACAATTGCAGTATATTTCTTTCTTACAGTATGCTATCAACCCTCCCTGCTTAAGTAACATTATTTGGCATTTAATGTTTGCTCTATTTCAGGTGAACGTGATGAATCGGATGAATCTGAGCCAGACCTGGATGCATCTCTCACTAATCAAGTGCAGAATCACAAGACAGGTAAATTTGTACACCCTGATTAAAAGTTGGTTCATATTGTGATATAATGAGTATCTACTTATGACAAGTCTGTTTGAGGAACCTTTATGAAATATATGCTTATTATATAACTTTAGATTACAAAGTTCAAAGATGCATGAAACATTTTCTTAAGTAGATGCTGAGGTAAGATTTGTCTTCAGTAATCTTAGATTGACATATTTATGACAAGTACTACTACACATGCATTTATTTCATATCAATGTACACTTAAAATATATATTTTCTCTACAAGTATAAGAATAATATTATATTGTACATTATATTACAATTCTTTTTCATGCATTTTTCAGATTATGAAGATAAGCAGTGGAGAATTGGTGACTGGGTGTTAGCCGAATATAAGGGAATGTATTATCCTGGGATAGTCAAACAAATTGTAGGAGATGAAACAGAAATCGATTGCCTAGAGAAAGCTGGCAAGTTCTGGAAGTGGCCAGATCCCGCAGATCTTCTTTGGTATGAATCACACAAGGTTGTAAGAACTCTTTCTGCCCCATTCCCAATCAGCAACAGAGGACAGTTCAAGTTTGCAGCAGAACTTTAAATTACACTGCCATGCACGGCTTAACATAGTGCTTAGTTGTATACACCTAAATGGTTGGGTAAATTTGACTTGCTAACTATAGCACATAGATGTGTAAATAAGTTATTTGTTCTTATGACTGATGAATGCACTCATATTGTTGTGACCAGCGAGTGTCTTCTTTGTTTTACAGTTGACTTATCTGTGTAAGAAAAAGAAAGAAAAAAAAGTTAAAACCAAACAATGTTATTGTACAAATTCCATTATTATTATTGGAACAACTTGAACCACATTTTCATGGTGATTCTAGATTGGTGTTAAAGTAGCTGGCTGTATTGTTTGCAAAATGGAGCAACTTGGATGATATAACTTACCTACATGTACATGTCCAGTCAGCAATCTATGGCACGATAGGTTCTGAAAAAATTGACTATGGAAAGCATGAATTCTTAATTCTTATATGTTAAGAATTCTTATTATGTAATAACAAACTTGTGAAATTTACCATGCAATGTACATCTACATGTAATACTCGAATTTAAAGGCAAATACACTTATTGTAAGCTGGTCATTGAAAAGGGATTGAGTTTGGAGGAGTGCGATCACATATAGAATCAGGAGGACAGATTTATTGCCCACTGTAAATTGCAGATCTAGGCTAGAAAATTCAAGTAAATCTGCCAAATCACACTATATACAGCTCCTTTTAAGCAAGGGATTTGTAGCACACCTGCACTTTTTAAAATTCAA
The DNA here is from genome assembly GCF_039555335.1 of Amphiura filiformis. Lineage (NCBI taxonomy): Eukaryota > Metazoa > Echinodermata > Ophiuroidea > Amphilepidida > Amphiuridae > Amphiura > Amphiura filiformis. The sequence goes on along the minus strand of NC_092644.1, from coordinate 52,939,161 downwards.
TGTCTTTTCTAATATTGGCCAGGTTTTGTGATATTAAATTGTGCAAGTGTCCGTCAAAACTGACGTACGCACATGTGTGTCCGTCAAACTGACGTACGTCAAGCACATCTGAATTAATCCTCTTATTTACTATGTTCTATCTTTAAACTTCATTTAACCTCTGCAAACATGTTATACTTAACCTTTTTTTATTATTTTCAAATATTCTTTGATATCCAGTGGCTGTAATGAGGTTAATTGTAGTTGTACCTTACCTTTTTGTAGTCGTATGAACCACAAACCAATTTTCAAAGACATTTAGAACTATTTGTTTATTTATTTGGATTGTTTTTTGACATTTATTCATAAGAACTATATTTGTTACATTAAAATAAGTGCAAAAGAGTACCTCCTGATGATAAATTTATTATTTATGCCACAAAAATTGAAATATTTTGTCTGTCAAATCTGACGTACGCACATGTGTGTCCGTCAAATCTGACGTACGCACATGTGTGTCCGTCAAACTGACGTCACGTCAAGCACATCTGAATTAATCCTCTTATTTACTATGTTCTATCTTTAAACTTCATTTAAACTCTGCAAACATGTTATACTTAACCTTTTTCAAAAATTTACAAATATTCTTTGATATCCAGTGGCTGTAATGAGGTTAATTGTAGTTGTACCTTACCTTTTGTAAGTCGTATGAACCACAAACCAATTTTCAAAGACATTTAGAACTATTTATTTATTTATTTGGATTGTTTTTTGACATTTATTCATAAGAACTATATTTGTTACATTAAAATAAGTGCAAAAGAGTACCTCCTGATGATAAATTTATTATTTATGCCACAAAAATTGAAATATTTTGTCTGTCAAATCTGACGTCACGCAAGGTTGAAGTTCAAAACCGAAAAAAATAAAATCTGAAGTTCATGTACAACAACTTATATTTTGCTTTCTATATCATTGTAGCTAATTATGTACACTATCATATGAAGTTAGTTGCAGAGAAAAATAACCAAGTTTAGAAATTGACCCCTGTGTTCACTTTTATAACACCTTAGCATATTTTGACTCATATCATTGAGCTATCATTGATAGTGCTGTGAGGAAATGTGAATAACAGTTGTACTTTTAAATTAAAACAATCCACCTTGTTATTATAATATATTTGTAAACATGGTAAATGAAAATCTCAGAGTTAGAATATTTACACACCCAAAATCAAAGTGCATTAACCAACTGTTATTTGTGGTGACCGCGAAAGATGGTTAAGCACGGGTGACAGCTAGTATTTAAAAATTTGCCAATAATTTTTTTTTTGTTATAAAGTTAATATCATAAGAAACAATACTGGTTTTAAGAAACAAGACCTATGGACAGTGGAATATTCAGTGGTTGCAATGATGCTGTTAATTTTTAATTCCTTCCAGCATTGTAGTTGACAGCTTTGATGAAGAGCTGAAGAAGTTTGAATCAAGACATCACATGCAAGGGAGATGGACATAATCAGACCGTGAATACAAGAAAGCACCAAGATAGCTGGAATTCCAACAGAAAGCAGCACTGATCAAAAGGTTGAAACATGATGTTGTTGAATATCTATGCATGCATGAGACATAAAATAAATATGGAGGTAAGATTTTAAATGAATGTGTTAATATGAGTTCCTTTTCAGTACGCTAGGGAAGGGAGTGAGATTGTAATGGTGTGATCACATTTATTCTCGGTCCCAGCCTGTTTGTGCTCCTCCCTCACCAAGCAAACCATCTGGTAACAACCTCATTACAAAAGTTTCATATTTTGTCTTTTCTGATTGACAAACATCAAGTCTGTCTAAAACCAGGATTTATACCACCGCGTGGCAGTCTATCAACCACTGAAGCCCAGTTCTTGATTGACAGCCATTTCATCCTAGTCTATCCAGAAGGACCACACTATTTTAAGAGAGATCACACTATTTTTATTATAACAATAGTGTGGTCCTTCTGATAGACTATGATGAATTTGCTATCAATCAATCATTGGGCTTCAGTGGTTGATTCAGATAGCCATGCAGTGGTATTAATCCACACAATGTGACTTCTCTGGCATGAAAGGGGATATCAGTCGATTGGGGCCTCAGTTGCTGCTGCCGCTAGTCTATTCCTATTGTAAAGTCTGCACAAAAAGTATCGCAGCTGTTATAAATACGCCTATAGCTTCAGAATTAATAATTGAATACCTGAGTGGAAGAAGGGCCCAACTCCATCAAAACTGTTTTAGAGATATTAAGAAAAAACTTATTATTTGGAAAAGTTATATAGTTTATAGGCAGAATGTTTTCATCTTCAGGGGACCCTTAATACATGAACATACAATATTACATACACTCGAAATTATATATGAGTTTTCCATGGCAATGGTACAGGTCTTAATACGATCTGGTCTAAGTGAGCTAGTGAGACCAAGGGCACCTGCACATTGCATATATTTGATTGGTCAAAGTTTGTATTTCGACTTGTTTGAGTCGTTATTTCACTGACGAAACAGCCGTGAATGAATCCAATGATTGCACTGCATGCTATATGGTGCTAAAATAGTCTCCAAATTGATACTTAAAAGCAAACCAGACTAACTAGATGCTGTTGAAACTCACACAGCAGATAGTGTCTGAGATTTTATTATTCAACTCTGCACATTCAATTACATTGGATTATGTTTTTAAGGTGGAACCCCCGGTTTGGGTGATCTGGAATCTAAAGCTTGTACAGGTATAAACTTAGTGAATGAAACTTCCCATAACTAGGTGGCATGTATATCTTAAACAAATTTCAAAGGTAGAGACCTTTGGAACATGATATCTCAAAAAGTGTTTTATCAATAGAAATGAAATGTTTGGAATGTGTTCTTCATAGACAGGACTGGAATTTGAACTAGAATTATGATAATCATGTGATGTCTTGGGGGTCTACCGGGAGGTCGAAGGTCAAATTCAAATTTTAATAATTATTGCTGTATACTATTTTGATGCTGCCATAGCAACAACATAGTTCCCCAAGCTTGGAATTAAAAACTTCTAGTTCAATTTATAGCCCTGCGTATCAGCAACACACAGTGTGGACATGCGTTCGCGAAAGGTTTTCGAGATATCAGCAATTTTGTGAATTTTAGTCGAGAAACACTGTTTTTAGGATTTTCTATATTTTCGAAACACTGCTTTATTATAATTTTGATTTGGAAACGAAACACTTGAATTATCACAAATAATTATAATAATGATTATTTTTTTAGATATGGTTTATTAAAGAGAAAAACGTTAAATATCGCAGTTTGAGAAAACAATAAAATACATAAGAATTGATTTTTAAAAATTTGCCTCGCAAAGTTACATTTTTGAATATAACTTTTGAATAGAAGCTCCGATTGTTTTCAAACAAAAACCAGAAGAAAGGGATTTTTTTCCTTAATTCCAATTTGTAAAGTCAACATGCAATCATGTGTTCTTACCCAGTTCTTTACTCAAAAATAAGATAATTTTGCCCACAACCGGGTCCGGGAGATTCCACCTTAAGATATTTGAAAAAGAAACAGGAAATTGTGGTAAAAGTCATCAAAGAAAAGTGCTAGCTTACCCTTAGACCCAAGGTGATTTATACTTTACAAATTCCAAAGTTCAATTTCAAACCCTATTTATTTTCAATTTTGCCTCATTTTAGGCACGTCCCTGGGTCCACCAAAAGGGTTTGCAACTTTTTCACAAATCGTATGGGATGGTCCATTCTTAACTAAGGGAGGGCATAGACTTGAATTTTAAAAAAATTCACCCAAGAGGCCTCAAAGGGTTAATTTTGATGATAATACAATAAAAGTTAAAAAACAGGTGATATGTATGAATGGTTGTAGTTCGAACTAGGGACATGTCACTCTGACACTTAGAACTGTCTTGGCTGCCCTTTCATTTGTTATACCATTCCGGTTATTGGATAGGGTGTATAGGTGATGATGGTCCACCAGGTTTTGTTGTATGGCCATGCGTTTTGATTTGGGCCAGTAAATAGGTGGAGATGTTACATGCGCGCGACATTTTAGGGTTCATCTTTTTAATTTTCTCAGTTAATATGCAGCCTATGTAGTTAAATTTGGTGTCAAACTAAAGCTTGTGATGAGACCAATACAGTAAACCTTAAAAAAGTTGTAAAAAGTTATTAACATTTGAATAATTTGCATCTAATTAGCATGATGTGCGGGGTGGAGGATGAGCAGGAGGAGGATGATCAGGAGGAGCAAATTTAATAAAAGTGAGCCCCAGGGGTCTTAGGATGCAAGAGGTCCATTTCTTTTTTACATTTTACAATTCACTTTAAACTGCATACTATAACACCATACAATCATATTCCAGGTAATTTAATTTCCTTTGAGAAGCAATTTTGCATATTTTATTTTCCGTTCGGGTTATACATTGAAGTCAATGGGAAAATATGCCTTGAAAGAGGCTGGCGCAAAATCATTTTAATATTATTGAACCCTATGATGTTATATATGTATTTAAAGCTCTGACTGAGAGGAATTCAAATATGGAACTTTTAAGTATGTGGGGTGAAGCTAACTTTTTTTTAATTTGTCAAATTTTACATTTTTCCCTAAAATATTTGGTATTTTCAGTTTCATAACTCCTTAGTGTTACACCCTGTGTCAATTTAAAGTGCATTTTTGGATTCCTTGGTTCATTTGCAGCCAGAAAATGTATACTTTTATATATGTTGGGTATAATATATGAAAGAGATTCATATCTAAACGAAAAAACATGCCATTTTCATCTCGCGAAAACATGTAACGCATTACCGGCCCAACTCAAAACGCATGGCCGTATGAAATTATGTGAGGCTATATAAGTGTATAAGTATGCAAGGAATGCATTTATGTAAGCCAGGCCTATGTTCTGAAAATCTTAGTTCATGTTCACATTTTTATAATAAACTAATGTTTCAACAGTGAGTTTCACCCAATTACTAGCAAATATTGCTATTTTGCCAGATAATACACCCTGATACGGATAGTTGAATGAATACTATCTCAGCGCATCTATTTATTATAATTGTAACATTATTCCCCATTGTTCTAAATTGATTGATTCAAAAAAAGTTTATAGTACTTGACGTTCTACTGCATTTTATAAGAATATCGCAGGAAACGACCAAAAAAAGAAATGGGGGTTTCAAATTGAACTTTGGAATTTGAAAAGTATAAACCATGCTGGGTCTAAGGTGTGCCAACACTTTTCTTTGATGGTTTTGACCACAATTTTGTAATTTTAAAATATCTTTAAAAAATCCAATAATCTAAGCTAACTGAATGGACAGTAGCATCCTCTTCTTATGGTAACAACAAACAATTGACTGTTTTGTTGACATTTTTGAAGAAAATGTTGAAAAAATGTTGCATCTTGAATCTGCTGCATATCCCTGTACCCACTAAGAACCCTCCTCATGGGAGTCCGAAATTTTAGAAATCATTTGAGACCCAAAAGACAAAGACATTTTTAAATACTTTATTATTGATTATGATATCATAATTATGCTTTGTTCAGTGAAATTTCTTGCATAAAGGTATAACACCAAAAATTGAGGCACACAGTGTTTAAGTTCTTCCAAAACAGAATAAACAATACCCCCTGGGAAATGTGTTATACCCCTCAAAGGAAAAGTTCACTATTGAAAGGGTACAAAATTTTTGAAACAAACCTTGCTTGAGATTCCATCAACTGCATAAATGTTTACTGTTTGGTCTTTATTTTCTTGCAGAGAACCAATGTCAACCTAAGGCTCCACAATGCCTGTGCATATCTTCAATTTGGCACAATGTGCAGAGGAGGACAAAGGATTTCTCCAGGCAGAGAACTAGAAGAACCATAATGTTATCAACAAAGTTGTGGCAGGCTAAATGCACCCATACATAGAGCACAAGACATATGTGTATGATCATGGACATCTGATAAGTCAAAAAATGTATTGAGTACAAGATGCCATCAGACTCTTACAGAACAAGTGTTGTTCATATGGTCATTTAAATGATCCTGTACTGTGTAGCCAGATAATGTAGCTGCCGGGCGAAGTTCGCTATTCCCAAGGTTCGGTATTCTGAATGTTTGCTATTCCGAATGTTCACTATTCTGAAAATTAAAAAGGTCCTCTAGGGTTCTCAATTCTGAAAACAGAAAAGGTTCTCTATTCTGAATATGAAAATGGTTTCTCTATTCCAATATGAAAATGGTTTCTCTATTCCAATATGAAAATATGGGTTCTTTATTCCAAAACGAAAAAATATTTATTCCGAAAAGTCACTGTGTTTTCAATTCCGAATATGAAAAAAGTTCCCTATTCGGAATATGAAAAAAAGGTTCTCCATTCCAAAATCTAAAAAAGGTTCTTTATTCCGAAATGAGTCGCTGTGATCTCTATTTCGAATTATAAAAGAGTTTCCTTTTTTCTGAATCTGTCGTTGTTGAATCATGTTGCACTCTCTAGCAAAGTCCTTAAGGTTTGCTGGTATGATATAGGCCTGTGCAGTGTAATTTATGGTGCTTTGCCATAGTTTAGGGTTGGATGGTATGCCATTGGGTTTTGACAGTATGTTTTTACGGAATGGGTTATGAGAGCACATAATGGCTCCAATAAACCAGGGACCATTTTTCTTACCAGCTTGGGTCGAAAACTCTCTATTTATACTACTATTACGGGGTGAAAATCCATAGAATATCTGTTTATATTTTGGTAAACTTTTAGTATTATTTCCATGGGATATTTCTGGAATCTATAGCAATGAAAATCAAACCGTCATTTGGATTGAACCATGTTGAATTTTAGGCCATTTTACGAAGCTAATAATTCGGAGGGTTAGGCATGCGCAAAGGATCATGGGTAAATTTAGGTCTCATACAGTGGTGTAGCCTGGGTAAAGGGGAGCAGCTCCCCCTCCCCCGTGAGAAGTCTTGCACAAGGGATTGTTTCAATGGAGAATGAATGGTGCAAACAATGCCAAAATAAAATAAAATATGAAATTTATATGTTTCTGCATATCAGAAATATTTATAAAACATTTTCAAGATGTTTTTCTGTGATTTCTCAACCAATCTAAAACCACACTTTTAACATTATTATAACATTTTAAAAACAGCGAATGTTGTGAAAATGTTTTGTGTTAACTATGCTATCAGCTATCTTCAGTAGATAGCAATGACTTCACAGAACAATCTGCTATCTTCCTTTGATAGCACTGACTTCACATAGTCATCAGCTATCTTCAGTGGATATTAATGACTTCTTATAGCCATCAGCTATCTTCAGTAGATAGCAATGACTTCGTAGTCATCAGTTACATTCAGTAGATATTAATGACTTATCATAGCCATCAGCAGTATATATATCTTCAGTATATAGAAATGACTTCACAAAGCCATCGGCTAACCTCAGTATATAATTTTTTTTCCTTGGTTATAGCTATTCAGTGTAAAGTTTGTCAAAATTTACCCCTTCTCAGGCACATTTCTCCATGGAAGCAGTAAAATATCAGTCACGGAATGAAACATGTCTAGCATTGATTCTGGGGTATAGGCCTAGTCCATGCAGTCATCATGGTAAAGCCCCACAATGTTACGCAAGTGAGTGTTTCTGACAAAATTTAGACTAATATTTTAGTCGACATATGACAAATTTGTTTGCTACGTGTGTCTCTTTTAACATAAGTAGAGGTGATTTCAAATCATCCCCAAGTCACATGGTTTGAGAGTACAGCTAGAACATTCCCTAAACCATGACTTTGGGATGATTTGAAGTAACCTCCAGATGAGATGATTCTGGTATTTATTCCTAGCTATCAGTACGACGGCATCTTAGCTCACTTCCGGTAATTTTTACCGGCATGACCTTTGCTGTGTTGAAAAATGTTGAAAATAAGACGACAAAGATGGTTTTTTGGAAATACTAAAAAAATGGAATACACAAGCCATTTCTCGCTTAATTCCTGTACTGGGCCCATAGATAAGATATGAAACAAACAGTAATGTGTAAAAGTCCAATTATTGTGGACAAAATGAATGTTTATTGTGCGTGAAGTAGCCTATTGTGGACAAAATGAATGTTTATTGTGTGTGAAGTAGCCTAAAAAAAAAAAAAAATGCATGTCACGATCACCAAATTGGTTATATCTACAACTATGAGCAAACGCCGGTCGTATTTTTTCCGTAATGATAGATATTAACTAATGTGAGCTTGTATTAAATTTTCAGCAAAAATGATTTGTGGAATAATCGAATCGTAGGTTGGAAAGTTGCTTTCAAAACAGCTTCGTGTCACAATCGTGCGTGACCATTGGTGACCAGTGTCACTAGCAAAATAGCCGCTGGCTCGTCCATATATATATCGATTAATAATTGTCAGAATCGTCCAGTTGACTCCAGTGATATATATTTATTCATACAAAATACTACCATGTCTTACAAAATATCGAAGTCAATATAAAAAGTAATTTCATCCCATTTGACTGAACTTACAAACAGTTTAAAAAAGATTATTGTTGAACGAGACACTGAATTAGAAATAACATTGTAAAAGGTGCAAGAATAAGGTAGCAAGATGTGATGGTCTAGTGGCTAGGGCCGTGCCTGTAGTGCGGGAGGTTGAAAGTTTTTTTGTTTTGTTTTTAAATTATGAAAATATTTACGATATTAGTAAACAACTTTCAGGAAGGATTTCTGGTCATTTGAAGTAGAAATAATGAGGTAAAATGATAGAAAGCATTTTTTATCTTGACCGCTTAACTGTGGCGTTCTATTGGAGATCATCAAAGTTGCTCTTTACAACGAGCCGCTGCTGATTCCAATTCGGTGTATATCTGGGTATGGTGTAAGGACATGTGTAAAAATTACAAATATGCCCAAAAATCAGGTTTGAAATTCGTACATTATGGCTGACGCTATATCATTATTTGATATGTACACATAAAGAAAAACATTGCAGGGAAGACTGTGGCAAAACAAACAGGTTGCATATAAATATTTCCAAATGATCATCATCATAATACTCATAGGCCTAACAGAACAAGAGAGGAAAAAAATCAAATTTCTACGGTAAGGTTCGAACAAATTTGGTTGATGATGCGTGAGATTTTACTCATTTTCCAGCATTTTGCACGAGATTTACTACCTAGGAGTGAGATTATACTACCTTGGCGTGAGACCGTGAGAAAGTGACCCAATGCGTGAGACTCACAGCCAATGCGTGAGAGTTGACAGCCCTGCTAGTGACACTAGTCACCAATGGTCATGCACGATTGCAACACAAGGCTGTTTTGAGAGTAACTTACTCCCTGTTGTAGATATAACCATTTTGGTGATCGTGACATGCAATTTTTCTCATTTTCCCGGCTACTTTGGACATGTTCAAGCTTCTTTATTTTCAATATAATTCAACTTTTACTTGTTTTTTTGATGCTTTACACAAATGTTTGGTATCTTATCTGTGGTAAAGGTATGTAATTTAAGCAAAAAACGACCTGTGTCTCCCATTTCTGGAGCTATTTCGCTAAAACATGTTTGCCGGCCAAATTTTTCAACATTGTGTTATGAAACACCGTGCTCACCAACTCGAAATAATTTTCTATCGAACAAAAGAGGTCACGAAGTTGCCGCCGTACTGTATTATCATGTAAAAAGAGAAATTGCCCAAATTTGTTAAAATTTATGATATATAAGGATATTATAATAGATAAGGAACAACAGTGTTTAAAATTTGCTTCATTTGTATGTGATTTTGTGATGTAGGTCTACATTATACCCTAATGGTTAAATTTTGTTGAATTTTCAGTTTGTCATCTTAATATATGCAAATTGGATGCAAAGTAGCTAGTTTTCTATTGTTCTGCACATGCAAAACATTGCAGACTCCACAGTTACAAACTTCAAACTGTTCTCTACCTTTACAAGTAATCAGAGGAACTCCAGATACATGAAGCTCTATCGAAATTGAAAAAAAACAGACATTTATTAGGGTTCTTCCGCACATGACACATTGGTTTAACAGTGCTTTGCTCAACTCCAATTGGTCTTATTAGAGAGTCTAAAGATGATTCAACATAGACAGATACGGAAAAATGAACCTTTTTTTATAATTTGGAATTTGTGACTCATTTTGGAATAAAGAAACCTATTTAGATTTAGGAATGGAAAACTTTATTCATATTCGTAATAGAGAAACTTATTTCATATTCGGAGTAGAGAACACTGGGACTTGTTTCGGAATAAAGAACCCTTATTTGTTTTTGGAATAGAGAACCTATTTCTTCATATTCAGAATAGAGAACCTTTTCATATTCGGAATAGAGAACCTTTTTGTTTTCGGAATAGAGAATCTGTTTGTGTTTTGAGAATTTTAGGAATAGAGAGCCTTCGGATTAGAGAACCGTTTTTTTTTTATTAGCTAACCTTTTCGGAATAGCGAATGGTAAAATTGCATGTTCGGAAATCGAACCTTTGGAATGGCAGACCTTTGGAAAAGTGAGAGTACCCCTAGCTGCCTTTCAAAGATGGATAAGGATAGAATTCCAAAAATAGTTTCAAAAAAGTTTGTTAAATAAAAATTTGGTCTTGATCTTATTATACAAGGATCATTCAAAAAGTTCTACCTCCATCGTCATATCTCTGTTATCTCATGTGCCAGGAAATTGAAATTACTCATATTTTCTATGTGCAAATTATTGCAGATTTTGTTCTGAAAATTATTTAATCAATATCTAATGCTTGCAGATAGTACAGTTTTACTGGGTATCATGTCTTTTGCCCAACACAACCAAAACATCAACAAAATCTTTCATATTGACCCTTTTCATAGTTGTTGACTTTGATTGGGTGAGCACCTGTTGGTTTAAATCGTATTAATTGGTTCATAAGTTAAAATCAAATAAGTTGCATGCACAGTTTTTATATTTTGTAAGTACAGCGTGTCCCAAAAGTAACTTAACATTGTGAATTTGCCATATCTCAAATATTTCCTACTTCATACCAAAATGGAGAACATATTCACATAGATCAATCTTTTAGAATTATTTTGATACCAAAAACAGCATTATTGATGACCCCTTGACCTTACTGTGCGACTGTACATATGTGTGTATCAAACCCACAAAAGCAAGCTCATTATTATGTTGTTTGTTCAAGCCTGAGACTAGTATAGGTATACTAGTCTCAAGTTCAAGCACATGAATGATGTGCTTCCCTGAACAATAGAGTTGGTTCACACACTGCACACGCTACATTTAGGTAAGAACATTCATGGATTACATGGCCTAGCGTAAGCGTTACTGTTGTTTTAGATTATAATTAGGATATATTGACAATATTAAACTTTACTTTAAAACAGTTGAAGTGAATATGAATTTCCTATAGATCAACAGATTCAGATTCGTTGCCGAGACAAAGTCGGACAAACTCACTCAAGCAAAGTTTAGGGAACATTTTGATGTAAATTATACACCCAGCCGAAATACAATCCAGCAACTAGTGCAGAAATTCCTATCAACTGGATCTGTTCATGATCGGGCAAGACGTGGAAGAACAGGAAGATCAGCTACAAACATCGATGTCATACGAAGAGCGGTGGCGAAAAGCCCAAGACGATCAGTTTGTCGACTTTACATGGAGAACAACTTAAGCAATTTCCATATAAAATCCAGATAAAACAGAAAATGAAGATTACGCATTGAAAACAAACAAACAAACAATCAAACAAACATAGCAAAATTAAACAAAACAGATTTGAAAACGATAACACGTTATATCGTGTTGTCACGTCTCAAATGTCGAGACTTATATTTTGTGTTTATAAAAGTGGGTTTTACGGTACAGTAGATATAAATGTTTGGTATCATAACATTTCTAAAAGAATTATCTACATACTGCACAATTTTTGTAACAATACTATCCCAATACAACCCAACGCGAGTTATGGCCAATTCACAATGTTAAGTTACTTTTGGGATACCCTGTAAGCCTGTACATACATGGCACATTCTCCGATAAAGAGTTAAGTCGCATTCAGACTTGTTTCACCAGAAAGAAATGACTTTTATTAATATGACTTATTGCTTTCTAAAATGTGTGGGACTAGTGGTTGTAACATGCCTAAAAATATAAAACAATAAAGCTGATTATGCATATCCATTGATTTCCTCCATGTTGCCAGCCAAGGTGTGTTCCGTATACACATGCAAACTGGCTGTTCAAGCTCTTGTGTTTTCTTGCATAGACTATGGTAACGCCTTACTGTTTGGAGCCACTGAATATGACCTACAACGAAAACAAAATACTAAGCCGCAAAACTTATAATGATGGTTGGCCGTGATACATCTAGTGCCCCTCTGTTACGCCATCTTCATTGGCTACCGATCCGTAAGCGTGTCGAATTCAAGCTACATGTATGCACATACAAGTGTGTCAACTCACAAGCTCCGGAATACCTGCAAGAACTGATCACATTTCGCAAACCAAAGTATGCCACTCGTTCATCACTTGACAGAACACTTCTCATTGTTCCGAAAACCAGGACTCTCACCGGTGACAAAGCGTTTCAAACCGCAGGTCCTCGTCTATGGAATTCTCTTCTTTGATATTTTTAGTTTTTCAGACGAAAAGTTCATGAAATTTTAGGGTAAAATTCAGAGTTACATTCCCACGTTGTCCACATTTTTAACACTGCATGAAACATTGATATTGGTATTTAGTGGTAAGTTGTACTTTTCTCATCCTGTCTGGGAAAGCATTGTACTAAAATGTTGGTATTTTGCAAGCATAAAATGTAACCAATGTTAACTAATTTAGGCCTATACATTTAGTGATATTACAAGAACAATGTGAAAGATATAACTTCTCATTCACCACAGGTTGAGTTTGGGAATGGGGATGAAGTAAATCAACTATTATGGAAAGGCACAAGTAAAATCCGATTATCCTCTTTTGAATAATATTCACCTGTAAAACTTGTACAAAGATTTTATTGAATGCTTTTTGTTATACAGTATTCGAACAAGTGCAAAATGTCCAATGACGTCATTCAGAGATGCTGCTTTTCAGGAAATTTCCTGATTTCGGGAAATTTTTGCTCTACCCTTCCTGTGCAAAAGAAAAGGGAAAAATGAATTTTCAGGATTTTTCCATGTTTTACAGGAAATCTTGACGACACCAAGTGGTATCTCTGGACTCATTTGCTGTGGCAGCACCAGAAAATTTTTTTCTGGGGGCAAAAGGGCAGAGCTTCCGACTGGGGGACATTTTCACCTAAATTTGGCTAAAAAGTGGCTTTTCACCCTCTTCAATTTTTCTGGGGGCAGAGCTTCTGTCTGGGGGAAGTATTTTACCCCATGCCCCTACCCCCACCGTGTGGCGCCATCACTGCTCATTTGACGATTCCACCACCAGTGATTCTACCCATTTTATGACGTTGTGTATGATTCAGCAGTTATACCAAATGCTGCATGGCAGATTATGTTGGATCTTGCCAAAAGATAGACGGATTTGCAATAACTTAAACCAAACATGCATGTTGGTTGACTAATTTTGTAATTTGTTGATATTTGAAGTGGTTAATAAGCTTTGCACACAGAATGTATTTAAAGAAATCATGGCCATAATAACAGGCTAAGTTGCATAAATGTATCTGATTAACAAGTGCCTTAAATGTTAAATATATATTTTTGTCATCTCTGACACAGGGTTTGCAGGTTTTTGCAAGCAGGAGGGAAAAATCATGGTTTTAACCACTTAAAAATGCTGTTAAAATGGCAATACCTAAAAAAGTGATGAATAGTTCACTTTTTTCATTTCAAAACAAATACTTAAGTTATACAAAGTAATTTCCTGAGTGTAACAAGGCCAGATTTGGTAAGTAACATATTAAGAAATTAACGGCATGGATTTTCATTGCTCACTAGTGGATTTAACTGCAATGTGGCATATCAAATTCAAAACATTTTCATTTTAAGGACTTGGCGAGACAAAAAGTATGTTGAATGATTGATCAAAAGTTGTGTGCTATTGTTTTTAATTAGTGTTACTTTTTAATATTTGACTAACTACAAATGAGTTTTTACCAGTTTTTGGCATTTTTGCTGGTTTAACCAGGCAAAAACTGACAAAAACAGGTTTTTGTCATTTTTTGCCACTTTGCCGGCAAAAACAGGCTTTTTGCCGGCAAAAAATGAACTCTGCATTCTGACATTATACTGACTGAGCTGCAGAGAAAGGTCACAAGGTATGAAAACAATGGAGTCAATGAAAATGAATTGGCACTTTATCAAAGATTGTAATTTATAATCATTACCTCATACAAACATTAGGCTATGCCAAAGGTCTAGCATACTTAGTTCTAAAGGTATGAAGTTTTTGTGATATCTATTTTCTTGTATTTGTTTTTTTTTTCACTCCATATTTTTGCCTCTATCTCAGTTTTAAATTTGCCGCCTTTGGCCTCCATGGACCAGGTCGTGTCACTATTGTGAATTATACATTGTAAACTGCAACTCTATTTTTAGCAAAACATGATTACATTTGCTAGATCATGCAATGTACCTCTGCCCTACTTAGTGTTGCAGAAGTGACAGGGATGAAGAAAACCACTGTTGTTATCCAGGTGGTCACTGATATATGAAAGTTGTAAGCATCCGCATGAAAGAAAACACATATTTAGGGTGGTTTTGAAAAGCAAGACAGGGATCCACAGGGATCCGCGATTCACTCAAAACACTCATTTTACTAGGAGTGTTTGTTCTTTTTAAAGGATGCGATCATCGCTTGAGGTAGTTTTTATAATTACCTAATTAATGGCCATTAGATTTTATTCCACTTTTGTACCATATTTCATCAGTTTAGCTTCAATATGGCAAACATGTTTGCACGCATTTGTACCATAAACTTAGTGTGTCGCCAAAAGGTGCTGCATTCACTATACTCCAAGAATTTTTCTAACCCCTGCCCCCATGTAAAAAAGAAATCTATGCCACTGTTTATGTTATGAACAATTGCCATGTGATGGTAATACTTTGCTAATGATATCCGAAATATTGGTATTTGATTTCGAGGCATTGCGTCCTCTTCACTGATGCGTTTCATATGAATATATTTCAAATGAAGTATTATATGTTATAATAAACACATCAAAAAGGGAAGTCTGCACTAGTTTGAGTGGCATGCCCTGGTGGCGTGACTTTGAGCACAAGAAAGTAAAAGCAGTATTAATGTATATGAACGCTTGGAAAATTTTGTAAATTGTTAGCTTCAGTATGGTACCACACTTGCGTAAATGCGATTCAAAAGTTGCATGCAAATTTTCTGTGTAAAAGCATGTTGGAATGGGTGTCAACCATGCATAATGCTCTCCAAATCGAAAAGACTGTATTCAAAGTGGGTTGTTATTCGATCGATGACACTGATCGACACTCACTTCATGTGAGTGGAACATGTTAGTCTTCAATTTGGAGAGCATTATGCATGGTTTTACACAGCGTAATTTGTTTGAATGTGTAACTTTTAAAATTGCATCGAATTACGCTTATTTCTCAATCATTATGATTCGCCTTTATACAAGTGTCATACTGCAGCTAACATCTCTATACATTCATATCAATCTTATTGCATTAAGTAATTGTGTTCTAAGTTATGACCACTCAAACTAGCAGAGACTTTCTTCTTTTGATGTGTTTGTAATTGGATTTAAACTTCCCACTGACACAACATGAATGATAACCAGTGAAAAAAAGTCCACTGGCCATCCAGAATTCAAACCGGGACCTTTGGTTCCTGTAAAGTATTATGTTGATCAATAAAAAAGTGTTATGTACACAGTAATAGAAATGTGGTGGAGTGTGTTTACTTGAAGTTGTGTAGCGTTATTATTACAGTTGCAGTTGGTGTCAGTCCAATTCTACCATAAATAATAATAATAATAAGAATCACTAATAATCATCATCATCATCATCAATCAGGGATTGAGTTTTGAGGTGCATATAATAAACTGCTCAAATAAAGAAAGTCTGCAGTCATGTAACCCGTCCTACACCAAAACCTGATCTTGTTATGACAATTTAATTGATAAGGTCGTGTGCAGAATCTTGTTAGCTCCAGTATATGAAATTTGATGCATATTCAAAAGTTGCAAATTAAAAAACAGACCACGCGGACCTGTAGAGGTGAATAGCAGAGCGCAAACATTGACATAGCCAGAACTACGACTAGGTCATTTCAATCGCATCGTGCCTAGTATTCATCAGTAAAGCACTGTAGCAATCCATGCGTTTTAAATTGACAATTGAATGAAGCGCGCATTTGGGATAGTCGACAGGGGCCATCGTGGGCAACAAGCTTGACCACATTGCCACGCATAGCAAATTTGACTGCATGCATACTTTTGATTTGCAACTTTTGAAATGCACCAAATGCCATAAACCGGTGTCAATCTTTGTTACTTTTAAGTGTTTGGTATCAAATTGGAGATAACAAGAGTTTGCACACGACCGTTTCAATCAAATTGTCATAACAAGATCAGGCTTCGGTGTAGAACAGGTTATGACTGCGGACTTTCTTTATTTGAGCAGTTTATGTCTATTTGTATGTGAAATATTAGTATGTGGCACTATGGGTTTGGGATTTTAAATAGTGGAACCAATGTTTTGGGGCATCCTTAGACCTGAAATGATACAAATTTGATTGGTTCCATTCATAGTGAGAACATAACTTGAAAATAATTCCATGTTGTAATGTGAAAATTGTTCCCACAGTAAAAAATCAATTGTCATGTTTTTCTATGGTACTTAGTTCAGGAGTTAAAAGGTCGAATAGGTCAATGTCATACATAGAGGTCCAAATTTTAAAAAATGGTCCAATTTCATCAAAACTGGTCTCAAAATACTCCCCAAACATAAGAAATCTCAAAAAATACTTAATTCCCTATTTTAGTGCATTTTTTTATTGTCTTGGTCCTCCTTCAGAGTTCATGCAACCCAAGTCCAATAAAAATGTACACGCATAACATTTGACCCATGATATAATCTGATTCCGAGGTTATATATTTCTCAAAAATCGATCTAAAAGCGATATGAGAAACGGTATGAGAATTTACAAATGTAATGCTATGTAAGAAGAAAACTCAGATTTTGATACTTGCAACATTAGAAAAGGCCTTGCCTACCATAAAAACTTCAGAAAGCTCTTTTAAAATAACTAAATCCCACCATTATGTTATCATGAAGTTAGGCAAATTAAGGTCCTGTATCATGAAGTTAGGCAAATTCCAACCAATACTCAAATCCATGATTACATCAATGTGAAAATGGTTTTGAGCCTTGGCATTCATTGAAAGTACACATTAGACTTTCCACTTTCCCCCTTTGCCTTTGCCCCCCCCCCCCGGCTAAGCCACTGAGAGAGACAGGGCGTATAAACCTGTACAATATTACATTCAAAAAGTGCCACTAAATGAGAATTTTTTTACAGAGACAGCAATCACTATTTACCCCAGGGGAATGGAGGATTTTAGGGGATGGCAACTTTTTAATTGACATGAGGAGGGGGCCAGGAAATTTGACCTTGATATTGGAGGGGACAGGAAATTATACAGAAGGAATGGGGATTTAAGGGGACATGAAATTTTCCCTTCAATATGCGGGGGATGCGACATTTATCTGCAAAAATCCTCCATTCTCTGCCCTGGCGTAAATAGTGATCGCAATCAAAGAGAGACAGGGTTAAAATATTATAGTCAAAGAGTGCCACAAAATGAGAATATTTTACAGAAACAGAAATCGACATTTCTCTGGGCATCAAAACCTGATTATTAGAGAGACAGAGTAAAACCTATACAATATTATTGTCAAAGAGTGCCACAAAATGAGAATATTTGACAGAAACAGAAATTGACCTTTTTCTGGGCATCAAAACCTGATTATTAGAGAGACGGAGTAAAACCTATACAATACTATTGTCAAAGAGTGCCACAAAATGAGAATATTTGACAGAAACAGAAACTGACCTTTTTCTGGGCAACAAAACTTGTTTATTAGAGAAACAGAGTGAAACCTATATAGCCAAAAGGTGTCACAAAATGAGAATATTTTACAGAAACAGAAATAGACCTTTTTCTGGGCATCAAAACCTGATTACTAGAGAGACAGAGTGAAAGCTATACAATATTACAGTCAAAGAACGCCAAAAAATGAGAATATTTTACAGAAACAGAAATGAACCTTTTTCTGGGCATCATAACCTGATTATTAGAGAGACAGAGTGAAACCTGTACAATATTATAGTCAAAGAGTGCAACAAAATGGAAATATTTTACAAAAACAGAAATCGACCGTTTCCTGGGCATCAGAACCTGTTTATTAGAGAAACAGAGTAAAACCTATACAATATTATTGTCAAAGAGTCCCACAAAATGAGAATATTTTACAGAAACAGAAATCGATCTTTTTCTGGGCATCAAAACCTGATTATTAGAGAGACAGAGTGAAACCGGTACAATATTATAGTCAAAGAGTGCCACAAAATGAGAATATTTGACAGAAACAGAAATCGACCTTTTTCTGGGCATCAAAACTTGTTTATTAGAGAGACAGAGTGAAACCTGTACAATATTATAGTCAAAGAGTGCCACAAAATGAGAATATTTGACAGAAACAGAAATTGACCTTTTTCTGGGCATCAAAACTTGTTTATTAGAGAGACAGAGTGAAACCTGTACAATATTATAGTCAAAGAGTGCCACAAAATGAGAATATTTGACAGAAACAGAAATCGCCCTTTTTCTGGGCATCAAAACTTGTTTATTAGAGAGACAGAGTGAAACCTGTACAATATTATAGTCAAAGAGTGCCACAAAATGAGAATATTTGACAGAAACAGAAATCGCCTTTTCTGGGCATCAAAACTTGTTTATTAGAGAGACAGAGTGAAACCTGTACAATATTATAGTCAAAGAGTGCTACAAAATGAGAATAGGGGGCCTATTTGACAGAAACAGAAATCGCCCTTTTTCTGGGCATCAACACTTGTTTATTAGAGAGACAGAGTGAAACCTGTACAATATTATAGTCAAAGAGTGCCACAAAATGAGAATATTTGACAGAAACAGAAATTGACCTTTTTCTGGGCATCAAAACTTGTTTATTAGAGAGACAGAGTGAAACCTGTACAATATTATAGTCAAAGAGTGCCACAAAATGAGAATATTTGACAGAAACAGAAATTGAAAAAAAAAACTTGGAAAAATAATTGTGAAATTATGTTCATCAGACATAGGCCTAAATATGCCTGCTTTGGACACCCCCCGTCCCTCCTCTCCCCAAATATTGTACCACCAATGATGCCGTAGAAACAAATTTAATAAAAGAACCTATTTAAAGAGATGATATTCCAGGTAATATTCCAGGGGCAACAACGTTCAGGGAAATTCCCGAATTGTGCAACACCGCCCTCTGTTGTTAAATAAAACTTAACATCAAGGGAACAAACCAAAAGATCGATAAGCCTATAATAAACGTCACTAATTTTAGTAGTATTTCTTGACAGCGGACTTCCTCTCTCCCTGTCTGTAAGCATGGTAAGCAGTAATTGCGTGAAAATAACATGGATGTTTTATTAGAGTATAGGAGAAAGGTAATTGACATTAAACCCTAACGAAACCCGGACTTCTTCAATCTTTTGGTTTGATCCCTGACCCAAAATAACTTTGAACGACTGGCCAAGAGGCTAATGCTCTTGGTGGCATACGCCTCCTGGACAAACATGTAAACAATGGTCACGATGAGATGAAAAAAAAAAAAAAAGGTGTTAATATTGCAAAAACAACTACAGTTTTGAGACGAAAGTAAATATTTGACCTTAAGGGGGTACTACACCCCTCGATAAATTTTTGTCTATTTTTGCATTTTTCTCAAAAACCAATAACACAGTGGTAACAAAAGTTACGTATATTATAGGGGCAAGGAATCCAGTTACTACACTGGAATTTCAGTGACCCAGGACAAGTGGTTTGTTATTTATGATAAGAAAAGAGGTACCGCTAGAATGTACCTCATTTTCTATCATATAAACTGAACCGCTTGTCGTTAGTCACTGAAATTTCAGTGTAGTAATCGGATTCCTTGCCCCAATAATATACATAACTTTTGTTATCAGTGTGTTATTATTTTTTGAGAAAAATGCAAAAATAGTCACGAATTTACAAACAGGGGTGTAGTACCCCCTTAAATATTCTTCATATGAATTTGGATTCATTATCAGTGATAAATATTTCCTGAAATTCCACGATTACTTTGCACCCAAATTCTGTACTCGTTTCCTGAACTGCATGCTGTGTTTATCATGTTTATATAGCTTCAATTTCATAAATTTAATTTTGGAAAGAAAAATAGGGGTACACAGATAGTGTGTTTATTTATTTAAAGACTGATTTTTAATACAATTTTAGCCTGTTTAGATAAGACAATTTTTAAATTGTCTTAAATAAAAGGTTTTAAATTCGGGTTCCCCAAAATCTTGCATGTGTAAGGGGGGGGGGGGCAAGCGATTTTTGGCAGACCATTTTGAGAATTCACCCCCCGGGTACGATAATTATTGCACCACCCCTTAGGGTTAGGGTGTATCGGTGGTGGGGGGTCATAAAAAGTTTGTTGCCAAAATAGGGGGGGTCACAATTTTATCGACGTTATTAACTTGTTTAAATTTGGGAACCGGGTTTGTGACCCCCTTCCAAAGAAAATGATAGCCCCTAAATTTATTTCGCCATGGGTCAAGAAAACCCAGGATTCAAGTTCTGAATCTTTTATGAAAGTTCAATTCCACATCACTACCACGAGCTCTGCAGTGAGAATTCTCATCAGGTGCTGGGATTTTTATCTGGGATTTAAAATCAAGAGTTATATTTTGTGCAACTATTTTTTCTTGTTTTGATTGGCTACTGGAAAATCAAGGTAGGCAGAATGACCTTAAAGCCCGATGCAGACTCCATATCATGACCACGATATTGTTGCAGTACATTTAAAGGAGTATTTTGTGATCCTAGCTAGCATCCTCTTTTTATGACATTTTTCAGTAGATATCCACGAATAAAGCTTATTCCCAAAATTTGATTTAGGATGATTGCGATTTTGCGTTTATGAGTTATGCATGATTATGTGTTCACTGCTCCATAGGCCACTGTTGTAATTTTGTTCTGGTATACCAGAACGAAATTCAAATTTGACGATATTTTTGCTAAACAGCTCTAAACGAATTAATCTGCAAGAAATTTTTGGTACATAAACATTATGTAGCCAGAGGTTTCAAGTGGTATAAAATAGTCAACTTTTTTGAAAAAAGTGGGGCTGTGGATCACAAAATGCCCTTTTAATTTGATTGTGAGATGTTATGTCTGGGGTCACTCGATACCAAAGTGGTATGCATGCTCATCCCAGCACCTCAAAAATGGACCCTATTAAATGGCGTAATCAGTGTGGAAAAATCTCTCCCCTTATTGGCGTAAGGCTTTGTAACTCTTACCCCTAAAATATGGCGTAATTCGGCGTAAGAAACTAAAATGGACCCCTAAATGGTGTAAATTGTAAAATAAACCCACCGAAGTTGCAAAAAATACCCTAAACGTTGAAACTTTACCTGAAAAGCACCGTTTTTTCTAAAAACGTCGACACAGCCACAAGACCAAATATCAACCCTTTTTCGACGTTTTTGAGGACGAGCATGTGTACCACTTTGGTATGCGAGTGACCCCCCAGGATGTTACGTTGTAAAAAAGCAGTGCAACATCATATCTCATGATGTTGCGATTTGGAGTCTGAATCGGACTTATGGTTGCCTATATTTTGAACAAACTCAAATTTAGTTGAACTTGAAGTGCAATTTTTGCACTGACCATTTTGATGCAATCGCCCATCATTATCAGCTGTTTACTTCTGAATTTCTATTGCTTTACATGGTGTTGTGATTCAGTGATTCTGACTAGATTTCGAATGCACTGGTCTCTAGCCTCGAAAATAGAGCTATCGGAGAGCAAATGCATGGCTAGAGTTCTCGAGCACCTGTGTTGTGAATCACAACTTGTAAGACCATGCATATACCGACTAGGGAGATGTTTGTCAATCTTTCCAGTTTTCCCCATGGTTTTGGGCACTTACCACTTTGTACAACTTTTTAATTTCTGATTTTGTATGCAACAAACCCTCTCATGACAATAGGTTGAATTAATGAATAGACCAAATATATATATAAATGTACACTGCTGTTTTCTTTTGTTGAGAGAACTGTTTAAAATATTCATTCTAACATGCTGTTTTCTTTGTTTTTTGGAAAATTTTTCATTTCAAAGCGACAATTTTTGAATGCCTTATCCATCACTTTTAAGCAATTAATTTTAATTTTTTACATTTGCACTGGGATCACCAAATGGGACTTTTAATCATACTGTTATATACGGACTTGTAGTCCTGCATCAGTATACATATGGTATGCATGGATACAAGAAATCCAGAGTAAAAGCATCATGAAATATACCTGGTATTTAGTACACGTATCTCAGAGATGTTGTCATAACAAGAGAGTGCTGCTGAGAACATTGATGTGTACTCTACACGTGGCTTCTTTAGAGGAATTGAGCTTAAGCAAAGATAATCCAGATTTGTAAACCCCAACTGCATTTTTTTATGGATTTTATTTCACCATTTTCATATTTAAAGGGACAGAAACTCTTTGTTGAAACAGCGGGGTACATACATGCAGCAATGCATCTCGTTGTAAAGTTGTGTGAGTTGTTAACATGTTATGTCTAAGTGATTCTTATCTGCATGATAATTTTCCCCAAGTTTTTTTCCATTTCAACATCAATTTATTAATTAGAGATTAATGACTGCACACCAGTTGTTTTGAGGGAATTGTGGAAAATCTAAACATTTTGTTTTAAAACGAAGGAAAATCCCAAGTGGTGTGAAGGATATTCTGTGGTCCACATGAGCTGTTGAGACTCTTCACATTACCTGAAAAATAACCGGCGCAAAGTCATAAAGGCATCTGGAATGAGCATTTTGACAGCATTTTTTGTGGGACATGAGAGCTCATTGAAGAATGTCTTTCTGATATCAAATAATAGTCGACAGTGCTCAAGAAATAGTCGACAGTGCTTAATCATACGATGTATACAGACACGATAATTGCTTGCATGTGGATTGTTCATTTCGCATACACTGCATGAGGTTACTAAATAAGTTTGATTGGGCCTTATGCATCACTTTATTTATGCGGTTATGAATGTACTTGAATTTACCTGGTGTTCATTTAAGGTGAGGGAGAAAACAAGAGTTTCCCATTCTCCTTTGCAGGAATTGACCACAAACATCAATGGTAATAATTTCCATGTTCATTTCCTCGGTGAAATGATGATTTATCTAAATAATAATAAATGCAGCATCCAACAGGTAGGCAATTATTCTCATCATACAGAGCTAGACCGGCTCCTGAAAGCATTTTCTCATTTTTGGTCTATTTCCGATTGGGGGTATCTTTTTGCAGATCAGTGTGTGAATTTTAAAAGTTCATTTGGATGCCTATATGGTCAATATCTTAAACAATAGCAGCTATGCTGAAGTCATGACTGAATTTAGCATTCACAATTTAATTAATATGGAGTCTAATCAAAGGGATTTAGAAATTAACCTCTACACAAACTTTGACCTCAAGTTAACTTAGCCTTTAACATGTTCCCCTCCTTTGGCTTTATATCCACCAAATTTGAGCCCAATCACACCTATTTGGACATTGACACCTAAATGACCTTTCAGCCAAAGATGAGGGGCGATGCTCCTCCGGCATGACCCACAGGTACATTTTGCAACATAGATAGTCACAGTTTACACTAACAAAGAGCAGCTACTGACATTGTCCTCATTCCCAATGATAAGAACATAATATGTATGGCCAATCCTTATTTCTGCACTATAAGGATGATTTTGGTGAATACTCTTCATACTCTGTATAAAAAAACTAAATTCAGGAACACTGGTATAAATGAGTTTTTCTTATCTTTTATTATTCATAGTTCATATGTATACACATAATATATAAATGTTTCATAAACAGTACTATTATATCAAAAGGATCAGCACATTCAATTCATGCTGTTTTAACCATAATTGGTGTATTCTGAATGGATAAAATAAATGTATCATTCGCTTTTAATTGTGAATACTCTATAACAGATGATACTATTTTCAACAGCTATATCCACACAGCATTTTAGCATCTGCCATGTTCATGGGACTAATTTGAATACATATACCCATCTTTCAAATACATTAAGTATAAGCACATGTATACATTTTAATGATAATCAATCCCTCAATAATTTATAAAACTTTCACCACATAAATGGTACAGTTTGAAATACAAAGTATATGTATTTCACACAACATCAAAAGTTCTCAATAAATCATTATAGGTGTAATTTACAAAGCTGACTAAATGATAATTCTATTCAACTGGACTTACTATTTATGATGGCTACGGTATCACGTCATATCCATGACGCATCATCAGGCCGAGTGATCTTGAATTGACCATCAGGAAGATCCTCGACGATTCTCGTGTGACGCCACTTCTACCATCGTGGACGCCACAGGTCAAGAATACAGAGCCAATTCAAGATCACTCGGCCTGATGATGCGTCATGGATATGACGTGATACCGTAGCCATCATAAATAGTAAGTCCAGTTGAATAGAATTATAATTTAGTCAACTATTTGATCTACATGGATGATTGATAATATTCATAATTTACAAAAGATTAAAGCAATAATGTGTTATCTGCATTAAAATAGATTCCTATTTAAATGTTAGTTTTCACTGATAGCTACTGATCGCTTTGCCCCTTTTTATTTCGAGCCAAACAAATGAAGTAAAACTGGTATTTCATTCCAGTGCCTACAATGCGTGTATCTAGCTCGCCATTATAATTACCATGGTTATTGGGAGCTCCACGCAGCTGATGGAATTCAAACAAGATGCCAAGACTAATAGCAATATACACACAGTTTATGTGTCAAGTCGACGTACAGCGGCTACAATGCGTGTATTATTTATCATGATTATTGGCGGAGCTACACACAGCTGATGGGATGTTCAGACAAGACATACAACGAATAGTGAAATAAGCATACAGTTTATACGGTACATCACTTAGGCAAAAAAAAGGTGTTTGCTTGTCCTCCTCCGATCGACTGTCTCGGCAGTCCCGACCATAGAACTTTTTGTTTTGAAAAAGTTTTTTTTACAATTTTCTCGAAAATGTCAGGAACTTTTCGTTTGAAAAACTGAAGATTTAAGGCCAGAGTAATGGAAGACACATTCGTTCACCCCCGAATTTGAGATTTCTTGATATTTATCAACACTAAGATGTATTCTTTCATTTGAAAGTGATAAAATACAACTTTCTAATATTTACTTGTATTTTTGCTTGATTTGTTTCACTCTTTCCAACTCTAAAAAGTCACATGGCTCAAGACAGCTTAGTAAATTGGCGGAAATAATGAATCAGAAATGCGCTGAATGCGAAATATTGTGATTACGTGCACGATTCGCGTTGCGTGACGCGCACAACTCTGCCATTCGGTATGTTGTTCACGCCAGCAAATGTGGTGTAAACAAAACAAAAATTTGCAGTCAAAATGCCACTTAGATTTTTTAATTATTTTGAATTTTGGCGCACTGAAAGCATGCATAGATTTATTGGTGCAAAAGAATGCATATTTAGACCATGCACAAAATCGTTAAAATTTTTAGGATGATCTTATTTCATGTGGTTATACGCAAATATAATGTTCCAGACAATGCTAGTTAATAAATACATTAAGAAAAAAGCACCTTAAAATTGTACTTTCTGTTTAGTATTCCATTTTGGACTTAAACTTTTTAATATGTTCTAGCAGCCCTATATAAAACTGTGACACTTGAAAGGCCATATCTCTGGAAACGTCCGATTAAAATTATTTAAACGGCAAAATGTTTCTTTCATCAATTCCAGCCAATAAGTTAGGTCTGAATCAATTTAAAAGTACTTCAATTTTTAGTGGACATGCATAATATTTAGTGGAACCAATGTTTTTTGGCATACTTAAACCTGAAATGATAAGAATTTGATTGTTTCCATTTTTTCTATGCCCTCGGTATGTTAATGGGTCAAGTCACAGTGGAGGCAAAACTTCCAAAATAGTCCCATTATGTTGTAATCCTCATCACAGGGAGTAAAAAAAATAGTCAATTGTCATAATTTTCTACAGTGCTTAGTTCAGGAGTTAAGGTTAAATGTCCAAAATTACATACACAGAGATTAAAATTAAAAAATGGTCAGGTCTCAAATTTCACTTTAAGTGCATTTTTGTATTTTCATCATCAGGGTTGTAGCTACATCACTCAGCTGCAATTTTGGCATTGTAACCCACCACTCAGTCCAAAATTGCAAAAATTTGATCAATTTTGACAACAAATTACCATGTACATGCAAGATTGTCATCAAATGCTGCCAGCACTCAAAATGTCCTAGCTACAACCCTGGTCATAATGTCCCCTTTCAGAGTTCATGTAGCCGAAGTCCAATAGAAATATATATAAAGCATAACATTTGACCCACAATTTCATCCGATTCTGAGGTTATAAATATTTCAAATAAATTATTATCCTATTTGCCGAGAGGAGTAATTTAAGACAAATTTTGATTGAATCGGTGCATTTTGAAAATTTGACTTCTGTGCATGAGATATTTTGACATTTGACCTTATTTACTCTATAAATCCTTAACTAAGCACCCTAGTGCATTATGACAATTGACTTTTTTTATTCGTACCCTCGGTAGGGGCTCGGTAGGGGCATAGAAAAAAATGGAATCAATTCTAATTTTATCCTTTAAAGTCATAATGTACGATCTTTTTTCAGAATTTACCTTTATTTTTTTCAAAACCGATTTTTTGGCATATTTGTAATACTTACACATGTTATAACTTAAATCTATGAGCAAACTGTCAAATTCGTCCTATTTGTAGTAAAACGGGATTTTCTGTTGGTCCGACATAAAGTCATAATTTTTTAGATTATGACTTTATGTCGGCCACGATCGCAAACCGTAGTCTCAGTACAAAACTAAGCTTGTTACGCCCTCCACATGTGGAGGGAGCGTAACCAAACTGGCCGCGTAGGAGACTAACTCTGAGGCCGCACTCGCTGTCCTGATCCAAATAGTGCGATATGTTTCGAGTGATAGAGGTGAAGTTTATGATGTTGTTTCTTTGCAAAATCCCAATGTTTTTCGCGTCCAAATGTATTGGGAACTTCCATAATGATTGCTTATTATCATTTTAGAAGAAAAAAAGAAAAATCTAAAAATTTAAAAAGATCGTACATTAAGGCTTTGGGTGTAAAGATGCCAAAAAATGTATTATGTAGGAAAACTAGATGCTAACTCAAAAATATCCAATAGCACCCTGTACTAATTGTGGCTTTTTACAATTGAACTTAAAAGTTCAATTGTTTAATGCACCAGAGCTGCAAATATGCTAGGCTTTTTAGGTCACCTGGGAACCAAGGGCGAACAGTGCCAGTGTATTGATTGGTCACCCCAGGTAAAAATAAGAAATAAATAAATAAATAAATAAATAATAAATAACAGAACTTTTACCGTCATCATATCAGTCACATATAGCTGAAATTTCAGCATAAATACATGATAATCAAAACTCCTGCGCGGCTTGAATATTGGCACCATTACTAGATTTAAATGAACATTCAGTGATTCATAGACCACTTAAAGGCTTAATGTACAATTTACTTCCAATTTTAAATTTGTCATTATATACTCAAAAATGCTGAAATAATACTAGTGATAATTATCGGGAATGGTTTCTGTCCATTTTGAGCTGAAATAACGACGTAAATACTGCTTGTTATTTTGGCTGTTTAACACGCAGTTCTATAGGAGGACATCCAAAGTCATAATTCTTGAATTATGACTTTATGTCGAACTTTGCTCTGTTTACCTACAAACACAACCAATTTGGCTGATTCCATTTAGGTGCAAGTTGTGACATGTGTAAACATTACAAATATGCCAAAAAATCACGGGGATGGGATGGAGTTGGATGTTTGTAAAGTTGTTTGTTTCAATGTTGCAATATTAGGGCCGATTACACTGCTGCCTACAAATTGCATTGTGTTTGTTTTAGTGTGGTTAATGTATATTCGAGCAATTTGACCTGTGTGTCACCATTAGAGTTTGAAATAAAGCTTCTTTTTTCACCACATAGCATGCCATGGGATAGCAAGCCATGTGTGTGACCATCACATCCTAATTTTTAGCAGATATAAACAAGTTTAAATGAAAAATACAGATAAAATTATTAAATACAGAAAATAGTATCTAAATAAATTAGTTATAACACTTTTAAAGTGGCTTCTATAATGGAAATTGCATTTGCCAGCAGTAATATTACAAGTTGGAACAAACAGGGCATTATAAGATTACTCCTAGTAGTACTTAGGGCATGATTTGAATGAGTTAAGTGGGTACTACACCCCTGACAAATTGTGTGCCTATTTTTGCATTTTTCTAAAGTATAACACATTGGTGACAAGTTAGATATGTATATTATAGGGGCAAGGGCTATACAACTACTGTACTGAAAATTCAGCAAGTAGATATTGATTTATTGATCAAATATTGGGTTTCCCTCATTTTTGACTGTACCTTCACAACCCCAACAATAAAATGTCCAGTGCAGTAGTTGTAGTCCTTGCTCCTATAAATATACATATCTTACTTGCCCCCAATGCACTATAATTTTGGAGAAAACTGCAAAAATAGGCACAAAATTGGGTAGGGGTGTATCCCCTTAAAGTGAAACTAAATGGAATGTTTACATGTGTAATTTCTTCAAGGCATTTGAAAGTTATAGTATTAAAGAAGTTGATTAGCCCATCTTGAATGATATCATGACCTTCAATGTACATTTTGCCAGATCACATCAACTGATTCACATAATGCCCATGGTGAGTACTACAATAAACATGCACTTGTATGATGATGAAGATGATTGCAAAATGTTGCAAATTCAATAATCAATGGTGAAGACGTAACAAGTGATGAGTCTACACTTTAATTCATCTGAATACCGAGTCTTAAAAATGAAAGATGCAGGAGATATCAAGAAAAATGCAAGATGCAGGAGATATTGAGCCATCGGAATGCTCCGAGACTAAATGCTGACTTTGTCAGCATGATTCTGCACTTAAACCACAACATCACCCTTACCTAAAAAACTAGCATTCTCTAAGCACTCACTAGGCATTCCATTGAATGGTAAAGAACCGCTAATGAATGCCTAAATGGTGAATGCCTCCAATACTATAACATTGAGCTAATAGGCGGTTGTTAGCACTCAACCGCCTGTTTCTAAGCCCTCAACCGCTTATAGTGGTTCATAAGCGGTTCATAAGCCCTCCTCAGAGGCGAAATATGTAAATGAGCTAAGCACTTTCGAACCACTAGGGAGGCATTCAAACCACTAAGGCGGCATTCAAACCACCTAGCATTTAAACCACCTAGGAAGCATTCGAACCGCTTGGGAAGCATTCCAACCGCCTAGGAAGCATTCGAACCGCTAGGAAGCATACCAACCGCTTCAGAAGCATTCCAACCGCCTACAGGTTAGCACTCAAACCACTTATTAAGCCCTCAACCGCTATAAGTGGTTCGTAAGCGTTCATAAGCCCTCCTCAGAGGCGAAATATGTAAATGAGCTAGGCCCTCGAACCACTTAGTGGCATTCCAACCACCTATGAAGCACTCCAACCGCCAAAGAAATTTCCAATTGCCTAGGAAGCATTCCAACCGCCTATAGGCATTCCAACCGCCTATATGCATTCCAACCGCTTATAGGTATTCCAACCACCTGTATAATAGCACTTGAACCACGATATAAATAATAATATAGCTATAGCAATTCTACAAAAGTGAGGAATAGGAATGCACTGCAGAAAATCGCAAATGGTAAGCCCATAATATACTCCCATTTTTTATCCATTGTGACAGAGGCAGAGGCATTTTAATTGCAAATTCAGCTTAAAATTCAGTATTCACATCAATTGAGTGAACGCAAAGATGTAACAGTATACTTTTCCATATGATTTCCCATATTTTTTTTTTTTTCAAAAATAGCACTTGAACTTGAATCTTATAGGGTTGCTGTAGGAATTCTATGAGAGTAAGGATTAAGAATATGCACAAATTGAACTTGAATATATCAGCAAGTATATAGCCATGTCCCGGAGCCATGGGCATCAGCAAGATCCACTAAATTGCATCAAATTCATAACTGATAAATTGAGTAACATATCCTAGTCTGCACAGGTTAGGATTTCGACGTTGTATCAATACTGAAACAACATCGAAGTTTCAACCTAACCTGATTTCAACCCTTCAACCTAAAAGTTAGTTGATATCATGTTGAAATTTCAACGTTGATACAAGGTTGAAATTTCAACCTGATTTCAACCAACATTCAATGCAGAGCCCGGATGCAGAGGTTGAAATCAGGTCTGAAGTTCATTTGCAAATACAGCCTGATTTCTGGGATCAGTGTACGTACACAAAATAATTATAGCTACATAATGATGTACCGGTAATTTGTCACTGTTGTTTGGTTTCATTGTTTGAGGTTTCATGCTCTTTGCTTGAGCTCTTCTTGCATCTTATGAGTGCTTTTTAGTGGATATTTGTGCGTGGTATAAATGTACACTATTATTATTAATAATAATAATGCCCCAATATACATACTAACTAGCCTCTCCTTCCATATTTCAAGAAACTGCCTACATTACATCTAGTCATATTTAAGCTTACCTTTTATACATACACCATCCATATTGTGGCATATTATTGCACACAAAGATAACTACATGGATCACATGTATACATGTATGATGTTGTCCACATAATATGCATTGTCACAGGTGGTGTATGACGTGCAGTCCCTAAATTCAGTAAATTTTCATCGTCAACCGTGTAATTGAATGGGATTATTTTGAAATTTTAAAACGCTTGAAATATCACAAACAAATAGGCCTATGTTGATAAATAATATAAATACAAACTAACACCGTTGGGGTTCGATAATGAACCCCACAAAACTAACCGAGTATATGGAAAATGCCATACGGCCGGGCGGTTTCACGAGTTGCCGGCTCGATCATGTCATCCGCCGCCTGCATTGTCATGTAACATCCCAAATGTAAAAAGTGGAAAAATAAGGTCTATAATAAAGCTGGAAACATGAAAGGATAAAGATTCCATCATCTCTGCATTCACACCAGTTCAAAAATGGCAGTTAGAAATATATTCCCATCATGCACCTGTTTGACCCTTGGGTCAACCACTAAGGAATGCTAGTCAAGGCTATAGCAGAATGCCTAATTGAACAGAATGCCTATTACTTAGAAATTTTTAAACCGAATGCCTAATACTTAGAAATTTTTCAGTGGAATGCCTATTACTTTAAAAAAATTTAACCGAATGCCTAATACTTAGAAATTTTTTCAGTGGAATGCCTATGACTTATCCGAATGCCACCGAGTGCCTATAGCAAACCGCCTAATCCTAGAAGCACTTGGAATGCCTAAGTTATGAATGCTTAGGAATGCCTATGTAAATAGTATTGAGCTTTATTGAGGGCTTAATGAGTAAATAGGCATTCGGTAGCATTCTTGTAAGGCATTAGGAATGCCTGTGAACCAGCTCTATAGGCATTCATTAGCTACTGAGTGCTAGTGACCATCTAGTACCTCTATCCTTAGCACTCGAGGGCTTGGCGAATAGCTACAGAATGCCAAATAGGCATTCATGTTTGGTAAGGGTGCACAATACAAAAATTGTAAGGGAGACTTTTTGTGTCTCATGTGTATTATGGTTGGTGTACTCTTTCTGATCTGATGCCACAAGCCACAAAGCTAGCTGGTGCAGAGGAAATGCAGGCCATGAGCTTTGGAACTGGTGACAACCAGAGGCCTAATGAAATCATTCAAATGCTGCCTCATGCTCCATGGACACAAATATTTTGTTCATATGCCATCAAATGTGGGTCTTGCCAAAAACTCTCCAATGCTATATAGTTGAATTGACTCCCCTGGTTGCTATTCGACCATCTCCAGCATGTTGCTCCAACCTGAAAAGCCACACCTTTGAATAGAGGAAAGTTGGATCTCCAGCCATATCTACAGGATTGTCCCTGAAAACAACAAAGATACATGCAGCATGTTAAAAATGAAAATTA
Organism: Amphiura filiformis; assembly: GCF_039555335.1. Classification (NCBI taxonomy): domain Eukaryota; kingdom Metazoa; phylum Echinodermata; class Ophiuroidea; order Amphilepidida; family Amphiuridae; genus Amphiura; species Amphiura filiformis. The sequence continues at coordinate 52,906,796 of NC_092644.1, read as the reverse complement.
AAACATCAATTCACAATGTACACACGCACCCCTCACCCCCAGAAAGCAAGTTACACTTACATCGCATACTATATGCCTACCCCTGCCTGTAAGCGCCTCCAGACGAGGACACACATGCATGCAGTGAATCGACATACCATGGACATACTCATACACACTATGAGATGGTACTATCCAAGGGGTTACAGAATACAACCTCTATATGAGACACACTCGAATTTGTATTTTTGTTATTTGCAGCCAAAGCTGGGATGGGCCCGTTCCCCATGAGGTTCAGTGGTGATTACAAATGCCCCAAACAGACACCACCCACACACACCTACATCCATGCATTTTGTAGAGTGCAGAAATGGTGATTTTTCTGAGGGTGTAATTTCAATTATCTTATCTTTTTACTCTGAGTATTGAACAATTGAAATTTCAACATTTTACATGAAATAATATATTAACAATTTTGATGAGTATCCACCAACAGATTTCCTTTGGGATTATTTCACACATGTACACATTCAAAAATAAATGTCTGTCCCTTTATTTTGAAGTGCATGTACGTACAGGATTCCAATACAAGCCAGTAGATTAGCTAATTGGTGCATTAGTATGTACCCGCTGAACAGGTTGTTCTTAAAAACAATGCTGGACCCATGGGGCTTGAATTGAGGGAAGCAAACCCACAAATACCCCTCTAGGACACTTTTGTGGTTGTTAACAATTATAATAGAAAATGAAAATAAAATGTTGATTTTAAGATGTGGAGCCATTTTTGATTTAACTCCTGGTGACCATTAGAGGTCACATGTCATACATGGGTCACTAATTAAAAATGCTCCGATCTTGTTGAAAGACATACCAAATTACTCCTCTGATTAGAAGGATTAAAACGATGTGTTGTGCTATATACTGTGCCATCTATTATGGAGTTGTTGCACAAAAACCGCATATTGGGGTAAAATGACACATTTTTGGTCGTACATGGGTAATAATTTCAACTCACTTCGATTTTGGCAAATAAGGTGTCAAATTGCTCTTCATGATATAAGCCAAGTATTTGATATAAGAATAAAAATAGTATAGAATTCACCTTCTCAATTGAACGAGCAATTGAAGTTAAAGTTTAACAGTGGCCTATGACCTCCTATATGGCCTTTGACCTTGTTTGCCATCTATCTCAGTCAGTGAACACAGCACATATATGAAAAACTATTCATTTTCTGATACGTGTCAGCTTTACAAACAATTTGCCACCGCATTTGTCAAAATTGAACCAAGTTGAAATTTTTACTGTGTACAACCAAAAAAGTCACATTTTTGACCCAAAAATGAGGATTTTGTATACTCCATAACGATATGTCATATATAGCAATAGTTGACTGCAAACCAGTCAGCACTTGAAGTCTATGGTACATGTAGTACCATCAACCAAGTTATCGACCTCAAGTACTTGGGTTCCAAAATGGGCTATAGTGTTGGAGACCTAAAAAGAAGAAAAGCACTAGCCTGGGCAGCTTTCTGGAAAATGGAACGACTTTGGAGAAGCCCATCCCTGCCAGTTGAAACAAAAATCAATGGAAAACAAGATCAATGCCTTTGCAACATCTTGCTACAGAGTCATATTTAAACATCAAGTGTGTGGATCAGATTCCAAATTAAATGATCTACAATCTGACCAACACCACTCCACTCATTGCCAGAGTCAAGATTCATCAACTCAAATTTCTCGGCCATATACTGCATCTTGAAGACAACGAGCCTGTGAAAGCCCTTTGTATTCCACCACATGGGAAGAGGAAATTACCGGGACAGCCGCGCACACACTGTACTTAGAGTACGTCCAGCACCTCGTGGGAGATACTGAAGGGATGCTGTAGCCAAACAAAATTGTTTTGCTTGCCCAAGATCACAATAGTTGAGAGAAAACTTGTAGTCACCTGCAAGCAGCCCCATTTAACATCACAATAATCCAGGTTTATGTGCCAATTTCAGACTATATGATGAACATGTGGAAACCTTTTACACCCAACTGCAGGAAGTCATCAACAAAATAAAAAAGAAGGACATTTTGATCATCCAGGCTGGAATGCAAAAGTCGGTGAGGATGCACTGCAAGACTGTGTGAGGAAGTCTGCGGCCCCTCTTGCAATACTGTAAACCAATGAAAGAGGGCTAAGGCTGTTGGAATTTACAAGACTAACAACATGATACTTGCCAACACTCTTGGAAAACACAAGCCACCTCACCGCTGGACCTGGCACTCACCAAATGGACGATACCATAATCAGATCGATTATACTGATGCAGAAGCGGTTTCAGTCAGGAATCAACAAAGAGACAACAAGGACCTACCCAGGTGCAGACATTGGAAGCAACCATGACATGGTGATATTAAACTTCCGAGTCCAGCTAAAGAATACCAAAAGACCAAGAGCACCAGGATCAAGTTCAACTTGGACAGACTGAAGGACCCCAACATCTTTGCTTCCTTCAAAGCAACAGTTGGTGGGAAGTTTGCTCCTTGTTGATGCTCAATGACAATGACCGTGCCGACATGCTGACATCAAAATTCAACATCGCAGGAAAACACAACCATGGGTTACCGAGGACATATTGGACATGTGTGACAAAAGGAGGAAGCTAAAGAATGATAAGAATACACCAGCAGGTACCAAAGGGTACAAGGAGATCAGGAGAAGTATGAACAAAGCTAAGGACTCATTGGATCCAGAAACACTGTACTGAGCTGGAGGAAAGCCTGGAGAAAAACTACAGCGGAAGAGCATTTCAGATTGTCAAAGACCTCACAAAACCTAGACAGCCACGAGTCAACACCATCCAAGACAAAGAGGGAACTGTCTCACAGAAGAAGAAGGCATACTAAAGAGGTGGACAGAGTATTGCTCAGACCTTTACAACCACCAGACAAATGGAGATCCTGGTGTAACCACAAGCCAGGAATCATCAAACAATGATGACTTTCCCGTCTTGAGGGAAAAGGTGGAGAAAGCCATTAAATCACTTAAGATTGGAAAGGCTCCGGGGGCCCGTCCGGGGGTAGACAATGTTACAGCTGAGCTCATCAGGCATGGAGGCGAAATGACAATTGACATCCTCCCAGTCATTTGCAATAAGATATGGCAATCTGGTGATTGGCCAAAACCATGGACTCAGTCGCCATCATCTCGCTTCCCCGCCGTTCCCCAAGAAAGGCAATCTGCAACAATGCCAGAATTACAGATCCATCAGTTTAATCAGTCACGTCAGTAAGGTCATGCTAAAAGTATTACTGAATAGGCTGAAACCACAGGCAGAAGAAATTATCTCGGAGGAGCAAGCCGGTTTCAGGAGTGGAAGAAGCACAACGGAGCAAATATTTAATCTGCGTGTCCTGGGTGAAAAATACAACCAACACCAGCAGGTCATCTTCCATGTGTTCATTGACTTCATGAAGGCCTTTGACCGTGTATGGCACAACGCATTGTGGGCCACAATGAAGAGCTACAACATGGGTCAGAATCTAATCAATTCAATCCAGCAACTGTACAGTAAAGCCAGCATCGCAGTACTTGCACAATGCAAAATCGAGAATGGTTTCACACGTCAGTTGGCGTGACGTCAAGGTTGCCTGCTATCTCCTACCTTGTTCAATATCTTCTTGGAAAGAATCATGACTGAAGCACTAGAAGACCATTGTGGAACAGTCAGCATAGGAGGCCAAACAATCACAAACCTAATGTTTGCTGGCGACATTGACGGACTAGCAGGAAACGAAGAAGAGCTGGCAGACCTTGTAAAGCGGCTGGACATATCATCAACCAGATATGGCATGGAGATAAGTGGAGAGAAGGCAAAGCTAATGAAAAATAATGACGGATACAGATCTATTCACAGCTTAGTTGTTCTTAACCAATACACGAATCCCATGGTAATACATAAAAAGAAAAGCATAGTGAGACTGCAGCATAATATAGCCACAGAGTAAACAAAAGTTGTTTCACATACATAGCTGTAAGTTTAACATCATATTAAATAATGTTACTTGAAAGATGGACATGTTAATTTCACCAAAATGCAACTTTCAAATCTCTTCTTTATAAAGAATACCCTGTCCTGGAAATTCTATCAAGAAATATATAATTAAGTATGAAGCCAAATCCAACAACAGAATTTTCAATTGTGAATTTCTCAAAAAGCGTGTTGCATTGAATAGAACTGTATGCAATGCGACCGACGACCTGCCTAACACAAGTTACCCAATTTTGGAAACGGGACACTGATCAAATCAAGTCAAGTCAAGTAAAACTTTATTAAATCCGCAAGGGAAATTACACTCATGGGTACTACTGCTCATAATTGTACAATCTCATAAATGATTGTACAATCTCATAAATGATTGTACAATCTCATAAATGATTGTACAATCTCATAAATATTGATTAGCAACAGGCTAGGGGCCTCATTTTGCAGACCTGTTACTTGCCCACTGAAGCCCTTTGAGAATGAAAGTCATGATACTAGGCTACACTTTTGTCTGAATCCATGCATAAAATAGGAAATGGTGAACCAAATATGGGGTTCTCTGCAATTTTGAGGTCAGAATTTGAGTATTATTGTTGACTGTAGGCTATTGAACTATGCCACTGGATACAATGTATGACCTTTGGCTTAAATACTGACTGTTGCTATAAAACGAATTCTGTTTTAGAGTAAAGTGAGTCCAGATCCTGAGTAAATTGAACCCAACTTACTTTTCTCCCAAATTGAGTCCTGGTAAAAGAGCTCTTATTTTCACTCTTATACTGATCAATAGGTGAACAAAACGTGTCTGTGCACTTAAAACAAAGGCATCATCTTAAAGACACTAAACTTAAATTACCAAATAATGTAATCGGTTAATTGATGGATAATTTTGTTCACAGTTTTTTCCATCTCTCTCACTCCTTTATAATTTTGCCCTGCGCTGGGGGGGGGGGCAAATGGGCGGGGCCCAAATATGCATTGCCAGGGGGTACTTGCCACCCTGCCCCCCCCCAGAAGTGACACATGTTGGCTATTTCTTCCTTCAAGGCAATTCCCACAGGCTTTTGTAGATCAACCTCTAACTTGCTGTGCTCATAGTCAGCATGTTTTGGACAATCTCCCCCAACTTCAGTATTTTCACACCCAGTTAGAAAAACACTGTATTCCATGTCTTATGTGCAATAAAATCCTATTTACTGTTCACATTTTGCTCACCATTTTTAAGTATTACATCAGTCAAGTTAATATTTTGATAATGATGATGATGATGAATATATGATAATGGTGACGATGATGATGTTGTTGATGAAGATGATGACAATGATGTTGATGAAATTGTTGATGATCAGGTGTTGTGCGCCACAAATTTAATACAATCACAAATTTTCCCTTGTCGGCCATGTATTGAACAGGATTATTTTGAAATTTTAAAATGTCTTAGAATATCACAAACCAAACAAGTATGTTAATATCAAATATGAATACAAATTAAAATCACTGGGGTTTGATAGGTAGAGACGCCATAACTGTTTTAAATACGCCCAGTTGGTTAGGCTCCAATCACTCAGTGTACAAATTGAATGGCGCATACAAGTTCTTACGATCGACAGCTGCGAAATTCATTCCCACAGTATAGAACATATGGTACATTTCTACTGTATATGGTAAGTAGTATACACAATAGCTATACCCAATAGGCCCATATGATATACCACACTAGTTGTTGCAGGGATTTGAGACCATCCATGTTTTTATATTTATCTATAAAAATCCTGGTTCCTTGATCAGCATAGCCACTTTTTGGATCAAGAAATCAGGTTTTGTAAATCAAGACGCCAGTCTCTGCACTGAGGAAACCAGCCTTCTCTTTTATTGGACAAAATAACATGCCAGACGAGTTATTCCTGTAACGCACACCACCTGATGATGATGGTATTATGATAATGATGACGACAAAGAAGATATGGAAAGTATGATGATGCTGATGACAATGTTGATGATGACGATCATGACAGCAGAGATATAATGATGTAATTATAGCTGCTGTTGATGAAATTTATAATGATATGATGGAAGAAGATGATGCTGCTGATAATGATCAATCCAAAATAATGAGCACTACAATCAAACAGAAGTTTACCTTCTGGATCCAAATTTGACAAAACTGCTGGGTTAGACAACAATCTGCATCTGAAAAATATAACCATGTGAATGTATAATAATTTTGTCAAGAAATTTAAAAACACACCGTTTCTTAAAATGTGCCATATACACACAACAAGTATACAGTGATGCCCTGGCAGGCAAAAATTATAAAATGTGTTTTACTCTGGGCATCAATCCAGGGGGAGGAGAGAACAATATCACATACCCCTGAGTGCCCTGACCCATAATTTGGCAACTTAAATAATTAATGTAAACACAACTATAGTCTTTATTTGAAAACTTCAGAAAATATTTTGAGGTCTGTGCTATTTTAACCAAGAATAGTGTAAAAATTAAATGATTTTGGGGGGCTAACTTCTGAAGGGGCACATCCCCTCAACTTTTGAGGGGACCATGCATCCTCCCTCATAAACTCCATGCATTGTGTAAGTTAGACCCACATTTTGAGGTGTGTTATTCAATATGGGGGTAAAAATGTGCGCCAAATGGCTTCAACAATCAGACTTCGCTTTGAAAAAAAACCCATCTTCTGGTGGGGCATATCCCCTCAGACTCCCCGATCTGTCTAAGCATTGAAAGAAATGATCGAACAAGACATTTACCAAATTAACTGTGTGAGCACTTAGCCTGAGTGTATCATGCATATTCTTTGGTATTGTAGCTGCAAAACACCATGCTCCTATGGTTGTTGTCTTTGTTTAGCAAACTGTGGGAGGAGTTGTGGATTTACCGGATGTAAACGTAATTAACAGCAAAAAGAATGAGAGTTGTAGCATTCTATAGCGAGCTTTGATCAAAGTGCAAAATGTGATTTCCTTGATTTTCCACTACTTTTCAATTTAGTGCTGGGAGTTACCGTTTAATTTTGTATCCGTTTAAACGGTCGGCATGTTTGGGCGTTTAAACGTGTACATTACAGAGTGGAAATTACATTTTGTGAACAAAATAGCTCCATCATTGACATATACGAAAACTCCTCAAAAAAAGTTTGGAAATTTTCAAAAACGGCTGTATATTAGAAATTTTTGAAATCTATTTCCATGTTGTTTCATATCAGTGAAAACATTGTGAATGAAAATGCTTGGATGTGATTAACAGTTCTTCAGGTGAAGAACGAAGTCAATTTCTCTTGCTGATCACTTCTTCGTAGTGGTCATTTGCAAGAGAGTTCTAATCAACCATGGTCCGGTTGTCAGATCTGGATATTAGGCTCGAGCTATTGGTCAGCTTGAGGCTAGCATAACTCCAGCGAATCAAGTTGCGGCAACTTTAGGGGTTTCTCGCAGTATGATCTCCAAGCTCAAAGCTAAGTTCCGTCAGACCGGGGATGTCAATGTCAAGGGTAATATGATAATATTGATAACAGGAGAGACCAGACTGGTTGTTGTCAATGGAAATCTAAATGCAATCAAATATCGAGATGACATCCTTCAGCAAGTCGTAGTCCCATTTCTGCGAAACCTTGGATCGAACGCTGCTCTATAGGATGATAACACTCGACCACACAGGGCAAGAGTTGTAAATAATTTCCTGTATATAGAAGAAGGAATTCAACGAATGTGACTAGCCAATTATAGCTCGGACATTTCTAGGACCAACTTGGTCGGGGTGTGGGCACTAGAGTGACAGATCAAACAACCTTGGCTGGTTTAGGACAGATCTTGCTTGAAGAGTGGAATGCTATCCCTCAGGAGCGTGCATGTGGCCAGGATGATAAGAAGCACGATAAAGAGATGCAATGCTGTTGTAAACGCGTATGGGCTCTCTACTCGTCATTGATTTTAGGTAAGTGGCGATTGTTTTAATGAAACAGTGTGATATTCCTTTCTCATGTATACTGGTGCAAATGGCGCAGACAATGGCAGATTTGGCACATTTCGTTTGAGACCTCCTTGTCTTTCAAAGACAGTTACTCAACCATGGAATAAATTATGATCACAAGTTTGGTGTCATTGTATACAGAAAAGAACAATTGTATTGATATGAAACAATACGGAAATAGATTTCAAATATTTCTGATACTTAGCCGTTTGGAAAGTTTCCAAACTTTTTTGAGGAGTTTATTTAATTTAACAGCAGAATGTGACATGAAACAGGATCTAATTGTTTTGTTTTTAAGCCTTTCCTATTGTATAAGTAACATGCCACTTTTCCATTTTTCAAAACATAATGTTTCTATATTAAGTTGTTTTGGCTAGATACAAACAAGCTAATTAATATATGGTATAATTTTTTCCTGATAGCAATTACAAATTGTATGATTAAAAATTGTGCACTCACCCACATGTTGCTCTTCTCCAATATTTAAGTGGTACATTCTCACACACCAGCACTCAGCTTTTGCCTAACATGTTAATCAAGATTGGTGGAATTTTCCCCAGCCATGTTAATAATCTACACAGACAACAGAAATACAAACAAATTGCATAAGCACAAGAAGAAAATTCACATCTAGACAACTTTAGGGTTGCAAACATGACTGAGTAAACAACCAAAATAAAACAAAAATGGCCTTGGGTTATCACAAAAAATAACAGAATGAAGCCTAGCCTAGAGAGGTAACAATGACAATTTGGGTTACAAGCTCTGGCCTGTAGAAATGATGATGAATATTAGGGTTGCAAGTCTTGCGATAGGGTTATTGGTGAAAATTATGGTTAGCACTGATGAAAATTAGGCCTATGATTCAGTTAGGGCTAGGGATATGGTTAGGTTTATGGGCAGGGTCAGGGTTATAGACAGTATCAGAGGGGCATGGATTACTCAGCAGTCAAGTTAGCTCAATCGATAAGGCGTTCGACTATATATGGGTTCGAACCCTGGCAGTGCCTAGTATGCTCACATGGAAAAATGAGTTAGCTTGAAATTCCCCTGGACAGGAACTTACTGCTAATCGTTGTAACCTGTAATGGAACTCGGGAGCTGATCCTGGTTGCGAAGGTGATTTGTGGAATGTCTATATGCACTCTTGAAGCAGTAAAGTCCCTGATTTGTTGTTTAATGGTTTATGGAATGATGTGGAGCCGTAGTGGTCAGCGACAACCTGTAAAGTGTGCCGAGGCTTGTGGATCAACGTCTAGGCGTTGTGCCTGTGCGTAGGGCACTACTATATGCCAACAATATATAAGCTTACCAAAAATGGTGCAATTTTAAGTTTATCAACTAATTTTCATGCAGTGACAACTTGAAAATTATAGCAAATCACACAGCAGTCACTTTTTTTATATGTTCAAACCATCGGTGGATATGATTTTCTCCAATTTTCGAACAGGAAATTGTGAAGCCTTGCACGGCATAATGCGTCTATGCTTGTTGCAATGTCGCTACATCAGTTTCAATTGGCCATAATATAACCCAACTTCAGTACCCAATAGTCACAAATCACCAGGTTTATGAAGCTAAACAGGCAAGAAAACACCACCAAATTGATATGATAGACATTAAAGTAAACTTGAAGCATTTGATCAAAGGCAGTTTGAAAATTGCAATAAATATGCACCAATAAATGCTTCCCCATTGAAGTAAGTAGGCCCGAAGAAGAAACCCTGAAAATCCACCCAAAAATCAGGAAAGAAGACATGAATTTGGCCTTAAAGCCTCAAAATTGGCTGACAATATATAGGAATTCCTAATTAATCCTGAAAACATACATCTTTGAAAGGGTCCTTCTTTCTTGACCTGAGAGCTTCTTAGCACTTTGAAACTTACACTTTCTGAAAATTGAAGGTCAGCTGGTGGCAGCCAGTGCAGAGAAAGCAGAGTCAGTGGGATTTTGCAGAAAATTGCTGACTAGATCACCCTATGACCATACAGGTAAATGCCAGATCAAAAATAGCTTGTTGTTTCTGAAATACAAAACATTTTGAAAGCTTAGTAAAATCTTCATAACAAGTAAGATCCTCCTCATTTCTTCTTATAATCCAAGCCTAATACTGATTTTGATTGTTTTCTATTTTAAGTACTATGTGTATTTAGCTTTCAATTTTAGCTTTTAAAAATTGTATGTTTCTAACAGAAGATACAGGATATTGCATAAAAATGGTTCAAAGTTTTGACAAAACAACTTATTTTGAAAATCTGTAAAATTACTTATCGCCAGCACAAACTTATTTGGAAAATGTTAAATGCAGGTATTTTTGTTGTGTCCTGTCGATTTCTAGTATTTATGATGTTATAAAGCAATCCTTTTATGGAATAAGTACATATCCTTGATTGACCTTATACTATTCTTTCTTTGGCAGCAGTTTTGAAGATAATTGTTTAGGTATGTGTGAGTTTCCTCATTTTAAATGCTGGCAGATATGCATTTGTTCACAGTATTTTGCAGAGATGTAGACTTGAGTCGTGTGACTTGGACTCGAGTCTGACTCAAGTCACTATTTTTGGGACTTTGCAAAATGACTTGACTTACTTGTGACTTAGACAAAATGACTTGGACTTGGACTTGACAAAAATGACTTGTCGCCAACGCAAGTCTGAGGTTACTTTCCTGTAAATTGAAATTTATAGATGTACAGGTAGAATTTGTGAATATTAGGCCTAAAACTTGTAATAAGCTTCACTATTATAGTGATAAGTACATCAGACTTCGTTAGTACTGTACTCCGAAACTCAATTTGATTTCCGCCATATTGAATACCCATCAACAAATCACAACATGACCAACTGGTGAATAGACTTGTAGTGACTTGTGACAAATTGTGACTTACTTGTGACTTGACTTGTTATTTGATGACTTGTGACTTGACTTGCAACTTTTTCAAAATGACTTGACTTACTTGGGACTTGGACAAAAGGACTTGTGACTTGGACTTGACTTGCAAAAAATGACTTGTTGACATCTCTGGTATTTTGGCAAACTTAATTGCAGCTAGGTATAAATGTGAAGATAAAATGTGCTGCAAGGTTTCCTCAAGGAAGTTATTTTTTCTGTAATTATGACACATTGGGTAAAAAAATTGTGTTTAAACTGACATAAAAAGTACATTTTTTAACATATCTGAACTCATATTGAAATGTTTCACTTAAACAGTATTCAATTGTAGGCTCTACATCTGTACCAAATTTAGTGTATTTCCTAATTTTGTTGGTCAGGCTGACGTCTCAAAGGGGAAATAGCCTTGTAAAACCAGTCTGTGCAAATGCGCACACTTGTGCAAAGAGGACGAAGGGGACAATGTTCCTGGATGTCCGACCGAGTGAATGTATGGTTTCTCCAATATATTGTACAATACGGCTAGACAATGGTGATAATTAAGCATCCACATGTTATGAGGCCTTTGTATTTAAGCTGCAGAATGGATTAATGGAAATGTAGCCAAAATATGCAAATTAGCTCATTAATATTCATAAATAAGTTGATCATTTTATTGCATTTAAACTGCACGATGGATTAATGAAAATCTAGGCCAAATATGCAAACAAGCTCATTAATATTTATAAATATGGTCATTTTCACGGTAAAGGGTGTAACTTTTGATTTTTAGGGTCAAAATTTCAAACCACTTAAATATGTTTCTGTTTACTGAAATCATGCATAGAAGCAACTTAATTTCAAGTAAAATAATGTTTCAAGGCTTAAACCTTTTGATTTCTAATAAAAAATTTGACATTTGCATAACATTTTGGTTAAAATCTAAGAAAAAATGTATTTTACATAACCTCAGAAAATTTTGACATGAAAGCTGGAATACATGTGAAATTCCATTCCAAAGTAAGTCAACAGATATAAGTTAAATTTTATACCATGTTTTGCTATGTTTGTAATTGCAGTTTTGAAAATTTTTAACATCAAGTGTCATTTACAATGGAAATTTCCAAACCTTAAACATATTTTTTAAGTTTTAATTGGGTTCCTAAAATAATTTGAATGTCTAACTTCATGTACAAATACTACTTGATGAAAGGAACCTCCCAGCCAAGTTTCACAGAAATTGGAGTTATTTTTAGAATTGGCAATTCAAGCGATTTGTGTTTCGGAGGCTTCAGTTAACAACACAGGTGATCATAAAGGAAAATTATTTAGCTAACTACTACAAGTTGACATAAAAAATAGGTAAAAAATATCACAATTACCAATTTTCATGCTTTGCTTCTAAGTATTGAATTTCAGTTGTGACAAAAATTAAATTATCACAGCAAGTCATTTTTTTTGTTTCGGAGGCTTCATGTTAACAATTGTTAAACATTGCAGAAGTAGTTTTTTTGAAAACAACAGTGTTATGATCATCTAAGCTGTTATTTTCTTGTGTGTATTGAATCAATGATTCTATGTGGCAGATATTGTAGATTTATCACACATTAATTTTTTCACCCATTTGTTAAGTATGGTGTTTTTTGCATGTGAAGCCTCCGAAACAGGCTTTTTAAGGTATCAGTATATTTTTCAAACATTAACCATAATGTCAATTTTTTTTTTAATTTATGACATTCTGCACATATCAAGTAATAATTACAATGCAGATATCAGTATGAAACACACCAATTTAGATATGCATAGATGATAATTAAGTTTACTGTTGTTTCGGAGGCTTCATTTGTTTCGGAGGCTTCAATTGTTAACGGAAAGTTTGTATTGGGTCCCATTTTCAAACGGTGATATATATCTCCACGATTTAAAAACATGTGACTTGAGGATCTAGTTTGCTACATTTTAATAAATAGATTGGATGAGCTCTTTTATTTATATTTGCACAAGCTTGCTGAACAGTTTGTTTCGGAGGCTTCAAAAAGTTAACGGAAAAACGCTATTTGAAGTCAAGATTTTATAAAAATTTTAAAAGCTTGCAAATCGGCTAATTTTTGTTACCCATTTCAAGTTAAGATAACAACTGTTATGAATCAAGAAGAAGTGAAGAAATAACCAAGAATTATGAACCAAAGCTACACCCACAAAGTTTGTTAACAATTGTTAACGGAAAATGAAGCCTCGAAACGATAAATATCGAAGTCCGGTTCTCAAAAATACAGGGCCGTTCACAATTAAATCTAATGTGGCAGTGTTTACTGAACATATGACTGTACTTTCAGGATAAGAAAAATTATCCATGAACTAACTGAAGAAAACACAGGGTTTTACAAAAATGTTACTGTTTGTTATAGTTTTTCAAAATGGCAATATTAAGTACATTTAAGCCTGCTAAAACTGAACGCAGTAACTCCCAAAGCTGATTATGCTACCCAAGGTAGCTGCTAACTAGATGACTTATGTGGCCAAAAATTATGGAATTCTGTGGCTTTATTAGAACACTACGGATTAAAATGTTAAAAATCCAAAGTTACACCCTTTACCGTGAAAATGACCATATGCAAATAACATCACACAAAAATATACAGCACATGAAGCCACCATATCCTATCATTATACCAAGTTTGATGTTCTCAAAATGTTTTTGAGATTACCGGTACAGTACATTTTTTATATACCATGTCCCACATGCATACATCACTATATGAAACAAATTTTTGGTGTTTTTTTTTTACTATCCAGAGTTCAATTTTTGCAGATAAACGATCGAGGCAAAAACTGGCAAGTTTTTGCATGTTTTTGCCCGGTTTAATTCCTGGCAAAAACTCACAATTATAGTTACTCAAACATTAAAAAGTAGCACAAAACTTTTAATGAATCATTCAACATGTTTTTTTGTCTCATCAAGTCCTTAAAATGAAAAAGTTTTGAATTTATTATATATGCCGCATTTCGGTTAAATGGACAAGAGCAATGAAAACTCATGCCTTTTATCCGAGACTATTATACCTCATATATCAGGTATAATAGTCTCAGCTTTATTTCTAATATGTGTACTTATAATTACAAAATCTGGCCCATAATTCCAGTGATTAATGTATGTCTATCACCTTTTGCTACATTTAGATGAAACTTGTCTTGGTCCTCATTCTGAGCATGAAGATTCTGGGACCCCATCTAGAAGACACCCTGGAATGCCCAAATGTCAATGGATTTATTTTGAAAACACTTTCATCAGAGCTATCTCATCTCTCTTGTTTGGTTCTTTATTCATCGTCAATGCCCCTGTACCAGTACATATATCATATGACTGCATGGCGACGTCAGCAATTAAGCCTTTTGATTTCACACCACCAAACAAATCCCCATAGAGATATGTACTAAATTTGCCTTCAGAAAACATCACTTTTTCTTTGCAGCTGAGAGACTCGGTACTTAGCGACAGCTATGATGGTTGAAATTAGCCCTAGCCTGATCCCTCTGGCTGGGTAAAATTATATTGACCACCGTTATCTTGTCACAACAATCGTGCAATATTGTCAAAAGTGAACTCTAAGAAATCGATGTTTTAATAAAAAAATGTCAAAATTATATGCACAAAACATCCTTATATTTTAAAACGGTAAGACTTTCACGCTTGTAAAAGCTGTTTCTGGTGCATGGTCTAAATATGCATCTTTTTGCACCAATAAATCTATAATGTCTGCTTTCAGTGCGCCAAAATTCAAAATAATTAAAAAATCTTAGTGGCATTTTGACTGCAAATTTTTGTTTTGTTTACACCACATTTGCTGGCGTGAACAACATACCGAATGCGCCTAGTCTGCGTTTAACATACGCGCAGAGATGCACCGCGTCATGCTACGCAAATCGCTGCGTAATCCCAATATTTCGCATTTATGCATTTCTGACTCATATTTCCGCCAATTTACTATGCTGTCTTGAGCCATGTGACTTTTTAGAGTTGATAAGAGTGAAACAAATCAAGCAAAAATACGAGTAAATATTAGCAAGTTGTACCAGTTTCAAGTGAAAGAATACATCTTAGTGTTGATAAATCTCAAATTCGGGCGTGAACGAATGTGTCTTCCATTACCCCACTACACCCCTGGCCAATGCTGTGCCTATTTTTGCATTTTTTGTCAAATATTATAGTGCTCACAATTGATGACAATTAAGTAAGGTATGTTTATTATAGGGGCAAGACTACAACTACTGTACAGAAAATTCAGCAACTCAAAGCAAGGACTTAGTGATTTATTGATCAAATATTGGTTTTCCCTATTTTTGATTATAACTCCTAAACTGTTGTCTGTGCTGAAATAAAATTTCCAGTGCAGTAGTTGTTGTCCTTGCCCTTATAATATACATACCCAAATACTTGTCCCCAATGCACTATAATTTTTGAGAAAAATGCAAAAATAGGCACAAAATTGGGCAGGGGTGTAGTATACCCACTTAAAATCATTAAAACATACTTGATCTCTCCCATCTGTGGTATACTTGCAGGAATTAATATTACTAATTAATCATGATCAATCCAAATTTGGCTAAAATTATGCAAATTTCTGCTATAATTTTAATGCTGAAATTGGGAATGCATGTTTTTTTTCTGATTTGAAATTCAAGGAAGCACAACCGTAATGCTATTTGGTCTATTTGGTGGTGTGAAATCTGAAGACAGCAGCATGTGTCTGATGATTGTTTCCTATTTCAGACTATCTGTAAATTAACTTATTTTTAGCTTGAGCAAGAAAGTTGGTTAAAATTTATTTTCAAGCAGAATCATTGTGTACCTGATATCTGCTATCTACTGAAGATAGCATTGTGATTACCATGACACCATATCCCACATTAGAACAGGCAGCAGTCGATCCACTCCCAACAACCACAATGACATTCTGGATGATCCTCTTTGTGTTTCTCTACCTTCTGCTCCACTAGCCACTACAAATTGTCGAGGTTCATCATCAATCCAAGGTCTATAGTCACGCATGTATATATACATGCATGCAAACAAACAAACATAAAAACAAACAAACATGAAATTAAAAGCTTAGGATTTCCTGAATTTGCAGTCAAGAGTGCCAGGCAGCTAGACAGACACGCAGAAGCAGTTAAACATGACCAACGCATGAGTTATAAATGTTGAATTACATGGGTCTTAGGTGAAATCTTAAGCTTATAACCTAGTACATGTACAAGGTAAGCTTACCTAATCTTGGCGTTTATTTCATGATCTCCAGCGCACGAGTTCACAATGAGTTCATGATGCTTTCTGCGCACTGTCGGTAATGACATTGCATTGATATCCATGTCATGCATACATTATGATTGTAAACAAAACGTGCACACATGGGTGTAAATCCATCTATGAAATGTAAACACGCACAAACTCTCCCATTATGGGCGATCAGAACTCACCTTAGCATTTAATACTAGTAAATGGTGCCTTTTCTGCAATTTTAGCTATTAACCTACATAACTCATAATCAAAAGTGTCTCACAATGAATACAAACATCGATTCTGCAATAATGGTTTGAATTAGGAACAAGCTTTCAAATGGGACCAATTAATTCATTACTGTGTGACAAAGTAGCATGACTTTTTGAACGCCCCTCATACATAACTGAACCTGGAACCTTTGAATCACCGGACCGATGCCCTAGCAACAGAGCTATTGAGTCAGATGGAGAAGAACAGTGATGATATTATCTTTATTAGTATAGGGCTTCAATTTAATACCTGCAAACTCAGTGTACTATAGTAATATAAGGGGTTGTGCAATAATTATGAGCCCTGATGGGGGAGGGTAAAATTGTCAATAATGATTACATGGTCAATTTTTTTAGGTGAAATCTTAATTAAAGCTTAACCATGCACCTTGTACATGTACAAGGTAAGCTTACCTGATCTTGGCGTTCATTTCATGATCTCCAGCGCACAAGTTCACGATAAGTTCATGATGCTTTCTGCGCACTGTCGGTCATGACATTGCATATCCATATCATGCATACATTATGATTGTAAACAAAACGTGCACACATTAAACATGCACAAAATCTCCCATTATGGGTCAGAACTCGACACCTTATCATAATTGGTACATTACCAGTAAATGGTGCCTTTTCTGCAATTTTAGCTAGTAAACTACATAAATCATAATCAAAAGTGTCTCACAATGAATGCAAATGCTTATAAATCAAAACTTTATTCAGCACAGGGCTCATCAAAGTTTGCTCCAGCTAGACTCATACACACAGGCCAATGCAGATTTCACACCACCAAATAAATCCCCATATAGAGATATGTACTAAATTTGCCTTTAGAAAACATCATTTATTCTTTGCAGGAGCGACTCGGTTCTTAGCGACAGCTATGACGGTTGAAATTAGCCAGCCTGATCCCTCTGGGTGGGTAAAAATATAGGTTGACCAACATTATTTTTTATGACTGTACCTCGAAGCCTATGATGTCTGGGAATTACCTAATTTACAGGCAAAATCGTGCCAGGGTTTCTGTAAAGAAAAGGCTGCTTAAAATCATTTTATACTTCATCTCTCCCATCTGTGGTATATACTAGCAGGAATTAATAATTAATCATGATCAATCCAAATTTGGCTAAAAGTATGCAAATTTCTGCTCATTTTAATGCTTAAATTGGGAATTAATGCATGGGTTTTTCTGATAATTGAAATTCAAGGGCGCACAACCATATATCACTATTTGGTGTTCTGAACTCTTTTGGACCTTGGATGATCTTCAAGGAAGCTCATGCCATCCTTGAACTCGAAGGACTATTTCTTTGCTGTTGAATACCACCGACTTTATCACCATTTACAGCAACTGCACATTAAATTGAATTTCATTTGAATTTTCACCTCCGTAGAAGCAAATTAAATTATGATGACCATTTTGGTAGAATTCAAGGAGATAGGCTTCTTCTGCAGGGTGTCCTAACCATATATACAGTGATGCAAACATCGAATACTGCTGCAATAATGGTTTGAAGGAACAAGCTTTCAAATGAGACCAATTCATTACTGTGCGACAAAGTAGCATACCTTGTTCTACAAACTTGACCGCCCCTCATACATAACTGAACCTGGTCCTTTGAATCACCGGACCGATGCCCTACCAACTGAGCTATTGAGTCGGATGGAGAAGAGCAGTGATGATATCATCTTTATTATTATACGGCTTCAATTCAATAACTGCCCACTATCATATGGAATATATATGCTTTGAATTGAAATAAAATAATATTGTAAATAAATTCACAGCTTAAACTTCATTTTTGCAGTTCTTGGGGTGTGCGGTTCTCGACACAAAGTGTCAGCCTCAATTCTTCCACCATCGAGCTAGGGGTAAAAATCATATATAGGGGAGACCTGGGCGAGCCCCGCCCTATTTTTTTCAATCTCGCCTAGAGAGGACAATTCTCATATTAGAAGGTTATCAGGGGCGGATCCAGAAATTTTCCATAGAGGGGTGCGCCGCCACACGTGGCTCGGCGCCCACACAAAGTCAGGCGCCGCTCTGCAAAAATACACAGAGTCAGGCGCCAATCTGCAAAAAATAGAGGGCGCCCCTCTAAATCTGCCCTGGCTATAGTTTTTACATTTTTAAGCTGTGTATGTACTATAGCTAAATACTACCACATTTGTAAGGACATTGAGCTTTCATAAACATTAAACAGTGGTATGTGTAATACTGATACCACTTAACTTTAACTAGAATGGTTACCGCCCATAGCTGAACCATGGGGCTTTGGCAGCCTATTGTGGTACATGTATACCCCTTTATGACCCCTTAATGACCTCAAATATTTTAAACATGTTTAGAGTGTCATAAGGATCATTGCATTTAAATATCAGCTCAATTGGAGCATTTTTGAAAACTTGACCTTTGAACCCTTTATGACCCCTTATTGACCTTTTAAAAATGAATTTTAAAATATTTTAAACATGTTTAGAATGTCATGTCATAAGGATCATTGCATTTAAATTTCAGTTCAATTGGACCATTTTGAAAACTTGACCTTTGACCCCTTTATTGACCCCTTAATGACCTTAAATGAATTTGAAACTATTTTAAACATGTTTAGAATGTCATAAAGATCATTGCATTAAATATCAGCTCAATTAGAGCATTTTTGAAAACTTGACTTTTGACCCCTTTATGACCTCTGATGTTAGGAAATATTTATTATATTCTTTACTCCTTCCTCTTTCGTGGCATTTAAAGATATGTCCATTTCAGACCAAATGGTTGGTAAGGAAGTATTAAGTAAGTAAGCAAGTAAGTAACATACACTAATATAGGTTGATACCATTTCATGGTTCAGCAAAAATATGCTTGCATGTAGTTTTACTCTTCTTAAAGGTATTATTATATTTTGCATAATACGCCGATAGCGAGATCAATAAATTCAGGTATCATGCGAAAGTACCCGTCCAATTTTATTATTATTATGTCTTCAGAATCATTTTTGGTCAAAAACATTTTTAGTAAAAAAAACATGAGTTTTAGTAGAACTTTGCTTAAAATTTGATTTCTGCTCAAAGTGTGATTTCTGCTCAAAGTGTGATTTTGGTAAAAATGTGTGATTTTTGGGTAAATAATGTGATTTTTGGTAAAAATGTGATTTTTGGTCAAAAAAAATGTGATTGGTGGTCCAAAATGTGATTTTTGGTCCAAAATGTGATTTTTGGTCAAAAATGTGATTTTTGGTCAAAAATATGATTTTTGGTCAAAAATGATTTTTGGTCAAAAATGTGATTTTTGGTCAAAAATGTGTTTTTGGTTAAAAAGTGATTTTTGGTCATACTACGGCAAAAAAATCACACCAAAAGAGACATACATGGTGACTTTTGTATATATATAAACTAGATGAAATATGAACTCTATGAAGAGGTTACAGACCGATACACAAATTTATCGGACAGCCGATACACATCAGATTTATCAGACAGCCAGGTTATGTACAAAGTATAGGATGCAAGAGATTCTGAAGACATAATGAAGTTAATAGGTCCTTGCACTAAACTGCAGAGTATATTATTGACAAATTTATAGGCAGAATATGCAAATAAGTTTGTCATTATCACAAAATAACAAGTCAAGAAAAACATGCTTTACACTACATTGCTCGTGACGTTGCATAAATAGCTCATGCGAGTATGCATGCGTATATCTTATAAACATCTCAAAAAAAGTAACTAACCCCCACCCTCCTAAATAATGGCCATTTACACATTGGTAAAATGCATTGGAAGCAGAATTTTCTGCGCATTTTGACACCTCATTTGACAGTAAATTGACACAATAGCCCAGAAAACAATAAAATGTCACCGGTCAATTTTTAAAAGTAGTGAGGTCCAGATTTGAAAGTTGCACTTACCTACGCCCCAGATATCATTACACAGATTTCCTTCCATTATGCTGAATACAAAATCAATACAATTTACTGCAACTTTCAAATCTTGGGTTACATTGATTTAAATGTACGCTGTGACATCAATATTTAGTCACTTTCTACAAATGAGGTGTCAAAATGTGCAGAAATAAATGCTGCTTTCAACACATTTTACAGATTTGTAATGCAATCACCCATTTTGAATAATGGTCTTTATTTAAGGATGATTAGAGATTTTTTGAGATGTTTATCTGTTCTAGCAGGGCTTGCATTGTTTAGGACCGGAAAGCCGGGTGTAGATGTTGTTTATCCATCCCGCCCATATCCAACACTTCAATTCCGTGGTCCAAGCTGTGCGCCAGCGTGAGACGAGCGTACACACAAAAGAAATAAACAAGCCGATTGAACCATTGGTCGTCGGCCCGGTGCGTAGTAGCGACCTTGTCACGTCTCACGCGATCACAATTCACCAGCGCGTACCGGACCACGGAAGTAATAAAAATTAACTTTAGACGAGAACAACTGGTAACCAGCGCCAGCGGCACTGTGCAGTACCGGTCTGCTTTTCAATTGCATGGTGCACACATAATAATTTACGTGTAAAATGCCTATACGGTGATCCACCCAAAAAAAAGAATCATCGTATAGATCCCTGTACTACTATACTATACTATATTACTATACCTCATAAATATTTATTAGGTAATCCAGACATCTTATTGGTTAATAACGCCAGCGTCCGAGTCGGTATTTTGACTGCTTCCCGCGCCTGTGCAATTACGCGCGCAGCGAGGAAGTAGTAAAACTTCCGCACCCTACTACCACACGGTGTCTCGACCCCACGCGTCACCGTTCCTTCAGACGTTAGCATTATGCTACACAACGGCAATTCTGAAGACGCGTTAATCGTGAAAATGACGTCTGCTGCAGTTATTTTGCCGAGATTACCGATGGATAATAACACGCGAATTTGACGTTTTATGAAACAAAATGTTATTTATCCATCCCGCCCATATCCAACACTTCAATTCCGTGGTCCAAGCTGTGCGCCAACCGTAGACGCGCGTACACACAAAAGAAATAAACAAGCCGATTGAACCATTGGTCGTCGGCCCGGTGCGTAGTAGGCGACCTTGTCACGCTCTGCGATCACAATTCACCAGCGCAGCACCGGACCACGGAAGTAATAAAAATTAACTTTAGACGAGAACAACTGGTAACCAGCGCCAGCGGCACTGTGCAGTACCGGTCTGCTTTTCAATTGCATGGTGCACACATAGTAATTTACGTGTAAAATGCCTATACGGTGATCCACCAAAAAAAAAGAATCATCGTATAGATCCCTGTACTACTATACTATACTATATTACTATACCTCATAAATATTTATTAGGTAATCCAGACATCTTATTGGTTAATAACGCCAGCGTCCGAGTACGGTATTTTGACTGCTTCCCCGCGCCTGTGCAATTACGCGCGCACGCGGGAAGTAGTAAAACTTCCGCACCCTACTACCACACGGTGTCTCGACCCCACGCGTCACCGTTCCTTCAGACGTTAGCATTATGCTACACAACGGCAATTCTGAAGACGCGTTAATCGTGAAAATGACGTCTGCTGCAGTTATTTTGCCGAGATTACCGATGGATAATAACACGCGAATTTGACGTTTTATGAAACAAAATGTTATTTATGGAGTGTTAAAAAGAAACCTAGAATAATATAGGCCTAACTGTAAATTGATTGAACAGAAATACTCCAATTAAATCAGGTAAGCAAAATATTAAGCTTATTTACCATGCCTGCCGGCACGTTGATTGGTGTGTGTTTTGACTTTTGTTTACGATTTTACCGTGATAGTGAAAATATTTATGAGGTATAGTAAAACAAATACAACATGTTCCATTTAGGGGAAGTAGTCAAAACTACTGGTCCCTCGGTGTTGGATGATTTGACTACTTCCCTCCGTCAAATCATCCAACACCTCGACCAGTAGTTTTGACTACTTCCCTCAAAACATGTTGTATTTGTATACTATACTACGCAATAACATGAAACTACGCTGCATGGACATACATGGTAATGCAGATGTTTTTAGGACTATGCCAGAGTAGTCTATGCCACTGATGAACGTATTTTGGTGATTATGATTTAACATGTTTATAATTACATTTTTGCAACTTTCTCATTTTTTTGCAATCTTAAACCCATTTTCTGCTTATATTTATGGGTCAAAATGTTATACTGTAGCGTTTTGTAGGACAAAATTCCGAAACATAACGATGAAAATGGTTCCGAATTTTGACCCACGTACGTACTACCCTTACGAAAATGCAAGCAATGAAACATGTGTGCGACAGCATGCAGCACGCGTGCGGCAGTGTGCAGCACACGTGCAGATGTGCGCAGCATGCATGCAAGGCCTGCTGGTAGCGTGTTCATGCGTCGAACCAGCTGTATGCATGCAGGCATCGCACGCAAATATCCACCGCGCACACAATTTGCTTGCAGAACCTGCGTGCAGACTACCAATCTGCACGCAAATTATGTGCAGACTACACTTGTGTGCGGACTGTAGGACTGCACGCAAATTGTTTCCCAACTTGCACGCATCTTGCATGCAGCACGCATATTGCTGCACACATGCTGGATTTCCAGATCACAAAGTTAGAATGCTGCACGCATACAGGGTTTTCAGAAGCAGCAAAGGTAAAATGCTGCATGCATGCAGGATTTTCAATGACTAATTCACCTTTACACAACTTGACATCAAGTCACAATTTGGCAATGAACTAGTAGTGAAAATATTTAAATGTTTACAATGAATAAATAAGTTAGCCTTCAGACCAAAATTTTCTAAGTGTTTCACCTTCAGACCAAGATTTTTTGGCAGTCCAAGAGGGGGGGGGGGCAAGCAATTTTTGGCAGGCCAATAGGTGAGGGGGCAAGCAATTTTTGGCAGGTCTATATAGGGGAGGGCAAGCAATTTTTGGCAGGTATTTGACAATTTTACCCACTAATTATTGCACAGCCCCTAAATAGACCTCGTCTCATAATATCAATACAACATTTGCTCAACGTTGGCAAACATTGGAAGGACCATCGCGGTTGGCACGCCAACATTGGCCCATGGTTTTTTGCATCTTTTCAGCAGCCTTTGGAATTCCATTATTGGCCCAATGTTGAAATGCCAATCTTGTATCAACAGTTGGCATTGCAACATTGGGCCATTGTTGATTTGCCATTACTCAAGTTTCGATAGTTAGCATTTCAACATGGGCCAATGTTGGAATGCACCATTCCTGTTTTGATAGTTAGCATTGAAACATTGGGCCAATGTTGGAATGCCATTCCTGTTTCGATAGTTGGCAATGCAACATTGGGCCAATGTTCAGTGGAATTCCATTCCTGTTTCGATAGTAGGCATTGCATCATTGGCCCAATGTTGGAATGCATTCCTGTTTCGATAGTTGTCATTGCAACATTGGGCCAATGTTGGTATGCCATTCATGAATCAACAGTTGGCACTGCAAAAAAATCAAAACAAAATTCAACATTTTTATAATAAATATCAATATTTACAGTAAATTTGATCAGTATTCATAAAATGATGCACTTTGGCCAGTTTAGTCATCAAAATATTGCTTATATTAACTTAAAACACTTCATCAAATGTGTACACCCCTGTTAGCTCAAATGGTAAAGCATCAGACTCCCATGCAGAAGGTCCCTGGTTCAAAATCAGGTAGGTAAAGTTAGATAATGACTTGTATAAAATTAAGCCAGGCAATTTTGGTTCATTGTAAAATAGATAGCCAGGTAATGTAAGACTTAATGTAAGGACAATATACACTGTTAACAACTAATTTTGATTTTTTTTTTCGTGATTTTGTCTCGCATATGTATATATGGCCAGTGCGTGCTGCACGCTAATGGATTTGCATGCTGCATGCAAACTGCGCGCACTCATTTTTGCTGCATGCATGCAGCAAGCATCTGCATGCTTCCTGCATGCGTGCCTCGCTTCAAATATACGCATCCATACGCTACCTACTGCACACATGCTGCACACGGTGCGGCACGCGTGCTGCTTGCGTACTGCATGCATTCAAAAACTGCGTGCCATTTTCGTAAGGGTACTGCCTGCACTGACTGGCATGATGACCACGAATAATGATCGACGAAACATTCTGTTTCCATACAATTATAGCGTATTATATGGAGTACGCCAAAAGAAAAAAAAACCCGACACGCCTCTTGGCCGGGTTTACATTGACTCTTACCTTTTCATAAAATCATGAAATGTCATGACTAAATCATGAAATTATAGCTCCTATCATCGCATCATAAACAGCACCAGCAGTGCAGTCACATGATGTTTTGATTTTCGGTGGCTCCCAATATTCATCGAAAACGCTCCCTAACGTGTGTGGAACCGCTGCAAACATGGTACAGTGTAAATGTATGCTAGTATCCCTTGTTCATCAATTACCAGAATACCATGTGAGACTACAATATATTTTAGCACAATGGGCAATGCATACTATCTTTTTCTCGTATCCATTGGTTAACATGTACTAATATGAGAATAGGCTGGCCCACATGACCTATGGGCGCTGCCATACCAAGACCACCAAGTGATCAGTAGATGTGTTACAATGCTAAGAGATAGGAATTTTTCAGACAAATATCATCAAAATTGCTGAAAATTTAATAGGCAAAATAAGTATACCTTGGGGGATTCTGTTTTTTTTAGTATGTTTTCAAGAACTAACAGCTGAACTAAATTTTGAAAGATTTGATCGACGGAAAAAAAAGTTATCGACGGAAACTCTTACAATAATACTACAAAGTTGCAAAAAAATGACAAATTTGAAATACACAGGAAAACCACCCGCTGTGCCAAAGGTCACTTTTCCAGACATCCTGTCTAGACGCTGTAATGTCAGCGCCCATCTGGTCACATGGGCATTAAATTAAGTGCCTTTATTTAAATGCCCTAAGACGACTGATTGAAGCAATTTGTTGGACGAATTTAACACTATAGTATATTATGTAAAATTCTAGTCAGAAAAAAATAGGAAATGTATGAAATTGAAGGCCCAATTGAAGCCATTCACCATTATTCACTAATACTGTAGGCCTAATTGTTAAGTTATTGCTTGAAACATAAACTCAAGGGGAGTCCAAAACAGGAGCGAAAAGTATTAAATCACTTTCATTTGCCCTTTCAAAGAATCAAACCTATAGGCAAGCCAGCAAACAACTAAATTACAGCAGCACAAAATCACAATGCATATTAATATGGGAATTAAAGTGCATGAATTGTTCTGCATACATGCATTTACACAGTTTGTAAAGAGCCATTTTGTTCAGACAGTGTTCCCGCACCTTGAAGCCTTTAAAATTCAAGGACTTTCAAGGTCCAAAAGCATGATTTTCAAGGACTTATGACAACACAAAAATTACGATGTGGCTCTCCATGCGGCACAAAAGTGACAGTTCCTCTCCACTCTCCACATTTTGTCAAAATTACACTGTAGGTAAAATTCCAATTTTCAAGGACTTTCAAGGACCTTGTGCACATTTCCAGGACTTTCAAGGCCTTGAAAAGGTGTTTTCAAATTCAAGGACTTTCAAGGACTGCAGGAACCCTGTTCAGAGTGCAGCATACAACATTATGAATATCAATAACCCATGTCTATATTTTTGTGTTTATCACCTAACAGTTAATTTGATTGGGAAGCACATGCAGTACTATACACAGCTAATTTAATATAAAGTGCATCAAAATGCAACAAATAAGAAAGCCAATTAATTAAGTTCAGTTGAAAACATTGGGTATATTTGAAAAATAAAAACATAATGGTAAATCAGTTTGTAACTCAAACAAAAACAACTTTGGCAACATTGTGCTCATTTTGCTAGACCAGGGCACAAAGTTTGAATCTCTTTCGTAAAATAATCCCCACAACGTTTGACATTCCCATTCATGATCATAATAAAAGTACATGTTTCTTCTAAGACTTTGATCCTTCTCTGGAATTTTTTCATAGCCATTTTCCATATAATTGCATGTTGCCCAATATTTTATATTCTATATTATTCTTGATTCCATTGAAACCATAGCAACTTTTTTTTTTTTTTTCATAGCAAATTTTAGAACTAATGATTGTGTACTAGCTCACAGAGTATCTATCCAAAACACAATATGTTTGAGCTACATACTAGTACATCCATATACGAGTGGATATTCATACGTAGTGGTAGATAATGATTAAAGAGTTTAACTTCAACTGTCTGGGAGCACGTCGTAAGATCAAAAGTTCTTGAACGGGAGCAAAAGGAATATTCACGTAGAGTTCTGGAAGCAATACATATAAGGACTCAGAAACCAAGACTGAATCGTGACAAAGGTCTAGAAATAGACCCCATCTGGGATAACTTGCTGATGCCCGGGGGGGGGGGGGGGCGGTGCTACATCGTAACATCCTTATGACATCATCCTGTCAATCATGACGTCATCAGTGAGAAATATCCCGATTGTAGACAAAATATCATCACAGCATCACCATCTGCTGAAGACGCTAGTCGAACTAGTGAAAACGTTCCAGGTGAGCGAAAAAATAGTGTAGTGTTGAAGTTAAACTCTTTAATCATAGTACATCCATGATTCTTAAATGGAGGATATCAAACTTTGCAATTATTACAAAAGATAGTTTTTGAGGTACATACCATATTAGGTTACCTACAAGACAACAATCTTCACCAACTTCAACTATATTGCCCTAGGGTGGTAGTTACAGAATGCAGATACACAACAATAGATCACTACACCAACACCTGAAATGGTAATAAATCGTGTCATTAAACTTAGTGATTGGTCAGATCAAAGTATGTAAAAATTCCAAATATTTGCAGTCAAAGGATTCCATTGTAATAGAAAGTGACTTTATAAAAAATGTGGATAGCTACAATATACTCTGTACAAAATGGTAGGTTATGTGCTGCCGATATGGGCCACATTTTTAGCCTCTTACTATGGTAGATCAGTCTTTGTTTTGGTGCTACTTGCTAAATACTTGCCAAATATGATGGGGTATCCAAAAGTTTTTGAAATCACCCAGAAGTGAAAGAGCTATATCGATGAAATTCTGTCAGTGTAATCACTGGTCCTTATGTACATTATGGTCCAAAAATGGTCTCATAAGTATGTTTACTTTCTTTACAGGTGGCGCTAGATGGGCAGTAGGCGCAGGGGGCAGCCAAAACGAAGGGGTGGCGGAAGAAAAAAGGGGCGGAAAAAATTTGAAAAAGTTGGGTCAACCTTTTCGGGCTGTTGAGGAAGGGGCAGCAAAATTTTGAATTTTCTTCAGCCCCCCGGGGTAGGAGCGGCCACGGTACGCCACTAATATTGGTATTGATGAAGTAAGTAGTTATCTCCTGCTGATACTGGTATCGATGAAGTAGCCATCTACTACTTATTGTGGTATTGATGAAGTAGCTATCTACTGCTGATACTGGTATCGATGAAGTAGCCATCTACTACTGATAGTGGTATTGATGAAGTAGCTATCTACTGCTGATACTGGTATCGATGAAGTAGCCATCTCCTGCTGAAATATATTTAGAAGAGATAATAGTCGCTCATTTCCAATTTCCTCAAAATTTCCGAAAAAATCTGGATTTTTGACCAAAAATGAGCATTTTTTTACATTTTTTTCAGAAAAAATAAAAATCGATATTTATGAGCATGGATGTGTGCTTGATTAATTTTTCAAGGGGTCAAATGTCACAAAAAATAACAACTTGCCCTTATACAGCGAAGATCAATTTTTTTGATTTTTTTTTTTCTTCATGGGATGTAATACTCTGACCGAAGTTGCCCCAAATGCGGGGTAACTTTGGTCAGGCTATTTTTAACCCCTAGGGCACCCTTACAAAATTATTTTAAAATCTTTTTCAACTTCAAGGTGTAGAAGGGAACCCTAATGTCACAAAAAGGATATAATTAGAAATAGAACTGGTTTTGTTTGGAAGCAGTGGTTTAAAAACTCTGAAAAGTGCCCAAAGTTACCCCATTTTACGGTAGCTATACACAGCTGACATATTTTGTTACTTTTACAATGTATTGGATTTATTTCACCAACTGTTTAGAAGCCATCTACTGATGATATTGGTAAAAGTCAAAATTTTTGCATGCTTCGTGCTTTTCAGCACAAATAGTCATTTTGAAAGATCAATTTAAGACCAAAATTCAACTTCATTTAATATAACCAAAATGAATTAAGGTGGTGTTTGTGTAAAATTTTGCGCAGTCTGTGTGCAATTGTTTCAAGCATGGAGGGAGGGGGGCACCATTATGCATCCTTGCCCTGAGCGTCACAACCCCTAGCTACGCCACTGATGACCCATGTATGTAGAGAGTTACAAAAAACTTGTGTCACAAATAGTGGACCATTTTGTCATTCTTAATACTTTTACTAACTATCCATCAAAAATCAGCTTTCACAGTAGATCAGTATAAACACTAGATAGCTGCATCATTAATACCAATATCAACAGTAGATGTATGTAGAATTCAATTTGTTTCACAATTTTCAAATAAATTTTCCCCTTTTACAGGGTATAAAATAGGCTATTGTTCACCCATTTTTTTTCCACCAACGCCTTCCGTTTACCTGACAGCCTTACATGAACCAGCGGCCATGATGGGGGGGGCACCGCTATGCCACTACGCTACGCCACTGTGGGTATACCTCACTAACAATAACTACATGACTCCAGATCTTGTCATAATAATATTTAAACATTTGATAAGCCCCTGGGATAAACCAAACTAAAAAGGACCCCAAACCCCTATAGGATCATGCAGGGGGCAAAAATTAAACATGTTCCAAATTTACTATCAAATTATTCACTTGGGCCTAAGGATCATAAAAATGTAATACATGTGCGTAGGCCATATAGTTACTAAGTTATGAGCCTAAACAGGTCCAAGGTCATTTGCATGTTGCACAGGGATGAAAAATTCAAGTTGCTCCGATTTTGGTAAAAATGGAGGGAAATGGTTCAAGTTCACAGGCAGATCTTTAAACTCTTTGCTGTGTAACATACTAACTAGACACTGAAGATAGTTTCAAGCATGGAGGGAGGGGGGCACCATTATGCATCCTTGCCCTGAGCGTCACAACCCCTAGCTACGCCACTGATGACCCATGTATGTAGAGAGTTACAAAAAACTTGTGTCACAAATAGTGGACCATTTTGTCATTCTTAATACTTTTACTAACTATCCAACAAAAATCATTTTTCACAGTAGATCAGTATAAACACTAGATAGCTGCATCATTAATACCAATATCAACAGTAGATAGCTACTTCATCCATACCAATATTAGAGTAGATAAGTACTTCAACAATACCACTATCAGCAGTAGATAGCCCCAGCAAACACAAAACGTTTTCGACATCATTCGCAAAAGGTTATAAAATGTTGCCAGAAAACGTTTAAATGTCGGGTTATATAAAGGGTATATTAAGGGTATAAAACGTTTTCATAACATTAAAAATCATTTTTTGATAATCTACCGCTCAGCAAACAAAAATGTTTTACAGAAAACGTTTAAATGTCGGGTTATATAAAGGGTATAAAAACGTTTTAATAACATTCGAAAAACATTTTTGAAAACTTGATACAAAACATTCTAAACAGAATGTTATTTTGGGGTTGAAAAAATATTTTGCGAAAAATGTTTGCCCAAAATATTTGCAATAACGTTTTAAAAACGTTTTCATGACGTTTATATAACCCGACATTTAAATGTTGTTAAAACGTTTTGAAAAAAACATTTTAAGAACATTTCTGTGTTTGCTGGGTGCAAATATTTTAACATAATGTTATTAAAGTGTTGACAAAATATTTGGCAAAACATGTTTGCAAAAATATTTTACAATAACATTTTTGAAAACATTTAAAAAATATTGTTGTAGTGTGTTTTCATACAAAACGTTATAAAACGTTTTCATGACCTTTATATAACCCGACATTTTAATGTTATTAAAACGTTTTTATGTACACCAAAGGCCAAAATATAACTTATTAAAAACGTTTTTAAAACGTTTTTGTGTTTGCTGGGTAGCTACTTCATCAATACCTTTTGGAGGGGGCGCAAAATCTATTTTTTCTTTATCCACCATCATTTCGGCTCTCCCAAAATGTGGCGCCCAGGTCATGTGCCCACCCCCCCCCATAAAAAACAGATAATAGGTGCTAGCAACCAATAGAATTCAATTTGTTTCACAATTTTCAAATAAATTTTCCCCTTTTACAGGGTATAAAATAGTCTATTGTTCACCCATTTTTTTTTCCACCAACGCCTTCCGTTTACTTGACGGCCTTACATGAACCGGCGGCCATGATGGGGGGCACCATATGCCACTACGCTACGCCACTGTGGGTCATATACTCATATACCTCACTAACAATAACTACATGACTCCAGATCTTGTCATAATAATATTTAAACATTTGATAAGCCCCTGGGATAAACCAAACTAAAAAGGACCCCCAAACCCCATAGGATCATGCAGGGGCAAAAATTAAACATGTTCCAAATTTACTATCAAATTATTCACTTGGGCCTAAGGATCACAAAAATGTAATACATGTGCGTAGGCCATATAGTTACTAAGTTATGAGCCTAAACAGGTCCAAGGTCATTTGCATGTTGCACAGGGATGAAAAATTCAAGTTGCTCCGATTTTGGTAAAAATGGAGGGAAATGGTTCAAGTTCACAGGATTCAGGAAAAGAATAGACAGATCTTTAAACTCTTTGCTGTGTAACATACTAACTAGACACTGAAGATAGTGCAAACTATTCTTTTTCTGAAACTTTAAGCTAAACGAAGAATTAGCAACAATTTTACGAAAATTGAAGCAACATTGCCATCTGACCCACGTACAACAAGCAAATCGACCTTAGACCTTTTGTGTCCCATGATTTCTTAACTATCGGTTGTACGTGCACAAACTTTACATTTCATGGCCAGACAAATAGTTTATTAGAAATGGAATCAAATTAACTTTCAATCCTGTGGGCTGGAGGTGGGGGGTTCTTTTGTGGGTTATGGTCTCAAAATACTAACGGAGACAACGGACTAGATAACAGTTCAGCGTACGTGATTTAACAAAAAGAAGTGGGTTGCAATCTTTCATGCAAACTTGCCGATTGGACTGTGATTTTTCCGAAATAGAACCAGTCTATTATAGCTTCAATGGAAACCGTCACCATTTTGAGTGAAAAGACCATTATTTTTGTGAACAAAATAACTTAATAAATACAGCATTTAGATGTAAGCAATAAGCTCACCATCGTAAAAAGCACAATGGCTCCATGGACGTTTTTTCTTCTTCATTTTTTGGTCTATTTCCGATTTTAGGCATCAGTTTTTTGCAGATTTACATATGTGAATTTTAATGCACGAACATGTCAAAAATGGCCCAATTCATTTTCTGGATGCATGAGTTAGTTTATTGCGAGTAGCGTTTGAGCCCAAACTTGGTAAAGAAACCAAGTAGAGATATTACGGATTCCACTGCACATATAATTAACATTTAACTGATATCAGTATTGAAGTAGATATCTGTTGCTCCTACAGTAATATCGATGAAGTGGTTATCTACAGTCCTACTGAACTGTAATATTTGAATTTCTTGATGCACATTTACATTTTCACAGAATTCTTTGCTTTTCAGAATTTGTCAAGATGTCAAAGGTCTGTTAATATTAAATAACAGTTAACACCCTTAATTAAAAAGTAAAACACTTACAGACATATTTACAAATGTTCAGCAACCAATTTATTTTATCACTGTAATACTTCAAACTATAACTGTTTTCAGGGATGAAAGTGGCCTGAAGTGACTTGGCAGGAAAAGCCTGAAAAAGTACGTAAATTTGGGCTATAAAGCCTCAAAACGGGCTAAAAATAAATAAAAGTGCGGAAATTTGGAGTAGCAGAAGGCCTGAAATCAGGCAATTGCCTGAAAATTGACATCCCTGTGTTTTGGTGTTTTTACAATTTAACAAGAAAATAACACCTTTTGGTGGTGTAATAGCTGGGCTACTTACAGGTTTGTTATAAATAGGCCCTATGAAAAAGTATTGTTTTTAAATGATCATTTGCCACACAAGTCCTCCTGAACCACACAAGTAAACAGGGTTCGAATTTGGCTGTATCGCATAGCAGTTTGCTCCACATTTTGAACTGCTACCCAATTTTGCATTTGTATAGCACTTTTTATAGTGCTTTAGTATATGGAAGTATCCAAAAACTGCTACACAAAATTTTTAAACCAATTCGAACCCTGCAAGTAAACCTAAAAGAACAGCAAATGTGATGGACAAAAACTTCCAACAACAGGTGTTTTTATCCACTCATGAGTGAATTTGATGAAATTTATTGTCAAGTAAATTAGTATGTACCTTGTCTTTCAGACCACCTATTAGATATGTTGTTAGTGACACTGTACACTTGAATACATAGCATCACCAGCATAAAATCAATAGCTAGACATATTGGACACTGTCTGAAAATGTTTGAAATAATTAGCCAAGAAAATACAAGCCAGATGGAGGCATTACTACACATTTCCAAATATCTTGGGAATACAATTACGGAATGTGTTAACCATTTAACAAAGGTAGACAAATAACCCCAGGTTGATGCCAGGCTATTTTTTTAGACCTATAAACATGTACTGTAATTTCTTGTGGATTTAAGGGAACATGTAAAATATGTTTTGACAAAGCTAGTACCCTGTTCTTGTTTCAATAATGAGAAATAAAACATCTAAACTACATTAATATAACACTTTTAACATTTCTTGATTTTAACTACCAAACATTCAGATTATCCCAAACCAATTTAATATTGAACTGTTTATTGTCTTCAAAAGATCAAGTTTATTCAATTAGAGTAGCAACACAATATATATAAAACATTAATTTTCAATGCTTTCATATAAAGCAAAAATAAACCAAGTTTGTGTCCTGTAGGTGACCTAAAAACCAAAACACAGCATGCATATTTGTACATTTTTATATTTTACAGGATTTAATATCAAATCAGTGCAGAATAATTTATTGATTTCAGATTGCTGGATTTCTTAAATAAAAAAACCCAAAATACGGTAAATTGCCCCCCCCCCCAAATAAAAAGAATGCAGCTATAAACAGGAATCAACTTATTGTTTTTAGCCTAACAACTTATAACTAGTACGTTTAACTCCCAGGGGGGCCACTGGTCATTGACCAGGGGTATCATCGTGGCCAAAGATTCAAGTAAAAGGGTATTTTTTCATGATCAGGCACTGTACTTACGTGCATCGTGAATAGGGTATCTAAAACAAGGAAATTTGAGAAAAAGGGTATACCTTGTACAATAAATCAGTGTTTAGGGTCCTTTGAGACAAATGTAGTATGTAATAATGGTTAAAAATTATGAACTTTTGAATTTGTATTTTCCCTGTTATCATGAAGGGTTTTAGAGTCAAAATATGACTGATTTACTTGCTTCTGGGTGCAAAAATAATGTCAATACTTATTTAGGGTATGAAATAGCACTTGTCATACTTGTTTAGGGGTGCATTTTCAGACCTCGTAAATACTTGTTTAGGGTGCTATTTGAAACTTCATGGCCACGCATGATACCCCCTTGTCAATGACCAGTGGCCCCCCCGGGGTTTAACTTGTGCGAGTGAATGGGGCCTGTGTTGGTATGAATATTTGATAACACTATCAATAGGAAATCTGCCACTGATCATTCACTTTTGTGGTACGTACCCTATAGTTTGATTTTCATTCGAGGCAACTTCTCCACCTAAACTGACAAATCGGATGAGGAAGAGTAATTTTCCACGTAAAGTCGCTAATAAAAACGGGATATGATCTATGCAAAAATTCACTGCTTTAAATTTAGGACATTGTTTAATAGAATTATAAAACCAATGTGATCCCGAAAACAATTATGTAAGAGCCGATAAGCGAGTGCTTGAATTCAGTTCGCGTAGTAACACAAAGAATGATTGCTGATTGTAAAACAAATATTCCCTCAATTATTGTCATTCCCCATGGGGTAGGTCATCCTACCTTAGTGTAGCTTGAGCTGTATGTGGACTTGGGATTGCATTGAGATAGTGCGGGTGGTTCAGTTCAATACCTCGGGCGGCATAGTTCTGGCAGCATTTGCACTGATACCTTTACAAGTAAAACATCTGACAATACTTGCACTAACAGGGTTTTTCTTTTGGTCCTTGGTCAGTAAAAGATGCTACTTATGGTTTCTCTTTGGTGTGAATTGTGATGTGTCTTTTCATAT
The DNA here is from genome assembly GCF_039555335.1 of Amphiura filiformis. Taxonomy (NCBI): domain Eukaryota; kingdom Metazoa; phylum Echinodermata; class Ophiuroidea; order Amphilepidida; family Amphiuridae; genus Amphiura; species Amphiura filiformis. The sequence continues at coordinate 52,872,067 of NC_092644.1, read as the reverse complement.
GTTGACTCAATCTAAACAGGGATGTGAGAGTAACTCTCACATCCCTGATCTAAAACATTTCTTGCAGTGGTCACACTGATACGGATTCTCTTTGGTGTGAATCCAAATGTGCAATTTATAATTATCTTGGTCAGTAAAACATTTCGGGCAATACTCACACTGATATGGTTTCTCGTTGGTATGAATTCTGATGTGTCTTTTCAGATGGTTACTGTGTCCAAAACATTTCTGGCAGTACTCACACTGATATGGTTTCTCTTTGGTGTGAATTCTGATGTGTCTTTCAAGATGACAGTCATTTGCAAAACATTTCTGGCAGTACTCACACTTACAGCAATTCTCTTTGTTGTGATTTCTGCTGTGTACTGTCAGATGGCCCCTATATGCAAAACATTTCCGGCAGTACTCACACTGATAGAGTTTCTTCTTTGTATGGCTTCTGATGTGTTTTGTGAGCTTACTTTTATGAGCAAAACATTTCTGACAGGATTCACATTTCTCTTTGTTGTGATTTCTGATGTGTCTTTTCAGATGTTGACTCTGTCTAAAACATTTCTTGCAGTACTCACACTGATAGGGGTTCTTTTTGGTGTGAATTCTGACGATGTACTTTCCGCTGAGAAACCTTTCTGGCAGTACTCACACTGATAGGGTTTGTCGCTGGTGTGAATCAGAATGTGCTTTTTATAATTAGATTGGACATTTCTGGCAATACTCACACTGATATGGTTTCTCTTTGGTGTGAATTCTGATGTGTCTTTTCAGATGATGATTCTGTCTAAAACATTTCTTGCAGTACTCACACTGATAGGGGTTCTCTTTGGTGTGAATTCTGATGTGTGCTTTGAGATTACATTCCATTGTGAAACATTTCTTGCAGTACTCACAATGATAGGGTTTCTCTTTGGTGTGAATTCTGATGTGTACTTTGAGATTACTTTCCGCTGTGAAACGTTTCTGGCAGTACTCACACTGATAGGGTTTGTCACTGTGAATCCGAATGTGCCTTTTATAACTACTTTGGTCAGTAAAACATTTCTGGCAGTTCTCACATTGATATGGTTTCTCTTTGGTGTGAATTCTGATGTGTCTTTTCAGATCAGAATTCTTTCCAAAACATTTCTTGCAGTACTCACACTGATAGGGTTTCTCTTTGGTGTGAATTCTGATGTGTGCTTTGAGATTACATTCCATTGTGAAACATTTCTTGCAGTACTCACAATGATAGGGTTTCTCTTTGGTGTGAATTCTGATGTGTACTTTGAGATTACTTTCCGCTGTGAAACGTTTCTGGCAGTACTCACACTGATAGGGTTTGTCACTGTGAATCCGAATGTGCCTTTTATAACTACTTTGGTCAGTAAACCATTTCTGGCAGTTCTCACATTGATATGGTTTCTCTTTGGTGTGAATTCTGATGTGTCTTTTCAGATCAGAATTCTTTCCAAAACATTTCTTGCAGTACTCACACTGATAGGGTTTCTCTTTGGTGTGAATTCTGATATGTACTTTGAGATTACTTTCCACTGTGAAACGTTTCTGGCAGTACTCACACTGATATGGTTTCTCTTTGGTGTGAATTCTGATGTGTCTTTTCAGATCAGAATTCTGTTTAAAACATTTCTGGCAGTACTCACACTGATATGGTTTCTCGTTTGTATGGGTTCTGATGTGATATGTTAAGTTACTATTATGATCAAAACATTTCTGACAATACTCGCACTGATAGGATTTACGACGTGTCTCTTTGTTGTGATTTCTGATGTGGTAGAAAAGGACACTTTTTAGGTCAAAACATTTCTGACAATGCATACACTGACAGGGTTTTTCTTTAATGTTCCAGCAGTTATTAATTTGGTACCATATCTTACTATGGTTATTCAACTGTCTTTGCAGGTTTGTTGAAAAGCTTTCCTGACTAAAACTTGATCTGCATCGAAGTAGCCGCACATATTTAATCATATGTCTGTTGACATGGGTTTTCAATTTGTCCAAAGATGAATGTTTGATGCTGCAAAATGTGCAAGAAAATGGTTGCAAAAGTTTCATTTTCATCTTAATGTTTGTTACATGTAATTTACAAAGTACATAAAGATGAACCCAACAACATTCAAAAATGTAGATCTAGTTATGTTCACATTTCAAACCTACAATGGAAGTTAATTCTAGCAAAGATGTAATGGAGCAATAAGTAATATACAAGACAACAGCTATAGCTTCTGTATTAGGCCTGGTTGTTCCCCGGGGGTTGTTCTTTTGCCAATTTCCAACTGCAGATATATCTGTGGATCAAAATATCTGAAATGTTAATACAACGTTAATTAATGTTTGGATTATGTATAACATAATCAAAATCAAAACATATCCATGATATCCAGTGGCAGATCTAGAGCAGTCAGAGGTGGCCCAATTTGAGAAAAATTGGGAAAATGTAAGAAATGGGCACGAAGCTGCCATTGTGCCACACTTGTGCTATGTAGAAGGAGGATGTGCCTTGCAGAAGTGAGAAACTTTCGCAAAATGCAGGTCTAAATTGAAGCCCTTTTGGTGGATCATCTTGACACTATTATTTTGTAAAATGTTATAGTTTGAAAAAGCCAACATTTGTGAAATGACGACTCAATTGAATTAAGCCATTTATGGGCAAGTTTTTGCTATTATTGTTGCTTTAAACATAAACTACCGGTTGTCCAAAACAGAAACGAAAAGGGCAACTTCTTTGAGGGGGATGTTTTGGAAAACTTTGCAACTGAAGGCTTGATTGAAGCAATTTGATGGATGAATTTAACACTAGGCCTATGTAAAATTCTAGTCAGAAAAAATTCGGAAATGTATGAAAATAGGCCCAATTGAAGCCATTCACCATTATTCACTAATACTGTAGGCCTAATTGTTAATTTATTGCTTGAACCATAAAGTGCAGGGGTGTCCAAAACAGGAGCGAAAAGTATTAAATCACTTTCATTTAGCCCCTTAAAGAATCAAACCTACCATGCCTATAGGCAAGCCAGCAAACAAATAAATTACAGCAGCACAAAATCAGTGCAAATTACTATATGGGAATTGTGCATGAATTGTTTGATCTGCATATAGTCCGGCTGCAAACACCATATTTTGGGGGTTAGATGGTTTTGCCAGTTAAAGTTTGTTTTTTTGCTGGTTATTGATCTTTGAGTGGTGTAGAAAAAGATTCCGTGGGATGTAAAATCGTCACCCTTGGGCAATCCGAGATATTCAAGATGGCCGCCACGTATCTCTGAAATAACATTCAAATGGTGTTTTAGTGACAAAAGGTATCATACCAAATAACTATAGTGTTTTGGGCAGTTAAAGTTTGTTTTTTGCTGATAAATGATCTTTGAGTGGTGTAGAATAAGATTCTAGGGGGTGTGAAATTATCACCCTTGGGCAATCCGAGATATTCAAGATGGCTGCCGCGTATCTCTGAAATAGCATTCAAATGGTGTTTTATTGACAAAAGGTATCATACCAAATACTGTTCTGGGCAGTTAAAGTTTATTTTTTGCTGATAAATGATCTTTGAGTGGTGTAGAATAAGATTCTAGGGGGTGTAAAATTGTCACCCTTGGGCAATCCGAGATATTCAAAATGGCCGATTCGTAACTCTGAAATAGCATTCAAATGGTGTTTTAGTGACAAAAGGTATCATACCAAATAATCAGGCGCGGATCCAGGCATGAGCACACCGGGCCCGTGCCCCCCCTTTTCGAGGGTCCTAATTTTTTATTTTTTTTTACAATTTTGTTGAAAAAAAAAATAAAAACCCTTTGTTTGGCTTTACATTTTTACATGTTTTATGGAAGATATAAATCGGAATTTGTTCATGATAAACTGCCTCCCATGCCATGGCGGATCCATGCAGGGGCACACCCCGGACCGTGCCGTCCCCTTTATTTTGAGAGTGCCCCCCCCCCCCCCAACAAATGAAAGAAAAAAGTGCCCCTCCGAAAAAAAATGAAAGAGAAAATCAGGAGGGCAAAGGAAAAGAAAAAGGGCAAGGAGCCCCTTTTCTAGCATAATTCAGGGCTAAAATAGTGTAAAATACAAATTTTTCCGCGCTACGCGCGCATATTGTCACAATAAAGCCCATTTTTAGCCGGATAATGGGCGAAAATAGTGTTAAACACCATTTTTTTTTTTTTCCTACGCGCGCACATCATCCCAATAAGGCCCTTTTCGGGAAGCTCAAAGACATACAGTCTCTATGTATTGTATGATGCAACTGCAATTTTTTCGTCTGTGCCCCAAAATTTTATTTTGCCCCCCTGACCAAGAAAGCTGGCTACGCCCCTGCTTCTCAGACACCCCCTGCGTATACATAATAGTTGCCATTTTCACTTCTGCTTTGGACACCAGACCCTTTATGTTTAAAGCAATAATTTACACATTGGTAGTGAAAATGTGTCGATGAATGACTTCAATTGGGCACAAATATTCGGCTTTTTCTAATTGAAACTTTACAAAATACACAATTCTTACTTCTGAGGGGGCACATCCTCTCTCAGACACCCCCTGCTTGCTTCGATTTTCATTAATTAAATCAATAGGCCCTATATTACTGAAAAATAACACTTTGTTTTGCAAAAGTTCATTCTACAAATTATATACTTTGAATTGAAAACGTGCTTGATTTGTTGTTGAGTTATGTGCGTTTTACAACATCCCCCCCTCAGACACCCCCTGAGTATGCATAAGGAAGTTACCCTTTCGCTTCTGCTTTGGACACCCAAAACAAGAGTTATGTTAAAGCAATAATTTACACAATAATAATGAAAACTTGTCGACAATTGGACCGTCATTTCACAAATTTTCACCTTTTTCAAATAAAAATTTTTACACAATAATAGTGACAAAATGGTCCACCAAATGGCTTCACTTAGGTCTGTATTTTGTAAAAGTTTCTCACTTCTGAGGGGGGCACATCCCCCCTCAGTCACCCCCCTGCGTCGCGCAAGCGCGACGAACGGCGCTTCTGCACCATTTATTCTAAGTTTGTGCCCCCCCTTTTCAAAAATCCTGGATCCGCCACTGAAATAATTATAGTGTTTTGGGCAGTTAAAGTTAGTTTTTTAGCTGATAAACGATCTTTGAGTGGTGTAGGATAAGATCGTAAGGGTGTGAAATTGTCACCCTTGGGCAATCCGAGATATTCAAAATGGCCGACACGTAACTCTTAAATAGCATTCAAATGATGTGTTTAGTAACAAAACATTAAATAATTATAGCGTATTTATCTTTGAGTGGTGTAGAATAAGATTCTAGGGGGTGTAAAATTGTCACCCTTGGGCAATCCGAGATATTCAAAATGGCTGCCGCGTATCTCTGAAATAGCATTCAAATGGTGTTTTATTGACAAAAGGTATCATACCAAATACTGTTCTGGGCAGTTAAAGTTTATTTTTTTGCTGATAAATGATCTTTGAGTGGTCATACTTGGCAGTGGGGTTTGACCCCCACCCTTTTTATTTTACCCCCACCCTTTTTATTAAGGCACCCTTTATATTGAAAATTCCTGACCCCCACGCTTTTTACTGAGGCACCCTTTATACTGAAAATTCTTGACCCCCACCACTTTTTGCTTTTTCCCCTATTTGTATACATTGATGAAGTCACAGGCAATTTGGTTCGAAGTAAATCAAGTACACCGAATTCTGCACCTATCATATCACACGATAACCTAGTGGATGTAAACATGCATCAAATGGAATTTTATCTTGCGATATAGTTTGCTGGCAGTGGTTTGGCACTTATTCTTGTGGTTTGGCACTTATTCTTGGAAACTAGGATGATTTTATCATTCAATATATTGTAAGCTGGCACTCCCACCCTTTTTATTTTACTCCCACCCTTTATATCAATCCACCCTTTTTACCAACAAAGTTTAAACCCCCACCCTTTTATGGATTTTCCAAATTTCCAAGTGGCACCCTTTAAAAAGGGTGCCCTGCCAACAGTGGTGGTGTAGAATAAGATTCTAGGGGGTGTAAAATTGTCACCCTTGGGCAATCCGAGATATTCAAATTGGCCGATTCGTAACTCTGAAATAGCATTCAAATGGTGTTTTAGTGACAAAAGGTATCATACCAAATAATTATAGTGTTTTGGGCAGTTAAAGTTAGTTTTTTAGCTGATAAACGATCTTTGAGTGGTGTAGGATAAGATCGTAAGGGGTGTGAAATTGTCACCCTTGGGCAATCCGAGATATTCAAAATGGCCGACACGTAACTCTTAAATAGCATTCAAATGATGTGTTTAGTAACAAAACAAATAATTATAGCGTATTTATATTTGAGTGGTGTAGAATAAGATTCTAGGGGGTGTAAAATTGTCACCCTTGGGCAATCCGAGATATTCAAAATGGCCGATTCGTAACTCTGAAATAGCATTCAAATGGTGTTTTAGTGACAAAAGGTATTGACCAAATAATTATAGTGTTTTGGGCAGTTAAAGTTAGTTTTTTAGCTGATAAACGATCTTTGAGTGGTGTAGGATAAGATCCTAAGGGGTGTGAAATTGTCACCCTTGGGCAATCCGAGATATTCAAAATGGCCGACACGTAACTCTTAAATAGCATTCAAATGATGTGTTTAGTAACAAAACAAATAATTATAGCGTATTTAGTGCGCATTAATGGTAGTGTGGGCTCAATATGTAATAAATGCACATAGATTATGAATTGATACGCTTCAGTATTCCCAAATTGCCATGATGGCGTCCCGTGAGTTGTGTAATGTATGCTCATAATAGGTAACTGTCTTTTCTTTACATATTGAATGGTTTGCATAACATATCATACTCATACGTTTCTTGTTATTTAATTTAATCATTCTTAACCATTTGCATAAAGTTTTAGCTGTCTTTCAGACCATTTTAGCAATAGAATACACCAATTAGAATGAATTAAAAATCATTACATGTGTATATATTGTCATCATGAAATTATGTTCTTTAACACAAATACCTGAGAATTGTAGGTATAATTGTATGACACTCTTTGAAAATACACTTTAAAGGAGTGTGAAGATATAATGATTACTGTTCTAAGGGAGTAATTTGAGTAATAGCCCACACTTGTATGGACTAAGGTTGAGTTTTGAAAATGACAAACTGGCCTATATTATACAGCGAGAAAACATTCCAACGTGCGCAGAAAAAGACAGCATATTTTCTTCAGTCATTTAAAAAAAATTGAAACAGTATGTATTTGAAGATCTTTGTTTCAAAACCCTTACATCCACTTGCCCATTTTCGAGAACACATCAACAAATCATCAAAAAAATCACTGATATATGGGGGTTTGCAACAAAAGCAGTTTTTGGTGGGATGCTTGGGTAGGATGAGCATCCCACCAAAAACTGCTTTTGTTGAAAAACATCTTACATGTTGAATTTTTATTGTGTTCTTAAAATTGAGCAAGTGGATGTAAGGGGTTTTGAAACAAAAGCTCTTCATATCCGGTTATATATATTTGTTTCAATTTATCTTCACATACCGATACGGGAACGAATGTAATAATGCTCATTGTTGCTCTCTGTACAATGGGCCAGCACGTATACAAACAATCATCAATGCAAGCAAGATTATGAGTATGATTTGTATGTCAGCTTATGTCAGCCTGAAAAATGATAAATTTCTTAAGAAGAAATAAAACAAGCAAACTGTATTTTTTACTGTTTTTAGTGACAAAAGCAATACACGCTGTGATGTTGCAGCATCTGAAGAAGATGCAACTGATGAATTAATAAAACATGCGGTAGATGTCCTATCTGGTGATAAGAGTCGCATTTGGAAACCTGCTGAATTGTATCAGGAATGCTGCACACATTCGGAAATCACATTAACTCGTGCTGATCGTAGGTGACTCAATGAAGAACTCCAAACAAACTTTGCGAAGAGCTTCTAGTTCTTTCATCACAAAGTTATTCTAGTATTATCGTATTCCGTTGCAACTTTAACGCACGTGAAAGGTGAAGTAGCATCCAAAAGAGTAGCCAAACAGGTAGTACGAGAGTGCAAAGACATTCGCATTGTAAAGTCACACTACAATATCCCTATCGACGAGGATTTGGCTGCATAATCAGTATCTGACAACAGACTGACATGCTACAATTTCCTCGCCGAAGTTGAAGAAGTCCTTATCAGCTTTACTGATAGGCAACAAATTCCTGTGCAAAAGCAAGCAATGGATCTTCAAGTGGCATTGGGTGTCTTACTCAGATATTCAAAGATGATTATAAACCATCTGTTCGGTCCTACACTTAAAGAATTTCGGCTGCAGTTGCAGGCGCTGTTGATATTACTCTTCAAGGAATTGAAGGCGATCAGCTCAGGAAGGATTGGTACAAGTTCGGCAGATAATTTCGATACAGATATCAGTTCAGATATCACCAAATGGAAAGCTGTTAACCCCGAGCTGTCACTCAATTCACAATACACTCCCTGCAAAAAGTCTTCCAAAATGTGTTATATTTCTACCTTTCATTTTGGTGGTGGCCATCTTGGAATTTTTATGCGATTGTACAGAAGTAAAATGTCAAACTGGATCTGCTTAATTCTAGGGTGTACATTAAATTTTGTAAGAAACAAAATCTGGCAAAAGAACTTTACCTTGAAACTAATGGTTTTTGCTTATGACGTTTAACAGCGGCCCTTTTGAATTGCGAGAGTGTCATGTTTAAAACTGTATATAGTTTACATTTAAAGCATCCAAAAGGAAAATAAATTACACAAAATACTGTAAGTTATCATTTATTTTGGTACCACTAGTGAATAACCGAGCTTAATTTTATTATCCATAGCGGCCATCTTGAATATTTCTAATTGCCCAAGGGTTACCATTTTACATCCCCCAAAATCTTATTTTGTACCACAGAAAGAGTAATAATCAGCAAAGAAAACTACTTTAACTGGCAAAACCATCTAACCTTGCTCTGCCACCGGACTAATAGGCCATTTTGTTTAGACAGGGTTTCTGTACCTCGAAGCCTTTAAAATTCAAGGACTTTCAAGGTCCAAAAGGTACATGCAGTACTATACACAGCTAATTTAATATAAAGTGCATCAAAATGCAACAAATAAGAAAGCCAATTAAGTTCAGTTGAAAACATTGGGTATATTTGAAAAATAAAAACATAATGGTAAATCAGTTTGTAACTCAAACAAAAACAACTTTGGCAACATTGTGCTCATTTTGCTAGACCAGGGCACAAAGTTTGAATCTCGTTTTGTAAAATAATTCCCATAACTTTTGACATTCCCATTCATGATCATAATAAAAGTACATGTTTCTTCTGATCCTTCTCTGGAATTTTTTCATAGCCATTTTCAATATAATTGCATGTTGCCCAATTATTTTAGATTCTATATTATTCTTGATTCCATTGAAAGCATAGCAACTTTTTCCCTTCCCAAATTTTAGAATGATTGTGTACTAGCGCACAGAGTATCTATCCAAAACACAATATGTTTGAGCTACCAGTACATCCATGATTCTTAAATGGAGGATATCAAACCATGATGCAGTCATGTCTACAGTAGAATTCATCTCGACCTTTGCAGGACTTAAACCCCATTAAAAGCTATTAAACCAAGATAACACTCATTGAAACAGCTCAACTGATTAAATTGGATCTTTTCTGGTTGTGCACATGTGTCTGTTTTTGCATGTGCGATATCGCAATAAAGCTGGTATTATAGCTTCAGTTGGGTAACCGATTATAAAGGAAACGGAAGGACACAATGGTATGTGGACCTTTGTTCACGAAATGAGACAATGGCCTGCTTTTTCTTAACCAGCATTCTTGAAATGAGCAACATAATGATTGTTGACTTAACACAGTTTGGAAATAATTTCTTCATTTTTTTTGGTGTTATTTGTCGTTTACATATCCTTCCTAAAACACAAAAGTGCGACCCTCTCCAAACACCTAAATTAGCTAAAATTTAGGACATGTTACAAAACTATATTTTCTAGAATTTCATAGAATAATTTAAATGTAGATTGTACCGTTTTTTTGTGGCATCCTTCAGAAGTGAGCGGTCCGATACTAATATTTTCGGTCAAATCTCCATTCAATTAACACGGGGAGTTGGCTAGCTATGCCTTGCCCTCACTCATATTTTACAAAAGTGCGACCATTTCTGAACATCTAACCTAGCTGTAATTTTAGGTCATGTTAGAGAAATATATTTGCTAGAAGTTTGGAGAATAAATTAAATATTGGCTGGTTATTTTAAAAACACAGTGATGTTAACTAGGCAAGTGTCCATTCTTCCAACATACATCATTTGTAGAGGTCACGCGTCAATGGTGAGAGCACTGTGTATTGTGTATAGGAAAACGGACAGTAACTGCAGTATGCTTTGCAATTATTACAAAAGATAGTTTTTGAGGTACATACCATATTAGGTTAAACCTAAAAAGTTCTATCCAAGATGTCCCATGATGAAGTAACAAGCTAGACGAGACAACAATCTTCACCAACTTCAATTATATTGCACTAGGGTGGTAGTTACAGAATGCAGATATATAAGAATAGATCAATACACCAACACCTGAAATGGTAATAAATCGTGTCATTAAACTTAGTGATTGGTCAGATCAAAGTATGCAAAAATTCCAAATATTTGCAGTCAAAGGATTCCATTGTAATAGAAAGTGACATTATTGAAAAAGGTGGATAGCTACAATTCTGTACAAAAAGGTAGGTATGTGCTGCCGATATGGGTCACATTTTTAGCCTCTTACTATGGTAGATCAGTCTTTGTTTTGTTTGTTTTGGTGCTACTTGCTAAATATTTGCCAAATATATATCCAACAATAATTTTACAACATTTATTAATTGTTGTTGCAGTGTTTTCTCATACAGAATGTTTTAAAAACATTTTCACAAGCTTTATAACCCAAAATTTTAAGTTATTAAAACACTTCACCAAAAACCAAAACATGTTTATTACAAACTTTATAACATATTCATAATAACTATATTTTCAAAATAATTTTTATGATTGCTGGGATAGGAATCTGGGATACAAATGGGACATTTTTTGATTACTACCACTATATAGCAAACGTCCAAAAATGGACTTTTTACTATGTGATTGGTCAATATTTGTACCCTCTGGAAGCACACCCCCTACCCCTTTTGCTTGAAATAGCTATGTCCTGCTGATAGTGGTATTGATGAAGTACTTATCTCCTGCTGATAGTGGTATTGACGAAGTAGCTAACTGTTGCTGAAATATTAGTATTGATGATGCAACTATAGTCTGGATACCTTTCTTGAGTCAGTAATTTAGATATTGTTTTTTATTGTATCTCTAAATGTAATGATGATAAGTACCGTGGTATGTAAAAGTTTACATTTTCAGAAAGAAAATGATGCAAGAAATCCAACTAGCATAACAGATGCCTGCAAAAATTCAAAATATGATTTTACTTTACTGACTCGAGGAAGGTATACAGACTATATATCACCTGCTGCTATTGGTATTGTTGAAATCTCCTGCTGATGTTGGCATCGATGAAGTAGCTATCTCCTGCTGATACTGGTATCAATGATGTAGTCATCTACTATTGATAGTGGTATTGAGGAAGTAGCTATCTCCTGCTGATACTGGTATGAATGATGTAGACATCTACTACTGGTAGTGGTATTGATGAAGTAGCTATCTCCTGCTGATACTGGTATCAATGATGTAGCCATACTACTGATAGTGGTATTGATGAAGTAGCTATCTATTGCTGATACAGATGAACTAGCCATCTCCTGCATGCTGAGCTGATAGTGATATTGATGAAGTAGCTATACAGCTGACATATCATTTTTTTGTTTTGATTACTGCTACTACAAAAAGTCCAAAAATGGGGTTTTCACTAAGTATTCACCTGCTGATACATACTGGTATCGATGAAGTAGCCATCTAACAAACGATAGTGGTATAATGAAGTAGCCATCTACTGCTGATATTGATAGCTATACACAGCTGACATATTTTGTTTAGTTACTTTTACTATGTATTGGATTTTTTCACCAACTGGCAGCACACCCAAACCTGTTTAGAAGCTATCTACTGATGATATTGGTATTGATAAAGTAGCTATCTACTGCTGATAGTGGTATTGTTGAAGTACTTATCTACTCTAATATTTGTATGAAGTAGCTATCTACTGTTGATATTGGTATTAATGATGCAGCTATCTAGTGCTAATACTGATCTACTGTGGAAAATGATTTTGATGGGTAGTTAGTAAAAGTATCAAGAATGACAAAATGGTCCACTTTTTGTGACACAAAGTTCTTCTTTGTAACTTTCTACATACATGGGTCATCATAATGGTGACCTTTCCTCCATTCTTGAAACAATTGCACACAGACTGCACCAAATTTTACACAAATGCACCACCTTAATTCATTTTGGTTATAATGAAGTTGAATTTTGGTCTTTCAAAATGTCACTTTCTATTACAAAATCCTTTGACTGCAAATATTTGTGCTCAAAATGAGCGAAGCATGCAACAACTTAGACTTTTACCTTTTGGAGGGGGATATATTTTCTTTATCCACCACCCAAAATGTGGTGCCCAGGGCATGTGCCCCCTCACTACGCCAATTTCGTAACGGGGGGGGGCACAACTTGTAAATGTACAGACGGAAAAGTTGTGAATTGTTGACCCCTCATAAAACAGATAATAGGTGCTAGCAACCTAAAAATGCAAAAATTTATGTATTATTCAATTTGTTTCACAATTATCAAATGTTTTACAATTTTGCCCCTATTGTTTACCCATTTTTTTCCATCAACGCCTTCCGTCTACCGACAGCCTTCACGAACCGGCGGCCATGATGAGCGGGGGAGCACCACCCACTGGCTATGCCACTGCACTACGCCACTGTGGGTCATGTCAGAACTCGGAAATATTGATTTTGAGATATAGCCAAACAAAGGAAATATTTCCTTTTGTTTCCTCTTGTTTTGGAAACTCTTTTAATTGCTCATATCTTTGGAACTAGTTGTTCAATTTCAATGGGGTTTTCTGCAAAATGCAGCTTTGTAAATCCTTTTCACTATCCTATAAGAAACTGATATTTATGAGTTCTGATTGATTTTGCTTGATCGCATCACATATTTAAACATTTGATAAGCCCCTGGGATAAACCAAACTAAAAAAGGACCCCAAACCCCTATAGGATCATACAGGAGGCAAAAATTAAACATGTTCCAAATTTATAATCAAATTATTCACTTGGCCCTAAGGATCACAAAATGTAATACATACATGTGCGTTACTAAGTTATGAGCCTCAACAGGTCCTAGGTCATTTGCATGTTGCACAGGGAGGAAGAATTCAAGTTGCTCCGATTTTCAAAAAAAATGGAGGGAAATTGTTCAAGTTCACAGGATTCAGGAAAAGAATAGACAGATCTTTAAACTCTTTGCTGTGTAACATACTAACTAGACACTGAAGATAGTGCAAACTATTCTTTTTCTGAAACCTCTAAGCTAAACGAACAATCAGCAACAATGTTTACGAAAATTGAAGCACCTTTGACATCTGACCCATGTACAACAAGCAAATCGATGTTAGACCTTTTGTGCGCCATGATTTCTTTTACTTTCGGTCATACGGGCACAAACTTTACATTTCTGGGATCCGTATGGCCAGACAAATAGTTTGAAAGAGTTATTGGAAAAGGATTAATTTTCAATCCTGTGGGGGGGGGTCTTTTGAGGGTCATGGTCTCAAAATACTGCTAAACAGACAACGGATTAGATAACAGTTCAGCGTATGTGATTTAACAAAAAGAAGCGGATTGCCAGCTTTTATGCAAACTTGCCAATTGGAACATGATTTTTCCCGAAATAGAATCAGTCTATTATAGCTTCAATGGAAACCTTCACCATTTTGAGTGAAAAGACCATTATTTTTGTGAACACATTAACTCAATCAATACAGCATTTAGAGGTAAGCAATGAGCTCACCATCGTAAAATGCACGATCGGCTCCAGGGACGTTTTTCTTTTTACACAGCCGTGACGTTAGTCACGGCTGTGTCTTTTTCTTACAGGATCTTTCTTCTTCTTCTGTCAACCATTACATTTGCTCTAGTACTCACATGCTTACATCGATTTTGACCTAGCTTGGTCACAATGATCATTGACCATGCCCCTACATCTCACATGAAACTCGCGGGGTCAAAGGTCATGCAGGGGTCAAAAACGTACCCAGTATCTATGTGGTGTACACAGATTTGTGGTCAAAGGTCATTAAGGGGTCACTTCCGGTATAAAACGAAAAACCTTCAACAATTTTTATTAGCTAAGTAAAACATAGCACAATAACGGTATGTTCACATGTGATCTGCAGTCACCCAATGTATATGTGGTATTTTTTTATTTGGGGTCAAAGCTCATTAAGGGGTCACTTCCGGTATAAAAAGAAATACCTTTAAAATGCATCTTCTTCCACAGATTCTGTAGGACAGTGACGCCACTTGCACACATGCATTGTTATTACCCAGTGTCTATGGGGTGTACACAGATTTGGGGTCAAAGGTCATTAAGGGGTCACTTCCGGTATAAAACGAAAAACCTTCAAAATTTTTTATTTGCTAAGAAAAACATAGGACAGTAATGGTATGTTCACACATGAATTGTGGTTGCCCAGTTTATATGTGGTATTATTTTATTTGGGGTCAAAGGTCATTATGGGGTCACTTCCGGTATAAAACGAAATACCTTTAAAATGCTTCTTCTTCCACAAATTACGTAGGACAGTGACGCTACTTGCACACATGCATTGTTATAACACAGTGTCTATATGGTGTACACACATTTGGGGTCAATGGTCAGTAAGGGGTCACTTCCGGTATAAAACGATATACCTTCAAAATGCCCCTTCTGCCACAAAAAGCATAGCAAAGTGATGCCATGTGGACACGTGCATTGACATTAGCCAATGTCTATGGGGTTTTCATATATTTTGGGGTCAAAGGTGATTAAGGGGTCACCACACGGCTGTGTTCGTGGTCTTAGACCACAGCTAAGTCTAGTTAATTTTTTGGTCTATTTCCGATTTTAGGCATCAGTTTTTTTGCAGATTTACATGTGTGAATTTTAATGCACAAACATGTCAAAAATGGCCCAATTCATTATCTGGATGCATTCATGAGTTAGTTTATTGGTTTAGTTTAGCCCAAACTTGTAAAGAAGCCAAGTAAAGTTTTTCTGTTAGCAAATATATTACGGATTCCACTGCATATAATTTAAAGGCTGATATCAGTATTGAAGTAGATATCTGTTACTCCTACAGTAATATCGATGAAATGGTAATCTACAGTCCTACTCTCCTGATTACAAAACTAAAAATTTATTTTAATCGGACATTCGTTCTCGAGATATGGCCTGTCAAAATGGCGCGAAACCAATAAATTGGCAACAACTTTCTTTTTATTTTCTTTATTTTTGGCATGCAGTGTTCCCAGGTAATTTTCTACTGCATGAATTATGCAAAGTAAAGTTTTTAGATACAATTAGAAGAGGTTTGGTACTGAAACTTGGTACATGGGTAGTACAAATGAAATGCAACAAACCTACGGATGCGTTTGGCAAATTTCCATTTGCATAATTAATTAGGCCCCTAATCAACTTGTCTAATTAGTGGCCGTAATTAATTATGCAAATTGAAGTTTGCCAAATACAACCGTAATTTTGTAGCACCTTGTGTGTACTACCCATGTACCAAGCCTCAGTACCATAGCTCCTTTAATTGTATCTGAAAACTTAACTTTGCATGATTCATGCATATATAATTAGGAAATTACCTGGCAACTGGACTGGTCAAAACTATAGAAAATAAAAGAAGTTGTTGCCAATTTGTTGGTTTCGTGCCATTTCGACAGGCCATATTTCGATGTCCGATTGAAACTAAATTTTCAGTTTTGGAATCTACAAGGCAAGAATCAAAATTTTTGCATTAGCCAATAGGCCCACCTTAAGGCCAGTATAAAATTAATGTTTTGGTTCTCGTCCAGAGGATTTTCATGAATTGATGAGGAGGGAGGTGTTTTTTTTTTTTTTTTTTTTCAATGTAAAATTAGCATTGTCAGTAGTTTTCGGTCTTCTCCAACAGTGCTCGAGGAAACGATGAGGCCCTTTTTTTTTTTTTCAAATGTGAGATTCTGAGGATAAACCCCTAGAGTACCACAAAAAG
This sequence comes from Amphiura filiformis, assembly GCF_039555335.1. Taxonomy (NCBI): domain Eukaryota; kingdom Metazoa; phylum Echinodermata; class Ophiuroidea; order Amphilepidida; family Amphiuridae; genus Amphiura; species Amphiura filiformis. The sequence continues at coordinate 52,855,833 of NC_092644.1, read as the reverse complement.
ACTTGGAAGTGATGCTTGTTCTCTAATAAACTTATTTATATGTATGAAGATTTCATAAATCATTCCAAAGTCTAAAAAATTGAAAAATCTAAAAAAAAAAAATCTGACAAATCCAAGAAATTGAGGAGGGAGGGGACGAGAACCAAAATATTAATTTTACACGGCCTAAATAACATCCTTAATTCAAGTAAAAACACTTACAGACACAAAAATTAATTTTCAGCAACCAATTTATTATATCACTGTAATTATATTATAGGAACACTTAACTGTTTTTACAATTTAACAAGAAAATAACACCTTTTGGTGGTGTAATAGCTGGGCTAGAGGTTTGTTACATGCCCTATTATGAAAAAGTATTGTTTTTAAATGAAAAAATTTGCCACAAAAGTCCTCCTGAGCCACACAAGTAAACCTAAAAGAACAGCAAATATGATGGACAAAAACTTCCAACAACAGGTGTTTTTATCCACTCATGAGTGAATTTGATGAATTTATTGTCAAGATTTGTCTTTCAGACCACCTAATATGTTAGTGACGCTGTATACTTGAATAGGTAGCATCATCAGCATAAAACCAATAGCTTATAGACATTATCTGAAAATGTTTGAAATATAGCCAAGAAAATACAAGCCAGATGGAGGCATTACTACACATTTCCAAATATCTCAGGAATACAATGGAATGGGTTAAGGTAGACAAATAACCCCAGGTTGATGCCAGGCTATTCTAGACCTACCCAGGACCTAAGCATGTAATTTCTTGTGAATTAACATTTTTTGTAGTACTCACACTGATAGGGGTTCTCTTTGGTGTGAATTCTTTTTATCTTTCAATGTTTATTAGATTTTTATTACGAAAAATTATCAACAAATTACAGAAATCACAAAAAAGCAACAGCATACAACATATTTTAAAATAATTACAGAAAGATGGGTAATTCCAAGTTTACACACATACATACATACATACATACACACATAAGATCATGCAGCCAATATATAAACTATTAAACATGTTAAAGGTCAAAACGCCATTTACGGAAGTGGGAACTAAGCTTACCTTTCTTTTTTGCAATTAAATATTCTATTTCCCTATTATTCTTAATACAAGCCTTAACACTAATAATATTTGGTTTTTTGTTTTGAAACTTGCTGACAAACACATGATACTTAACACATAAAAAAAGATAAGTTAAGAATTTATCATCAGGGACACCAAACATTTTGTCAAAAACTGAAATTGAAAAATTAATATCATGCTTATTTCTGATAATGATAAGCAAATCATTCCAAATAGGTTGAACCACTTCACATTCACAGAAAACATGAGTAATTGTTTCAGGCATCTTTTCACAGAAAGTACATAATGGTGAATCCCTCCTTTTAATTTTGTACAGAAAATCATTAAATGCAATAGCATTATGAAATTTTTTAAAGTAGAATGAACGGAGACGAGAATCAATGGAGCTTTTAAAATTACGTAAGTGAATTTCTTCCCAGTCCAGGTCCTGCGAATCATCAACCAACTCATTCCAAACACCAATACGCTTTTCGGGAATACATTTTTCAATCATGATGGAATAAACATGTTTTGGAATTTGTTGAAAGCTAATAAGATTATCAACCACGCGATTGAAAACATCCAAAATTTCAATGTTTGGATTATCAAGCCAAGAACTGGGAATATTTTTCATCACAAAATTATATTTTTGTCTACCACGACGTGAAATATCAAAATCCAAAATTAATTCTTCAAATAGTTTACTACCTGGGAGGGGGGGATTAAGTAAGTCATTTACCAGCAAGATACCTTTGTCACACCAGTCTTCAAAATAAAAGCACTGCTTAGATTTAGACCTAATATTTCTATTGTACCATAAACATTGACAAGCTCCAAGGTCAGTAAAGTTGATATCAAAAATATCTTTCACAGCACTTTCACGGTACATGTACCAGGTTCTAAGAGAATCAGCCAATTGAGTACAGTTTAACCTATTTAAAATAGATTAAAATAAGATTATCAACCACGCTTGATGTGTTTTGTGTCCTCGTCCGTTGGATTCACCATTACCTACTTTTTCTGATTTTGCTGGTGATCCCCTGCAGCCGTCATGGTTCCGGACCTAGGACTCCTCTCGCTTGTCTCTCGCTACATCCCCAAATCCGTCTTGTCTTCAATCAGCTTCAAAAACACAAGAAAAAATCTTGCGCCACACTTCCAATCATGATTTTCTTACTACCCTCAGATCTATCAAACTCATCCCTAAAGGATTGTCAATTAGAGGCCACATCAATACAACAAGTAGGTTTTGTTCTGACCTGGTTGATGAAGCTTTTCTTTCTACATCCAGCAAGCTTCTTGATATTCTCATTATAGATTCTGTCAATGCTGTTCAACAACAGTCTACTGAATTCTTGTCTCTCTGTCGTGTTTTATCTTCTCTGGTTAACCCCGATATCTTTTCAGCCATCCTTATGAAACTCAAAGAAATGGGCTCTAAACTACAGTTCGAGCTTCTAACTCAAAAATGTCGCAAACTCCGTGAGAACATTAGCATTGCACACGCATCACCTGGTGCTTACCACTATATCGACGAGTCTAATCGTCCAGCTATGATTAGTGGTGATAAACCTAACATGCAAGCTTCCATCCTTAATGCTACTAATAACAACGTTCACCAGGATAGTAGACCTACTCACAGGCCCACACCGGCACCTACCAGAACTCACAAACGGCGTTGGGTTAAACGAGCCTATCGGCATCGCCCCAAAATAGCCCCTATCACTGATAACAAGAGTGTTGTCAACTTGTCTTCCCACAGTCTTACCGAACATGAAGCCTCTGTTCTATCCCAAGGCTGAAATTTTGTCCGACAAGTACCTCTCTTGATGATCTTGAGCTTCGACGGACTTGGATAAATTTGCCCGTCGACTTCGCCTTAAAGTTCACTTTCACAGAGACGATGAGGAGAACACTAACACCACTCCTACGACTGATGAAAGTCTTCTTAATCATCCACTCTTGAAGCGGGAAAGTCTTTTCACACCCAATTCAATGCTGGTCAAGATCCATTTCTTGATGCTTATATCACTGAGGTTAAGGCAGACATTATCCAAGGATAAAGCCTAAAACATATCGGAACATCTCTCGTGAGGAGAACAAGGCTCTGCATGATATCAAAAACAATCGTAGTATTGTTATCAAGGAGGCTGATAAAGGTTCTGCAGTTGTCATTCAAGACAGGGAAAGTTATGTTCACGAGTGTTTAAGACAACTCAACAACTCTGATCACTACCAACAACTTGACCATGATCCTACCCCTGAATTTGAAAAGCGTGTGTGTAAAGGTCTTATCAAAGCCTTGGAGGTGGACCTTATAGATCATGATCACAAGGTTGCACTCACACCCAAACGTCCCAAACCAGGTAGATTTTATACTCTACCTAAGATCCACAAACATTTTGACACTATACCAGTTGGTCGTCCAATAGTTAGTGCCAATGGCAGCGTCACAGAGAAGGTTTCTCTTTTCATTGACCACCATCTCAAACCACATGTCTCTACTTTGCCATCGTGATGTTCAGGATGACATGGATTTCCTTCGCAAGCTAAAGGCTTTTAACGCACATGGGCCCCTTGCGCCTAACACCATACTTTGCACTATGGATGTTTCAGCCCTATACACTAATATCCCGTCAAACGAGGGTATAGATGCATGTCGTTCTTTTCTTGAACCCACTTACTCTCCTGACCAACTTGATGCTTTCTGTGACCTCATGGAAATTGTTCTTACTTGCAATAATTTCACATTTGACAGCACAAACTACAAGCAAATATTTGGGACCAGTATGGGAACGAAAATGGCGCCCTCTATGGCCTGTCTTTTCATGGGCTGTCTTGAAGAACGTCTGCTCTCTTCAATCTCCAAGAAACCCCTCATGCGGATGAGATATATCGATGATATTTTCTTTCTGTGGACACATGGACCTGATGAACTTCAGCACTTTGTCAACTTCTGCAATTCATTCCATCCAACTATCAAGTTTACCTCTGAATCCTCAACCAAGGAAATACCCTTCCTAGATGTACTGGTATCCATCAGAGATGATACTCTCCACACGGACCTGTACTCTAAACCCACTGATTCACATCAGTTTCTTCACTGGACTTCCTGTCATCCCAAGCATACCAAGTCAAGTCTCCCATACAGCTTGGCTTTCCGGTTGAACCGCATCTGCTCCTCCCCTGAGACACTTCAGAAGAGAAAAGTTGAACTTGAATGCTTTCTAAAGGCCAGAGGCTATCCTGGTTCTGTTATCAACAGACAAATCAACAAAGCTCTAGAGATTCCTAGATCTGATGCTCTCGAGCCTAAGACGCCAGACTCTGATAATCCAGAACGCATTCCACTGGTCATCACTTACCATCCTTCGCTTCCCAAACTTTCTCAGATACTTCACAAACACTTGCGTATCTTGCATTCTTCAGATAGATGTAAGAAGGCTATTCCCAACCTACCCATGGTAGCTTATCGGAGAAGTGCTAACATCAAGGACATGATTGTATCGTTCATCCCTACCTCCAGCCCAACCTCCTCCCAGAGGCTCGATTGCATGTGGCTCATGTACTTTATGTAATCATGAGATCCACTCTAAACCTAAATGGGGTGGTGGCTCACCAGTCGCACACACCAAGAAAGGGTCGTCTTTCACTAGTTCTTCCACAGGTGAAAGTCATGTCATCCACAAACACCTCAGTTGTCAGAGTGAGAATGTGGTCTACCTTATCACATGTGCTAATTGTCAAGTGCAGTATGTGGGAGAGACTGGTCGTAGCCTGGAAACCAGACTGACTGAGCATTGTGCCGATGCTCGTCTTAACAGAAATACACCAGTAGCTAAACATTTCAAGCTCCCAGGACATTCTGCAAATCACATTACTGTCATGTGTATTGACAAACCCCCAAAGACTGACACATTCATGCGAAAGAAACTTGAGAAAGACTGGATCTCTAAACTTCAGACAACCCAACCACTTGGCTTAAATGTTAAAGATTAACATGCCAGTGTATCTTTAGGCCTATGGATCTTGTTAGCATTTATTACGGGACCTACATGTAGGCCTATATGTTTGATGTGTCAATTCACATTTGGCTTTCTTATTGTAGGCCTCGTTGCTTGCTAATATTTTTCCAGCTTTTAGCAGTCCCTGTATCACTACCTTTTTTGGCATATTTCATGTCAATTTGCAACGGTATTTCACTGTGCTTTGGTTTTAGTGATTTTTGGCTTTATCACTTTCATCCGCAGGCCTATATCTGTACATGCACTGAAATTAAATTTTATCATGCATGGACCACATGCTTTCTTACTTTCTCTGTTTTTTTACCTCCCCTTCTTTTCAGTATGCATATTACACTTTAATATTTGAGACCTTCATTAACTTGTGTTTTATCCAGCAATTTTTGGCTTATTTTTCACTATACATGTATTGTGTAGGTCTATAAACATTATTTGTTCTTTATTTAATATGCATTACTTTTCTCATAATATTGCAGTTTGAGTGACATTTGTCCACTTATCCTATCTATTCATTCTCTACAACCTTGACATTCACTTCCTGTCAATTAGGACAATACCCTATTGTCCTGTGGTGGTGCTTATTTACATATATAGTGTTTCCCAGTCTAACTTTGTAGTGAATTTGCTCTCAATGAGAGAAGACACAACTTATTTTGCTCTGAGTTTGAAGTCTTTTTTCATTATATGTACATGTCCTTAAAAGTTTTCAATGCATGCTTTTTCCAGCTATTTTCAGCTGTGACAGCTAGTTGCCATGGCAATTGCCATGGGCATAGTGGTCCACCTGTCATCATAACCAAGTGGACTTGGGTCACCATACTATATGCCCTCCGGCAATTCAGTGCTTGGACTATACTTTCAACCACTATTTTTATAATGAAAAAAAACATAACTACAACTCATTACCAACATTTAAAGTTCATGATTATTATAGGCCTACTTGGTATTTTATATTATCAAGTGTCCATAAGTTTTGCCTGTGAAAGTTGACTGCCCATTAACAATATCGGACGCCAATAAACTACAAAACAACTAGCCTGAATGCAGGGCTCTTCAGAGCAAACAAACTTCCAGCTCTCTCTCCTCTCCTATAGGCCCTATGCATATATTTTTAACTTTTAATTTTCATATTGTACTGAAAAGTGTGCTATTTACGACAGAGTAACATTGTATTCTGCTCCAAACATACCCAAACTCATTTACAAACATTCTTAGTTTTTGATATTTGTAATAAACTTAAGGGATCTAAAATGAGCGTTTATTGCGTTTCGACAGTATTTTTTTTGGGACATGAGAGCACGCAGACCTATCGAATTGCATTCTGAATACGAAGCATGTCTTTCTGATATCAAATAATTTTCATTTTTTGAAAATCACAATATAAATTATAATACAAATTTTATGACAAATTATAAAAATTTGATATTTTTCCATTTTTGATATATAACAGTCCTCGAAGTAAATTATATAAATCTAATGATATATTCTTAAAGTGTATGTAGCAGGAGGAAAAGCCGACGGTCAGTTGAAAATTTTGACCTTTCATATTGAAGATATGGATTTTTTTCCCAAAAAGACCTAATTTTTTTTGTGTGTTTTTTGGGAAAAAAATCCATATCTTCAATACTAAAGGTCAAAATTTTCAATTGATTGTCGGCTTTTCATCCCACATACATACACTTTAAGTATAAATCATCAGATTTATAAAGTTTACTTCAAGTACTGTTAAATATCAAAAATATCAATTTTAATGATTTGCCATAAAATGTGTATTAAATTGCGAATTTCAAAAATCAAAATTATTTGATATCAGAATGACATTCTTCGTATTCAGAATGCAATTCGATAGGTCTGAGGTGCTCTAATGTCCCAAAATAAATACTGTCCAAACGTTCATACCCCAGCCCTTAATAAAACTAAATTTTCATGAAATAGCGAGATACGAATATTTTCCACCATTCAAAAATATCCGCAGTCACATGTTCTGAGGTTTCAATACTTCCAGGACTTGGCAAATTAAAACTTCCCTGCCTCACTTGTAATTTTTTTTAACTTCAATTTTCACATTTTACTAAAATTATTATTTTCAGCACCTGTATTATTAATTTCTAACATGTATACCCAAACTCGCTTGCAAAACATTCGAAATTCTTGATTTTATACTAAATGTTTCTATATTGTCAAGTTTTTTGTGAAATAACGGAATACAAAATTTACCACCATTCGAAAATATCACAAGCAATCCAGGGCCTCAGCCACCACGTGTTGCTGCAGACTAGCTATGCATGCTTGTGACTACCCTAGACGAGGTGACCTTTGCACTAAAGCAAAGCAAAATTGATCGACCTTGTAAGGAACAACCCAAAAGTTCGATGAAGTCCTATAAACGAAAGTCCTTTCGTTTAATAGGAGGAGGGGCAGGGGAGGGGTGAAAAGTCCGATTACGTTTGTACCGGGCATTTCTATAAAAAAAAGTAGTTACAACATCGGACAAAGTTGATCTTTTTTAAAAGGATTTATTATATAATTTTAAAATTTAGTATTTTCTGGAAGTACGAGTTTGACATTTTACAGTGGTCGCTTCAGATGATTTCAAATCAATAGAGTGCAGGACGTAGGCCTACTCGTAATTCGCAACCTGCAATTTATATAACTTCATTTTCAAAGCAGTTGTACAGTTAGGCCTATACCGCAATTTGATTATTTTATTAAAAAACCCAGCAAGTCTTATTTTTTCCGTGCCAAAAAAAAGTATGAAGAAAAATATTTTAAAATAAAATGGAATAGTCAGTTATTTCTTCCATAAACATGATCAATGTCCAAGCATTGCATCGCCAACCCCCCCCACCCTTGCACATCCACCATAAAGACAGCCCTGTATTCTATATGGGTTAGAATTTTCGATATTTGACTTCATCCAAATTTTGGGTTGTTCCCTAATGTGATCTGTCGTTGTTGTGGCTCTGTGCATGTGCTTTAGCTGGTCAGCTTCCACGAAATTGTATATGTTAGGTGAAACTTCTTAACCACATGTGACGCGGATGAATATGAATAGTGTGATTAGTAAATAATTTTGTATATCAGATCTGAAACATTTCACGATGTTGCATTTAATATTTACAAATTTACAATTTACAAATAAAGATACTCACTGAATATTTCACACATAAAATTTAATAAAGAAATCCTCTAAATAATATAATATACTTGGAACTATATTATGTTATGGAATTCAATTTTCTCAGTGATTTGACTCAGCGAGCCAGGTTAACCTTGCCCCCAGAACATCTGGAATGTGTTGACACGCAAGAGGACAAACATCAGCAGGTGTCGAGTACTGGCCAGGAATATGAGATTAAATTTATGATATCCTATTTCGGAAACTGAAACCAGTGGAGCAAGATTTATTGCCCTCGCTTCTTTCTAATCGAGGGTAATTTTGCCCAAGTTGTTTAAGGAGCCGTTTGCGAGATGTGCTACTTATTTCAATTTGAACTTGCCTTCAATTTTTGACTTGAATTTGTTTTTAAACTACAGCATGTAGTTTTTGTTGTTTGCTTTATATTTTGGTGTCTTTCCCTGAATAAGAGCAGTTTATCTGCTCGAAACGTCGGGTGTTTTTTGTCTATTCTGTGTTTGACTGCTATGTACACAGTGATTTTCATCACTTCCAGTGTACTGTTTTCCTGACACTTTTGTGGGCTCTGGAATTGGCAATTTTTGGCCATCGAACTTTGCCTGTTTTGTGCCTACTCTAGATGTTTGGTTAAGCGTGTCTGTTTATATGCACAGTGATTTTCATCACTTGTTCTAGTGCAGTTTTGTATTACCATTGATCCTTGTTGTTTTTGCAGGTTCAGCACTTACTTCTGTGGGCCTTAGAACTGGTAAAATTTGGCTATCGAACTTTGCCTACTTCTTCTGCCTATATTTGCTGTTTTTTGTCCCCCTGCATACTGTCTAGTCTGCATTTTACTTGTTTCCCCACATCAAGTTGGTGTACCTTGCTTTTTTCTTTCCTATTTAAAATACTTTCAGGAGCATATGAAATCCATAACATATCACCGTAATGATCCATTACAGATAATTCTATTTTTTTCCATAAACTAACATACTCATTATCTGACAACAATTTAACCCAGGACATTTTTGTGCCAAAGCAAAGGTATACGGGTCAATCATGCGCAGACCACACATTGAAAAATCATTACACAATACTCGCACTGATAGGATTTACGATGTTTCTCTTTGGTGTGAATTCTGATGTGTCTTTTCAGATCAGAATTCTGTTTAAAACATTTCTGGCAGTACTCACACTGATACGGTTTCTCTTTTGTATGGGTTCTGATGTGAAGTTACTATTATGATCAAAACATTTCTGACAATACTCGCACTGATAGGATTTACGACGTTTCTCTTTGTTGTGATTTCTGATGTGGTAAAAAAGGACACTTTTTAGGCCAAAACATTTCTGATAATACATACACTGATAGGGCTTTTCTTTAATGCTCCAGCGATTATTAATGTGGTACCATATCTTACTATGGTTATTCAACTGTCTTTGCAACTCGCCTTTTGTTGAAAAGCTTTTCTGACTAAACAAACATGTTTTGCATCGAAGAAGCCGCACATATTTAATCATATGTCTGTTGACATGGGTTTTCAATTTGTCTAAAGAATAATGTTTGACTCCGCAAAATGTACAAGAAAATGGATGTAAAAGTTTCATTTTCATCTCAAACCCACCATGGATGTTATTTCTAGAAAAGATGTCCTGAAGATGTCTCGAACCACACAATACCCCTGGCTGGGCGGTCAGTAAACTTGTATCTCAGATGATCCCTGGTGACCCCGAAATGACCTTCCAAAAATTTGGCTTTAAAAGGGCATTTCGGGATCCACAGCCTCATCCTCCCCACTTTTCTCAAAAAAAGTTGAGATTTTTATACCACTGGATACCTCTGACAACATATTGTTTATGTACCAAATATTTCTTGCAGATTAATTCGTTTAGCAAAAATATCGCCAAATTTGTATACCAGAACGAAATTACAACAGTGGCCTATGGAGCAGTGTAATACACATAATCGCGTATAGCTCGCAAACGTGGTAATTGCCACACCAAGAATATTGAGTACATTGCCTGTTATTCAAATGGAGCTCGGTAACATAACCATTCAAACTACCTCCTCTGTAAAAAAATCTAGGCGTCATATTTGATTCCGGCATGAATATGTCCGACCAGATCAGTGGTCTGTGTAGGAGCGTTAATTTTCATATTCGTAATCTATGGCGAATAAGAAGGTTCATTACACAAGAAGCCTGTCATCACGCTGTACGATCTTTGGTCCTGTCCCGAATAGACTATGCCAATTCGTTACTTTTTGGCGCCAAGGAAGTCGACCTCAAGCGTATTCAGCGCCTGCAGAATAAGGCTGCGAGGTTGGTATTTGCTTGTGGACGGGACCAAAGTTCGTCACAGCTTTTGTGTACTCTTCATTGGCTTCCGGTTAAGGACAGAATTAAGTACAAGATACTGTTATATATCTATAAATGTCTTCATGATCTAGCTCCTTGCTATCTTACCAATGATCTTGTTTTGTACAATATTTCAGATGGTAATGATGACTCTAGGCGTCGACTCCGTTCTTCCTCTGATGTTACCAGGCTTGTTGTTCCACGCTCGAGGCGGACGGCTGGTGACAAAGCATTTCACGTGGTTGGCCCATATCTTTGGAACCAGCTTCCTGTTGGCATCAGAGAGACGGCGTCCGTCCAAATCTTCAAATGCCATCTGAAAACCCATTTATTCCCTAAAGTTTAGGGATTTGTTTATTATGTGCTTCTTTTTGATTTTGCTTCTTGGTTTGTTTGTAATTTTGTATTATTGTAAGGCGCTGTGATCTCTGTAGAGCGCCATATAAGTATTCGTTAATAATAATAAATAATAATAATAATAATAAACGCAAAATCGGAATCAACTGAAATTTTGGGAATGAGCTTTTTTTGTGGACATCTACTGAAAAATGTCATAAGAAGAGGACGCTGGGATCACGGAATCCTCCTTTAAATGTTGACTGTACCCTCCAAGTTTCATGCCCAACATGGACAAAATTAGCTTACTATGTCATTTTTTTTAAATTGTCATGTCAACCTTGGTTGAAGTAAAGTTTAAACAGTCTAAAGAGCTAATAAAATATACTAAGGCAGACTGCATTTTGAGGAGAGCAAGAACAATCACTATCTACTGCCTCTCCTTAAATCTGATATAGGAGAGTGATTTTAGCTCTCCTTAGTTGATCATTCTCTCCTTACTTTCTATTGTAAATGCTCTAAACAGCTCTCCTTGAAGGCTCCAGAAGAGTTATTTAATGCTCTGCTGCAAATTACAAAAGACAGTCCCTGCTATGGCCAAAAAAATAAAGGTTTGTCTTGTGTCCCCCACATGCATTAGATTTCTGATGGTGAAAATGTTCATAAATAAAATTTTATTTCATAATTTTTATTTTATTTTTAAAAAAATGAAGAAAAATTGCCTTTGGCAAAACATAATGGGTCAAAACAGGTGAGTTTTCAAGGGGATAACCCCCTGAACACCTGATTTATTGATTTAAAAAAAAACATACCGAAATTGGATTTCAAACTCCCATGGGACATGAGACAAATGTTGTTGTTTGTTTGCCTAATATGATATTAGTACTGATGAAGTACATATATCCTGCACACATTGGTATTGATGAAGTATCTATCTCCTACTGATACTAGTATTGATGAAGTAGCTATATTCTGCTGATATCAGCAATGATGCAAGTACCCTTCCACTGCTAAATTTTGGTACCATATCATTATCAATAAAGTACCTATCTACTGATGATATTTGTATTGATAAAAGTACTAAATCAACTTCTGATATTAGTATTAAATGAAGTACTAGCTATCTAATGATGATATCAATTGGTATTGATGAAGCAGCTGTATACTGCTGATAGTGGTATCCATAAAGTAGATCTTCTACTGATATTGGTATAGAAGGAGTACTGTGGATATTGGTTTTGTTGAAGTACCAATGAAGTAGCTATCTAGTACTGATAGTGGTATTGATGAAGTAGCTATCTACAGATTACTAGTATATTGGTATTGATGAAGTAGCTATCTACATATTACATATAATCGTATTGATGAATTAGCTATCTACAGATTACTAGTATATTAGTATTGATGAAGTAGATATCTACATATTACATATAATCGTATTGATGAATTAGCTATCTACTGCGAATAGTGGTATCAATGAAATACCTACTACTGATAGTGGTATTGATGAAGTACCTTTCCACTGCAAAATCGTAGGTTTTATCACATAGTGACAAATTGTGATTTTTGGTACATGGTCATTTTCCTAGTAAGGGGTGTGTGTAACTTCTGCCTCACAGGGTCAAAATTTCAAAATACGTTTCCATAAACATAATCATGTCTATTAAATTATGTGTGGAAAGTTGTAAATTATTTTAATAATGATAAAATTTTAAAAAACAAGTTTTAAATTATTGCTTAAAGGGGCTGGTGTCCAAAATAGAAGCGAAAAAGGTTAACTTCTTTATGCATAGGCATGGGGGGTGTCTGAGGAGGAATGTTCCCCCCCCCCAAGAAGTTAGAAAATGTGTGAAAATGAAGGCACAATTGAAGCCACTCGAAGACCATTATTCACTATTACTGTGGCCTAATTATATTGCTTAAACTTGTTTAAAAACAGAAAGTGTACAGATGTCCCAAACAGAAGTGAAAGCGGTCACCTGTTTATCTCCCCTCAGAAGTTAGAAAATTTTGCAAAATAAAGGTCCCATTTAAGTCATTTGGTGCATCATTTTTACACTTTTATCATTGCTTTTAAAAACAAAAAAGGCACCAAACTCAATGTGCAAAATTTTAAATATTACACACAAGTTTGTTCCGGGACTGGTCCGGACTGACACTTTATTAGGCCTAGCATGCACAGATTGGCGTTGAAGTCAGCAATGAGTCTATCGTAATACTGATGTTGGGCGTTTGGGCAGAGGACCCGCCTTGAAGCAATGCCTAAAATAATCACAGATAAGTATAGGCTTGGGCCCACTCAAAGACTACTCAATTACGTGCAAATATTTTTTCCCTTCTTCTCACCCGGTCTTCTCAATTTATTTTTCTTTTCTTTTCTGTCTCTCATTTTCGCCCATTCTCTTCTCTCCTTTCCTCATTTTTTTTAGCTGTGAAGGGGGCAGGGCACGGGCCAGTATGCCCTTCCACCTAGATCTGCGGCGGCGCCTGGTCCAAAAAAGAAGCCTATTGACTTCTTTACCCATATGCGGAGGGAAGGTGTCTGAGGGAGGATGTAAGGTTGAATTGAAGCCAAATCATGGACCATGAAAAGGAGGCACGGTTCGGGTGTGCCCCTGTATGGATCCGCCACTAGCATGGGAGGCCGTTGATGTAAAAATGAAAAGCAAAACAAAGGAATTTTGTTCATTTTTTTCCAACAAAATTGTAAAAAAATAAAAATAAATAAATTAGGACCCTCAAAAAAAGGGGGGGCACGGGCCCGGTGTGCCCATCATGGATCCGCGCCTGTGGTGAAGGTTGCAGTGCAGTGAACATCAAAGAAACTAGTCTAGGTTGTTCTCCATGTCAAGAAATGACACAGAATAATATATGAAATGTAGCAGTGGAGCAGTACCGTACTTCATTAATACACTATAGAGTAGATACGGTACGGTAGTTACTTCGATACCACTATAGGCCTACTCTGATCAGCCTATAATAGGCGGGGACTCATAACACAGGCATGAGACTGCACTTTCCTAAAAAAAACTGAAAAAACTGAAAATGCGTGTGAAATTGGGCAAAAAGTACCAAAAACAGGCTGAAATTAAATAAAGTTGCGGAAATTTTGACTGTAAAAAAAACTGAATTCAGTTTTAAACTGAAAATTCTCATGCCTGATAACATCGTGTGGATTGATATATAACGGCTTACACACAGCTGGGCGCAGCAGTTATGCAAACTGCGCTTTGCGCGAAGATGCATGCTTTTGTGAATTTACGCGTGCGTAAGTTGGAACTTGCGCAGTAACAAAAACTGAATAATTCCCGCCTATTATTAAGAGCTGATCACAGTATATCAACATTTCAACAATTAGCATATTTTCCCCTAACAATCGTTAGACTAATTTGAAAAAGAAGAATACTGACCCGGGTCTTATAGCTTCTTATAAAGAGTGCCAACACTGGGTGGGGAAAATACCACCAAAGTTGGCACAACATTTGTATAAAAATTTCTTATTTTTCTCTTTCATTTGACACCTTTTTTCAGTTTTTGAGATTTGTCCCTTTAAAAGACCAAAAGGTGAGCCTGGAAAGAAATGTCTAGGCTGGCAATTATTAATTTGGTACTGTACCATATTAACTTAAATGTCTTTGCCGCTTGCCTTTTGTTGTAAGCATTTCTGACTAAACAAACATGTTTTGCATCGAAGCCGCACATGTTTATTCTTTTGACATGGGTTTTCAATTCTCGCTATTCGCAATAAGGGCGCCGCCAGCGGTTTGCGATGTAATCGTGATGCATCATGGGAAAATCGTGATGTATCATGGGAAAAGGTCGACATCAAGTCCGCGCAATACGAATATTACCATGCTATTACATATGTTACAATATTTTTTAGTTTGTCAATATAACGGTATTACACGCAAATCGATAGAGAAAAAATTTATTGTGCACATTTCAAATCACATTATTAAGTATTATTGAGTATCGATTCGCGTGTAACACCTTTATTTTGACAAACTAAAAAATATTGTCACGTGTTCCTATGTAATAGCATGGTAATATTCAGTATTGCGCGGACTTGGATGTCGACCTTTTCCCATGATACATCACGATTACATCATAAACCGCTGGCGGTGCCCTTATTATGAATAGCGAGAATTGTCTAAAGAATAATGTTTGACTCTGCAAAATGTACAAGAAAATGGTTGCAAAAGTTTCATTTTCATCTCAAACTCACCATGGATGTTATTTCTAACATGAGATGTCCTCCAGTTTAAACTCCGCAGGAGTATTTAGGAGGTTATCTCATCCAAGATCCTGTAGTGGAGAAGTATGTAATACAAGACCCCATGCAAATCCTCACTAGTTTCTGTCTTTATAAGTCTGGTTGTTCTTTTGTTAATATCCAAGTTCCAAATTTATGCAAACATATCAGTCACCGATGTCTGAAAGGTTAAAATACAACATTAATTCCAGTGGCGGATTTAAGCTGTCAGCAAGTCAGCAGTTGCTGACAAGGCCCCCCTGCTATTTTGGCCAAAGGGCCCCCTGCTTTAAAAAAAAAAATTTGCTTTAATTGTTTTCTGCAAGGTTCAGAACAGCAATGAAAAGACCATTAAATTTATGCCCGCATTTATGATTCTTGGGTTGCTTCTCCTTCTCCATCCACATGAGTGTCAAGTCTCAAACTAAAACAGTTATCAGGCCCGATATGTAGCACATCTAGGGCCCTCGTTTTGGCCCCAGCAAGAGATCAAAGGTCAAAGGCCCAGGGGCACAAATTCAATATTTGGGAATACAGTTTGAGAATCAGGACTACGAGTTCACACTGAAAATCCTAGAGAGTACGGTATACATTCTCAAAATACAGTTCACCTATATGGGCCCCGAATGATAAAGCTGGCTATATAACTACAAAGGATCCCGTATGTGCATCGTGATACACTTAGGCCTAAAGGCCTTTCCACCTAGATGAATTTTACCAATTTTGGCCCAGATATCCAAGATCAAGAGATCCCGGGGGCTCAAATGTCAAAACAAAAGGTCAGTCGTTTCTTAATAACTATTTATGGGTACAAATATTATAGGCCCCCTTGGCCCTTTTGCGGCCCTCTACCCCAGGGCCTAAATGTTATAAACGAAATAATTTAAATTAAATATAACAGCTTATAGCTTCATGGTTCTGAGTTGGTATAGCATAGGCGTAGATCCCGGGGTGGGGGGAATAAATCCCCAGCATAGCAGGAAAAAGTGGGCAATACGGGAAGCTCATTGCCGGGACAGTAAACTTATTCTGTCGCCAAAAACTGATTTACTATACTTCAAGAAATTTTTCCAACCCCATCCCCCCATGTCAAAAAGTAAACTACGCAACTGATAGCACTTGGGCAGTGTACCTTTATATGGGTACGTGAACCTCATAATGTCACAAATTATGGGGTACAGGGCCACATTGTTAAAACAAAGGACTAGCCATTTCTTAACCATGTTAACCAATAAAGCCATGTTAACCAATAAAGGTCGCCAAAAAGGAAATATTCCTTGTTTTTAACTCTTGAAACAGATTCATCAGGATCGTTCATAGTTCAATTAAGGCCAATGGAACTCGATTATTAGTTTCTGATTGGATGTTTGAAAAAAAGGACGAGGTCGCTATTTCATTATTCATTATTCGGTCTCTTTTCATTAACCATTATGTCAACAAAATCAATGATTTTATGAACAGCTTTCTCCAAATTTAGGTTCCCCACTAGTACCAAAGTATATATTGTTGATGAAAGACCATCTCAAAACCGGTATTAATGCTAAGATCATCTTTACAGACATTTTACAACAGATTGAGAAAAGATTTGAATTTGTTTTCATTAAAATGAAAAGAAATTTGCAATTTTTGTAATCACTATAAACATGATGAGGTAATCCTTAAATGTCCATTATTTACTACATCCTCTACCCCTACAACTAAGACAAGGCGGTTCTCGAACCACGAGTCTCGTCTGCTTTTGTGACTGCCTGCTTTAGCGATAACTGTTGGTAGAGAGGTAAATGAATTTGGCGGTTATCGGCTGGGCACGATTATCTGGCCGATGCTAACTGTACCCACCAAGTTTCATGCCCATGCAACAGTTTTTACTAATATGACCTCAGATGACCCCTGGTGGCCCTGAAATGACCTTCTAAAATTTTGGCTCTAAATGTTGACTGTACCCCTCGTGCTAAGTTTCATGCCCATACGACAGTTTTTACTAATTTGACCTCAGATGACCCCTGGTGGCCTCGAAATGACCTTCCAAAAATTTGGCTTTAAATGTTGACTGTACCCATCAAGTTTCATGCCCATACGAAGTTTTTACTAATTTGTCCTCAGATGACCCCTGGTGACTCAAATTACCTTCCAAATATTTGGTTTTAAATGTTGACTGTACCCACCAAGTTGCATGACCATACGACAGTTCTTACTAATTTGACCTCAGATGACCCCTGGTGACCCCAAATGACCTTCCAAAAATTTGGCTTTAAATGTTGACTGTACCCACTAAGTTTCATGCCCATCCGACAGTTTTTACTAATTTGACCTCAGATGACCCCTGGTAACCTCAAAATGACCTTCCAAAAATTTGGCTTTAAATGTTGACTGTACCCACCAAGTTTCATGTCCATCCAAAAGTTTTTACTAATTTGACCTCAGATGACCCCGAAATGACCTTCCAAAAATTTGGCTTGAAATGTTGACTGTACCCACCAAGTTTCATGTCCATACGACAGTTTTACTAATTTGACCTCAGATGACCCCTGGTGACCCCAAAATGACCTTCCAAAATTTGGCTTTAAATGATGACTGTACCCACCAATTTTCATGCCCATACGACAGTTTTTACTAATTTGACCTCAGATGACCCCTGGTGACCCCAAAATGAACTTCCAAAAATTTGCCTTGAAATGTTGACTGTACCCATCAAGTTTCATGCCCATACGAGGTTTTAATAACTTGACCTCAGATGACCCCTGAGTGACCTCGGATGACCCGTAATGACCTTCCAAAATTTGGCAAAACCAAAGAACTTTTTCATCAAAGTAATAAATCAAAACAGAAAGATGCTTCCTTTACGAGTTATCACTCATTGAAAGTGCTACTTTGCTATACTTTACATGGAAAGCGACTATCTTAAAGTCGTCATATTTCCTTAATTACATGACCGATCAAACTGTTATTGGGATATGTGATGCACAGTTGAAAATTAATTATTAAAAGATTTGGTGACCTCAGTTGACCTTTGACCTTGTATGTGACCTTTGACCTCACGAAATTGGATAAAGTATGTTGCGCTGAAAAATCAAATTTGGCAATACCAAAGAACTATTTCATCAAATATATCAAAACAGAAAGATGCTTCCTTTACGAGTTATCACTCATTGAAAGTGCTACTTTGCTATACTTTACAAAGAAAGCGACTATCTTAAAGTCGTCATATTTCCGTAATTACATGACCGCAGTGTCCGATTTACAAATTTTTTCCTACCTGCACTGGTGCATGTAGCCCAAAATTTCTACATGCACAGCAAAAAGTGTGCATGCACCAAAATTAAAGCAAACATAAAATCTCATTGAATCACGATCATTGTCAGTTAAGCTTGTAATAATATTCCCGGCTCCACTGTCATTGTCATTTTTATGCCGATCACTCGCCGATTTCTTAGCCAAAACACTGGATGCTGTGCCTTCATCTGTTCTAGAACTAGTCGCCGACGAGGTGCACGATTTCCAGAATGATGCAAGTGTTTTTTGAGCTAAATATTTCCTTTTTTGCTGGACATTATTATGATTATTTTCCGTACGTAAACAAATATTTCCCACGTTTTAAATTCCGGTTCTTTTTTTTCAATGAAATGAAAATGACAGCTTCTACATGTGCGAGGGTATCGGGAATTGGTGGATGACGTCACATTACCCTAGCCCCTCTAAGGGAAGTCATAGTCTCGGACCAGATTGTATGTGGCTATCTCGAATGTTCGTTAGGATCGACAAGTATCAGACCGATGCAAACTGGCTGTGTAGAAGACTAGGGAAGTCAATGAAAAAAACTGACAGTTCTCACGTGATAGGGGTATCTGGAATTGTCGGGAATTTGCGCCAGCCCTTCTAATGAAGTCAGGATGTTGCGCTAAAAATAGATTGGGTTTTTCCAAATCGGACTGACTGCTTGTTTACTTTTGTATATTGCCTTGTCATATCGCTAGCGCTAAAAATAAAATCGTACATGCACGCGTGCAGGCAGGTAGTGAAAAGCTGCATGCACAGAGGGAATGTTACATGCACTGGTGCAGGTATGCAGGTGGTAAATCGAACACTGGACCGATCAAGCTGTTATTGGGATATGTGATGCACAGTTGAAAATTAATTATTAAAAGATTTGGTGACCTCAGTTGACCTTTGACCTTGTATGTGACCTTTGACCTCATGAAAATCTAATCTGGTCGAGTACCTCTGGCCACGCAACTCCCCACCAAGTTACGTCACTGTACCCCATACGGATCTCCAGATAATCTGTTCACAAGGTATTTTGCTTATTACGCATATATTATGCAAATTAGGTACTTAATTACCATATTTTACGCTCAAAATCTAATCAGGTCGAGAACTTCTGGCCCCGCAACTCCTCACCAAGTTACGTCACTGTACCCCATACGGATCTCCAGATAAGCTGTTCACAAGGGGTTTTTGCTTGATACGCATCAAATACGCATAAATTATGCAAATTAGGTACTTAATTAGCATATTTTGCGCTGAAAATCTAATCAGGTCGAGAACATCTGGCCACGCTTACTCCCCACCAAGTTACGCCACCGCACTTCTACACGGATCTCCAGATAAGCTGTTCACAAGGGTTTTTTTGCTTGATACGCATCAAATACGCATAAATTATGCAAATTAGGTACTTAATTAGCATATTTTGCGCTGAAAATCTAATCAGGTCGAGAAAATCTGGCCACGCTACTCCCCACCAAGTTACATCACTACCCCATACGGATCTCCAGATAATCTGTTCACAAGGTATTTTGCTTATTACGCATAAATTATGCAAATTAGGTACTTAATTACCATATTTTGCGCTCAAAATCTAATCAGGTTGACACCCTTTGGTCATGCTACCCCCTATAAAGTTTCATCATCATAGCACTTACGGTTCTCAAGATAACGCGTTCACAAGCTTTTTCCGAACACACACACGCACACACGCACGCACCCCCACACACACGGACACACACACACCATAGTGATTACTAAGTCTCTCCCTGAACATTCAGGCGAGACAAAAAACTGCTGATTATGATCAGCAGGGGATGTCAGACATTTTGAGAGTTTCAATTTTGATTATTTCCATTTCAATTTTCAGATCATTGACTTTTTATGAAAATAATGAAAGTTTTGGTCAAATTGAAAAAGTGATGCGAGCGGTCAATAGGAAACTAACAATCGAGTTCCATTAGCCTAAAGTAGAAAGGGTTCTTTTTCAGATCCAATTATTCTGGTACTTACTCAGAAATATTTCAATTCCAATTGAAATATTTCTGAGTAAGTACCAGAATAATTGGATCTGAAAAAGAACCCTTTCTACTTTAATTCCTTGTTTTTAGTCCCGTTTAAACATGCACAAATTTGATCATGTGATAAACCCTCGATTTGGGTATAGAATAGTGTAAAATCGCAAATTTTCGCGCGCTTCACGCAAAATTACCCAGATGTACATCAACTTCTACTTCAAATAGTATGAAATGGAATTTATTCGCGCACTGTGCGCACGTAATTTTCATAACATTGGGACAAACTGGTCAAATGTCTGTCTTGCCACCCTCCAAACAAAAGGTTCAGGGTAGGCACGTTCCTGATTTCAACTCTTTTGCTATTGGGCCCCTAGGATATTTTGCTGACAGGGCCCTTTTCCTTAAATCCGCCTCTGATTAATTCATGTTTGACAAATACCGTACCGTAATGAATTAATGCAGAATTTCCGAGGGCCATGATTTGGGCAATTCCTTGATCTTAAATGTTTGAGGGCCCTCACCCGGGGCCCTCACAAATTTTTGTGGTTCCGAATTTGGGCCTGCATTGGTTTTTACCTATAGGTGACCCCGGAGTGACGTCACAAGCCGTTGACCTCCGTTGACAACAAATCCGATTCAGAAGTCAAATTTGTAGTTTTCTGTGGTTTGTCCCTTTTCAAATCGGCCAAAATACTACCATTTCTATAACTTCTCGACATGGGGCTTCCAGCCAACAACAAAAATAAAGACTCTCCTCTACATGTTCATGTGTTCAGCTTCACATAAAATGCAATTTTCGCCAAGTATTTAACCTTAATTTTACCGAAATCGGCCGAGAAATTTGCTCGATTCAAGGTCAAAACAGAACGTAAACAACTGAATAAGCTCTGCTACAAGTCTTCAAGTAGTCGCTCAGCTGCACGATCTATTGTGGGTTGAAAAGCGTAAGTGTAGCCGACTGTAGCGTCATGTAAAATAAGTACCCGGATGACCGGGGTGACCTATTTGCTATAGACTATGTCACCCCACAAAAAAGTGAGAAAAACTGCCACAAATTTTGCGGGCCATTTGGGCCCGCCGTACATGTCTTTTGCAGGCCCTCACTGATTTTGGGGGGCTGAGGGCCCTTGGGGCCTCCTTATTTCGAGCCCTGGTAAAATCTACCAGTGGCAGTGCTAGCATACGCCGGTATTTATCATGTTATCTTAAAAGTGCCAATAATGAATTTAAGCTTACTTGGCTCTGATTTCCATCAACTTCACTCTCAGCTTTTATAGCGATGTATACAACCATGACAACAGAAAAGTACTTATTCGTACAGCGTACACACACCAATGACAACTACCGGTACAAAGTTGGTAAACAAATTCCAAAAATTGTGCTATTTAAAATAATAATTTTATTAATTTCCTGGATCTTAACTTACTTTTGCATGTCGCGTCGTCTGCAAATATTTGGCGTGGTGTTTCTATTCCATAAGTCGAAAACCTTATATTTCTATCATCAGATTATGTTTATCTAACCCATTATATACGTATGGTATGATTGCAACAAATACTATGCACTGCCAACAGATCTCAATCTTTTTGGCAGAAAAGATCTTTTATCTTATACTATGTTGTTGAATTTAGAGATTAAAAACACTGAAAGCGCCTCAAGGGGGCACACCACTAAATAAACGTCCAAAGTAAATTAAGCTTATAAATTATGCAATTTAGCTTGGTAAAAATTAATTTCTAGAACCACTGTCCCACCTACCCTAAGCGGTGAATTATATTAACTGGAGGTGTGAACAAGTGAACAGTTGCATGGCATAGGGGCCTATAGGGGAGAGAGTGGGCATGTGCCCTCCACCGATGTGGTACCGGTAGGGGAAAGTGGGGTAATGCCGGACTGTGGGGAATCCCGGACACATCGATTGCAGCTAAACGGAGAAAGGTGGCACTATTATACTACCTTTAGGGTATTAGCTACCTCAAGGTGTACCTCACGTGTATGGCAAGCCAAAAGGCCCATTACGTATTGCGACAACGCGTTGCTTTCGCCAAAGCAACGCGTTGCTTTACTGTAAAGCAACGCTGCTGCTAAGCCAGCCAATAGAAATAGAGCTTTTAGCAACGTTGCTTTTTCACAAGCAACGCGTTGCTTTTCCCAAAGCAACACGTTGCTTACATACTCAATTCAGAGGCGCCCAAGCCGAGTTTTTGCATAGCCAATCATATCGTCGCTTTGAAGAGCTGTTGGTTATGTCCATCTTGCCTTAGTGGTACTAGCAACATTATATTATAAGCTAATAAACTTAATAAATAAACAGCACGATGTGCAGGTCTATGTATCTAAGCAATCTGCTAAATGAAATTAGCAGTAGGATTTATTCAAAAGGGAAGAAGAATAACAAACACACAAAACACAAACTAATAAACAAACAATGAACACATGAGCTTCTATGCTAAATAATTGAGATTCAAGGAAATGAGGGGAATAATGGTATCCTGTAAGAGTCGCTGTGATTGGTTGTCACCACAAGACGTAAAGAATGACAACATGGGGTTGTTTGCGAAAGCAACGCGTTGCTTTCAGAAGGCGAAAGCAACGCGTTGCTTTGGGGGAAGCAACGCGTTGCTAAAAGCTCTATTTCTATTGGCTGGCTTAGCAACGCGTTGTCGCAATACGTAATGGGTCTTTTGGCTTTTGGAAATAAGGGGAATAATGATATCCTGTAAGAGTCGCTGTGATTGGTTGTCACCACAAGACGTAAAGAATGACAACATGGGGTTGTTTGCGAAAGCAACGCATTGCTTTCAGAAGGCGAAAGCAACGCGTTGCTAAAAGCTCTATTTCTATTGGCTGGCTTAGCAACGCGTTGTCGCAATACGTAATGGGTCTTTTGGCTTGCCATACACGTGTACTACTACCAGCGCTTTGGGTCTCGTCTTTCTTTGTGAAAATTGCGAAAAAACAGAAATTGTCATTTTTGACTATTTATCTGAAAAGTGATTTATTAGCTGGGTGACAGTTAAAGGCCCTTTCAGTGATTTCACAGGAACATTAAAAAAATGGAAATTTGTCAGAGTTGCTTAGAAATAAAGAATAAGTCTACAGAATTTCATTAAACCACTTTTCCCTGAATACATCGACAAATTAGTCAAAAAACAGAAGTTTTAGAAAGGTTTTCTACTTCAACTCAGATCGACTCGAGAAAATCGAGATTTTTAGTACAGTGCGCCACCAATCGACTGGAATAACTTCCTAGTCCAGTGTTTCTAACACGGGGGAAGTAGAGTCTAAATTGATTTAAAACAGACGCTTAATTTTTGTAGTAGAAAACAAAATAAGCAATTAAAGGTCACCGAGGCAAACTAACGGTCAATTCAAATATGAAAAACAGTTAAAATTGTGTATTTTGTTTAAAATAGTAGCTACTGATGTAATAAGTAGTAGAAACAATACATAACGCGTGTTGGTACGTGGAGAGTGAGCTTCTTCGATCTCGAGTCGGACTTTTGTACTGTCAGTATCAAAAGTCCAGAATCATGCAAATGCTTTATTTTGTCTAAAATACACGGCTTTCGACCGAACCACTAGCAGGCTATGTTAGCACATCTATGCCAATTACAAAGGTACCAAAATCTGAATTTTGATGATTTTTACGATCGTCCGGATGAGCAAATCACTGAATGGGCCTTTAATGCAACAAGGGACACAGATGAAGTATGGATGAAAATTATGTTTGATACTTGATTGTTAGCTGGATGTAGCACTGAAAAATTAAATCAGGACCGTGAGGGGTAAACCCGGACACACATGCGTCTCTATACAGATGGGGTAATGCCGGACACTTGTTATTTCGAAAATATAGACAACAACAGCCCCCATAGTTGTATGCTAGAGGTAACAGAAGTACCTAATACTTTCTAGGGGATTATCATCCTATTCCACTTTCCCTCTTAGCAACGATCATGTGTCCGGGATTACCCTGTGTCCGGCATTACCCCATCATTTTTTACCATTTTGTTTTTTAATTATAACTTATTAATTATAGATGTTGAGTTATTAAAAACTGGTTACTAGTTTAGAACATTACTCCTACTTTGCATTGATATGATTTTCACTGATGAACTTTATTTAATCTTGTACCTGTGTAGCCTTAAGGAAAGGTGCCCGCGATTACCCCACTTTCCCCTACACTGCGGGCCCACATCATCCGGCACATCATCCATTGCATAATGAACATGGTGATTTTTCATTTTGCAGTCTTTTTTCAAAGTGTCACATTAATGTGGACCAGTGTGACATCAAAATTTTAAATTTGAGTTCCGACCTTGTGGTGCTTGAAGCAAATAGCGCGAGAGTGATCATGGTGATAGACGTGAAGTTTATTATGTTGTTTCTTTGCATATAATGATTGGATATTATCATTTTGGCAGAAAAAAAGAAAAATCTCAAAATGTAAAAAGATCGTACATGAAGGCTAAAACATAAAAGTTACAAGTGCCCCTGTGTGATAAAGCTTTTACAAGCAGCTTCATACCAATTTGAAATGTTGATACCCCGGTTAACAAGTCATGTGGAAGTCAAATCATGAGTGAGTGAATTCGTTGGTTGTATTCCATTATGTGGCGTATAGTGGGGCACCGCGAATAAACAACTTTTCGAGAAATTCCGGTTTGAAGAAATGCCAATTTAAAATCGAGTTGTGTAAATCAGACATTCATCATATTTTGTAAATGATGTGAAATTTCTGAAAAAGAATTAATTTTTATATATTTTTCAAAAGAAATAAATACATAACATTGCTGGCAAACTGAAAACAATAGGTACAAAACTATACGTCACTATGGAAAACAAGCAAAACGCAACACCTTAACCTAACATTAACCTTACGCCACCTACATCGCCGTGTAATCCCTATGGCGTTACTTTTTGTCAGCTTTATTCCATAGTGGCGTATAGGTCTGATACGTCACTATGACATGTAGCGAGGTGTACGCCACTTTGACATGTAATGTTTTTCATTTTTGCCGATATTTTTTAATTGTAAAATGTGTATAAAAAGTGGTGTACATAGTTTCACTTTGTAACTATACGCCACAATTAATTAATTAATTACTAATTAATTTGCTAATTTTAACTGATGAGACTTGAAAAAATGACCAAAAATCACTATACGCCACTATGGAATACAGCCGACGAATTGTTCTGTCATCCAGTAGTTGAAATCAAACATCATTGATAAAATCTAATAGTGGAACTTGTAGACATGCATCCAGAGGATGATTTAAGGAAGCCCCATCATGCACTGTAAAAGTGTAATCACTAGAGTTTCAACTGCCACTTTACTTTTCAAATCCCATTGAACTCTGTGCAAAAGATGTTGTTTTAGAATTGCCCGTGTTTCATTATTACTTGGTCGATTTCAGATCTAAAGTGATGTATGCATGAAGGATAATTCACACCTTCTGTAGATAACATAAAATGGGAAATCGACTGGCATTTTGAATGTGTATTTATTGTAAATATATCAGTCCAAATTCAAATTTAACCATGCACGTGTGTATGCAGTGGGTGGGCAGTGGTGTCATATTCACTCACACAGCTGTGCTAACCGCAAGACTTGCTGGGAAGTGCTTAAATCATCCTCGGACATGCATCTGAAACCACCCAACTTTATCAGGTAACTGACCAAATAGACTGGTCATAAGATTGACAAGCATTAAGCATCAAGCATTTTAGATATCGTTTCATATGACCAGTGCAATAGGTCAGTTGTCAGGTGAAGTCTGGAGGTTCCAGATGCAATGTAGCAAGTCTACAACAGTAAAGATTTATTCCCAAATGTTTACAGATTAATAAATGTGAGAAATTGTACCCTGCAACCGATAAAGACGTGCCCAGGATTGGCTCATGAAGTTTAGTTAGATTGGTCAACATGATGGCGATTATATTGTCATCATGTCTTGCACATGAATCATATTCAATTATACTTATTATGATGCGATGTAACTCTGGTAAGACTCATTAAAGATATAGGCATATTTCTTCACGCCTAATGCATGCATACTGAGATGTGATGCATCTAATGCACGAGCCCCAAAGGCCAGGAGTGTATTAGACGCATCAACATCTCAGTACAAGTGCATTATTAGTTAGCTCAATCGATAAGGCGTTCGACTATGGTGCGAGAGGTTGCGGGTTCGAACCCTGGCGGTGCCTAGTATGCTCTCGTGAAAAATTGAGTTAGCTTGAAATTCCCTTGGACAAGGAACTCACTGCTAATTGTCTTGTTGTGACCCGTACGAAACTCGGGGAGCTGATCCTGGTTGCGAAGGTTAATTGTGGAATGTCTAGGGTGTGCAAGTCCCTGAATAGTTGTTAAATGGTTTATGGAATGATGTGGGGCCGTAGTGGTCAGCGACAACCTGTAAAGTGTGCTGAGGCTTGTGGATCAACGTCTAGGCGTTGTGCCTGTCAAAGCGTAGCGCACTATAAATCATTGCGCTTTTTTTTTTATTTCTTTTTATTTTGTACAATATTTCTCAAGCAAGAAATGATATGCATTTATTAATGCGTTTATTTCATACAAGAAAAAATTCCATGATTTTAAGAAAATTGTCACTAAAGTGTTGGAAGATAGAAGCAAATATAAATGTATCATCCCACAAGAAAAATTAACACGTTTGAAAGCACTGCACATAGTGCGAGCGAGCCCATACATATACACAATCAATGCATGGTTTGCATTTTTCTAACGCTGGCTGTGATTGGTTCTCGCTATCTAAAAGTGTGTGAATGTTTAATCATGAATGTTTTAAAAGCTTTTTTGTTGAAAGTAGCTTATAGTCTGATAGTTGGAAGGAATGAAGGAGTAGGGTGCCATGTCCAAATCCTAGTTTTAGGCCACTGAACTGAACTGATTCTAGTTGAAGATAATTTTCCTTTCCTATGGAAATAAGCATATTAATAATCAGACACTAAAATTTACTCATAATTGTTGTACCATAATGAAAATGAGAACACTCATAATATATGGATCACTCAAAAAAGGGTCAAGGGTTTTAGTTTCACCACCATATGGGTAGTAGTTTTATTTTGATGTACATTTTATGACTTCCATATACAATGTACAGAAATATAAAAATAAAAGTTACATTGATTACATACCTTGCTACATACATACCATTTATCCTGACAGGCCTAAACTAATAAGTAGGACGTAATTCAGAGGTTGCAATTTCTTATGCCATCATACTAACGTCCATAACTGATGAGCATATAAGCACTAAGGTTTAAGAAATCTCAGCCTCTCAAATAATGTCTACATAACTCCGACTACAAATTTAGTCTACAATAGAAACATGTACAATTTGTTTTTGGGACCTGGATCTGTACAATGAGAGTGTTTGTAGTAACCATATAGGCCGAGTTTTGAGCTCAACGTTTCAGACTTTGTGATCCTTCTTAACTAAACATAATGACGAGAGAGTACAAGCCGCCTGGGATCGAGACTATGTATGGACCAGTACAGTACATTCCCTGAAACGACTAGGTGCTAAAAAATGAGGAGTTTCCAGACAATTTGTGACCGCACACAATTTATATGCCAAGTACCGGACATCTGCACCCACTCTAAACAAACTCAGTGTTGCTACTTCAATGAATTTTTAGATATGGCTGTAGGTGTTGCTCTGTAGTCCATTTCCGTCAACATAAAAGTTTTCTTGGGAATTGCAAGTCCAATTAACAGTCCGGTCCGACTGCCTGATCAGGAAGTACTGCCGAATCTGGCAGCATGTTGCCGAGTCAGGCAGTATGGTATCCCATGATGCAATGCTCTATTTCAAATAGAGCATCTTTTAATATACTGTTATTTCTTGGTTTAGAGTAAAGAGGTAGGTAAAATACATAAAATTATCAATGAATGTACAATTAGTAGTAATTTTTCATCAATTTTAGTTAAAATAAAGTTAATTTGCATATTTAAATCAAATTTTTAAAAAACTGTTAGAAATTGTTTTGTTATTTAAATAATTTTTCTCCTGGTGGAATTTTTTTTCGCCCAGTGAAAAATTGTCAACGTATGTCAAAGTAAAATTTCCACCGATCTTTTATAAAATCACCATCAACAATTTAGTCCTTAGTCTGTCGAATTCGGAAGGGTTACCAAAGCCTGTGTTGCCAAACTTCGGCAACATGCTGCCTGATTCGGCAGTACTTCCTGATCAGGCAGTCGGACCGGACTGATTAACTTCTGTGGGTTTTACAAAAAAGACTCTCTTGAATTAAAGCTAATTAAGTGCAAATAAAAGTCCTAAGACTTGACAAAACTAGAAACTGGGTGATGATAATAATCATCAAATTAGAGAGTTATTGTATGATTAGCATGGTGTCCAAATAAAAGTGAATGTATACTGCATTGGGAGAGGCAAGAATTGTTTTGCAGAACTAAATCAACTAATGGGTGACAGCAGATCAAGGGGCAAGAAATATTTGGCACATCATAGTTTGGGCATAATTTTAAAAGATGTTCTGGAGGGGCAATTCACTGATTGGGTCTTAAAGAGTGTTGTGAAACAACAACCAATACCTGCAACCTGTTGAAGGTCATGAAAACATTCTAAAAATGTTTCATATATAAAAATGTTGTCAAAAAGCTATTGCCTATATTTTTTGTTGACAAATATTTTGGCAAAATATTTTGTCAACACTAAAAACATTAAAACGGAGCTTTTCCTTGGAGATCACTTGCTTGCCTTTACCAGGCTCATAGCAATGTAACAATTTAAATTGAAAACATTTAATTTCTACATTTTGTTATTCAAACATATACTTCATCCTATCCTTGGCACTTAAGAACTGTAGTGGGTAACCTCTATTTCTAATATTGTAGTAAAGTGTCAGCAAGGACCTCGAAATCAACAAAATCGGCATTCTGATATTTATTATAATAATCCCATACGTGAAATTAACAGAGAAGGGGTTCTTGGAGGACACCCAGTGATTGGGGATCATATTTGCGCATTTGGTAAAAAATTGGGAGTTTTATTTTTATTTCTGTATGGGCCATGATATAATTTATCATGATTTATACATAATTATGTACTCTTTGTATGAATGCGAATGTGATAATATAGGTGCCACATTCTACATTCATACATCCATCATTAAGTCGCTAGTTACCTGCAAAGGGGTGCTGAAAATTGCAGTCCCTTTGAAAAAAAAACCCCCAAATTGATGAAAAATCCTTATATTTGAAACAATTAAAGAATGATCGCAATCATGGTTTCCCTCTACAGTACCTAGTGCCAAGGCGTGGTTTATATCTGCAAGAAATTGCCTTTTTAGTACAATACCACAAAGCAGGGAAGTACAACTTACCTGACTTGTACTAAATTGTAGAGTATTGGTATTGTTACATTTAAAAGTTTAAAACGATCTCTCTATCACTGCCTTTAAAGTGTGATACTTAAATTACATCAATTTCATTTAAAGGAGTATTTTGTGATCTTAGCATCCTCTTTTTATGACATTTTTCAGTATACAGGGTGTCCCAGAATGATTTGTACCGTGTTTGCAAAAATAACTAAAAATAGAAGACGGGCAGTGTATCTATTTTTGATACAAGCATTATAATGTTGGACATGTCTCCTACTTATTCTGTTAATTTCAGCACGCTACCTTTATTTGTTTTGGCGTGGCATGCAATAATGTAAAATCGATGAAAAACGACTCGCATACCTTTGAAAAATGGCACGATACGATTATTGGAACGTGGGATGTTTTGCACAGCATTTCGACGACAACTACTGTTGGGGTTGCGCCTTAAAGCTTGCCGGACAGCTGCAATGTTTGCTCTAGTTCTTACAGTCTTACGAGCACCAAGCTTCACTCTGCCGATTCCTGACAGTTCCGTGCTCGTCAAACTTCTTTACATTATACACTATCGTCTAATGAATCTTCTTTGCGTCTCAACATAGCTGCCGGTTTACCAGTAAGTTTTTAAAAGAAATCCACACTGCTGTACAGTAAATTGAGGAGCCTTTTTTTCTGTACCACAACCAGTTCGATCTCTGCAAGCATTTCAAATGACATGGACCTCACACCACAATAACCATATTTAAAACTACCGCCAAGGAGAGAATGGGATTAGGCCACAAATCCTTAATTCCATATAATGATTGCTTCAGAACGTCATAAATAATAGATAGATATCGGCTATTTAGTGGAAATATGATCAGAGCACAACTAAAATACCTGCATAACTTTTTTCCAAATAACTTTGTGCTGAACGGTTAGTAATGTTACAGATTTTCAAAATAGGTTGCGTTGTCAAAACTTAGAATTCACCATTTTTACGCAATCTTCTATAACTTCTACTAGAAACGTCCAATTTTTAAAATCTAAAAAATCTGAGAAAGCTAAATATATGCAAAACTTAAAATGCAAAACAATATGACCATTCAACATGCCCTTCATACCTAAAAAATTCCATATTTCCCGGTACAGATCATTCTGGGACACCCTGTATATCCACGTAAAAAGCTTATTCCCAAAATTTCAGTTGATTCGGATTTTGCGTTTGCCAATTTTGCATGTTTATGTGTATTACACTGCTCCATAGACAATGTGTTGTAATTTCAAATTTCACGATATCATTGCTAAACGAATTAATCTGCAAGCAAGTTTTTGTACAAAAACATTATGTAGCCAGAGGTTTCCAGTGATATAAAAATCTCAACTTTTTTTGAGAAAAGTGGGGAGGATGAGGCTGTGGATCACAAAATGCCCATTTAAATATAATAAACCATGCCCCAATTTTATGGCAGCTAGAAATCCATTCTGAATTGTTTGAATATCAATTTAAAAACAGTAATACATCAAAATACATTATAAATACATGTAACTTACAAATGTACAATAAAATCCTTTATTTCAAGTGTATGCTTGTTACAAATTTATTGACTTGTGTGTCACTATAAAAATAATTATCTAGAGTTGTGCATAAAAATACTAAATAAGGCTAAAAAGAACAATTGTTATGTCTCAAAGCCGCCGCACGCGTTCATTTTTCTTAGCGCATCCATGTCAGCTTAAACGGCGAATTCATTTTTTATTTCCCTTTTTCTTTTTTTATAGCTTTTTTGCCATAAAATCATGAAATTCTGAGACAAATTTAGAAGAAAAGTTACTTGATTCAATACTTGCATTGTTTAGGTATAAAACAATTGATATTTGTACTTCGATTGTGTAAATCAACCACAATTTTATGCTGTGTACAATCGAAAATGACATCTCAAAATTTAGTTGTAAAAAATCTTTAAAAAATTAAAAATCTTAAAAAAACCACCTCATTCCGCATTCGTTTTTGAAACTGCCATGGGCTTTGAGACATAACAATTTTTTTAGCCTAACAATTGTTTTCTTTTTTCAATGATTGTGATGTAAAACTGCTCAGAACAGTTTAAATTGTGAAATATTAGAACAGTTTAAATTGTGAAATATTAATACCTCTAAATATTCCGCTATGCAGTTTGTCTACTCACCCGATTGATTTAATTTACAATGATTGATTTCCACACATAATCCCCTATTAAAGCATAGACAGTAGAGAGCTCTGTCTATGATTAAAGTAAGCGAAGATCAATCATAAGTCTTTGTGAAACGGCCCCCTTGGTCTTTTCGCCTTACAATGTCAAAACCAGCATCCCTGCTTCCCTTGACTTGTGTGATTTCCTTAAGGCCAAAAAAAAGGTTTGTCTCAAAGCTTGCGTGCGCGTTTGTAAAATCGCACGATTCGACAAAAAAGAAATGCGGAAATTTTTTTATTTCAAATTGGTTTTTTTATAGTTTTTTCAGAAAAAATCGGCGAAAATCAGACTTTTTCTTAAAATACTATGAAAAAGTCGAGAATGAAAAAAAAAAATCGCATTTTCGCATTTGTTTTAAATTTCTTGTGAGCTTTGAGACAAAACTTTTTTTTGGCCTAAAACACAATGTTACTCCATTTACACTAGAGTGAAAAAATGTAATTAACTTTGTTTTCAATTTTATCCAAGGATAGCAATAAATTAATTTGGTTGTAAGCGCAGTTCTTAAAATCTGCACTCAGAAAAGTTTGCATGGGATATAGTAATGTTTCACTCAAGAATTTGTGTAAAATTTCTTTGCACACCGATTCATGAGCAAAATTGAAGGCATTTCAAATGAAGGATTGAAGTCCCATTCAGTGATCCCAGTGCAAGTGTAAAAAATTTATATTGTTTATAAATTTCTTAAAAGTGAAGAATAAGTCATTCATATAGTCAGTTGGTATTTTTGAAATGAATAATTTGGCAAACATTGAAGAAAACAGGTGTATTGAAGAAGTTGAAGCCCCGTTCAAATATATGTAGCTAATTTATATACTGTCAATATATAAATTATTACAGATTCATGTAAATGCCTTATTTTGTCTTAAAATACATGGCTTACGGCTGAACCACTAGCAGGCTATGTGAGCACATTATAACAATGACAAAGGTACCAAAATCTGGATTTGGATGATTTTTTCGATCGTCTGGATGAGCAAATCACTGAATGGGCCTTTAAACAAAAATCATTGAAATGTTAATTGTGACCAAATTATGTTAGTTTATGTTGATTAGGCAAAAAAAATCTGTGTTCTATACGTGGAAGGACTTGACAAGAAGGGCCAGTCGGTTAGGATTTAAAAAAAATCTGGACGCGGCTAAATGATACTAAGGTGACGAAAAAAGAAACCCTGATTTACGGACGGACAGGCTTTACAATTAGGGTCCGGATAGCCATTCAACCAAATTCAATTACAATTTTTGCAAAACGTTTCAAATTGTTTGTCAGGTACCAGCATTCTTTAAATGCTGAAAACAGTCACTTGGCACATAAGCTAATGCTATCAAATGTTCTTGAACTGTTCGATTATATGTTGGATACGCCGGCATTCTCAGTATATATCTATCCCTATACTCCCTTGGTGTACACAGCTCTAAATCCCTGTTAACATCCAATATTTCAGAGGCATTTTCCGGTTTCTCCTTGATGAATACATAATGCTGTGCAATCACTTCAATTGTGACAAGGAACCCTAGGCCAAGGCCCTGAAGCTCCTCACAGGCAGACTGGAATTGCTGTTTTGTGATCTTTCTGAGAGACTTACGATTTTTGACAACAGATATGAAGGATGTGAGTGGTCCTGCAGAGAGTAAGATGGCTGACATGATGGTGCTCATGGTTACAGTACCATCACATAACTGCAAAGCTTTACCTGGTCTTCCCTAAAGATAAAGAACAACAAAACAAAATATCATTTTAAGTGATATTGAAAGAACAGAGGTGGATTTTACAATCACTAATGCATCATAAGTGATTTAACCCATCATAAAGGCCGCTAAAGACCCTCAGTATCGACATAGAATATTTGATGTACATATCTACGTATATTCTATTTCCAGTAATGCTTATGTTCGAACAAATGTTTGATGATGTAAAATCGATAATATGTTACGTAGAATATCTGGTAGAAATATGTTATTGATTTTACGTCATCAAACATTCGTTAAAACTTTAATATTACTGGAAATATAATGGGAATAGATTAAATAACGTAGATATTTTACAAAAAATATTCTACATCCAATAAAAAGTCTGCAGGGTCCTTTACTCTTCCATAGGATTTTTATGATTAAAATTACAATGGCTTTGGACTTACATGTCATAAATGTTAGTGAAATCCACCCCAGTTCTCTTCAGTTAGATGGGCTAGAGGTTAATAACTGCACATCAGTTATTTGGAGGGCATTGTTTGGAGGGCACTTTCATCTCTTCCCTTTACAGAATATTTGTAAAAATAAAAAACTTTTACATTTTGCCTTTCCAAAAATCAAACAGGCTGATATAGGATGACCAATAACAGGAGTGTGAATCACAATCTGTGCAAATAAGGTAGCGCGCAATCCAAATATGGAAGACAAGCATGCAAGCAGTTTGCTCGACACACATCATCATACATGTGCACGGAGGTTATATTTACGCTGGAACAATGACGCAATATTTTGCGGTCAATTGTGAGTACTGAGTAGTATTAATGACCTTGATTTGCATTCACATTGTTACAAATAATAAAATATGATCGATCACACGCATCTCCTATATCCATGAGGTTATGAATGACGGGTATTTAGTACATGTATTAGGAATGACAAAATGGTCCACTTATTGTGACACAAGTTCTCCTTTAGAACTTTCTACATACATGGGTCATACATACTCCTATCTCAATGTCAATACTTACATCTTGTCATAATAATATTTAAGACAGCATTCAAGAACTCACCCCGATTTTACTGACACGAGTGTGAAAAAAATATTTGAGGGTGAAAATAACAATAAAACATATGCTTATAGGTCATTTCTGGGGTAAAAGTGTTTGTAGTTTCTAATTTTACCACTTAAAACCTTGTGTCTAGTATAGTTTTTGAGAAAAATACTGATTTTGGGTCAATTTTGTCCGAAAAACGCCATTTTCGTGTGACAAAATTTTGGAGCCTTCATTTAGAATCACTGATTATACCCATTTAACCTTTAATAATGATCCATTTATCACTTTTATTCATTAATTTAGGGTAGTAGCATTCAGTCAAAACCATTATTTTCCATATTGATCATTTATTTTTCTTGTAATGGTCACTGGTAATTGTAACATTCATAAAATTTGATCAGAAGGTGCTACAAAGGAGATTTACCCCTCATTTTATTCAGCATTTAATAAGCTTAATGCTGATAATAATTTTGTGTATTTATTATTGTTTACAAATTTTCAGAAAAATCACAAAATGTTACCCCTACCCCTTAATTTTCAAGGGTGTGAAAAAAAATACATGCGTTTGTTAAAAAAATCCAGGCTTTTTTAATAATCGACCTATGGACTTAAAATACAAACTTGATGTGCCCAAGATACTTGGCTACAACAAGTTTGAGTTATTGGTGCTCACTGTGTATATTAAAAAAGCCTGGATTTTTTTAACAATCTGATATGCCCATTTTAGAGCCCTGGACACACCTTTTCGTATAGGAAATTGCCATAGGAATTTTGGATTTTGAAAACGAAAGCACTGTAGGCATTTTTGACTTCAGATTCAGATTCTACACAAAATTTCACTATAGAAAAAGTGTATTTTATTGTTTTACCAATAACTTTACTTTTTGGCAAATTTGTCAGTCAAACCGGGGTGACATTTCGAACCTTGTCTTAAGCATTTGATAAGCCGCTGGGATAAACCACACTCAACTCAATATCATTCATCCTAGCATGTGGAATCTCAGTGTGCTTTACCAAATCATGGCCAAATATTCAAACTACAACCACACTTGTGACTTGTGTAAAATGTAAACTTGTGTAAGGTGGTGGTATGTTTTGTTATAGTTCATTGAGGTCGAGGTAAGGGGCTGTATAATAATTCTGAAGGGGAGCAAGCAATTTTGGCACATGGGGCACCATAAGGTTAAATTTGGTGACAAAAAAACACTACCGTTTTACGGCCCGGTCGACCAAGATATTTTGTTTCAATTTTGCTCAAATAATGCAAAATCAGCCATTTCTTGGCCAAAATTGATTGACTTTGACCATGTTGACTGAAAAGTTTGCAAAACATGAGAATATTTTCCAAATATGTTTGCAAAAATCATCAGACTTTTTTCAGATTTTCAGCCTTTCAGTGATATTTTAGCAAGAAAGAAACTACCAACCCAAAGTGTTACAATTAAACAAGACAACAAATAAACACAAATCCTGACCGGCACACAGCCCAACTTGAAAAAAAAAAGCAAGGGAATGTGCTGGCATGGGATTCGAACCCACAACCCCCGATCTCTAGACGGACGCTCTATCCATTAGGCTACCAGCTCCCACTGATAAACGCTGGTTAAAACTCAGGTCTAATGTGGGCAGTCTAGTTGAGGTATACAATACTCACAAATACTTGTGTACATGGCTTGTGTATAGAGGTTTGTGAGTATTGTGAATTGCTCTTTGTTATGCTAAAACCTTTCCCTATTTCACATGCTCAAAGCTGTTTCTACACATGTGAATGAGTATGAAGAGTCTATCACACAACAGATTTTTCAAATTATGTTCTTTTGTGTGTGTAGCTAAGAACAATATGTTTGACAGTATGTGGCCTTGTATGGTTTTCCCACAAGTTATTGTTTTTACCAGTATTCCTGAGCAAGCTGTTTATGTGACATAATGCAATACAAGGTTCATTAGCAGGGCATTTGAGTAGGCCCAGCCATACCATAGCAGACGTAGTAATCAGTGGCGTAGCGTGGGTCATCTGAGTCTGATGGGGGCGCACCGGGTCTGATGGGGGGAAGCACAAGCTATTTTTTGGCAATTTTCCGATGGGATTTCCTAAGTTTTGCAATCAATGGGGGGGGGGCACATGCCCCCAGTGCCACTGGTAGTATTTCTATTTGGATGAACTACGAGTGAGAATAAAACTTGCTTAGTTTTATTTCGGGAGTTTAAGTGCCATCAGAAATGGACAATATTCTTACAGAATAATATGCCAGATTGACACTCTGTCTAGGCCAACTTTACGAAAACTTGGTTTAATGCGAGTTTCTTTGTGCAATTTAGTTCAACCATGAAAAAAAATTAAATAAAAATGGAAAGTAATGAAGAAAATATGCAAAAACAAAGGTGTGCTTGTGTTCAACTTTCGTTGGAAGATATTTTGATGGTTGGT
This sequence comes from Amphiura filiformis, assembly GCF_039555335.1. Classification (NCBI taxonomy): domain Eukaryota; kingdom Metazoa; phylum Echinodermata; class Ophiuroidea; order Amphilepidida; family Amphiuridae; genus Amphiura; species Amphiura filiformis. The sequence continues at coordinate 52,818,644 of NC_092644.1, read as the reverse complement.
CCCTCTTGACACCAGTTGTCTTGTGCTCATAAGTAAGTTACTTTTAAGATACAGAGTTGAAACTTAGTAGACACTTACATTGTTTTTGTTGAAGGATGAATAAATAAAATCTTAAAAAATTACATCGTTTTACCAACGCAAAATGTGGTTCATTTCTACATCTAACCTTTTCTAGTAACAAACTGTATTTTAATACATGTAAGTTACTGTACAGGTCAGTTAGATAATCATATTGATGATATTATGAAAATATTCCAGCTGACACACACAACAACAGCTCACACAAGTTTCACATATTTCAACTTTTATTTTAGTACATTGGTTGGATATTTTACAAAGTTCACCATTTACTATAATCATGATTATGTACAGTACACTAACTTTACAAGATACATTGTATTGTATTGTATTGTATTGTATTGTAAAACACTTAAACAGTGGCAGGCAAGATGAACAATTTTTCAGAAATCTCAGACCTCTCAGCAAACACAAAATGTTATTAAAACGCTTATTCAAAACATTTTAATAACATTTAAAAACATTTTTGCAAAATATTTTGTTAACAGTTAAATTACATTCTGTTACTAGTGTTAGAGTGTTTTGCATCATGTTTTGCATCATGTTTTATAAATGTTATTATAATTATAACATTTTCATACACTTTATATAAGCCCACATTTAAATTAAACCATTTCTGTAAAACGTTGTGTGTTTGCTGGGCTGCCACTGTTGTTTTTTGTTTAAGATTTAAGAAAGGAACAGAATGCATGCACGCTACAACATATTTGTCAAAAATAACACAATGCACAAAGTATAAAGGCTTATTCAGTGATCCCCAAAAATATAAAATTGTGTATAAATTTCCTCAAAGTGAAGAATAAATCATTTAATAGTCATTAGTATTTTTGAAATGAAAAATTTGGCAAAAAGTGAGAAAAACAGCAGTATTGACAAAGTTGAAGGACTTCCCATTCAAATACATGTAACTAATTTCTCTACTTTATAGAGAAATTGCAGATTCATGCAAAATGTCTTATTTTGTCATGTAATACCGTAAAAACTCGATAGTTAGCATAAGTATGTGCTTACTATCGAGCGCTTTTGAAAACATGAAATTGTACCAAAGTCCAGCGCTTTACCAACTGATCTATTGGGGTTGAGACACATATTTGCAGGTTTACTTGTTTGTATAACTATGTGTATCGATGATTTGCTCAAAACCCTTTACACCTTTGTGAATGGGGGCTCTTCATGTTTACATGTTTTAAAAGCGCTCGATAGTAAGCACTATGCTAACTATAGAGTTTTTACAGTATACAGCTTTTAACTAAACTAATTTCAAAAATCATGAGCAACCAAAAATAGCAGAGATATTACTTTTGAAAGTACCTGAGCACCCAGGTTACTAGCAGGCTATTAGGTTAGCACATCTATGACACTAACAATTGTGACACCATAATCTGAATTTTGATGATTTTTATGATCCTGAGGATGAGCAAATCACTGAACAGGCCTTTAAATGCAATTACTTGCAGTCATATTTGTTTGAAAGGTGGGTGATCCTAACATTTTGAGTTGTGGAACAAATGATTATGATCTTTTAGATGCCAATATTTCAATTTTGATGGGGTAAAGTCAGGGGTGTAGCCAGCAAATTGCCCCCCCCCGCACAGCATTTTACGGGATAAAATGGGGATGGCAAAGAGTAAAATGGCTAAAAATGGGACAAAAATTGACAAATGGGGACAAAAATAATTTTGGCTTTTCCCCCACTAAAATTCTGGCTACGCTACGCCACTGGGTAAAGTGCTTTGTGTGAGTGACGGGGGTGACTGGGGGAGATGAGAATGTAATTCGGATCACCCATCCTGAGTACACATGTCAATGCTTTCAAAAAAATACTGTAATATTTACATGCAACATACAAATGTACAAACATTCATTCATAAAACATGTGCAAATGCATGATTTCTAATGATTTCACTGACAAAGGGAACTCATTTACATGTTTTAAAATGACAGAATATCGCATTAAAAACTATGTATTTTATGACTTTACATAATTAGAATACTGTAATAGGTTACAACAGTTAAGAGGTTGTACAAAAAAATTCATAGAATTATGGTCCACAATGAGCTACTGTCAAGTGCTTCATTATAAGGAGATAAAACAATAAGTTCATCAACTCTAGCAACTGACTTTATCTAAGTAAAACATAAGCAATAAAATTTGGCAAGAATATGGGAATCGATAATCGTTATTATCATCATGACATGCCACATTTAATTTTGATCATCTATAATAATGAACCTCCTATACATAACAGAACCTGTTCATTCTTAAGGCAAAATGTAAAATCATCTCTTTGACCCGGGGGCCCCTACCAAAATGACTTTACCAGGATACATGCATGCACAAATTTGCAGTTTTAATTGGTCAATTTTGTACCGGTATTTCGAGCCTGGGGAAGTGCCCTTTACCCCCTGTCTGTACTCGTCCCGTTACCCCCGGTCTGTACGGCACTGATTCTGAATATTAAATATTCCTGTCTGATTCTAACAAAATTGAAATCTTAATGTGAATTCTAAGCTCTATACCATGTACACAGCATTTGTAATGATTGCAGCTCAGTCCAGAGATATAGTGTTTTGATGCTTATATATCAACTTATTACTATACGTCATAAATATTTATTAGGTAATCCAGACATCTTATTGGTTAATAATGCCAGCGTTCGAGTACGGTATTTTGACTACTTCCCCGCGCCTGTTCAATTACGGCACACGGGGAAGTAGTAGAAACTTCCGCACCCCTACTATCACACGGTGTCTCGACTCCACGTCACCGTTCCTTCAGAGTTATTTTGCTGAGATTAACGATGGATAATAACACACAAATTTGACGTTTTATGAAACAAAATGTTATTCATGGAATGTTAAAAAGAAAATTAGAATAATATTGGTCAATATGTAAATAAATTGAACAGAAATCCTCCCATAAAATCAGGTAAGCAAAATATTGAGCTTATTTACCATGCTTGCCGGCATGTTGACTGGTGTGTTTTTTGACTTTTGTTTACGATTTTACCGTGATAGTGAAAATATTTATAGTAAAACAAATACAATGTTCCATTTCGGGGAAGTATTCAAGACTACTGGTCCCTCTGTGTTGGATGATTTGACTACTTCCCTCCGCTGACGAGTCAGGAAGTAGTCAAATCATCCAACAACTCAGGACCAGTAGTTTTGACTATACTTCCCCTCAAAACATGTTGTATTTGTATAATACTGCACACACTGCATAAACACCCTTACATCATTGACTCAGCAGAGGCAATATACTATCTAGACAAAATAGCATTAACTCCCAGTTTGAACTTGCCATGACATGTAAAGAACAAGAAGTGCAATGTAGGCAAATAAGCCAATTTTTACCTTGGAACCAAATTGAAAACTTCAGCCGTTGAAAGAAAATGAGTTTTACAAACCTACATTACAGTACACAGAGGGTGCCCACATTCAAAATTGGATGTCGCTTTAAAATGTTCATAAAAACAAAATGTCCAATACTAATGACTTCATTTTTTATACAAGGTCATTAAGTCGGTTTCAGATTTGAAGCAGGTTTGACTGCCAAAAATGGCAAAATATAAAGTTTAAAAAAATATTGTTTTAAATATGTTTTCTAGACTGAAATTTTGTGTAGAATTCATTTCTGAAGTCAGAAATGCACAATCTGTCATTGTTTTCCTGATATGAGCATTACAGTAGAGGCATATGCTTTTGACGGAAATAAAAATATGAGATCCATAAGTGACAACATCATCACAACATATTTGAACTCTATTGGCACACTTATAAAGGCTCTGTAAGGCTCACATCATGTTGTAGTGCAAGTCTGACATCTGATTGGTGCACTCACATTGAATATAGGTCACATGATTGCGCAATATAACAGGTACTAATTGTTCCCGATTTTGCTCAAAAATGGGATAGCAAGTCAATTTGATAAAAAAAATTAGAACTAAAAAATATGCATTTTAGCACAAGTTTGATACTATATCCCTGTAGTACTGTATCATGGGAATAACTGATTAGTTTTTCTGAAGTCAGATATGCAAAATCTGTCATTGTTTTCCTGATATGAACATTACAGTAGAGGCATATGCTTTTGACGGAAATAAAAATATGAGATCCATAAGTGACAACATCATCACAACATATTTGAACTCTATTGGCACACTTATGAAGGCTCTGTAAGGCTCACATCATGTTGTAGTGCAAGTCTGACATCTGATTGGTGCACTCACATTGAATATAGGTCACATGATTGCGCAATATTACAGGTACTAATTGTTCCCGATTTTGCTCAAAAATGGGGCGGCGAGTCAATTTGATAAAAAAATTAGAACTCAAAAAATATGCATTTTAGCACAAGTTTGGTACTATATTCCTGTAGTACTGTATCATGGGAATAACTGATTAGTTTTTTAAACATGTCGCCCTAAAATTTTACGTAATTTACAGATGTCACAAATTGATAAAAAAGTTAGAAAAGAAAATTGAGAAGGAATGGAAAGATATTAATGTTATACCCAAGTAGGAACTTATACTGTGCATAACTGATTAGTTTTTCAAGCCTATAGCTCTTGTAGTTTTCTTGTAATCCCGATTTTTATAAATGGCTGGAGTTTTTACACACATCAAAATTTTAAGGGGTAGGGGAAACATTTTTACATTTTGCAAGTCTTTCCCATAGTTAAAATGAACAAAGTTAGGTATCAAATGAAAGCCCATTCAATACTGCATAGACTGGTAGGTCAACCATCACTGTAGCACCTTCCTATCAAGAGTTATGATTTTTCAAATCAATTTTTTTGCCGCAAACGGCTTATTTTGGCATGTCAATTGTCACGAGGCATGTCATATTTGAATGATTCTGGCGTGCAAATGATTAAGTCAATCACAAAACAAATACCTGAATCCATCAAATAGTACCCCCAGCCCCAGCTGATATGTTGACATTTTAAAGGGCCATATCTATGTATATTGTAGACTCTATGAGTATACAAAGTTGGCATGTGAAAATTTTTGTCACCCAAAAAGTGCGTTTTTCGGGCAAAATCGGCCACAAATCAACATTTTGTAGCAAAACGATGTAGGATGCACACGTTTTGACTACAAACAATTTTACCCTAGAAAAGACACCTTAGAAATTAAACATAGCTATTTTCACTCTGGGGTGAATTTTTACACACTTTGGCAGTGAAACCTGCTTCAAATCTGAGACCATGTCTTAATGACTAAACATTCATGCATTCATTATACTTGTCATAATTATAAACACATAATTATTTTGTAACATTGGGTGAAAGACTGTGTAGTGATATGTAATAAAGTATGTGTTTATATTTAAAATAGCTCTACCATTTATTGGTATTGAGCACTTCTTAATGCATGTATTGTATATATAAAATAAATAGTTCAACCTGGTTCTAAAATAAAGATGACTTGGCCCTATTGCACTTTTTTACTTGCCCTGTATCTTAACAACTTTAAAGATACATGTATAATAATATTACACCCAATTATAAGGGTGTTTCATACAAAAGTGAAAATTTTGCCTGTAAGAATCAAATGAGACTTTCCCAAAACCAAATAGAACCTTAGTGCACAATTCAACAACTACAATGGAATACATATTGAATATATTCCTATCTAGTGACAAGAAATAGGCAAATATATCAGCTACCCTTTTCCTTCCATTTCACTGAGCAATAAAAATAGCCCAGACCCATCATGCGGTTTAGGACAGCTGAATAATGGGGCAATAGTTTGGATAAATTTATCATGTTTTAACTTAACGTAAAACAAAGTTTGGTGGTTTATTAATTTTATAGTAGAATCTGTAAATGCAGTTTGATTATTATCACTAATTATTGTATTATCATTCTATGTGTTTCTACAGGGGAACGGTTGGCGGGTAATGTGGTTTAGTTTAGAGTGTTACCGGTCAGTTAATGTGCTCAGTGGAAACAGATCGGTTCAGAGTGATGCGGTTTGGACAACTTGCCCATTGCTGCTTGTTATGTATAACATACAGATCCAATAGGGTACAAACCAAAACTTTGGTGACATCGTAGTTGATCTTTCCGGTTGGAATTTTCACAATTTCAAGCTTATGTTAGAGGGAGAGAGAAGTTCAGCCTCCTACTGAAAGCACTTACATTTATAAGACATCATCAAACTTATGGTTTGTTCCCTTACCAGGTGCACAGGGGTGCGAAGTCCTCCTTTGCCAACAAAAACAAATTTGGTCCTTACTAATATTACAGCACTATGTGCCTTACAAAATCAGTAGAATTTAGATTTTTGCAGTTTTGTAATACATTTGTAAGTTTACATACTCTGTCAGTGACAGCCAACTTTAATGTAAATTTTCAGCAATTGCCAATATATGCATTTGAACAGAGTTTTATAAGACAAAACTGCTGGGTTTTTTTCTTCCTGTCTTTTAAAAACCATTAACCACAAATTTCACATATTTCTAAGCTGTTACAGTGATCACTGATAATATACTGGTAGTTAATGTAAAAATTATAGCATTCAAGGAAAATCACATACACACACAATCAATTGAAAATCTGAGTGGAAGAAGGGCCCAACTCCAATTTTTTACAAAAACAAGGTAGACGGTAGACCCACTATTTTATTGCCAGCAGAATGTTCTTCATTGTGTGTGAAAGATGAGCTGAAATCCACTCTCTAAATAGACTTTCACGTATACTTAATCATGGTTTTCATGGAAGAAAATATTGGGTTAAAGAGGAATTTTGTTCATCCATGAAATCTGCTTTTCACTACAATAAACTTTCTTGCTAACATATGACATGCTTCTACTTGTGCAATTAATAGATATTTATAACACATCTGCTTACGGACAGTACTGCTTACGGAACTGGCACTTTCAGTACATTAGTGGAAGGGCCCAACTCCAGCTCGTATTAAGACCTGTACCGTTGCCATGGAAACATCATCTATAATTTCGAATATATGTAATATTGTATGTTCATGTATTAAAGGTCCCTTGAAGATGAAAACATTCTGCCTATAAAACTTTTCCAAATATTAAGTTTTTTCTTAATATCTCAAAATCAGTTTTGATGGAGTTGGGCCCTTCTTCCACTCGGGTATTCAATTTTCTAGAGTCAAAATGGTTCCAAAGAATTCACAAAATTCCATTAAAAGTCCAACATATTTTTTTCAAAGACCACATTTTGGAAATCCCAAACCCCAACAAAATACAACCTGCATATAGGCCTGTGTTTTAATTCCATCATTAATAAACTGAGATCTATTATTTATAGAGTTCAATAGTTACTTAATCATCTGGATCATGATTATGAATTCCCATGATCTTTACTTCATTATTCCCGTTCTCACCCGACACAATCGCTCGTCCTTTGCACTGATACCTCTTGCGACGTTTACAGCGTAGATACCAAACACCTTTACGAGAGGTTCTGTCTTTCAAGTACGTATAGTCACCAATTTTGAATCCCCGTCCATTGCGGCCGCGGCTCAGCTCTTCCCATACCACATTGTACAATTTGATTACATCCGGGCCACTTCCCTGACGATATGTCCTATCCTGTTTTCAAATCAATTCAAATGAAATCAAAATCAATCTCTTGTTGTCAACTTAATTATTTAAAATTGCTTTAGTTGGAATTAGGTTGAATGAATTTGAAGCAATTCTCAATACAAAATACTGCCTACAGGTATGCTTACAATTGAATACATGAATACAAAACCCACCCAAGTCCATGGAAAGTGATTTTAAGACAAATATAAAAAATTGTGTATCATTTTAATTCCTTCAGTTAGAAATACAGCATGCAAATGAGTGGGTTAAACTGTATTAGGTATGACGATTAGCATTTCAGGGACTTTGTGGGGGTCATTTTGTATGCCGGACTTGGGTTGTTTTTTGAATCATATAAGTTAGTGTATTCTTTACCCCTTGCTTTCAGTCTTTTTTCTTGTTCTGTGCCCATTCAGCTTCATATTTGTGTTTTTTACCACTTCTCCGTCATCACTGTTGCTATCACCTCAATTCACCACATCGGCCATCTTGGCTTGTTTGCAAGGGCACTATAATATGTGTGCAAAAACTACCCAAGTCCTGGACTTGGGTGGTTTTTGAATTCAAATAATACAGATTTCATTCAATGAAGTGTTTCAAAAAGCAATTTATGGATGTCTCAAAAATAGAGTTTGAGCTGATGTATGTGACCAAAGCAAGTTCAAATCTGTGATGGAACAAACTGAAAAATCAATGCGGACCAATGAATGAAAATTAATGTGAGTGTGGATGGGTATTTTATGGAAGTTAAAAATTATGTTTCTGGTAGCCGGTATATTTTTATTTTAAATTTAAATATATGTGTATACTTTTCAATCAATTCCTGTTTCACCTCAGAGAGAAGGCATGTAGTCAACCTTGTTATGGAACTATTAACTAAACTTCCAAATTGTTCAGAGTTATGAGCCTTGTGTTGAGTGTACATGTACATGTATATGCAGAATTAATCTGGAGTCACACTGATTGGCTGATCAACAATCATTATAACAAGATGGTTGAACCGTTGGCCAAAGGTCATCAAGCACATAGAACAGAGGAGACTTCGCCTTTTCTAAGCGCTCGATGATCATCATCATTCATCACATACCAGGAACTCTGAAGTAGGAAATTTATTTATAAATGCTTATATGGCTTCATCAATGTTTTGGTTTCTTCCCTTATTGTTTTCTGAATTGTAAAAGTATCATGGGGCTTACACGATTTATTTTGTTAAAGTGTTTCTTGGTCAGTAATCTCCACTTACTAATATTAAACTGGCAAATGTACAATAATATTCATCATGCATGGGATTTAAACTGATTTTTGTCTTGACAAATGACTTGTGGGGCTATTCCAGTTGAAATTCACACACTTACTAGGGAACTCATTGTGTTAATCTCCCACACAGTGACGGTGAATTTCAAATGAGGTTACCTGAATGGGTGACTCCATTTGAAATCTATACTCCCTGTGTGGGAGATTAAAGACATGTTTTCCACGGGGTATGTATGGATTTCAACTGGAATAGCCCATTTAGCTTGATTTCATCATAGGTATGAAACACCCTGAACATGAACAAGGATCAGGGCAAGCAAAAACTATCACAGGTTTGTAACTCTCTCCTGTGTCTACTCTGAATTTTTCAATCTTTCACCTCAGGTCATCAGTCTAATGACCTCTGACCCCTGACACAGTATGTCTCATCCATCAACCAGAACAGTGAACAAATTGTTCGAATACACAATAAAGGTGAGCAACTTCTCAAGTTTGCATCTTGAACTTCATAAATAAAGTACAAAATGTTAATGTAATTAAATGCCAAAGCATGCATTTTGGGATAGATGCTAACATTGGGAGAAAATAAAATGCCATCTCAGGAATCACTTTTTTTCACCCTCAACACCTCTGTGCATGTGGAACTTTGCACCATACCTGGATCACAATGACAAGAAATCAGGGAAGTGGCTGAGAATTGTTTTATAATCATGTTTATAGTACTGTTTCAAATTCAATCTAGTTCTATAAGTTTTAAATAAAACCTCCATCCTTGAACAAGACGTCTTATACTATTGGTGGGAGTGTCACCCAAATGCCCTGGTTTGTGCTCCCTTTACAGTTCTTAGGTACCCCCTAAAAAAACTCACACATTTCAGTTTGCACTAATTCTTCAAGATCTTGTTATCATGCTGATACTCTTTGAAAATTTTCATTCCCTTTAGTTTTATAAAATTATTTTTACTATTATTATTTCATTGCGTATTATATCTTCCTTGCTAGGGTATAAATATTTGCACAGCATTTTTTGTGGGACATGAGAGCACATCAGATATATCGAATTGCATTCTGAATATGAAGAATGTCCTGATACTGAAATATGCAATATAATACACATTTTATGGCTAATGATTAAAAATTCGAGGACTGTTAAATATTTAAAAAAAAAAAAAAAAAAAAAAAAAATCAAATTTTAATAATGTCATAAAATTTGTATTATATCGCGGATTAAAAAAAAAAATTATTTGATATCAGGTCATTCCTCGTATTCAGAATGCAGTTCGATAGGTCTGGTGTACTCTCAGCTCCCACAAAAAATACTGTGCAAACGCTTAAAATGTTAATATCCGATTCCTTAACAATCTCCATTTCTGACTAATATTTTGAAAATCCAAAGACACTGTTCTTCTCAGCAACCAACTCTTAATTTTCAGAAACTTGGCTTCATTCACAGAAAAGCATCTTTTTCAAAACCATGTGCTCTAGATGTATATTAGGACAATCTTTTGTTCAAAACCAAACAAAATAGTGCATCATGCTCTGCTTTTGAAAATCATGCGTTAGAATAGAATGTCACCAAACAGAATTCACCAAATCAACTTTTGATTCATGCAAATATTTGTATCATGTATTTTATAATTAAGCAAGAATATGGTTTCATGGATGTGAAACCCACAAGGGTACTTGAACTGACAAACAAAAATACTTGTTTAGGGGTGTCAAAATTACAAGTTTAGGTTAGCACACTTGTTCGGTGCATAGGGGACTGTGACAGGCTCCATCTGACATTACAAAATCCACCAGCCCTAAAAAGTATGTAAGGTGGCCGCTTCGCAGCTGTGACCCCCCTCCTGGGCCTGAGGAACTTAGATTAGATTATACATCTAGGGTATTCTTATGCTGACACAAATAATTGCTTAGGGTGCTTTATAAAAGTCTATGTTCATGGATGATACCCCCTTGTCAAAGACAAGTGCCCCCCTTCAACCCAGGATTGAACCAATTCCGAGCATTTTCATGCTAACACAAAATACACCCAAATGTTCTCCATAGAAAATGTTCTTCTAGTAAATGCTGCATTTACAACACACAAACATGTATTTGTCATTCATCTTGCAAGCGATTCCTCCATGAATCTCTATAGATCTGAACAATTCTGTGAAATTCATCCTGCGAGAAACAATTCCAAATTGTGTTATTATATTCACATGACTTCTTCCTTCACAGACCGCACTTCTTCCTTCACAGAACGCATCGTCGATGCCCGCGGTGATGCCGTTCTCCTAGTAGCACTGACATCTTCTGGTTTGTGATTATGCTGATTTTTAATCTTCACAATTGACGTGCCATCGGATTGCATGGATACAATTGCTCGTCCTTTACAATGAAGATGATCCTTCCTTTGCAGCGTAGGTATACAACCCCTTTAGCTGTTGATTTGTCCGTTTTGTATAAGAAGTCACCAATCTGGTAAATATTTCCATAGATATGAGTCACTTCCACTGGTTCACCAGTTCCTTGATTATCTTCAGATTTCTGTTTGAGAAAGTCAGGTCAGAAGAAAAGTCTGTCACTAGTTTGCTCCTTACATCATTATTACACAAGTCAGTATTTCCTCAAATCATACATCACTTCAACCTGTTTATTGGTACATATTGTAGGTTTATTCACAATTTCACAAATACACATAATCACAAAGGGTTGTTATACACACTCATGATGACAATTTTAGGCCTAACTTATTGGGATGATACGATATTAACCCTTTGCACAGATCTTGCAACACAATTAAAGTGAGGTTCTCTGAGCAAACGCATGCCCAAAAGTGCATTTTTTTTCCGCGCTTTCCATGCATTAAGGTTCAGCCAGTATCTTACGCAAATGCAGTATTTAAAGCATGTATACGAAAAGCGTACACAAGTTAACGCAACAAAACAGGCATTTTGCAAAAAGCTCATGTTGAGATATTGAAACCATGCAGAGGATCAATAAATAGTATGCAAGTTTCTGTTCACCTTAGATTCTTCATGATACATCTTTAACCTCTCCCTTATACATTGTAGCACACTGTAGTTGATATCAATGCCATGACCGTAACCATTTCAACTAAATAATATTCAAATTTATGCAACATATTTTTAAACAGATTGATGTATGAATTTACAACACAAACATTCCACACATGAATGGTAAAAGTCCCTTTTAAAAATGTGTAAAATTAAAAATTAAAAAAAAGTATGTGACCATGGTGACTAATCTGTACACAATGATCCAGTCCAAAGTATCAGGGGTACAAAAGTGGGTACTCAATTGGCGACCATACTGTACTTGAAAGACAATAACTACACTATACGATTCTTATTGCGACCGCCTGAACAGGTACACCATCAGTGGTATTGCACTGGTACTACCTTGGTACTACATAGTACCTGCCAAGTACCTTGGCGACAGTGTACCTGTGCAGGCTGCCCAATAGGAATCTTGTAATGTACTTAAAAGAGATGTTTGGTACATTGCATGGGTGTGTACGTACCGACAATGGGGTAGCATTATTTTGACCAAACATATTATTAAATTACACAGGACTCAAACTACTTTTTTGGTTAATATCTAGGGGCTATATTTTGGACTAATGCTACCAAAAGGAGCCCCCTCCATGGGTGTACTATTTTGTTAAATAACATAAATTTGAGGGTGAATAACCTTAAGCCCATCTATTTTGAGCCCTGATTGCATACCACTAAAAGGTACATACATGTACATTACATATACCATAACACAAACATGTTTGTTCCAAGTTCCCCTGTATTTGTGTGCAACTACATCATATATGTATGACAAGTTGGATCCCTATAATACAATGTCCTTGTATTGGTTGTCAACAGGATGACACACCCTTATTGAATTAAATGCTATACACTTGGATCAGTTATCATATCTAGATAGCATCAAGTATCATTATGCAATATATTTGGTAAAAAGTTCAAAATTCATCCTCATCCAAATAAGCTCCAAGAGTCATGAGTGTAAGAATAACACAAACTGGTTTTCAAGCAAAATGTTAACTGCAGCACACAAAAAAACCCATTGCCAGTATTAACAATGTGCCTTCCATTGTGATCCAAATTATGCATTTCAGTGTGTAGAGTCGGTTGAGACATTCTTGGCTTTTGATACCCACATCATAGAATAGACGTCTACTGGTCTTTCTTTCTTCATCTTGAGAGGAATATCTACATGAACGGGCTCGTGTGTGTGTTCCTTTTTAATCTTCACCACCGCAGTGCCGTCTGCTTCAATGGATATGATTGCTCTACCTTTACAATCCACAAATTGTTTATGAGATTTGCAGCGAAAGTATGAATTCCCTTTTGCCGATGTTTTGTCTTTAGTATAAACATAGTCACCGATTCGAAAAATGTTTCCATACAGCTGGGTTACTTCCAATTGTTCACCAGGTCCTTGGTGGTCTTCTTTTTTCTGTTTGAAGCATAAAAAAGTGGGCCAAAATGAAATTTAAAAAGAAATCACTAAGCGTGTTCGGTGAAGTACACAGAATTTTATCCACCACCCATTTTGTCTCAAACTGTTTTACATGTCACATGCATCCTGCGATAGAACATAAAACATGTGCCTATAAACATGTACAAAATCACTTGCAAAATGAAACAAATAGTAACTCCTGTGTCATCTTCATTGGTTTCCTTCAAGAATAACAACAATTCACATTGATAGCCATATTTCTTTCAAAACATTGTATTTCTTAAATTCAGAACACTTGAACTACCGACTATGATATAACATTTGATTATAACACCAAATGTTTGCAAGACCCCCTGCATACATTTGGTGTGCCTAGGCCAGCTTTCCCTTTTAAAGGGATTTTTGTTTGTATGAAAAAAATAGGTTGACGGTCAGACCAAGAATCACATTTTTGGTTCAGCTTGAACACTTCACATCTCACATACTCTAATAAACCTCCCTCCTTTCCCAGCTACAAGACTACAGTGACCACTTTCCCCCTGTGGATCATCCCCCCATGCTAGCAACCAACTAGGCTTTATAGTTTCACAAGTTTATGTTATGTATTGCATGCACCCATGATAAAAGACATCAAAACTTCAAACAACAGACAGCTACACTATTCTTCAGATTTTTAAGTTTATTACTGTAATAAACTTACACTGTACTAAATACTGGCAAGATTTACTACAAAGTATCATGATTTACAACTGAAGTATAATCTAAGACATCACAGAATGCCTCCCACACTGCTAAATTGCAAATTTCATGCTCCATGATTCTTTTCACCTAAAAAGCAAAATAATTTGCAGTTTAATGCTTTGTAAGTATAACTTGCTACATGGGATATATACAATGTCACTAGATGCCATTTCAGAGAGAGGTTTTGTACAAATTTAAACATTTTATGGGTCATTTGGAAAAAGTATCCTTTTGTATTTGTAGATAGACCTTTCATGATTATATTAAAATATGTGACACAATCTGATCCAACCATAACAAAGTCGGTAATAATGAAATAACATACTAAAACAGTATAAACAGAAGACAATGGACATACAAAGTTCACAGCTTCGTTACCAAGTATGCCAGGGACTGGGGATTTCAATATTAGAAAGCTTAGCAATATTTTTTAAATTTCCATCTTTGGTCTGAGTGGATCAGATTGTGTCACATATTATATTTGATGCTACAAACATGATTCAAATTTATTTTAAAACCTATACCTTAACATTAAAAACATTGATGGACAGAAATCACAATCTTTAAAAACATACCATGACATTTATATGTCAGTCATTACATGAGAAATATCGAGTTGTTTTATGAGTTGTATGAAGAAACAACAAAGAGTTCTTTGACCCAAAATACACATGTAGGCAATAATCATGATCTGTTAAACATATCCAAACTAATCCATGCATTTTTCATAATCTAAATTATCCAATTCACTGGCCACTCTACAGTATATTTACAAGTTTGAGTTGCTCAAATGTTTACTTAAAATCTCTCCCCGGTCCAATAAAGGCATTGTCAGCATAAAGCTTTCTATTTTACATATTTAGATATCTGTCAATATTTATGGACGGCTGTTGTACTGTTCAACTCGGGCATTATAGGGAACAATTTTTAGCATTTCCAACACATTTTGGTGACTAATGAATGAACCAAAATTTCTCAATAGCTACTTGGCATTCAATAAGCTTTGAGACATTAATTGTTTTGTTTCAGACTGTCTACACATGTATGTAGTATTTCAAATGTAGGAACTGACTTCGATTTTTGTCTCGGTCCCAGCCGGTTTGTGTTCCTCTGTCACTAAACAAACCGTCTGGTGACAACCCGAAATGATGATCACTAATTGGTTAATGAATTTCCAAATAAAAATGTTTTCAATTGGCTATAGGACGTGATTTGTGTAAGTGACACTAAACATCATAGGCCCCCACTATTTGTAGATACCACAAACGCAAAATGTACGCTGGCTTAACAGCCACTAAGGCGCCAATCGTCTAATATTGCCTTTTATGTCAGTGACTCTCAGCGCGTACTCATGTACATTGTGTGGATTTAAACCGCATAGCTGTCCATCAACGGCTGCATGCGCTGAAGCCCAGCGCCGAGTGACAGCCAAAAATTAACTCAATTTTTCAGTGAGTTAATTTCAGCCAATCAGAAAAGACGTACTATGAGGTTGTCGCCAGA
Source organism: Amphiura filiformis (assembly GCF_039555335.1). Taxonomy (NCBI): domain Eukaryota; kingdom Metazoa; phylum Echinodermata; class Ophiuroidea; order Amphilepidida; family Amphiuridae; genus Amphiura; species Amphiura filiformis. The sequence continues at coordinate 52,803,019 of NC_092644.1, read as the reverse complement.
CGGCTTGTTTAGTGACAAAGGAGTACAAATAGGCTGGGACCGAGACTAACTTGATTTCACATTATTTTTACAACAAAAATCACCGCACTCAATTTCATCCCTATTTTTAGATTGCCTAAAAAGAATTCAGATATTCATACTCATAGACACATTAATAACCATGCACTTGGTGCGTAATATTTTTATGTAAAATTTGAAATGAAATGAATAAATTGTGATGTCTCTGTACTTACATAAAATTCCAGTGATTTCAACGACATTATGCTTTAATAATATTTCAAAATTTTGTTTTCAAATAAATGATGAAAACTGAATCTCTACATTAAGGGATGGGGTATGAACTGTGAACGTTTGGACAATATTTATTGTGGGACATTAGAGCACATCAGACATATCGAATTGCATTCTGAATATATGAAGAATGTCCTTCTGATATCAAATAATTTTGATTTTTTTGAAATTCGCAATGTAATACACATTTTATGGCAAATGATTAAAAATTGATATTTTTGATATTTAACAGTACTCGAAGTAAACTGTATAAATCTGATGATTTATACTTAAAGTGTATGTAGATGGGATGAAAAGCCGACGATCAATTGAAAATTTTGACCTTTCTTATTGAAGATATGGATTTTTTCCCAAAACACCCAAAAAAAATAGAGGTCTTTTGGGAAAAAAATCCATATCTCCAATATGAAAGGTCAAAATTTTCAATTGATCGTCAGCTTTTCCTCCCAGCAACATACACTTTAAGAATATATCATTAGATTTATATAATTTACTTTGAGGACTGTAATATATCAAAAATGTGAAAAATATCAAATTTTAATAATTTGTCATTCAAAATTTGTATTATATCGTGAATTTCAAAAACTGAAAATTATTTGATATCGGAAAGACATTCTTCGTATTCAGAATGCAAATTCGATATGTCTAATGTGCTCTCATGTCCCACAAAAAATACTGTCGAAACGCTCATTCCAGATCCCTTAACTGAACGCACAATACTACCATGTATAAAATGTTCTTTAAAATCATAAATATTACATCAAAAGTCATATTTCATCTTAAAAAATGTTTTTTTTAAATTAAAACTGAGCCTAAGTCAATTAAGCATTAAAATAAATTCCTGTTAAGAAATATTTCATTCCAAGTTCATTTTGTCAAACTAGTAGAACAAACTTCAATTGTTAATTTATGCATGAAATTTTCAATCATTTATCTACAATGTAATAAATATTTTGACATTTCATTATTAATTACACAAAAGTATCGGTTGAAATTGATATACAATGTGGGCAACAAGCGACTTGATGGGCACCAAAATGCACTGTTTAGGAATCTACAGTACATGTACATGCTTTTTCATTAAAATTTCACAGAAATACAGATCTATAAATCATACAATAATAAATGGTAATACAAAACATTAGTGTATACACTGTATATTATACAATCAAACAAACCGAGTCACATATTGACCATTTAATTTGGACTAGCTTTTCAACATAAATTTAAACACATGTATTGTAAACAGTACATTGCGAAGCGTATCAAGATTCAATCGTTAATTTATATATGAACAGAGCACATGTAGTGTCCCTAATAATGAAACAAAAGAAACATACATGCCTGCTTTGGCGGTAACCTAAAATTGAATTATCATTACACTGCAGACTCATTTTGCTTGTTTGCATCATACATTGTAAAATATATTTTGGTCAGATACATGTAGTACCATGATACTTGTAAAGTGAGTTGCACATTACAATACCACATAAAACTCTATCTTTGTACATACATGTATGTACAATGTGAATGTACAATCTATAAATCTATTATTCAAATAAAAATAATACATGTAGATCTAAACTCCTCAACAAAAGTTTGGAAAGTTTTTTCAAGCATCTGTATCTCCAATTATTTGTGACATATTCATATCGTGTTGCATATCACTGGATAGCTACAATACTCCCCTTTACAATGACACCCCATTTGAAACAACAACATTTTTCACGGCCGAGTACACGCCTTGTGAATGTAGTGGGGTCTCAAACAGAATTTGCCAAATTGACCATTATTCTGTGCTCAAACAAAGCTAGCCACTAACCTCAATAGCGGATGGAAAAACCACAGGCAGCCACAATAGTCAGGCACTTTCTCCTCATGATGCTCACCGACCTGGTTACACGTTACTGTGGGATGGAATTCCATTTTTCAACAAGGATTCGTCGCAGGTCATTCAATGTGGTTGCATATGGGCTTCTCTGGTACGCACAGCACGATCAAGCTGGTCCACAAGTGTTCAATCGGGTTGAGGTCTGGCCCCCGGGTCTGGCCTGATGGCAGGCCATTTTGACTCTACTCCCATATTCTGAAGGTAGTCGTTGACTACCGTGGCTATGTGGGGCGAGCGGTGTCATCTTGGAGGATTGCATTAGGTCCCATATTGTGAAGTTATGGGATTGCAGCTTGCTGCACAGAATAATGGCCAATTTGGCAAATTCTTTTTGAGACCCCACTACATTCACAAGGCGTGTACTCAGCCGTGAAAAATGTTATTGTTTCAAATGGGGTGTCATTGTAAAGGGGAGTATTGTACTTATCCAGTGATATGAAACACGATATGAATATGTCACAAATAATTTGAGGTACAGATGCTTGAAAAAACTTTCCAAACTTTTGTTGAGGAGTTTATTTGAGCTGTTGCATATAAAATCTATGGCTAATTACTTAGCAGAAGCACATTGCTAAATTAGGTGAACAGAAATGTTTGTATCTTGAAAATCTGGAGAAAAGTTTTTAGATATAATTTAAGAAAACCAATCTTAATTTGAGAAATCACAGAAAATGGGTTTTCTTTCAGAATTTTGACAGACAGGCTAAATGTGACACAACATCTGATGGTGAATAACACAAAAAAATAAAGGTAACTTTTTAATTTTGTATTTTATATACCTTTTGTGTTACTCCCCCATTGGATGTTGTGTCACATTTACCCATCTACATGTACTTTTATCCTTTGTTAGTGCAAGATAGTTTCAACCTCTTGGATCCATCCTTTTGTTCCCTGCTGGTAAGTTGGAATTGATTTACCCTGTTTTTATAGAACTTTGACAGGCTGAAAATGTGTTCCCGCTTCTTCACGCTTCTAAATGTTAGAAAACATGACTGAAGTGATGCAGTAGAGAAAGACAAACCCGGTATTCATAGAAGGTGAGAACAAACATACAATTTTTAGCTGAGGTGTGATTGCCTGTGGCAAATACATACATTTACCTGTATCAAAATGATTCAGCAATCAGTTCCGATGGTTTTTGAAAAGCCTGCTTCTTCCAAATGCAACAGCCAACATACATGTAGGGTCCACTTGAAATTACTATAATTTATTGCTATATGACTAATTATGACATTAATCAACAAATTATGCTGATACCATGTTGCATTTTGATGTGGCAGACTGCAGTCATGTCCATAATCACTGGAAACTGATGGGTACCATTCATTTTAATACCGCCTGTATGAGTACATGTATACATTGGCGGACAAGCACACAGGCAATCATACACATTGCAGCTATTGGACTGGAATACATCTTTCTACTGATGAGCCATCAAAATAAAAAATTTTACAAAATTGAGTTGAACTGCTTATTATAGTGCTAAAATCAATGAGTCATATTTCTAAAGAGTTGGAGAAAATATTTTCAGTTACTTTGTATACAAATCTGAGGCTTTATAGGTAGAGTTGTGCAGCTGGAATTTCGAAACCAGACTCCAAAAATATACCACATGGCGAAATGAGACCCAAAGTATACCAATTTTTCGATTATTTCTGTTCAAAATTACAGTGGATTTGCTCAATTCTGGAAAATGGTCTGCAAATTTTGTTGAAGAATTTGCACTTTTTCCAGATCTTTGGAGAACATGTGCACATCCCCATACCCACATTTCTGTACATGTACATATTCATGCATTTTTCAAATTTTATTAGTAGAAGCTTAGATGAATCCATCAATTGCCTGGTGCTCAGGAGAACATTTATAAACTTCTGACAGGCAGTATATCAAACAAAGTTAATATTCAACATTTGATCTACAATATGTACAAAGTACACTCACAGCTAAATGCTAAAAGTCACAAATTCTTGGTCAGAGAAGCCAAGTAGCTCAAGAACATAATATATGCTCCACTCCGTAGTATTTGATTACGTAGCATAAAACAGCTTTCCATACATTCAGTAAATTATAATTTTTAATCAAAATTTCATGTATAATCTGCATTTATCCCTTCATGTCGTCATGTTTCATAAAATTGACTGAATGACAGTGATAAGTAACAAGAATATATTTCACTGAAAGGGGCATTGTGAGATTTCACAAAAATTGCACCCTCAATTTTGGTCAAAGTCCAGTTTTTTAAAAGCATGCACACAATGTTTGTCGAATACTAATCAGCATCTCAAATAACTTAATTCACCATCTGCTATATAAAAAATCTGGAACTTTATTTCATAACACAGTTCAATAGCAGATTTAAGCTTAAGTGGCGCTCACACAATGTCTCTTATTTTCAATGTTAGATTTTCGTCTCTAAGTTACTGCTCGGTAGGCTTTTGAGTATTCAATAAGGCAATATTTTCTCATTTCATTTTTGTGTGAAATCTCTCAGAGCCCCAAATGGAAATAGTGCAAGTGAGACACTTTCACTCAAATGGAAATGCAAATAGATCAAGCCAGATAAGCACTCTCATCCCGCGTTTCATCAGCGGGGGGCTTTGGTATAACGAAAGCAGTCTCTTTATCAAGTTCAACTCCATCTGGAGGTTCAACCAAATCCAGATAAGTACTCTCATTGGGGGTGTCATCAGCAGGGGCTTTGGCATAACAAAAGCAGTCTTTCCATCAAGTTCAAGACCATCTGGAGGTGCAACCACATATTCTGTGTCATCAATGGGAGGCACAGGGGGAGGCCGGACAGGCTGAAGAAGCAGAAACTCCTCTTGTTGACGCGCCCGTTGCAAGTCAGGTGGTGAATGATTATGCCATCTAGTGATCTTCACTTTGTCATTAGCAATGACTGCACGTCCTCTGCATTTCATTCTCTTTGGTGTTTGGCAACGCAGGTACATGACACCTTTCTGTGTGTGCATATCCTTTGAGTACACATAGTCTCCGATGATGTAACCAGTTCCGTTTTTAACTTTGATCTCTTCATAGGGTATGCTCTTCCATCCGTTACCTCCTCTTCTGGACGGCGTCGAGGTGGACTTGTACGCAACACTCTGTTTAGAACAAAAAACACAAAGGCAGATTGCAGTCATGTTATTTGTTCATCATAGTATGTATAACAGTAGATATGTCCACATATAACTAGTTATTGGTAAGCATGCACATGTACCTCTAGTTGGTATTTGAAAATATCCATAATAGGTAGTAGTCCTGACTTGCTGGGTTGCTTGCTTGTGTGCCTCCCTGCCTCCCTGTACCCCTATAGATCTATCTGCTTTCCTGTTTGCCAGTCTGCTACCATATCTGTTATTATATCTTTCTATCTGTAGGTCTCATGGTCCAGAGTTGTCTCTTTATCATGATAACATCACAAAGTCTGCTTTAAGTCAAATTATGTATGCAGTTAAAACTAATACAATGCCTAAATTAAATTTCCAAACTGTTCTGAGTTATTACTGAATGCATAAATGATAAACAATCACGCCGATTGGTCATCAAGCGTGCAGAAGGAGTAGAGACTTTGCCTCTTCTACATGTACGTATGCACGCTTGATGATCATCATCCCGTAAATGAAACTCTGAAGAATTAGGAAATTTATTTTACTGTCAAAAGGATGGGATTCAAAGCTTGATGATTTACTCCATGAGGTGAGAGAAGTAAAGACAAAGCACACCAGGAAAGTTCAGGGAAACGGATCCTGCATTAAACTACATACCATGTATGAAGTGACGCTACCTATGTATGTGGCCATGTGTCTTGAACTCGCCCCATTTTGCGTTGCGCAGCCTTTTTGAGCTTATTTACGCCTTCTGAGGTTTAAGTTGACATAAAATGTTAAATATGCATTCCACCCCATACAAACTATACATTTCCTGAAAGGAAATTGCATGAGGAATCCAAATATGCCATTTAAAAAATTGTAGGAGGTATTGTTAAGTTATCCCGACTGAAATTTTCAGCTAAAATTTTACTTTTTCATTTGTTATCTTTCAAGCCATATTTTTTTAACCTCTGCCCCTATCTTTAATTGCTCATCATATTTGAACTCCCCATGAAATTTCCCTTCAGAAAATGTATACTTGTATAGGGGTAGGGCATATATACCTATTTTCTTACTTTTTCGGAAAATGACCTTTAATGACCTTTGTCCTGTGACCTTTGACCCTGCCTTTGACCTAAAACATAGCTTATCTAATACCTCTTTACTTATGGACACTTGGGTCCAAGTTACATGGAGATGGGCTTTTAAATTTGTAAATGGGATCAATTAAACAAATATAACGGCAATGCTCATGATGCTGTGTCTTCCATAGGATTTGTACAGCCCGCTTCCTCAGCCACCGCTTCCTCAGCCACCACCACCCTGAATATTCCAAAAACAAATGGACATATCTCCAACACCCTAAAACACACATTAATGAATTTCGCACAGCATGTAGTATGGAGTTTCAGCTTTAAATTGACACCACACTTATGTCTGTAGTACATGTGGTTGTCAAGTTATAAACATTTTTGGCGGAAGGATCTGGAAAAATGCAACACCGCCACCCTTTTTGGGTGGCGAGTTCAAAACACATGGCCATGTAGTTACAAACTAAATGAGGCCTAGGCCTGCACGTAAGTTCTAAAAACACTCAAGTGGACACAACCATAAAATAATATCACCCGAAAACTACAATGTATACTACAGACTAACAAGACCATCATGAATATTACGTATAAAACATTATAAAACATGACTACTAGTATTCACAAATGTAAGGAAGTTGATAGTGGTTAACGGGATTCTAATTAACAGCTCGGAAAAGAAAGTCCCCTCTTGTTCGAATGCATGGTTATATAATTTTGCGCACAATTAATTGAGAGTAATAGAATTGACATGTGTGGAGTTTTGTTAGTAGCCGGATATGATATGGCACTTGGGTAAAAAGAAATCAGAATAATTGAGAATTTAATTAAAATAAAGTTGCACAGCATCATACTGTGTAAAAGGATAAGCTTTGGGTATTACGTATTACCAGTACATAATGTTCTCTAAAGGAAAAAGCACGGTCACTGCTGGTACCGATTGATGACCCATGCTGAATGCTGACCGCCACTCATTTCAGGTGAGTTCACGTTAGGCTAGATGTAATTTCACACACCATAATCTGTTCAAATTTGCAACTACACCAGGCACAAAAAGAAACTCGTCAGTTATATTCATCCTTGCTGTTCAATAACTTAATAATTTTGGATTATTCTGAAATATACATTTTGTTAATTGGACATTTCATTCTCATTTGACACCCTGTTCGTGAACATTGAGCAAGAATTGACCAAGATATGCGCCTCCAAACTCTTAAACCCCAAAATGAAAAGTTGCAGTTTTAACGATTCAATTGTGCCTGTTACACTGTGTGCTTTATTGATTGGCCCGTGGTGCTTGTGTCAATACAACGATGCGTTCCCATTGAAAATCGTTGAAAATGCAACTTTTGATTTTGGGGTTTGAGGCTTTGGAGGCGCATATCTTGGTCAATTCTTGTTCGTTTTTCATGAACAGGGTGTCAAATGAGAAAACAAAGTCCAATTAACAAAATGTATATTTCAGAATAATCCAAAATTATCAAGTTATTAAACAGCAAGGATGAATATAACTGACGAGTTTCTTTTTGTGCCTGGTGTATATTTAGATAGCAACAAAATTCATTCAATTTTTAAACATATATAAATTTCACAATTAGCCCTCCTGTGAACCAACTGTACGTGGTAACACAATTCATGTTCACCACTGGGTCATAATTTCTGATGAAAGTTATAATGAATGAACAATAAATATATTGCCATCGAGCCAGGGTGAGGATGCGAGGTCAACATCATGTTTCATTTTGTAAACATGATAAAGATTTGTTTTGTAATCCTACTATGTAATCCTACAAAAAATGTACTATGCATCTGTAGAATTTTTAATATACGGGTGGCTTACATTTGTGTAAAATATGCAAAACAATGTGATGCTGACTTGCTGTCAGTTAGAAATAAACACCTCAAAAGAAATAAGTCCCCCTCTGAACATGTCATCATAACATCGTAAGGTTTCGTTTTGTACCAACAAAACTAACTTTGAAATAATTATATGACTGTTTACTAAGTGCTGTGTGAAAATGAGAGATTTCCATGACTTCAGGGCTGAATGAGCCTAAATTGAAGACAAAAACTGCCCTTTCCAAAAGTCACAAAGTAGGCCTATGCTTGTTAACTGCAAGCGTATTGGGACAAGGAATGGAACTGGCCATCTTACAACTCACTGTGCTGAACTCTGCACCAAGGGGATTTGCATGGCTGAATGATCAAGAATCGATACACATTACAGTAAATGTTCACTTGGTGATGATTTTAAACTGCACTCAAACACATGGGGTTTTCCATTAGTAACAAGCCATGAATCAACTTGTGACAAGCATATAGGCCTACTTTGTGACTTTTGAAAAGGGCAGTTTTTGTCTTCAATTTAGGCTCATTCAGCCCTGAAGTCATGGAAATCTCTCATTTTCACACAGCACTTAGTAAACAGTCATATAATTATTTCAAAGTTAGTTTTGTTGGTACAAAACGAAACCTTACGATGTTATGACGACATGTTCAGAGGGGGACTTATTTCTTTTGAGGTGTTTAGTTACTGCATCTTCCATAAAAGCTTGTTATGACATTAGAAATTAATTGGTATATCACCTTCAAGATATATAGCTCTCCTCATCAAAACACCATAATTTTGAAATTAATTCATGCAAGGTATCTATGAGTGACATCAAATACAAATTTTGCATGTGGTCTTTCACTGACAAACTAATTTATCTCTTCAATTTTAGTGAATGAATACTTGTAGACTAATGTTACCAATGTGCAATCCAAATTTGCTGTCTAATGAAAGAACAAAGAAGCCAGGGCAGTTTGAAAATGTTGCATTCATATTTTTAGTTTCTGCAGAGCAGTCCTTTATCAAAGAGTTGATGCACCTGTGATGTCTTCAGGTATAAATACAATACCTACATCAGTCTTACAGGCACTTTTTAATAAATAACAATATAATGCTGAAGTTGGTATACCAATGACAACCAGACATCATGCTTTCATGTACCACTTCATCCATCCTGTCATGTAAATGTAATTAGGGCTGGGAACCACTAGTAGTGATTCAAGGCAAAAAAATCATAATATTGGCAATGTTTTTAAGCTTAAAAAGAACTTGAGCTGAGCGCGAGTAATGTGGGCAAAATTTGACCTTTTGAAAAAATTGAAAAATTGTTTAATTTTGACACTATCGCAATGAAGTTACATTGCATGTCAGGTTTCTTTAAATCATGACATTAGAGTATAAGACAAATCAATGTACAGTGGAAACTCATTATAACGAAGTTGTCAGGGACAGAGAAATTAGTTCTTTATATCCAAATTTTGTTATATCAGGGTCGTAAAAACAATAAATAACAAAAGAATTTTGTATTTTGGTTCTAGAAAAATACTTCTTTATAACAGGGTTTTTCTTGTATCAGATTTCGTTATAATGAGGTTTTACTGTACTTGCACTAAATGTTGGTGATTGTCCCATGCAATTGCCTGCTTAGGACTTGTGCATTAGAATTTAGATGCATACATCTTAACATGTGTGCATTGATTTGTGTAAATTTCTCTTGCAGAAAATAATAACAGTTTTTAACTTGTTTCTATAACCATTATGACTATGACGGAGCACATTGATCATAATCTGAAAGTAAATTTTTTTTAGCATTTTTAATAATGTACCAATACTCTAGTGTTTCCAAAAGTTTTATTAGACGGCTTCAAAACAAAAAGCTGCTTTAAAAATCTGCATGGAATGGACTCAACAACCCAAACTTGATTTGAACAAAACTTGCTACTTACCCGTGCAGGTGTAGAACTTCTCGGCTTGATTCCTGACATTGATGTACTCGCCCCACTGGTGGAAGGCCCAGCACTCTGGAAAATTGGATTACTGGTAGGACTAGCCATGGTAAAAGTGGAATGGGAACTTGTTGCCGTGGAAATTTGCATTACACCACCTTGCAAGGACATAACTTGGGATATTTTGGGCATTGTTGGGTCACTGCTACTGCTAGTTTCATTGTCGAATTGTTGCGGTTGTTCCTCCATGCTTGCGTGCTGGAAATTTGTCGAGGCCATCATATGCGAACGGCTCATGTGGTCGTTTAATAATGTAACATTTGGGAAATTCCGACTACATACTGTACACGAATGTCTGCAAAAGAAAGAAACAAACTTATATACCATATTGTTCCTAATAAATGCCCCAGGGTGTGGCATTTTTCAAAAGGGGTGTTTATTAAAAGTATATTGGGGTGAAAATTGCAAAGTACGATTCACATCCGGTTCTTTTCCAGGTTCAAATCTAAGATGTTTTTGATGTTGATGTTTTGATTTTGATTTTTCCAATACAAATGCACAGATATTCATAGTTTTTTGGCAAATATAACCAGTTCTTATTGTTATTTTTGGAAAATCACAATAATGAATTCAAGTGAGGCTCAGAAAATGAAGTGAAGGTGGGTGACGGGAAACTGAAAATCAACTTTCATCAGCCTAATGGATTCCTGCAGACTTTCTATTACTTCATAATCTCTTCTGTGAAACCAAATCAAATCAACTTACCTGCTTGAATATCTCTGATGTATTATACATGGCAGTTAAATTAACCATCTAATAAGATGGGGTGATATGGTTTCAGCACATTGAATTTAACACTTAAAATGATTTCTTTGTACAATAATCTACATGCTGTTTGTGTTTACCTCTTTGGTGCTAATGCTCTCCCTAGCTTCACCCCTGCTCCCTTGCTTTTCATTCTCACACTCATTGATGACTTTGCATGGAATGCCTGTGTGTGTTTCTGTAAAACCTGTACACTTCTGAACGCCTTCTGACAAATCGCACATTGATACAGTTTGGGGGCTACTGAGGGAAGGTACACCTGTAATGTTGACGGATTGTCCATGTCTTCCATTCCATACGCTGCAGCTAGATCATTAGTATCATCATCCCCGATCAATAGACTTGGAATTGGAATTTCCATTGAGTCATTTTCACTCTCACCATCTTCTACAACTTCCATTTTAATCTTAGGTTCAAGTTCTCTTATTTCTTCTACATCTTGTTCATCCGTTACAGTTAACTGTAAGGGAAGAGGTGAGTCGTCATCTTCCAAATTGTTTTCTGTGCTTGTCGCATTCTCTACAGGCTTAGTGGATTTTGCCACAGGTTGCTCACTGTCTTTTTGCGTGGCTATGCTGACTTTAGGATACACGGGCATGCCTGTTTCTCCCGACACGCACATTTCATTGGACTGTTTGCACAAGCCTTTGGAACTGTACTCCTCCTGGAGTGATTCTGTGGCATAATAGAAGTTACCGTCATTGTCTGCTTCATCCCGGATCTTCAGAAGCACTTCACATCCCGTCTGCATGGCAAGCTCATGTACCTGTGAACAATGATTCCAACATCATGTTATATATTGCAGTCATCATATATGAAAAGATGTATCGTGCAGTTTTGCACTCCACTTGTACATGTACATGTAAGGTGTTATTGCAACAGGCAAATGGAGATGTGATACGATGCAGCTTAATTCAAAGTCTGTTTCTACTTCATTTCAACAATAACAACAGTCCCTGCTTAATATTGTCAAACAAAAATAGTAATAAGGCAGATACATGTAGTTCAGGATCAAAAATTGATGAAAAGTGCAAGCTACAGAGATGTAACAGAGGTGTTTGTAATTTCCTAAAAATCAAACTAGCCCTTGGCCAAACATCCCAGGCATCAAACATTTATTGGAGCTCCTCCGGGGAATAGGCTATGGGGTATCACAGCCCTAAAAACAAATTTCTCTTTAAGGGGGTACTACACCCCTGGCCAATTTTGTGCCTATTTTTGCATTTTTCTCAAAATTATAGCGCATTGGTGAAAAGTATGATATGTATATTATAGGGGCAAGGACTACAACTACTCCACTGAAAATTCAGCAACTCAAGCTTAAGGCATGTAGTTATTGATTTATTGATCAAATATTGGTTTTCCCTCATTTTTGACTGTAACTCCACAACTGTTGTCTGTGTTGAAATGAAATTTCCAGTGCAGTAGTTGTAGTCCTTGCCCCTATAATATACATATCTTATTTGTCACCAATGCGCTATACAGGCATGAGACTCCACTTTCCTAAAAAAAACTGAAAAAACTGAAAATGCGCGTGAAATTGGGCAAAAAGTACCAAAAACAGGCTGAAATTAAATAAATTTGCGAAAATTTTGAATATAAAAAACTGAATTCAGTTTTTAAACTGAAAATTCTCATGCCTGGCTATAATTTTTGAGAAAAATGCAAAAATAGGCACAAAATTGGGCAGGGGTGTAGTACCCCTTAACAACAAGGAAATTTGAAGAAAAAAAACCAAACCCATAATACATCACTGGAATTTGATATAGGCAAATATGGTGTGCCAAAAACTTCTTGCCCCTCCCCCTTGATTATTTGTCACTTCTGCATTCATGCTTGAATACCCTTGACTCACAGCACATACCACGAAAAATGACTTTCAATAGTCTTACCTTAAGGACAATGGTTTTTCTCAGGCTTTTCTTCACCCATTCCCGAAGGTCCTGGTTTTCTATGTATTGCATCATGTTTGCTGGAGTTGGTTTGGACCTGGATTCAAAGTTATAGAAAAGGAATGTTAATGTTAGTACTAAAGAAAGTTGAAATCATAAGAGCTATGTGAGATCTAGTGGAAAATATACATCTGTGATTGGTTTTTGTCCAAACCTCAAGTGTTCCAATCAGATTTTTTTTATATTGAACAAAAGCTAACACTTCCCCCTAAAAACACTTTTTTACATTAGTTCAACAGATAACGCAATGCGACAAATCTGTTGAAAATTACCTATCCAAGCACATTTTTGACCAAAATGTAGGTTTTAAAAGTCAAAACTTCAAGTGTTCCTTACAATATTTTTATGTCATTAAATGAAAGAGCACACTTATATTGGCCATATACTAGCTTCTTTAGAATGAGCAATTGCCAATTCTCAAATTGCAAACCTTGTGCAAAAATGTACAGATTTCGCCTGTTTTGTCATACGGTTGTAAATTCAATGAACTATGACTTTGGGGCCAGAGCCAAAATTCCTGTTTGTGGCGGGATGGAATTTTGATAGGCCTTTTAAATTGTAGCTCTGTGCCTGTTTATTTTATGGATTCTTTATGTTTTTAATATAAACAAGTAAGTTACAGACTACATTCACACACAAGAAAAATAGTCCTAAGAATCAACACGTTGCCAAGGTAACACAAATTCATTGATGTGGCGGGACGGAATGATAAACTTCATGTATTTGTGAACACAGTACATTTGTTGTACAAATGTACATCAAAAGTACTGGGATAAAACATTTGTTTCTAACATTGGTATTAACTTCAACTATCCTTCTTTTGTTATGGGAGGAATTGTAAAATTCACCCCCTTCTTTATAGTATGTTCATTAATTTTTAAAAATCATGTCAATGTGGCGGGACGGAATGTGGCGGGACGGAATTTTGTCCACCATGTCAAAATCAAGAAAAAAAGTAATTGATTCACTTTAAAACTGACAAAATTGTTTTTTCTTTCACTTCCAATGAAAAATTATTGCAAAATATTGACTGAGAAAGAAATTTTCATAGATTCCTGAACTTAAAAAATCATCTCAAAATGTGGCGGCGCCGTGTTTTACACCAAAGACCCTGAAAATAGCATTATTGCTGGCATCCTACCACAAAAGGCCTGAAATAGAAGAAGTTAAAATGGTTTTGAGCCTAGCAAAGTTGATGAATTCAATTTTTATGTACTCAGGAATGTTAATTACCATAAAAGTTGATATTTTGGAAAGTTTTGACTAAAAATTTTTTTTCGTCTCTTCCGGAACGTAAAAAATTCACCTCAAAATGTGGCGGGACGGAATTTTACACATATTTTAATTTATTTCTTTATTTTTACAAAGTCCACGGACATTTTTTTTCGTGCTGAAATTGTCTATACATAAGACATTTATAATACCATAAACAAAAAAATCCTATCTTTTTTAAATATGCAGTAACCATGGTAATATCAAATTTAACAATTCCGTCCTGCCACACCGAGAGGGCGCTACATGTGTATTTTATTGCTTGTATTCCAAAATTGACGGGCTAATTTTACATTTTTTTTGCCGATTCATAATCTTTGGTAAGTGGTCTATTAAATCAGAGGAGAAATTCACTCCTGTAACAATTTCTAAATTTTAGGTTGAGTGATGACCATTTTTGGCTCTGGCCCTTTGTTAAAGAGTGCTTACAAATTGATATGATTCAGTGGGAAAGAAAAGCCCCAAGAAAATGGTGGTCATTACATATGGGAATGCTAAAAATTGGGTGTTAAATTTCTAAATAAGGGGTCATTGGGTGTAAGCAGATACACTCCAGAATATAATTTAACTTCCTTTGCATTTCACTATATCATGTTTGAAGCAATACCAAAATGAAATATCTTTCAAATTTCAACGCCTATCGATGCAACCCAAGCCGGCAAATCCACAGCTACATGGGTGTCTAGATTTTGTCCAAACATGTGCTAATTTCTACATAAACAGAAGTGCACACATAGCTTCCGAGTCAAGTCAGCTTAAGTTAAGTCTTTGAGCAAGCACCCGACCCTTTGGAGCAATGGCTGGCGCATGCTCTCTATTCCAAAGATCATTGCGGAAACTCAAGGGCCAGTGCACTTGATCATCAGAATGTGGTCACTCTTGCTCAAGTATGAGAACTGTGGCGTAGCGTCATACATTTGTACAGGTATGTGACACCCCCCCCGATCAATTGGAAAAACTTAGCAAATGGCCAAAAAATGGCCTGTGCCTGCTCCCCCCCCAAAAAAAATTATGGTCGGTGACCCCCACAGGATGACTCACGCTACGCTTACCCCAGAATCTTAAAAACAAAACATTAACAAAACATTATTTTAAGGGGGTACTACACCCCTGTGGTAAATTTGTGGCTATTTTTGCATTTTTCTCAAAAAATAATAACACACTGGTAACAAAAGTTATGTATATTATTGGGGCAAGGAATCCAATTACTACACTGAAATTTCAGTGACTCAAGAAAAGCGGTTCAGTATATATGATAGGAAATGAGGTACATTCTAACGGTACCTCTTTTCTTATCATAAATAACGAACTCATATGTCTTGGGTCACGGAAATTCCAGTGTAGTAATTGATTCCTTGCCCTATAATATACGTGAATTCGATTACCACTGTGTTATTAGTTTTTGAGAAAAAATGAGAAAATTGACACAAATTTATCGAGGGGTGTAGTACCCCCTTAAAGAAGATTGTATGGATAATTTACAATAACCAATTATCATTGCATTAAATTCAATTAGGTATTTACATTGTTGTAGAACGGCAGTTTAAGGTTACACGAAGAAACATATAAAAAACGTATAAAAGACGTATAAAGTTGTTCTCTAAAACCGCGTTTTCTCAGCAATCAAATATCGCAGTGAGTGAAATGTTGGTGCATTGGATGTAGCTTAGCATTTTTGTGTGTTATATACAAATTTTTAGAATAAATTTGAAAATCCTTCGTTTGAAGCATTTTTACGCACTATGTTCACAAGATCAAAAACACGTTCCATGACGTTTTTTTCAAATGGGCGCCCTGTATAAATCCACGCCGAGTGATTGTTTTCTTCTTTTTCGTATTGTACTACAAATCGACCAAAGAAATAATGTTGCCATGGGGAAGAACCAAATACAGAACCGATTAAATTTTAAAAGCCCGTTTTTGGGGAAAATTTTGGAGAATTCGCTTGAGAAAAAGCTGGTTTGTGAAATTATCGATATCTTGATTACGGGACGTTAATTTAGACATCTGAATACCTACATTATTTCTCAACATTCTGCCAATTGCTATTCCATTTGATTTTCACTCCAAATTGAAGCTAGTTTTGCAAAAAAACAAGGTTTTTCTCCATCGGGTTCGTCCAAAATTTCAGCGCCGACACGCGTGTTTATTCTAAGAGCCATTATGCGGACGCAATTGTAATCACGTCATTAAGTCAAATTATAATTATATATCCCTTTGAGGACAATCAATTGTGCAAGCTAATGTGTGGCGAGCGGATAGAGCGTTGGACTTTGAATCTAATATGATGAATTTTTGTGGGTTCGAGTCCCTGTGTGGCTGAAATTTAGTTTTTTTTCCCTCTTTTCTCTTTTTTTCTTCTGTTCTTCCCTCTTTTCTTTTTTCATTTCTTTTTTTTCTTTCTTTCTTTTTTTCTTTCTTTATCTTTTTTTTTTTATTCACTATTTCTTTATTCTTTCTTGCTCCTTTCTTTTATAGTTTTTGTATATTTGATTGATTCGCTGACTACAGTGATTGATTGTTTTTCACAAATATAATTCAGAAATTTGTAGGCCTGCTAAGTCTGTCTTGTTGAATATTCCCAAATTCGATTTACAAATAATTGCTTTGTGATGTTGTTGTTGATGTTATTTATTTATTTCATCAAAGATACCAAGGCTCTATAAATTTAATATCAACACATTTTCTAGACGGTGGCGTATCTTCATGGGGCGGGCATATGGGCCAGAGGAACCCGGGGGATCACTCGCATTCCAAAGTGGTATGCATGCTCGTCCCAGCACCTCAAAAATGGACCCTAAATGGCGTAACCAGTGTAGAAAAATTTCACCCCTTAGTGGCGTAAGGCTCTGTAAATCTTACCCCTAAAATATATCGTAATTCGGCGTAATAAACTAAAATGGGCCCCTAAATGGCGTAAACTCTAAAACAAATCCATTAAAGTTGAAAAAAGATACCCTAAACGTCGAAACTTTACCCGAAAAGCACCCTTTTTTCTAAAAACGTCGACGCCGCCACAAGGACAAAAATTGACCCTTTTTCGACGTTTTTTGGGACGAGCATGCATACCACTTTGGTATGCGAGTGACACCCCCGGGCATAGTAAGTGCCCCCAATCGATTTTAAAATTTATAAAATCCTCATGTGCCCCCCCCCCCATCACGAGCTCCGGGCACGAGCTGAGCCAAGTTTCATGTCTTGACCGTGGATCGATATTCTATTATAATTATTAAAGTAGGCATATACCTCCCGCACGCTTGTTCATTTTCTGCATGGCTGTTTCTGTTATGAACTTACGCCCTCTGAAATCAAGCGCATGAAAAACCTTTCAGCTAACCTTAAAACCATCCAGTTATCAATTTCACATGCATAAGGTATATAGCAAAAATCTGCTGGCGCTATGCATGTTGGGAATGGATAGGAATCAGCCCTCGAATTAACCCACGGCACCCACAGCATTTTGCCGTGGGTGCCCATGCCAACTGCCGTAATGCCCTAAAAATATGTACTTAACCCAAGGCAGTCACTTGCTGTGCCCTCTAATGAAGTTGCTGTCGGTGCCCCAGCCCTGCCCCTCCATTATACAATCATCTATCTCTGTTTGTGTGTGTTTTCTTCACTTTTGAGAAATTGCCTTGGTGCCTTTCTCAACCTTTCAACAGTTGCCATGATGCCCTCTAGAAATATTACAAACTGCTGTGCTGCCTTGCCTTTTCAGTGAAAATCCAAGGCAATTTTCAATGTGCCCTAAAAAAGTTGCCGTGCCCCTTCAGATCCTTAATTTGAGGGCTGATAGAATAGGAAAGGTCCAAATTTGCATTGGTGCAGAGTCGGCATAGTCCGAGTCGGCATGAGAATGAGAATCTATCCCCATGCGGCGTATTTTGGGGGGCTTTGGGCGCCAGCCCCGGGTCAAAGTAAGGGGCGGCAAAAACGAAGGGCGGCGGAAGAAGAAGGGCGGCAAAAACAGGGCGGCAAAACGAAGGGCGGCAAAACGCAATTAGCAAAGAAAAAAGGGCGCAAAAAATTGAAAAAGCCTAAAAAAATTTGAAAAAATGTTGCTTTTAGGGCGCTAGCACCTGAATTCCTTTTATTTGATTTTTAGTACAAAAAACTACATAATTTATTCAACACATTATTCAATTTAGCTCTGTTAACCATGTTTATTAGATACCGGTATTTGAAGAATAATTGCAGTAAAGTTCAAAATCAGCACAGTTTTAACACCCAGTACAAAGGTCAAAGCAGTCGAAATTTACCAGGAACGCACATGATTCATACATAGCTTCCGGTTTTATTCTAAAATTAACCTAATGAACTTCAGAAGTGGTTCGAACATGATCCAATTCCAAAATTTTTTTTATCAAAAACATCGGCATAAAATTTACTACCGGTAATGAATTTCTGAAATGGCGGATGGTGCACCACTGGGCCTTACTATTTTTGGCTGCTCCGATAAGGAATGATCCGATAAGGAATGATCACATATATCCATACCTACCTAAAGTTTCCTTAGTGTGTTATGGAAGTGATTCAAGTACTTTTCCTCATTTTTTCCATATTTTGAGGTTTGCTGCATTTATCATATTCATTCGTAAAATATGTTTGCTAAAACGAATCATGTATTCATATGTTTCTATGTGTGCCCGCCGCCGATTTATCACCCTGATCAAAATTTGTTTTCAAAAATGGGCTGCCGAATTTGGCATGCAGGATTTGATCAGTGAAGATATCTATTCTCATACTCAGATTGCAGCTTATTTTAATACTTAATATATTGATTTCTTTTCATGCTTTAATACCGGTAATTATTTTTAAAGCATAATAATGACATAATAAACTAGAGCGATAACCGCACCATAGCTGAACCATGTGGCTTCGGCAGTATATTGTGGTAGGCCTATACTAAAGCCTCCATTCCTCCGCGATACGGAAAACGGGAAAAAATCACGGAAATTGGAATTTGAGCACGGAAAATCGAAAATGAAAAATTCTGAAAAAGTAAGCTTAAAATTGACAGAAAAGTAAGAATTTTCTTGAAAAAATATTTAAAAATATAAAAAAATTTGCTTTTCTCGCCGTGAATCTTGCTTTTTAGTGCTTTTCTCGCTTTTAAAAGATTCATTTCTACCACGAAAATCTATTTCTGTGGCGAAAGGTTGCAGAATTCGACAACCATTGCAGCTAAAAAAGCTAAAGTTTGACCTGATTTTCCAGCCTGAATGTACAAAAACAGTCCATTTTCTGGCACATTCAAGCAACAACACAAGTAATATTCTTTATTTACTACTCAAACCTTGCAGTATATTGACCTTTTAAGCTGATTTATGAGGACAAAATTTGTGTATTTTTGATAGTCCGGTCGGCAATTTCCATGCTTTGTTTTGGTATCACTCAGGGTATGGAGTCAATGAAATACTGCCTCACTCAATTTTTTTACCTTTTTTGATTTTCGCCAATTTTTGGGCATAAATCTCGCTTTTTTCTCGTTTTTATAGGGATTTATGAGTAAAACGGAAAATCACGGAAAATGGCAAAATTGCAAAACGGAATTTTGATTTTGTAAAACGGAGAAATGGAGGCTTTAGCCTATACCACTGTCACCCGGAGGTATGACCGCCCGAGTGGTGTTAATGAAAGAGGAGAAGTAAAGAATATAAAATGAACTAGAGGAACTGTGCCCTTTGCAAGGGCACGAGGTACCGTAAGTTAGGCGGATGACTGTGACGATCTGATCAAGCAGCAATACTGTGCAGGATAGGCCTAGTATTAATTTTAATCAGACTGTTTCATTAATTGCCGTTTTAATATAGGCCTACCTTGATCGTGAGAAGCTGGCATTTTGAAAACTTGACTTTTGACCTCTGTATGACCCCTTAATGAATTTTAAAATATTTAAAACATGTTAAGAATGTCATAAGGATCATTGCATTTAAATTCCAGCTCAATTGAAGCATTTTGAAAACATGACCTTTGACCCCTTTATTGCCCCTTAATGACCTTAAATGAATTTTAAAATATTTTCAACATGTTTAGAATGTCATACGGATCATTATGTTTAAATTTCAGCTCAATCGGAGTATTTTGAAAAACGTGACCTTTGACCCCTTTATGACCTCTTAAGGACCTTAAATGAATCTTAAAATATTTTTTTAATGTTTAGAATGTCATAAGGATCATTGCATTAAAATTGCAGCTCAATTGGAGCATTTTGAAAACCTTGACCTTTGACCCTTTATGACCCCCTTAATGACCTTTAATAAATTTTTAAATGTTTTAAACATGTTTAGAATGTCACAAGGATCATTGCATTTAAATTTAAGCTCAATCGAGCATTTTCAGTTAAAATGACCTTTTTGACCCCTGTGACCCCTGGATGACCTCCGACGTTTGGAAATATTTTTATCACATTCTTTATGTTTTCCTCTTTCATATGACACCACTCATGGGGTCATACCTTCGTCAACATTTAGAGATATGTCCATTTCAGACCAAATGGTTAGTTAGTAAGCTAGTAAGTAAGCTAGTAAGTAAGCTAGTAAGTAAGCTAGTAACATACACTCTTATAGGCTGATACCATTTCATGGTTCAGCAAAAATTACCAGGTAACTTTCAATTTCAAGGGGGGGGGGGTACATGTGGAATGATGCTGGGTGGGATAGGGGTCCACACACCCCTTCTGGGAATTTGTTAAAGTCAGTTTTTTTACTCATTCAATCATTTTGGAAGCTTTTAAAAGACAATTACCGTATTTCGTCAAATAGTCGCCCCCCTCAAATAAACGCCCCCACCACTTTCGATATTTCCATGCTATCATGTGTACGTAAGCTTACCAAGTTGCTCACATGGTTGATAATAGCAGCAATAAATGGCGAAAATCTGCATCGGCAACCCGGAAGTGAACCAAAAGTCAGTGTCAAAAGTTCATAGTTCGTCATTTTAGCGTGACTTTTAAGCTTACCTAATGATTTTAACGGGAATTGTCGTGCTAAAAATTACCTCTAATAACCACCCCCCCCTTGGGAAAATGTAACGCCCCCGGTGGCGTTTATTTGACAAAATACGGTAATTTTTATTTTTCATTATATTTATTTTTATTTTTGTTGTTTTTATTTTCACAGATTTGTATTACCTTTGAATTGGGTACATGCTGTACAAAGTTAGAAATAAAGGATCCATTTAGCATGCCAGGCACCACTAAGCGAGTAAGCGTGCAATGTGCATAGCATCGGACTTTTGGTGATCCCTGTTATCTTTTTTTATCGTGTCAGGCAGGAGCGCGCTGCTCATTAAATATTCATGAACATGATGAACCCAACACGTCACAAACACATGGTCTTATTCGGCCGATCAGAATCGTTTCAATTGACCCGACATGGTTTTATGAATGAATTTATGACCTTACTGGGCTCAGACATATGCATATATTCATTTATTTTGTAATATTCAAGATGGCTGCTCGATCCTGGCGTCAAACGAGCAAAAATTTCAATGACTGAAGATACTCAAATTTCATTTATCTGTAATTTTGGTAATAATTTTTTGTTGGACATGGTATATTTTTTCTGACTTAGCTGGAAGCTTATTTCAAGTGGTCATGATGGATTTTACTGCGGAGGATCCAGTTTTTCAACGGAGACGGACAATATGCATGAGGTGTTTTTTACCAAATTTTACAAAAATTTCACCGATCCTACGCACACGATTTGTCAGTTCTGTGCACGTGATGTCATGCAGTGGGTGCGTGGGGCAGTGCTAAGAAATTTGCATAATTTTAACTTGGTAAGAACTAGCCCTGTTCCACAAACCGCGACGCCTCTCGAATAGCGAGCGAAGCGAGCACCGAGATTTTGCAATTAGAGCTCTTGATATTAAAAAATACATGGAAATTGTGCCCACCATATGACATATGCCACCTATTGCAATATATTCTGAAGTAATCACACGCACAGGAAATAATCACACACAAAACAAATTGTTGCACATCTTTGTACACTTTATTTATGTCCCTGAAAGTAAGATTTACAGACAAGTAAATTCAAGTATATAAATTAAAATAAAAACAATCTGTACATGATTAGATAGTTCAGTGAATTTGAATTAACCAAATTTTCAGTGAGTGGCAATTTTCACATTATTTGTCTTGTGCACAGCATTTTGTTCCAACTTCTTCAGTCATTCATCAGTCAAATTCTGTAAAAAGCATTATGACTTACTGTAAAATCAAAATGGAAATTTTTGCACTATATTTATATTTTCGTTGACTTCGACTTCGTCTACGAAGATGCTCACACAGTGTCCGAAATAAGGAAAATCTGGAGGTTATCCCGAGGATAACTAAAGCATAAATTCTTCTTGTCCTCAATACATTTTGGTTGTCCCCATAATGTGTCATACTTTTGGAGGTAAAATATAGTGATTGTCCAGGGGATAAGTACATAGCTCAATATGGTTGTCCCCAGTGATTTTTGGACAAGAGGACAAGAGGATAAGTACTTATTTCGAACACTGTGCTCACAGAATATAATGAAATTCATCTACAACTTCATTTAACTACAAAGCTAACATAAGTCTAATACACCATGTACACACGATATAAATATAAAAAATCACAATAATTAGCCATTTAAAATTTTGACCTGCACACCCCTACCATAATTAATTGAGTTGTTGTGCATGTTTTGTGATTGAACAAAGGATGAAAGTGCCGACAAAATTCTAGGAAATTACAACAATCCACTTGGGTATATCCCTCTAGAACTGGATCAAAACGCAATTTTAGACTGTCAATTTACAATCTATTACCTTAAAATAAATGCATATACAGTTTATAGGATGTAAAATAGCATTAAAAATTGAGACATTACCTTGAGTTTTCACGACTTTCTCCTGTGACCTTTCACCTGAAGGCCCGGAAGTAGTGTTTACAGATATAGAAACCTATAATTATTTTTTACATGGCACAAGCACCTCTTTTGTATATATTTAGCTATAAAATATATATTTTAAATTATATATTTTATTATAATAATAACGTATAATAATTGTGAAACCAATTTTATTATTATTTATTTTAATAACGATGAAATCCTATAATAGAAACACCTACATTGTCACGGCTGGAGGTCAAGGACATTTTGATTGATTGAACTGGCGATGATGCGGACATAGACATGAAGGAAGACCAGGCCTGAAATCACCAGAAAACTACCGATGTTATGGAAATGGAGACTCTTGAATAACTAGTTTACATGTGTAGACTATAAGCTCTGAGTTAGAATTCAACCAAGACCTTTTCAGTCTTTTAAAACAGTAATTTACGGGTTTTTTTTTTTGGTAAGCTTAAAAAATTAACCATCCAATCACAATGAACCATCATCATCATGTCCATAAAAATTTCCCAGTAAACTTCTAGTTCTATTACAATCATAGCCATGACTTTACCCTTTACTTTGTACTTCTTTTTTTTTTGCGTTACGGCTCAACACTTCAGGTGGAGAAAGGGCAAAAGCGACACTTTTTACAGCGTGGGTTTGGAATTCCGAAAATCTGTAAAAAGGGTGGGGGTTAAAATTTTGCTGTATAAAGAGTGGGTTTCTAAAAAGCGTGGGAGCAATATGTAAGCGTGTGGGTAAAGCCTGAGACGAATATACCTAATTCGTCTCGGGGTACAATGGGTAAAGCTACCTATTGAAAAAAAAATTATTTAAAGTAATTTGATGATCTCTTGCTCTGAAGTGAAGTCAAAAACATTCATAATCATATTTTATTTTTTAATTTTGATTAAAAATTGCCGGAATTAATTTGCTGATGTTCTCATAAACGTCACCCATAGTAGAATCGACGAGCCATGAATTTTATGAATGGCCATGATTTAATAGTAGTCTCTACACAACGGCTTTGGCCCTCTCACTCCACACTAGATTTAGTCCCAGAGCGAGCGGACGGAACCACGGTGGCTGTGTAGAGATGATATATATCTCGGAATCGATTCAGGATGTCAGCCATGTGCAGAAGTTCATACGTGTTATTGTCGTCTGAACGAAAGGAAATTGATGATAAAAATGGTTTCAACACAGAGTTCGTTCCTAAGGGACCTTTTGGGGCGAGTTAATTGTGCCAATATAGTGTTGCAAATGTTTCAGATGAGTGTTAATAGATGAGGATAGATTCTGCATCAATTCGGACTCTGAAATGGACAATTGCGGGTGCAGATCGTGAGAACCCGGAAGTGACTATGTAATTGCTGTAGCGACGAAGCTTCCAAATTTGACAATGTTGTAAGCTTTGGTCACAAAAGCGTGGGGTTCAATTTCTGGTAAAAGGGTGTATGGTTAAAAAGCGTGGCAGAAAAATAAAAAGGTGGGGGTTTGACCCCCTGACAAACAGTGCCGGCGAGTCGGAATTGTGTGTGCGCAAGTGCTTTGATGCTTATTACTGGAAATGGTACTTAGTTGCTGCTTGAATACTTTGCTGGTTTCCTCCTGAAGCTTCCGCTTGGAAACTTGGCTAGGAGGTCGTTATAGTGTGGTTGTTTGTGTTGCCTAAATCAGAATGCAAACCTGAATGCGAGGTGCTACTACATGTAGTGTAAACATGATAAACCAATGGCGATCCTACATGTATATCATCAGCCTGCTACGCTAATTGCCTACTTGGTCATTTTTTGTAATTTTAAGAACAAAGAATGTGGTTCAAGCATGCATCAGTTTACGTAATTACCCTAATTATTTTGGATTGTTCCCTTTCATTTGTATCATTAGGCTAATGGAACTCAATTGTTAGTTTCCTATTGACCGCCCGCGTCACCTTTTCAATTTGACCAGAACTTTCATTATTTTCATTAAAAAGTCAATTATCTGAAAATTGAGATGGAAATAATTAAAATTGATACTTTCAAAATGGCTGACATCCCCTGCTGATCATAATGAGCAGTTTTTCTTAGTTGTAGGGGTAGTGGATGTAGTAAATAATGGAAATTTAAGGATTACATGTACCTCATGTTTCTAGTGATTACAAAAATTGCCAATTTCTTTTCATTTTAATAAAAACAAATTCAAATCTTTTCTCAATCTGTTGCAAAATGTCTGTAAAGATGATCTAAGCATTAATACCTGTTTTGAGATGGTCTTTCATCAACAATATACTTTGGTACTGGTGGCCGGTGGGGTACCTAAATTTGGAGAAAGTTGTTCATAAAATCATTGATTTTGTTGACATAATGGATAATGAAAAGAGACCGAATAATGAATAATGAAATAGCGACCTCGTCCTTTCTTTCAAACATCCAATCGGAAACTAATAATCAAATTCCATTGGCCTTAGGCCTATCATTTATTCATAACCTCATAATAATTATACGCGAAGCCTGTGTGATATGACGGTAATGAATGACAATAACTATTAGTCGGGTAATGAATGACAATAACTATTTGTCAGGTTTTGTTTTGGGCCTCTGGAGCTGCCGCTCCCTCTGAAAAATACCTCGGCCCAAAACAAACCCCTCCGATTTCACACAATGACCTCAAAATAGATGGTGCTCAGTTATTATTGTCAAATTTTTGTGCAAAGATTGGTGAATAAATATTTTTAAAAATGCATGCTTGAACCATATTTTTTTGTTCTCAAATGACTTGGGCAATTAGCGTAGCAGGCTGACGATACAATACGTCCTAGATGTCATACATCTCTTAGCTTAGTCCCAGTAAGACCTGCGCTCATTATCATTTACATTGGGTATTATCTGTTAATTGCTTGGCCTCAGGTTCCTCGCCTTTGGCGATGGCACCATACAAATAAGCGTCTCTGTGCAATTTGACCTATACTGTATCCATTGCCTACATATATGTTTGTCAGAAGTTCAATTTCAATAAAACACATCTCTGAAGTTTCCATAGTATGGAAATTATTAATGCTCACTAGTGATTCCTACATTTTATTATTCAAAAAAATTTGTTGTAAGTTGAAACAACCTCCACCCTTTTTATTTTACTCCCTCAGTCCCTCCCATATCAATCCACCCTTTTTACTGACAAAGTTTAAACCCCACTCTTTTAATGATTTTCCAAATTTCAAAGTGGAACCCTTAAAAAGGGTGCCGTTCCAACAGTGTGACTAGTGCATGAACAATATGGCGGCCATCTTGTTATTGTTATATTCATGACTTTAGAGTTTGATTAAAACATTTGCAATCCACTGTGCTGTGATACCTTCTGTCATCCATCCATCATCCCTTGTTCCTTCCATACCCATTCTTCCCTTGATCATCAAATGTTATTTTTGAACACTTTGTGACAATGTTTAAGTGATACCTAATTTTATCGCTGTGGGTCTTATTATGCCTGGCAAGTAACTTTTGTACAAAGGAGCAGTTTACTGCACCATATAGACTAAGCACCGGAGGAAAATGTGATCGCTGTTTTCGCGGCCGCAGTTTTTTGGGTGCAATTGTGTTTTTTCAAAAATTTCTTTAATTTTTTGTAAGTTATAGACCCTTAACTTTCTTGTTATTCAAGGTTGGAATCAGAGAAAACTGCTGTTTAAAAAAAACCACTAAACTAAACTAAAAGTTCTGAGGTTTTTATTCAAAGCTGGATAAAGTTGTTAATTTTAAAAACTTTTCCCACAGATTTTATACTTTGTGAAGACAAGATGCGATACATAGAAAACAGTGATTTGAGAGAATGGGTGAAGGACAACTTGAGGAAAGCACTCTTTCAAAAGGTATGTATTTATTATGCACAAAACTCTTGATGCAGCGACGCCATCCATCAAGCATACACTCCATGAAGCATGTTTTAACCATTTTATGACCAATTCTTTAGAGAGTAAAAAATCCAAGGGGAAAATTCACCATTGCATACTTTTTATGCCTCCACCGCGAGGCATACTGTTTTTGCAATGTCCGTCCTTCCGTGCTTACGTCCATCCGTCCTTCCGTCCGGAGGCTATATCTCGGGCATGGATGGGCGGATTAACTTCAGATTTGCAGGATAGGTGGGTCATGGTCAAAAACTCTGGCTACTTTTTTTTGAGTGAGTTTCAAGGTCATCTACTGAGGTAAAAGGTCATTTGAGGTCAAGGGGCCCATTTTCCTCATTTACCTCTTTTCTCGGAGACTAGGGGTCACACGTTCCTCAAACTTGGTGGGTGGGTGCATCTTGACCCCAGACAGAACAAGTTTGTATTGGTTAGTGGGTCAAGGTCTGAGGTCATGCAGGGGTCATTTGAGGTCAAATTAGCAAAAATAGTCATATGGCCCTGAAACGTGGTAGGTAGGCCTACAGTCAACATTTAGAGCCAAATTTTTGGAAGGGCATTTTGGGGTCATCTGGGGTCACCCAGGGGTCATCTGAGGTCAAATTAGTAAAAACTGTTGTATGGCCATGAAACTTGGTGGGTACAGTCAACATTTAGAGCCTAATTTTTTGAAAGGTTATTTCAGGGTCATCTGAGGTCATCCAGGGGTCATCTGAGGTCAAATTAGTAAAAACTACTATATGGGCATGAAACTTGGTGGGCACAGTCAACATTTAGAGCCAAATTTTTGGGCGGTCATTTTGGGGTCACCCAGGAGTCATTGGAAGGTTGTTTTGGGGACATCTAGGTGTTGTCTAAAGGTCAAATTCAGTCCCCTCTTTTAGGCCACATCACACCCTTTGGTGGAGGCATCACGGTCGACGCTGTGCGTCGAAAGCCGCGACATCCGAGAACCGCGGTCCATCTAGTTTTCAAAATAAAAAATGTTTACATAAATATTGTGCTTTATAAATATCAAAAATTACAACTCTCAACTTCAGAAAATCATCTCATTTCTTCTGCTCCCGATAATTGTTTAGTAATGTTTACATGTGCCATCTTTCAAAATTAGTTTTGGTATTGCTCAGTTTGATCGATCTAACACTATATTCAGATCATGTGTAATAACTCATAGAAAAATTTTAATGTGCAGATGAATTTGGGAGAGTGACGCTGTCTCTTCACTGAGAATCATGTTTGAACTTACAGAGCTACTGGGCAGCCAGTCTGTGCATCATGGCATCACCAGGGTGACATCATGTTCTCCCAATATGGTGCTTTATACTGGCATTTTGATAGATCATTGAGTGAAACAAAGGACAGTTCTCACATTTCACAATACAATGCGCCTCCAGCAGTCGCTGGGTCGAGGCCAAAATATGCAGTGCATCATGGGAAAATGAGTCGACATCCAAAGCCCGCGTAATACGAAAATTCATACAATACAGGAACATGCAACATTGTGGGTTTAAATGTCATTATAATGATGTTACATGCGAATGCACACTAAAACAACAATTTACAACTATAGTAGATCCATTTTCTAATTATTGATCACAGGGAATCCTTTGTGGAGCTGTTTTCAACATATTTATTATCACACTCGCGTGAAAATTCAATAGCAGCTAGAACGGCGATGTCGACTCTGGAGTCGAAAATTTGACTGCCAAAAGTAACCGCTGGTGGCGCATCGTATTGTGAAACGCGAGAATTGTCAGTATAAAGCACCATATTGCCTATTAAAAGTTGGAACATTTGTATAAAATCTAATCAATAATAGAAAACGTCTGCTACTTATTTAGGCACCAGAAACAAATTGGTTCGATCTTTGGATCGATCGACAGTCGATGCTGCTTCGATGCCTGTAAAAAGAACTAACAACTAATTAATGATAATTAATGCTAAATTTATATTGATCAATATCAAAACGTACTAGAGATTCATATGTATGTTATCACAATTAACAATAGTCAATTAATTGATTTCATAAATAATAAGGATCGACCAAGCATTGATGGTCGATCGAAAGATCAAATTAATTTGTTTCTATTGCCTTAAAAAAAATGAAGACAGGATTACAGACCATTTATCTTTCTTCCAAGGCATAGTTTGTTTGATGCAATCATAATGCTAAAAAAATTAAAAAAATTGTGCTGCATTTGATTTTGCAAACTCTGTTTGATGATAACTAAATTGTGTTTTATAGTAGCAGAGACCTAACTGCCATAAAAAAAGGTTAATGTGTATTCTAGGAGCAGAATTTAACCACACAAGATGTAGGACGGTCAACTTCATAGTAGGCTCAAAATAAGCTAAGGTGTCATAAAAGTGTAACACACAATTATTTTTCCAGCTCTTTTCTTTTGGTCTCCAACCAGGTTTAAATTATAGTATGCACATATATCGTTCATAATACACTAAAAGAAAGATAAGTTGTAGACCATTTACTTCACAAATTTAATTTTCTAGCCCTTGCGTACGTTATATTTGACAGACACAATTTTGATGATTTTCTGCAATCAAATAAAAATTTATAAAGTATTACATAAGGTATTTTGTGGTTATTTAGGTGTAGGACCTACAGCAACTGATTGTGGAAAAAAATGTGTCCAAATATTACAATAAGGAGGATAAATTGTTATAAATAAAATATGTGTGTCTGTCAAGCCATAACATACGCAAGATGTCTGTCAAATGTAACATACAGAATAATAATTTGGCAAAAACAGTAGTTCAAGATGGGAAATTGAATAAAGATCACATGCAGTTTATAAATCACATGTTTTAAAACACTTTTATAAACTCTCATCATAATGTGAACATCAAGTGATTTTTAATTTTTTAAAACGCATTATGATGTTACTTTTGACAGACACATACAAATCTTATGTATGTTACTTGCGCACAAATGTTTGACAGACAACACTTAACAATGGATTGTGTCATCAAAAAGCTTCTCCTCACAAAGTGATAGTGCCACAAAGCTAGGTGGAGCTAAATGCTATGTCATGTAGCATAATTAGCTGTATCACCCTAGTTTAGCAGGAATTACAGCACCGTCTTGCGTATGTTACTATTTGACAGACATTTCAAGAATAATTTTAAAATTGTTATATGTTCAAAAAAGATGGCAGCCACTTACAAATTGATTATAATATGGAGAAATGAAGTTATTTACAATAGATTTACCCTTTAGTTTATGCTTCAAGTCTTTGTTTATAAAATACTGAGGGACTTCAAAATCAATCAAAAGTTTGACAGACAATAGTAACATACGCAAGGCAAACTTTTAAATCCTTTTTTTGATCTGTTAACTTATAATTCATAATGCCTTTTTCTGTTTTTTTGATTGGTTTACTGCACCATTTTGGGAAACAGGTCACATGAATTTCTATAAGGATCCATAAAAAAAATTAAAAGCTGTTGAAAAAAGGCGTCTCTTGGCATGTTACAAATAAAAGTGTAAAAATAGGCATTTTTACAGCTATTTTTTATTTTTTTATTATTTAGAGTCAAAGGATTTTACTTAAATTGTGTATGCTATGTCTTTACTACCTAAACTTGCCACTAAACTAGCAAATATTCCATTTCTATAATTATTATTTTAAAAAAAAGATGTCAAAATATATGGCTATAATATGACACCTTAGCATATTTTGAGCCAGTAACATGTACAATTTGAATTTGTGCAAGAATTTTTATGCAGATTCAAATGGCGTCACCATGGGTCACTTGTGCATACAAGTATTTCACTTTTGCATACAAGTACATCACAAATCGAGGGTTTTATGCAAGAGGTTCCTGTCTGCAATAGCTGCCAGGTGTCATTTTAGATGTGTGTGTAATATTATGCAGAATTGAGTTATTCCATCATTTAATTATACACAAAATTTGGATTGGGGTTAGGATTAGCTTACCCGAAATAATTACATGAAGGATCGACCAAAAATTGTCAAATAATATAGCAGCTATATTCTGTCAAAGTATATTTGTATACAAGTATGTACGCTATGTACATTATGTAAAATGTAAGATTTGGTCAAATGTAAGATTGCGTCCATGCTGATTGTTTCATCAATTGTATCAATAAATTTTCTTTTTTTTTCTCCTAGGCTCATGCTCTAGCTGTCCAAACAGGTTGTGAGATATTGTTGAAGCTGGAAGATGGCATCGATTCTACTGGTAACCAGTACTATGTCACTCGCAGCCTGCAGGAAGCTTTCACCCACGGTGGGGTGTGTGAAAAACCAGGAGACTTGTGTGTGTCTGGTGAAACTGGTATGCCTATTAGGCAAGTGGTGAATGTAGCTGTGCAGAGCTCTATGGAACACAGTGGCATACATCCATTACTGACTGGTAACAGGGACAGTTTTGGGTTTCTCCCATCTGTAGAATCACCATCTAGACATGGGTCAAAGCATAAATCACCAGCCCATAACAAAAGAAATGGACCACATGGAACGGACACTTCCCCACCGAGTACCTCTGATGGTACACCTACATGTAGCAAGCGGGTCAAGACTCATCACCAAGACCAGGCATCTGCATCATATGAGAGCAATGCACATCCCTTGTCTGCCAGCAAAGATGGCGGTGAGAAGGAGAAATCATCACCAGGGGACCGCTTGACCCTGTCACCAGTACCAGTCAAGCCGTTTCCGTGTACCTGGTGTGGGAAGAGACTGAAGACTGCCAAATCTTTGCAGAAACATACAAAGACATTCCACTCGCAGGAGCAAGAAGCAGAAGTAAGCCGTGACAAAGGAGAATCATCTAAATCAACTCATGCGGAAAAATCACCCCTTTTCACTCCTATTAGTCCTGAAAGGTTTGTAGTTTTTGTACATTCTTTTAGCCTTGATTTTAGATCTGTTATACATTCATAGAATAGACCTGCAGAGTCACTCTGAGGGGTCCACTAATACATTCCCCTATGTTAAAATTTGTCAAATGTAGGGCTCAGGGGTGTGAGAGTTTCTCTTTTCTGCTGATTTCCTCGTTTTTGGTTGACAAAATTTACGCATAATTTTCTTTTATTTTCAGCCCATATTTGGTGTTTTTTTCCCTGATTTTATGCTGTCAAATCTAAAGATCCGACGTCGGCAATTTGTTGACAAAAAATATGTCAATAAAGTCATATTAAGTTCAGAGACCACGGTCAGCATCGTTTATTTACATCAACATATTACTGTCAATTACACATCAAATTAGTAGATTACCATTGCAAAATGAAGTCTATTAATCCACTATATCATTGTCATCTTGTGCTCAATTATTACTTATTATTCTCCACTCAAAATTGTTCAGATTTCCCCCTTGTTTTTCTCTTTTTCCCCATTTAAAACTTAACATCCCTCCGCCATGGTTCAAGTAAATAATCAGATTAGGTAAGGGTTTATGTGCAATCATCAAAGGCACTTCTTACCTTGGTGTGTTGTACACATCCTAAGCATTTGAAATGTGCAATATGCAGTCCCATCCTAGCTTGAAAAGTACATTGTACATTTATATAAATTTTTCCCTTAAGGGGGAATAATACCCTGATTTTCATCAGTACCCCTCTTCTTTTTTTTCTTGCAAATTTATGAACTCCATAAATATGTTCATCATCTCATGTCCTAAACTTATAAAATATCTCTACCTACAAAGTGATTTTAAACCATTTCAGAAAATCATTTTAGCCCTACATATTTTTTTGTTTACTGTATCCTGGTAACTGAGATGTGTGTTTCATAACAAACCATAATTTATTCTATTGAACATGTCCAAGTAGAATACATGAATAGAATACATTAAATCCTTTGTTATACTATCTATAGAAATGTACTCACTGATTATAACACTGAATAAATTAAATAGGCCTAATCTCTTCCACATAGACAATTTAATACTACACCATGTATGTACTTCTATAATGTGTTGTTAGGAAAAGAGATTAAAAAAAGGCTATAAGGTCATCAAAGGTCAGGTTATAGGTCAATTGGTTCAGGTCAAATTCAGGCATCAATTTTGAATACATGTGATAGTCTGTGATATCATACATGTCATAATGAGGCATCAATTTTGATATTTTGTCTGTTACTGGATATATAATGGAAATGTGTGAGGTGGATATACTACATGTAAAATACCTTGGGATGTAAATGGTGAGTACAATTTAGATTGCCTAGTTGAGATGGATTGGGCAAATAAATATAAAATAGTTACCAAAATCACAAAAATGAAGCTTACGGAAAACTACCTAATATGGTGGTATAGGTGACAAAAAATACATTCAATCTTTTTCAACATTGCTGTAGTGTGGTTGTGGTAACCTGTTACCTATGGCTTAATTAAGTTTCAGTGAAATAGTGTCGCAAGTTCAAAATACAAAATATAGCTCAACATTGAAAATAGAAGCATTTTAACCGGTTCGTTTTTTGATAGTTGTGGAGCACCAAGTTCATGAAGTCATAAAAGAAATCAGGGACCACTTGTTCCCATTTTACATATCAACATTATTTCCCTAATGTGTTAGCAACACATCGTCGGCTGTATTCCATAGTGGCGTATAGTGATTTTGGTCATTTTTTTGAAAATTGGCACATATGTTTTTAATGACGTTCTCTTTCATTTTTTCTAAGTCTCATCAGTCATAATTAGCTAATTAATTAGTAATTAATTAATTAAATGTATGTATAGTTACAAAGTGACATTTTTGTATTCCATAGTGGCGTATCGACCATACGCCACTTTTTATAGACATTTTATGATTGTGAAATATCGGCAAAAATGAAAAACATCGTATGTCATAGTGGCGTGCATCGATCGGACCTATACGCCACTATGGAATACTGAACGACGAAAAAGTAACGCCATAGGGATTACACGGCGACCGAGGTGGCGTCACGGTTAATGTTAGGTTAGGTATTGCGTTTTGTTTGTTTTCCATAGTGACGTATAGTTTTATTTTCAGTTTGCCAGCAATAGTATGTATTTATTTCTTTTGAAAAATATATAACAATAAAATCTATTTAGTTTACTACAGAAATTTCACATCATTTACAAAATATAATGAATGTCTGATTTACACCACTCGATTTTAAATTGGCATTTCTTCAAACCCGATTTTCTCAAAAAGTTGTTTATTCGCGGCGCCCCACTATACGCCACTATGGAATACGGACGACGACATATCCAAAATTTTAACGAAATCCGTTGATAGTAAGCTTTCCAAAATTAAGTGAATTTAAAACATCAGTGATACTTTTTGGCTTATACCATTAGAAGCATGTACGCGTCATTGATATTGATGCCACCAATTGAACGAGAAGATTTGCCCCTTCATTTTGCATACCACTTTGTCCAATTTCTTTTTCTCATTTCTTCACAAAATGCAAAATAATGCAAAAAAAATGCAATGGGTGTAGTACCCCCTTAATGGGCTTACAGCAAACCATTACATAAACAAAGGGCTAGTGTATACACTTACCCTTTTTACATTTTTTGAACATCAACTCAGCAGTCAGGAGGTCTAGAAACTACCAATTTGTGATTTTACACTCATTTTGTGGAGGCAGGTCACATACCGTAAACGTTCGCCTAATGGCGCACCTGGGCTCCTTTAGGAGCCTTGGGGTAAATTTCATGTTCAAATAGAGAGCTCCTTCCTCTAAAAATCCCAACAAGAATTAAGGGTACGTGCCCTGATTTGCTGGTGAGATTTTTATGTGAGGGCACTTTTAGTTTATGTGTCTAAAATTCCAGTTATATCAAGGGAGCCCATAGCGCCATTAGGCGAAAGTTTACACTATGGTCACCTCTTAAAAAATTGTTTTAATTATTGTCTTAATTATTATATTTTCTTTCTGTATTTAGATACCCATGCCAAAAATGCGACCAGACCTTTGACTGTCCTGATTACTTAGAAGCTCACATGAACGACTTCCACAAGAAGTTGTCGAAACACAACAAACCAGAAGCAGTAATGCCTCGCAATACAGCATCTCCTAGTTCCAACAAGAAGCGGACACCAAAACGAGACAACCAGACCCCCAAAAGAGATGATCATAGGGGAGATGAAGGTGGAGGGGGGAAAGTAAAGAAACAAGAAAGTACAACACCTAAACATGGTCATCATACTCCAAAACAAGACCATGGGCATCATAGTTCAAAACAAGAACATAGCAACCACAGTGAGAAACATGAACACAGCCACCACTCTTCAAAGCAAGAGCACAGCCATTATACTCCAAAGCAGGAACATGGCCATCATGCTTCAAAACACGAGCACGACCGTCATGCCTCAAAACATGAATATAGCCACCATAGCCAAGAACGTAGTCACCATACGCCAAAACATGAACAAAGTCATCGTCACACCCCAAAACACGAACATACTCCAAGACAGGAGAATCACACACCTAAACATGACCTAACACCCAAACATGATACAACGCCTAAACAGAATGTAACACCTAAAAGTGATGCAACACCTAAAAGTGATGTAACACCAAAAAGCGATGTCACTCCAAGGCACAACTTAACCGACCTTGCAGCTCCCACAACTTATCCTCTTCTTGGACTCTCTCCTCAGCATCTCTTTGTAAGTCCTCCAGCTTTGTCCTCAGCATCAAGCTCTCCACTCAGTGCACCAAAGACCCCTGGAGAAACAATTGAATCACAGTTTTCCTTCGATCATGACACACATACCTCCCTAGTAGATTTACCAGGATCTCCTGCTGGTTCACATAGTTCAGGATCGGAGCCCAGTCGACCAAACACGCCTGGTGACACACCGTCTATGTCTTACGAGTTTTCTGATGAGATTCAGACTTCCATTATGAACATACCATCAATCTCATCAGCCTCTGAATTGATCCAGGAGAGTCCGGCAAGTCCTGTTGAACATTATACCCCACCAAGGTCATCTAAAAGCTACAGTATGATGTCACCGGACTCAATGGCTCATAAAAAGCAGACTTCCCCTAGAAAGGTACCTTTTATCCTTTAATATTCATAAATAGGATCATGATTTATCATCAGTAAACCAGAGCAGTTGTAAATCAAATAGTTTATCAATAATGACTTTGGCCATTGTTCATTTCAACTAAACCTGAATAAGTTGTTATCATGCTTTACTAATTTCCCAATGTACATAGAGGGTCTGCCTGTGACATATACTGTAATACTGACTGAAGTTCTTTCAGCATAAAAATGTTTATTTCCCGGCAAGAGAGATACATTTCGCTCTAACTTAGCAGGATTTCCCACCATTTCTTGTGTATTTCTTTATCCAGAAAAGCACAATTTCCCTCCAAATTACCAAATTTCCTGGCAAGAAGAATGCCAAATTGCTAATTTTTTTCAGGCCTGCTGAATGCATGGTATCAGAAAACAATAGCCACATTTCAGTTATATAATCGGCTTATTGTACCACAAAAATTTGTCAAAAGTTCCACACAACATTTAATGGAATGGAATTTATTCAGATAGCATGCCTGTTTGATGAAAAAACCTACTCCCAATTAGTTGATGCTGCAATGTAATCTAATGACATGATCCTAAAACAAAGTTGAATTCAAAAAATAACTTTTCACTGGTACAAACATCAAAATAATTACATACTTTGTTGTTTTCTTTTATCACAGGGTACTGCTCGAGGAAGTGAAATCAAGTCGGCAATACTAAGTACTCCTGGGCCGATAGTGACTACACTCTCGCTGCAACACAACGGGCCGCATTCTGTCAGACACATCTCCAGAATACAGTTTGAGTCGGCCATCCAAGGTCTTCAGATCGNCGACTTCGGCTATGTGGTACCTCTAACAGTGAAAGATAACGCTGTGCTTGTGTTTGTCAAGAAGTCCCCTGCTGAGATACAGGAAGTGTGGCAAGAGAAGGTGGCGGAGCTCGGACTTTGCTCATTAGAGAGATATAGAGAATTGTACAATCTACCTGCACCTCGTGTTATTTCAGAACATGTGAAGAGTCAGTTGATTGAGCAAGGTCATGTCACAGATGAACAAATGAATGGTATTAATACATCATATCTATATACTATGAGTATGGAGTATTAAAGTAATGTAAGATATCTTGATTTGTCTTTGCCAGGAGCACTGTTTAAGTAGCTATTTTTCACATATAGAATTTTTCACGATTTCAGACAAAGGAGACCTTTGTGCATGTTGGTATTTGTTGTAAAATTCTTGCCTTAAGGGGTACTACACCCATTGATTTTTTTTTTTTTTTTTTTGCATTTTGTGAAGAAATTACCAAAAAAAATTGGACATAGTGGTATGCAAAATGAAGGGGCAAATCTTCTCGTTTTATTGGTGGTATCGGTATCAATGTAGCTTACATGCTTTTACAGATAGAAGCCAAAAGGAGGTACATCACTGATGATTTAAATTCACTTCATTTAGGAAAGCTTACTATCAACGGATTTCGTTAAAATTTTGGATATGTGTTGCTAACACATTAGGGAAATAAAGTTGATATGTAAAATGGGAATAAGTGGTTCCTGATTTCTTTTATGACTTCATGAACTTGGTGCTCCACAACTATCAAAAAAGGAACTGGTTAAAATGCTTCTATTTTCAATGTTGAGCTATATTTTGCATTTTTAACTTGCGACATTATTGCACTGAAACTTAATTAAGCCATAGGTAACAGGTTACAACAACCATACTACAGCAATGATGAAAAAATTTGTATTTCTTGTCACCTATACAACCATATTGGGTAGTTTTCCGTAAGCTTAAGTTTTGTGATTTTGGTAACTATTTTATATTTATTTGTGAAATCCGTCTCAACTAGGCATTCTAAATTGTACTCACCATTTACATCCCAAGGTATATTAGTATATCCACCATGCACTTCTCGATATATATCCAGTTAAAGACAGAATATCAAAATTATGCCTCATATGATATCACAGACTCTCACATGTGTATTCAAAATTGATGCTTAAATTTGACCTGAACCAATTGACCTATAACCTGACAATACGGTGACCTAATAGCCTTTTCTTCTCCTAACAACTAATGACTATGCATCCATTGTATACGTGTTTATCTAATTTATTCAGTGTTATATCATGGTAGGTATTTTGCATGCACCACTATAGATTTTCTATAGAGAGTATAACAAAGGATTTAATGTATTCTATTCATGTACCCTACTTGAACATTTTCAAAAGAATAAATTATGGTTTGTTATGAAACACAGATCTGAGTTACTAGGTTACAGTAAACAAAAAAATATATAGGGCTAAAATGACTTACTAAAATTGGTGAAATTCACTTTATATGTAGATATATTTTATAAGTTCAGGACATGAGGTGATAAACATATATATGTACTTAATAAATTTGCTAGAAAAAAAAGAAGAGGGGTACTGATGAAAATCGGGGTATTATATCGCCTTAAAGGATCGGATAGCGATGTTTGCACAGTATTTTTTGTGGAGCCTGAGAGCACATCCAACACACCAAATTGCATTCTGAATGTGAGGAATGTCCTTCTGATAATTTTGATTTTTAGAAATTGGAGATATAAGTTATTAAAAATTGACATTTTAGACATTTAACAGTCCTTGAAGTAAACTTAATAAATCTAAAGATGGAGCTGGGAGGAAAAATCAGGTCTTTTTGGAAAAATGTGTATCTTCAATACAATTTTTCAAATGATGGTCGGCTTTTCCTCCTAGCTGCATACACTTTAAG
This sequence comes from Amphiura filiformis, assembly GCF_039555335.1. Taxonomy (NCBI): domain Eukaryota; kingdom Metazoa; phylum Echinodermata; class Ophiuroidea; order Amphilepidida; family Amphiuridae; genus Amphiura; species Amphiura filiformis. The sequence continues at coordinate 52,764,328 of NC_092644.1, read as the reverse complement.
TACATCATCATTAGATTCATAAAGTTTACATTGAGGACTGTTAAATGCCAAAAATATGAATTTGTAATAATTTACCATAAAATTTGTATTGCTAATTAAAAAAAAAAAAAGCAAAATTTCTTAATATCAGAAGGACATTCCTCGTATATAGAATGCAATATGGTGTGTCTGATGTACTCTCAGGTCCCACAAAAACTACTGTGCAAATGTCGCTATCCAATCCCTTAACAATTTTATTATTTGACAAGTTTCATATAATTTGCGTGTTGGTAAATTAGTGGCATACCCTCTATTGGTAAAATTCAGGACAATAATACATTTACAAAAATTAATACTTGTACAGTATGGTTTGAAAGAAATTTACATGATTATTGCTTGTGGGGCTTATTGTTTCTCACTTAGTGGTAAATTATTTCAAGAAATATAATTTCAAAGCAGGAAAAATATAGAGATAATTAATATTGTTGTTAGATTGTACAGTGCACCGAGGCCTTGTGAATTGGGTATGGTGCACAATAAATCTTTGTGTGTGTGTGTTTTTTTGTTTTTCTTTTCATTTTTTTTCTTTGACAGTAATTCATCATTTCATTTGTTGTACAACTTCATTTCAATGACAGTAACATAAAAAGTTCATAAAAGTGCAATACATTTTTTGTCAAACCAAATGCAGATAGACATTTATGCGATGTTGGAAATGGGATAATGTGCATTGAAAAGCAATAATATTGGTAAAATGACCGGAAACAAATGTTAAAACTTATTACCAAGGGCATTTTAAACATATTATGTGACATTATCTGATCCACTCAGACCAAATTCAGAAATTTTTGAAAATTGAGTTATTACCATTTCTAGTTCTAAATTTTTCTATATGCGTACTGCTGTTGAAATCCCCACATCCGGGGTACATGTATGGTTGCAAAATTTTGCACTATGTATATTAATTTTCTTGCTGTATTTAGTTGTATTTTTGCTTCTTAGTTTTGCCTTTATCTCAATTTCATTATTGCCAACTTTGGTTTCATTTGATCAGGTCATGCCACATTATAACCAGTTGCATGAATGCCCAGTAAATTGGACTCACAAGCTCACATGCGCAGATTATAACCATCAACTCTTCCCATCGACATTACATTGGTCAGTTAACATCTAATCTCTTTGAATTTACCCATCAGAAATTCAGAATATAACTTAAGTTCTAGAGGGTTCATTTTACGAATGGTTCCTGCCATCCCACAAAGTTCTGAAAAGTAAAAAGTATGCTTCTGCTACTTATGACAAAATGAGTTCAAATCTTTGTGAAATGATCCCTGGAAATGTAAACACAGGTGAAGGTCAAATGCACCACAATGTTTATTAATGTTGTGGTGGGACACTATTTCTTTATGTAAACAGAATAGTATGATTTGATTAAGTCTGTCTTCACCTGACACATGACATCTCATTTACATATATTTGTATTTTACCATGAATATTTTTGGATATTTTTTGATAAAAGTGATTATACAGATCACTGAGATCAGCTCATGAACAAAATGAAATAAGCAATAAATAAAACAACTCCAAGATAAAAAAAAACCTATTTAAGTAACACATTGTACAATGTTTACAATAAATATTTAATAATAATGAATTTTAATAATAATTTAAATTTTTGTTACTTTTTTACAATATTGAATTAATTATTTAAAATATAGTGGTAGAGTGGATCCACAGGAAACACTTGTGTGTTATTATCTGGTACATGTATTTTGTGTTCACAGGATTTGTGTTGTCAAGTATTCACTCTACTGTGTCAGCTATAATCAATGTATAGTTTGATCAGCTAGTAATCGGCGGGAATTGTTAGGCTTTTACCACTACACCGAAAAGTAGACCCTCACTAAGAGTGACATAGTTGACCTGTTTGGTCTATATTTTGAGTGTTAAAGAAAGTAGACAATAGTATATGATTTTAATCAATAATTTTTGATGTTTCTTGCGATATCACAAGACAATTCTCGAAATAAAATATATTGATATTAATCCGCGATGTTATAAGGCCTGCCGATTACAAGCTGATCGTAGTATATTTGTACAGCTGTACAGTTCTTCTCACATCGGGTTTGGTAGCGGTGTCACTGCATGTGTTAGCTTGTATAACCTTGGATTGTGCACATTCTCTTAATCTGAGCATAATACACTTGTGTGTAAAGATGGCATAATTGAAATGCTTTTGCATATGCAGAAACACTTTTTGATTTCACTTCCAAACCAAATAGTGAGAAGAACTAGGGTTAGTGTCTATGAATCGCTTTTCAGTATTTGTTTTATGGTGCAAACATTGATCATGATCAGACGTGTTTATATGCTGCAAACCTTCCTTGATTTTTACATAAATATTTCTAATCTTAATTTCCGTTGCACCAGCAGCCAGAATGAGAACAATGTTTCTAGATCAAAGTGATTAGTTCGAAAGCTGACAACCAGTTACATGCTACGGTCATAAATTTATGTCATTGTCATCATGACCAATTGCTTTGCTTTAGAGCAGAATTGGCTAACTCACTACCCTATGTGACTTCCAATGCGACCTGCGATGCCTCTCCTTCCAAAGACCTGCTACATGTACATTCAGTACAGAACCAAACAAATCCCAAATGACAATAAGGCCTGCAGGTTCAGCCAACAGCTATTATATAACTTTTCTTCAGAAAAATTGCCCCTATCCAGTTAGTGTTACTCATTTTGTGGGAGCTATTTTAGAAAATACAGTTTGGGTGAATCGCCCCATCATCCTATATTGTTTGAGTCGTGACTGAAGAGTAACACTTTTACTCGTTTTCAATGTTTAACATTGCATTAGCATGCCATGATTGTGACATACATGTGTCCCTGCCTTGTGGTGTTCCTTGAGAAGCCTCATAAATGCAATTTTTAAAATGATCCAGCAGATTCTGCTTGCCAGCTCACAGTTTTGTCTATTAAAATTATATGATGTATAAAGCTTGTTGATCATCATAATTCTTGAGTCTGGAGCCAGTTCACCCATGTAGCCTGCAAATACATTGCACATAATATGCCATGTGATACCCAGATCAAAAATGGTTGTTCAGCTATGATGCTGTTGCGTATTTAATTACTTTATCATGTTTTTGGAATTCTGATGAATTTTCTATTCTTGAAATTTGTAGATTTTGTAATTTAAGTATATTCCTCCTTTGTGTACGAAATTAAGCTTGTTATATTATCGGGCTATTCCAGTTGAAATCCATACACCCTATGGAGGACATGACCTTAATCTACTATGCAAGGGGTATAGATTTCAGGTGGCATCACCCATTCAGGTAACTCCATTTGAAATTCACACTCCCTGTGTGGGAGATTAAGGTCATATCTTCCATAGGGGGTACACAGATTGCAAGAGGAATAGCCCATTGCAATAAAGAAGTGTTTGGGGGAAATTAATAACAATTTGAACAAAATATTCAAAGAAAATCACTAGAGATTTACTGTAAATTGAATGGAGGATGGTGCACCTTGTTGAGATCCAAAAGACCTTGAAATGTTATTTTAAGAAGAATGATTCATTCAAAATTTATGTTGAATTTATCATTATTGAAAATGAATTTGTCATTTAAAATGATCATAAGGTACGGTAGATATAAATTTTATTTATCAGTATTAACATTTTCTTTGATCGTGTGATAGATACAGATGTACATTTATCAGTATTAATACGTTAATTGGCTGTATTATCAGTAAATCATGTGTGTAAGTTTATATTGGAATTTCCTGCAGGTGAAGCAGCACTTGCTCATCAGTGCTCAACATGACATGTGTCTGCAAACCGGCAGATGATCATGTTTCTTCTGAAAACTATTTTGTAATTGCAATTTTATGTAGTTCATCACAAATTATGAGTCAACGCACATAAAGCTAATGAGAGTTGATAGTGAGTTTTCTGTCTCCCGTCACCTTTCTACAAAACAATATGCTACATCAGAAAGTAATTTTGCAAAAATAATTCATTATTTTAGCATTTTATTGAAAACTTAATGTTTCAGTTCTGTTTTGTACATGTACTTTTGATAGTCTCTTGTGTAAACATACCTCCTACATAGATGTTGATATACTGAAGAAGCTAGAGTATATTATTGAGCTGTCATTTCTTGCCTTTTGTTTATAGTATACAGCAAGGTACTTCAGCAGTCTGTAAATACAGAAGTGGGGTTCTGATTGGCTAATTGAATCACATCATCACCACATCGGCACCTCATTCGCCGGACAAGCTGAGTAGCATCATGTGACATACATGTAGATCTTTTTATGCAATTAGTGAGAAAAGCGATAGAGCTGTGCTGAAGGACCTTGCTGAATACTATACTATAGTGTGATAGATAGCCTGGTAATGTGTTTTATTATTATAAATGCTCAAAAATAATGAAACAGCCGGCAAAAATGTGTAGCGGGAAACTCAACATCAAAGTTCATTAGCCTAAGTTAGGGAGGAGGCTATTCTCTTGGTCGGGCTGACGTCACAAAGGGGAAATAGCCTTGTAAAACCAGTGTGCGCATGTGCAGTTCCCCTTTCTCGAGCTGGTTGCTATGCGCACGGTTGTGCAAAGAGGACGAAGGGGACAATGTTCCCAGATGGCCGACCGAGTGAATATATGCAATAGTTCATTGCAACTCATTTTTGTACGCTGCATTTGTAACATGCATTCAAACATGGCAGAATTTCCCCTGTTTATATCCCTTGACCTACAGCTCATCAGAAAAGTTGTAAATTGCAACAAAGGATTTGTGTTTGTTAGTATTTTTGTAATCTACAGTATTATTATAGGCCTTGAAATTATGTGTTGCAAAATTGCAATTGAGAAACAGATTAAGGTAGTGAGTGCACTGCAATGCAGCATATTTCAAGGCCTGTTAGGTCAAGAAAAAATAATTATTTGCTTGTCCATGCTCCCTCTGTGGAAGACAGGGTGATCGATCACAATATTTTATAGGTCATAAACAAAACATGTATAGACCTAATTAACTTAATAAAACAAAGACTAATTATGAGTGGGATATTTATCTTCTGGACCACTCCACCATAGTTTTAGAATTGTGAAGAAACTAGAAAACTTTTCAGGATATCAACAATTCTGAAAGAAAAACAACTTATGGAATTTCTAAAATTAGTGTTGGTCGGTCAGGGCGAGGACAAGCAAACATGTTTAAGGTAGCCTTGTCTAGTGTTTGATATGGTAACTTGATTATGCATGCAATTAAAAATATGAATATAATATGCTGACCCTACTGCCCTTTCTGACAACTTTTTTGACATTTTGTAGTAAAATACAGATATTTTGTATGAACCACTGTTTTATGCGATCAATGAATTCAAATTGCACTTGCACATCAGGACTTAACAGGTCTAAAGTCACAATTTTGTGTGATAAATATTTAGTAAAATGTTCTTGAGAGTATGATACGGTAAATATTTACCCCTGCAACTGATTTTCACATGTTTATATGTGACATGATCTGGTCCATGGGGGCCAAAGGAGGCATGCATTTTTGAAAATTGAGTTATTATAATTATCACCTTATACAAACATTGAGCTATCATATACTGAAAACACCAGAGGTCTAGCACACTTGGTTTTAAAGTTATGAAGTTTTGCGACGTCTATTTTCTTATGTATTTTATTGTTTTTTTGACCCCATATTTTTGCCATTATCTCAATTTCAAATTTGCCGCCTTTGGCCCCCATGGACCAGATCGTGTCACATATGGTCATATTATGTGGAAAACGCTTTTTCTTAACTGTTGTCATTTATTCGCTGTCGAAGTTGGGTAATAATCGGATTAACTACCATAGCAATAGATGTATAACATTTTTGAATAGATCACCGTGCACTACAAGCAGGTTGCACTCATCACCTGTGTATATCTGCATTCATAGATTGAACACAATAACGCTCTTTTCAAAGATACTAATCTTACAGGTGTGAGTGATTAGCATTTCTGTGACATCTATGGTTCAATAATAATAATAATAATAATGGAGGGTTCTTAGTAGGCGCACAATCTTCAAAAGAACTCAAGGCGCACAAACAATAAAGACAAACAAGTTACATATGTGAATCCGGAAAAGCACGAAGAAAAGATGAGTTTTAAGTTGCTTTTTGAACTGCGTAGCGAATGTAGTAAGATGGAGGCTGTTTGGAAGCGAGTTCCAAACAGCCGGGCAGCGAAATGAAAGGAGCGTTCACCAGCCGATTTTAGATTTACACGGGAGATTTCAATAATCTTTCAGTAGAAGATCGAAGTGATCGAGCTGGTTTGTACGCGTGCAGAGCGTAGCAGACAGATAAGTTGGTAAAGTATCTTCAAAGTGCCGAAAAGCAAAAACAGCTAACTTATACTGAATCCGAAATTCTAATGGCAGCCAGTGAAGCTCATATATGACGGGGTGATATGCTCATACTTCCTTTTCTTCATGATTAAACGGGCGCGCAATTTTGTATTCTTTGAAGTCTGTTAAGTTGGTCAGTGGTGATACCAGTCAAGGACGAGTTACAGAAGTCAAGACGTGATGTAATAATTGAATTGACAAGACATGATGTAGCTTTATCAGACAGATAAGGCCGAATACACCCAATTCGTCTTAAAGACAAAAATGATGAACGGCAAACTTCACTGATGTGACTGGACATGGATAACGTTTGATCTAATCTCACCCCAAGGTACTTAACAGACTCCTGTATTTTGATATCAGAATTCAAAATTGTGATGGAATTACTAGCAACCTGCTTAACACGCAAAGTGGTGCCCACAATCATAACCTCGGTCTTATCTGTGTTTAGCATTAGCTTATTGCTGTCCATCCAACATAAAATGTCACTGATACATTCCTGAATTGCGATCTTAGTTACCTCAAACTTCTCAGGAGGACCACTTTGAAATACAACGGTATCATCGGCATACTTATGGAAAGAGCAATTGTGAAGATTGATGACATCTGAGAGGGATTGGGAATATAATGTAAACAAAACTGGCCCCAATACAGAGCCCTGTGGAACCCCGCAAAAAAGTGGGCACGGATTTGAAGTAGAACCATTAACAATGACAGATTGGAATCTTTGTGACACGTATGAATGAAACCATTTAAGAACATTGCCACTGATACCGAAAGTGATTTCAAGGCGTCTGAGAAGAATTGAGTGGTCAAGCGTATCAAACGCAGCACTGAGGTCAAGGAGGGCAACGAGTGAGACAAATTTCTCATCAGAGTTTTTGAGCAGGCGGTCCATGACACTCAGTACTGCGGTTTCAACACTATGACCCTTCCTATACGCAGATTGATTTATTTCCAATAGGTTATTGTCAAAAAGGTGTTGCTGCAATTGACGAAGAACCACTCTTTCTAGAAGTTTTGAGATAAACGGTAGATTGGATACCGGTCTGAAGTTCTTTAGATTATTACAGTCAAGTCCATGTTTCTTAAGAATTGGAACTACAACAGCCTCTTTAAGTTTAGATGGAACAAAACCTAATAGAAGAGACTCGTTAATGATACGAGTGATTAGAGGAATCAGGCTCTCGGCACATTGTTTGACAATATATGTTGGAAGTGGGTCCAGGATGCAGGTTTTATTGGGCATTTCCTTCATCATAGCAACAATATCCTCTTCACAAACCGGAGAAAAATTATCAAACACTGGACCATCATAAATAGCAAAGCATGGAGGCTGGCAATGCCGAGAATCTAATTCCTCTCTTAGGCCTGTTATTTTGTCAGAGAAGAATTGGCAAAACTTGTCTGGCAATTCATCTACAGGAATATTAGATGGGAGGGCACGAGATTTTGATTTGCCCAGAAGCTCATTTGACACATTGAAAAGTTGTTTGGTGGAAAAACCGACAGAGTCTATTTTACTTCCATAGTAGTCTTTCTTCGCGCAGTAACATGCTTGATAGTATCGCTCCTAGCATTAATATAAAACTCTTCGTGAACAGACAGTTTTGTCTTGCGCCAGAGTCGTTCGCACGTCGACGCCTACGCCGCGCATTCCTGACTTCTGTGGTGAGCCAGGGGGCGGATGGTCTATCCTTAACACTGCGAGTGGTCAACGGAGCATGCTGATCGAGTGTCTGTCGGAGGGTATCATTATAGGTATCAAGAAGACTATCGACAGTCAAGTTATTCATGCTAAGGGACATCACAGACAAGTCCTCTTTCAGTTGATCTGTATCAATTGCCCTCAGATTTCGCGAGGTCACAACACGTTTAGCAGGAGCAGGTCTTAAGATGATAATCTGTCCTAAAATAGCAAAATGATCCGATATCCCACGATAAATACGAACATCATTAAAAGTTATAAGAGATCTTTCATTCCGCATTACGCCCAATCGAGAATATGATTCTTAATATGGGTAGGTTTATCTACAAGTTGCAAGAGTTGAAAGTCGGATAACACAGCATTAACGCGTTTCACACAAGATTCATCAGGCTCATCGAAGTGCAGATTAAAGTCAACAATGAATGACAAATCACTGTTTGAATCCGCAGTATGAGGAAAGCATATCGACAAAGTCGCCCATGAAACCATTAAAAGTTACATTATTCTTCTTGGTATGATGGATTCTATATAAACAAATGCATGTAACTGAAAGTTGGTTAACACACAACTTCATTTCAACACTTTCAAAAGAAGAGTAGTTCAACGGAGTAAATTTGACATATCTGGATAAGTTGGATCTAATGATGAAAGCAATTCCACCTCCTCTTTTTCCGCAACGTGGGAAAGAGTAAGACTTGTAACCATGTGGGGTCATTGTACTTTCATATGCCTCATCACCTTCAGCATATAGCCACGCTTCAGTTAACATTAAGATGTCTAGGTCATTATCGAGGATAATTTCAGAAATGTCAGTAGCTACATCGCGACATGATTGAGTATTAAAACACATCCATTTCAGATGATCACGATTAATTTCCACGGGAATTTCCATAGGCTTACCATTTTTGCGGTGGTAACGTTTACGTGGTAGGCCAGTGCCAATTTCTAGCGATCAAGTTTGGAAGCCAAATCTTTAGTCAAGCGTGCAGGTTGAATAGCGATCAATTGATCACGATTGTACGATATTCGTTGCTCACGATCAATGATGGATGTCAAATTACTCGGCCTTGGTTCAGCTTGTTGGTCTGACATGTATAATGGCGTATGCAATATAGGTATGCATCGTGAAGAAAATAACACTGCCAGAACCAAGAGATGGTATCGTGCTAGAACCATAAAAGATGACCAGGAGAATGAGATCGCCATGGCAAACCATATATCCAAAATTCACAGAGCAACACAGAGTACAAACACCAAAAATAAACGCAAACAGACGGAGCATGAGATCGCTCAAACCTCGCGGCAAGCGACCCAATGACCCATAGGTACCGCGTGAACGTTGTAGTGCAGGGCTATCTATTCAAAAATTGCTATGGTAATTAATCCTGTTACATCATCACTTTGAATGTATGTAATTGGACACTCAGTTCATAAAGTGCCAAAATAAAAGGGTTTTTTCTTTGTATTTCAAGATTTTGGAACATGGAAGAACTAGCAGAAGCATATAAAGAATACTAATTAGTTGGAACCACATATTGATCAAAGCAAAATGAAATGAGTAGAACATCTAGAATTAATTTAATTTTAAGAAGCAGCTAAATCAATCATGCTTTTTGTTGTGTTTTCTATGTTTAAGGGACAATACAGTCATATTGGTGTGATCACAACAGGTTGCGGAATGGGATCCAAACCGTATTGTATTGTTTTCTGTAAACAAAGGGAGATGTTACCTATTGTTTTACACTGAAAAATATCAACTTGAGCTTGATAGGGCTGGTTAATATTGTTATTATGCATTTGGTAAAATCACAACGATATCATTTTTCATCAAAGTGCAGCGTTTGCAATGTATTACTATTATATGTTATATATTGAGATGTCAAAATTGTACATTGCCGGCACTCTTTAAAAAGCAATATTGTAATGTAACATTTCCATAAGAAATAGTATTTCTTTACCACAAAATGTAAGTTTTCACTGTCAGATATGTCCCCTGTTAATTTTAACCAAAATAGATGAGGCAAAAAAAGGAAAAAAAGACATAATAATTCCAGCGCATATGTGGCCAATATGTGTCATTCTGTTTATTGTTACAGAGGTTGGTCCTTTTTGATGTGTTATGACCCTCCCGCACAGTGTCATCACTCCGATATCTACATGGCAGAAATCCCCATGATAGCAGGCCGATTGATTCCACTAGTTCTTCAACAGCCATGCATGGCCCTTTTGTTCCACCATGTTTAATAGTTTCGAGAGAGGGACGGAGGGACTCTGGCTTCGTGGCAACTAGCAAATATACGATAGATTGGTACATTTCTTTCCCACTTCGCATGCGCCACACACCACTCATTGGCTTGAAGGACTCATTTTTTATGTTCTGCGCATATAATTACGCATCTTTCACATTAACAGAACTAGAATTTTTTTCAATGCACAGGCTGGAATTGCAATGCGCCGACTGAAGCTTACCATATTCTTTCCACACACATATATTCAAGTGCAAACCTTATAATAGGTTTTTTATAGAAAATTACAGAATATATTCATAGTTTTCTACTCATGTTGAGGTGTAGGCATTCAAAGATCTAACATAGGAGTATCAATAGCATATGCCATGCATAACTCAGTCGGCCAAATTCACACTCACTATAAATAGATATAGATAGCCCTTAAAGCCAGAAATTTTGCAGGGTATATTAATTACTAGAATACATTGCAGTTGGGTAAAAATTTTGAAAATTATTGAGGGCACCCTCCTCAGCAAATGTTACAATATTGCTTTTAATTCCTGAAGATATTGCATCACCATGATATGGCTCATTTGATTTGTACAAAACAACACAACCTCACGATGTTTAACTACCTTGTATTAATAGTTACTGGAAGTACATGTATATAATAAATGATTTTTCTGTTTTGTCGAGGCATTTGCAGAAATATGAACAGATTTGAGATGGATGTTTGACTAATTAATAGTGCTCATTATTAGTGAGGGAAATCTATGTATCCTTTGCCTCTGTATGCTGTAAGCCATCTTTGTCTTTGCCTTCTTCTACTACGCTTTCCCATTCTTGGTTGCTATTCTGCGACTCCTTTTGTCCACCTTTTGTCATTTTTCTTGCAATGTGTCCTGCCCATCTCCATTTTGCTTCACCAATCCTTTCCATGATGTCCTTGACGCCTGTTTTACTTCTTATGTCACTGTTTCTGACTCTATTAAGTTATTAAAGAACAAACCTTGATGGCATCCTATAAACAAAAGCCTGTTAATTGGGAAGCTGTCCCCCTCCTCTGCCCTGAAACGCAAGTGTCAGAAGTTTCAACCCATATTTCTAGGATATTGATAAGAGTTGTACCCTGCGATTCGATTGGAAATTTTTTTGAAGCAACCACTGTGGAGCATCAACATTGAACTTCAGAAAATCCTTCAATTTGACATACATATTAAAATCCTGAAAAAAATCAACTTGACCCATGTTTTTGCAGTCTAACCTCACTTATCTATCCGGCCATGATGGGACAAAGCAATGACCACATTAAGTAAATTAAATTATGTGCAATTCTACATTGAGTTAAATACTTCATTGCATGAAATCCAAGGTCTTCCTGACCCTACTAAAGAATAGGCTTTTATTTGTAGGACGTCATCAAACATGTCTGTTCATCTACTGAGCCCTTTAAGAATAGGTCATCCAAAGTTAGCTTTTCATTCAATTGTGGTCGAATGTAATCTTCTACACCTTGTTAGTTAGTGACATAGGAGAGCATGAATAAAATTGAATTGAAATTGAATTGAATTTCTCTGGATGCAGTATTGAATCATGCATGTCAATTCAATTCCACAAAGCATTTAGTTTACACATGCGTGCAAGGGCATTGTTGGCATTCTTGAGGGGCAAACATGTGAAGTAAATGATGTCACTATTGAACTCGAGGTGAAACAAAGTGTAGAGATAAAATTGTTGCCCGTTAAATATTAATATGGCTACATGTACACACCCTGGGGGTCACTCTCACACACAAGACACAAGTGCTACCCACCCACATCTGGCCTCTGAAATGCACCGCAACTGGTGTATCTTACACAACCAATTTTGTACCCCTAAATGGTGTAATAGTACAATGAAAAAGCTAGCCTAAATTGTGTAAATGTGCTTGTTGGTTTTGGGAACCAAATGGCACCTGCCCTCCCCAACTTGGATTTCCCTTGGCAAATATCCCAACTATGCTACTTGTTGTACAAGTATCATGTAACTGTAAGATAACGACATGCTAGAATGCTAGATCCATGGCCATGGTACTTTCCATATTTACAACTTTTTATTAGAAGCATTTGACTACAAAATTTAGGACATATAGGACTGGATGGGATCAGATGACAGGCTGACAACACATTAAATAAGATGTAAACAAGGGCTTCAGATCAAACTTATTTTGTGTCTTTTCAAGATGCTTTTTATTAGTATCAAATATTTTCATATTTACAAAACATGTCTACACTGTGTGTAGGGTTATACTAATCATGATGTTTAAGTCACATGATACGCTATAACATTACTGTTTCATACATTGTTTTGAAGAGCCTCAAGGTGTGTCCCCCACTCCTTTGAATGTTTTTTGCATCCTTCAACATGTTTATATTATAGTTACTCGCCATAAACATATTTCTTACTAATCAATGCTAGGGCTGAAAATAATGTTATTTTCCAGCATACAAAATTAAATTCAAAACGTTTTTATAACATTTAAATGTTGGGTTTATAAGAAGGGCCTAAAATGTTTTTGTATCAAAAATACTACCAAAATATCAAAACATTTTTAGCAAAACAAAATGGGTTGTCAACATTTAGATAACATTAACTGCAAATATTTGGCACAACAAATGGATATATTTGGAACATTTTAAAGAAACTTTTTATATAACCCAACATTTGGACCTTTCTGACAATGCCTGTGCGCCCATTTGAAAATGTTACGAAAATGTTTTGTGTTTGCTACAAACCAAAATGTATTATACTTTGAATTAACCCATTCACTGACATATAGGCCTCGGATTGAGTGTACATGAGGAGTCAGTTCATGCAAATATGTGACACGATCAAGGTGAATGAGTCGCATGTCGACCTTGGTCGAAAATGAGTTTTACTTATGTTTCTAAAGAGAACATTGAGAGCTTTTAGAAACTGAAAACCCCATGTTGATACGACTCTTTGCAAAGTTACGTTAATTTATCAATCACTGAAAACAATATAGAACAAAAGAATTTTAACACTTTCTTTGCCAATATCTCAAAATCAATATTAGCGACATCCGACTCATTTCCGTTGATCGTGTCACATATTTGCATATAAAATCAAACTATTACCACCAAGATGCAGATGGGGAATGGAATAATTTGAAGAGCATTAGATTTACCAGCACACTTCACCAACAAGCCATTCCACAGCCCAATCACTTTACATCCACAGAGTGCGCAATAGCAATACGATTCATCTCACCAACAGAAGTAAAAAATATAGCCTTACGGTGCCCCATTACATCTAGGTGGAGTGTGGCAAGACAAGTAAATGCCCTGTGCAAGTGTGAAACAAGTTCTTCTGTCCTAAATGCATGGATCTTATAAATACAAATGGGGCAAAAAGGTCACATTACCAACTTAATGAGAACATATTTTATTTAGATATCATTTAAAGAATGACTGGTCATAGCTTCTGACAGGGTGTGTGAGATATCAAAGGCTAATCAGGATGGGGTCATGCTCCACCTTATTTTAAGTATATTATAGCATCTTGAAACTTGCAACTGTCTACAAGCCTCATCAAAATTTTAACTTGGCACTTATTTGCCAAAACCTTTCATACTGCCAGATTTGGCACACATTCAGGTCAGCAAAACATTCCCCACAGTGGGTTTCCATACTATTTTTCATTTTGCCGAGTCAGTGACGACAACATAATGAGGCAGCTGTTTCACATCTGCATGTATGTGGCACCTTTAAACATGTTCATATGTACGACAGTGCTTGTGAGCTGCGCTCAACAAAGTATGCACTGACATCACTGACTTGCCCAAGTGAAAATTAGTATAGACTTAAGGTGTCACAGGTAATGTGGGGTTCATTCTTTGTGAAAATGGAATAGTTGTATTCATTGATGGCTCGTAGCTTTTTTTTAGCCCAAATTTCAAATGGCCATGAAAGATGGTGGCTTATTTAAAGCATGGGTCCCTGATATACAATTGTTATCTGATTTGGAATGATGACAATTGATGGACATTGTCTTAACCACTTAAGTCCAATGTTCAAATGAATTCCGTCAGCTTGTTCCTTGCTGGTTCCAACTCTGTAATGCCAAGTTGGTCATTTGTAATTTGGAGTGATGTAAATGCCAATTGATGGACATTGTCATGTTCATGTCTCTTGGCGAATTCCATCAGCTTGTTTATACAGTTTTTATCAAATACATTGTCTTATGTTCATGTCTCTTGGTGAATTCCATCAGCTTGTTTATCCTTGCTGGGATCTCTATAATGCCAAGTTAGTCATATGTAATTTGGAGTGATGTAAATGCCAATTGATGGGCATTGTCTTAACAATGAATGTCCAATTTGTCATTTTAGTGCTGGTCGGCAAGACCTATAATTCCCTTGAGTGCCAGTCACTCAGGCTGAGTACTGGTTGCTGCCGACCACCGTGGCTACAACCCTGCGAATGTCCAGTGTTCAAATCTCTTGGTGAATCCTTTCAACTTGTCCCTTGTTGGTACCTGTAATGCCAAGTTAGTCATATATAATTTGGATTGATGACAATGCCAATTGATGGACATTGTCCAATGTTCAAGTCTCCTGGTGATTCCCATCAGCTAGTCCCTTGCTGGTATCTCTGCAATGCCAAGTTGGTCATTTGTTCTGATACCTGCTGAGCCTGATTGTGATAGCTCCGTAATTTGTTCTGCAAACTAAGATGGAGCTGTAAGAAATCATAGAAATATCACAAAGTAAGAAATACAGTTTTTATAAAATACATTTCAGCTATTGTGTTGATATTAGAGAGGCGTGGTCTGATTTTTTCATGTTCTGTTTTGCATCTTAGATTGAAGCCTACTACTAAAACAATGTGTTTCTATATTTTGAGCTCCATATGCAAAGTAAAAATGTGACATGATCAAGAGGAATGAGTCAGTTGTCGCTAATATTGTTTTTGAGATATTGGCGAAAACAGTGTTCAAATTCTTTTATTTTATATTGTTTTCACACTATTTAAATGAAAAATATCTCAGGCGATAAGTTTAAGTGGGATGAGAAAAATCTCAATTTTAGTCAGTAACTTGTTAATAGAGAGACAGACAGACATGGAGGAAGGAGGGAGACATGACAGAAAATCAGACAGGTGAGAGAATCAGAGAAAGACAAAGCCCACCCCTATGTGTTAACACCAGTAACTGAGGACACACACATTTGAATTTTGTCACCTTGGAATGGCTGTGATAAAGATTTTACTTTCCAAGTGCTGACTCACACTACACCACCAACTGCGGTTAACTTCAATGCTTTCTTATGGCATTTAAAACCTAGAAACACCATATGTGATGCGATCAAGCAAAATCAGTTGCAACTCGTAAATATTGATTTTGAGATATAGCCAAACAAAGCATATATTTCCTTTGATTTCCTGTTGTTTTGGAAACTCTTTAATTGTTCATATCTTTGCAAACTGCAGCTTTGTAAATGCCTCTTACTATCCTATAAGAAACTAAAAATTTAACATTTCCGCTCTTCGACTAATTTTGCTTGATCGCATCACATATGAATCATGGACATCCAAAGTTCCTGTGAGTCCACTGTTGTAAAAAGACTATGTGTCCTTGTTTGCCAGTGTTACAAACACAACTCAGACATGTACCTTTTGCAGGAGAGGTTCATTGGTAGCATCTCTAAGAGCCCTTGATAAATGATCAATAGCATTGTATGGTAGCCACACACTGGGTGCTGTAGCCCTGAGTGGAGTCTGAAAAAAGTACAAAAGTATACACTTTATAGGAAGCACAAAAAGCAATAAAAAATCAGAAAGTATAATGACAAGTATCATAACAGATTGTAGATAATATATTGTGGAATGTTCATTTTCCAAAACCAAATTTTCGACATTGTCTTCAGAGTGATGGAATTCCCAACATGCTCTCTGCTGTGATGACACAGCTCTATTTTGTGGTGGCATGTTCTTGAGGGGAGGGTCACAGACAAAACTGAAGAAGTATGTTGACTATGTCATACAAAACTGTCAGGTCGGTGTCAAAAATTTGGTTTTGGATGATAAAAATTACAAAATGAACCTCTTTGTTAATACTAATTTCATTTTATTTTTTGTGAAGTGCGGATCTTTCCACCATAAGATTTCAATATCAAAATCACCATTTCAAATAAGTAATGATCACATTAATTTCTTTCCTTCTAGAAAAGTTAACTTTCTCTTCACTGGAATTTGAATCAAGGACCTTCTGACCCAATATCTAAACCAGTGCATGCTCTTACCACTACAGCCAAAAAGGATTCAGTAGTTGGAAAATTAATGCACTACATTTATATTTTGTGTGTAACCTTACCTATGAATGAAATGTATTCTGCTAATTTCAAGGTTATGCTTGTCTTTTTCTCATAGGCCAAAAATAATTGTCTCAAAGCTACTGCACACATTGTTTCGCGGTGTGCATTTGTCTCCAAGAAATCGGACAATTCAATTTTTTTCCCTTTTTTATTTTTACAAAATATCAGTACCAAATGTTTTTAGAATTGTGTGACTGACACTCTCAATTAGGCAAAATATTTCATTATTTGATAAGAAATGTAAGCAACTGAAATAAGTATTTAGAACATTTTTCAACTGGAATTATTCAGACTTACTGTAAGACCAAAGTATTCTGTGCCCTTGCCCATAACTGCATCTATATACTCTAATGCAAGATAGGTGGCTTCTTCCAACATGTCATAGTTGATGTACAATGTCAACAGCTCTGCTGCATGCAATTTCTGTAAGGTAAAAAAATGTTATGAAAGGTAAAAAATATTATTAATCTGTTTAATTAAAACAATGAACAAAGATAGAGTGAGCAAATTTTATCCAAACGCCAGTTCCGAGGACCATATTCATGAACTTATATGTTACTCATTCTATTTAGTGATGGGTCGAATTATAACTTGTGTGTACAATACGCTTAGTAAGGGTTCCATGTTTAAACCATTGCTAATACTTCTGTCTGTTCAATAAACTGTAGAGTATTTTCTACGAATCAACACTTTTCTGCACAAAGTGAAAGAATCAACAGTTTCTCATGTATTCTAAATGATAGTAAGGGTGCACTATTCCAAGTCTTTCATTACACACGACATCATCCATAACACAATTTAAGAATTTAATGTACCAAGATCAAAGACATACCTAAAGTATACTATTCCATTTTCTACAGCCTGAATGAAATACTCTCAATACTGCATTAATATAATATGATTTTATAAAAAGATAATTGTGCATAATCCATCACATGAGTGACATTGCTTTTGGTGACATGATGAAGTTATGTGTGTGCTAATAGCTATATGCATCATGGGATGTGTGCACAGTCAAACAACCCAAATGGGCTATTCCATTTGAAATTCATACCCCCACTGTAGAAGATTTAGTTGTAGTCTTCCACAGAGGGAGTATGGGTTTCAAATAGAATAGACAATTGGGTAAGTTCAATTTGAAATACTCAAAGTTGTGGAAGATATAGGTAAAGCTATACAGGGGGAGTAAATAATAACCCTAGCCAATTCCATCTGAAAAACAAACTCCCTCTTTGGAAGACTTCTCTTAAATCTTCCACAGGGGTATGACCAATTTCAAATGTAATAGCCCAATAGAGGTTATCCACTTTACTCATGTGTGACCTCTAACAAAAGGTGCTGCTTCCTGTAGTATTCCTCATTCAAAACAATTCAATGCACAACAGATTTACCTGCATGTCTCTTGGCGGGCTATTTTGAAACAGTCATGGTTGCACATGTAGGTACTTCTTTTAAACGTTCTAAATAAGGTATAGCAGTCACTGATAGGATATGCAGCTTTTAGAACACTGATAACCTCTATAGATACCTACCTTGTAAGTATTAACTAGCCACTTGGGTAGATGAAATCCTACTGATAACAGCCTGTTGACAACACACTTGTAGTAAGTATGATCACCTTCCTGGTCATATTTGATCAGATATGCTCTCAGTAATCTCCATGCTATATCAGCAGGCCTGCATTAGGTATGAGAATAATTGAAAGATGAACATGTCACTTGTGTTTATGTATGTATGATCATAACTAATGCACAACTCAAATATGATTAAGACTAAAAATATCACTATGATGAGTAGGTATGCATGATTTCTTATTTGGGGTAGGTGAGATGGACTTGGTGTGCATCAAATTTAATGCTGCTTTTTATGAAATCACTGTAATGTTGAGGTTATCATCACAACAACACAACTTCCATTAATATGATCACTTTCTTCACTAATTCAACTATCAAATATCATATAATTGAAACACTTGGGTTTATCAACATTCAAAGTGTCAATAGATTCACTACATGTAAAACACCCTTTTTACAAATAGTCCAAATAATAATTCACCCACATAATTTCACATAGTTTTCATTGATGTGGTGCTCATCCTTAATAAACTCTAATCCAATGTGTTATGCTTTTGAATTAATATTCTTACCCAACATCTCTTGAAGGATTCAATTGTCCTAGTTCATTGGCTGACAACCACTTCCAGGTCAGGTCATCTGGCCCATTGGATGACAACTTCACACATCTGAAATAAAAGAGTAGAAAATTACTGTTAACAGAAAATATTGGGCAGTTAGTTTGTTCAAAAAGCACAAGTTAATTTCATATGTGGCAGTAAATTGTATAACTGAGAGCAGTTTCAAACAAAATATATGTCACTCACCAGTATTCATGACAATTTGTGATAAGCTTTTTTGTACTTATGATGAGTGAAATATTTTATAGAAATCAAAATGGCTTACTTTTACTTTTGTTGTCCTTTACATTTTCGTACCATGAGACAAGAATTTTCACCATTTGTAAATAAATGCATTTTATTTTGACAATTAGTGAAGCAACCCAATAAAAGTGATGCAAAAGAGAAAAATGTAACACCGGCTGCAAGGCTTCCTGCTAGCTTTCAAATTATGAAGTCCACATGGACTTCATTAATCTGACAAAAATGGGGTCCACACACCAAATTGTTTTGGATCTGTAGTGACAAATTCTCACATATTTACCAAGTTCTCTTTCAAAGTATGAGTCTCTGTAGACCCCACAATCTTCAACATTTCAAAAATATAAGATCTCCCACAATATTCCACAAAAAGATCCAAAGACTCTGATTATCATTCTAAATTGCAGCATCAACTTACTTTGTAGCCAGTCCTTCAAACACTGAATTCAAAGGCAGTTTGAAAGTCTTGCACACAGTGACTGCTGTGTCAAACAGACCTGCTTGTACTAGCAATGCTAAGGTCTCATCAGCAGACAGTGAAATACCTGAGGGGAAAAAGATTGAACAATAAAATGACATTAAGACATATGGCAGGTTGAAGGTCTGCACAACAGACTGAGAGATTTAATAATCTGAATTAGTAATACAGCAGTTTTCTATAACACACTGGCAGCTGTGTCAAATAAACTTGTTTGGCCAACAAAACTTACATCTCATACAAAAACAGGGAATTAAAACAAGAATTTACTGTTGTTTATTAATACAGCCTCACAACATTTTCAACTAAGGATTGCTTGTTCTTTTCTGATATTCTAGTTCTTCCAAAGAAGTCCAATATGATAGGAAAATATTATAACCGATGACCCCATGTTCACATTCCCTAAATAAGCTGTATTTTCGCTGGAAAGGGGCCGGGACGAGTCGGCCATTTTGTTTGCAAAAGGCATGTTCTTCTCCCGCGTTACCCGGAAGTGGCAGCACCAGAACAAAGGACGTCATTTCTGGATTTCAGCCGGAGCGGTTTACGTTCACTGCCGTGCATCAGTATAGGCATCAGCGTATCTAGGTTTTACTAAAGTAAAACATCTTTGTGTTCATCTTACCTGTCACATGACTTGAATCTTGTTCATGATTGGCTAGTTTTAATCTGGCTGATAAAAGCAGATATTCTTTCTCTATCTCCTTCAGTTCCAAAACTGTAACTTGTCGTTTTACTGTATAAATGAAACATTGAAACAAAACACCATAATGAAACCATGTGATTCATGCACAAACTTTGATTCAGTTGCTTCCATGCAGATGTTCCTCAAATGCATACTTTATGAAGACCTCAACAGCTGTTGGATTTCTATGCAACTTATTGGGTTGGTCAGGTCATACCTGTCAATCAAGCTTTTGCCCTGTTACTGTTATAGGGATTTTTTAGTGGCATTAATTTTTGGAGATAGTTTTGAACAGTTTGCAGATTGTTGATATTTCAGTTCATTGATCACTTTGGGTCAGAAATATTTTTGATACTAAGTTAGATAGTCCAAAATCTGAACATTATTATGTTTTGATGAATCCAAGTGCGTGAAAATATTGGATCCAACACATAATAATGATAAAATTGGATGCTTTACACCCAATATTTAGTGGGCTCGCTATGAGTATTATATCACTATTGATATGAATATACAACCATGTTTTTAATCAGAAGTAGGAATGTTGTTTCACATTTTACATATACTCTCAGCTTCATATGCTTCTTGAATAAGTTACTGAGAATGTGCATGATTGGCTCATTGTTGACAACTAAAACTAACAAATTGTAACCAAAGAATTTAACTTAATGTGCAGTAAGTCCGTAGACTGCCATGTATGAGGACAAATACATTGCACCTGCAGCATCATTTTTAGAATAATTACCTTAAGCCCTACACAGCGTACCCTGTGGGGCATCACACCCTTATGGTTCTCAGTGTGGCGGGTATTCCGTAATTGTACCCAATTTTTTGCATGCTACCTAAAATCCAATGATGGTTGGAGAATGATCATTATAAGTTGGTCCCTAACTATCAGCAAAATTCAGTTTCACTCATAACACAAAGTAGCACGCTCAAAAACTATGACAACAATTTGGAATATCTCCATGAGTGGCTGTCATTGTGACAAAGAGATCGCTTTTTTCTAGTTCATTCTATGTTTCAACTTACCATGTTGTTCTAATTCGTCCCCATCGTAAGTCCTCTTGGGTGAAGCTCCCATCATGTCCTCACGACTCTGTAACCAACAATGACATTTACTGATTAAACTTAAACAAAGCATTGGTTTAACATTACAACTTGCAACTCAGTTTACCTCACATTTGGCAAGCAGTGCAAAAAGCTGAGACGAATATAACTATCTAATCTAAGGTGCAAAGACCACTGCTGGACAAATTTGTTTTCTTAAATTCTTCTTTGATCAAATTTATTGTTATTGTTGAACATAACTTGTTTTCCTTTTCTTACCATACATGTCATTATGATATATATAACATTTCGAACTAGAGGATACTTCAATGATCAATGGTGTTAAAACAAATTGTTGATATTGTAGAGAACAAAAAATGTCACTTTGGATTTATTATTCTATGTGGTGTCATGTGGAAAAAAATGAACTCTTATCCCATTCTTATTGTCTGTACATTCCTACTCTTTCTCACACTGTAATCCTGTAAATCTTATTTACAGATGTTTATAACACAAAAAATGATTTGTTGAAATGAAAATTTGTAAAGAATTAACCCCGACTTACAGGTTGAGTATCTGTTGGCACTGGTTTAACGATCCATGCGTAATTAGGATGCACCAATCTCAATGCATTAATAGCTGCTAGATAGCATTTAGCTTGCTGTTGTAATCCACTCAGAGTTGGTACTTCTAGAGCTAGACGCATAGCTTGTTCATACATCACACCTCCAAAAAAAAAAAAAAATCAATATCAAAATAAAAATAGCTGCCACATAGGATTTTTGTTTCTTTGTAAATCTTTTCAGAATCGGCATTTGAATTGAAAAATTGAGATAAGCTTCTTATGCAAAACTGTATAGTTTGCAAACAGTGAATAGTATGATTCAATTCTTGTTTTGTTATGCACTACACCCAGTGGTCAACATATGCATATTTATAATGCATATATAATTATTGTGGTCACCACATATTGCTGAAGGGAATCCAAGTATTAACGGTTTGCATTACATTATTGTGTCAACAGCTGGCGACATAGCAAATTCTCTTGATCGCTTCTCGTGCTCAGCAAATTTTAATATTAGATATGGACTCACTGTAGTAAAATGTTATTCAGCATTCTGAAAAACTCACAACTATATGCCTTTGTACTTCACAGCTAGTGGCCGACCATGAATGTGAAGGTACAAGCTGATCAAAATTAATACAAATGCTGACTAAATGTTGCCACTACACCATAGCTCTACTTGCTACTACTCCTGTGTATTGATTAACATGTAGAGGTGCAACAGAGCTCCCCAAGGTGCAAAAGAGACAATTGATGCACTTTATTAAGAGAATATGCTGGCATCCACTACAATAAAAATATTGACCAGCCCATCCATTATGACACAATATTGGATAGGTAAAAGACAAAATCTTTTATTCTCATTCTTATTAAGTTTTAAGTATAATTTGTTTAAGTAAAACTGCTTTTTTGGCAGAAATAATAAAGCTCCTTTTGTGAGGACAAACCCGTTGTTTCAAATGAACAAAACCATTATGAACATCTAAGGCACTGAACTGTGTTCTTAGTTCGCGCACATGTATTATGTGAACACATTATCGCACGATCATTGAGGATCAACAAAGCATGCCGCTATTGTTTGTATCACTATCCACTATTGTGTCATACTATTTGGGTGAAACCAATCAAATTGCATATGTTTTTGACAATGCACACCAACCTTATAACAATGCATTCTATTCTATCACAGCAAATGTTCAGGTGGCTTAGTGTGATGTATATAACCTCACATCAGATGCGGGGGAGGGATGGGGCAAATAAATTCCAATTGAATGCATCGATTCTACATCTCTGATACTACAGCCCTTATCTGATATGTACTAGCCCATACTAATGTCATTGGTGGGCAGGGGAACAAGGGACTAAAGTCAAAAGGAGCTGGCAAATGCTTACATCTACAACTATGATGCTAATTGATGAACAGAAGTGCGGTCATTTAATATATTACCTTTTCTATAGTTGCCCCTATAGATATGGAATGCATAGAGCAAGTCATAATAGTTGTGTGTGGTCAGGTCAACTGTCCGGGCTCTTGATTCAATGATGCTTACAACCTGTAACAAACAAACAAACAAACAACCCAAAGTAATTAAATTATCCATTGCTGAAGTAGTTACCCTTGTCTTAAATAATCGCATGTACAACCGGTTTCTTTCAGGTAGCTATAATAATGGTTTGCATTCACATACTAGTGTACCAGGCAAACTGTAGAAATGGCCCACTGACCTGCTCCCATAATGACTATACTTGGGCAAATGTGAGTTGTGCAGTCTGCACACAGTCTTGTTTCAACATAAATTCTAGAATTAATTGAAATTTGGTCTCTACCAGGACTAGTCGAGATACACCCTGTAAATTTTGATCGATTTTGTCCATTCTGTTTTTCCAGTAAAAAAGTTGCCAACACCACACTCCACCCAGGTCTGTACACCGCAAGTGTCTCAAAAGTTTCCTTCTTCTTGAGTAATGCACCATGTGACAAATGTAACATTCAACACATCATAGCTTGTTCAGGTCATTTTTTGGAAGGGGGATGTCATGAACATGTCAGTAAGCAGAGTCATATTTTATAACCTCCATATCTTTTATGGCTCAATATTCAACTTAAAAGTTGAATTTCTTATTGAAAATTTGCATGACCCTTTCCCTCTGCACACACAGACCACAAACAAGAAATGTGTTATACATTTGTTCCCAGTTTATTTGGAAAGAATGCATATGTAGCACAAATGTTTTGATTGTAACAGCAATTTTGGCCAATGTTTGAATGGCAATTCAAAAGTCACAAGCCCTTTGATAATTTTATGACCACCTCATTTTTGGTGTATACAAATTTACGATCCCCTTTGAAAATAGCCGCCCCTTAAGTTTCCTTATTACAATGTAAAAATTTTGTTCGATTTTTATCAAACTGAGAGCATTTGCTCTGGTTTTTTAAATATCCATCTTTTTAGTTCCATGTTTTTGTGTGAATACCGCTTAATTCCTGGTCTACTTACCTCATCATGCAGGTCTACATAAGGGAACTGGCAGAGTTGCTTGATTTGAGCGCGCTCACACAATACAACAACAAACTGACGCAGACAATCATGACGTCTGAAAATTAAAAACAAAAACAGTGAGCAAATCAATTTTTTGATGGCTTAAATAAAAGAAAACATGAAAATTTACCCTAACAACAACATCCCTGATGTGGGTTAAAAAGAGACAATAAAATATTTTCAGCCTGTTTTGTCTTTTTTTACCCAGTTTTATCCTTTATTTTCCTTGGTGGTGTATACTTTTTGAATCTTTTCAGATCTATACTAAGTCCTCCTGCTGGTCAGTTGGTACTATTTTAGTTTGCTTCTTAGCTCATAATGTAATAATCATATATGAGGGTTCAACATTTAAAGGAAGCTCTTTAAGTTTGGGATGATAATTATATTGTAGGAAATTTTATAGCATAACAGTTTGAAACAGAAAACAGAAGGGAGTTACCAAAGCTGCTTCATCATACATCTTACACAACTACCTCAATTGTACAATACAATTACCTTTCATGGTCCCTATTGGCAGTCATAGCTCTGTAAGCTTCATCTATGTGGCCCAGCTCCAGATGATACTTGAACACTTTGCACCATAGAGTAGACTGCAATGATAAATAAGGTCAAAAGTAATTAGTGAATAAAACACAAAAAGACTGACAGAGAGAAAGGTGATCAAAACTGCTATAATAATGTGTGGGTCAAAGTAATTGCTCTTGTTATTGTTTTAAAGAGTTCTGATATGTCCAGCCATTTGTAACAGCCAACTCAATGAGTTCATATCAGATAAAGAAAGGTTACCTCTGCCATTGAAGAACTTGAATAGTAACCCTTTCAGGTATAAGCCCATCTCGCCGGCAGAGTGCTACACTATCGTAAGTGCAGTTTGGACAGTTTTACAGGAGGAGCATTTTTGTGTTTAGCGTAGCCGTTTGTTTCCAAGTAGCCATAAAATGACATGGGAATGTAAAGCAATTTGATTTTAATAATATAAACTATATAAATGGTGTTAAAGTTAATAAATCGATGAACTATTTACTGATTTAGATGTCGTAAGTGCCACATACGATAGTGTTACACTCAAATTGAAATGAGTGTAGAGTACAACACTATCGTATGTGCCAGTGTAACATTCATTGCTTAATTAGGATATGCGTAATATCGGCTCAAATATCCAATATTTTGTCATTTTATGTTTCTTAACAAGTGTTAATGTATTTTGGCACATAATATTAACAATAGCAAGACACCTTTTGCCGTAATGTTATCTCTCAAGATTTATTACTGAATCTAAAACTAAAAACACCGGATTTATCGTCTCTATTACCAGTCATGGGAGCTATGAACTTAGCCAGCATGATGACAACGCATACAGCCGTCAGCGTCACAGCCAGTGATGTGTTAGAGACTGTTTTGTACTTACGATGGTGTAGCATTCCGTGATTTTGGTGTTTGGGCCCAATAAAGTAGCGTATGTGGCACATACGATGGTCGTGCAGCAAATGACAAACAAAATTAGCGTGCAAGACTATCGTAAGTGGCACATACGATAGTCTGGCATGCATTAATTAAAATTGCATTGCACTTACGATATTTTATTTTATTAATTAAAAAATAATTAAGCAATTTTGAAACTTAAAACCAGGTTTAAAATGTGCGTTTTTATATGGCCTTCCATAATTAGTCAAAATCTCATTTTGGCCAAAAATGTCACTTACGATAGTGTAGCACTCTGGCGACGATCTGTGATCAAATTGCTAATTTAGGGGATGGGTTTATACCTGAATGGCTACAGTAATTCAAACAGAAAAATGACATTGGCCAATTCTTATAACAACTCACAATGTTAGGGTCATCATCGTCTGCTACACTGAGTGCTGTGTTGGCTAGTGAGATGACAAGATCTGGTACTGAAAACTGCTCCAATAACCTGATCACCTACAAAGAATAACAAGAAGTAAATGGTCGTAAGAGCACATAAATTGGAAATGGGAGGTAATGGGTTTGATCTCCATGGGGGATAATGGCTAAGATTTAGCTATACAGCTGAAGCCAATTTAAGTTTTCAGTTCTATGAACGGGCCAGGCCGCAGTCAAACTTGTGTGTGCAGTACACTAGAACAAGGCATTATCGAATGTGGAGAAAAATGTCTTCTAGCAGTCTAGAGCACCAGACTATGGAATGGGAGGTCCTGAAGCAATTCTCCCCAAGATCTTACCTTGAGATAATACAGGATGTCCAGTTTCTTTCCTTCAAGTTCTTCCGTCTGTAGCAGCTTATTCAGTAGGAAATCCTCTCTTGCAAGCCTGTTAGCAACCTTCAGGAAACATGACAAAGCTTTGTGAGGCTCACCAGAGTTGAGAAGACTATGTCCAAGAAGAAACTGACGAGAGCCTGCATTCCATTCACACCATGGATTCAACAGTCTAATGCATTCCTACAGAAACAGGTACATGTACTCTTGTTAAAATGTAAGATCAACTTATCAATATTTTGACAGAAAATGAAACTTGTGATTAAACGACATCACCCTCCTCCTGAATTTGACTCAAAACTGTTTTCTTCAAATATTCTTCAAGTAGTATAGAGCACCTTAAATAATAACCATGCATGCTATTTATCACGTTGTGAAATATTTTTCTGAATATTATTCATCTTTGTCCTAAAATTAAACTTGTGACATGGTTTGTGTGAAAAGCTTTGATTTTCATTTAAAGATGTCAAAACTGAAATCTAGTTTGCTGGTAAAATGTCTATATGTCCCTTTAACCAAATGTTCCAATTATAACTAAAGCCAAGTCAGATTCCATTTTTTTAAATTCATTTCTTCCGTCAATAATCAGATTCAACTTACTCATAAAAATCTGTTTACTCTTAATTTAATGTCTATTATTCAAAATGCAGAACTATTTCCATTAACAATGATGTACTGAGATTGAGTTTGAGGTACAAAACAGTGCAACCTATTTTAAGTGATGATTCTGTTACTTGACACATCCACTTTATGAAAAGGACTCACTGGAAAGTGAAAGAAAATATTGACAATGGTTTCATTCACTATCATCTAGTTTCCTACTACTGGATCAACTGGCGATTAGTGCCAAAAAAAGATGACATACAGCCCTGGATCATGTGATATTTGTCACAATAATGGTATTCATAAGCTGCTATGTTTTTGTTCAGAATTACTGCCAGAATTGCCTTTCTCATGTTAGGCACTTTGATGTGACCTACCTGTAGCTGTGTGTACTGACATCTGCACATGAGGAACTCTGAGAAGAGAAAGTTAGCACTGATTGGCCAACTGAAGTCACATGGTTAAGGTCTATAAATGTGTAAACACTTTCAATTTATACCCAATACACATTTTTAATGCAATGTTAAATGACTGAGTTCAAGAGCTAGGATGTTGATGAGCAAGTGGTACTTTGTGTACAGCAACTGATGATTTGAGAAAATTCAACCAAAAATTTAGGTCACAACATTATAGTAGTTTTTTGTTCATGTAGCACATTTTATAACATAATTAGCAATTACTCTGAATCTGGCTTCCACTATCATTCATAAAAGTGATCTCAATTATATTAACATGGGTAATAATGATTTAAATCATGATTTAATTCACAATTTAAATCAAATGTGTTTTTTTTAAATCACTGATTTACATCAAGTTTTTACCATTTTTGATAAATTCAAGTTAATTTGCTTCATTTGTAATTGCAATACTTCTACACCTTTTGGATATAATTAAAATACCTCTATGATGTCATTATATATCTATTGCTAAAAATTCATCTTCAAGGTGCACAATTCAACAGGTTTTTTCCATGATTTTACCAAATGTTTTCTTTGAAATTTTCACAAGTAAAAACATGTTTTGATTTTTTGTATATATCTGATGGGATTAGCATATGTCTAGCATTCCACTGGTCTCTTTTGACTTTATCATGGCGTAAAGCAGTTCTTGGAATCAAAAAAATTGATTTAAATAAAAAAAATCTGATTTATATCAAATAAATCGATTAAAAAAAAAAATCAACAATAAAAAAATCGCTAACCCTGTCAGTCCGTATTACATCACATTAAGGATACATAAGCTGAGCCAGCTTAGACACAGCCGGCAGTAAAACACCCGTCCACATTTCACACATGTCCTGTGATAAATAGCCACCTCTTGAGATCTGAGACCGCACCTGTGTACCACCGACACCCCTGAGGAACATATGGATCACGGTCGGTGACATTCCTCCCATCTGACTGGCCGCAAGACTCTGTCCCAGACCTGACGAGGCATCAGTGATTTCAAGAGCTGCAAGCTGACGCATGTTGGACTCCCTGCAAGATATGTGGTGAAATCAGAATAATGATGTTCTTTTAAATTAGGCTATTCCTCACGGTTGTTTGATGTATATATAATTGGCTTCATTATTAACTAAATACAAACTATAGATGGCGCTATTTATCATAAATCATATTTCTTTATTTGCAAGGGTTTGGTGATTAATATGCCATTAAAACAGTTGGAATAGGTGAAACAAGCAACAAGGACATTTTATAAACATATTTTATCAAACAATAAAAGGAATTATTTGTATTAAACGCTTGAAAGGGTAATTTCCAGTAATTAAATAGGGCCACCAATTTTGTCATTAATAGATACATTTTATATCCAAAAAAGCTTTAAAAATACTATAAAAGTGAATAATTTTGTAAAAGAGGGGAAATTAAAGTTGAGAATGATTCAAACGCATCTGAATACATTAGCATGATATCACTTTTAGCTGTTTAGGCCTAAAATTTGGTTGTACATGATGTTTTGTTTGAAAAATTAATAAATGATCCCATCAAACAACCGTGTCCTGCTGAAATCCATACACCCCCTACGGATGGAAGACATGCCCTTTATCTCCCATACAGGGAGTGTTAATTTTAAATGGGGTTTCCTGAATGATTGACTCCCATTTGAAATTCATACTTCCTGTGTAGGAGATTGAAATCACACCTTCCATAGGGGTGTATGGATTTCAACTGAATAGCCCACTGTATGTATTTTTGACAGTTGCTGAATTGTGATTTTCCTTCCTCATGATCCAAAGACTGGGTCTAAACTTCCTCACTTGATGTGTTGGAAAGTGGCCCTTTACCCTCTTGATGTTTAAAACTTCAGTTCTGTGCATTATGTACTTTCATTCAACATTGACCAGCATGCTTATAAGGCCCTTTGCACTTGATTATTAGTTTCCTGTTTACCGCCCAGCGTCCAAAATTGAAAATCTCAAAATAATTAAGTATTTTATTTTTATTTCTAATTTTCTCCTTTAAAATAACTTTCAACAACTTCTACTTGCCATTTTCTGACTTTAATAATATCAACAATAATGATGAATGAACAAAGAGTACAACTCCACCTTCACTTATTTATAAAATCAAATATTGTTGTGAAATAATTAAATGCCCGCTCTAGTCAAAACGAGTCAATAGTTGCTTGTAATAGTTCAAACTAAATAAAGAAAATAAAAGATAATTAATAATTAAAAGTCACCTCGTCCCTTTTTCAAAATCTTTAACAGGAAACTAATAATCAAGTGCGAAGGGCCTAATAGGGTTTTATGCCTTCCTTACATACATACATACATACATAAAGGTATTCATATAGCGCCTTTAAAATTTATCAAGGCGCTGAACAAGGAGAGAAAGGATGGGGAAAAAAGAAACACAGTGGAACAAGAAAGAAGCTAACTGAAAAGGTGAGTTTTCAGTTTCTTCCTGAAAACTGGAATTGATGGAGACTCCCTGATGGATTTAGGGAGTTTGTTCCATTCCCTCGGGCCAGAGACAGAGAAGGTATTTAAACCAGATCCTCTATGTGCCCTAGGCTGACTAAGCAGGGTCTTATCGGAAGAAGATCTCAATTCTCTTCCTTGAGCAATGTACTTGAGTCATTCCCATCAGGACCCACTTTTTGACACACAGAACAGAACATGACATGTGGATCTAATATGACCCAGGAAAATTATATAGACATCCATGACCTTTGATTGTGGAGATGATTAGTAAAACCAACAATTGTCCGCAATTTTATTTATTTATTTTTTCTATTAGAGGACCATCTTATAAACTGTGTGTCATGCTCAATAAATAAAAATTAGAAAGCCTCTTTGTGTCTCAATTCTATAAAAATGTTACTTTCTTGTCAAGTTAGCTTGCCATTGCCCATGACCAACTGTGCAGTACAAATGAGACAGGGGTTCCTATCTGTATTGTTGAAAGTCCATCCACTTGTGACCCTGTTCAAACCCAAGTTACTATTTTATTTAATAGAAACACTTTTGACTATAAATTTTGAGATCAAGATAGACCGTATTTGGGGTTTGGATGAACAGGATGAGAACCTTATGATGAGACTTACATAGAGTTTGTATGCACAGATGTTGTTACACATCCACTCATGTAATACAGCATATAGTAGGCTAGCAGCAAGTTGGCAGTATCTGGGATCAGCTCTGACTGGATCTTGATGGAAATGTCTTGGGAGATTGATGCCTGGTAAATAAATTTAAAAACAATAACATTACAACAAAAATAGTTGCAGTAGTTTCCTCTTTATTAAGTTCTTATCACAAGTTTTTTAATTGAAAAACTATGTCTATCAAGACAAATCAATGTCCTTGCACTAAGTGCAGAAGTCTGTACTACCCCTGTGGGGCTCATTCATGAAACACATCAATATCTCTGCATGCATGCATCGTTTTATGTCAACTCTTAAAAACAATTTCTTCTATAATTCACTCATCCTTTTGTCATATCTGAGGAATGTATCTCATGTTAAGTTTCCCCACCCAAATGGGTTCTGATTTATGCTGCTACAGCCTTAATTTTACACTTTTGACTGATCCAATGTTCACAATAAATCCCTATAGTCCTAATTTGGCAAGTCAAAAACATTATGTGGACGGAAGAGTAAAAACACTGTTGGAATTTGATTTACTGTATATCAGGTTACTTTTGTGGGGTTTATTGTTCATGATTTTAACAATTCTGAACAGTTTTGTGGTTTCTTTTATTCACTGTATAATACAGCTACACACTGAAGCATATAGGCATATGGATTTAAAATATTTTCACAGGGTTTAATGGGGTTGCCTATTTAACCCTGAAAAGCACAAAAAATTAAAGCAAAACAAAAGATTTTCCATTATATAGTACCTGTTGTCCAAGTCTGAGCATAGCACACTGCAAGATGAGTAGATCCCTGAGTAGATTTAGTCTTGTATGTGACATCTGTGTAAAGCTGGTAGCTAACAGATCTACAGCAGATGAACTGGTAAAAGTCCACTTGCATTGAGATGCTGTTGTGCATCTGGTTCTGTTCAATAAAAACAATCATAAGTAATTTCAACATAAACCTTTACAACAAAATCAGCACTTGGGAAGAGCATGAGATGCTTGGTGAAGAAAGGAATACAAGGCCAGATGGTCTGGTGTAGGAACCCTTACATCAACAGAATATTTTCCCAAGTCCTTTGCAAGCCCCAGTCCTTGTGTGACATCCATCGTCAAGCAATGTGCGTAGGACCCAGTATGCTTAATTTGTAAAAGCAATTTGGCAAAACATTTTTGTTAAAGAGTATGTTTTTCCTTAATAATACATGACATGCATGCATACTGACAGGCCAAGAATTATGACAACTGCTGAGCAACTGTTTGATATGACCTCACATGTCACCTCAAATATACTTATTTTTCTAAACAATAATAAAACAATTCTTCAAATGAAAAATGTATTGGGTTAACATCAGGCTTGCAGGTATCCATCACTTTAGGACTTTCAGACCCATTTTCTCAAATTTAATCTGCCCCTTGGCCAGGTGGCTGAGTGCTTTCGTGCGACACTGAACTTTTATGGGGGCTCAGGGCTATGGCTGGAGTTACAGGGTGGTTTCATCACCTAAAAAACAAATATATACTCTGATCAGCTCATAAGAGGCGGGACTCATAACATTGTGTATTTTGCTTTTGTGAATTTACGCAAAGGTAACTTAACATGTGCATTGTGCAGTAACAAAAACTGAACATTTCTCACCTATTACAAAAGCTGATCATAGTATAAGCTACTTACCATCTTCATCCAGCATCAATGATTCTGGGTTCCTTCTGCAAGATCTATTGCAGCTAGCATCGCCTGGATGGTCTTGTCCATGTCTTGTATGGCTTGTAATCGCCTCGATAATTTGGCTGTGAACACTGTACCCTGCGCCGCTCTGCTAGGAGTGTCTGTATCCGCTCTAGGTAAGAAAGAAAAGCAATAGAATTAACTGTTTAAATGTCTTTTTTACGTTCTGATGAGTAATGACTGTCAGCCCTTTACTTTTACCAACAAGAAATATAAGAATCCAAGATCTAAGGGAGAGTTGCGTTTTAGACCCGATAGTGCTGCCTGGAACGACCCTGGACGAAACAAATTTTCTGTTTACAAGCAATATGAAAGCAATAAATACTATGAAAATCAATCTATAATTTCATAAAACTTATGATTTTCATATCAAACCTACTCTGCACTGATTTGACAATAAATATTTGTGATTTGAGGTAGCATATGTTATGTATAAATCATAACTGAAGCAAAACAAAATTAAATTAAAAAATACATTTCACATTTGAATTTTCAGACAACCAACAGGAAACAAACATCTTTAAGAGTCCTTTTAAGAGTCCTTTTGAAATCAGGAAAAATTTGTGAAAATATGTATCCCTACTTACCCTAGTCCCAATAGATCACTTGCAATTTGATGAGCGACTTCTTCTGGTCTGACCAGCTGGAATAAGTCATTCTCAAAGGATAATTGTATGATGGGACTCAGTTTACCTCTCACTATCTTGATGCAATCTGACAGGGCTATCAGGTCATTGCACAGAGATGTTTCTGAAATGGTCAATGGGCAATAAATAGTGTTAGAATCACTATTATTTCAAGTGATATTTTTCATATTACACATACTATCATGATTATCAACATGTATCACCTCCATAGTGCACCAAACTTGTGTGTAAGCAAACAACCTTGAAAACTTTTAAGTTTTCAAAAGAGCCAACAAATTAGCAATTATTTTAATCATGTGTTAACCCTGACAGAAACAATGGATTTTTGCTATAGGAAAGGAAAGAAGAAATGAAAAAGGAGAGAAGATGAACAAAGAAGTCAGTTGATATCCCCGGGATTTGAACATTAGTCCCCTCACATGCCAAGCAGAAGGTCACCGCCTGGTAGCCACAGGGGTTTAGCTGGCCCGGCCAGTGATTCTGTGGGTATATATGACATAGTACTTACCATCTGTTACAAATGGCACATTGGCAAAATCTTCCGCTACACAGCTGCCGATGGGTGACAAATACAGGTGCTCTACTGCATCACAAGGCCGCAGCACACTCAACAAACTCTGTGTGAGAAATATTTAAACAGTTTAATACTTTTAATCTTATAGATGTCAAGATAAATACAATCTGTAATGATAGAGAAACAGACTACATAATCATGTGGCTTCTTTGCTTTAAGTCCAAGTTACACAACATATAGACCAGTCTTACAAAGAAGAGTATCACATGATTTTGATTTTATATAACATGATATGATATCGATGTGATAATGAAGTCTGATCCGTCAATGGCAGTAATCCCAATTATAAGAATGGTCTAAAGTTTGTTCTGCTTATATAGGTTGAACTCACCTTCTTCACAATAACCACCATCCCTGTTGCCTGATCTAGCATTACTCCAACAGCTTTATTTGCAACCTGGCAAACAAAATAAAAGTGTATTACTTGAATAGATAGTAATGAAGAGTAGCTTTTATTTTGATAAATTCAATAACTTCAAAACATGTGCCAATCACACATAGGACTCTCATTTTCTGTACCTTCCTGACCCGCCGTCCAACACAAACACTGTATGGTCTGCATGTTCAATAGAGTGTGCAAATAAGGGAAATTCCATGTAAAATTTTACTGCAACTGGATAGAAATATCTGAAACTTCAAACTGATGATATTGAAGTAATAAAAACCCTGACATTTCAGGCTCTAATTGGACATTTTAAAGTAGACAATAATTCTAAACAGTTATACACTACATGTAACCTCAGCAACTTGGAAAATGAAAGTGCTTTTTTAATGTCAAGCATATCTAGGGATATCAGCTGAAATCAGACAGATAACAAAACTTCACTCAGGCCAAGTTACCTGGTGAAGGATATGCATGTGTAGCCGACAACTGTGCATTATGCTGATTAGAACCAACTGTAACAAGGTTTTTATCATGCATGGATCACTGCCCTGTCATTTCCAGATGACCATGAGTAGAGCAGATTTTGATTTGATTTTTTTTTTTGGTTCAGCAGAGATTTTGAACTTGTGACTTCTTGCACCACAGGCAAAGACCTTATCAAGGTGCCATGCTTACCTCATGATACTGCACACAGCATGCATAGAACTTAGACCAGCTCTGTTGCAATAAGTTATGGTACTCCTCCTGAGTCATCTCGCTGCCTCCAACTTTCTGCTGGATATCATTACCTATGATAGCCATGGTCTCTTCCTTCAGTGCATCCATACTAATCTGACTCATATCTGATAGAGAGCCAATTCCTTCACCTCCTGACTGCCCATGGTACAACTGTAATAGGACACATAAATTCATACACCACAAGATTCTTATTACGGCCACATGCGCAGGTACACCATCGCCAAGGTGGTGCACACAAAGTACCTACAATGTACAATTTGTATTATGTAGGTCCTACATAGTACAAATGCAGCTGCTGCTGCACATGACCCACCAGCAGTGGTACTGCATTGGTAAGTACACTGGTACTGCAAAGTACCAACCGAGTACCTTGGCTATGGTGTACCTGTGCAGGTGGTCCCAACAGGAATATTGTACTGTAGTAGTGTTAAGAAACAATTTATTTCAAAAGGCTCAGCCTTATCACTTATAAATCTAACCAAAAGAGACTGGTAAAAACTTCACCTATTAAAGTGCTTTTTAAAACTACATTTAATATACCACACCCATTTACAGGAAGTTGCCAGAATATATCGGACATACTAAAGGAGATTAGACCCAAAGAGTCATGAATCCGAGTGTTGCACATGGAGGGCAAAACACAGTACCTCTGGATTATTTTGCCCTGCACTCAGCAAACTTTGACTAAAATGTGTGGCTGTTTGCATTCTGTGTGCTGTGTGTTCTGAAGCATTGTACCAATAATCCATGCTAAGCGCTACATGTACATGTGCAAAACCTTTGTAACACTGATGCTTAAAGATGCAAATTATCATTCAATTTTGGGCTTCAGTACACTATTTTGCCCTCCATAAACAACAAAGCAATACGCCAGATTTACATGATAGCCTCACTTATGGGCTATTCTGAGTTGGCACTCTTTAGATCTATTCTCTTTGGCATACTGCAACAAAATTTGTTGTATCCCCTAATTCTTCAGAATAATGGCAAAACAAAACAAAACTAATACCCAATGTTTATGACTCATTTTATGGAAACAAGTAAATATGCACATAGATGAAACAACCACACAAGTAAAAGTGACAAAACTTCAAAATTGACAATAACACACAGTAAAGTAGAATCAAAATACAGCTGCATCACTTACATTCAAGGCTCGTCCAATGGAATGCAAAGAAAATTTGCCAGGTTGGAAAATATGATCCATGTATGCTTCCTGATGGTAACAAGACATGACACGTAGATAAATATTTAGCACTATCATAGTTATCAGTAAAAAAATAACACATTTGCAAAATTTTATTTGATTAAATTGCTTCAAAACATTATTGATAGAGTTGACCGAGCTTATCAGAATTGAAGCATGATATCATTGAAAGATTCAATTCACCTGATTTTAAGTTAACGTTCAATATGAGTATAAATCCGACAAGAGAAGTAGCAGATCAAAATACCATATCGGCACTTTTTAGTAGCGTTGCTCGACTAGTCAGTAATAGTCATAGTCACGACCATTGACAGTAGTCTCTACTTTCAACTATGATTTGATGACTTTCTATTGTGTCCTCGAGACACATTAAGTAAGACAACTGTAACACAGAAAGTTTGGAAACTGATAGTTTGACATCCATACAACTCTTGCTGGAATTTGATTTTATGTGTAAGTTTATTCGT
Source organism: Amphiura filiformis (assembly GCF_039555335.1). Lineage (NCBI taxonomy): Eukaryota > Metazoa > Echinodermata > Ophiuroidea > Amphilepidida > Amphiuridae > Amphiura > Amphiura filiformis. Next base: position 52,727,701 of record NC_092644.1, on the reverse strand, counting down.
AGGTAGACTTGATGTATTTGTCTTGTCTTGTGATCTTTGGTTGCATTATGATTGTCACAGTTAGATTAATCCCTCAAACCATCAAGATGATGCAGATTTGTGCATTTTGGACATGAAAATTGCTTTGAGTTTTTACTCAAATTTTGACCTCCAAATAGTCGTAATTAGTCGAGTAGTCACTACTATTTGGTGCAGACTGGTCCACTACTAAAAAAGCTGAAGTCATTCAATCCTATGTTTTGTACAATGAAGTTTTATAATTAAATTTGTCTGATTATTCCTACACAGGATATGGAATGATCACAGGATGATTGTCACAACACATACAGCTTTTAGATTTTGGCCCTTGTCCGAGGACAAGTCAAGATTCACATCTCTTCAGAGTTCAAATACACAGCTCTTGCGGAAGCTTTTTTCAATTTTTACAACCAAAGGCAACATTTTGAACCATTCCAGATTTAACACTTTCCATCCACAGCAGTACAAAAATGTGAAGAATATAATGTGGGCAAAATTTATCACATTTTAACCTCTATTACTCTGATTCAGCTGGAATTAAACACAAAATGAGTATTTATTTCCAGGATTGAATATTTTGTGCAGTTGCTCATGGCAGTAAGTGTAATCGCACACATGGTTGGGTGGGATTTACAAATTGGTGCCAATTCAAAATTGGAGAGGTCTTGTATTTACTGACTCACCCGAGGCTCCAGGAATGGTGGAACAAGAAGATCGTCACTTGAGTGAGAACTTGAGAGAAACACAGGACTCCAGCCTTCACTACCAGGACCACCACTGTTCATAAAAAAGTACAAGTTATTAGTAGAAAAGATGACCTCAAACTAAATGACCATTAACTGGCTTCACTTTTCAGAAACATAATCCAATGTACACATGTCAAAACTATAGCAGATGATACATGAATTTTTAAAGTAATTTCTAGCTACCGAATCAATGTTACATTGACTCAGATATCAAAATTTGAAGATTTGGACTATTCTTTAGAAATAGTGCTGAATAAGACTTATCTGCAGGCAGCATATTAGCACCCTTTCCAGATTTTCTCTCAAATTAATAACTATAACAGACATGGCAATATAACCCAAACATCGCTCATTCTTTGAAATGCTACATTTACACTTCAATTCAATTACCGTATTCATTCCAATAAGCACCCAGGGCACTTAACAAAGTCATTTTGGGTGGGCGCTTATTTTTACATGGTTTATCTAATTTTTTCCTGACAGGCGTTTATTAGAGACGAATCTATGTACGTTATAAAAGGGTCCTGAGACGTTCTAGTAGCTTTTCTGATGCAGAAAATGTATTGCAAGTTTTACACAGGACTTCTAATCCCCCAGCTATTTCACTTTATCGATGTCTGTCCATCACTTCAACATTAACGGTACCATATAGCAAATTGAAAATACCCTGGGTGGGCGCTTATTGGGGTATGGGCGCTTATTGGAACGAATACGGCACCTTAAATTTGGCAATTGTCTCCCCAGATGAGGTCTTCCTGCTAAAATCAAAGATGCCTCATAGTAAAGCTCAATTGAATTTTCCTATAACACTTACCCTTCATATGCTTTGAATTTGGCAACTGTCTCCCCAGATGAGGTGCTCCAAGCAGCCCAAAGGTGTGTCATGGTGAGCCCAAAGTCAATCAGCGTACTCTCTTTACCGCCCTCTATTGAGGCTATGTGTAATAGTCGCCACTGACCATCTTCCAATGTTGGTTGCAACACAAGGAACTAATGACAAGAGAGACAAACAGGTAACATTATATGCATTAGTACATTAACATCTAAAACCTGTATGCCCATAACGTAAAGCTTTGCCTAATGGTGCTATGGGTCACAAGACACAAGTGGAATTTTTTTAGGCCTATTATGTGTTTAATACCACTCATACATAAATTCAGTAACATTGTGAAGGAAACTTCATATTTTAAAACACAACACAAAGTTATGCCTTGGCTATAATTGAGTCCACAAGGTCTGTGCAATCTTGATTTTGAGCTGTCTCTAGCTTGCCCGCATGGACACAACACATACACTGTCTGTCCAAGGCATGGAGGCTTGTTTTGTATTGCATGGCGTAAGTGTCAATAGGATGGTAAAAACTGTGAAACAAGGGTGGTTGATGTTGAAACTATCAATGGTATTCTCTCAACCAATGAGCTTTTTGGAGCTGTACATATCCAGCATCACTTGTCCCAGCACCTTGATGGCAGCTGCACGAGTATACAAATATTCTGTATTTTCCTTTTAGGCTCCTATATAGCGGTACAAACAATAAACAGCAAGTTTCACAGTCACAGCTCTGCCCTTACCAAAACCTTACCTTCATGACATTTATAGCTGACATCAAAGATAACTTGGATAAGGATGAATTTCTATTTTTTACTTGTCTTACCTGATTTCTATCAGGGAATCCAAGATATACACCAATGATTAGGTTCCTTGGATCGCTACCTACAGCTTGCCTGATTTTATGGCCTACAGCTGGGGCCTCAGATAACTCGGCTCCATCGGGTAAGAATTCTAATAATTCAATACTCGCTAGGCAGGTCTGGTTCTGAAAATTATAAAAAAAAAAAAATTTAAAGCTGTATGGCTGAAATAGTGACAAACATGTAGACAGTCACCCCAGAATGTAGACAAACATCATCGCCCCCTAAAAAGTGTGCTGAGGCTTGTGGATCAATGTCTAGGCGTTGTGCCTGTGCGTAGCGCACTATAAATCACCATGCTTTTTTTAAACACACACACACCCACCCCTGCATTATGCAGTATTTCCAAACATCTGAAGTCTAAAAGGCCTCTGTCGGTGTGTTGCAAGGCGCAATGCATACACACATTCACACACTTTATCCAACATTTAACACATTCCTACCTTACATGACCACATGCGCAGTTTATGATCTCTGCAAACACAGAATACAAAAAAATCTTGTCCTACTGGGTTCATCACCAGGCTCAATGTTGTATCAACGGTCTCTTGACCTCTCCTGTGGTAGCAAATCAAAGTGCATTTTTTGGGGGTCAATAGAGCATTAATTATCACCCTCATTTACATCTCTTAGATTTATTCCATTATGTTAAAAGTCCTTTAAAATATTATCGGTACAAACCATATTGGGCAACTACTCCATGAATTGTTCAATTAGTTTTGTTCAACTTATATAAGGGGGAAATTATTGGCTTTTGTTACTGCGCGCGTCAACAAAGTCCCAACTCACGCTCATGTAAATTCACATAAGCATGTGCCAGCCACACATTACGCAACGCAAACCTAGCGTAAGCATTGCCCCAACTGCGTGCATGCCATTCTATATCAATACACGGTGTTATGAGTCGTATTTTTTTTCCATCTTATATAAGTCAAACAAATTTTAGCAATGGTCCACTTGATAAAAACGAATGGTTAAGGGGGTACTAAACCCCTGGCCAATTTCATGCCTATTTTTGCATTTTTCTCAAAAATAATAGCACATTGGTGACAAGTAAGATATGTATATTATAGGGGCAAGGACTACAACTACTGTACTGAAAATTCTGTAACTCAAGGCAAGTATTTATTGATTTATTGATCAAATATTGGTTTTCCCTCATTTTTGGCTGTAACCCCACAACTGTTGCTTGTGCTGAAATAAAATTTACAGTGCAGTAGTTGTAGTCCTTGTCCCTATAATATACATATCTTACTTGTCCCCAATGCACTATAATATTTAAGAAAAATGCAAAAATAGGCACAAATTTGGGCAGGGGTGTAGTACCCTTAACACTCACATTTTTTACTTTTTTTTGCATACAAGTAATTAAATATTTTCTACCAATCCCTAAAGCCTTAAGATAAATATTTCCCATTAAATTGTTACTAATTATTAGGGCTGTTGTTGAGTAGAATTTACATAGTCAACAATCATCAAATCTCAAGATCCGATATCGACAAGTTGTGGATAAAGCAGTACATCAATAAAGTCAAAATATAAAGTTCAGAGACCACATTGTGCATCGTTTATTTATACACCGAAATATTTAATATTACCATATACCATATGCGCATATTTGGATTGTAATAGAAAGAATATCTGCACCACTTATGAATGAAATAGAGAGACTGATGCAGTTGTTTCATGGAAATAATGGTGATGCTAAGTATATCTTAAGTTTTTTTAACCTTTTAGTGACTAGATTTTTTGCTGACAATTGTTCCATGCTTGCTGACAATCCGGAAAATTGCTTTGTCGAAAATATTGTCAACAACAGCCCTACTAATTACGAAAGGTAAGAATTTGTTAAATAAAACAAATATATTAATTTAAAATACATCATCCATAAGTTACCAATGTGCATTGTCCTATTTTAATCACCAAGGAGCAAAGCATTTGTCAATTCAGGATGCCATATCTTTACCCCAATTGTGTAACATGATTGCCGGCATTATCTATGCCCGTGCAACGGGGCATAGATATTGTATTTGTTGTGTTTAGTCTTCTCCTCCTCATCGTTCTTTTGCATGACTCTAGCTCAAGAACTAAAGTAGCCTCGGAGCCCATACTTGGTATAATGATGGCCTGTGTGCCGTGACCCCTAAAAATTTCCTGGGGTAGCCTCGACCCCAGAGGTCAAAGGTCATGGGCTACAGGGGGCAATATGTGTAAAATTTCAAACACCTCTAGCTCATAAACTATAGCGCCCTCAGGGTTCATACTTGGTATAATGATGGCCCATGACCCCTAAAACATTCCTGGGGTAGCCTCGACCCCAGAAGTCAAAGGTCATTGGCTACTGGGAGCAATATGTGTAAAATTTCGAACACCTCTAGCTCATAAACTATAGCGCCCTCAGGGTTCATACTTGGTATAATGATGGCCCATGACCCCTAGATATTTTCTGGGGTAACCTTTACCCAGAGGTTAAATGTCATGGGCTACAGGGGGCAATATGTGTAAAAGTTCAAATACCTGTAGCTCATAAACTATAGCGCCCTCAGGGTTCATTCTCGGTATAGTGATGGCCCATGACCCCAGATATTTCCTGGGGTAACATCGACCCCAGAGGTCAAAGGTCATGGGCTACAGGGGGGAATATGTGTAAAATTTCTAACACCTCTAGCTCAGTAGCCTATAGTGCAATAGATATCAATCATTTGGGTAGCTACCTGCATTTGCAATGATAACGGTTTCGAACATATGTCAACTTGATAAAATTCCCTTAAAAGGGAATGTGTACGCATTTTGCTTGTAACAATGTACGAATTAAAGTTTATAACAAGGGCTTCCACATGGTGGTCACAAAGTTTTCGTTTGTGGGAAGGGGTTTAGGTGGGGTCATGGGCATAGATATTCATGTTTGGTCAAACACAACTGTGCCATCTAGTTTCATATTGTATTACTAGTACTACCGATCTCTTCTACCATACCTCATGACAGCAGGTACCAATCCTGTCCATAGTCTCTGCATCACTGTAGCCTGCCGCAATTCATGCTGGGTTACAATACCTGCAATGATAATGTTTGCACATACATGAGCCAACATCTCCCTTAATAAACTTGGACACTTTCATTCCTGTTACGATATGGGATTTCAGTATTGGAACTTTAGAGATTTTTAGTAAAGACCCATATGTGATATCAAGCTAACAATCCAAGCGCGAGACCTGACAACATGGAGGTAAATAAAGGGAAATAAAACAAGACTGTCATAAAATATAAATTACACCTGATCTATGTGTGTTCATAAACTATTGGCTAAAATACACAAGACTTTAACAATTCCCAGCATATTTTGATAGAAACATACCAATCAAGGAAAATGATATAATCCACTGGGAATTGCTCATTTTCTCCCCATTTTTCTCTAGATTGAATGTGTCGTCAGCAGATTCTGATGAACATTTTGGATTTTTGTTTGATAAAACCAAGTGAATTTTTACTCACTACAATATCAGGTATTCACTTCATCAGGTATGACTGATGGTCATCTGATCCACTTTCCTGGCAAACAAGTTTGAGTGGTTTCTGGTGTTCTTTAGTCTCTCTTGGATATTACAATAGTGGATCGTAAACATGACTTAAGAGGTATGTGTCCCCCTCTCTGTTTAGATGTGTAGGACAAAATATTGTAGTACAAATTCACTTGATTTTGTCAAACAAAAATCTTGAATGTTTATTTTCTGAATAAACCTGATGAATCTATTCAAAGATTCTGATGACTTTCCAGAGCTCTTTATGATGTCATACAAATTGCCTAGTCTGCCATTTGAAAATCAATATCTATCAACATCCAAGTGTGAAGGTTGAAGCTCACTTACTACTTCATACAAAATGTGTGTAGTATATTTATATATTCAGTTTTACTCACCTTGAATTCCCATGGGAGCAAGCTTGATAAGAACCACACTTCCCACATTGGTTGCCATAGCAAACAGTGCCTCGCCCTCATTGGTCAGCCATGAGGCGCTGGTGTGAAACTCATATGACTGTGATGCGCTATGGCTGATCACATAGTAGTTGGTAGATTCCCGGAACTGTGCCAACGAGACGTCTGCAAATACTGAAGGTACAGATGACTCGCCACCATATGGTTCCTGTAAGCCAATCAAGGAGTAGTTACATCAAAAATAAAGCAACCATAGGCCTGTCACTGACACTTCTTGGTATTACTTGAATGCAGAACTTGGTAAGCTGTTTCAACTAAAATGAACTGATCAAAGATATTTTCTCAACATTATTACACCCAATTTAGTGCAATTATTTTGATTTACCAAATGAGTTCCACATTTTCTAAAAAGAGAGGTATTCTCTGTCCCTTTTTCTCTTTAAGTAGCTTCAGCTAGAAGAGCTAGTGTTCATTTTTAATGGCTCATTCAGAAGCCATTGTAATCAGATTTGGGATGGGAAGTAGTCAAGTAATATAGGAAAAAAGTTTTTTTACTACTCTATCATATAATTGTCAAATAATTTTAAAATGATTATTGATTTCAGAGAGGAGAGAGGAAAAATAACCTATACTTTAAGACAGTTGCTGAATATACAATGTAACACATGGGTAGGGTCAGAATTTATAAATACCACCATGACAGCATTGAAGTTTTCAAATTAGACCAAAAATCACCAGAGTGTACCCTTACCAAAGTGGAATACAAATTTGGTATTCCATTTGTATTCCATCTGTATTCCTGGCCTAATTTTGCTGGATTGATGGTGTAGGAATGTATTCCGTCATGAGGAATACATGTACACTGATTGGATATTAGGAATACAATATTTGTATTCCTCATAACATTTTGGAATACAATTTCCTGGACCTGTATTCCTCATTTGTATTCCTTGCAATCAAGGTCATATTTTGTATTCCATCTGTATTCCTGACCTTTGACATGTTTGACAAAAAGGTGCATGATGGGAATATATTTCTAGCAGCCATTTTAAAATTGAAATGACTTCAGAGAAGATGTGGACTCATTATTTGGGGATATTTCACCATTTTCCAGCTGTATTACAGGCCTTGTTTTTCACTATTATTGGGTTGTTGCTTAACAACAATGTATGTAAACCATGTAACTATATCAATTCTTGTGTGCAAGTGTTACATTTGAAATACAAGGATAACAAGGTAAGCTTAAATATTAATTAAGGTAAGCTTAAAAATATGATTGCTTGATGCAAATTAAGGTATTCTAGTTATTATGTATAGGCATGTAGTGTCTCAGTAGGAATGGTCTAGCACAAGGCGGAGGGAGGTGTAATTGGCATTACATCATATGCAACTTATATAATTTCTTATTTTGTGTAATTTATAATGTTTAACAATTATACTAAAAGTGCCTTGTCATGCTGGTGCAAGATTTGTATTCCTGGAGTGCAATACATCCCTGGGGTGTATTCCTGAGGTGTATTCCTTGGGTGCATTCCTGAGGTGTATTCTTATCTCATTTAAATAATTAGGCTCACAGGAATGCATTCGGAATACAGATTTGTATTCCTGGAGTGGAATGCATTCCTGGGGTGTATTCCTGGGGTGTATTCTCATCTCATTTAAATAATTAGGCTTGTGGGAATGCATTCGGAATACAGATCTGTATTCCTTGATTGTATTCCTGCCCATATACTTGTTAAGAACCATATCGCTAATTCTACAAAATCGGGTGCCAATCCACTGTAAAAATTGAAAAAATAAAAGTTGTTCAAAAAGACCTGCTTTTTATGTTTTTTAAGAGTAAATGTATCACTACTTTCATATGTAAAAGATTGCCAACACCACTTGCATATTTTTCTTTCAGGAGGTCATGATGTTTTTAACACTAAAACTCAATGTAATGTGAGCTACGTTACCGGCTACAAAATGGGCTGGTTTTACTCAATCCAAGGTCATAAAAAGCAAACTAAAGATCACTTGAGTGAAATGTAAACCCGAATTCACCATTTCGTGGAAGTTTTAAAGATGCGTAAATGAGTGTGTAACGTAGCTCACAGTAACGTAGTTCATGGGTTTTAATGTTTTGATGTGATTTGCTTGAACGTTAGAACGTTATGTCGGTTAATTCTAATATAAATGGGGTTCGACCACTGGTAGCTTTCACATATTATTAGGAAGTACATGTAATACAAGTGCATACTATAGAATTCTGGTAACGTAGCTCACCAATCTTAACATGGTCGGTCGAAATTTCAATGTTGACAATATTTCTATGCCAAAAATGCTACAGCATCACGATTTTTACTGTGATTTTAAAAACCTATGAGTGTTTCCTTTCAAAAACCGCAAATTACATTGATACCTCTGTTTTACTTCTTTCCAATAACGTGTGTTAAAAAAGGGTAACGTAGCTCACAGCGTTTTGGTGGAAAGTGCAATTTATTTTAGAATTACTCAAAGACGTTTTAATCACTAAAAAATAATGTTGATAAACAATATGATGGTGCGTTATCTAATTAAAAAACAACAAATATGTAAAGAAATCGCATTTATTCAAAGAAAATATTCAGGGTTAGATGTGACACTTGAGCAGTGGAAACGCATTTTTAGCGATTTTTGAGCCTTTGCAAGGGTTAATCAGGCTGAAGAAAGCATTTAAAGTATGGAAAACTATATATGTCCGTGTAGATCTCGGTGAGTTCTACCAGAAAAACAACATAATTGATGCCCTAAATGCTCGACAAAGTGTTTGTGGACCAAAGAATGGAAAAAAGGCTATTGGCACCGGATTTTGTAGAATGAGCGATATGCTGTATTCCTCTATTTTGTGTATTCCTCATCTGTATTCCTGCACGTCCAGGAATACAGATGGAATACAAATTGGGAATACAGCTGGAATGTATTCCACTTTGGTAAGGGTATACATGTCTGAGAGCATAAATCTATGGGTGGTTTATGAAGTCCTGCACTTCATACGCATGAATATCTTACCATTCTGTGCAGTTTATTTGGATGGGGTACCACCAATCTGTGAACGCTGTGAATGGTAGCCACCAGGACAACAACATGGGAATGTGTCTCATGTATGGATACCCTGGGCAGGATGGGAGCATCGGGAAACCTGAGTCGCACTGCGTTGCCAGACAAGTTGTAGTCCAGGGATAACTCCACTAATTCGACAGTGTCTTGTGATGATCGCCTACAAGAACAAAAACAATTTATCATTACTGCATAGTATCATAGACGGTTGACGTGGAATGACATCTGTACTGAACTTATATCACATAAAACCTTGTATACACCTTATCAACATATGAATCTGTAACAAGTGACAGTGCTACCTTTACTTTATTCCTGTAACTTCCCGCAGCATCTGGGATGAACACATATTGTACAGTAATATTGGAATTATATCATTGTGTCCCCTTGTCCTTGAATACCATATCACCTGTGTGTACAGTACTACAACTTACCAATAGATGAATCTGTTGCGAGTGACAGCATTAACTTTAGCACTATCTCTGTAACTGAAGCCACCTGCACTGTCTGGTAGATTGACATCTTGCAATGTACCTTGTGTGGCACCTATTGAGATAGGAAGAAACAAATCATCCATGAATGATATATTAAATCAGAGACAGAAAATTTAAAAGACTCGATTGCGTATTATACAGAGAAATCCCAAACAAATTTGATTCCAAGTCAGTCCAAGATGATTGGCAAATGCACTTCAATCCCAAAAAATGTTTTGTGATGAGACTCACATATATATGCAAGAACTGTAAAGCATTTTCAATACAAACTTAGGGAATCAATCTCTAGAGGAGCAGACTGACAGTCAACCACACCTTGGAGTGTTTACAATAACCAACAACCTCACTTGGAATAAACATGTTGATAAAATCACTGCAACAGCAATAGGACATCATCTCAAGAAATGTGTACTCAATGTGCACAACACATCAAAGAATCAACATTTAAAACCCTCATATGGCCACTCACCGAGTATTCATCAAGTGTATGGGATCCCTACATACAAGTTCTCATTAACAAGCTGGAACTGGAAGGGGTCCAAAGGAGAGGAGCTCGGTTTTGACTGAATTACTATGAGACCAAGTCGGGGACCAAGTCAAAAGGATGTGTCACTGAAATGCTGGAGAAACTTGGCTGGTAGCCACTTGCAACAAGAAGACAAACAAGGCATCTCGCTATTTGCAGAAAAATGATGGCCGAGAAAATGCAGTAATCACGGTCACCTATCCTTAATTACCAGTTGGAAACCTCCTTCAGCACTGCGATCCTCATGGCACTCCAATTCCAAAGCTTTCACACCAATATTTGCATCAAAAGACTGCTATAAACATTCTTTCATACCTCGAACAGTTAAAGATTGGAACACATTGCCTGTAACAGTGGTTTCAGTAACAGAACCCAAACAATTCAAAGCAGCAGTTAAAGAATCAAATTACCATACCCAAACATGGTTTAGGCAAAGCAACCAACCAGCATATCTAAATTTCATCTGCATGCGCACTACTACCCTGACAGCTTGATTCCACCAGAATAAGAAGGCAGAGACACATAGAATTAGTGTGCACGCTAGCCCCCCCCCACGCCGCATACATACAAGGAACTAATACGTTGTCCTCATTCACAAATTGATACTATCTGTCCAAGGTACGGTATAAGGCTAAGACCGTACAGCAGGTCTAGTCCTACGCTGTCTTTCCTATTCGTCTGTTTACAAACAGAGAGGTAGACAAAAGACTGTTCCATTTGTCCAAACACTCAAGTATCAGAAGGTACAATGTAGGTATGCCAGCTGAATTCAAATTTGCCATCAAACTGCATCATTTTATATCAAATTAAATCCCTTGAGTAAAGAAAGCCAAAACTGAAAACCTTTTTGTCATAGCACTTTCCGTAGCAAAGTTATATCTTGTCAAAGATTGACTTTCATCAAAAAGATTCAGCTAACAATTTTCGCATTTCGGTGGTGTTTCTAGATCTTAGTCTCATGATGATAGCAGCTTTTCTATGTGGAACTGCTATCAAAATCCCTCTAAAATTCCATGTGCGAGTGTCTCATCACCATAAAAAATCATATATTTGGGTTAAGTGAAGTATAGTATAGACAACATTTATGTAGCCTGTTCTTTTAAATTTCTATGTAAATATGTATTGTGTTCTAGGCAAATTTGGCTGACTAGCAAATGTGTTAATTAAGGTTTGCCTGGCATACCTACAGAAGGATGGTCCACATAGCGTGATTCATGTACGGTAACTAAATTTAATTTTTATTACTTCCGTGGTCCATGTACGCGCTGGTGAATTGCGATCGCGTAAAAGTGACAAGGTCGCCTAATAAGCTAATTCGATAATTCAGAACAGAGTGCATTGTGGGTAATATTCTTGAGGATATAATAACACAATCCTCCCATAGACGGCTGTGGGAATGGACTTTGACTGATCGGAAATTCCTGTGATTTCATTGTCATTTACAACTTTGGTACTTCCAAGGTAGGTTCTAACTATCTTTGTTTGTTATATAAAAGTTCTATGGGACAATCAGATCCAACATCTGGCAAAAAAATATTTTAAAAGGTTTTTTTAAAAAGTGCAAAGTTCGTCACCATTGAATTACTGTGTGAGGCCTGGCTGTGATATCCCTACAAACTTTTACCCACAATGCACTGATTTGCACTCTGTTCTGAATTATCGAACTTGCTTAGGCCATGGGAATTGAAGTAGTAGATTTGCGTCCAGAACTTTATGAAATCCCACGGGGCATTTTTTCATAAATTCATTAAATTCATTATTTCTATTCTATTTAGGCACAAACGAACTACCCCATTCACGCTGTACAAAGTTAGAAGTAAAGGACCCGGTTAGCACGCCAGGCACCACAAAGCATGCAAAGTGCATAGCATCGAATTTTGGTGATCCCGTCATCTTTTTTTACCGTTTGAGGCAGTATCGCGCTGCTCATTAAATATTCATGAACCCAATCACGTCACATTCACATGGTCTTAATCGGTAGCTCGGATTGGTTGGGATTGACCAGGCATGTTTTTATGAATGAAATTATGACCTTAACAGGGGCCCAGGAACAGGGGTCAGGCATTAGCATATTCATGTGGTTTTGTTTTTCAAGATGGCTGCTGGCTATCGGCGTTTGCCTGGCCTGTCATGCTTGTTGTACTGAACTACGCCCAGGACTCGCGGTGAACAGCCAACACGGGTGAACAACATCATTGCAGAATCATTTTCACGGGTTTACGACTGTTTTACCAACTTCAAACTTGCTGATTTTATGTTTGCAAGCCATTTTTTTTGTTTCTGGTAAATAATGGAAATTTTTTGCAAATAATGAAAAAATATGCAGTAGGTTTTGGAGCATGCGGGCGGTCGACGCAAATCTACTACTTTAATTCCCATGGTCTTATAATCTACCCGAATAGTCATTTCTGTGTATGCGCTTGTGGAGTCGTGGACGCTTGGCGCTGCTCGGACCACGGAAGTAATAAAAAAATAACTTTATGAGGATTAAATTAAAAAGTATGCCCGCAAATTTAAGCTTTATGAGAAGCCTATTTTGGTTGCAAAATGAGAACACAGAGTGGCTTATCTTTTAAACCCACATTCTCAATCTCTCATGCCAGAGGTTAAAATAAAACAATCTCTAACTACTGGTTTCGTTAAATGTTGATGACACGTGGGTGAAGCTACGCAAAGATCAACTTGCTCCGTTCTTCGACCATATCAACAGTGTCAATGAACATATTAAGTTCACCCAGGAAGAACTGAAAGACGACAAACTTGCTTTCTTAGACTGTTTGGTCACCGTGCAAAGTGATGGCAGTCTAGAAACATCAGTATATCGTAAGGACACTCACACAGATCAGTATCTGTTGTTCGACTCACACCACCCATTGATCCATAAATTGGGTGTAATACGGACTTTATTTCACAGAGCGAACACGATTCCCTCTAGCGAGAACGCAAAGGAACAGGAACGCGAACACCTACATAAAGCACTGAACCGTTGTGGTTATCGCAATTGGACCTTTAAAAAGGCTCTCTCTCAGACCAAATCCACGAAAAAGACTCCGCCGCTTTCGCAAGACCCAAGGTGACGGAGAGGCAAAACGTGGTAAGAACATCACCATCCCCTCGTCTCTGGACTGTCAGAAAAACTCCGCCGGATTTTTCGAGACAAAGGGGTACCGGTGTCTTTCAAGCCCAAGAACACGCTACCAGGGACGGATTTAAGCAGTGGCCCGGTGGCCCGGGGCCAGTGGATTTTGCGTCGGGCCAGTAAACTTCCAACAACACTGGCCCAGTGGGCCACTAGATTTTTGAGCCAACACATATGGCCCTTCGCACTTGATTATTAGTTTCCTGTTTACTGCCCGCGTCCAAAATTGAAAATCTCAAAATAATTAATTATTTTATTTTTATTTCTAATTTTCTCCTAAAATAACTTTCAACTACTTCTACTTGCCATTTTCTGACTTTAATAATATCAACAATAATGATGAATCAACAAAGAGTACAACTCCACCTTCACTAATTTATAAAATCAAATATTGTTGTGAAATAATTAAATGCCCGCTCTAGTCAAAACTAGTCAAAAGTTGCTTGTAATAGTTCAAACTAAATAAAGAAAATAAAAGATAATTAATAATTAATAATTAAAAGTCACCTTGTCCCTTTTTCAAAATCTTTAATAGGAAACTAATAATCAAGTGCGAAGAAGGGCCTATGAGACAAGATATAATCAGTCATGGACATTATTTACACAGTTTCTGCTCTGCCTATCCCCTGTAATTTATATCTTTATTCAATGATTTTTCGTATATTCTTATTCTTGCATTGCTAGCAAGTTGGAAATATACAGCCGCTTTTACCGGCGATAGTAGGCCTACGTAGCCTACTACTTCCAAGGCTCTTTCGTGCTCTATCTGATGATGATAACGATACCGCATATATGAACCTTTGTGAACTTTTGGAACTAAAAAAGGCAGGACCAGTGGCGTAACTACGGGGGGCAGAGGGGGGCAACATATAACATGGCCGGGCGCCACCCTAGTGCGCCTAAATTGACCAATTCAGCATCGATTCTGCGCCCCCAAGCGATCATAGTGAAAGTCAAAATTTTTGTGCGCATTTCAGCACAAAATCAATTGAAAGAACATTTTAAGACGGATATTCAACATCTAGTAATCAAAATTAATTAGTGTATAGGCCTTATTTGTCCAAAATTTTTTCGAGAATGGGGGAGCATTATGTATCCTTAGCCCCTGAGCTACGCCACTGCCAGAGTCTAAGATATTCTTGGGTGGGGGTAGGGGCACCAATTTTGTTTCTTGCCCCGGGCGCTACCAACCCTAGTTACGCCACTGGGAAGGACTACTGACTGAACTCGTCTTAGTGACTACTACACTCTCTACATTGAGTACATTCAGTACAAAACAAATGTTAAGGTTTGCTTGACTCTAAGGGCTCGGATAGCGACATTTCCACATATTTTTTGTGGGACTTGAGAGCACATCAGACATATTGAATTGCATTTTGAAAACGAGGAATGTCCATCTGATATCAAATAATTTTGATTTTTTGAAATTTGTTATACAAGGTGTCCCATAAAAAGGTTACATGTAGAAAATGAACCGCATTTTGTGATGGTACAACAAAACAATGTGATTTTTTCAGATATTATTTATTCATCCTTCTTGTAACTGTTTGCTAAGTTTCAATTTCATAAAAAGCAACTTAACTTATGAGCCCAAGATGACAGGGGTGTCCAGAGTGGCTAACCATCAAAATATCGCACAACGAAAGTTGAACATAAGCACACCTTTGTTTTAAATCTTTTCTTTGTTTTTTTTTATATTTCTCTTATTTTTCATTATGGCCATGTGTTTTGAACTCACCACCCGTAGCGTTACATCACAAATATATGAATTTTTACACCAATTGAGTTTCAAATTAGAATATCTCCACAATTATCAACCCTAAACTAGCAAAAGTATACATTTTTGGAAAGCTGAAGGCATAAGGAATGTAACAATACATATTTCGACTCATTATACAGGGTGACCTTGAAGTTATACAGGGTGGAATAAAAAAATTGCGGATACAAAAAGGGTTACTTAATGCATTGCTTATTACTAACTTGCAGTAATAAACTGAAAGTAAATAACATCTATTTAGTTAGAGGATAGGGGGAGCCTACAGACTTTGGAAGATAAAAAAATCACAGCTGTTTGATAATCTCGGAGTACAGGGTGTCCCAAAGTATGTTAGAATTTTTTTTTTTTTTTCATATTTTGAAATGAATCATTTACCCCTAACCCATACAGGAAAAGTAAGTCCATATTTAGATTCCTCATCAAATTTCCTATCAGAAAATGTATACTTTGACTATGATAGGATAAGTAATAAAAATTTTACAGTAACTTTTAGATTTTGAAGACATCCGCATTGCTTACTACAGTGTTTAATATGAAAACGGGTGGTTTCGTACGTGAAAGTTTGAATTTTATAGGCTAAACCAATCATCAAGAGTTCAAAATGATTAAAAATAATTAGCACAATTGTTTAGCTGTAAATTAAGACCAAAACCAAGTTTATAGCCCCTGTAGCAGTGAATTTATTCAAGTTACACACGTGAAACGTCGCGTTCCCATAGAGTTTGTGTGTACCACCTCCCCCCCTCCGCCTCCACCACCCTGACTACTCGCAATTCAATCGACCACAGCTTTGTTAGTTGAGAAGCTATATTGTTCATATGTACAGGTTATTTAGTGGTATTATTTAGCTTTTAAATGAGACCAAAACCATGTCATAATCTTTTTGTTTAGCCGAGTTATGATGAATTGAACAGATCACAATTTGAAAATACGTAACACCACCACCCTTTTTGGGTGGCGAGTTCAAAACGCGTGGCCTTATTGAACTTATAGCACAAAAGAAACATTGAAAAATTAAATATTGTACACTGAAAATAAATCAGTTTTAGAGCTTCTTGACTCTTGGTGGTAAAAATAAAGGAAGATGGTCATTAAAGAAGAACACGTTTTTGGTGAAAGCAGTTCTGCACGCTGTATCTCCTGTTATTAACATATTTAGTGAAATAAATAACAATCTTTTGCATTTAGATCTTGCTTTGATTTGTTGACTTGAAATCGCTGCTGTTTGTTTTTACATTTCTGACTGAAATAGAACTGAACAAGTTTTATTCTTTGTTTATCAAAATAGCCTACTGCATCTGCCTACTCAAGTGCCCCGCCAAAATGCACGGTGGCGATAATGAACCTTGTGTCGCATTACGTATGTCACGTAAAGAGCTTGGTCAGGAATGCCTGGAATGCGGGCTAAGTACGTAGGTTGTGAACTTGATATTCACAGGGGTACTAGTAGAGGGTACATAGATTATGTCATGAGAAGGATATTTATATGTTAACATTAACTTAGATTATTTTCAAAAACCTACATGTAACCTTTTTTTGGGACACCCGGTTATGGCAAATGATTAAAAATTGATATAGATTTCCTTTTTTGCAGTAGAACATATTGAAAAAGCTGGGCCAGTAAATTTATTGCAGGGCCACTAGATCTGCCATTTCACTGGCCCGGAGGGCCAGTAGAAAACTGAAACCTAAGTCTGTCCCTGCACGCTACGTCAAGCGCTAGTCCACCCTAAAGACAAACAACCCAAGGATAAGCAGAGCAATATTGTTTACGCGATCCAATGTCAAGACAGCGGTTGTGAAGAACGGTATATTGGTGAGACAAAACAAACGCTTGCAAAACGCATGTACCAACATAGACGAGCCAGCACTGGTTGTGGAGACTCGGCCGTCTATACACACTTGGACAGTTCCAAACATTCCTTTGACAACAAGGATGTTATGATCTTGGACAGAGAAAGCAGATGGTACGAGAGAGGAGTCAAAGAAGCAATTTACGTGCAACGGGAGGAGCCTTCACTGAACAGGGGAGGCGGCCTACGTCACAACTTGGCGGGGCCTACAGTTCAGCGATTAGGAAGATCCCTCTCAGGTTGAACTCGAAGGTGACCTGTGATACTACAACATCCGTTTCACAGGTCAATGAACTTTACCGCCAGAAGATCAGTCGGGCTGATGATGCGTTCAGGATAGAACGTGAAAATTTCCCACTCAAAAACGTAAGTCCAGTTGCCTAGATTGTAGTTCAAAATAATTTATTAATCTCTAACTAATTATCAAAAGATCGTAAATTTAATTTCTGGAAACGTGCCGGCGAAACGATTTGTTTACAAGTAACAATCCTTGTTCCGACACCGATACCGTTCATTCGGCTTCATTCGGTTTCATTCGGCAAACCATGTGATCACTCAGCAGCCCTCGAATTAACCCACGGCACCGACGGCATATTGCCGTGGGTGCCCACCCCCATTGCCGCAATGCCCTCAAAATATGTCCTTTACCGACTGCAGTCACTTGCCGTGCCCCTAAATGAAGTTGCCGTGGGTGCCCTAGCCGGCCAGCCCTATCCCTTCATTATAAAATCATTAACAAGTACTGGTTAAATCCCCGCAAAATTGTGGAAAATTAAATCGAAAATCTTGAACACGATCGCTATTTTGAGCATCGTAACCCAGCTATCAATCACAGTATACACAATAGTTTGTTGTGAATTAATATTCATTAGTAATCATTACCCGTACGTAAGCTTACATATTCAGCCAATCACATCGGCTTTTATACATTATCTGGTTGCTAGAAATCTGACATTCTGATTTCATTTTCTCGATTGGTCAGAGAAATACCTCCAACGTACTATCGACCAATCATAATTTACCAAATATTTGAAAAGGTACCCTAAACAAGTTGTCCAGTTTCAGAAAACTACCCTTATTCTTGAAAATCACTGTTTTTAGACCCTAAACGCGTCACGCACGTAACTTGCCTTGCCTAAAAAAAACACCCCCTTTTACTTGTTTTTTTTGGTCACGCATGCGTACAGACCATTTATGTGAGTGATCCCCCCGGGGTTTTAGTGTAAAGTTGAGAGTCGAATTTTACTTTGGTGTCGAATTCAGCTGACGGTAATGCATCTATTCGCTTTTGAAAAATTGCCTTGGTGCCCTTCTCAAATTTTCAACAGTTGCCTTGATGCCCTTTTGAAATATTACAAATTGCCGTGCTGCCTTGCCTTTTCAGTGAAAATCCACGGCAATTATCAACTTGCCCTAAAAAAGTTGCCGTGCCCCTTCAGATCCTTAATTCGAGGGCTGTCACTCAGGTGAACTATGATTGGACGATTGCGTTAAATTTTATCCAGGTTACCGGGCCATTCCTAATGGCGATACTCGTGTCTTGGAAATATTTTTCAACCACGTTGCAAAATAATCAGAAATACACCATCAAGGCGACTCGATCGGTAAGCATCATTGAAATTTCTTCTTTTAATTTTTTCGATAAAATTGTAGTTTACAGTTTTGATTAGTTTGATGAGAGTGGATTTCAAAACCAGTCCACTAGTAGACGTTGTAATTGACAGTTTGACATTTCCGCCGGAGGATAATGTGAATCCATAAGATGTGGCAATCAATTTCACGATTAAAATCTTTCCTTTGGGGCGATTTCCATTTCTTGCTATCATTTAAAGCCTGAAAGCATCAATACTAAAGATAGGCTATCAGTCGCTTGTGCAGATATATGTTAACATTGGATTCCATTTCTTGTTTTTGTTCACTGTATGGAAAAGCCTGTTCTGTTGTATCTTGTATTGGTTGTATTTCCGACGCTTAATTAAAAAGCTGTCAAGTAGAACCATGTGCTTCTTTTGTCCAATTAAATTTGCCATCAAGATTTCATATGGAAACAGTTCAGACCCAGAATACGATCATGTCAGAAATTAATATTTTGTTCTGGGACTGATTATTCTAGTGGGGATTATGCACTTTCAGTTTCCCACGCGTTTGAACGGGAATTGGATTGCGTACTTTTTCGATGTCTAGTGAGCAAATTTCTTCAATATTTTGAGAAAATGATGTCAAATTTTCTATTCTATATTGTTTGGTAATAATGTCTTTTGCCAATAGTATGTTTAAAGTTGTAATTTTGTGTTTTTGATCGCAAAGATCGGATATTTTCGTTCGATTCAATTCTGAACCCTTCAAGGGTGCCGATTTCAATGGAACTTTGACGATAATTTTGCCTTTTGGACACTAAAATGCATTCGATCCTTAAATTTGTTTCAACCGAGTCTTAAATTAGCAAGCACAATAAGGTTGGTACCATTTTTATATACATTGATGAAATTTTAAAGATTTTTTTTCAAGTTTCTAACCGGCGCAAATCGTTAAGTGTGTATTTCCCATTGACATCCAAAATGGCATAGGTACGGCGTATATGGTCATTTTCACGGTAAAGGGTGTAACTTTGGATTTTTAACATTTTAATCCGTAGTGTTCTAATAAAGCCACATATTTCCATGATTTTTTGGCCACATAAGTCATCTAGTTAGCAGCTACCTTGGGTAGCATAATCAGCTTTGGGAGTTACTGCGTTCAGTTTTAGCAGGCTTAAATGTACTTAATATTGCCATTTTGAAAAACTATAAAAAACAGTAACATTTTTGTAAAACCCTGTGTTTTCTTCAGTTAGTTCATGGATAATTTTTCTTATCCTGAAAGTACAGTCATATGTTCAGTAAACACTGCCACATTAGATTTAATTGTGAACAGCCCTGTATTTTTGAGAACCGGACTTTGATATTTGTTGTTTGAGGCTTCATTTTCCGTTAACAATTGTTAACAAACTTTGTGGGTGTAGCTTTGGTTCATAATTCTTGGTTATTTCTTCACTTCTTCTTGATTCATAACAGTTGTTATCTTAACTTGAAATGGGTAACAAAAATTAGTCGATTTGCAAGCTTTTAAAATTTTTATAAAATCTTGACTTCAAAGAGCCGTTTTCCGTTAACTTTTTGAAGCCTCCGAAACAAACTGTTCAGCAAGCTTGTGCAAATATAAATAAAAGAGCTCATCCAATCTATTTATCAAAATGTAGCAAAGTAGATCCTCAAGTCACATGTTTTTAAATCGTGGAGATATATATCACCGTTTGAAAATGGGACCAAATACGAACTTTCCGTTAACAATTGAAGCCTCCGAAACAAATGAAGCCTCCGAAACAACAATAAGATTAATTATCATCTATGCATATCTAAATTGGTGTGTTTCATACTGATATCTGCATTGTAATTATTACTTGATATGTGCAGAATGTCATAAATTAAAAAAAAATTTGACATTATGGTTAATGTTTGAAAAATATACTGATACCCAAAAAGCCTGTTTCGGAGGCTTCACATGCAAAAAACACCATACTTAACAAATGGGTGAAAAAATTAACATGTGATAAATCTACAATATCTGCCACATAGAATCATTGATTCAATACACACAAGAAAATAACAGCTTAGATGATCCCAACACTGTTGTTTTCAAAAAAACTACTTCTGCATTGTTAACATGAAGCCTCCGAAACAAAAAAAATGACTTGCTGTGATAATTTAATTTTTGTCACAACTGAAATTCAATACTTAGAAGCAAAGCATGAAAATTGGTAATTGTGATATTTTTTACCTATTTTTTTATGTCAACTTGTAGTAGTTAGCCAAATATTTTACTTTTATGATCACCTGTGTTGTTAACTGAAGCCTCCGAAACACAAATCGCTTGAATTGCCATTTCTAAAAAATAACTCCAATTTCTGTGAAACTTGGCTAGGAGGTTCCTTTCATCAAGTAGTATTTGTACATGAAGTTAGACATTCAAATTATTTTAGGAACCCAATTAAAACTTAAAAAATATGTTTAAGGTTTGGAAATTTCCATTGTAAATGACACTTGATGTTAAAAATTTTCAAAACTGCAATTACAAACATAGCAAAACATGGTATAAAATTTAACTTATATCTGTTGACTTACTTTGGAATGGGATTTCACATGTATTACAGCTTTCATGTCATAATTTTCTGAGGTTATGTAAAATACATTTTTTCTTAGATTTTAACCAAAATGTTATGGAAATGTCAAATTTTTTATTAGAAATCAAAAGGTTTAAGCCTTGAAACATTATTTTACTGGAATTTAAGTTGCTTCTATGCATGATTTCAGTAAACAGAAACATATTTAAGTGGTTTGAAATTTTGACCCTAAAAATCAAAAGTTACACCCTTTACCGTGAAAATGACCATAGGAATGGCAAGCGAGTCTAGATTATTCGGACTAGGCTATGCTAGGCACCGGAGTTTCGCTCGATTTAAAACGGCAAAATGCGCGGCCGGTTTTTTATAAAGCGCGAAAATTCAAGTCAAAAAGCGTGAAAATGCATTTTCCAGTATTTAAATTCACGATTATGACGATACACACGTACCCCGGGTCTACACCTCATCAAATGTTGATTGTTAAAAAAAATAAAAGTGCATTTTCGCGTGATATTCCATCTCCGTTAAGCTATGATAATTTTTCTCATTTCTGTGTCAGTTTTGGTCCGAAACGTGGTCAAAAACAGGTGCAAAAACATGAGCAATTTTCGTTCGTAAATTCACTTCCGCATTTCTTTTTTAAAATTAACGTGTTGTTGATGCTACAAAAACTAAAACACGTGCTACCACAAATAATACGAAAAAGGGGTTATCATTTGGATTTTGTCTTTAAAATTGCTTTTATTCATCGTAACAATAATACTAATAAAGGAAACCTAGATTATTTATGAGAAAATAAACTTAAAATATTAAAAATTGAATATTGTCAGGTTGTGATAAATAACATTAACCGCACGTTAGCGGCACGTGCTTGGTTGTAAACAAATCAATCGGGACTTCCCCACCATCAGGCCAGCGATCGTTCGGAAAGCATGCAAAAAGTGCACGATTTCCTGACGTTGCATTTACAAATATTGCAGAATTTACTTCAATTCTCAGCAGGTGGGTCAAAATTTTGGGGCTTTTATTATCTGGACGCAATGGCGCACACTAACGGGAAGCCTGTTATGTTGTAAAAAGGTTATTATTGGTGAATTTACATTGAAAAGTAGTGTGTTTGGCAAAATTCTCAAAATTCACGATGGACCACCAAAATCGCGATGGACCCCCCAAAATCGTGATCTTTTATGCTTTTTCTTGCGATCGCTGAAACTCCGGTGCTAGGCTATGCCTAAAGTTGTCATGCATACATCATTACAAAATGATGATGAAAACAAGGCGGTAGACAAAGCACACTCTCCCACTGTTCTCGCTGACTAAATAAGAGGGATTTTAAAAGTCTGTTTGTTTATTTATTTATTTGGGTTTTTTCTTGGCTTTCTTTCTTTCGTCTACCGCCTTGTAGTAGTTGTAGTATGATGAAAGCTTTAAAAAATTAAAAAATAAAAATTAGGCTTCTCTCCCGGGGCTTCTCTCAGGCATATCAGGTAGCCAAACTTGACACGTCGATATGGAATATAATTGAAAATATGTTACTTCATATTACAAGCTTTAATACCAACCTGTAGTGATTGTCAGCTCCTTCCATCGGTAATTTTCTGCAGTAACCAGTGAAGCCTCGTGATAACTACTGTAATCCGCCATTTTGTTCAAAACAAAACAACGATCAAACCGTTAGAGGCGCTAGATGAGTAATTAAGCGTTTTATATTATACTAACCATTAAAAACTAATCTATAAATCTGATATAAATATAAATATACACAACTTTGTATATTTTAATGATGTTTGTTACTTTTAACTAATTAAAATATATTGTGATTGTGTTTTTTTAATTAACAAAAGCTTTTTAATATTTTTGAACTACATGTAGTGGTTATTTATCTTGAAACTAGAAACATTGATTGAAGAAAATAAGGACAACCAGGGATATAAAGGGATAGGCATCGTAGCTATTACGTAACACACCGAATGATGTAGTTTAACTCTAGACAATAGGCGCCATATTGCAGGAGGGTTAGAGTTCATAGAGGAAACGTTAAAGGTTAGTAGATTAGGTCACCCAGGCACATCACTAATGTGTTTCACGAGTTGTAATACCGACAGGTAAAAACATTGATTTTGTAAAATTCTCCCCAGCTTTTAAAATTACTAAATAAGGAAGAGTACTTCAAACCATTCTTTGATGAATCTATGCAATATGACGGTAATTTTTGAAACATCTAAGAATCAATCTTAAACATCTTCATGATATTCATTTTTTTTTTGCGCATGGTCAAAGCATGCTCTTGCGCTATCCACAGACTATCCGGTGGAAACTTCAAAGCAACGATCATGCGTTAATATTTACAAAATGGCGAATGATGTAGTTTAACTCGAACAATAGCGTGACCGGCGTGACGTAGTTTTTGGCATTGTTCCTATATGCACTTTCACCCTCCTGGGACAACGTCGCGTCGTGCGGTGGTAAATTTGTGAAAGATTTTTACCTGTATTGTCATCTGTAAAGCTTTCTATAATGCCAAAGTGAGTGTTATATATGTATAGAAGATTATTATTATGTTGTTATTATTGTTGCATTGAATATCTCCCTTCTTTTATGTCCCAAATGACTTTTGAAATGAGCGATCCATCCCAACCAAAAGCAAGCCAAATGCAAACCATGCATGCATGCAAAATGCCCATTGACGTACGTAGATTATTTATGAGAAAATAAACTTAAAATATTAAAAATTGAATATTGTCAGGTTGTGATAAATAACATTAACCGCACGTTAGCGGCACGTTCTTGGTTGTAAACAAATCAATCGGGACTTCCCCACCATCAGGCCAGCGATCGTTCGGAAAGCATGCAAAAGTGCACAATTTCCTGGCGTTGCATTTACAAATATTGCAGAATTTCCTTCAATTCTCAGCAGGTGGGTCAACATTTTGGGGCTTTTATTATCTCGACGCAATGACGCACACTAACGGGAAGCCTGTTATGTTGTAAAAGGTTATTATTGGTGAATTTACATTGAAAAGTAGTGTGTTTGGCAAAATTCTCAAAATTCACGATGGACCACCAAAATCGCGATGGACCCCCAAAATCGTGATCTTTTGCGCTTTTTGCGCGATCGCGCGAAACTCCGGTGCTAGGCTATGCCTAAAGTTGTCATGCATACATCATTACAAAATGATGATGAAAACAAGGCGGTAGACAAAGCACACTCTCCCACTGTTCTCGCTGACTAAATAAGAGGGATTTTAAAAGTCAGTTTGTTTATTTATTTATTTGGGTTTTTTCTTGGCTTTCTTTCTTTCGTCTACCGCCTTGTAGTAGTTGTAGTATGATGAAAGCTTAAAAAAATAAAAATTAGGCTTCTCTCCCGGGGCTTCTCTCAGGCATATCAGGTAGCCAAACTTGACACGTCGATATGGAATATAATTGAAAATATGTTACTTCATATTACAAGCTTTAATACCAACCTGTAGTGATTGTCAGCTCCTTCCATCGGTAATTTTCTGCAGTAACCAGTGAAGCCTCGTGATAACTACTGTAATCCGCCATTTTGTTCAAAACAAAACAACAATCAAA
Organism: Amphiura filiformis; assembly: GCF_039555335.1. Taxonomy (NCBI): domain Eukaryota; kingdom Metazoa; phylum Echinodermata; class Ophiuroidea; order Amphilepidida; family Amphiuridae; genus Amphiura; species Amphiura filiformis. The sequence goes on along the minus strand of NC_092644.1, from coordinate 52,702,710 downwards.
CCGTTAGAGGGCGCTAGATGAGTAATTAAGCGTTTTATATTATACTAACCATTAAAAACTAATCTATAAATCTGATATAAATATAAATATACACAACTTTGTATATTTTTAATGATTTTTGTTACTTTTAACTAATTAAAATATATTGTGACTGTGTTTTTTTAATAAACAAAAGCTTTTTAATATTTTTGAACTAGTGGTTATTTATCTTGAAACTAGAAACATTGATTGAAGAAAATAAGGACAACGTCGCGTCGTGCGGTGGTAAATTTGTGAAAGATTTTTACCTGTATTGTCATCTGTAAAGCTTTCTATAATGCCAAAGTGAGTGTTATATATGTATAGAAGATTATTATTATGTTGTTATTATTGTTGCATTGAATATCTCCCTTCTTTTATGTTCCAAATGACTTTTGAAATGAGCGATCCATCCCAACCAAAAGCAAGCCAAATGCAAACCATGCAAACCCATGAACCATGCATGCATGCAAAATGCCCATTGACGGATGCATGCACATACAAAACTGTGTAGGGAATTTCAACGAACATAAATTATCTGTCGTATCCAAATATGGTAGATCGTTACCCAAATGAGGCAAGTTGTAATATAAACATTAAACAGTGCGGCGCTCAATGGCGCTCGTGATGTCTATCAAGTAAAATAATATTATTAATTTCTCGATCATGAGAGTATGTAGGTAACCCAGGCAAACCTTAGTTAACACATTTGCTAGTCAGCCAAATTACCGATAATGTCAATGCATTTTTACATAGAAATTTAAAACAACTGCCCGAAGAAAGAAACCTACATAAATATGTTTTCTATACTTCACTTGACCCAAATATATGTTTTTTTATGGTGATAAGTCACCCGCACATGGAATTTTAGAGGGATTTTGATAGCAGTTCCATTAAAAAAAGCTGCTATCATAATGAGACTAAGATCTAGAAACACCCCCAAAATGCCGTTTTGGGGAATTTTGCTAGCTGAAACTTTTTGATGAAAGTCAATCTTTGACAAGATGTAACTTTGCTACGGAAAGTGCTATGAAAAAATGGTTTTCAGTTTTGGCTTTATTTACTCAAGGGCTTTAATTTGATATATAAAATGATGCAGTTTGATGGCAAATTTGAATTCACCTAGCATACCTAGAGTATGAATGTTCTGCTTGCACTGCTTAATGTCGCAAGTTTAGTGGAAGAACACGATAGCGCGATCGATTGTGCATGCACAGGAAATGCAGCGCCATCCAAAGCGTGTGTGGTAGGCGTTGTACGCTTGACGCAATTGTCATTGCGTGCCAATTGAGCACTCATGATCGAGGAACTATTATTTTAGCTATAGTCCCAGTCCCAGAACAAAATCAGAAACAGAATCACTCAATCAGTCCCAGAACAAAATATTAATTTCTGACAATAAAGTGACATGATCGTGATTCTAGGTCTGTACTAGACTCGCTCACCAGTCCTACGATACGCTGTACCTACGAACTGGCTCGCGTCATTTTGTTTGTCTGGGAAATACACACTTGACTTGACGGTTTGCGCGGGTCAGATATTCAAGAAATTTCTTCAAAATTTAATCAACAGTACGGTATATAAAATTGGTACTCGCCTTATTGTGCTTGCTAATTTAAGACTCGGTTGAAACAAAATTAAGGATCAAATGCATTTTAGTGTCCAAAAAGGCAAAATTATTGTCAAAGATCTTCCGAATTCTGCACCCCTGCGAAGGGTGCGGAATTGGAATCGGATCGGGAATAAAAATATCCGATCTTTTTGGGATCAAAAATTACAACTTTGGACGTACTGTTGGCAACAGACATTATTGGCAAACAATATAGAATAGAACATTTGATGTCAGTCAACTTGTCAAAATATTGAAGAAATGTGCTCCCCAAACTTGTGGCGAGTAGGCAAAATAATTCCCATTCAAACACATGGGAAATTGAAAGTCCATAAACAGTTTCTGTTTGAAATCTTGATGGGAAATTGGACAAAAGAAGCACATGGGGTCATGGTTCTACTTGACAGCTTTTAATCCCTATTCATGTTACGTTAAACACCCTATTGTGGACCATCCTTCTGATACTTGAGTGTTACAAGCAGAACGGTATTTTGTCTACATTTCTGTTTGTAAACAGATGAGGAGGTCAAAATTGTCATCCTCGCCAAATAGGAAAGTCAGTGTAATCGTACGGCACTATATGATGTCATTGATCATGTGATGCACAATCAAACTTCTACCAAGTTACTAGTTAGGCATGATCACAAAATTTTCAAGTAGGATATTTCACATGGAAATTGTTTTGTAATAAAAAGGTGATTATTTAAGGGGGTACTACCCCGGGTACTACACTTGATAAATTTGTGTCTATATTTGCATTTTTCTCAAAAACTAATAACACAGTGGTAACAAAAGTTATGTATATTATAGGGGCAAGGAATCCAATTACTACACTGGAATTTTAGTGACCCAAGACAAGCCCTTCGTTATTTATGATAAGAAATAAGGTACCGTTAGGATGTACCTCATTTACTATCATATATACTGAACCACATGTCTTGAGTCACTGAAATTTCAGTGTAGTAAGTGGATTCCTTGCCCCTATAATATACATAAATTTTATTACCAGTGTTTATTATTTTTGAGAAAAATGCAAAAATAGTCAAATATACCACAGGGTGTAGTACCCCTTAACTTAAAAATGAGTGGTCAACCATGTTTGTAGGTCAAAAATAGCAAAGTTCATGGGCAAATGTCTGTTTTAAAGAACTGCATTTTTCTGCGGCCATCATTTTTCTGCATCATTTTTCACCACGCCGATCTGTTTTACACAAAGGCGATTTTATTTGATGAAATCTAACTATCTGCATGACTTAGCTGTATCAAGGATAAAGTACCAGCACTTTTTAGACTACTTCTCCAAGTTTCTGGTGTCCATTCTGGTGAAAATTTTCTATTTTCCTATGGGGATTACACAGTTAAGCCATTTACTGTGGACGCAACTTTTTGAGTTGAACGTCGCCCTCTATAATAATAAATAATAATAATAAATTTTGGATCTATTACTACGACACAATAAGCAATGTGGACATGCCTAACCAAGTCTAAATTATGCAAATTTCCTAGCACTGCCCCATGCACTGACTGCATGACATCATGTGCACAGAACTGACAAATTTTTTAATAGAAAGCAAAATTATACTCAAATTTGGTACACTCACCACCAACCGGAGTCCAGAGCGTTTTCACAGGGTCAATTGGTGTCTTCAGCAGATGTTATTGCTCTGAAGATTTCTTGTTGACTAGTGGCATTGTTGAGACACTTCCGACGTCAAACAAGAAGATGTTGTGGCTCCCCTTCATCTACATACATTGGTGAACCTGGATGCAAGCTCAAAAGGGGGCTAACAGAACATAAATCCAAAGCAGCCAGTTCAAAGTCAGCGATCAAGGAACATATTGACAGGAGCAGAGGGCACCAGATTGACTGGGAGAACGTAAAGTGTTAGAGAGGGAGTCTTAGGACTTGTACGTAATCCATATCAGAACTAAAAAACCCAGACTAAACCGTGACAAAGCGCTAGACACCGACCCTGTTTGGGACAACCTCCTGACCCCCCGGGGGTGCCACTACATCTTCTTGTTTGACGTCATCGGAAGTTTCTCAACAACATCACTACAACACTAGCAACAACAAATCTTCAGAGCAATAACATCTGCTGAAGATGCTGGTTGACCCGGTGAGCACGCTTCAGTGAGTATACCAAATTTGAGTAGCGAAGTATAATTTTGCTTTCTATTATTTTTTGAAAATGAAATACCAAAATCTAGATTTAGGTTGTGGAAATACAATTGTTTGTTTATTCATCTCTGTCACCAATTCCGTGTGAAGTTTGCATTGTTTATCACTCAAAATAAATCACATTGCAACTGACCCTACTTTTGATTGGCACACAGTCCTAAGCAAACAATTATTTTACCGTGCAGCCTTATGGGCAATTCCACAATCTAACAGGGTGACAATTTACAAGCAGTAACTTTTGTGCGGTTGTAATATTTAAATTGCAAATTATTGAGAATAGCCTAAAATTGCGGTTTCATTACTTTTTAATCGATTTTTTTTTCAAAATGCCTAAAAATGAAATATAAATATTAATTAGAGTGGTAAAAAGGCATGAATTTGTACCTTAAAACTGATATGAACTGTGTGATTGTGTGGGCACGTTTTGTTTCATAAAGGCATTTTTATGTGGGATTCATGATTTAATAAGGCCGTGTAAAATTAATATTTTGGTTCTCGTCCCCTCCCTCCTCAATTTCTGGGATTTGTCAGATTTTTTTTTTTTAGATTTTTCAATTTTTTAGACTTTGGAATGATTTATGAAATCTTCATACATATAAATAAGTTTATTAGAGAACAAGCATCACTTCCAAGTCTTTTTGTGGTACTCTAGGGGTTTATCCCTCAGAATCTCACATTTGAAAAAAAAAAAAAAAAGGGGCCTCATCCTTTCCTCAAACACTGTTGGAAAAAACCGAAAACTACTGACAATGCTAATTTTACATTGAAAAAAAAAAAAAAAAAAAAAAAAAACACCTCCCTCCCTCATCAATTCATGAAAATCCTCTGGACGAGAACCAAAACATTAATTTTATACGGCCTAAACTAGACCATCACATCCAGTCCTGGGGTGCAAATTAGGCAATAATAGATTCTCGCATCAAATCTCCTGTACGGTAAATGTAGTTTAAGTATCAAACTTGATTATCCTAAAACATGCATACTATAGTGTATGTCTATTCCATGTTAAATTCTTGCAAGATGAATTTGAGAGAATCAATTTTAATTCATATAGTTTGCACCACTGCAGTCACTTAAAATGATGAGTTAAAAAGGCAAACTGATATCAAAACAAATTGTATTCAGTAACTACATGATGATGACAGTCATGACACCCTAAACTTGATGAAGAGATAATCAAATACATAATAAAATTCATTTGCATGTAAAAATTTCACTCTTCAAGTTCAGCAATTAAAAAAAACTTACTGAGAATGTTTTTTTTGAAGTATACATGTATATACTTCAAATATGTATTCATGGTACCGGTATAACATACATATGTGTACAATATGGCGCAATTGAAAGAGCATAAATTTTATGTTGACCTCTTTCATCTTGCCATGGTAGCACTTGTACTATTTTTATAGTGTGAAAGTTCATAAGCATTTTTCAATTTGTTTTTTCATGTCCATGTTTATGGAATTGCCCAGAAGCTACTAGAGCCCAAAGTCTCAACCAGACGTTCTTCCACACCACCACTGTCTCAAAACTACACATCACCACTGTCTCTACACTAAAATGAAGTGAGTTTGTAAATGTTTGTAGGTATAGCTTGTATGTGTAACAGCATAAGAGTGACATAGAACCATCCTGATGTATATTATTTATTTATAAATGAACAGCACCGCTCATTATGACAATGATGATGTGTGCTCAGATGCTCTTGGCCAGACCTGATATGTTTGTATATAAACTTGGCCTTTCTGGAAATGCATCATGGTCATTTTCTAATTATTTATTATCAGGGTGCCATTTTGTGTGTATTTCATGAAAATTTCAGATGACGATACCCAAATTTACATTTTTTACAATTTATTACTGGTTTTTCTGGGAATGGGAAAGGTTTATTTTGACAAGTTATGCTGGATGGACAGTGTTGTATTTCAATGGCCATGATTGTTTTCTTTTTTCCATGCAGTTGTGAACAAATTTGCTTTTGCTACAATGATTTAGAGTCAGGCATTTAGAAAATTCTCAAAGCCCCTGTGCGGCTGTGCACATTAGTAAAATTGCCCGCTTTTTGCGTGATATTCCTGGATTGAGTAAATTTCATTTTTTCTTTCAGCTGTTTTTATCTCAAATGCATCACACAAAAATCTCATAGCCTGAGTCATAAATCTCAATAAAATTCTTCATCTTGACCACAGTAATGCCTTCTTGAGAGATGGAAGGTGGTCTTTTCTTGTCAAAAAGCTCACCCTACAGTTTTAAAAACAAAAAATAAACAAAAACTGCATTCCGCATTACATTTTTAACTTTGGAACCTGGGCTTTGAGACAACAAACTATTAAATTAAGGCATCCTTACAAAGAGGAACTTCTGCAACAATTTGACCCCAATAACATGCCTCTGCTACCAGGGATGAGAATTTTCAGGCTTTTGCATGAATTCAAGCGATTTTGTTGTCCAAATTTATGCATTTTTATTTATTATTCTCATGCCTGTGCTACACATTCCTACAAGGTTTGATCAGATTACAATTGCAACGCCATATGTTTACTAATCGGATCATAATACAGAAATTCAGACTCCAGGATATGCTACACTCACTCTGTTTGTACACGAATGAGGAGAATTTTAGGGTATTCTTTATGGCAGCACGCAAACACATAAAAACAGTTACGATATCAAATACACATTGTCTTGAATAATGTTTTGCTACTTGTTTTTCAGGTACTACTGTGACTACTGTGACACATACCTAACACATGATTCTGTAAGTACAAGACAACTTTCATGAAAAAAGTTACTGCAAGAGTGTTAAAGGAACAAACAAAAAGTTTGATGATGGCCCATAAATGAAAGTCCCTTCATTAGCGATGGGGTCAAAAACAAAAAGTCTGATTACGTTTGTAAAAAGCTAGTCAAAATATCGGTCAAATTTTACCTTTCGGGTTGTGTAATTTTCAACATTTTACTACTTTATGTAGTGCACATTAGTATCTATTGGTTACTGGTTCAAGCCTAGGCTCATACACCTATTCCGAATTATGATATGCAATAGGCATTGGGTTGTAATCATTTCAGTGGTTGTAACAAAGACAGTGTGTGCCAGTTGACCTAGCAACAGTCATATTCTAAGCAGTCAAGTTAGCTCAATCGATAAGGCTTTCGACTATGGTGCGAGAGGTTGGGGGTTCAAACCCTGGCGGTGTCAAGTACGATCTTGTGGAAAAATTGAGTTGGCTTGAAATTCCCTTGGACAAGGAACTTACTGCTAATTGTCTCGTCGTAACCTGTACGAAACTCTGGGAGCTGATTCTGGTTGCGAAGGTTATTTGTGGAATGTCTAGGGTGTGCGGTCTTGTAGCAGCAAACACTGATATTCAAAAGTATCTCATTTTGGAAAATGGATCTCATATTTGTAATTGTCTCAAATTGAATAGATTTGAGATCCAATATGAGATCCAATTTGAGTGACAAATTGAGATATAATCCACCCAATTAGGTTTTATTGGGTGCTATGTTGCTAACTATTATAGTTGATGAAGTATGGTACTGTATGGAATCAGTGTCTAGACTTCTCATGGTCAAGAATGGGGTTTAATTCCTGTTCATGGTCTTTTGAGTATACACAAGGTGACCATAAGGTAAAGTTGATCTAAAAATGTTTTGCTGGTTCCTTTCCAAAACAAAAAATTAAGAGAATGTTTTTCAAATTATTTAAAGCATCAGAATATTCTGAATATCTCACAAACTTAAAATCTGGCTCAAAATAAGCTAAGGTGTCATAAAAGTGTAACACACAATTATTTTTCCAGCTCTTTTCTTTTGGTCTCCAACCAGGTTTAAATTATAGTATGCACATGTATCGTTCATAATACACTAAAAGAAAGATAAGTTATAGACCATTTACTTCACAAATTTAATTTTCTAGCCCTTTATGTCGTTATATTTGACAGACACAATTTTGATGATTTTCTGCAATCAAATANCAATTTATAAAGTATTACATAAGGTATTTTGTGGTTATTTAGGTGTAGGACCTACAGCAACTGATTGTGGAAAAAATGTGTCCAAATATTACAATAAGGAGGATAAATTGTTATAAATAAAATATGTGTGTCTGTCAAGCCATACCATACGCAAAGTGTCTGTCAAATGTAACATACAGAATAATAATTTGGCAAAAACAGTAGTTCAAGATGGGAAATTGAATAAAGATCACATGCAGTTTATAAATCACATGTTTTAAAACACTTTTATAAACTCTAAACTATCATCATAATGTGAACATCAAGTGATTTTTAATTTTTAAAACATATTATGTATGTTACTTTTGACAGACACATACAAATCTAGCGTATGTTACTTATGCATAAAATGTTTGACAGACAACACTTAACAATGGATTGTGTCATCAAAAAAGCTTCTCCTCACAAAGTGATAGTGCCACAAAGCTAGGTGGAGCTAAATGCTATGTCATGTAGCATAATTAGCTGTATCACCCTAGTTTAGCAGGAATTACAGCACCGTCTTGCGTGATGTTACTATTTGACAGACATTTCAAGAAAAATTTTAAAATTGTTATATGTTCAAAAAAGATGGCAGCCACTTACAAATTGATTATAATATGGAGAAATGAAGTTATTTACAATAGATTTACCCTTTAGTGTATGCTTCAAGTCTTTGTTTATAAAAAACTGAGGGACTTCAAAATCAATCAAAAGTTTGACAGACAATAGTAACATACGCAAGGCAAACTTTTACATCCTTTTTTTGATCTGTTAACTTATAATTCATAATGCCTCTTTCTGTTTTTTTGATTGGTTTACTGCACCATTTTGGGAAACAGGTCACATGAATTTCTATAAGGATCCATAAAAAAATTAAAAGCTGTTGAAAAAAGGCGTCTCTTGGCATGTTACAAATAAAAGTGTAAAAATAGGCATTTTTACAGCTATTTTTATTTTTTATTATTTAGAGTGAAAGGATTTTACTTAAATTGTGTATGCTATGTCTTTACTACCTAAACTTGCCACTAAACTAGCAAATATTCCATTTCTATAATTATTATTTTTTTAAAAAGATGTCAAAATATATGGCTATAATATGACACCTTAGCATATTTTGAGCCATCTGAATACTCATAAAATTGCCCCGGAAAATCGCAAACTCAATCACAAACAAAGGTCTTATAAATTCCAGGAGGATAGTTAGTTTCAGGTTGTTTGCTACAAAAAATGAAAAGAACAACAGCTAATGTTTAAATAATTCATGCAGTGAAAACTGAAGCAAGACCCTGATATTTAAATTGGGATTCATAAACTTGAAGTATGTACATGTATCAACAATAAGATGTTTCATAGTATAATTGACCTTGTCTTCTTGGCACTTGCAGAGAAACCTGATCTTAGGCCTTGCTCTGTCAAAAATACAATTTTGGTGATCCCCAACTTCTTTGACCATGAAATGACAAACATTCAATGGTAGCAGCAATGTATTAAGCACCAATTGGGTGATTATGGATCTCATATTGGTACTCAAATTCATTCTCAAATTGGGTCTCAATTCTATCCAATTTGAGATGATTTTCAAAATGAGATCCATTTTCCAAAATGAGATAGTTGTGCACAACAGTGAAAGTCCCTGAATTGTTGTTGAATGGTTTATAGAATGATGTGGGGCTGTAGTGGTCAGCAACAACCTGTAAAGTGTGCTGAGGCTTGTGGATCAACGTCTAGGCATTGTGCCTGTGCATAGCGCACTATAAATCGCTGCACCTTTTTTTTTTTTTTTTAAGGTGCACTATATGCTAGTGAATAATATTAAAGAGACCTTCAAAGAGCTGTACCTGTAAATTTGTAGTCAGTTTCAAAAAGAGTAGGGCATTTACCCTGGGGTTTTCAATCTGACACAGTTGTTTGTAAATAAACTCTTATTATCTAATGTGACTTGTTCTTTTGCAGCCCTCTGTGAGGAAAACACATTGTAATGGTAGAAAACACAAAGAGAATGTGAGAATATACTATCAGAAATGGATGGAGGAGCAGGCACAGAGTCTCATTGATAAAACAAGTAAGTCTTGTTTGTGTAGTGCACTACACAATTATTCCTATCATTGCATTATATGGAATTGCACAAATCAGTGATAAATGGTTTGGCATGGTGCTTTGTGATGTAAAAAAAAATCAACCCGGTTTTTGGATGTTGTTAATTCAAGAATTTTTTAAAAACAAAATAAGCAGTGTACTGCAGGAGAATTAATAATGATTAATAATTTGATATAAAAGTTTGATATAAAATTGGATCGATTGAGCCCATATTTATTGGTCGAGCTATGAGTTTTAAAATATTGGACGAGACGTAGTCGAGTCCCAATATTTTAAAACTCATACCTAGACCAATAAATATTGGGCGTAAAGCATCCAATTTTATCATTATTATGTTTTGGATCCAATATTTTCATACACTTTGATTCATCAAAACATAATAATTACAAAAATTGGACTCCTGTACAACTTAAAAAATGGTTTATTAACACTTTGGTGCATAACTCGGCAACCACAGGTCGTTCACACACTAAATATATATTTGTAATCCATATGACAAGCAGCGGCGTAGCTGGGAATTTTTCCAGGAGGGCAAGACTGTATGGGGCGGGGGCCCAAATCCACCAAATTTCCTCTTGGGGGGGGGGGGCAGGGGCCCAAATAGACAATTTTTGCCAGGCTTATTGATAATAATCGTATGGTATTGCATATCGTATGGATTCCCCATCTCTCTGCCCCTCCTCTCCCTCTCTCGCCTCTCTTTTTTCCTCTTTCTCCCTCCTTTTTCCTCTTTTTTCCTTGCACTAGGGGCGGGGGGGCCCAAATAGGCAATTTTGCCAGGGGGCAATTGCCCCCCCTGCTCCCCCCCGGCAGCTACGCCACTGATGACAAGGCGGATAATTTGATAATGCTTCTGAGTGAAATCAGAGCATGTTTATTTTTGACCCCTGTATAACGCCATGGGTTTATTTCAGGGGTCATTTAGAATCAAGTGATGTATGGGGTGGTATCCACAATTTTGGATTCAACAGGTCCAAATTAGGTAAAGTAGCTAGGATACCAACTTTTACTAACAAATGCCTTTTGAAGTTTGATTTATTGAAATCTTGTCTAGTCTAAACAGCATTCACTTGATGTTACATTTGAGCCTTCTCCCTACTGACCTCGAAAAAGTGGGGAATTTGTGAACAACTGTATTCCTAAGAAACTGGACGTGTGACATCGCCACCACATGGTTTCACCTACGCCTATTATTATGTTTGCATTTTATTTTTCATTGCAGCTGAGGCATATCAACAGGGCAAAATTCCACACAATCCATTCCCAGGTGCAAAGCCAGGTCAAGAGGGACCACCAGGAGTTGGGCCCCCACAGCGAACCATGGTACCACCACCAGCAAATTACGGTCCTGCTGGTGGTCCACCAAACCAATGGGACCTGGAGGCCCAGGTTTACCACCACCTCTAATGGGCCCACCACCACCAGGAATGATGATGGGGCCACCAGGGCCAAGAGGGCCTAGTAAGTTCTGATTTATTTACCTCATTAAAAAAACACCAACAGCAATGAAACAAAACAGTGATGCGACTAAAAAAAAACCTTGTTCTACGGTCCTGACATATCCAGATTTTGTGACTTTAAAAAAAATTGAGCTGTATGCAATTAAAAACAGCCATCGGCCGTAGAACAGGTTTTTTTTCTCATAATGATGAGAATCTAGTCATGTATGACTTCTTGCACTCTTCTGCATTTTATACGTTCTCCAGACACAATCAGTCATTCAATTTTGTGGTTCAAACCAGTTCAAATTTGGTACTCTGTAAAACTAGTATTGTATTTAATGTCAAAATATGCCCCCACCTCCAAAAATGTCACCTGTACGTTTGATAACCCTAATTTTTGGCATTTGCCTAAACTGTAAGTTCATGTTGCACTGGGCATATTTTGTCGGTCTGAGTGTTGTCATAACTTGGCTATTCCGGGCACGTTCCTCATCAACCTCCCTCTGACACTGGAGTGAATGATTGCTGGTGTGGGGAATGTTAACAGAATTTGAAACAGCAGCCACATCTTTTCATAAAAAATTCCAACATTTGACATATTGTTCAGTTTGATATTTTCTAAATTTCTGGTTGAGAAAATGTTTTCACTTGTGTCAACCCGAGCAAAAGCCTGTTAGCTTGGTTGTCTGACCGACAGAATAGAGCAATTTTCTAAACTAAAATTTAATTTTGACTTATGCTGTAGAGTGTCCAAACAACCTGGAAGTACTGTATACGTGTCTTGTTAATTTGTTGATATGCATAATAATGAAAGCGGTTCAATTTACGGAACATACAGAATTTATATTCTTTCATTTAAATATGTGGTATTACAAATGGGTATCATTCGTGTGTGCATAGGCATGTTAGAGGGATATCATATTGATGGGGTAAAGGAGTTATTTCATTGAGAAGTAAAGTGGAAGTTTGAATATAAAGGGTCCACAATTTCTCCCTAAGACTTTTTAGAATAAATCAACAGCAGGTTTTGTTTAAAATAAAAAAATTAAAAAGGTAATTTGTAGCACATTATGTTTGACACCATTGGTCCAAATTTATAATGTCACACATCCTTGTGTTCTGTCACAGTGGCTCAGTATGTAAGAAAATGTGCAGTTTTAAAAGATGCACTTTGATCCTTTCAACTCTCAGTAGGCTTGAACTACTGTAGGTTACATTCTGCATACATTGTGCGAGTGGAATGGATAAAAATGCAAGTTTCAAAACTGCATCACTTAGTATGTAATGTGCCATTGTGAGCGCATTGATGTGTGTTTTTTAATCTTGTACAAAACTTTTTGATTTATTTAAACAAGTCCTGTGGGGAATTATGTGAGGACCTATTAGTTTTAATTCCTCAAATATCAATCAATCAAAGTGTTAATACCAATCTCTTTGTGTTTATTTGTGTAGTGCTGAGACCAATGGGCCCTCCTATGATGATGCCTCCTATGGGACCTGGTGGACCGTTATTACAAAGACCTCCAACAGTACAAAATGGACCTGCAAAGAAATGAGGAGTTGGAGAACAATGACAATCATGATGGACAAGATTTTTAGCAAACTTTGTTGTATAAACTTTTTTAATTGCCAGCTTTTAAAAACAAGCAAACATTTGGCCATGCTCTGCATGATGTAGAACATCAGTAATGAAGTGCAGGTCTACAGAAGTGGAATGCGGAATTTCCTTGAGTTTAAATATTGTGAGCCAGCTTTGGAAATCAAGCATAGGCCTGAATTTGGCTGTTTAAGAAGACACCTTACTTGGAAGGAACAAAATGCAAAGTTTTCATGTGTATAAATATTTTTTACTTGTGTTGTCTCTTGAAAATTGGGTTCTCAAACCATGCTCTACAAGGACCATCTAAGGAACCTGTTAGCTCATTTTAATGAGTTAATGTTATCATTGGTGTAAACTTGGAAAAGTTAGGGTACAGCTACAAATAAATTGACAAGAATTAAATTTTTAAAGCATTTTGTAGAAAAGTTAAAAATGAGAGGCACAGAGCATTAAGCTATTTCATTGGTCTGGTATTGTGTTGCAAATTGTTAATAATTAAAAATTAATACCCCTTCAGGGGCAGCCAACCATTTTAGACAGTTGCATAGTGTTACTAAAAAACTTCTTTTTTATTGTGTATTCATGATAATAGTCTTGTAAAAAAAGGCTCTGCGAACCACATTAGATGTCATTTCGGGCTGCAGGCAGGCCACCCCTGCTATAAATATTATGTCAATTGTTCATATCATCACACAAGGTAACAAATCATAAAATTGATGGAGCCTGCAAAAAAAACTAGTTGCGTAAGGTAGGGCAGGGTTTAAAATGTTACATGTCTTGTATACTCCTGAAAATATAAATGGTAAAATGTGTCTCGTTTGTATCAGAGGGAGGGAGTGGTGGATAACTTTGTAATGAAATTAGTAATTATGTTTCTAGAGCTTCACGGTTTTGTTTTTGTTTTGTTTTTTCCTAACAGAAATCCCCAATAAAGAAGTAAAATTTCAATAATTGTCATTGCATTAGTATTATTGTCACATGTGAAAGAAGTTTATTTTATAATTGAATACCTGAGTGGAAGAAGGGCCCAACTCCAATTTTTTTTACAAAAATGAGTTAGACTCAGCATTTTATTGCCAGCAGACTGTTCTTCCATGTGTGCGAAAGATGAGCCAAAATCCACTCTCCAAATAGTCTTCCACGTACACTTAATCATGGTTTTCAAGGAAGAAAGGCTCAACTCCATGGAGTTGGGCCCTTCTTCCACAAATATTGGGTGAAAGAGGAATTTTGTTCATCCATGGAAATCTGCTTTTCACTACAATAAACTTTCTTGCTAGCATATTACATGTATAATTATCAAATTTCTGTAGCTATTTATAACACATCTGCTTACAGAACTGTATCTTGTACCTTGTATATTAGTGGAAGAAGGGCCCAACTCCAACTCGTATTAAGACCTGTACCGTTGCCATGGAAACATATATAATTTCGACTGTATGTACTATGGTATGTTCATGTATTGAAGGTCCCCTGAAGATGAAAACATTCTGTCTATAAAACTTTTCCAAATATTAAGTTTTTTCTTAATATCTCAAAAACAGTTTTGATGGAGTTGGGCCCTTCTTCCACTCAGGTATTCAATTGAAAACGGAATTAGAAAGACTAGTTTGCATATGACGTCCTGTCAATCAGACCAAATATGCTGTACTGGATGGGCAGGTCAGCAGCCATTCGCACCTGCCTTTGCCCTGACGTCAGACACAAACTAGTCTTTTCAATTCCTTCTTCGTAGGGTTGGTTTGGATTTCACTTGATAGTGGAATGATTAATGACCTGGGGATGAAATCAAAACTCGATCGCCGGTTCTGCCTGGTTACCATTATTTAGAACAATAGCAACCGGGCGGAACCGGCGGTCAACTGCCGGCCGAGTTTTGATTTTGTCCCCTAGCCTGCTAGCTGTATTAAAAACATATTGAGGTACCGTATTCGACTAACTTGGAACCCCCGGCGATAAAATGTAGTCGAAACCTCCCTTATCCAGACCTATTAAAATATGGTTCTTGTTATTTTCATGCTTTGAAGCATTGTTGTCAATCACATGTTCTACTCAAATACATTTACCATCTTTCTCACCTTTTATTACTCCATATGAAGGACTCTTCTGTTGACCCAAGTTTTGAAATTCAATGCGGAATTCCAAATAATTCACTAATACAGATTTTTACCTGGCCAATGCTTGGTCCCACCATGGCAGGATAAGAGGTTTGACTGCAAGTGGTTTTAAGAGGGCACTGATTATTTATTGTAATATGAAAGTGAAACGGGACATTTGCCATGCAAAATATTTGATTGGGAGCTAGCGGCACTGGCTTTGCATCCCTCTGGGACTAAACCAAACGAACTTTTTTAGGTTCCCTAGATGGTCCAAAATCCCCAAAACAAATTCAAGATATTCCCAAAACTGAAGTGGCCTTGGGTGCATAGGGGTCAATCAAGGGTCAACACAGGATTTAAAAGTTTTGACTCAATATCATGCTGAAAAGTACACTGAGAGAGGGGTGTTCCTAAACAATTGCAAGTTGGAAAAGTCTTGTGGAGTGCTAATAATGTTGAATATGGAAGTAGTTAACCAGTGTAGGGCTCAGGTCCATGCTACCACATTACGTGGTGTAAGGAAGAAATTGTTTATCCTAATAGTTTTGCTGTCCCCCAATTTGGGGTAACAGAGCCTTGAACCTTTCCTAAAACTCTGCAATCCATTGGTGAATTGCAGATACGTTTGCAAGTCCCCCATCCCCACAGAAAAACACAGTATAACTGATGGAATGAAGTCACCATGTATTATACATAACACCACAATAAAATAATGTGAAAGCACAGACCCCCATTGCCCAATTATACATCAATACAAAATATTGACCAACACACCTTGTGCGAGTCAAGCGGTACATTGTGTTCCATACTCAAAATATACCTCGATCAAAAATGCATTTGAAGCTGATTAAGATTTGCCCAAAAAAGGCTTACAAAAAAGATGCTTCCCCTTGGTTATGCCACTGGTTGGAAGTCCCTTGGGCCTACTTAACATTCCAGAAAAATACAGAACTATTTTGGGGGATAAAAAAGATTGTTTTGCCATATGAAACATAGTTAAATCCTAAGCCTTTAGTTAGTTGCAACTGGCAATAAAAGTAAAATTTTAATATTCTGCTAATTTTTGTTTTTTTGGTCAAAAAACATTCATTTTACTGTGTTTTTCTTTTGCTGTGACAATCAAGCCCAAAGACTTGTGCTAAATTACTATGACTAATTTCAGGTTATGCATTCTAAATTCTGGAAGACATGTTTCATTTTATTACCAATCATTTAAATATAGTAACACAAAAGTGAGAATTAGAGCCAAAATTTTGGCATATACTCAATATTTTGAATGCTTAAGACTTGTTCCAAGTCTGATAGTAAAATAGTGAACTATTTCATTTTTGGAGAACTGGTTTAATATTTTTGTTAATCCCCCAAAATTAGTGCTGTATTTTTCTGGAATGGGGAGTAGCTAACGCAGTATGGTGATCAAAGACTGTTTACAGGTAAGGGTATTGTTCGCCATGAATTTTCATTTTCACTCTATTCACCCTTTGCTACCAAAATGAGGTTCTCCCTGCAAATACATGCGCAACACATGAATTTTTGTTTCTCTCACTTTCGAAGCAACACACCAAAAGAAGGCTTTTGCAAAGCGTATGTGGTAATAAAACACGTCTGACAGGCATACCCACACACAGCACACACTTTGCGGGTAGAAACTCATTTTGAGATGACCGTGCGATTGGCGAAATTGAGGAATGCAAAATCATGTGACAATGCATTCAATGGAATATGAATTGTGCCACTAGGATGATGCTGCATTAAGGACAATGTCTTGTTTTATTCCGTGTTCAAGAGTTGTCACACTATTTTTCAGGCTACAACACTATTGGGTTTCAATTTGCCAGGAGCAATATAAAATATCCTCCCCTATCTATGGCAACATAGGGTAACCAATGTCTATGAATCGAAAGAAGTACACAGCTACACATTTTTTTCCAATGTAAAATAATTTAATATAAAAATATTAAACAGGCCAATTATAACAAACAAAGAAAATATTATCATTAGCATTATCATTTTCCACACTTTTGGCATTTAATATAAAAATATTAAACAGGTCAATTATAACAAACAAAGAAAATATCTAGCATTATAATTTTCCACAATTTTGGCATACCAAACTTAATTACCGCCTTGGTGAGGTAAATCATTTTAAGGCGCTTTTATGAAAGTGAAACTACATTTTCAATGCAAAATAGTACAATTCAAAGGAGGAATACAAGCGAAGGGTTCAAAACCAGACTACCTGCAGAACCAGCAGTGTCACATGTTTTAATTTGTCCAAACAATATAAACCAGGCCCAACCGCAACATCTGCCAGGGTGCTGGTGGTTGAGTTCTGAAGCTACCATAAATGTTGCAGCCATTGAATCTTGATGCACAAATCATTTTGTGTCAGTGCTTTAATTTGTTTAATTCTGACTAAATTTCATGCAAAAAGTACATGTGGAGAGTACTAAAAACACATGCAAGTTGGAAAAGTCCTTAGGATTTCTACAGGTGGTGGTCGGTATGATAAAATTTTGCAGGTGCTGCACCCAGCGCCCAGATGTGTGTACGCCATTCTATATCAATCCACGATGTTATGAGTCCTGTCTCTTACGAGATGATCAGAGTATAGTGCACATGACAAAAATAAATGCATATGCCCTTTAAATTTGACCCCGAAGAGTGAGTGCATTGTGATGGGAAAAATAAAGGGCAAGTGCAATGATTTTTGTCATTTGCACATCAACAGGATCATATTAGTCATTATACTCATTCATAAACATAAAACCATCGTTGTTATGAAGGTATTTTGTTATAAAGGTATATACAAATTACCAAAATCAAAAGTAACATAAAAGTCAATCACTTGTAGCCTAGTTTTGGGCACCCATAATTGAATTGACCAAGCTACATAGATGTATGTGCGTCAAGTAGTAATATGTGACATGATCAAGGGGAATGAGTCACATGTCGACCCTGGTCGAAAATGAGTTTTAAATATGATTCTAAAGAGGACATTTAGGGCGAGTTTCCCGACAGGAGTCTTATTAAGCCGTAGTCTTAAGGTGGCCTTGAGGCTACTAAGCCTAGCCCGCTCTTGAAGCCCGAGTCTTAACTCTAGCCGGATTTCTTCAACGCAAATTCAACCTAGTCTTAGTGGCCTGGCAGGCTTAACGCATGACAACCTCGTCCCTTTCAACCAGCGACTTAATTGTATAGGCTGTTGGAGGTATAGATGTACATAAGCTGTGGTCCTCACGGTTTACCGTACTAACAAGGTTGCCGTCTCATTATCGCAATGTTCCCGGCGCAAATACTAGCCTGGACCCACGGTCTTGTGCTTGGGCTTATACCGTACACAACTTGATGCAAGAATATTGTGTCTGTTTTTGTGTCTTTTATGTAAGTAGGCCTATATGCTTTATACTCGTGGTTTTTTCTTTGCATCCCAAAAAGGGTAAAACTGTTAAGCCTAATGGAAAGGAATCTGTGATTCCCCTAAAAAGGAAAGCAATCAACGTGCTATCTACTGCTGATATCAGTAGTCTTCTCAGATCTCACATGAAGTTACTGTTGGTACAATATTTGTAATTATTTAAGTAGAAGATATAGCAATATTATATGCATCTTATCCATAAATTCAGTTTTAATACTGCATGCATTATTAATTCGTGTCAAATATTTACTATATCTTTACCAATTTTGTCGTTCTTCTATTGTATTAAATTGATGTCCAACCTGGTATAATATAGGCACTCCAAAATAATATTGTAATAGGCCTACTTATGAAAAGTACGAGTATCAAACTATTAAGGCTTGGATAGGGACAGGTGGTATCATATAGGTCTTCATGATGATGATGATGATGATGATGGTGATGGTGATGGTATTATGATGATGATGATGATGATGATGATGATGATGATGATGATGATGATGATGATGATGATGATGATTATGATCATGATGATCATGATGATGATGATGATGATAAAAGATTTTCTTTAAAATTATATTCGTTGTTAAAAAAATCATCATTCATTTGGGGGTGGGGTAGGGGAAAGCGGGGGCAAACATAATAAATGAGGGGCAGGCATCGTTCATGCTGTTTGGGTTTGTAAGGGGTGGAGTGGGTCTGAGGAGTTATGGGATCTGCTTGGAAAGTGTCCCGGAACATTGGCGTGGGGGAGGTGGGATTGAAAAAATGGTACAAATGCCATTAAAGCTATTAAAGCTGGTGACATATAGGCCAATGGTACAAAAGTGGGATAAATGTAATTTATTTAACCTTAAAAATTGAGTTTTTAAGGTTAAAATGACCAAATATGAGGTTTTATAACTCTCAGAAGTTTAAGCCTAATTTACCAAGAGCTCCCCCGCTCCACCCCCCTAGTTATGCGACTGCTTACTCATGTTAATTGAAAGACCGTCAAAATATGAAAGATACACTTTGCGTTACAATTTAAATAATTTGTAAATTGAAATAGACCAAGGCTTACGACCTAAGACATGCTCTGAGGCAGGGCCAAGAAAAGCCGCTGTAAGCCTGGTCTAACAGGCTTGCGAAGACTACGGCTACAGAAGACTGATTTCGAGAAATGCAAATTTTACTAAAGCCTGCGGCTAATCCTACAAGCCTGGCCCACGGGCTAACGAAGCCTCGAGGCTATGGTAGCCGTGCTTGGGAAATACGTTTTCAGTTAAGCCTGGTCTTACGACCTCTTAAGCCTGGAGGCTAGACAAGCCAATTGCTAAGCCACGCGTCGAGGAATTCGCCCTTAGAGCTTTCAGAAACTGAAAACCCTTGTTGATATGAATTTTCTTTGCTTAGTTAAGTCCATTTATCAATCGCTGAAAACAGTAGAAAACAAAAGAATTTTGACACCTTCTTTGCCAATATCTCAAAATCAATATTAGCGACATCCGACTCATTTCCTTAATCGTGTCACATATGTGAATTTGCATTGGTGCATTGACAACAATCAATGCATGAAACATACTTCAAAGGTCAGCTGCTGGTGGTTCACTGCCTCACGAATACCATTTATGAATGCATTGTAAATGTTTGTGAAATACACCCCAGTTTGATTCCAGGGATAAACAATTTGACCCCTCCAATGAACACAACAAATCAAAATATTGCCTACATATCAATCATTTCTTTTTTCCTGATTTTCTACCTCTTTTTTGTCCCATTTCGCTCAATTTTGCATCTAATTTTCTCTCCAAATGAGCCTTATGAGCTGGATCGACTTTCTTCTCCTTCTTGCCACTCCCTGGGGTGACCACTTTCTGCTGCCTGGTGATCTGCCTTGCTTTAGCCCTGGCCATATCCCCACATCCATGTACTTCTGGGATATGATGACTAAAACAATACCTTTTATTGCAAAATTCACACAATTGCCCCAAAGCTGTGATCTTTTCTTTGCATTTCCGATAATTGCATACATTATCCGCTTTCTTAGCCATTGCGATCAGTTTATCAAAGTCCTCTTCTTTAGTGTTTTCTAATGCCTGTTTTTGCTTGCTTTTATCGATCTTCCGTTTGGCTTGTTGTCTTTTAGCTTTCTGAAGTTTCTCTTCGTGTATTTTCTCACAGTGTATTTCATGAAGTAGATGATTACCTGGGAGGAGTCCTACACCACAGTATTTACACGGCAATGTGCCGTCATCTTTGTATAACGTCCTTGTAGCATTAGCATTGTTGTGATTACCAGAAACTTGTTTGTTATCAACTATTTCAGTACTATGCTCATTGCTTGGTTCATTTTCCATGGTGGGCAACTCGGCAAGAACACTCATTTTGTTTTCCGTTTCAATTTCTTTGATTGCGCGCTTCAACTCCTTAACAGTCACCTTGCTGTGTTCCTTGTTATTTTCATCAACCTTATTGCCAGTTTTTGCCTGCTTGTGACCTGCATGGGTGATCATCTTGCTTACTGTGATGTGCCTTTCTGAACCTTCCCCTGTGCTCTGATGGGCTACACCGGTCTGCTCAGCAAGCTGGAACATGGAAAGAAAAATGACACAATTATCTTAGTGATTATGAAATACTAAAGGATAAAACAAAAATTGATGTGCAGTTTTGCATACTACACGTGTGTTCGCGTCTTGCATGGTTGATCCATTTTTCTTGAAGGTGGGTGCATTGGTATTGGTCAAATTTTAAGGCATTTTTAGTATTTTAGTTAGTTATAAAGAATAGCAGACGTTGCTGCCAAAATTCTTTGTCGTGTATGAAATAGGTTAATAAATGCATATCACTTGTTGCTCAAGAGCTGAACACAATATACACTTGTGCTGAATGTTGATGTATCTGATGCACTTCCCCTGCAGCTCCCTGCAGGGTTTGTGCATTGGACACATCAACATCTTATTCTTAGTGCGAGTACATTATAGAGTCCAATTTCTCTCTCCACAAGTGATACACATTTATTAACCGGGTCATTCCATTTCTAGAATACCTCTATGGGCATAATGAACACATGGAAAAATAGTAATGCTCAACTTCAAGCGGTTTTGGAGATATGGCTTGTAAAAATTTGGCCCAGACCCACCCCCCTTGTTTGCTCTCGCGAGTCGCGTCATTGCCTCGGCTTTGGGTCTTTGTGGGCGCACGATAACTCTCAACTCCCCACTAGGGTCTGGCTGGGCTCCAGTCAGCAGCAGAGAGGGTGTCTCGGGCCATGGCGGCATTGCTGTGATTTAAGTTTTTTGAGGTTTGGTGGGGTTAGGGTTAACTTAAAAAGCAAGATATTTTAAGATTCTTTAAAAAAGACCAATCTTGAACTCCCCACTAGGGTCTGGCTGGGCTCCAGTCAGCAGCAGAGAGGGTGTCTCGGGCCATGGCGGCATTGCTGTGATTTAAGTTTTTTGAGGTTTGGTGGGGTTAGGGTTAACTTAAAAGCAAGATATTTTAAGATTCTTTAAAAAAGACCAATCTTGACTTGTCATACCTCATGTACAATATATCTTTCTCTTGAAGTGAGTCCAGAGGAGAACTCCATCCGTGACCTTTCCTTATCAGCAACAAACTCATCAATCTGTTTCTTGAGTTCCACATAGCCAGGAATATCTTCTATAGACTCCTGGACATCCTCTGATGTAACCTTCTTGCCACTGATACTGCCTTCTAATTTCCTCTTGTCATCTGGTTTCTTTCTGTCATGATGCTGTGTGGTCTTGTGACCATGGTCTTGCTTCCTGGTCTTAGGTTGCTTAGGTCTTGCACCTTTGTTACTTTTCTCTGTTGAAGTCGTATGCTGTTTTTTGAACACAAGATAGTCAGGACGGGACACATCTAGTAAGGCTGAGTTCATATCTGATGAAGAAATAAGTTAAATGTTATTCTTATTAATAGGTAATTGGCAGTGTCAAATCTGAACTAGTATTAAAACTAGTAAAACTGTCTTATTTGACCTAACTACTGCTTGGGCATTTAAGTCAGTCACTGGGGGGGGGGGCCTAATCAAAATGATAATAAGGAAGTCAAAAAAGTGCATTTAGGCACCAGAAACAAATTTGTTTGATCTTTGGATCGACCGTCAATGCTGCTTCGATGCTTGTTGTTAATGTACTAACGACTATAAATTAATCAGAATTATTTCTAAATTTATACTTTTCAATATCAATACAGGCAAAGAATTAATAATGGTAAATTAATTGATTTCATAAATAATAAGGATCAATCAAGCATCGATGGTTGATCGAAAGATCAAACTAATTTGTTTCTATTGCCTTACACACAGACATTTCAAAGTAATTTCATGGAAATCTAGGGACATAAAAATTAATAAAGATCAAAAATACAATAAAAAATATATATTGGCCTGCATGCAGGTGTGAAAATCAAAAATATTATATTGTACTTTTGCACATATCAAAATCACAAAGCACATAACTGAATGAAAAGCTGACCACACCCACCCTAAACTACACACAAATGGTAAATAGGGCAATTACACATTTAAGAAGGGACATCAAATAAAGAACTGGACTATAGTTGAAGTGCATGGTTTTGGCTGGCAATTGCAACAATCTTTGAGAGTTTCTAAGAACTCTACCTTGTAGTAGGGAGCAGATGACCAGTTCTCACATTGCTACCAAGTCCCTGGGTAAATTTTAGACGGTGGGAGTCTCTTCTGTCTTTTAAAGATCTCATGTTACACTAGACAAGTGCCTCTCAGTAAGAATTACCAAGACACTGACTGTACCAGATAAAAACAGTATAGTAAGTATGATATGTCCACTGTACCTTGTTGGTATTCAAAGGCAGTCCTCACTTCTCCTTTAGCCATAAGATATTCAATCAGGCTCTTGAGAAACTCATGATGGCTAACCGTTTCTGAATCACAAATAACTGCTAGGTGGCGCCTTGCTCTTGTGATGGCAACATTTATGCGTCTATCTTCAGAGAGAAATCCAACTTCTCCTGTATAATTAAAAAGATTGCAGATCAAAGTAAGTACGCCTAGTCATTCAAGATTTGCTGTAAATAGCATGCAACACTTAAAACCTTAAGTGAAGGAAGGGTAATTTGTAGCACAAAGACAGTAAATGAATCGCCATTCATTTGGTCCATAGATCATAATTATGTGTCTGACACCTGTACCTACACACATACCCCACGCCCAGGTGTGACTTCAGGTACCTGTGTCCACACACCTTTGTATCACTGCCTTTCCAAGGACACTTAACCTGAAGCGAATGTCCCTGGATAGGTTATCAAACATATATGTGGAATGCTTGCATTCTGAATGTATGAGGTGTACAATACTTAGACATATACCCTAGTTTAAGTCCATTACTTGGATCATGTAAAGTAAAATCAATTACACACACACACCCCTATATGTTTTTATCGACAAACGTGGCAATAGTTCACAAAGTCCACACACAAATGAAACAGTTTCAGGGTAACTGTTTGGGGAATAGTAGTTTTAAGTTTGTAATGTAGTTTATATACTTTGGGTACTCCAATCATGTGATTTTATACTGTTTTTTTATCCTCTGTAGCGCTAAGAGACTTTTTTGCACACTAGCACTTTATAAATGTCTTGTATTACTTATTATTGTTATTAACTGTGGATATTATCCCCTATGCCCTTTCTGAGTATTTTTTTAAACACACACACACCAGTTGCATAGCTTTAAAAGCACTACATGGAACCAGGAATATCCCTGTTTGACTGTGTGCCCTACAGGTAAATACATTGTAGGACTCATTCATGTCCCTGGTTGTATACAGAAAACGGGTGCCACCAGTGCACACCTGACACACACCCCCTACTAACACATACACCTACCTTTTTGATTAGATCTTACAAGAGAAATAACCACAGCCTCTTTTTCCCTTCCTTGGAAACCATCTACAGATTTGATTTCTAGCTTGGGGTATTGATTGGATAGCCGTAACCTTAACAGATCAACCTGGAAAAAATAATAACAAAATATTAAATGGTTTGGTCCAAATCTTGAACCAATGGCAATTGAAATGAAAGAATATACCGGAAATAGAATACAGTGGCTTCGCCAATTAAAAAAGAAGCTAACCCTTTTATCCATTGAAATCCTTCAGTCTTATTCCCACTCCACTAGTTTCACACATTTTATGGTGCTATAGTTAGCCATACTGGTCAGCTCACTTCTCTTTAAACCCAATCTCATACATACCTTGCAATCTACAACTGATGACACAAAGCAATGGATGGATCCCTTATCTAATCCCATATACCATGTGCAATGCTTCATTGTTATTTCCACTCATCACAGCAATTACTAATTCTGCAGTTTGTATAATCAACTCCCTTATCCCAATGATCACCCCGTGAAATCATTCATTCTTTTCTCACTCCTTGTGATTCTGACTAACCTGCAGATGATATGGTGCTATGTCACTTTGATCAACTCTCTTATCCCTAAACCCAATTCCATACAGTACTAGTATATCCCTTGCAATCCTTCATTCTTTTCCCAATCTTCGTTGTGATTCCAACTATCCTGCAGGTTGTATGGTGCTATAGCAACTACATGCATCTTTTTTAGCCCCCCAAAACACCATGTATAGAGCAAAATTGCAACATTTTGCACGATTCGCATGCACTGGGCTGTTATATAGCAAAATTCACCTTCATTTGGGGTTAAAACAGCCTGAAATTGAAATTGTTTGCAAATTCTTGTTAAATCTATGCTCGTTTCCCTCTTAATTGTAATGCTCCCAACGCCACTGTCGATCTTATACCTGGACCAAAACTTGGCCATTGAGTGCACATGCCTTCCTCACAATATATTTGGGGCCTCCAAATTTTTGCCTGGCCAAGGGCCCCCAAAAAGGTAAATCCGGCCCTGACCACCTCCTTTGCACTTATCCAAACCTGTGCATCTCTGTGATTCTAACTAACCTGTAGGTTGTATGGTGCTATAACAGCTATGTCACTCTGATCAACACCACTTTCAATCAAGCTCTTGACATGTAATGTCACAAGGTCAGCTTCACCTGTAAAAAGAGCAATGTGAAAAAATAAAGCAAACTGTGGACAATTCATATTCATATTTTTTTATTTTTTCATCATAAAAACACAACAAAATAATAAATAAACACAGCAACAACAAAAAACAGATGGGGAAGTGCAGCTAAAAGCAAAGAAATGCTTGGCAATTGTTGCACCCCTTTACATTTACAAAAGTTGCCAAACAAAATACACAATCAGAGCTTTCAAAACAAATCCAATACTGGAACCCACCCCTAGCAACCCTCCCATGCCACATCCGGAACCACTAGACTCTGTCAGTCACCTGATGAAACCAGGGAGCTCCAGACGCACATAGCAAAGTTACAAAAAGTAAGTTCCAGCATTAGATCCATTTCCAAATCCCTGTTTAGGGTGGTGCAATAACCAAGGGTATCCCAGGTGGTGAATTAAATGAAGGCAAACTGCCACAAAAAAGAGGGTAAAGACTTTTTGGCAGGCAAAATGGGGGAGCAAAGATTTTACAGCAGGCCAAAAGGGTAAAGCGTCCTTTGGCACAGATATTTAGGCACGGTGAGCTGGCGCATGCTTTTATGAATTTTTATGTGTGTAAACTGGGACTTTATTGATGCACGTAGTAAGAGCACCAAGTATTTCTGCCTATTAGTAATTGAACAAAGTATGTCTAAGTAAAATCTGAGCCACTTGCCTTCATTTCCTTTGGACAATTCTTCCTGTAGATCTAATTCATGAAAATCACAGCCAGCTGTGTCAATCAATAGCATAGGAATGCTAGTGTTCTCACTCTCTGTCACACTGGATAAATCTCTGTAATAAATCACAATGTAAAGAAATACATATCTGAATATTTGTTGATAACTGCTGGTCTGCTGGATGAAAATGAGCATGGGAAAAATTTTATTAAATTTTAGTATACAATTACAAAACTATGAAGGAAAATAAAAATATTTTACCCCTAATCCCAAGTTGTTTTTTTGGATTGGCGATCCTGACAAATGAAATCATTTCCTGTGTGGTGCACATGACAGAATGGACTTTATAAATCCAAAAATTATAAAAAAAAAGAAATTAAATATGAAAGGCGCTATATTGTTGACAGTAAAATAATGCCATCATGATATAGTAATGTTGCAATATTATCATCGAAGGCGATAATGGACAAGATTAATCTTGCCGTGCCGGAACCCTTTTCGGTATGGTAGGCACCTTCAGCCCCTCATTTTAATCATGATATATTGCAGAAGGCCAGCCCAGTTCACATCATGTACCATTGATCACTTCAACTGTTATTCATCTTACATGTATTAACCAGCATAAAACATGACAGTGTTAACGAAAGACATTGGAAAATAAGTGACAGACAGCCAGAGACAAATTCACTGGCTATCCCAGGAAGCAAAACCTTTAGATCTCCACATTCTCCTGCTCTATCAGAATCTATTACCAGAACTCTGACTGTAAAAATTGGTGGGTTATTGTTTTATTTCCTTGTCGTTAAATTTGCATGCTACAGAGTCTACACAACATGGTGCATTGGATCAGAAATTTAACATTCTTGTTTGTTCCTTCCTTCATTCATTCTTCCATTCATTCATTCAATTATGTTATTCCCAAAATTTTCACATAAAAAATAATAAAATATAAACTACAATATCAATACATCAAGATACCATCAAAAGAATCATAGATGAGATGACTGAAAGGCCAATATGGCCAGAGGTAGCTATCATGCGCAATGCACCCTATTGTGTTTCAAGATATGTGATAGCATGGTATAACTATGACAGCTTACATAGCTTAACCGACTGCTACTTTGATAAATTTCTTTCTCCTTGCTATTACTTACTTCAAAAGATGTCCAGATACTGACTCATGAGCTGTAAGCTTATTGCTATAGAGTTGTGCTGATGGCCAATCCATGATATCACTATGCATACGATACTGAGTTGTCAACATCCTCACAATCTTATCACCATGGTTACCAATGAGGCGTTCCATAAGCGACAAGGCAAGCCCATCTTTTGCAGCTCTGTAAAGATACAAAATATTACAGATCAGCAAATGTAAAATTGAGAAATTCAAATGTGAAACATGATAAACACCAATTAGGAAATGGATGTGTTGTGCATTGGAACACTTTGGCTGTCTTTTGGTATACCTCTGCCCCCCATTCAAAGTTGCACAAAGCCATGATGTTGGCAGGTTTGTGAGACCCTCCAAGATGAAAGATTTGGAGTCAGGGCCGGATTTACCATAGGGCCAGATGGGCCCGGGCCCAGGGCCCCCAAATTTTGGGGGCCCCCAAATTTGCCCTGTGCAGTGTGCATCTTCCATTTTAGCCAAAAAACACCATGTTTTTGACCAAAATAGGGTACAAAAATGCAAAATTTTGGCGCTTCGCACGCACTGGCCCATTATCACTGATTATATAGCAAATTTCAGCTTCAATTTGGGTAAAATAGTCTAAAATTGAAATTTGTTGCGCCCTTCGCGCGCAATTATCCTAGTACAATCTAAACACTTGGCAACTTGACAGCACATGCCTTCTTCACGATACGTTTGGGGCCTCTAAATTTTGGCCTGGCCCAGGGCCCCCAAAAAGGTAAATCCGGCCCTGTTTGGAGTAGGGGAAGGGCGAGATAAAGGGGGAGTCTGTGCTTCACATGATAATACATGCATATTTCACTCCCCTCTCCAATTTTGATAGGGCATGCATTCCAAATGTTTAGCACAAGTGTTTATTTTCCAGGATTGTAGCTTTAATCACTTTGCACTCCATTAATCCTGGCATTCCCAAGTCCAATCTTGTGCAGTGTCTTTACTCAACAGCTATTGCTTGGAACTTCTCCCTGAACATGTTGTTTCTTCTATCACTCTGCAGAACTACTAAAGGAGAGCGTGGCACAGTGGTTAGAATTCACACTTCTAGTGAATGATGTCGCAGGGTCGGTTCCCAGTGGTGGAAAATTTGCTGGGGTACTGACTTGAATGATCGACAACATGGCGGACAGTGAGCCACGATAGAAAACGTCGTCGTGCAGGCCCATCTGTTTTCTCCATCTTCATGTGTTTACAACACCTCAATTATATTTCATTTGACTGTATCATGATTTTCTGAACACTTCTGTCTTCACGATATATCAGCAGGTATTATAGATTTTCTAATATAAACTGATTTGTTGCTCATTTGATTCACTACTCCATCGCTTTGCTTTGCTTTGCACTGTGTATTCGCCCGCTACATTCAAAGCCGTGTTATTCGCCGTGTCATCCATTCATTCTCCATTGCTTGTATTGTGTATACTGTATCGTGCTCTTCGGCGGATTTTGAACTGGCGTGCTTCTTTTGACACCACGGTGTTACGCATCACTAAATCCTTTTGCACGGTTACGCTCTTGACAATTTATGAACTTATCGCAATGGAGGAACTTAAAACAATTCTCAATGACATGAGAAAGGAAAACAAGAATAACTTTGCGGGTATTTCGTCACAAATTGAAACATTAAAGAATGATTTATCAGACCTGAAACAGGAAGTGACGGACCTGAAGCTAAGCGTTGAATTTATTGACTCAGAAATCAACGCTGTGAAAGAAGAAACGGTGCCGGCGTTACGTGCTGAAGTAATGAAGGAAATACAGGCCATGAAAGCTCAACGCCTTTCGTCAGAACTGTATAGTAAAAAGACAAACCTTCTCTTTTATGGTATCCGCAAGAAACACCTGAGGACTCTGAGCTGGTTGTTCGCAACTTTCTGAAGAACACTCTCAAACATCCCAGAGCAGATACGATGCACTTTGTTAACGTGCATCGCCTTCCCACCCGTCAACCAGACAGCTCAAAACCAAAACCCGTCATAGTGAAATTCGTCAAGATGAAAGATAGAGATTCTGTCTTAAGCATGGCTCCTGTTCTGAAGGATGCCCCTGTCAAATATGGCATTTCACCTCACCTTCCGCAGGAGATGCAACAACAGCGGCAGAAGCTTCTACCAATCAAACGACAAGCTATGGCAGCCGGCAAGAAGACCTTCATCAAGACTGTGGGCACCGACATCAGACTCTACATTGACAATATACTGTATGATCCTACCTGTATCTTCCCCCCTGTTTAATGCAGCCTTCCAAACTTTGTGTGGAATTGACGATGCATTATGATACATTACTTGACATTTTTGTGTGTCTTTCATGATAATGAACTGCATCCATAAATTGTATGACTTTGGATAACTAGTTAGAAAGTTGGTTCACTTAACTAATCTACTCTTGAACTTTTGCATTTTGAACTTTCTGCCTCACCATTCACAGTTTCAGTCAATTGTATTTTGATATCTATTTATATCTGTTTGTACCCAATGTCATGATCTTTTATGCTTAAGGTTTAATAATTCTTTATTTGTATGTTCCCTTGCTTTTGCATTGCAAGTCTCGTTCCTGCATATTATGTTTTTCACCCCCCCCCTCCTCCACGGACTTACACGGAGAGGGATGCTGCTTTGAGATGTACGTGGCATGGCCCTGGGTATGGGGTTTTGACGGCATTTTTCTCCGTGTACGTTGGCCTGTTTTTATTTTTCCTGCATCCATTCCCCGGGGTCCTCTCATTCCTTCCTTTTTTGACCTGTGATTGTGGACCCCGGTGTCTACTTATTCCCTCCAATTTTGGTCTGAGGTGTTAGACCCCGGGGTCCACACATTCCTTCCAATCTTGTCTGTTTTCATGGCCCCACTTATTCCTTTTAAGCATCCTTGATCTGTCATCATGGTCCCATTCCTATTATGTTTTTCCCATCCATGTTTACCTTCTTTCTTAATTATTTGGGTGTTTTGAAGTATTTTGGCCTGACCGTCGTTTCCTTTACTTTCTCGAAGCCCTGTCCACGATTATTATATATATATATTTTCTTATAAGTAACTTCTTTTTGTTTTGTATGTTTGTATGTTGTATGTTGGCATCTTATGGCAAATACTTGTAATACTTGTTGTAAACTTATTTTAAGACATCAATCTCGTATTTTATGCAATTCATGCAACTCATGGTATCATAATCGTTGTGTGTTTACTGATTGTAATGTTAATGATGCGTGGTTTATTTGTTTTAAATGTACAGGCTAATTATTTCCATTTAATCATTATGTTGATGATGATGAATTTAAATTTGCTTTATTCTGTCATGACAACACCATTGATTTTAATAGACTGCTAGGTCTCAAACTTAATCCTTTTGCTTACGATGATATTCTTTATAATACATTTAATGATTCTGACAATTTAATTAATTATGATATTTCCAAATCGTGCTCATATGTTTTTGATCGTGACAATATCACCGCTTCTTGCAATGATGATTTCTCAATTCTTCATCTCAATCCACGTAGTTTCAATAAGAACTACGATTGTATTAATGAGTTTCTTTCAGGATTAAACCATTCTTTTACTATTATTGCTTTGTCTGAAACTTGGTTTAAAGATGATGATTCAAATTTAATTGATATTGATAATTATGTCTTACTTAATGCCCCTCGCCGGGGTCGAAGAAGTGGCGGTGTCGCTATTTATGTTTCTAATTCAGTTTCTTATCATATCAGGAATGATCTCAAGCTTATCAATCATCCAACTGATGAAACTGATCATTCTGAATCTATTTTTATTGAAGTTGTCGTCACAGGGAAGAAAAATATTATTGTCGGCAATATTTACCGTGCTCACCGCACCAATACTGATATATTTATTACAGATCTTGCCCGTTGTCTTGCTCAAGTTAATTCCGAAAACAAACAATGTTATATTTCAGGTGATTTTAACTTTGATTTATTACTTCATGAAGATAACCAAACTATTAACGAATTTCTTTCTATTTTCCATGATCATGGCATGTTTCCTATAATTGATAGGCCTACAAGAATCACTCCTACGTCCGCCTCATTAATCGACAATATTTTTACCAATGTCCTTACTCATAAAATTAATTCTGGTGTCATCATTGCAGACATTACTGATCATTTCCCGATTTATCAAATAACTCAGTCGCTCCCAATCAGTTATCACACCGACAGGCCTACTCCTACTCGTGCTTTCAGTCAAGACAGAGTGCACAGTTTCCAGAACCATCTTAACCTTGTTGATTGGAATTTTGTCCTTGATTTTGATTCATCAGATGATGCGTATAACGCATTTATTTTAAAATTCACAAATATTTATAATGTTCACTTTCCTATCAGGTCTAAATGCAAAACTGGGCACAGTCGACGTCGTCCACGCAAACCATGGATTACACCCGCGATTCTGACTTCTATCCGCCGTAAAGAAAAGATCTATAAAAAGTACATGAATCATCCGTCTGACTCGAATAAATTTGCCTATGTTACTCACCGCAACAAGCTAACTACTTTGATTAGGCTTTCTAGCGTCAATATTTCACGAAAAACTCGAAGAAGCCAAATTTGATTCAAAACAAACTTGGAATATTTTGAATAATTTACTCGGTCGACATAAAAATCCGAATATTTCATCTTCTTTTAAAGTTAATGACACGCGTATTTCCAATCCGAACACAATTGCTGATTACTTCAATTCCTATTTTGTTCATGTTGGTCCCAAACTGGCACGTACCATCCCAAACCCTGACATTGATTTTAGGCACTTTTTAAACAATATTAATTCCCCTCCAAGTTCACTTTTCTTTTCTCCCACCGACAAAGACGAAATAATTTTAATTTGTAAATCTCTTAAGTCTGGCTCTAGTGGTTGTGTGGCGACATTAAACCTGACATTATTAAATCTGTGAGAGATTCAATTGCTTTACCTCTTGCTCATATCTTCAATTTATCTTTAAGTACTGGCAGCGTTCCAAACCAACTTAAAACTGCCAAGGTTGTTCCTATATTTAAAAATGGGGATAACGATATTATGAGCAATTATAGGCCTATTTCAGTTTTACCTGTTTTCTCAAAAATATTAGAGCGTTTAGTTCACAAAAGGTTGTATAGTTTTATTTCCCGATATAATTTAATCAACAAAAATCAATTTGGTTTCCGTTCAAATTTTTCTTCAGAAATGGCTATCCTTCAAGCATATGACAAAATTATTTCTGATTTGGATAAGAAAAATCATACTCTGGGCATCTTCTTGGACCTCTCGAAGGCATTTGATACCATAAATCATGACATTCTTTTATCTAAACTCTCCCATTATGGTATCCATGGAATTGCCTTCGAGTGGTTCAAAAGTTACCTTACAAATAGGTCCCAATACGTTTCTTCAATCACTACAATTCATCCAGTTCTAATATATCTTGTGGAGTTCCACAAGGCTCCATCCTAGGACCTCTCCTATTTATTTTATATATCAATGATATAATTCATACTAGTAATTTCTTCACTTTTATTTTATACGCCGATGACACCAATATTCTTGCATCCCATAAGGATTTAAATTTGCTTATTAACACTGTCAACAATGAACTTTCAAAGATCTCCGTTTGGTTTCAAGCTAATAAGTTATCTCTCAATGTCAATAAATCAAATTTTATGATTTTCAAAAATAGATTTAGTAATCGCAAATACCAAGACATCAGCATTTTTATAGATAACTGCTCTATTTTGAGAGTTTCACAGACAAAATTTCTTGGTGTTATCTTAGATGAGTGCTTAACTTGGAAGCCACATACAACTTCTGTCGCTAATCTTGTGTCCAAGTATTCTGGAATTCTTTATCGTCTCAAACTTACTTTAAGTGTCAACATTTTGTTCTCCTTATATACAACTTTAGTTTTGCCTCATATTCAATATTGTAATTTAATATGGGCTGATCGTAACAATTGTAATTTGAATTCCATTCATATCAAACAAAAGAGAATTATGCGCTTATGTACTGACTCCCATTTCCTTGCACATACACCACCCTTGTTTACCAAACTTAAAACTCTTACCGTTCATGATATTCATATGTTTCAAAAAGCCGTCTTTATGTACAAGTATCATAATAAATTACTTCCACATAATTTTTCTGATTATTTTGTCCTAGTTAATGCTATTCATGATTATGGGATCAGGTCTTCTGATTTGTATCGCCCAACCAATTTTGTTACTGATCTTGCACGAAATGCAATCAGAAGACAGGGTCCCATATTATGGAACAGCATTGATATTTCTATTCGTAATTCAACATCAATCAAGCGGTTTAAGTCACTTTATAAGATTCATTTATTATCAAATCAGTAATCTCTTGTAGTACAAATGTTTATTGTAATAATTATTATTCTATACTTTTCAATGTGTATTAGTCTTGATTCATATTTCATTTGTCTATGCCAACATACGTCGTTGTCTGTCTCACTTGTCCTGTCTTCTTGTTGTTTTCACCATGTCTCTCTTTTTGTCTTGTGTGACTTGTCCTTAGTCTCTTTGCACTTTTCAACATTTTCTTTGTTATAGGGTGGCCAAATATTTTCGAGCTGTGCTCTCTTTTGACCATCCTTCCATTATATATTTATATTTCTATTTTGTATGACTTAGTGGATAAATAAATTATACTGAACTGAACTTAAATTTTAATTTTAAAGTGCAATACTCTACCAACATGCTGCACAAAAATTATTAAAAAATTAAGAGTGTCTTTAGCATCAAACCGATTAAAAACTAATTTATTTGCACATGTTTTTCAATAATACAGGTTTGTAATTAAGTGGTTTACTAATTGTGGTGGTTCTTTTGAATTATAATAAGTCCTCGTAGTAATATTGTGTTGGGGAAACCCTAGTTTCAGACCATTGTTTTTGTATTGACACTTAGGATTCTGACTACATATAGGGTCCACAACTTATAAGTACCCCCCTAAATACTTTTTAAAATAAATCGAAAAATAATTGACGAAATGTAAACCTGTAAAAAGATATGGGTAGCCGTATTTGTTTTACACATGTGGACCAAATTTCAAAGTCACACGTCATTGCGTTCAGTCACAATGGTTCATTATGTAAAAAAAGAGACCGTTTTAAACAGTGTTAAAAGTTGCATAGGACTTAATTCTCAAACAATACAGTAGGTCATTGATATGTGTTTGTAAAAGAAAACATAATCTTTGGTATTCTTACACAGCCGTGACGTTAGTCACAGCTGTGTCTTTTTTCTTACAGGTTCTTTCTTCTTAAGTTAGGCGTGCAGCCTAACTTATTTTTTTCTTGCCATTTCTTTCTTCTTCTTTCTTCTCACAATTTGCTACTACTTCCACATCCTTGATCGGATTTCGACCAAACTCAGTCACAAGCAGTATTGGGTGGCTGGCTACAAAAGTTATGGATTGTTTAATGTCAGAGGTCATCCAAGGGGTCACACAGGGGTCAAAAAATGGTCATTTTAACCGAAAATGCTCCGATTGAGCTGAAATTTAAATGCAATGATCCTTAGGACATTCTAAACATGTTTAAAATATTTTAAAATTTATTTAAGGTCATTAAGGGGCAATAAAGGGGTCAAAGTTCAAGTTTTTTCAAAATGCTCCAATTGAGCTGAAATTTAAATGCAATGATCCTTATGACATCCTAAACATGTTACAAATATTTTAAAATTCATTTGAGGTCATTAAGGGGCAATAAAGGGGTCAAAGGTCAAGTTTTCAAAATGCTTCAATTGAGCTGAAATTTAAATGCAATGATCCTTATGACATTCTAAACGTGTTTAAAATATTTTTAAATTCATTTGAGGTCATTAAGGGGTCATAAAGGGGTCAAAGGTCAAATTTTCAAAATGCTTCAATTGAGCTGAAATTTAAATGCAATGATCTTTATGACATTCTTAACATGTTTTAAATATTTACAGGGGTCAAAGGTCAAGTTTTTTCAAAATGCTCCAATTGAGCTGAAATTTAAATGCAATGATCCTTATGACATCCTAAACATGTTTAAAATATTTTAAAATTCATTTGAGGTCATTAAGGGGCAATAAAGGGGTCAAAGGTCAAGTTTTCAAAATGCTTCAATTGAGCTGAAATTTAAATGCAATGATCCTTATGACATTCTAAACGTGTTTAAAATATTTTAAAATTCATTTGAGGTCATTAAGGGGTCATTAAGGGGTCAAAGGTCAAGCAGTATTTGGTAGCTGGCTACAAAGGTTATGGGATGTTTAACGTCAGAGGTCATCCAAGAGGTCACAGGGGTCAAAAAAGGTCATTTTAACCGAAAATGCTCCGATTGAGCTGAAATTTAAATGCAACGATCCTTATGACATTCTAAACATGTTTAAAATATTTTAAAATTTATTTAAGGTCATTAAGGGGCCATAAAGGGGTCAAAGGTCAAGTTTTTCAAAATACTCCAATTGAGCTGAAATTTAAATGCAATGATCCTTATGACATTCTAAACATGTTGAAAATATTTTGAAATTCATTTAAGGTCATTAAGGGGCAATAAGGGGGTCAAAGGTCAAGTTTTCAAAATGTTTCAATTGAGCTGCAATTTAAATGCAATGATCCTTATGACATTCTTAACATGTTTTAAATATTTTAAAATTCATTTAAGGTCATTAAGGATGTCATACAGAGGTCAAAGGTCAAGTTTTCAAAATGCCAGCTTTCCACGATCAAGGTATATAAAAAAGGCAATTAATGAAACAGTCTTATTAAAATTAATACTATCCATCCAACACAGTGTTGCTGCTGGATCAGATCGTCACAGTCATCCGCCTAACTTACCTCGTGCCCTTGCAAAGGGCACAGTTGCTCTAGTTTCTTCTTTCTTTCTTCTGTCAACCATTACATTTGCTCTAGCACTCACATGCTTACATCGATTTTAACCTAACTTGGTCACAATGATCATTGACCATGCCCCTACATGTCACATGAAAATCGCTTGGTCAAAGGTCACGCGGAGGTCACAGGGGTCAAAAACGTGATTTCAACTAAAAATGCAGCTTCTCCCACAACTTACGTAGGACAGCAACCCCACTTGCACACATGTATTGCTATTACCCAGTGTCTATGTGGTGTACACAGATTTGGTGTCAAAGGTCATTAAGGGGTCACTTCCGGTATAAAACGAAAAACCTTCAAAAATTTGTATTAGCTAAATAAAACATAGCACAGTAACGGTATGTTCACATATGATCTGCAGTCACCCAATGTATATGTGGTATTTTTTTATTTGGGGTCAAAGCTCATTAAGGGGTCACTTCGGTATAAAAAGAAATACCTTTAAAATGCATCTTCTTCCACAAATTATGTGGGACAGAGGCGCCAATTGCACACATGCATTGTTATTACCCAGTGTCTATGGGGTGTACACAGATTTGGGGTCAAAGGTCATTAAGGGGTCACTTCGGTATAAAGCGAAATACCTTCAAAAATTTTTATTAGCTAAGTAAAACATGGGACAGTAACGGTATGTTCACACATGATCTGCAGTCACCCAATGTATATGTAGTATTTTTTTATTTGGGGTCAAATCTCATTAAGGGGTCACTTCCGGTATAAAACGAAATACCTTTAAAATGCATCTTCTTCCACAGATTCTGTAGGACAGAGACGCCACTTGCACACATGCATTGTTATTACCCAGTGTCTATGGGGTGTACACAGATTTGGGGTCAAAGGTCATTAAGGGGTCACTTCGGTATAAAGCGAAAAAACCTTCAAACTTTTTTTTTGCTAAGAAAAACATAGGACAGTAACGGTATGTTCACACATGAATTGTGGTTACCCAGTTTATATGTGGTATTATTTTATTTGGGGTCAAAGGTCATTAAGGGGTCACTTCCGGTATAAAACGAAATACCTTTAAAATGCTTCTTCTTCCACAAATGACGTGGGACAGTGACGCCACTTGCACACATGCATTGTTATAACACAGTGTCTATATGGTGTACACATATTTGGGGTCAATGGTCAGTAAGGAGTCACTTCCGGTATAAAACGATATACCTTCAAAATGGCCCTTTTGCCACAAAAAGCATAGCAAAGTGATGCCACGTGGACACGTGCATTGACATTAGCCAATGTCTATGGGGTTTTCATATATTTTGGGGTCAAAGGTGATTAAGGGGTCACCACACGGCTGTGTTCGTGGTCTTAGACCACAGCTAAGTCTAGTTCTTATTCTTTTTCAAAAGCAAAGCAAGTGTTTAATTCGTTTCTTTTTAATGATAAATGGCTGAGATGGAAGGGATGTGTTAAAAATGAGGATGACCACCTTATCAATGAAAACTCAACACTGCAAGAGCTAACCCGAGCAATCCACATGTATGAAACAACATGGACCAGCAACAGGTCCGGAATTTAATAAACAGCATGCGGCGACATTGCAATGCACTTGTCAACAGTGCAGGATGACACATTCACTACTAAACACAAAGACTTTAAGTTTTATATCCATTACAAACACATGGACAGGCCTAACATACTGTATTGTTTGACAATTGACTCCTATGGACTCAGGTGCAACTTCCTCTTTTTTACATAATGAACCATTGTGACCAAACGCAATGATGTGTGACACTACAAATTGGCCCAGATTTGTAAAACAAATAAGGTTACTCAAAACTTTTTACAATTTTACATTTTGTTAAATAATTTTCGATTTATTTCAAAAAGCATTAGGGGGAACTTATAAGTTGTGCACCGTATACTTACCTCTTTGAAATGATCGTTGGTGGAAGCTGTTGGTGATCA
The DNA here is from genome assembly GCF_039555335.1 of Amphiura filiformis. Lineage (NCBI taxonomy): Eukaryota > Metazoa > Echinodermata > Ophiuroidea > Amphilepidida > Amphiuridae > Amphiura > Amphiura filiformis. The sequence continues at coordinate 52,664,530 of NC_092644.1, read as the reverse complement.
CCAGCTAGCACACAGCGAGGCCCTTTCAACAGAGATATCCAGCAACTGGCTTCTAATGCCTGCATTATTAAACAATATTGGAATATGTTTCAGTCAGATTTAGTCCCAAACTTATTATTTAATTCTGGGATTTATACTACTAGTCTACTATTCAGGAACCATAGTCATTATTAGGGTCACAGGTTCGAGTCACATCGGGGGTCAACATGTTGTGTCACTGAACAAGGCATTTAATCCTATTTGCTGCACTTCACCCAGGTGTAATTGGGCACCAGTTTATGCTGGGATGGTAAAAAGACTCGTTGTGTATGAGGAGTGGTGCACAGCGTCTTAGCTAGCCAGTCACCCGTCTGCCTGTCATGTTAGACGGGGAGTTTGTTTCTGTGACGGGCCAAATTAATGCCTTTGATAGATGCTACATTATAATTGTAGTTGTTGAGAAAGGCTGTTGACTTTTTTATAGACCAGATTTTCAAAACAAGGCCATATCAACACATATTTGAACTCTTTGAATTTCTAATGTGCTGGTAAATGTTTGAAAGGTCAAATTAGGATGGGCAGTTTTATTCAAATGGCCGGCAAGCCTCAATTTCTAGCTAAGACCCTGGTGGTGTACCCCACAGCAACATTACCCATAGAGTCTGGCCTCAAAGTTGCTTTGAAAGAGAAATGGGAACTCTGACCTGTGAACTTTAACATTTTGTACACAGATGAAGTTTTACATCTCTGTCAATGACCTCCATATATTCTTGAGTGCACTTACACTTACTGTCTAATTTTCCATACAAAAACAAACAAAACAAAAAACACATCTTACCTGTGCACATTCATCTATAACCACAAGATCAAAGTGATCATTAGACAACTGTTTCAGCGGTCCACTTGAAGTAGCTCCTGTGTTAGTCGCCAACACCACATCTACATGTGTCAACACATCTCTGATCACATGATTTTCTCTTTCACGCAACTCCTTCCGTAAGAACTTGGCTTCATTGCGTAGTTTATGCCTCTCATTCTTGTCTCTGGTTTTCTGAATCTTTGCCTTCAAGAATTGATCAAATAACAAGAATCTTAGAAATGCAGAAAAAATCTATTCATGTTATTTATATATACTGCACACTGGTCATTTGACAGCTTCTGTGGAAGCCAATATTTTCACTTCAATATAATATTCACAATTGGAAGCAAAAAAACACGGCCATTTCTTAATTTTCACAGTTGCTCAATCCTGTCACATAGTTCCAATGCAGTATTTATCAATTCATGCATCTTTAATTTCAAGGTTTTGGCTGGATTTGTGAAATTTGCAAGAATAAAATCTCAGGGATGTAAGTAGGCCTGAAGAAAAAAAACTTGAAAATCTGGAATAATCACGTAAATTTGGGCTAAAAAGCCTCAAAATGGGCTGAAAATAAATAAAAGTGTGTACATTTGTGCTAAAAAGCCTCAAAATGGACTGAAAATTAATAAAAGTGTGTACATTTGGGCTAAAAATCCTCAAAATGGGCTGAAAATAAATAAAAGTGCATACATTTGGACCAGCAAAAAATCTGGAATTCTAGATTAATCCTGAAAACTTACATCCCTAAAATCTTCATGAAAAAAATACTTATATGGTATTTAAGAAGAAACAAGTAAGCTCAATTGCAAAGGTATGATATGTTGTACTATTTTGTGTTCATGATTTGAATAGTGTAGGCAAGACGTACTGCAGCTGTGCCTGCATGGCTGTGACTAAGTCGGTACAGTTTATGAAGTATCCACACATCTGGAAACTACGTACAGTTTAAGTCACTGTGGATTCAATTGTCTGGGCCACTTATTTTGTTGTAGAACCAGCAAGGGAACAAACCAAATGTTTGATAACGTCCTATAAACAAACATACTTTCGTTAGGAGGGAGGGGGTCAAAAAGTCTGTGTGCATGTACATTTGCAGAAACTAGTCAACACATCAGTCAAAGGGTTGAAATTTTCCATATTTCACAATGACGTTTCGGGGAGGGTTGGAGTGGTCAGCTTCCTAACAAACAGACTTTCATTTATAGGATGTCATTGAACTTTTGGTTTGTTCCCTTTTTACAAGTTTGAAAAGGCAAACTATATAAATACCATGTATCCAACGCTTGCCCAAATGAAAAGTTAACAGTTGAAAGGATTTCAGAAAATGTAGCTTTTTTTCTGAACTGAATTTTATACATTATTGTAAATTTTTAAATTAACTTTGGCAAAGTTTACCTTAGTCTGATCCATATCTCTGCGTACATCCTGCACAATCTTTGCCCCATCGCTTGAATCTAATAAGGCATCTAGTGAGTACTTCTGTATGCTGTGTAAGAGTCTAGCTGGATGTCCTAATCGCACAACCTTAGCCTTGCCTGCGACTAATCGTTCCACTAGATTGTCTACTGCAACATTGGAGGGAGCACAGGCAAGAACCTGTAATAGCAAAACAAAGCATATGAATGAACCTTTCTTTCATATTATGAGCTATGATATGCATTACCATATAATATAAAAGTAGAAATTCTATCAAGACTTTTGGTTGCCAACAAAGACTAAGTTCAATGCTTCTCTCGGTGTACAAATTGATTGATTACAAATGGTTCAAATTCATTCCCCAAGTCACAACTGTTCACCTAATTAAGCCCTGTGGGAAAAACGTGTGTGTAACTGGTCTTTAAATATGTTCAGCAATATCCAAAATTAATTCAATTCCTCTCACTGCATAGGTTACTGTTTGGAACTTGGGCCATGACAGAATACATTGCCATTCATAGTTTATTCGTATGGCTCATCAACACAAAACAGAATAAATCATAGTATCAACACTTCTGGTCAGTAGCCTCAAACTGATATAAAGCATGTTATAATCTATACATACCTTGAGCTTATTACGGACAGCCTGTAGGATGATTTCCACAACTGTAGTAGTTTTGCCAGTGCCTGGAGGCCCGTGAATGATGGCTACGTCTCTCTGAGCTAAGGCAAATTGAACGGCTTCTTTCTGGGAATCATCTAGTCTCTCGTTGTAGAAATGGATTGGTGCTGCATAGGTGAAAGTAATGACATGGGGAGTCAATTTTGGAATAATCTTTGTACTTCTGTTTCCTACATAGAAGTGTAGGAATGATTGATTTTACATCCTCAAGTTTTCCTTTGAGTGTAAACAAGTGACCAGGCCCTCAATTCTGTTTAATATCTATTATTTAAACATACACATATAATACAGACATTGAAGATATCAACAAATTGTAAATTATCCCCAATAAATGCAAACATAGGAAAAACAAACACATACAAGCAAATAAACAATTACATAAATAAACAAAAATAATAATAATAACAAGCACACAAAGTAAATTACCTAGTGGGTCATCCAGTGGCTGAGTGATAGTTGGTGGACTGACTTCTGCATCACCAAATAGTACATCAATAAGATGACTGGCTGGACCAGCATGGTATGACTCTAATTCCTCTAATGCTCTGGAAATAAATATAAAAGATACCAATATAGTACAATGTTCATCAATATTAAAGGTGATTGACTGAATTTCACGGTACGACTCTAAACTCCTCTAATATCAAATATATACAAAGCAGTAATATGTACATCAAGAAGGTGATTGACTGAATTTTATGGTACGACTCTTAACTCCTTTAATGCTCCGAAATACATATCAAATATACTAAGTAGTCAATGTACATCAATAAAGATCTCACATGTGGTAAGACTCCCTAAATGCCTTAACATAGCAGAATGCACATTCTCAGCTGCAGGACTGGAATTACATTCTGTACACACCAGCCTGACAGTTGAGACTGTTATCTTTGCTGTTGGGCTGGTAAAGTTGCAATGTTGTGACTAGCTAGTAGCAATTTAAAATGATCCATAACATTACAGTATGTTGGGCAGGTAAACTTTCCTGTGTGAGTCTCACATCAGACACACTAACATATATTAATGCTCAAGTAATGCTACAAGAAAGGCATTCTACAATGAAGACAATTTTAATACAAAAATTGACTAGATTTTCAATTCTGATGCATATGCATCTATTTCATCAATCTTAATACATTCTGAAGTAAAACCTCTCACCATTTATAAATTACACACCATAACTATACCTAGATGTACCTTTTTATTCTTTTGTAAGTGACATCATTAGCCAATTTTGTGAGTTGATAAAGTTGTCCATTGTCGACTGTGAGTTCATCTGTTTGCTCCTCAAAGGCTACTGTTATAAATGAAGTCCCAACCCTGGACACTATGCCAGAAGCCACTTGAGATGACGGACTTCCATGTACAGGACCAACACCAATGATATCACCTACAATAATACATAGGGAATAAAGTATGACGATAATTATGATCAGGATTTGTTCAGGATATGTAATTTCTTTTTGCAACTATAATGGGCCACAACTTACAAACCTGTTGGGGTTAGGGTTAGATATTAGGGATATGGGGCCGGCCAGGCTTGTGGGCTATTATGACTCTAATTCAGAAAATTTAAAAATCCTTACAAAATTGTTATCTAACCTTTAGTGCTGGGATTGGAAGGTCAAAAAAGTTTGTCCCAACTTCCTTTGGCAAATGGTGTGTATTTTTTGTTTTTCCATTTTTGCTCAAAACCATAAAAAACAAAAGGAAATGTGCTAAAATGCAAATTTTAAAACTTATGCATGCATGAAGCTCAGACAAACTTTTTTGGGCTTAATAACAGTAAATTGAAAGATTCCAGTCAATGTTGCCTCATACATGTAGACACTAACAGACTCACATACTTAATTAAACAGAGCTTCACATTTTTTCACAAAGTTGCTGATTTTTCCTTCCTTTTGTTAATTTTCATATGAAAACAATACCTGACATGAATTTCATACATTTATCCTTCACTCAAGCTAATCCTACACAAGTTTCCATTATTTGTATGCATTGATGGGAATTGTTGATGGTGCCTTATACAGGATGAAAAATGTGAAGGCTAAACAAAGTCTTAAGAATTCCTAACACTGAAAACGATTTCATATTAAAGTGACTTGAGATTGGATGTGACCAGTGCCTCTTGAGCTGGTAATTTTGATATTAGAGTTCCAACTTTGATAAGTGGCCTAGCTGGCTAACCAAATTCAAGGTACAGCCCTGCTAAAACATTACTGATTTTGAATTGCTACAATGCAGAATCTTACTAGAAATACATTGAGACTATGGAGAGAGCCCATTCATAATATCAGTAAAATACTTCAACAAATATTAAATGCACACACTGAACACCTCCAAACTCCAACTCCCTCACACACATACACTGAACTATGGTATGTGTTAACTATATTATAGGCATTAATGCAAACACACCCCCATGTGTAATCGCCTCAAAACGTGGACACCATTTAGGATTATGAAAACATGGCTGTCTGAATCTATACTCAGTTGACATATCGAGGACATATTTCGCAAATACATTACACATGCAATTGTGGTCATTTACAAACCTCCTTCAATCGAGGATGGTCCCCATTGCAAAGAAGTCCACAGTTTAAATGTGAAAATGAGTATGAGTCCTCATTTGCTGGCAAACACCTACACAAATGTATGAAGTTAAAGTACATACCTGAACTGAATGTGTGAGTTGGCAGTTTCCCATCGCCATGTCCTTTGGGGAGTTCAAAGGTCAGCAATGTTCTTCCATATAAGCCAGTTGATTGGTTGCTAATGTGCAGCTTCAGCAGACAAACACCACGCCGCTGAAGCTCTTTGGAGGAGACATTTTCTAGTAAAGTACTGCAGAAGGGAATTAAAGAAAGTAATTTTGACAGGGTTTGTGGAAAAGAGGATCTAATGAAAAGACCAAAGCAAAAGAGAGATCAAATAAAAAACATCAATGTACCAAAATGTTCAGCCACATGTGCACTACCTGCCAATTTATCAGCCTTTATTGAAGTACTATCTTGACTGGTTACAAAGAGGGCTATATATCATGCACTGAACCAATCAGAGATGTGGTAAGAATGTTCAGTTATATGCTAAGAGATCTGAAAGCTCTATTTTGATTGGTTACTCAGATGATTATATCATGTAACTAACCAATCAGAGGTACTGTGAGAAAGGCAGTAATGCCCACAGGTTAGATAAACATACATTGTATACACTATACAGGGTGTCCCAGAATGATTTGTACCGTGTTTGCGAAAATAACTAAAAATAGAAGACGGGCAGTGTATATATTTTTGATACCAGCATTATAATGTTGGACATGTCTCCTACTTATTCTGTTAATTTCAGCACGCTACCTTTATTTGTTTTGGCGTGGCATGCAATAATGTAAAATCGATGAAAAACGACTCGCATACCTTTGAAAAATGGCACGATACGATTAAATGAAGAACGTGGGATGTTTGGCACAGCATTTCGATGACAACTACTGTTGGGGTTGGGCCTTAAAGCTTGCCGGACAGCGGCAATGTTCGCTCAAGTTCTTACAGTCTTACGAGCACCTGAAGCTTCACTCTGCCGATTCCTGACAGTTCCGTGCTTCGTCAAACTTCTTTACGTTATACACTATCGTCTAATTAATCTTCTTTGCGTCTCAACATAGCTGCCGGTTTGCCAGTAAGTTTTGAAAGAAATCCACGTTGCTGCACAGTAAATTGAGGAGCCGTCTTTTCTGTACCACAAGCAGTTCGATCTCTGCAAGCATTTCAAATGACATGGACATCACACCACAATAACTATATTTAAAACTACCGCCAAAGAGAGAATGGGATTAGGCCACACATCCTTAATTCCATATAATGCTTGCTTCGTAGCGTCATAAATAATAGATAGATATCGGCTATTAAGTGGAAATATGAACAGGGCACAACCAAAATACCTGCATAACTTTTTCTAAATAACTTTGTGCTGAACGGTTAGTAATGTTAAAGATTTTCAAAATAGGTTGCGTTGTCAAAACTTAGAATTCACCATTTTTACGCAATCTTCTATAACATCTACTAGAAACATCAAATTTTTAAAATCTAAAAAAATCTGAGAAAGCTAAATATATGTATAACTTAAAATGCAAAACAATATGACCATTCAACATGCCCTTCATACCTAAAAAATTCCATCTTTCACGGTACAGATCATTCTGGGACACCCTGTAGTTGCCAGAAGAGATCAACTTAAAACGTCACTTCTGCATGATCTCTTGTCAATCAGACCCAATATGACATACTGTGCAGGTCTGTAATTAATCACATCACGCTTCTGTCCAGACATCGGGCGCAACATTCTGAGTTTGTCTCTGCTGGTGACTCTAGCAAAGACACACATCATTCAAGCAATAAAGCAATAATTAGGACTGAAATTCCTGACACAGAACAAAGGTAGGACAGAGCCAAGCATCCTCAAACTTAGCTTGCCAGTTATGAAAGTGGATGGATTCATTGCACATCTTCCTGGGAGCTGTATGATGTAATGGTCACATTATGACTGAGCAAGGCTTTTTTCCCATGGGAGAAGTCTGCCAGCTCCCAGACACCCCTGGGAATTTTTGCGGAACATTGATTGTCCAGACGCTTTTTGTGCTCAGATACTGCAAAATTAAAAATGAACAAATCATGCATGTGTCTCAAATTATTTACTATGCAGGTCAACACATTCTGCATGTTTTGGGTGTTCAGGAGAATGTGTTCTCCCACAATACATGTAGGTACACCACTAATCTCACCTTGACTCTTCTATTTCTGCTTCTCTCTCTAAAGCTAACAACTCATTTTGCTTGGTGACAAATTCTTGCACTGCCATATAGGATCATTAGTCTGGACTCCTGTATCTATTAAAATATAAAAATAATAACAATAATATTGGAGATCTGAAATGAAAGGTTTACAATCTGATTCTGACATTTTTTTTACTGTACCGGTATAACAGTTGAAAAACCAGGCTAGTGCAAAGTGCAAACATTTGAACTGAAAACTATTTCAGCCTCAGGACTTCAGAATGTGACCTAGAGTCATTTGTCCATCATTTCCATATGTTCATTCTAGTGATAGAGAATTGAATGGTGCACCTAGAGCACAACAGAAATCAGCATAAAAGTTAAAAGTAACTCTTATAAACAACTCTAGAAAAGGGTTAAGGGAGTACTACACCTAACACCCCTAGTCAATTGTGTGCCTATTTTTGAATAAAAAAAAAAAATTATAGCACATTGTTGACAAGTAAGATATGTATATTATAGGGGCAAGGACTACAACTACTGTACTGAAAATTCAGCAACACAAACCAAGTAGTTATTGATTTATTGATCAAATACTTGTTTTCTCTCATTTTTGACTGTAACTCCACTGTGTTCTGTGCTGAAATAAAATTTCCAGTGCAGTAGTTGTAGTCTTATCCCCAATAATATATACATATCTTACTTGTCCCAACTGCGCTATAATTTTTGAGAAAAATGCAAAAATAGGCATACAATTGGTCAGGGGTGTACTAGTTCTAGACTGCTGTCCTCATTCGTCAACCATCTTGTCACTATGAAGCATACGAGTGCATGCACAGTATAGGCGAGTGATGGAATTAGTCAAGTTCATTCATGAAATATATTGTGACTTGTGTGTTAAAATTAGATGCGCTGTCCAGTGGTTTCCATTATTGTGCTATCGGCTTTTACGTGTAAAATGTGGTACCCATTTTTTTTCTATCTTTTCTGTATCTGTATCTATTGTTTCACATACAAACACCATCTCTGGTTGTCATGGTCATGTGGGGGTCATGTTGGAACCATTGGAGTATGTAAGAAATATTCATTAATGTGACTGAAGCAATGCTGCAATTTCTATGTTTGTACTGAGCATTTTCTGACACGGAGACTTCTACAAATTCGTCCAAAGGTATGTTAACCAAAGCCTGAGGGTGGGGATCGCATTTTTAACTTAATCCTTCGAGTTGAGGTCAACTAAAAAGTAGACCATTTTGAGGGCTGTAATTGGTGTACACATGTCACGTTTTGAACATAGTAAAATGCAACCATACAATACATTCTTCTTCTTCTTATATGTGCATACCTCAATATTGAGTTTTGTTGCACGGGCTTATTATGTGTACAGGTTATCTATGCACAATCCTGGAACCTAGGATCGATTGTAGATATCAAAACCGGGAATGGTCCTTCTCTTTTCGAATAGCTCTAACACTTAACATGCACAGTGGTTGACTCTTCCTGTACACGGGACAAACAGCTTTACATGACCTCCGAACCACGAGACGTCGCACATACATGTACACTTACCTATATCTGCACGTGCTAAGCAGTGTATGGGGGCGAGAGGACATTCTACAATTTTATTCTGTAAAGTAACTGAACTGTGAACACAATTGTAGGATTTCAAACCTTAGGGAACATGTTGGGAGAGGAAGAGAATTCTCACCTAAAAGCTAAGGCAAGCCAAAGGCTCGAACCCTCGCCGATCATAATCTCCCGGCCGACAGCGCAACACCTTTGGCTTAACCTAGTACAACAAGTCATACCTTGAATATTTTTTCAATCTGAATTTTATCCTTTCTAGATATGACTGCTTTTTCTGTGAATTTGCGTAAATTCCCGATGTCATGATATGTGCGCCACGTTTTTTAAGCTCTGCGATTGCCGATTACAATAGACGAACTGACGAGAGCAACTGGTAAACAGCGAACCTGTACAGTACCGGGCTACAATGTACTATACAATTGCATGGTGCATGGGTGACGTGTATTTTCAATGTAAAATGCCTACATGTATACGGTGATCCACCCAAATAAAAAAATCACCGTATATACTATAGATCCCTGTACCGTCATGACCGTACTAGGCTTAACCTCTCGGCCATCTCGTAGGTATGCTAGGTGAATTCTAATTTGCCATCAAACTGCATCATTTTATATATCAAATTAAAGCTCTTGAGTAAACAAAGCCAACACTGAAAACCTTTTTTTCATAGCACTTTCCGTAGCAAAGTTACATCTTGTCAAAGATTGACTTTCATCAAAAAGATTCAGGTAGCAAAATTCCCCAAAACGGCATTTCGGGGGTGTTTCTAGATCTTAGTCTCATGGCGATAGCAGCTTTTTTTAATGGAACTGCTATCAAAATCCCTCTAAAATTCCATGTGCGACTTGATTATCACCATAAAAAATCATATATTTGGGTCAAGTGAAGTATAGAACACATTGTCACATATTTATGTAGGTTTCCTTCACCGACCTATTCTCGAAAAAAATTCAAATTTCTATGTAAATATGCATTGTGTTTGGGCCCCGGTCTCGGCGAATTTCGCTGACTAGCAAATGTTTTAATTTAACTGAGGTTTGCCTTTGTATTCGCCTGGGATACCTACATCTCGCACGCCCTCGCCGCACAGCCCAGGCTATTTGCTGAAACAATCTAGATTATTTTAGCCTTATTTGCTGTCCGGAACCAGACATAATATAGAGACATTTTGAATAAAAATTTATAGGACAGTCAAACTGTCGTTTCGCGTTAAAATATTTTGATACATTCATGTCATGACCTGTCCAATTTGGTAAAAATCAATCCAACTTCATTAACATGATTCATGAACATGTCCAAACCAATTCCTCCATTTTTGATATTTACTCACACTTGCCGAAAACAAAGATCAATTGTAACTAATCAGGATATTACAGCTTACTCTTACGTTTGTTTCCAGAACATTTACCTAGCTAGAAAATCCCTAAATGGTGTTGTTTTTCTACCTGAAAATTAGAGTTTTTGTCCAGTTCCGTGCAATTCGTTCGCTGTATCTCGGTAATGAAAGCTCGTCACCCAAGTTCTGCCTTACGGATGCATCACACTAAAACTAGTAAATCGCTCTAAAATCTACTGACATATCAAAGGGGCTGCCATTTTTTTTTTTTTTTTTTGGGGGGCATGAATATACGGTAATAGAATTTTGTATACCAAAAGGGGGTCATAATTTTTACACCAAAAATAATGACATATTGTAACCGAGGTATAGGTGCGTTAATAATTAAATTAAATTAAAAAAATTAAATTAAATTAAATTAAATTAAATTAAATTAAATTAAATTAAATTAAATTAAATTAAATTAAATTAAATTAAATTAAATTAAATTAAATTAATAATGAAAAACTATTTAAAAGATTATAAGTATATGCTTACTATTGATATATTGGCGTTGATAGTAGATTTCATATATCGAAGACGAAAAAATATTTGATAAAACAGTGATTGTATTGACTGCAAATCAGTGGCGGCGCTACAGGGGGCAAGGGGAATTTCCCCCAATATTTTCATTCCCCCAGTTTTCCCCCACACTTTTAAGACAAAACCCCAAAACTTATGTTAATTTCTACTTTTTTGTGGCAATTGTACGCAAAATTTGTTGATTTTCCCCACCTGAAATTCCCTTTGCCCCCCCCACCCCCATGCCCCCCGAAAAAAATCCTGGTGCCGCCACTGCTGCTGATAGCGATATTGATGAAGTAGTATAAATCAGCTGACCTGATATCGACGATGAAGAACTATTTGACAAATTATATGAATAAGCTGATGTTTTGCGCCTACTGCTGATATTGGAGTTGAAAAGAAGCAAATTTCAATTACCCTTAGACAGAGAAAACCAAAAAGGACAATGACACGATTGTTTTGCTAATCATGATGGCAATCAAACAAGTCACCATTTATTATGCACTTGGAATTTGTTTCCGAATCAACACCAATTAAGGAAATTTTGCATATTTGAACGTGTTCATAACGTTTTCCTACGCCTTTTTAGGGCGTAATATAGAAACGGTGCCCAAAATATCTGTGCCAAAAATTGCTTGCCCCCTTTCGACCTGCCAAAAATCGCTTGACCCCCCTTTAGACCAGCCAAAAAATGCTTGCCCCCCTATAATCCCCCCCCCCGGTACACATAATTATTGCACCACCCCTAACATATAATATCCTGGCTGAGACCCACAAAGGTATATAAACTACTGGTGCATACAATTCAAGATCTCAGAGGGTGAATATCCCTGGATTCCTACCAGGCGTATATGTGACCTGGAAGTTACAATGGATAAAGGATTACTGTGAAATACTCGTATAATGTGCATACATATCATTGTAATTCAAGAAAAGAATATCTCAAAATCCAAGTCTCCAATTAACTATGGAGATAGTAAAGAAAAAAGGCAACATACATTTGCACAATTATAACCTTATTATATTGCGACACCTTTTATCTTTGAAGATATCATTATCTTTGAAGATCTATGAAAGCTTTCTCTGAAATACCTATGGCACCTGAGATAATTAAATTACAATTAAATAAGCTAATTAGTTAAGATATAAACCCAACTATATTTCCATTTTGCTTGTAGATCTGTGGAAGTTTCTCCCTCTAAGGTACTCTTATATAACCTATTTAACTAGTATCTTGCAAATAACTTTTAATGTAAACGATTTCCTTCTCACATGTGCTCCTATGCTTCGAAAAAGTTGAGGAACATTTTAACGATATCATGCTAATAAAACACAATTGATAATTCATCACTCTATTAATTTTGTTTTCTCTTTCTATAACTCTTTTGTATGCAATCTTACTAACTTTTCCATAAAGTTACATATATCTTTTCATTTAACTATTACATTCAAGACTTTTTCTTCCTTGCACGGGTTTACCAAAACTCTATTGATATAATATTAGATATTTTTCACCAACAACATACCCTTATATATAAAGGGAGTGGTGGGTGGGAAATTTTTCCCGATGTTGCTTGTTTGATTGCTAATCAACAATGATAATCAAAACATGATAGCGCCCCAACGTTATCACGAGACGGAGACTCCCATTGGTTCATGGTCCCTGCCAACAATAACAACAACTGCCCAACAATGACCGACCTGGAACAATGGAATCATCCCTTTTCTCAGCATGGGTAAAATGAGTTTTACTTTTACTGCGCCTTGTAAAACTGAATTAATAAACGGTGTTAAAGAACTATTTGATTGATTATAAGTTAGCGATCTTCTGCTGATATCGGCGTTGATGAAGTAGTTTTTATTTTAATAAATCAGCTAAGCTGTTATTGAAGATAAAGAACTATTTGATTAATTGTAAGTTAGGGATCTTGATGAAGTAGTTTTATTTTAATAAATCAGCTAAGCTGTTATTGAAGATGAAGAACTATTCGATTGATTATAAGTTAGCGATCTTCTGCTGATATCGGCGTTGATGAAGTAGTTTTTATTTTAATAAATCAGCTAAGCTGTTATTGAAGATGAAGAACTATTGATTGAACATACTAAGTTATGATATGCCTACTGCTGATATAAACATTGATGAAGTGGATTTCATCAGCTAAACTGATATCGGTGTTGAAGAACTATTGAGTAAATACATCTAAGCTATTATATCTACTGCTGACACCCTACTTGTTTTTAGCTTTTTATCGAGGACAGAGAAAAATAGAGGATAGGCGAAGGAGAAGTATTAGTAGAAAGTAACTCAAAAGTGTTTGTCTAAATTTGAACGGTGAGTCGTATAGCTAGTCCACACATTGTAGCTCATTGTTACATCGATAGTAGATATTCGATAATAACAACATCTTTCAAGTTATTCACTAATAGTTTTATCACAGACCTGCAGATCAGTGAACAGCAAATTGAGTAGTATTAGTTCTGTCGTCATGGTCGTGACCAGTTTTATCCGCTCTGGCAACATGTCAATAAATCGAGACCATCACATCAAGCTATGTTTCAGAACATGAGTCAACGTAAGAAAGGACTGAATTCAACGAGGAAAGCCTAAAAAGCCTTTTAAACCACGGACAACTTTGGCTAACCTACGAAATGAAATAAAACTTTCGCAACATAGGAGCTGCTCGAACAATACGCTTCAATTAATGCGAATTTGCAACAAAACTACACACTTACAAACTTTCATCATGGAAAAACTGGTAGAATTTGTAGATGCGTTACCATGGTTATTTATTTATTTATTATTTATTTATTAGACTTCATCACTGGTACTGGTACATAATTATTGCACATCAAAAATTAGACAAATATAAATATAAAAGCATTTATTTTTTTTAAACATGTTAAAAGACCAGCGAATAGGCTGGGATAAACAGGTGTAAATTCACCTCTAGAACCATCCCACCTAGGAAATACCTAAATAAAATGGAAAAAAGAATGGAATGCCAGAGGCAAGACCTTAAATGGGCCTACAATTGGGGCACCGGCAAGTAGAAAACCAAGTGCGGGTATCAGAAGGAACAAATTTGGAATAAAATTGAGACTTCAAAAAATCCAGAGCTTGATATTTGAAAGGAGAAATGGAATTGGATAATCTGGTTTCCAGAGGCAGCTGGTTCCACAAGGGAACAATGCGGTTGAAGTATGATTGTTTGTGGGATTCAGTCTTACACCTCTGAAAAGATAACATAAGAGGATCTGCAGAGAGCCTAGTGGTGGGATGGTTCTGTTGGTTTTACTTTTAAAACAGCAAACTTATCTACATCTAAATCATATTGCCCCAACTTGCATCTATGAAAAAGCCAAGATCACCGAGTTCCTTCTGGATGATAGTGGAAGAAGGTTAAGACTGGTTAACCGCTCTTTATAGTCCTTGTCAGGATAGTGCATAATGAATTTGGTAGCCCGTCTTTGGACACCTTCAATAAGCTGGACATTTTGTTTTGAAGTCCCGCTCCAAAGACAGCTACCATACTCAAGGTCACTCCTGACAAGGGCAGTATCAAGAGTCTTAGTCACTTTAACTGGTGCATTAAAACCAACTGTTCGCATGATCATCCCCATCTTTCTGTTGCTCTTTTTGACCACTTGTTTAACATGAATACTCCAGTCAAGCCTGTTTGAAACATTAACACCAAGATCTTTAATGGCATCAATTTTCTCAAGGGTAATACCATTCATCTTATAAGCAAATTGAACTTGATTTATGCGCCTGGACATGGTAATAACCTGACATTTTGAGGGATGGAAGTTGAGGTCCCACATCAGACTCCAATTATACAAGGCATCCAAGTCTGATTGCAGTAGCTTACAATCGGAAGTACTGCTAATGTTTTTGTAACACTTGGAATCATCCGCAAAAAGAAAAACATTTGCATGTTTGGCAACGCTGGGCAAGTCGTTAATATAAAGAACAAAAAGCAAAGGTCCCAAGATCGAACCTTGAGGGACACCTGAAATGACAGGGAGCCAGTCAGAGTTTACCCCATCAACAACCACTCTCTGCTCCCGTCCAGTAAGGTACGCACTAAACCAATTTAGGAGGTTGGAATGCATACCAAAAGATTGTATTTTGTGTAAAAGAAGTTTGTGGGAGACGCTGTCGAAAGCTTTTGAAAAATCAAGATAAATCATATCGACTTGCCCAGCATTGTCCATAGCAGCACTAACCTCATGAAAAACGGTAAGGAGTTGAGTAGTAGTTGACCGTCCCTTAATAAAACCATGCTGAAGATGATGTAACTTGGACTTTATTTCAGGGAAGATAACATTATAAATGGCCCTTTCCATTACCTTGCCGCATATACATAAAAGTGAAACTGGACGATAGTTACCAACTTTTTGCTTATCAGATTTTTTATAGACTGGAATTACATTGGCCTTCAACCAATCACTGGGTAAATTACCTGAATCAATTGACATATTAAAAATATGACAAAGGGGAGATGCAATTTGGTTAGCACATTCCTTTAAGACACGCGGAGATATGCCATCAGGTCCAACAGCCTTAGTAACATCCAGATTTTTCAGAATGTCAAGCACATTATCAACCTGAAGGGATTCATGTTGGAAAATTGGCAAGTGGAGAAGACAGAAGGAAAGTTTTGGGGAATCCAAACCACCTGACGATCCATTGGCGCGACTTATGGATTACCTTGATTGCGTAACTGCTGTTGTCATATATGATACAGAAGAAATGTAATTTTTACGAAACTAGCTACATAAACTACCGTAATGTGGTTGGAATAGGTCTGGAAGCACTTTTGTTCAAATATGGTTTATAATCGTCCGCTTGAATATTACAACGCGTTTTGTAAAGAAACGTCGTGCGGTGATAGCGGTGTTGCGTTCTACAATTTATCCATTCCCTGCCTGCTTATGCGGTGCATGAAAGAGGAGGCGAGTGTCCTCTGGAGAAAAAGCTGGACAATGATACTGCTAAAAAAGAAACGCTGACCCTGAAGGAAATCAGCATACACAACAGAATGGATGACAAGGAACTATTGGAAACCAATGGAGTACTTTAAGCATGCTAAGTGCGTGGGCCAGGATGGAAATATCGAAGTACGCCATGTACGCCGGGAAGTCAAGACTAAAACACAGTCATTCTTTTTCTGTAACATCCTTTAGTCTCCATTATTTAAGAACGGTAACCATGACAACTGATCTGTTGTTAAATATGTGAGTAGAATTGAACTATGACAATAGAATTAAAATGTTAATTCTGTGACTTTGACAGAGATCAAGAATAATATACATTGCACTAAAAAATTAAGAGCGCATGAAATCTTTGAAATGGCAAACTGATAGCTAACAATTTTATGGACTAGCTTCGTCAGCACACTTTCTGGAACGAATTTTGATGCGAGATCGAATAAACATCTGCGATGTCAACAAACAGTTCTTACTTGCTAAAACACATTTAGTTAACCCGAATCTAAACCTGATCATGTTATGACAATTTGATTACCTGGGACATCTACGCAAACATCGCGTTAAGAATCGTTATAGCCTATTACATTTTACTTGTGTCTGACACATATACCATGTATACACGTCCACCCCACATCCTCCCACTCCACCCCGTTCCTACACTCTCTCACCATGCTTACACAAAAGAACCCTAAATCCGACACGTAAAATTCAATCAGATTCAATACTCACAACCCAGCAAAAATGTTATTAAAACGTCATAAAAGCGTTTTGGTTTTGGTCAAAACGTTTTGATCAAAATTTTAATGTCGGATTCTATAAAAGTTATGAACACTACAAAAATGTTATCAAAATATTATTGCAAAATAGTTTTTGCAAAGAAGTAAGAATGTTTACATCTTGTTTTCAAAAATGTTTTCTGAATGGTGTTTTAAAAAACGTTTTCTCTCTCACTCTTTTCTCTCTTCACAAAGGTGACGCCATCTACTTCTATCAAAAACCAAACATGTTGTACCATACATTCCGTGTGATGAAACATTCTTCACATCATTTGTCCAAGATGTTGATGGACGTCCCCTTCCACGATGACCTTCCGCGGCTCCCTAAAGAATCTGCTTCTCAACTCCACCATCCTTCTTACGATGTGGCCAACTAAAGTAGCGCAATTTCCTCTCAATGATGGACTTTCTGATGTTTAAGTCTGTGCCAATCTTATTTAGGACCCAGACTTTGTCTTCTTGGCTTTCCAAGATCATGAAGATACTCCCAACAGCCACCTATAGCACCACATCTCAAATACATCTATCCTCTACCTGTCATTCTTTGTCATTGCCCAGGATTCGCACCCGTATGTAGCAAATGAGAAGACTGTTGCACGAAGTAACCGTACATTGAGGTTGATTGATAAACAACTGCTCTTACAGTTCAAACATTTTATACCCTTTACCCATCATTTTTCTGTTAAATGTTTTGTGTTTGATTGATGGGAAATGTGCATTTTCTTAAATAATAACGTACGTGATAAATTGCATTTTTGAATAAGGGGTTATATGATTATCTTTTTCAATTTTGTTCGAACAAATTTGATGAACTTCTTTAATGTTCATTTTATTACTTTTACAACTCATCTCATTTTTACATATATCAATTGATTCACAGATCTGTAGTCTTACATTTTCCATGTTGTTCCTTTACAACTGACATTTAGTATAAGAAAGGACGTGCAATAATGTGCATTATTATAGCTTTGTTTATTTAATAATGCCTTTATATGGCGCATACAATTATACTTGTACAGACACTAAATTTTTATAGATCAATTGAATTAACACTTCGCATATTCAACGTTTTCGTACAGTTTTAAACGCATCTGATATTTAAATGATGACATTATAAGTATGCAACATTGAACGACTCGATCTACATCGTATTTGGGGCCGTAAAACCGTATGGTGTTAAACATCATCCTCTCAGTTGTTCATATAAGTCATCATGGAACTCAATTCTATATATGAAACGATGGAAAGTAACATGTCTACTGAAGCTGTGACTGAAGCAACTATGAAATTTGAACTTGATTTCAAGATAATATTCTTTTTATTTGTGACAGTGACTACATCCTTTTTGGGTACACTTGGCAATTTTCTTGTCATCGGTGCTCTTTTTACGCATAAGAAACTCAGAGTATTAGGTAATGTGTTTGTCGGCAATTTAGCAGTAGCTGACTTATGCATTTCTGCTCTAACCAACCCCTTTTCGGTAATGGCAGTTTTTAATGTATCACTTTACAAAAATTATCCAGAAGTATGTGAAACGTTAGCTGTTATTTGCACAATGAGTTGTATGTGCTCGATATTGAGTATGTCAGCGATTTCACTAAACAGGTATGTGGCAATATGTCACCATATCCACTACCACAAGATATATAACAAGAAAACAGTTCCCTTTATACTTGCTTCAATGTGGCTTTATTGTTTCATACTGGATCTGCCGATGATTTTGGGGCTGGGAAGACACGTATATAACGAAAAGGCGTATTTTTGCTCACTCGATCAGACGACGAACTATATATATAATAGATTTATCATATCACTCGGATTGTTTATTCCTATGAGTGTAACGGGCTTCTGCTATTTTCGCATATTCTGGTTTGCTCGGGAAAGTAAACGACGATTACAAAACCAATGTGCAACTCCTATTAAACGCAGTGACATGCGATTGCTCAAGTCCGTGGCGACTATATTTGTGACATTTTTACTGATGTGGACGTCTTATGGACTTGCGATTCTCTTTGACGTTTCTGGAAGTTGGCCAAAATTATATTGGCTTCTTGCCATTGCCTCGGCTCACACTAATAGTTCCATTAACAGTGTACTGTATGCGGCTACCAATCAGAACTTTCGTGACGGTTATGCGCTCTTCATCAAACGAATATGTTGTTGCCTGCATAATATGGCACCAAAAGATACATTGAGAATTGCAATTGATTCATCATCTGGCAGTTCCAAAGAACATCGTGTCACATCTTAATTTTATGGATTTAGCTTCATCAGTCTACAGCATACTTTCTGGAACGAAATTTGATGAGAGGACAAAATACATCTACGATGACAACAAACGGTTTTTACTTGTCAGCCAATTATTACTTTGAGCAAGGGAATGCTTTTAACACGCCCAACCTTATAGTGAACATCAACAAAATGTATAATATGGTGGATATATTATTATTATGTTTATCATTTATCATGTATGGATTGCATGTACATTATTTACAATTATTCATACGGACCGGTTTTATCCACTGTCGTTATTTCGAGAAAGTACCAGATTCAATGAGAAAGCCTGAAAAAAGCCTTGAATTGACCCGCCGCGGCTCTAAAAATTTGGCTTACATGGCTAACCTACCATGCCTACGAAATGAAATAAAACTTTCGCACCATTTTCCATAGGAGCTATAATAATACCTATTGACTGCTCGAAGATTGTTGCAAGAATATTTAAACTGTCTCCAGACATAGGAAAAGTAGTGGGGTATGTCATTCAATCCTGAATGTGAAGTCCTGCGTATTAGCAACAAACGATCTCCCATTCACACCACTTATTCACTATAAGGCCAACATCTAGCCTTAACAACCAATTCCAAATATCTGGGAGTAACCATCAGCTCTGACCTATCAACACCATAACCAAAAAGGCAAACCAGACACTACTGGCTTGTACAGGTGCGTGGCAAACAAAGAACATCAACTCAGTCAGCCAGGATGTCTCGAATTAACTATCAACTTGCGACTTTATACTCATTTCCTTGTAGCAGGTCATATATATATACAGCCTGTCTAAAAAATTGTGCAAGTGAAAAGCGCCCTCTTTGAAAATACCGTACGTTGTGACATGATACTTACATCAACGTCAAGGGCGCAGTCTTAGCTCTCAAATGCCGTATTTGTTCTGTTCAATTTGCTTGTTTTAATCTCGAGATATGTTTAGTTAACAACGAAAGAGTAAAATCACAATTGTGCCACTTTTACTAGGGAAGAGGTCTGTCAATTCTAGCTGAATAATATGTTAGACTGTTAACATCAATTATTGAAGCGATTCAACAGGAATTCAGAAGTCAGATTTAAAGTTTTCATATCAAATATTCCAAGAAAACCTCGCTTGTTTTCCATACAATCCAACAAAGGATCGATTGGCATTCACCATTGAGAAAGGCAACATATTGGATTGCCGACACTGTGTGAAAAACAAGTGAGTTTTGTTTGTTGTTGTTGTTTTGAATTTTTACTACGAAAACCTTTTAATCTGTTTATATACATCAAGTTTTCAAAATGTTTTCTGAATGGTATTTAATGCTCTTCATATATAACCCGTCATTGTTCTATAAAATGGTTAGTGTTTGCTGGGAAATGCGTATTTCGTTAAACAATAACGTGCGTGATAAATTGCTTTTTTGAATAAGGGGTTCTATGATTATCTCTTTCAATTTTTTGTTCGAACAAATTAGATGAACTGCTTTAATATTTATTTTACAACTTTACAAAATCATATCCTCAGGAGCTCAGGTCAATCGATTTACAGATCTGAAGTCTTGCATTGTTCATGTTGTTCCTTTAGAAATCAACATTTAATACAAAACATTTTGCACAAGAAAGGATGTGCAATTGTGCATTATTATGGTTTTGTTTATTTAATAATGCCTTCTATGACGCATAAAATTGCACTTGGACAAAAATAATTATTAAATTTGTGCAGATCAATTGAATTACCTGTTCAGCATTACAGTTGCAAGTACATCTAATAACAAAAAAATCACTCATATGTCCGTGATTTTATGACGAAATAACTGTTTCATTGTATATTAAATTGGAATATAATCTAATCAACTGACCTCACTTTAATTTTGAGAGGCTACGGTATCACACCTTATTCTAGGTGCATCTTCAGGCCGTCTGATGATTAGATTATATTCCAATTAAATATTTATTTTACCTGGATGAATGAATTAATGTTTCATTGTCTGTCAAACATTTTGCGTCAATCAAATCTCCCTACCAAAACCGACCTCTGATATAAATGATGACATTAGTAGTGAGGCACATTGAACGACTAGCACTACATCGTATTCGTATAGCCGCAAAACCTTATGGTATGTCTAAACATCATTCTCTCTTTCGTCATAGAACTCAATTCTTTAACTAGGCTCAAAGTGCTTGACATGATGGAAAGTAACATGTCTACTGAAGCCGTGACTGAAGCAACTATGACATCTGAACTTGACTTCGTGATAATATTCTTTTTATTTGTGACAGTGACTACGTCCATTTTGGGCACTCTTGGCAATGTTCTTGTCATCGGTGCTCTTTTTACGCATGAGAAACTCCGAATATTAGGTAATGTGTTTGTTGGCAATTTGGCAGTAGCTGATTTATCCATTTCTGCGATAACCAACCCTTTTTCCCTAATGGCGGTTTTTAATGTATCACTTTACAAAAATTATCCAGAAGTATGTGAAACGTTAGCTGCTATTTGCTTCATGAGTTGTACGTGTTCGATATTGAGCCTGTCAGCGATTTCACTAAACAGGTATGTGGCAATATGTCACCATATCCACTACCACAAGATATATAACAAGAAAACAGTTCCCTTTATGCTTGCTTCAATGTGGCTTTGTTGTTTCATAATGGATCTGCCGATGATTTTGGGGCCTGGAAGGCACATATATAACGAAAAGGCGTATTTTTGCACATACGATCAGACGACGAACTATATATAATAGATCTATAATATTACTCGGATTGTTTCTTCCTATAGGCGTAACCGGCTTCTGCTACTTTCGCATATTCTGGTTTGCTCGAGAAAGTAAAAGACGATTACAAAACCAATGTGCAACTCCTATTAAACGCAGTGATATGCGATTGCTGAAGTCCGTGGCGACTATATTTGTGACATTTTTTCTGATGTGGACGTTTTATGGAGTTGCGATTTTCTTTGACGTTTCTGATAGTTGGCCAAAATTATTTTGGCTTCTCGCCAATACCTCGGCACACACTAATAGTTCCATTAACAGTGTGCTGTATGCAGCTACTAATCAGAACTTTCGTGACGGTTATGCGCTCTTCGTCAAACGAATATGTTGTTCATTTCCCAGATGCGGATCCAAGTGCCGCGCAGACACTAGCTGACACTTGCTATCAGGGAGGGGTTCATTTCACTTAGCTCAAGTTTACGAATTAAGCTTCGTTGTAACTCTCATCGGATTTTGCAAGTTACGAACGATTTTGAGACTTCCGAAGTTTCGTAAAGTTAAATGAAATGGACCTCAGGGTTGCAAATCAATACGGATCCCGTGTGAATACTATATAATATGTTTATAGATTACATCAGATAGGAGAATCGGAGAATTATTGTTGCTTATGACATGTCTGTTTTAGAAGGAATCAATATAAACTCAAAACATTAACATAGCTAGCTTTAGTTTTAGGCCACGTGGATAGCACAACAACAATAACAACACCTTTAGTGATTCACTAAATCATAATTCAAACTAACCATAAAAAGCAGATACTCGAATTTTCGTATATACAGCCTGTCTCAAAAAATTGTGCAAGTAAAAAGCGCCGTCTTTGGCAATTAGAAAATACTGTTGTGACATGATGCTTAAATCAACGTCAAGGGCGCAGTCTTAGCTCTCAAATGCCGTTTGATCTGTTCAATTTGCTTGTTTTAATCTCGAGATATGTTGCTTGTTTTAATCTCAAGATAAAGGGTAAAATCACAATTGTGCCACTTTTACTAGGGAAGAGAGCTGTTCATGTAAATCAATGATAGCATCAAGTTTATCAAGATTTCCTTCTTGAAATCAAAAGAATGCATCGATTACATAGCAATACAAAATAATTCTTACTGTTTTATCATGATACCGGTATAATGATTCTCCAATTCCATATTAAAAGATAAATACATATTTCAAATTCTGCTGTATAATTAAATACATGCGTAGCACTGGATAAAATATGGTCGAAGTTGAGAAAATTATAGGCGCAGTGCAAAATTGAATACAATTTAAGAGACACATCGTTTCGGGTGTAAAACCCCCGGGGTAAAACCCTTTAACAAGTGTGATGATACCAAGCAAAATGCACAAATCTAAATGAAACAAACTGGCAATTAGGCCTACATAATACAAAATAACAAAAATGGTTGGGTGAGTAACTCAGAACAATAAGAAAAAAAATGTTCTGAACTACACACTTACAAACATGATAAAAAAAAGGCCATTGACCAAGCAAAACAGGGAAAAAAGAATTAAAAGTACTTGGTCGGACCTTTTTGATGACTTAGGCAAAATGTGAGAAAAATAAATCAACACAATATAGTCTAGGAGCCAAAGGCGAACAAAATACCCAAAAGGGTGTTATAGTCCAAGAGCTGGGAATAAAAGTTAGACACTGAAAATGTCAAATTTGTTGAGTCCATTTGGTTGAACAGTTCCCAGTTTGAAAATGAGTTTATGTTCAACAGCAATGCGATCTTGATTGTTGCCTCTGGTGTGAATGGCACCGGTAACTCTGATGTCATTGATGGTACATGCGTTGGGTGGATTGAAGTGACGGGCCACTGGAAAACCGTCCAAATTGCACCTTATTGAACGCAAATGTTCATTGAACCGGTCGGCCAACCTCCGTAAAGTCTCACCAACGTAAAGAATATTGCAGCGGGTGCAGATAATCACATAGACAACGTTCGTAGAGGTTCAGGTGAAGTGCCCGGATGGACCATTAATACGGAGATTGGCCTCGTTGGATACGTAAGGGCAAGTATTGCAACGTTTACGAGCACAACTGTATGTTCTAGCTTTGGCATCGTTCTGGTCCAAAGTATGAGGATGGGATGCGCGAACAAGGTGGTTGGAGAGGTTTCGATCCTTTCTAAAAGCTGTAACGGGAGGGTCTGTGAAAACGTACCGAGTGGATGGATCATGTTGAAGAGTCTTATAGTTCTTGAATATGATGTTCCGGATGGGACATTGTGAGGGTGATAGGTGAGCGCAAAATTATGGAGTCCGATTGGGTTTATCGCGGCTGGATGGTTGAAGAGCCTCATCGCGTTGGACTTTATTGACGCGCGTCAGGGCAGACTTGGTGATATTATCTGGATAGCTGCGGTCATTGAAGAATCCAATCATTTCTCCAGCAACGTCTTTGAAGTCTTCTTCTTGACTACATGTGCGTTTCGCTCTGAGCAGTTGGCTGTAAGGAATGGATTTCATGCATGCTGGTGGATGGCTGGATTCAAAGCGGAGAAAATTGTGGGAGTCAGTCTGTTTAAATTGGATCGTGGTGTGGATACTGTCCTCTTGAATAAAAAGTTGCAAGTCCAGGAAAGAGATACTGCTGCTGGATATTTCATGAATGACTCGAGGTCCTGGCGGTCACCGACAAAAATACCTAGAATATCGTCAATATATCTCTTAAAGGATGGGGTGGATTCTCTACATAGGTCAAGTATGCTTCTCTCAATGTAACCCATGCTGAGGCATGCAACGCCTGATTCAAGACGGGAATCCATGGCTATCCCTTTGCGTTGTCTGTCGCCGTTAAACTGAAAATCGTTGGTGGTCAGGACCAATTCGCACAATTTGAGTAGAGTGTCGGTGGACACAAATTGGTCGTTACACTGGTTCAGATAGAATGAGAGGGCTTCCATGCACAGCTTATGAGGAAGGCAGGTATAGAGGGATGAAATATCCATCGTGAAGAGATATTTATCGCCGGGTTGGTTGAACCTGAAGTATTTCAGGAGGCAGAGAGCGTGGGAAGAGTCTTGCACATATGTGGGGAGCTGTTGGACAAGAGGCGTGAGAACGGAGTCAAGGTAAGTAGCAATTTGGACTGTTGGACAAGAGTGCGAAGATACAGGGTAGGATATAAAAGTTAGCGATCTGCGGACATGGGTGGATGAGGCTTTTGGCAGATGCGCGGGGAAGTTGCTTCTGTTTGATGAGATCTTTGACTTTTCTACTAACGACATCTTGACTGGCAGAGGTAGGATCTGCATTAAGTTTGTTGTAAGTGCCAACATCAGATAGTTGCCTGGTAGCTTCCTCCGTATATAAATTTCTGTCCCAAACAACTATAGCCCCACCTTTGTCGGCACTTTTAATGATTATGTCGCGGTTGGCCTTGTTAGCAGATAGTTCATTATGGCTCATGTTGGGTTTGTAAGTAGCCTTAGACTTCAAGTAGAGGTTCTAGTTCATCGCGACATCTATTAATAACTTTGTCAATGATCTTGTTTTCTCCGGAGGGAGGTATCCAGGTGGAACGTTTGGGTTGTAGGTTTTCAAACGGATCAGGATCGCTGTTGTCATTAGGAGATTCATCTTGGAAGTGTATTTAAGACGGAGTCTATGATAAAAAAACACATCATCAACGTCCTGGCGAATGTCAAATTCCTTAGTAGAATAATCCAAAGGAACAAAGTTGAAACCTTAATTGCTTAAAACACTGCGTTCATCCTCTGTGAGGGCGAGATTAGGTGGTATGGTAACTATAAGTTTGTGATGTGCATTTGAAGCCTTACGTTGGTTTACAAGACTGGTGGAATCCAAGCGTTTAAGCTTGTCGCCTTTGATCTAGCTGTGAAACAAACTGAAACAGTTGACTGTTGGCGAGGTGGATGAGATGGCGAGCATGCTTGGTGTCCGACAGTTGTGTGGTTAACTCAGATCCAAGGTTTCTCATTTGTGAGTTTTCTTGTCAGTCATAGTAGATAATGCGGAATGCATGAGTTTACGTGATCATTGGCTAACAGCAATGCTGCTTCGGCGTAGATACATTGACTCATGAGTTACATTAGCGTTGAACTTTAAGCGAAATCCATTAGGAATTATCTGACGATGAAGACATTTGCTGATAAATTTTATATGGCTAGCAAAGCGTGTTTTGCCAAAGGTGGCCATGGCCAAGTTCAGGATCGTCTTTTGAACCGGTGGAGAACGATGCCAAAGCTGGAACATACAGTTGTGCTCGTAAACTTTGCAATACTTGCCCTTACGTATCCAACGAGGCCAATCTCCGTATTAATGGTCCATCGGGACACTTTGATATCAAGGATCAATTCACCTGTACATCTACGAACGTTGTCTATGTGATTATCTGCACCCGCTGCAATATTCTTTACGTTGGTGAGACTTTACGGATGTTGGCCGACCGGTTCACTGGACATTTGCGTTCAATAAGGTGCAATTTGGACGGTTTTCCGGTGGCCCGTCACTTCAATCCAGCCAACGCATGTACCATCAATGACATCACATCAGAGTTACGGGTGCCATTCACGCCATACATACGTCGTACATACATACATACACTGGGCTTTTATATTGCGCCATTTCATTTAGACCACAGCGCATAAAAATACAACAACAACAACAACACAATATTTACAAGCAAAAGAAATAAACAACAATTTGTGTGAAAAGGTTACTATTGAAAGAGATGTGTTTTGAGACCTTTTTTAAAACTGTGTAATGAGCTGGAAGTACGGTTACTGATGGGTAATTTATTCCATAAACCTGGTGCTGCGAGCGAAAAACATTTATCGGCGGCAGAGTTGAGAGATTTGTGTGAAAATGTGGGCTCTGCGAGACGTGTGATATCTGATGATGAGCGAAGTCCAGAACGAGATTGACTGTACAATGTGAGACAAGATGATAAATAATCTGGTGCCAGTCCATTCAAGCTTTTGAAATCATAGAGCAATATTTTGAAAATGATACGGTCCTTTACTGGAAGCCAGTGAAGTTTTTGTAAATATGGTGTGGCATGATCGCGTTTTCTAGCACAAAAAAACAATTTTGAAGTCTTTGTATTCTGTTAATCTGCGAGATGTGTATTCCAAACAAAAGAGCGTTTCCATAGTCCAACCTAGATAAAACAAGTGAACGAACAATATTGCTGGATGTTTCCAAGTCCATGAACCGGCGAATACGAGTGATATTACGTAAGTGCTAATTCACACTACATGACAAAGATGTTACATGTTCAGACATTGACATCACATCATCAAAAATTATACCAAGGTTACGGATTGTCTTGGATGGAGAAATGATATCACTACCAATCTGAAGATGAACTGCAGGCATAGATTTCTTAAAATGGGGGAGAAGTTGCAACACAAAATTCAGTTTTATCACTATTCAGTTTTAACATATTTTCGGCCATCCAAGTTCTAACTTCACTGATACACTGTTCAAGTACCGCCAGGGCTGACTGAATAGATGTTAAATCCGAAGGAATAAAGCTGGTCCAAATTTGAATGCCATCAGCATATATATGATAAGATAAATTGTGAGTTTTGATGATTCTGCCAATGGGAATGGTGTATATTGTGAATGATTTAGGTCCAACAATCGAGCCTTGCGGGAGCTCATATTCCATGTGACAAACAGCAGAATATTCTCCATTTATCAAAACACGCGTTGTTCGACCTGTGAAATAAGATTTAAACCACTTCAATGCTATTCCTGTTAGTCCAATCTCGCTCTCCAACCTGTTAAAAAGGAGGCGGCACTTAAATCTAACATTACAAGGAAAACACCTCTTTGGTTGTGAATAAATCTCATGATTTCATCTTTCACTTTGAGAAGTGCTGTCTCCGTACTTCGTGAAGCGCAATATGCTGATTGAAATTCATCACCAAGGTTAAATTTGAGCATATGAGTACTGATATTATTAACCACACGCTTCTCAATCAACTTAGATAAAAACTTGATGTTAGCCACGGGACGATAGTTCTTGAGTTCATCTGGGTTAAGAGATTGCTTTTTAATAAGAGGATTCAAAACAGCATGCTTCAAAGTATCAGGGAAAACACCAGTAGAAATGGACTTGTTGATGATATTTGTTATTATAGGCACAACAGGTTGAAGATTGCTTTTCAGCATCCATGTTGGTACTGGGTCTAAAGCACAACTCATCCTCTTCAGACACAAGATCATATTTAGATAATCTACATATTGCAGATTTGTGCACATCAGTATTAACAACACAATATTGTTCACTTTTAAGCCCACAATAAATTTTGTCAACCTTCTCTTGAAAGTAATTAGTAAAGTCATTACATAACTTCTTAGCACACTCATGTGCTGGTAAAACTGTACTACACTTATTTAAGAGTCCATTAACAACTCTAAAAATAGTCAGTTGTTGATTGGAGCTTTTCTTTAACATGGCATTTTTTAGCTGCTTCTATTTTACTATTAACAACTTGGTTCTGTTCAATATATATGTTATGGTAAACCTCTAAACCAGTCTTTCGCCACATCTTTTCATGTTTACGTCTTATTCTACGGGCCTCATGAATATCTGAATTGTACCATGGTTGTCCGACTCTGACATTCTGTGATCTTTTGCAAAGAGGAGCATGAATATCTAAGGTGTTAATTATTGACTGTTCAAAACTTTCTGTAAGATATTCAACATTTTCCAGATCCACAATGTTGTCAAACAGTAACTTCAAATCTTTCTGAAACTCTTGAGAATTGATTTTCCTAATGTTTCTTATAACAATATCTTCCTTGAGTAACTCCGGTTTCTTCTGTAGGAGATCACAACACACAAAATGATGATCCGAGAGTCTGGCACCCACAACACAATTTTGTATCAATTTCTGCTCAGGACGGGCTAATATCAGATCCAATCTATGGCCACTTCTATGGGTAGGCCCAATAACATACTGATGTAAGCCAATGCTCTTAATTATGTCCTGAAAACGTGCAGTGTCATATTTCCACGGGCAATCATTCACACCAGAGGCAACAATCAAGATCGCATTGCTGCTGCACATAAACTCATTTTCAAACTGGGAACTGTTCAACCAAATGGACTCAACAACAAATTTGACATTTTCAGTGTCTAACTTTTATTCCCAGCTCTTGGCCTATAACACCCTTTTTGGTATTTTGTTCGCCTTTGGCTCCTGGACTATATTGTGTTGATTTATTTTTCTCACATTTTGCCTATGTCATCAACAAGGTCTGACCAAGTACAATGGATGTTTTGTCCTGTTTTGCTTGGTCAATCGCCTTTTTGGGCGAAAAATGCGATGGGTTTTGGCTTACTTATTTCCTCACAGCGTTGCAGAATAAAAATAAAATAATCGTGCTGTCTATGTAATCAGGAAACTACAGAGGCGATAGTGTAGATTTAAATTTGTCATTACTACTTCATGTTGATATTCAAACAGCGCTATAAAGTTGTCTTACCAAGGAATGTGTTTTATATAAAAGAAATAATTGTTTTACAACTTGGATGAACTAGAATTACTTTTATGCAAATCCGAAAATTGCAACATATATTTTTCATTTCTTTAAGATTTAGCGGTATTGCCAGATTGTACTTACAGTTGCGCTACATTAATAGCCTCATTATAGTTTTATTGATACTGGTAAAATACTTGCCTGTATGTGCTTGTTGTTCTGCTATAGCGTATAGAATCTGTTCATGATACTACAGTCAATTAATTTATGTCAACATGAGGCGAGGCTGTCGGATTGCTCAGACCAAGAATGTTTGCTTATTGACCAATTTACCAGGAGAAAAGTCAATAACTGGTTGCCCTTTATCTGCTAACTTGGTTGAACATGGTGTGGTGGTATACAGCTGTACACGTTGAAGTCAATGTTCAATAAATGCCAAATGTTGCTAGCAGTAGAATAGTTAAATAGGCCTACAGCATGCAATGACAATAAAAAAAAAGTTTATGATGTCGTCATGCGTAGATCTTAAGGTGTTCTGGGCCATTATTGGCATAACCACAACCGTATTAATCAACCTTCTTTTGATCTTCTTCTGTTATGACTTTCGGAACATCATGTAATGTTTTGAACTTTTGAATTCATCTCTAATAAGATTGTTTGTTTTGGTTTTTTTTTTCATTTCTTCGATAATTTTTTTCATTTCTTCATTCATCGATAAAGAAGAAATGTTTTTATCTAGGCCTAGGTGCAATTATTTTCGTTTTAACGAATAACCGCGGAACGACATTGACATGTAAAACAGACGTAGGCCTATCATGTAAACATTAATCATGATGATGGGGGCATAATTATGCGCATTATTATAGCATTTAACATTCAGCGGAAACTAATGAAATGTTCTCAATAAGTGCAAATACTACCCTGTCAGCTTTTAAATAGAAAAATTAATTATGCAAAGTAGAGCAGCTAACTAATTAATTATCTGGAAGTCATTAGGAACACTTTGACCAAGTTTGAAACCAGTATTCTATTAAATAAAAATGTTATTGAATATTAATGAGCACTTTCGAGTCAGTCATATTGGTTCATTGATTATTGATAAAAATAATACAATGCAAAGAAATAATTGTGTGTATTATAAAAACCGTCCATACACTGTACAGTCTCATTGCAAGATCATTATGATCGATGCGAATTATAGAAACAGTTCAAACAATAAAATTACTACACCTTTATCTTGACACTTCCTCATTTGCTCGCCCTGTTCCTTTTTAAAGGAATTTTTATTTTATCATGTTTGTAAGTGTGTAGTTCAGAACAATTTAGTTTTTTCTTCTTTTTGTCCTGAGCTACTCACCCAACCATTTTTGTTTCTTGTATTATGTAATTGCCAGTTTGTTTCATTTTGATTTGTGCATTTTGCTTGATATCATCACACTTGTTACAATATAATAATAGGATTTTAAAACGTAAACCCATAAGATTTTTATCTTTATATCTCGCCGAATTTTCATTCGTGGACTCTACATGTATAAAATGTATAAAATGAAGTGCATTTAAAACAGTTTCTTGTAGCACTTAATTTGAATGCAATTTTGCACTACCATGACTACGGTCTCTGTATCTGTATCTGTATCTGTCGTCGTCAGCAGAATCTCCTCTTGTAGAGGCAACATCGCCAACCTTGAATAAAGAGCATGACTTGGATGGACGTGCAGGTTAAATTGAAAATTTTGTTAGTTGCATAATTCTTTGTTGACTTGATTCCTGAAGGCTTCAATGGTAGTGGCATTTACAGTTGCTGCAGACAAGTTGTTCCATATAGGGATGGTAGATGGAAAAAATGTATCCGCATAGCGTCTGGTTTTGTAACGGATCTGGCGAAACTGTTTGTTGTGTCCCCTGGTTTCGTGAACAAGGTGACTCCGCAATGAAATGACGACTAGCCCATGCCGGATCTTGTAAAGCATGGATACGTTCTTGATCTTTCGTCGGGTCTCTAATGGTTGCCACTCTAGTTCAGCCAAGATTTTTGTAACAGTACCCTCCTCTCTGCTGTAGTTATTTTTACAGAAACGTGCTGCTTGACGTTGTACTCTATTAAGCTGGTTGTTGGATTGGATTGGATTGGAGTATCTCACACACTAGCAGCGTACTCCAGCAATGATCTGATGAGGGTGGTCATGCAGCTGTTGTTGATGGTGTTAATGTTATGTTGTTGTTGTCGTCGGAGACAATCGGTATTATCTCAGTTGGTTGTGTTGCTATTGTACTTTTAAAAGACCGCGCACGTGAAGAAATAAACACGATTTCTCAATCTTTGAATTTTTCATACACTCGTATTTTAATGTTATCATATAAAAAATAGTATAAAATTAGTAGGCACTATGATATAAAAACACAATATCAAGAGGCTTATTAAGATCAACATAGACTCTATCCCGGACTCTATATTGTCGACAGAACAAGCGTTTTGCCACACGGCTATAATATTGTCACCACAAAATTGATATTATTATGTCCGGCTGTTATACATGCTTACTGAACCTTCCTGTTTTTGAAAGGTTTCTGGTTAGGATATTCATGAGTAAGGTTAGGTTAGGTTAGGGTTGTAACTAGGGTTAGACTAAGGCTTAGGATTATGGATAGGTAAGTATTTAAGTCTTCTATCAAAGTGTCCGACCTGCGCGACCTTTGAGCTTAGACTTTATTATAATATACTATCCACCTAAAAAGACCAGATCCTAAATACATGTGCCTGTGTGTAGAAAATGTTTTGCTTAAATGTTACAATTTGGAAATATATCCTTATAAAAGTTTCTGAACTTGGAAATTTCGAAACGGGGGGACTCTAGTAGTCTGAGCGAAGAGTTAAACAAAATTTATTAATTTCCACAGGTGCCTGGGAAATGAATGGGGAAAATCCACCGCTAGAACATGTAAAAAGGCATACTTTGTTTCAATCGTCCGGATTGTTTTTTTGGCGGCAGTACACTATAATGATATAGAATTACTTCAGCTTCGAAATTTTTTTGTCTGCTATAAATGATAAAACACAGGTTTATTTTATTATTTCCCACAGCCACACTGATATTTTGATTAATAAAATCAGTTGGAATCATCTGGTTTTAGCTCCCTGAACACTACCTGCCGATCTAATATTGTCTCTGATTGGTTTACGTGATATCCTCACTTTAATCACTAATCAGAATGGAGCTTTGCAAATAATTCACCCCAATTTTGTGGTGAAATTATTCTAACAATGTTGCTGATTGGACCAATTGATAATGAAAACTTCTTTTTGGCCAATCGGCAGGTAGTTCTCATGGGGTTAACCGAACTAGTAAATTGGTGTGAATATGACATCGGCTTTTAAGCCTTTAGCTTTTTTAAATGTATCCGCCCAAAACCAAAGGTTGAGTTTGGTTCCCTGAGTCATCTCTCCATTCCATGGGTGATTACGTAGGCGATATAGCTTTCCTTTCTGTTCCTTGCTCACTACTTCACCATTGCAGGTCTGAGAAATGATTGGACAAAATGATAATAAAATGATTATGGCAATATTTATTATAGTAAAAATAATATCTACATGACACAATTTTTAAGTTATTAATATTATTTTAAAATTAAATTAAATCTTTGAAACATAATTATTTATATATGTAATAACTAATTTTTAAACAATATATCTAATATTGTACGGTACACCATCGAAAATCATCTTTTTCAACAGCGGGACATTCAAAATGTAAGCACGAACTTCATAAATGTATTTCCGCAAGGAACAACAGTTACTGTTTAAGAAACAACGTAAGACTGACCTTAATTCGATAAACATTGCGTGGAAATTTCAGGTTTATTTTCCAACCTCTGGTGGGAGGACCATGAGGGATAATTATATCAACCTCACCAATAAAACTGCCTCTGAATTCCTGCAAAACACGTGTTTGCTTGAATACACGAGGTACTGAAATAGAAGAAAATACAATGAACGTCAATATCAGGAACAGGTGTTAAGTGTTAAGCAGTAAAACACACAGTAGAGCATGATCTTCTACCGGAGACTCTAAGATATTGGACGGTTAAATCACTATGGCCCTCCTTGACTACATGGGTTCGAAGCTCACTTTACTCAAATTATCCTGGAATTTGTTGCTTATCGAAATTTTTTATTTGTTCATTCAATAAAAAGTCGGTTAACAATACATAATTATACGGTAATACTATATGGTTGTATAAATTCAGGTGCACAATAAACCCGGGAACTTCGTCTTAATCCTCTAAATCTTACTCATGTGACCGAATTCAGCATATATCGCAAATTTATGGCATGGGTATGTAAGTTTGATGTGATGATTTTATTAAGTTTTCTAACCAATAATGTTCAATTCTAGACCTGAACAATACCAACAGGTATCACACAGATAATATATACATATATTTTTAGCCATTTGTAACATAGATTTTTCATTTCTTTATCACTTTATTCATCTTTTTCTGCTTTTTTGTTGTAATTTGTATTCTATAAAATGTATATCTGTTTTTTGGAAATTTCCTTTGATATTTGTTACTATTTTTCTGATGTTTTAATGCCATTAAAATTAAACCAGTGTTTACGCCTTGTAAAGATGAAAACACGATTTAAGATAAATAGCGCCATCAGTGTTCGCCTTTTCTTAAAAACGACGTAGTTTTACATGCATTCAAACAACCGTGTAAGATTCATGATATTGCAATGAACACTGATGAATGCTTTCCATGTTGCAGATATCCACACACATCGTGACCTAAACATTTACAGGGCTACACTTCCTACTATACAAGTCAAGTATTCACGAACACCCACCAGGCAGCACCCACCCTCCCCTGCACACCCACCCCACAGTTCTTACCTCCGACATACACTGATTGAGGATCAACTCTAAAGGATCCGAGAGTGCCATTACGGACTGCTCGTTGGACTTCGTTGGTTACCATGTTAC
Source organism: Amphiura filiformis (assembly GCF_039555335.1). Classification (NCBI taxonomy): domain Eukaryota; kingdom Metazoa; phylum Echinodermata; class Ophiuroidea; order Amphilepidida; family Amphiuridae; genus Amphiura; species Amphiura filiformis. Next base: position 52,630,110 of record NC_092644.1, on the reverse strand, counting down.
TAATCTCTCTTTGTATGACCTGAGGATCTTCACTCATGGATCCGGGATTGTCCCGGAAATATACGCTGTAATCTGTTAAAACACTGCCTCTCCTGCAATATAAATTTATTCGAAGAAAAAAAAAAGAAATTTTTATTCAAATATAAAGAAAGAAAGGACAAGAAATGATTGATTATATTAAGATTATAATGTGTATAATTTTTTTTTTAAATCCTGAAGATAAGGAATGATAAAGGTGTTTTTTTTATGTCAAGACATATCAAGGCATTAACAGATGTTATCATTATGATAAAGCTGACGCTTTTTGACCTCCTTTTTGAAGCGGGTCCGTTTCAGAAATCCTGGAATGTGAGGCGGGAGAGCATTCCACGTGCGGGCCGCAGATGGAATGAAGGACCGCACATGACTAACAAGATTGGATCTTGGGATTTGAACTGCAAGGTCGTGTGATCTAACTGAGCGGCGAAGACGAGGGTCAGTCTCAGGCGGCGGATGACATGATCGAGCCGGCAACTTGTGAAACCGCCCGGCCGTATGGCATTTTCCAATATAGTCGGTTAGTTTTGTGCGGTTCATTATCGAACCCCAACGGTTTTGGCTTGTATTTATATTATTTATCAACATAGGCCTATTTGTTTGTGATATTTCAAGCGTTTTAAAATGTCAAAATAATCCCATTCAATTACACGGTTGACGATGAAAATTTACTGAATTTAGAGAATGCAATGCGGCCACCACCTGGTCAGTCTGAAGCTGGTCAGGAAGTAGTTGGAAAATGGAGGAGGGTGCATTGGTTAATCATAATATAGCTTATTGTGATATGCATGAAAAAATATCTTTAAAGATCCAATGAAGCCAATACATTTGATCGAAAACGCGTGAGCGTGAACTATAGTGCATTACCCGAACTCGATTATGACGGTCCCGGGAATATACCTGGATTTCACTATAGTTTTCAGCAAGGTTCTTCAGCGGTCTGCCAATTTGGTGCAGTTTATGGCGTACACGGAAGTGGGCCCACACCGCTGATGGTATTTTCTGTTACAAAATGTGTGTGTGTTGGGGACAAAGTTCACCGGCAAAGTGCCTGCACAAAATCCAACGATATTTATTCATGGTTTCGCGGTCAATAAGTTTGTGTTTTCTTGTTTCACAAAATAACAATTTCGAGCATTTATGTTTATGGATAATTTTGTTTGCTTCATAGCTGGATGATGAACACTTTTTTTTATACAATTTTACGAATAATGATTATAAAAATGTCCCTTTTTTATATCGCAAATCACATTTCTTCAAAAGAAATCACCCCCTATTTCGCAAAATTGTCTTCCCGCGGATAAACGAAGTGTGGGGACGCAGGTGAAACCAATGTTTGAATGTATTGCCCTGGACGTACGCTATAACTCAGCATCGCACCACTTGATTGATTATTAAAGAGTAGACATAAAGATCTGTATGGTAATTCTATGGACATTTCACATTATGCAGAGTCCGTGTACGTTTTACTCGCACCTGTCTTTGAAAAGACCTGTATTGTATTCAAATATATGATTGCACACATACACAGACATGACAGGTGTTGAGTCGAGTGCCGCCTACTTATAGTGGAGGGCAATCAGTATATTAAAAAAATGTTCTCGCCCATCGCTATGGTAATTAATCCTGTTACATTACACTGATTACTACTTCTTCGGCGAATTCTATTTAACTTACTTGAACCTATCCACTACGCATCTCTCGTAAGGTGCACCAAACCGTGGCCTCAACAATTGGTCCATCTAAGGAAGAAAATCGATCAGATAGATACGGATTGAATTATCATTAAGGCGTAACTTTAGAATGCCACTCCTGTCATGCACCCGCTGATTATTTTAAGAATGGGGCATACATACTCAGCAGCTCTCAGCATGCTCATGAGAATGCCCTAACACAAAGAGACGAAGGGGAAAACCCGGGGGGAACAAGCCCAGAGAAAGGGGCGTGAAGATATAAAGCCAACCCGGGTAACCAACAGGATCAAGACGTATAAAACAAAAGAAACTGGCTATAAACGTGATTAGATTGAACATTCAAACATTCAGCAATAATTTTGGATTTTTGAGAGTTGGATTTGACCGTTAAATCCTCAGGGAAGTGGGTGCTTGTAGAAAGACCTCTGGGATAAGGTCATACAACGGAATGCTGGATACATGAATTGAGGTTGTGAAGGTTGGGACGGGAATGAGGTCCCAACCTTTACAATCTCAATTCCTGCCTTCAGCTGGTCTTCTCCAGTACTCATTCCCATCCAAACCCTCACATGCACAGCCTTAATTCATTCCCGTCTTCTCCAACATTCCGTCGTATGACCATATCACATTCGGTCGTATGACCATATCCCAACTTGGTCTTTCTACAAAAAGCACCCACTTCTACTTGTTTCAAATTACAGAGAACAGGTGGTAGAGGGTGGCGATGTCACAAGACTCGGATGGGAGGTACTGGTTGATACATTAATACTTACAGCCATTGAAAACGAAGTAGCTAATTCCATAAATGCAGGAGACCTTGGATCAAGCAACGCATTTCGGAACTCTTGTAGTAGCCTCAAAGATCCACTGACACGTACGGGTCTCATGGGTTCCGGCTTTGTCATATTGCCAGTCATATTGTTATTCTCTGCATGTATATGAAAGAGCAAACTGTATAGTGAATTTCACGGACAAGGCACAAAAAAGAGTTATAAATTAATATTCCAGTATGCAAGTCGACATTTCCGACTGTTCCCGAAAAATTATATTCACATAATGTGTCGGGCTGTGCAATCAGTATGAGCTCCCACCCGGGTTTATAGTGATTTATATAGTACGCCATGCACAGGCATACCCCTCAGTACACTTTACGCTAAACCATTAGCATCATTTAGGGACGCGGCTCATAATACAGGCGCAGAACCGTAATCAGCCTATAAATTAATATAACCATCGTAACCAGGATAAACTAGCCTGGTTTGTGCATTTTGTATAGGGCTGGGGACTGGGGCATTGGATTTTCAGGGACCTAAGCGTTACGGACAACATTTAAGTTATTTCTTGTCACCATGGTCGAGCACTATATAGAAAGGTTTCCTTTGTGTTGACCTAAATGGCAAAATATAATGTCAATACAGCACCAACTCACCCATACAAATTTCGTCTCCTGTTCCAGCTTCTGAAGTGAAACGAAAGGGTTAAATATAAAATGTGGGCCTCAAGGAAGAACAGATGATTAATTGTGTTTCAACTGATTGAGTGTCCCAGGTTAAAGAAGAAATAAAACAAACAAACAAACAAATGTAACATGAAAGCACTGAGACATTCTGATATATCGCAATTTTAATATACAAAGCAATTGAACATTCTGAATGTTTGGAAATAACTGAGCTTCGCAGAAAATAATTATTGGGCTTCATTTTGGTATGCAGTTTTAACATTCGATGCATAGATTTTGAGTTACATTTTACATCGGCAACCAATCACGGCGCGCCTTTGCCCTGACGTCAAACGCGAATTAGTCTTTTAATCTCGGTTTTTCATTTTATGCCGAATTTATATTATACTACTCGTAGTAAGATTATTGTTATAATTATGTAATTATTCTTACCGCATACGCCACACATAAGTGGACAATTGGTAGGAACATATGGATACTCGGGATCATCGCAAAGAGAAGCGGGCCAGCCAGGATTTGCCCCACAATATTCATGGTAATCTTTGCATTCATCTGTTTAGGATACAAAACAATGATTCTCATTTCTTTATTTTTTTTATTAACTTTCAATATTTCTTACAATAATGTTTTAATATAATTCTTGATATAATATTAGCAGTTTTTTATCTTCTTCTTATTTATTATCAAGTGTAAATGTTGCTAGTATATCCATAACAGACATTTTGTACTGATTAGTTTTGTGGTAAGATCACTGGCGACTCGTATACCACCCGTGACGTCATACCTTTCATTTAATTTTATTCGGCTCCGGAGCAGGCGATCACAATTTTTTCTGTCCACTATTGGTTCATGGCTCATGTAGAGATAGTGGTTGGTCACTGACCATATCAAAAGGCGGAGGCGGATGTCAAATTTTATTGCTATGAAATGACAGCATTAATAGTTTTACTTACCAGAGCAAGATGACCCGTACCATCCCTTCTGACAGGAACACGTGCATTTCTCCTCATCTCTCTCACCACAATTTCTACAAACAGCACGACAATCTGTAAATAATGTCACATATAAGAGCGGACTTGATGAGATATATGATGAGATATAGGACTACTGCAGACACGTATGATTAAAATTTAGGAAAGATCCGAGCTGCGGGAGTCATAAACGATTCATGAGTTTTGGTATAATTGGCATCAACTCTCTGGTTGGACCTATACTATAGGCCCGCCCTATGCTGGTTGTGACCGCAAAGTTGTTACCATAAGAATACCAGTCTAAATAACAAGTCGTGATTCTTCATATTTTGGACCAAGAGGTACGCATATCTCACAACAATCCTGAATTAATCCTGAGTAAACAACACTAATGTTTACTGCAATTATCATAATGCTATCATAATGATGGACTAATGTTTGTCCTTATCAAACTTCAGACCCGGTACTTCAGTTTAGGGTGACACACACAGCCCAGAATGCTGGGTTTGTTTTATTTTAAGCAACTGGCAACTGGAGGAACAAGTGATATCTATAATTGAAAGCATACCAAATGTATACAGTGCATTGAATATTTTTCAAAACATAAAATTTTTCGAGTAAATCACAATGAGAGCATCCTTACCACATGATGATTCGCTGTCTCTTGTACAATTTCCTGAAATGTAAATAATTTAATGAACCTCAATCAATATGATTTAGAAATCTATTTCATTTTGATCAGTTTTGCCTAAATGTGTTCCTCGACTTCTGGGCAACTGAATCAGTTGCCCAGAAGTAGAAGAACATATTTATGCAAACTGTACACAAAATTTGTCAAATTCAATACCTTCAATTTGCGCCGGCGATATAGAAGTATCAAGCCTGCAAAAGTTTTGAGAACTTTTAAGTTTAGTATTATGACGGCACTCAATATAATTTTCAATAGCCTAGCTTTAAATATAAAGTGGTCAACTGTTCATGGCCGAGCTCACTTTCCGTGCTGAACTGAGCTTCTTTTCAAAATTAAAACCGTATAGGCCCTAAAGCCGAACTATATTTATGAAGCATGCAAACACTACTTACTGCAACTGTTTTCGAAGCACTGACCCGAACCCGACTCGCATTCTGTACAGCTTAGTCCTGCAACGTATGGTCTAACTCCTTGATAGTTTCCGCTAAATTTTAAACACAAAAATTAATATTTTACATTTGTCAATTGGCAGCGTTTTTACCGACTTAACGAAACAGAAACAAAAATTTGTTGCATAGATTGTACGCACATTTTGAGTCGCCAGCCCTTAATAATTCTATAACCCCCTATTTTGGGTGTTAAAAAATTATAACCCCCCTCCCCTATTTTTGGTCTTAAAATTCTATGACCCCCCCCTGTATTTTGGGACCCCCCCTTCCGAAGAAAATGTCAGCCCCTAAGTAAAAGGAAAGAATAATGACATTAGGCTAATGTGGAATCTAGCCTCATAATGTTAATGTACATTATGTACACAATGCAAATGTTAACTACGAAAAAAATATTGCATCCCGGGAAATGTGGGGGAACTGGTGGGGATTTTAAGCTGGGATTATACCTGGATGCAGATGCACTACTCTGACTATGACATGAGTAACCACGTACATGATGCAGTCATGTCTACAGTAGAATTCATCTCGACCTTTGCAGGACTTAAACCCCATTAAAAGCTATTAAACCAAGATAACACTCATTGAAGCAGCTCAACTGATTAAATCAGATCTTCTCTGGTTGTGTACAAGTGTCTGTTTTCAATGTGCGACATCGCAATAAAGCTGGTATTACAGCTTCAGTTGGGTAACCGATTATAAAGGAATGAAAGGAAACAATGGTATGTGTACCATTGTTCACGAAATGAGACAAAGACCTGCTTTTTGTTAACCAGCATTCTTCAAAATGAGCAACATAATGATTGTTGACTTAACACGGTTTGGAAATAATTTCTTCATATTTTTGGTGTTATCTGTCGTTTACATATCCTTCCTAAAACACAAAAGTGCGACCCTCTCCAAACATCTAAATTAGCTAAAAATTTAGGACATGTTACAAAACTTTATTTTCTAGAACCTATTTAGAATAATTTAAATGTAGCTTTTACCGTTTTTGTGGCATCCTTCAGAAGTGAGCGGTCCGATACCAATATTTTCGGTCAAATCTCCATTCAATTAACACGGGGAGTTGGCTAGCTATGCCTTGCCCTCACTCATATTTTACAAAAGTGCGACCATTTCTGAACATCTAACCTAGCTGTAATTTTAGGTCATGTTAGAGAAATATATTTGCTAGAAGTTTTGGAGAATAAATAAAATATTGGCTGGTTATTTTTCACACAGTGATGTTAACTAGGCAAGTGTCCATTCTCCCAACATACATCATTTGTTGAGGTCACACGTCAATGGTGAGAGCACTGTGTATTGTGTATAGGAAAACGGACAGTAACTGCAGTATGATTTGCCATGCGCGGATAGTATGCCTACGTTGTAAATGCGCACCAGGATAATAAAAGTAGGCAGGGGCCTGCGTCAACTTTGTATCCACTGAAACTGAACCATTTTCACCCCCCTCATTTTTTTAAACTCTACTTACGCAGGAGCATAATGGCAAGTCATAATCCATGCATTGTTGTACGTTCCATTGCTAACGTCAGAACAAAACGCTCGACCACACCCAAGATAGATCGACTTGGCCCAAACAACCTTTAAGGATAAGAAACAATTTATTAAAGCGAACCGACAATCAGGGTGGAAATGACACCAGTCATAGGAAAGGGGGAAATACCAAATCGCCCTTTCACAGTTACAGGCCCATTCAGTGATTGCTCATCCGGAGGATCGTAAAAATCATCAAAATTTCGATTTTGGCACCTTTGTTTAACAGGCTAATTTAGCACATCTATGACACTAATAGCACCGGTGTGTCCAGGATCTTTTCCTGCGGGGGGCTCAGATAAGATTTTAGAGCAGCTTTGACTTGACAAGGGGTTAAAGTGTGACGCCTAATTTGTAGTAATTTCACGGTTGTATGACCTTTTGACCTCTGGTCAAAACATGGATATCCGAAAATCATATATCTTTCTTTCTTTTTTTCACGGCAGTGAAATGATGCCACTTGCACCCACATCTCATATGCACAGTTTATCCCTTACATGTCCTGTGTCTTGAATAGCTATATGTGGTTAACCAGTGTGGTTAAGAGGCTAGGAAATAATTCCTAATATCTCACACCCTAGTTTGTATGCCTTTATCTAATCTTGCCACACATGACAACTTAATATTTAGCCTTACACCCGGGAAAGAGTCTGTTAAGTGGAGGAATTTTTTAGCCTTTTTTATAAACATGTTTGTAATTGGCTTATAGCCATCACATGCTGACAATACACATAACTGATTGCTTAATCAAAACTACCATTTCATGGTCAGGCCTAATCACAAATTAACATATCATCTGTAATTAGAAAACTATGAAGCAGGCGATTTACTTCAGAAAAAGTTTAATATAATTACATTGCACAAAACTAAGTCCATTATCTATAGTTAATTGAATGTTTATTGACTCTTGTAATAACCCAGTTAATTGAATGTTTATTGACTCTTGTAATAACCCATGTGTATAAACCTGTATAATATTGGTGTTCATATAAAAGCTGGACCATGACCCTGACATAAAAATTCCTTTAAAAAAGGAATGGGGCGCCCAATGTGAGCTTGGTCGTGATGTGGTGAATTTCATGGTGTTTAGATTTGGCATTAATTATCTCTTGCAAACCCGGTGACACCTCATTATAGAAATCAGACCTGTTGATAGGCTGTAAGAGGGGATAGCCTTTTCCAGGCATAAATTGGGCCATATAATTATAAAGAAAGTTTTGCTACTTTGCAACGCAATAAAAACCTAAATGCAAAATGAGGTTTTTAAAAATATTGTTTTCCAGAGTCAAGACGCAGGTATCATTATTAAGCCTCATATCACTTATTTATTGTCGAATAAGTGCAGAGTAGGTTAGATATGAATATTAAATTTTAGACCAAAGTAGCTCAAAGTACATGTACTATACACCTGATCCGTGAACTTGTCTTTTTTAAAGACACATTCTTGTTGGCAATGCTGCAGTTCATATCTATGCAACAATACCACATTTGTAGAACTGAGGAAATGCTCCATAATGCTACCACTACCCCTTAATATAGCAACTCAAATATCAATAATATTTAACTTACAAACGTGTCTTTAGCAAAAATAATGATAACCAATTGGAGACTTGCTATTTGGCGATGTTCTAGAGGGTCCAAACAAACTACCCAAAGTGTTAAATATTGGTTATATGATAGTATCTGAATGCCTACATTTCCCAGATTGTTTCTACTGATTCCTCTATATAGAGTTATATAGTAAGAAATAGCAAAAAGTAGGGATTTTGTGAAAATCTACTGCCCGTGTGAAACATGCTAAGCTTCGATCTTACTGATATTTCAGCACAATACTAGTATGTACCCCAGTGAAATTCTCTGAGAGTTCCAAGTCGATCCGAAAAAAAAGTGTTTTTCGCCCCACCCTACTTATCATACATGTGTAAATGTTGTCATTTTGGTATATCGACAGATAAAAATGCAGAAAAAAATGTGTGATAACTTACTTGGGTGTAGTGACCACAGACTCCCGAGCAGCTATGAGCGTTATAATCGTAATCCTGTTCTTCGTTGTACCAATTATTGGTCGCTCCGGTGCCACTTGGAGGTGAGCCCAAATTTCCTGTTCCAAGCCATAGATTTTGTCCAAAGGAGTCATACGGTGAAATGTTATCCAGGCGACCCTTGTCGTGTTCCCATATACAAGCTGAAGACCAGGTTTCACCCATTGTAGCCAAGTCGTCATCCCAATACTAGAAAAATTAAAGCAAAGAGCCTGTGGTGTTATTCTCCAACCCAATAATGCTTTGCAATTTTCCGGTGTATCCTTCGTGTAAGAGAATACCAAACAAATCCCAACTCTAATCCTAACCCTAACCCTAATCCTACCCTAACCCTAACCATTACCCTAACCCTAATTCCTAACCCTAACTCTAATCCTATTAGTATTTCGTGCTCTCTTACACTAAGGATAAACCATTTTTCCGTTCAAAAGAAATTTTAGGTCGTACACGCCTCAATTTTCTAGGGAGGAAAGTCCTCACAAAAATCAGAGCCGTCGCTAGGGGGGGTATGGGGGTGATACCCCAATTCTAAATATTGTCGGCAAAAAGAGACTGTTGTCGGCAAAACCATATGATTGTCGACAAATTACAATAGTCATAATTTTTTATAAAAAACAAATGAGCTGTAACAGCAGACTTTGGATGTTGGTCTTATAGATAATAAGCTGGGAGAGAGAGAGACTACCCCGTAGTCCACTTGCCCATTGTGCATACTCTGGATATTGAATTTAAGCTTAAAACTACGATTTAATTAATTTGTGCACAATTGATAGATTTTCACAACTGATCATCTTTTTTTAACTGGGACTTATGCGATTAATAAACGGGTAGATTCTAAAATCAGAATTGTTCAGTATTGAAGTGCTTATATAATGACATTATGATGTTGCATTCAATAATATAAGCCTACGTATACTTTACTTTTACTGTCACTAATTTAATTATATAAACTTTTTCATAACAATTTTATACTAGTATTTTGATGTAATAAATATCAGTATAATTTCGAGTTCAACTGAATGCTTTCATCATGATTAATAACATGTTTTATTTATCAAAATTCGACTATGGCATAGTCTCCCGGGGGCACTTCAATTTGATATGGATATAGGTGTAGGGCTAGCGCTTTCGCACTAAGGGGCATTCGGTGAGAGCAACATGTAAAAAATATGGGGTCATTGGGTGAGAGCATGATTTTTGGCATTCGGTGAGAGCAAAATGTAAAAAATATGGGGTCATTGGGTGAGAACATGACCTTTTTTAAATGGAATCTTTGGGTGAGAACCAAAACAGCGCCACAAAAACCTCGAAAATCGAATTTCTAGTTCTAAATGGCTTCAAATTTCTTTATTTTTTTCAAAATAAGTAACAAAATCAGTGATAAATGAAAGTTGCTGTTCAAATTGAACTTATAAGGGTCTTTGGGCATGTTGGGTGACAGATCAAATGGAAAAATAGGGGGTCTTCGGGTGACAGAGCGCGGAGCGAGCATGTGTTCGTAAAAAAATATGGGGTCTTTGGGTGACAGCGATGCTGAAAAGGGGGGTCTTAACAGCCCTACATACGCGTCACCTCCAAAGTTGGAGTGCCCCCCGGGCATAGTCTAGGAGAGAGAAAACAAAATGAAAGATGAAGAGGAGTGCAGTTTCGAATAAAGAAGAGGCGGTAAGGAAAACTTTTGTGGTATAAACAAACGATGATCTTACCATATATTCCATATTTGCTGCTTCTGGTGCCACTTGACTCCGTAACTCACGATGTCTTTCCAATATACCCATCTTCTCCTGCTCTGTGTAATCCACTACCGAACCTGGATAAGTTAGATCCCTTCTACGTCTCTCATGATGCATCGAAACCGGTACGTTGAAGTAAGATTTATTGGATTTGCCAATCATTCTCACTTTTTCGCCATCATTACCGTTAACATCTGTCATTTGCACATATTTAAAATAGGTGCAAAATAACAAGATATGGAAAAACAGAAGTGTGTTTCTTGAAGATGTATTCATTTTTCTTCAGAAGCAAAGCATGCATGCATACAAGCACACTCTGGCCTATCTAGATAAGTCTGGACAATTTTATAATCAATCACTCGCGATAATTTTGCACATTGCTTACACTATTTATACTCTTGTCGTTAACAGCGATATGCGATCGATCACTAACGAATGAACTTTCTCGTATGTATTTGTACTGGAAAAAACAGCGACATTTATTGGTCCAAAGTACTATTATTGCCCGGTATTATTGCAACCAACTGAAGTATAACTAAACCAACGGAAGAATAACCATAGAGGTAAATTATTTATATACATTTAAGCAAATACATATAGTACTACTGTACCTTTCGATACCAGCTCCACCCATTTTCATGTTTACGCATCAGATTTTCTGGTACTTTTTTGTGACCCTGGGTCTGTCATATTTTTATGTAAATGCAGTGACGCGATCAAGCAGTGAGATGACTGGACAATAAAATCAGAGAAGATGAGAGAAGCTCACATCTACTCTGGCTAAATGAACTATATATAAATACCATGTGTAAAAGGATCAGAAACTGGCAATCATGATTTTCATTCTCTTTCCTGTTCTCATGGTGCTGAAAGTGAAAAGTGGTTTTTTTTTCGGTGTAATAGGACTCCAGTATAAACTCGGTTTGTCGATTTGGCAGAACAAATGTTATGGCCCCTAAACATTATTGAATGAAATTACCGCACTCATCTGATTTATAATGTTACTACTTTAAAAAAAATGCTAACAAACAAGTTTGATACTTTATTTCTTGGTGTAGTGTAGTTCTAAGGTTCCAATTCAGCATTTCCAAGTTAACTAGAATAACCATGATAGAGTGTTGACAACCACCTTTACTCAACAAATGCCGAAACACGTATTGAATTGTTGAAAATTAAATGATCAATTAGTCCATTCTCTGTAATTTATTCTTGTGTACAAATCTGAAAAATTAAAAACAAGTTTCGATGCGGTTATATGCTGTAAGGGATCAAACTAAAAGTTCGATGAAGCTCTAAAAACATAATCCTTCCCTGGCTCTGCCCCAAACCTCATCTGTAATGAAATCGGAGGCAGAGGAAAAATAGGCTATACGAGAAACTCGAGAAGATGAGATCATGGAAATATTACTTTCTACTATTATCACGATGACACTACCTCATCTTTTTATTTACTGAGAAACACAATCGACACTTTTAACCTTCCCGTCCTTCCTTATCTAATTTTATTCTTTATGGAACAACACAAACACGGAAAAAGGAAAGAAAAACCTTGAGATCTCTTTTAGGTTTGATCAGAGAAGATGTAATTACATACTCTCTTGTTTGATCATGCAGTGACAAAAAGAGGAGGTGATTGATTTTACTTCCATACATATGTAGCACTTCTTTACACAGCTATGCTTCTTTAAACACGCATTTAACATGAAGTGTCTAAAATTAACATGTATCCAAGCCCGGGGGGGGCACTTCAATATGAAATGGATATAGGTGTAGGGCTGTCACTTTCGCAGTTAAGGGGCATTCGGTGAGAGCAAAATGTAAAAAATATGGGGTCATTGGGTGAGAGCATGAGTTTTGACATTCGATGAGAGCAAAATGTAAAAAATATGGGGTCAATGAGTGAGAACATCCCGGGAGAACATGACCTTTTATTAAATGGAATCTTTGGGTGAGAGCCGAAACAGCGCCACAAAAACCTCGAACATCGAATTTCTGGTTCTAAGTAAATGGCTTCAAATTTCTTTGTTTTTTCTTCTTCAAAAAAGTAACAAATTCAGTGATAAATGCAAGTTGCTGTTCAAATTGAAAAATAAGGGTCTTTGGGTGACAGATCAAATGGAAAAATAAGGGGTCTTCGGGTGACAGAGCATGTGTTCGTAAATGTAAAAAAATACATACTGCAGTTACTGTCCGTTTTCCTATACATAATACACAATGCTCTTTCCCATTGACGCGTGACCTCTACAAATAGCCTACGTAAAAAGTATGGGGATATGGCCTAGTTAACGTCGCTGTGTGAAAAATAACCGGCCAATATTAAAAGTACTCTTCTAAAGTTCTAGAAAATATAGTTTTGTAACATGTCCTAAATTTTTAGCTAATTTAGATGTTTGGAAAATAATATTCGCACTTTGGTGTTTTAGTTAATGTTATAGGTAATAGTACATTGCCTAGTTAACGTCGCTGTGTGAAAATAACCGGCCAATATTAAAAGTACTCTTCTAAAATTCTAGACAATATAGTTTTGTAACATGTCCTAAATTTTTAGCTAATTTAGATGTTTGGAAATATTCGCACTTTGGTGTTTTAGGAAGGATATGTAAACGACAGATAACACCAAAAATATGAAGAAATTATTTCCAAACCGTGTTAAGTCTGCAAACCACCATGTTTCTCATTTTCAAGAACGCTGGTTAACAATAAGCACGTATTGTCTCATTTCGTATACAAAGACCACACACAATTGTTCTCTAGCGCTCGCTTTAGGTATCACAATACCAATAAATTTCCCTATACTTTGTGTACAAAATAGGCTCTATTCAAATGGCTCTACCTACCTTACGAAGCGACTCAATTTTTCGAAGTAATATTTTCCTGAAAGATAAACAAATAAGCAAGTAAACAAACAAAAAGATATATATAGTTGACCATTGAATTTTCGAACTACTGGACCGCGAAGATTATCAAGTTTGTTCACCTAATTTTCAGAATAGCGCCACTTGTAATATTACCTAGAAACTGGCGTCTTGAGAAATGCATTTAAAATCTGAATAAAAGTACTGAGTCTTTTTAAATCTTGGCAGATGCTTGATTCAAGCCTACATTTAATAACTGGCACAAATTTTGCACAAAATCTGCCAATTTATTTTTGATTTTGATATTGATTTAATGTTGGTCAACTTTTACCGAAATGCAAAAACACTGCATCGGGACGGAAAGCGTTTAGAGACATTATTTGGTGATGTGAAATCTTTATAATCGTTCACCCAACTGAAAGGATAATCCCAGCGCATTGCTCCATTGTAGGTCTACGTGTAAAAGCAGAAACATATGATGTGTGTATTTAACCAGAGAAGATATGATTTAATCAGTTGAGCTGTTTTCAATGAGTGTTATCTTGGTTTAATAGCTTTCAATGGGGTTTAAGTCCTGCAAAGGTCGAATTGAATTCTACTGTAGACATGACTGCATCATGATGGGGTCTTTGGGTGACAGCGACGCTGAAAAGGGGGGTCTTAACAGCCCTACCGTAGCCGCCTACGCGTCACCTCCAAAGTGGTAGTGCCCCCGGGTGTCCAAGACCCGGGGTACTCTGTAGAAAAGGGTAGACACATGTCGGTATTGGTTGCTTAGTATTAAAATAACAATGGGTTATTTTTATGATGTTATTATGTGTTTTTAGTCATTATGTTTCTTGGGTGTTTTTTGTGTGTGATATTTATACAGTCAGAACGGTGGTCACCAGTTCTTTTGTTATGCATAGTCGCGCTAAACCAAAACCTCGATCTATACATGTTAAAATCAGCAGATTCAGCACAATTCAGAGATACACCTTTTTTGCTATGAAACTAATTTTCTCGGTCAACAAAAAGCAATATTTTTTTTTCTTCAGAAATGTCAGTTAAAAACATACACTCTTATTTTCCGTATACGAAATCCTTGAACAACTTTATGCAATCGTAAGCAACGGGTTCACTACATACGAGTATCCATGCAGATAAATTTCCCTGTATTCGTTGCACATTATGCCTTCACGACACTATACACATGCATACATGTTCACTACACGGTGCCTCGATCGCGTATGCCGTGTACCGCATGGATTTACACTGCACGGACTAAGCTGATAGATTCGAATCAAGTTCGATCTGTAACTTCCAAGACGTCTCTATAATCGCCTGTCATGTAATTCAGTATTATCCTGGGCTTCCTGGCTACACATCTGAATAATCTATGGACATTGAAGTAGATATTCCGGCAAATTTTATGATCATTGCTCGACAGTCACCACGCAATGCCTTGTCGATGTCGATCGTCCACCATTTTATTGTACTCTTTAACCAATCTTCGATTAAAATAAGGGTTGCGCGAACGTTATAAACACGTTTCGGTTTATTCAAAACGTTTCAATAACATTTAAATGTAGGGATAGATAAAGGCATTATGAAAATTTCTTTAATAACACGGTGTTTAACTTGTTTTGCATGGTTTTCAAAAATGTTTTGGAACGTCATTAAAACATTTCATGCATAGCCTTTTATATAGGCCTAACCCGATAATAAAACGTTTTCTATAAAACGTTTATTTTTGCCGGGTAAATTCATCCCAAAGGGCCGTGTATTGCAAAAACCAGTTGAACGTATTTCTCCTGAAAAACAAACTGTGTTGGTAAAATTCTAGCTCGTACGGCCCTTTTTAGCGTTCGAAGCGAAATATTGATTTCCAATGCAACAGCCTGATGACGTCATTATATGAACGTTTATAGAACTTTGTTGTGTGTATGCATATGCCCTATACTGTCACGAGATAGGGAAAAAGATGGTAACAATGTGGATGGTAGCGCACAAAATGACAGAATGGAATAGGACCGTCACTTTGACAAGAACCGCAGTCAGTGCGCAGTCATTCGACAAACCTATTTATTGCTATTGCTATGTAGAAAACACATCAAATCTTTTGTGTCTACAGCCCTACAGTCACTCTACACAGTCATTTGCTGCACGCTATCCACTAGCTGATCATACTGCCAATCATGCGAATGTAAAATTTCCGTGATCTAAAAATGGCGGTCAAAGTTTGAACTTGACCCGACTAGGTCAAGGTGTTTTTGTTAAAGGGTCACACCCGGGGGTCACACACACTAAAAATGGCAATGAAAAAGCGGCACAAACCACATTTAGATCACGAAATGAGCCGACTTTAAAGTGAAGCAAGAATTCATTTTGAAACGTCGCAAGCTGAACGCGAAATTTTAACCACAAACTGACCATATACATGCTTACACTTTGATTTGAAATTAATGGGAGTTTAAAAGGGAGAAACGCACGTCACGCGTCCCGTCAAAATCACATAAGACAACATTGGCCGATTTTATGTGCAAAAACTAACCATGAAATTTGTAATACTTGACGTAGAGTTTTTTCTGATGGAAACAACACCCGGAACTATTTGTTCTGTGCATTGACAGTGTTGTCCATTCTCTCACAACGTTCATGCCATAGTCATTGTAGTTTCAAGGACACATCTGTCTCGTTCGAAGAAACTCACTCGCTTACTGTCGGTTTTTGCGGAATATCAATTTTAAACTCTCAAAAAAGTAGTCATTCTCAAGGTCCTCATATTATTAGTTTTCCAATGATATGATGTTGTCAGAGCAATAAATATGCCCTTTAATATAACCAGTGATAAAAAGTTTGGAAATCACCACGTGACTATGATACAAAGTTGGCCTATTGCATAATGCATAACAAGTAAATTATCATGTCACATAGGAAGTCAGCACCAATATCAGTGAGTATACATACTTCAAATTTGTACGTGTCATACCCTGGCCCCGTCCCTGTGTAAAACATCGAGTTAACATACATAGCACCCAAGTGAATTCATTTTTAGTACCGCGTGGCGGGAAAATGTTGATTTGCATAAAACTAAAATGGCTTCTTAAACAGGGCTCAAAAATTCAAAGTTGGGTAAGGGGCTGTGCAATAATTATCAGCCCCCCCCGGGGGGGTAAAATTTCCGAACGGCTCGCCAAAAATCGCTTGCCCCCCTCTCGGCCCGCCAAAAATCGCTTGCCCCCCCTTTCGGCCCGCCAAAAATTTTTGCCCCCCCCCCCCTTGAACATGCCAAATTTTTGGGATCCCAAATTCCAAACTTTAAATGGTCTAGATGTATGTTGCGAGCGCAGCGAGCAGGAAAATTTGCATATTTAAGCGTTTCCGTACCGTTTTCCTAAGCCTTTTAAAGCATTTTAATAAAAAGGTGCCCCGTGAATGCGTGCCAAAAATCGCTTGCCCCCCCTCTCGGCTTGCCAAAATTGCTTGCCCCCCCTTTCGTCTCGCCAAAAATTTCTTGCCCCCCCAATTTTACCCTCCCCCAGGGCTCATAATTATTGCACAGCCCCTAAAACCCATACCAAAATAATTGTCGCTAATTTGAAAGACTTAGCTCAAGTCTAAGCATTCAGAAATGCTTACTTTAAATCTTACTATTTTATGTTGAATTTTAATATAGATAAGAATAGAAAATGCATTAGAGCGCAGACGGATATTAGACTTTGTACAAGTCTTTTGTCTTGATTTCCACAACAAATCCTATAAAAATGCAATGATGTTTTCGGGCCGCTTATTTGCGACTTTGGTCTGATTGGACTGATTGGATTAGAAGCTATTAGAACGTGTCACATTTATTTAATGATAATAATATAACTCTTGTCATTTAATTTGATCAATTACTTTTTAATATTTTTGATTTATTTTGTATTCCTGATCATTTATAAATGTAAGTGGAAGAAAATATATATGAAATTATGTATAAAACAATATGGAATGTTTTATTCGTTCAATGGAATGTTTTCAGGTTGTTAAACCCCGTTTTCATCAGTCTCTAGATATCCCATATTAGAATGATCCTCCTTTTTGTTAACCGTTATTTCCTTCCTCTTGTATGTCGGGCTAAATGGAATGTACTGTGTCCATTTCCACTGTCGCAGAAGTGTCATACCAAAGGGAAGATCGTACACATCCAAGGAGTTGATTTCATCATCGTCCTCTTTGTACTGTCGTGAAAATGCAACTAAGCCTCGTTCGTCGGTAGTTCCTAAACGTCAAACACAATGGAATAGAAGCAGTTATCTTATGCTTATCATACTTCATATATACTATCATATCCATCAAGCTTAAGTTAGGGACAGTTCACAAACACTTGTAAGGGGGCCTGATGCAAAATTTTTTATCGCGAACATTTTCGGGGCCCCTTTACAGACCTCGAAAAATTCAGCCCCCCTTTTTGACATGAAAATTATGGGTCAACCCCATAGAAAAGCTTTAACTCAATTTTTCCAGGAAAATTTGTGGTCATTTTTTTTTCAGGCCCCCCCCTTAGGGGGGTCAAAAATTTCAGGGCCCCCTTTTTGCATCAGGCCCCCTAACAAGTGTTTGTGAACGGTCCCTTATAGTGACTACGTCAACCGTCAACACTACCCGATTCCTAGTTCTGCCGCCCCTAGAGGTAAAACTGCTGCCCAGCTAGGCCTACTTCATTGGTACTCTAGAGTATCTGTATGGGTACTTTTGAGTACACATATCAGAGTCCCATGTAGAGTACACTGGTAATGGACTGGTGCTTTACTGTTAATCTAGAGTACTAGCTGCTCAACAGTGTACCTCTGAAATTATTTCCATTTTTGGCTAAATAATAAAGGAATTGAACTACTCAAACATATTTTTGTTAAAGAAAAAAAGAAAACAAATATCAACCGACCCTTATACTCTTAATTGTTGCAAATGAAAGCGAACATAATGGTCTTATGTTGATGTAGACTTAACAAAAGCTAATCAGGAGACCATTATGATTAAGAAAGTTAAACATTTACTCAAAGCTTAAATTTGCTCACCTGAAAGCTTTCGGAATGTAACACTATTCCTTGTTCACTCATTGATGGACTTGTGGAACTGTAACTCTGCTTATGTTGGTGAGACAGCCCGTCAGCTTAACACCAGAATCGCTGAACACCGCAGACCCAGTACCACCACCTCTCTTGTGGGAGACCATCAGAAAGGCAGGACATACAGTTGATTGGAGCTGGGTCAAAATCCTCGATAAAGAAACGGTCTAGTTCCGGAAGGGCGTAAAGGAGTCTATTCACATCAGGACTAATAAAAGTGACTTGAACCGGGACCAGGGCCGCCATAGATTTTCTGGAGCTTACAACTCCCTACTGCGTCAGTGTCAGACACGTGACCTACGTCACGGTCAGACGGTCACTGACTAGCAGTAGTAAGCATTTTTCACCAGTCCATCAACGCGTCGAGTGAACAAGAAATAGTGTTACATTCCGAAAGCTCTCAGGTGAGCAAAATTAAGCTTCGTGTTTAACTTTCTTCATCATAATGGTCTCCTGATTAGCTCAAGCTACTTGGTGGCTTATTTGCACGCATCAGCATACGGGGACATGGAGGCTTCCTTACTGCAGAGTAGACCATCTAATTGAGCCCAAGGTGATAAAGCCAACAGAATTGGCACATACACTCCTTATTGATCACATATTAGCCGGGCTTATTAGGAAAAATCGTAACACTGATTGATACGGTCTGCCGTTTTGAGAAATGGTGGTAATTGTGACTTCCAAGACTCAGGGCCGGATTTACCTTTTTGGGGGCCCTGGGCCAGGCCAAAATTTGGAGGCCCCAAACGAACCGTGAGGGAGGCATGTGCACTCAAGTGGCCAGGTTTTTAGATTTTACCAGAACTTTACGGTGCGCGTAGCATGGTAGCGCGCGAAAAATGTAAATCTTAGCCCAAATTGATGCTGAATTTTGCTACATAATGGGCCAGTGCGCGCGAAGCGCGCCAAATTTTGCAATTTTTGTACTATATTTTGCCCCAAAACATGGTGTTTTTCAGCTAAAATGGAAGATGCACACTGCATAGGGCAATTTGGGGGGCCCCAAAAGTTGGGGGCTCTGGGCCCGGGCTCATCTGGCCCTATAGTAAATCCGGCCCTGCCAAGACTCTCCTAGTTACTTTGGTTAACTTCACTGATTCAAATTTATTATAAGCCCATTTGAGTCTCTTTTGCATTTTTCGTGAGTCTTTTGCATTTTTCGTGAAATTTGTCCTAAAATTACCCGGGACATAACCATGACTATTATTTTCACTAGAGCTGCTTTCAAATAATCCCCCTTTATAGCTTTGCAATTGGAATTGAAGTATCAAGATTTCAAAATATTCGTTACGGAATTTAAAAACACTCACCGGGTATTATGTTATCCAGGAAGAATGCCAAAACACCACCAATAAACATTCCAGTAGTGAGCAGAACAATAATGATTTGATCTAATTCAAGGATTCCTATGGGTGAAAACATGGAAAATTATGTTTGTTTGGGTAAAGCACGAAATGGTAAGACGACATGGTCATGATTAATAATATGGTTATTTGCAGACAGATAATGTATCAACAGCATCCTTCTTATTCTCCTCCTTCTCCTCATCTCCCTCCTTTGCCTCTTTCTTATGTGCTTACCTGTTTCAATCAATTCTCGATTATTTCCAGCCCAATATGGGATAAGCATACCCATAAACAATGAGAAACCGAGAATAAGCATGTTACGAGGGGAATTCAAATCTACATATTGAAGATTAGATAGTCCTACAGCCAATACCGTACCTAAAATAAATGAAATATGCATATTGCATGACTGACGGTTTCAAGCAAACAGAAGGTTACAAAGTTATTAAATATTGAAAAATAAACCGTTATGTTCCACCTGCGTGTATCAAAACTGTCCACATGGAATTGCTTGGTAACTAACTTTAGGTACTTTGATGTTTTCTTACCAAATAAAATACACAGGATTCCTCCAACAATCGGAAGTGGAATGCTAGAAAAAAGTGCAGTCACCTTTCCGAGCATCCCTACTATTATCATGGTTATTGCACAAATTTGTATGACAACGCGGCTTCCCACCTACAAATAAAACGAAGAAAATATATGACAGCTGACATTATTATCACAACTTCGCAAAAAACATACATAGAAATGTATACGATACTAAAAGTGAACAAGCGAAACTTTAAAGATAAATATTTAGCTGCTGCATGCATGAAACGCTCAACGCCAGACTTGTCAATTTGTTAGTTGTCAATTTGTTAACCTCACCCTAGTTAGACCAACTAGACCAGCATTTTGGGAAAATGTAGTTGTTCCATTAGCTGTGCCCCATAATCCAGCCAGTATACAACCAATGCCCTCCACTCCTATTCCACGGTTTACAGCATGAGGCGGGGGAGGAGGTGCACCCGCCATCCTTGCGGTAGCATAATAATCTCCTAATGATTCAATGACAGAGGCAATAACGGCTGAAAACATACCAAGTACTCCAGCAAGAGTTATAATGGGCAATCCCCATTGTCCTATTGATTACAAAAAAAATCACACAAGTGTATTGTATAAATAAACGTGAATCATCTAGGAAAAATAACGAACTAGAATGTATGGACCGTTTTTCGTATTATCCAACTTATATCACTTAAAACAAGAGATCGTCACTGCGTACGATTATTTCGACAACATATAATGACAAGGACAAAGGTTAAATTTCTGTAATACATATAAGTCAAACAAATCTAGAAAATAAATAAATAAATAAATAAATAAATAAATAAATAAATAAATAAATAAATAAATAAATAAATAAATAAATAGATAAATAAATAAATAAATAAATAAATAAACAAACAAATAAAATTAATAAATAGATTAAATTAATTAATTAATGCTAAAGACAACGCGGAAACAATGCATCAGGAATAATCATAAAATTTGGTATTGAATAGAAAATATATGTAAAAGGAAGGGGTGTCGATTTTAGAATAGACAAGTACAAATAATAAATACAATTCCGAATCTGCATTATTAAAGAGATCATAAGGGTCCGGTCAGCAGTTACCATAATTTAGCTTACATGATACAGTATGCAAAACGAAGAAGCTATACGTCTTTCTTAACATAATGCACAATTTCCCAGTTAGCAATTACCCTAATTAAGCTTTACCTGGATACGGTATGCGAAACCACGAGGCTTCTTCAATAACATCGGACTTAAGGTCTGTTCGCGCTTCGTAGCCGTAGCTGGATGGATCTTCCGGGAAAACTCCAGTTGTAGTGAAAATAAAGGCAATTAACCACGTGAGTAGTACACCCAATACAATCTAATGAAACAAAACAATAATTATAATTTGATATGAAGAAACGCATTATTTTTTTTTTATAATGCTTCAATATTAATTACGGAATTACTGCGCATAAACAGGGAGGTCAGACCATGAAATCACATACAAGACGTGTTATTTCCATATTTGACTACTAGTTGTGTTGGGATCCTCTGATTGGGGATTTTTAAGCTAAACAACTTGCCGTAATTTACTGACTTCATGTCACTCACTACTTGACTTGCTACCCACTCGTACCCGTGTCCAAGAAAAACGTCTAAAAGGGCATGTTTTTCACCACACAACGTCGTCGACGTCTTTTTAAAAAAGGGGTACATCGCCATTTAGGGGTCCTTTTTCAGCCAAATCCTTAGATGTTTAGGTTTAGTAATATTATTGTTTGAGTGAGTGTGCACAATTTGATAAAAATCACCACTTTTTAATTGATTCTTGTTACTTTTGTGCATGTTTTCTTCAGTATCTAATATTATTTATATGTCTGCAGCATCAAAAAGACACCTTGGGTATCAAATTAACTCATTTCCCTGTTTACGACTTTTAGGGTATCAATATAGATATTTCTCAGTTCACGCAATTTCGGGTATGGTTTTTGCATGTGCTACGCCATTTACGGTAGGATTTTGCATGTGTTTCGCCATTAAGGGGTGCAATTTGGTTATGTGAAAATTTGCCATTAAGGGTGCATTTCAAAGGTGTTCGGACACGTGGGAGGCACTTTTGTGTGAGAGTGACCCCCCCCCCCCCCCGGGCTTCATGACTTGTAGCATATATCCTATGGTTGCAGAAACTCACTACCTCGACATAATGCGGCAACTTTTCGAGTTTTATATAGCTCATTATCTTTAATAGATAACAACCACAGCCTTAAGCGTTAGTTCGTAAGAATTGGCTATCAGGATAATATACGGTAGTACTTATTGCTACAATAGCTAACTGTATTTGATTACTACACATACGGTACATTACAATGACGTGTACTACTTTCACGTACGAATACCTAACCCTGTTAAATGAAGGAAAGTGAGAGAATGTATGTGTACGTCTCTGATACATGCGCGCGAAGGATGGGTGTGTGCAAGTGGATGAGTTTGGTGTGATAAGGATTGTATTGACTCGCTTGCAATAGTTACCGGAAACATCTTGAAGATCGGAACCTTTCCCGCAATACTACACTTCTCATGTTTCCATCCAGGGATAGGTATTTCAACTTTACTCAAAAATTGAGAAAACAATAAAATCAAAATGATCGTTCTGTATATTAAAAAGACAAGGATTAATGAAACTATTGGTATTATTCTTGTATACTGCGCTCAAATATTTCTGTAGATCCAAAACAAAAGCAATTTCTTAAAGACACTAAACCTAAATTACCAAATAAAGTAATCAACAGATGGATATTTTGTTCTGCGCATTTTTGACATTCGGCACGATGCGACTTTATTTGAATCGAAAAAGAGAGAATTTTAAAGTGGCATATTTGGGGCATTTCTTCCTTCAGGGTAATTCAAATTAGCGTGTTTTGAGAGAAATTTGTATGTAAATCTTTGAAATGCTTCATTTTTTTCATTCAAATTGGTCGCATCGTACCGAATGAGGTATTTGAATACGCAAAACAAAGTTTGGTTGTTTAGTTTAGTGTCTTTAAGATTTTGCTTTTGTTTGGTTGTACTACGGATATTTATTGTGGTGTTTGTTAGCTCACCCAGTTTAGAATCATTATGCTTACAGATGGATTCACCATTTTTAAGGGCTTTCGGGCCAGGATGAAATTAAAAACGGAATAGAAGAAAAGAATCTTTGTTTTTCCAGAAAAACACAGTCACTTACAAAGCCGCAATACCCCAATGTTGTCCAGCCCTTGTCGATGCAGGATCCACCGCACCAATACCAACCAAAGCTATTACAGGTGCAACGGTCATTGGACCGATAAACTTTAACAGGAAGCCAATAATACCAGTAAAGCCAATCAGAATCTGTAGAAAAGACGCCCCTATAATGGCACCTTGAATCTGAGGGATTGATAACAACGATCTATAACTGATGTGGGTCATAATAACAGGCGAAAATAGTAACTTTTTGCACAAGATTTGCTATTTAAAGAGAATTGGTCATTGCTCATTCTAGTGACTAGTGTGCTTTTTCATTTAATGACAAAAATTTGACAAATATTGCAACCTACATTTTGGTCAAAAAATGTGCTTGGATAGAGTAGTTTTCAACAGATTTACCACATTCGACTTGCTATAACATTGAATTGCGTTATCTGTTGACCTAGTGACTAAAAGTGTTTTTAGGGGAAGTGTTAGGTTTCGTTTGATATAAACAAATTCTGATTGGATGAAGGGAACACTTGAAGTTTCGACAAAACCAATCAAAAAGGCCCATTTTTCAGCTAGAAGCTCCACAGCTCTCACATTGCTATGCACTCAACCGTGTAGTGTAATAAAAGACTATGGTGGAGACATTCACTGCTTGTTTTCTCTGCTTGGAAGCTCTTGTAGGAAAATGTGTGCTCCGGTGTATCGAGGTGGAAACTGTGCTCATGATGGTTTATAAGAGAATCGTTTTGTATAGGAAACCTTTCCATATAAAATATAAAGACATAAAACTACGGTGTCCCATCGCCAAAAAAAAAAAAAAAAAATCATTAAAAAACAGTATTAATAACATTGATGTAGTGATGCTGCTAATATTACTGCTGGTATTTATGCTGTAGTTTACAGACCCTACCTTACGTATCCTTATGTGCCACACCTCTGTATAATTGGCCATTTCTTCTTGGGTTGAATTGGCTGAAATTGAAATCTGATGTGTTTACTCTACAACACATGTATATCATTGATATCAATCAATCAATCACTCAATCACTCAATCAATCAACCAACAAATCAATCAATCAATCAATCAATCAATCAATCAATCAATCAATCAATAATCAATCAATCCTTCAATCAATCAATCAATCATTCAATCAATCACTCAATCAATCAACCAACCAATCAACCAATCAATCAATCAATCAATCAATAATTTCTATGAAAATACATGCAGCGGCCTGATTTTATCCATATGTGTAAAAACCATTACATTTGTAATTCTTACTTCACACATTTTTTCTGATAACAAAACCAGTATACGTTCTGTGCATTGAGAGTTTTGACAGTCCATTCTCTCAAAGCTGGCACACTTCATTTCATGACATCGCACTAGTTTCTAGGACCAATCTGTCTCATTCGAAGGAACTCACCGCTTACAGTTGGTTTTTGCGGAATTTTAAGCGACTTATTTTCTCAAAACAATGAGTCATTTTCATTGTCCTCATAATATTAGCTTGCCAATGATATGATGTTGTCCGAGCAATATATATGCCCTTTAATTTAAATTTTCATTTCTATACCTCTATGACGTAAGGCAATTACGTACGTGTTATAGAGACTGGACATTCCCCATAAGTATTCAGAAGGGCAAATGCTGGCACAAGAAATGCGATACTTCCTCCTTGAACAACGGGCAATCTACAAACAAAAAAGGCGATATTCATTTTCATTGGTGAATATAGATCAATCATTTGGTGTGTTTTTTCGAGTTAACCTTGTATAAATTAGGTTCATCTGTTGATAAAAAGATTTAACCTGTCAAATGCGCAATAAGGGACCTTAACAAATAAAAAGTAACCAAACCTTGAATAAAAAGTACCAAAATACAATGATAATCAATTTACAAAGATTTACACCTTGCATTTGATTAAATATGGTTTATGCCGGTGGTTTACGTGTGGTAAATCAAACGTAAGATCAATCGATTTTTATTTTTGGAAATCACGGCCCCAGGTTTACACATTGAAAGCCAAGTACAAAATGGATGCTTTGAAATGGGGACACATGTACATACATACGCGGGGTATTATTGGAGTCGGTCATGTTTCAATTTGAAATTAAGTGAATAATCACCGCTAATGTGAATAATGACAATTGCTATTGATTATCTCATGTGTTGATCCCTCCAAATGCATGAAACAAAAAGAATAATACAATGACAGCCGAACAGATTTCATCAATGGATACTGAACGCAAGGCAATAGGATATTGCTCTAACTTGGTTTACTTTGATTTAAACGTACGCTGCGACATCAATAACGATGTCATACTACTCAGAAATAGATTCACCCTATCCAAATTTTGAATATGGTTTATATGAATAACATGTACGTACCTGACGCCAAACGTAACTTGCAGCAGGGTGATAATTCCTTCTATGAAAAATGCAGTCGATATCAGTTGACTAACCGCTAGCGGGTCTTGATCCATACATAGCGGACCAGCAAGTAGAAGCGGTGGAGTTATTCCCGAACCAAAAAATGTCAAAAAATGCTGAAATAGATGTATAAATAAAAACTTAAACATTAAACAGATGAGTCAACTTTAGATTTAAGTTTAATAACAGCGCTTATGTTACCGTTACCAATGCGAGCCACTCTTTCGAAAGTTACTCGGTCGGTTATTTTAATGTCCCGCACTGTGTGTACGAACTGTATTATGAACATGATTTTTTGCCTGATGTTGTAGTTTAGTTTGGACATTGCATAACAGATTTTGGTATATACTATACATATACCCTATAGTAGAGTTGTTATGAGGTGCTCCTCTCATGACATACCGTGACACTCATTTTTCTTTCTTTTTTATAAATGCCATGCCATCTTCTTTTTCGCCAGATACCTGCATTGCATTATTTGCAGATGAAGCCAAATGGTTCAGCACCATTTCTATCGTTGGTGACCAAGTTTACCTGAAGCAAAACGTGGAACATCGACCTCAATGCCAAAATAGTGATGCACGTATTTAAAGCGTAATCATACATGTATTTCACCCTTTGACTACAAATTTGGCAAGCACAGTCTGTTCAGTGTTGATTATGTTGATAATCATAATGATCAGGTCTGTAACGCTATGGTTTAGCCGCTAGCGCTCGAGTGCTAACCGTATGCTAGGCATTGGCTAGGTATGATCCGCTACTGATGATGTCAATGGGGCCCAGCATCACATTGTATTTGTGCAATAAAGGTAGTACTAAAATCTGTATCCGCACTAATGCCCACTTCTCATTCTTCTCTTCTCGATCTTCCTGACATGGCGTCCATATAAAGGTCCGCCACATTTTCGCCTTTATAAATTCCATACGACAGTAACAATTCACATTCTTGTATATTTGTAAAAAAAAACCGGGGGGGGGGGCACTCGCATTCCCCAGCTATACGGGTATGTGCCGCGGCGACGACCCCCTTTTTCAGAGCCGCTAGCCGTTCCTTAGACCCACTAAATTCATTGATTGCCGCTCTTGAAGCCCAACATTTTTTCTAGCCGTTTGACTCTCAGATCACCGATCTCCGCTCTCATTGGCATTTTGATTGGCGTGTTTTCTGTCCCACTATTTCGAGCCCAAAAGCTTCAAAGGGAATTTTCCATCAATTTCTTCCCCATAGCATAGAAACACATTGTAAGGAATAAGGTGGATTTTGGGCGGGATTTTGGGCTCCTTGTACTTTGTAGTAGTGGCAACACTGGTTGGTTGATTGTAAACAGTGATTGCAGCACTGCCGGCCGGGCGAGTGCCGAAGCCTTCAGCTGATAAACATTTTGCTGGAAATAAATGATTTTGAGATCTCTTTTGGGAATAAAATTGCCAAATATAAGGAAAAGTACCTCAAAAAATTATGTACACGGCCTTGCAGCTGGCCATAACAGTGAATTAAAAGGTAATTTACGATCTACTGGTTTAGTGCCAATAGTGGAATGGCTGCACACTTCACTCAATCGTCTCATGACAGTTCAATGTAGCCTAAATGTTTTTCTCTAGTAATTACGGCACTGAAAAAATATTTTTGTGGGTTTGTTTTTATGGTGGGCTTAATATGTAATGCTGCTCGCTGCTGCTATAATTATCAGTAGGCTATAGGTAGGTCTGCAGGGTCTAGTAATTTTGATCCGAATGCTGTTTTGCTTTGCTGAGATTTCCATCGTAGGCCACCCCAGACCAATTTTACATTAATGATTTTCTTGATCAAAGTGAAATCGATTCCTTCAAAAATCTGTGGCAAAAACGTAACGAAATTGAGCCCTGGTTTGGCCTGCATGGTTTAGTTCCGAGACCCCATTTTCAGATTTTGGCGGCTGATCAGTTCCCAAGACCCCCCCCTTTTTGGCTGGTTAATTAGTTCCCAAGACCCCCTTTTTGGCCGGCCAATCAGTTCTCTAGACCCCCGTTTTAGCCGGCCGATCAGTTCCTTAGACCTCGAGTGCGAAACTGGCGGTGGCACACCCCTACCAAAAAAAATTCGAGTGCCCCCCCCCCCCGGGGAAAAAAACCGTTCAGAATATACACTATCTTATAGCTATACCAATACCTGAAATCCAAGTGAAATTGCGAGGTACCAAGGTGGCCGTTCATCGACATCAAAAATCACGGTCTTCTTTTTCGTCACATTCTGCACGATCCCGTCAGCATTTTCATGGTTAGCCTCTTCATTACTGTTTATAATCTGTATCGAATTGTCCTGTGTATCCATGACAGTCACTAATCACCACCTAGTATAATTTCCAAAATGGCCGTTAGCAAACGAATATTATTAAAACACTTTCACTCACGTAATCATAACCAATAAATATCGGACTCAAAAGCAGTGAAAAATGTGAATTGTTTACTTTTGTTATTTTAGCTTAGCCCTAACACCCGAAGGGTTTTTCCTATCGAAAGGGAAGAAGAAACGAAAAAGGAGATAAGATGAATAAAGAAGCTACTTGATACCCCCGGGATTCGAACTTAGACCCTCTTGTGCCAACCGAAGAATCACTGACCGATAGCCACTGGGGTTTTGCTGGATTCCGTGCGTATATCTGGGTGATTGCATCATGGGATGCATGCCTTATTGGATTTTGTTAGTATAACACCGTTGTTCAAGACTACAAAGCGCAACCATATAAACAAATATACAAAATTAGCTTGTTAGTTTTATTTGTATGGTTTATTGTGATTTTTTTTCAAACCAAGGCGAAGTTTGTTAAGTTTTCTTTTAACACTGCTGAACACATTATACTAGTCATTTTGAATAAATGACGTGCATGAAATAGCTTCAAAATATTAATATATGTCTTATTAAACTGATATGAGATAACTTACCAAAATCGAGTATTCTCCTATAATTGAATAATGGATTGTCAATTCTTTACGTGCTATTTTACCGTCGACCTCTTGTTTGTTCTTAAGCCCACTATACACGATCGGATTTTTACATTGCAAAAGACAGATTCGTTGGATGGTCAGACCATGTAAATTTACATTGACTGTCGATCATGGGTAAATCATGGGCCCAACACACTTAAAAATGGAGTCGAAAACAAATAGACCTTGCTCCATTTCCATTTTAATGGATTAATCATGTTAATAAGTTTAAACAGGTAGCATATGTGTCCACAACCATGATTTCTCATACCAAACAAGGGACAATCTCCATTTTTCAGTATACCACATACCCACAACCATGGCTGCTTAAAAAAAAAAAAGACTTTTAAGTCTGCGAAGCAAATGGAACACTTTGGGATGTTTCTCATAGGTATTGTGGTAGGGTTACAGAAAGTTCATCTGTTTATGAAATTGGCTTCCGCATGTTGATTGATGTTCTTGAAATTAAACATTCATCTTTCCAGTACATCAAATGAATCTACGTTTGCTAATTCCTATTGAAGAGCATTAAAATACGCCAAACTTGTCCTCCTTGCGATATATTTTCGAACCAAGCAAGACAATTGCCGTTTATTCTTCGAAATGATCACAACACAAAGTCTATGGCATATCAAAATTTGGAACAGGTGTATGAGCCCAGGCTTGGAGCAGTAACCAATGGTTGCTAGCGTGCACTCTGTATATAAATAGCATCAAATTTAAGTGTTAATTGAATAGCATTACACATGGGCGATTCCGAATTTGTAATTTGGTATAATAAACAACATTTTGAAAGTATGACGACGGAAACGTTTACAATATAATAATATATATGTTCCACCTTTGTATTCAAATGTATAGGAAGACCACCCGATATGTAGAAGGTCACTTCGAGACTAACTGTCTGCAAGCTGTTATGGCAGCGTGGAGGGGGTCACGTGCGTATTTATAAAAACGTGTTTATAAATATAGTCGAAGCATACTGTTGACTGGTGCACTTCATAATAATGGTCACAATACCAAGATGATAATTTTGTGCATCCCATGACCCACTTCTCAGTACTCTTGACGTCGTCTATAATTAGTCAGATTGTGTATGTTTTCAAAATATGCATTGATCAATCTTTGTAAACATGGCAAATTAACTTTTGACAGCTGTGTCCAATCATAAGTCAGATCGTGTATAATGGGCTTTACACAGAAAGCTTCATATTTCTCCAGGTCACCTTTGTACATTGTATTTGGCCCTTGGACTTAGTATATATTGATAGGTCAAATATCTCATGTTGTTCGTCCTTAGTCTTAACCCTGGAATTATGGAAACGTTTGGGCCTCATATTACTGCTAAATTGTTGGTCTAAAGTATATAAAAGTATACATATTTAGAATGGCAAAGACTTGATAAATTCATCTGTGAGGTCAAATTTGGGCCAAAATGCTCAGCATTACGTATATATAAATGGATAAATGGATTAATGAATATGTATTTATGTTTATTTACATTCATATGAATGGACATAAGCATAAAAAAATCAGTATTAATTTTGTCATGTATAAAAAACCTGGCTTGAGAGTTTTTTTTATTTTTTTGGTTTTAGTAGTGTCCCTGGACCTAGACCTAAATGTTAGGATCATTCATGGTTGACCTAAAAAAAAAAAAAATTCAAGATGTTTTGTATTTTTAATATGAAAATTGATAATTTGTATTCATGTCATAGTCTATTAATGATTTCAAAATGCATTGAATTTGAATGCATTTTGAAATCATTAATAGAGTATGACATGAATACAAAGTATCAATTTACATATTAAAAATACAAAATATCTTGATTTTTTTTTTTTTTAGATCAACCATGAATAATCCTATGGTTTAGGTCTAGGTCCAGGGACACTACAAAACCGAAAAAATAAAAAACTTTTGCAATTTCGGGTACCCGGTTACCCGCCCGAAAAATGCGGCGGGTACCCGGGTACAAAATTACCCGAAAATGCCAGGCCTATGCAGAACCATCTCGAGTTTTAAAACCAGTGAAGTGCTGTGTGTTTGGACTTATTTACCAGTCTGGTCAGTTGTCAGTTTCAAGTGCAATATCTGAAGAAAAAAAATCCGACCTACCGACCCAACTATTTCATAAGCCTTTATGGACAAACAAACAATTTTTTTTTGGCCTAACACAGCTACCCAAGCACGTTGGACAAAGAAATGTATAGGTGTATAATTTTTTTTATTAACGTTTAATCTACTGTTATATGATTATGCCATTAGCGGTTAGGACTTTGGATTAGAAATAGATTTTAGGGTTGGGATTTGGAAATAGGGTTAGGGTTCCAGGAGAAGGATAAAGTTAAGAAGACCCCCTATAAAATGACCCTTTACAAGAATTGCGAGAGGGCTCCATCGTGATTGAGACAACCACCAGAAGCTATGAGAAAAATGTTCAAGAGTTTTCCTTTCAAGCAACCTGTTAAAGACGGAAACGTTATCGATAGCACCTAGTAATACAGCAACAATCATGACAATGTGAATTATCGATTGAGTTAAGGGTACTACACCCTCGATAAATTTGTGTCTATTTTTCATTTTCTCAAAATTAATAACACAGTGATAACAAAAGTTTTAAAAGGTATATTATAGGGGCAAGGAATCCAATTACTACACTGGAATTTCAGTGACCCAAGACAAGCGGTTCGTTATTTATGATAAGAAAAGAGGTACCGCTAGAATGTACCACATTTCCTATCATATATACTGAACCGCTTGTCTTGAGTCACTGAAATTTCAGTGTAGTAATTGGATTCCTTGCCCCAGTAATATACATAACTTTTGTTACCAGTGTGTTATTATTTTTGAAAAAATGCAAAAATAGTCACGAATTTACCACAGGGGTGTAGTACCCCCTTAAACCATTTGTATGCTAGCATTTGGTTAACCTTGCCTCAAAAATACAAGATGACGGCAAAAATTATTTGTTTGATTAATTACTGGTGATTTTTAAAAGATAGTGTCAAATTTATTCATAGTGTCAAATTTATTCAAGTGCGCGATGACATGTTACATAAGGTACTTGAGCGTAAGTCACAATATTACGAGGTTGTTAAACCCCGTTTTCATTCGTCTCTACAGTTCCCACATTATACCCATCCTTTTCGTCAACTATTATTCTCTTCCTTGCGTACGTCGGACTAAATGGGATGTACTGAGTCCATTTCAACTGTCGGAGAAGCGTCATACCAAAGGGAAGATCATACACATCCAAGGAGTTTATTTCATCATCGTCCTCTTTGTATTGTCGTGAAAATGCAACTAAGCCTCGTTCTTCGATAGTTCCTAAAATAATGTTAAACACAATGGAATAGATGCAGTTTTCCTTTGATTACGATATTTCACACTAACATGAAGACAAGTGGGATAGTAGGAGCTATAGTAGCCATAGAACAATTTAGCATACTTCTTAATATTATACATTATGGGCAATCAGTAAAATAAACCAATACTTTATTATTCCATAGGTCTGGTCTGACGGTTCTTGAGTGAGGGCCAATAATATATCCAAACGAAGGTCTTGGGCCATGGGACGGAAATGCCACCCCCGGGGAGGCACTCCCTATCTGAAATGGCAGGGATGTGCCTCGGCCATGTTAAAAGTAGGGGGCATTCAGGTCAAATGTACAATATACAAAAATATGGGGTCATTCAGTACACAACCTGAATAAAAATGGGGTCATTCGGTATGAAATTTTGAAAAAAGGATGTTCGTTGGGGTAAGAAAAAGTAAAATGGGAGTCATTTAGTACAGGATTGCCAAAAGAGTCATTTAGTACAGGATTGCCAAAAGAGTATCATTAAGTACACATAAATAAGTGCCAAACTGCGTAAAAACAACTTTTCCACCTTGGAAATGTGAAAAATCTCATTATTTCTGGAGGAGAACACAAATATCACCTAAATTTGGGAATTAAAAGGGGGGGGGGGGGGTCATTGGGTATAGCAGGAAATAGAAAAAGGGGGTCATTGAGTACATTAATTTTTTTAAAGGGGGTCATTGGGTAATAGGTAGGACCATAACACAAAAAAGGGGGTCATTGGGTACAAGCCGGTTTGAAAAAGGGGGTCTATCCCGAGGCACCTGATGCATATCTTACATGGAAGTGCCCCCCCGGGATGCCACCCCTTATATCAAGTCTTGGGATCATCTTTATAGATTCCATACCATTCCTCTTGCGTGTAAACTTTATCTGTTTCCATATTGCAGTTTAAACAGCACTAGTTCAAGCTCCCCTTAAACAATACATTGTAATTAAGCCTGTTATTTGATTCCTTCACCGATGATGCCTTTGGACCAAATTTGGACAATATGAAAAGAGCCACTATTTTGATTTTAACTTAAGAACAGCTTTTGACTCAGCCAATACTAGTCCCAGGATTAGCCCAACTCATTGTGGCGTCTAACCTGGGCGCTTTACCAATCAGGAGAATATATTAAAGAATTAAGTATAATCCATGAAATACTTCATTTTCAGAATCGACAAATCCACATCTTTAATAACCTACATCAATTTAAAACTACAACAGCCCTGCCTTACCAGGTATTATGTTATCCAGGATGAATGCCAAAACACCACCAATAAACATTCCAGTGGTTAGCAGAACAACAATGACTTGATCTAATTCAAGGATTCCTATGGGTACAAACATTGACGATTAAGTTTTGTGGGTAAGCACGAAATGATAAGACGATGTGGCAAGGGTATCATAGCTGGGAATTGTACCAATATGGGGCGGGGCCCAAATCCACCAAAGGTGGACGGGGCTCGCGACAAGAATGTGCACTTTTTAGGGTAAAATATTAAAATTCACAAAGGCACCACTTTTCATGATAAACTGTTCAAATAGCGCCCAAAAGTTCATTTAGTGATGGCTGTAGTCCACTTTCAGCATTAAAGTTAGTCTTCGTAGGGAAAGGGTCCACTGAATTGGGATACTCCTCACCCACTTCCTCACAAAAAAACAGCACGTGCCTAAGGACCTCTTTGTCTAGATTTTAACTCGCTTTCGCCCTCCTTCTCTCTTTTCCTTCTCCCTCCTTTCTCTCTCCTTTTCTCCTTCGCTGGTAGGGTCCAAATATGCCCAGCGGCCCCGGCAGTTACGTCACTGCGTCGTGGCTGTTAGTTACAACTCTCAGATCGATATTATTTTTATTTTTATTATTATTATTATTTTATTATCATTTTTATTATTTTTTTTATTATTATTATTATTATTGTTTTTAAATAAAAAGGCGCAGTGATTTATAGTGCGCTACGCACAGGCACAACGCCTAGATGTTAATCCACATTAGCCTCAGCACACTTCACAGGTTGTCGCTGACCACTATGGCCCCACATCATTCCATAAACCATTTAACAACAATTCAGGGAATTTGCTGCTACAAGAGCACATACGATAGACATTCCAAAAATAACCTTCGCAACCAGGATCAGCTCACCGAGTTTCGAGACAATTAGTAGTAAGTTCCTTGTCCAGGGGAATCTTCAAGCTAACTCATTTTTTTCACGAGAGTGTACTTGGCACAACTAGGGTTCGAACCGCAACCTCTCGCACCATAGTCAAACGCTTTATCGATTGAGCTAACTTGACTGCTTTTATTATTATTATTATTGTTATTATTATTATTATTATTATTATTATTATTATTATTATTATTATTATTATTAATTAGTAGTAGTAGTAGGGCCTAGTAGTAGTAGTAGTAGTAGTAGTAGTAGTAGTAGTAGTAGTAGTAGTAGTAGTAGTAGTATTGTTTATTACAGATATGTACGCAAAAACGTCAGACTTTACTCGGTGCTTACCTGTTTCAATCAATTCTCGATTATTTCCAGCCCAATATGGGATAAGCATACCCATAATCAATGAGAACCCAATAATAAGCAGGTTACGAGGCGAATTCAAATCTACATATTGGAGATTAGATAGTCCTATAGCCAACACCGTACCTAAAATCAATGAAAATATAATTTGATACATAGCAGCGTTACTGTAAAAAGGGATAACTTAAATATGGCAGCTCTTTACCGGTCACATTTTACAGGTTTAAAACTCTAGACATTTTTTTCTTTGGAAATTAAAATATCCATATATTATATATAACGTAAAAACTGAGAGTTTTATTAAAAGTTTTCATACCAAATTTTTTATCAGTGATAAAGATGAGTGGCATGGCTTTCATAAATAAGTATATACATAATTTTTAACCATTTGGTCTAGATTCCATTGATTTGTCAATCGTTGACATTTTGGAAGAGCAATTTCTTCGCTGAATATTGTACGGATGGCTACGAAGGTTCTAGTTATTCTGTTGCCGAGGTTGCTTGGATTATCTGAGGTACGGGATATGGCTTACAACTTATCGGCGGATCTTTTGCACAGCTGCTCTTACTGATGCAATAATGATTTTCTTATTTATTTATTTATTTATTTATTTATTTATTTATTTATTTATTTATTTATTTATTTATTTATTTATTTATTTATTTAATTATTTAGTTATTTATTTATTTAGTTATTTATTTACTTATTTGAACATACACTTTTGTATCAGTGACACACGCCTAATCAGAGGTGCGTTCAAAAACAACTTACATACAAGAAAAGAATTGTCGGCGAGTTTAGCTGGTTTTTATTTCCAAAAGTTTTGTTTTTGTGCACGGTTATAGAAAGTATTGGGATTCAACTTGGCAGCGCCCGTGAATGATTGAGACTAGACTAATTCCAATCAGCCGTCTACACTTCGCATGTACTGTGTATGCCAAGTTCGTAGTGACGACTGATTATCTTGCAGTCCATATCATGACGGACTTATGAAAACTATTCAATGCGACTTTGATTGTGCGCCGTACCCGGGCGCCGTAGCGCGACTGACTAGCGGCGCCCGTGTACCGCGTCGCTGTACCGCGCCGCTGTGACAAGATCGCGCTTTGAACTTCTAAAAACAACAAACTCGGTTAAAGGTCAATTTGGATACAACTGCGCATGCTCTATGCCACAGGAATCCTGTTGCAAAATCCGTCACTTTTTTCCACGTAGTTTTCTCAGTCGACCAAATCCAGACGGTTGACGACTGAGGGCAGCAGTCTAGATTGAGACGCCGTGAGAAAAGTACGAAAACACGAACGAAATTTCAAATATATTCTTTATTATGAATCAGGAAAACTTTTTCTATTTTTTGGGGGGGTGCTGATTTTGAAAAAGTGGACTTTTTTTTTCCAAGGGGGGGGCGATTTTGTGAAAACTTTTCCTCCAAATTTGGACCTTTTTGACCAAAAAACCGTAAAAAGCAGATTTTTTGGCTAGCTACGCTCGCAAATTTCTAAATTTTGGGACTTTTTGTATACTTTTGCAAATTTGGGGAGGTGCGGTTGCATCCGCCGCACAAACCCCCCTCCCTGCGTACGGGCCTGTTTATATTACAAGAATCACAATTTTGTACAGTTTACAAACGGCTGATTTTGTTGTCTGCAAATTCACAAACACATTACTTACAATTAAATTTAGGTACTGACATAGATATTTGGTGTTTTCTTACCAAATAAGATACAAAGTATTCCTCCAACAATCGGAACTGGAATACTGGAAAAAAGTGCAGTGACCTTCCCGAGCATGCCCACGACTATCATGATTAATGCACAAATTTGTACGACAACTCGGCTTCCAACCTACAAAAGATAAAAAGAAATGTTGATTAATCTACACTACATTTATAAACTTTATACTTTTAAAACCGTGTCCTGACAGACTGATTTACCACACGAAATACTTATTCAAAAATACGTCCGCAATGTAAGACCCGAAACGTGAAGTTTTGTAAAGTTTGTTTTATGGCAACCTATATAACTGTATAATATAAGGTGTGTGTTAATCTCACCCTAGTTAGACCAACTAGACCAGCATTTTGGGAAAACGTAGTTGTTCCATTAGCTGTACCCCATAATCCAGCCAGTATACAACCAAGGCCCTCCATTCCTATTCCACGATTTACAGCGTGAGGCGGTGGAGGGGGTGCACCCGCCACTCTTGCGGTGGCATAATAATCTCCTATTGACTCAATGACAGAGGCAATTACGGCTGAAAACATACCAAGCACTCCAGCAAGAGTTATAATGGGTAATCCCCATTGTCCTATTGATTACAAAAAAGTGTAAAATTAGACATAGTGTCTTAAACAATTTTAAAACATAAGACATCGTGAGCAGAGTGCACGACTATTATAATAAATGTATTAGCAGCATTTTTCTGTTATACGAAGCCGTTCATTTAATCAAATATTGTATGATATTATTGGAATATTCAGAAAGTTGATTTCTATAATTATTATAAATAAGTCTATAGGCTTTTTCGACCATAATAATGTTCTACGAGTAACACTGTCGGTTATCACAGTACCGGTGCTGCCGGCCTCTGTGTGAGTGGTCGGGCTTTCGTCAGATGTGTCTTTGACTTCATCAGGACTGAAAAATTTGAAAAGCAGGAGTAAAATGTCTGTTTGATTGACAGAAGACCAAATTGATTGACAGTCATTGTTCTCAAATACGAAGCGGCGACATGTTTGACTCTCTGTAAACGGAAACAAGAGATTAAGTCTAAAACACGAGAGAAATACGAGAAAATTGGTAACAAATCGGGCGTAACATTACTGTTTAAGGGACGGGGTATGAACGTTTGGACAGTATTTATTGTGGGAAATAAGAGCACATCAGATATATCGAATTGTATTCTGAATACGAAGAATGTCCTTCTGAAAGCAAATAATTTTGATTTTTTGAAATTCGCAATGTAATACACATTTATGGCAAATCATTAAAAATTGATATTTTTGATATTTAACAGTACTCGAAGTAAACTTTATAAATCTGATGATTTATACTTAAAGTGTATGTAGCTGGGAAAAAGCCGACGATCAATTGAAAATTTTGGAAAAAAATCCATATCTTCAATATGAAAGGTCAAAATTGTCAATTGATCGTCGGCTTTTTCTCCCAGCTACATACACTTTAAGAATATGTCATTAGATTTCTAAAATTTACTTCGAGGATTGTTATATATCAAAAATGTGTAAAATATCAAATTTTAATAATTTGTCATAAAATTTGTATTATATCGGGAATTTCAAAATGAAAATTATTTGATATCAGAAAGACATTCTTCGTATTCAGAATGCAATTCGATATGTCTGATGTGCTCTCATGTCCCAAAAAATACTGTCGAAACGCTCATTCCAGATCCCTTAAGCAGTAACCCTAATTTAGCTTACCTGGATAAGGTATGTAAAACCATGAGGCTTCTTCTATAGCATAGGACTTAAGGTCTGTTCGTGCTGCGTAACCGTAAGTAGATGGCCTTTCCGGAAAAACTCCACTTGTTGTGAAAATTATGGCAATTAACCACGTGAGTAGTGCACCCAACACAATCTGGTAAAAAGATGAAATGCATTTTGAGATGCTTCAATGCGGAAGCTTATACATTAGGGACATGTTTTAAAAGCTCCTGAGTCGTAAAATAACGGCTTATACTGATGTGTTCGAACCGTTGATGTGTAGCAACAACTTTAACTTTAAGCCTTATTTTTGTAAGAATTGTCAGTTAGACTGACGTACCGTACTGGCCCGGGGGCCACTCAAATATAATGATGTAAGCATTAGTTTAGGAAATTATATTTGCTGTAGAAATCATGAAAAGGGCACACAATACCGGGACACGATTATCAACTTTAAAATGCCGAATTATGAACCAAATACGATGTGAATACTGCTTAACGTTGCCTCTGGATAAATTACGCTGTATATTGGTATTTTATATTCTCTCAAAACTACTTTACGAGAATCCAATCAGATTCAGTAACAATCTACGAATCTGAAGGCCTCTTGGTACACTCTGAATTCCATCGTGTCATTATATATATGTAGTATAAAGTGATACGGGGGAGGGGGGTATATCCGGGATGGGTAGACTTTTAGTGTTCAATGACAAGTTAGTAGGCCTACAAAAAATTGTTCAAGTTGTCCAAATCCATCAATTGAATATATGAATACAAAAGCCACCTAAGTCCATACTTTGGCCAAATTGAGTTAAGCATGGGAAATTGTTGCTATACATAGGCCTGTCATATGCATGAAAGAACAACTCAAATTCATTCTCTGTGTCTATTGGGCATGTGAAAATAGCATGTATGAAAGAATCACCCAATTCCATGATTTGAGTCTTGTAACACATTGATTGAAATCCAGTATGTATAAAAGTCCACTTGTAACACATTCATTGCTAGAGAATGACTTTTGAACAAAAAATGGGTTTAATAAAGGAAAGTGTGTGGTTTATATTACATGGCAGAATGCTTATCAACATTATACATACCTGTGTGCTTTATTTTGTAGTATATTACTAGTGGTAATCTCATTCTAACATTGTTGTCTTTGTATATGATTCAAAAAACCACCGAAGTCCAAAATTTAAAATGAACCCCACGAAGTCCCTGAAATGCTAATCGTCATACCTAATACAGGTTAATCCACTCATTTGCACGTAAAACTTACCATATTGACCAGGTAAATCTAACTGAAGGAATTAAAATGATACACGGGTTTTTCTCTCAAAATAACTTCGCATGGACTTAGGTGGCTTTTGTATTCATGTATTCAATTGTTAAGTGGGTCAAATTTAGACAAAATCTTGTTTAGCGGGTCAAAATCACACAAAACTTGTTTTGGGTCAAAATTAGACAAAAGCTCAATGGGGGTGGGGGAAACGCGCTAAAAATTTCCTTAGGGGGTCATTTTGCTCACAGGAAAAACTTGTCTAGGGATGTTCGAACAAAATTTGGTCACGCATGCGTACACTCACGCATGGCGTACACTTTCATTTACATTATGACGTAACGCGTTTATATACCGCGTCTACGTACGAAAAACTAATCCTGTCAAATGAGAGAGAGTGAGAGAATGGGGGGGGGTGTTTGTGTACGTCTGGTACATGCAGTGAGATGTGGTGCTTGTGGATGTGGATATGCGTGCAAAACTGAATATTGTATTGACTCGCTTGCAATAGTTACCGGAAACATCCTGAATATCGGAGTCTTTCCTGCAATGCCGCATTTTCCCCGTTTCCATCCGAGGAGAGGTATTTCAACTTTACCCAAAAATTGAGAAAATAATAAGATCAAAACGATCGATCTGTAAAGACAAAGGATTAATGAAACCATTGATATTGTTGTATAAAAGGA
This sequence comes from Amphiura filiformis, assembly GCF_039555335.1. Lineage (NCBI taxonomy): Eukaryota > Metazoa > Echinodermata > Ophiuroidea > Amphilepidida > Amphiuridae > Amphiura > Amphiura filiformis. The sequence continues at coordinate 52,589,774 of NC_092644.1, read as the reverse complement.
AATGGCATGGGGAAACAAATGTATTGTCGGCTTCGTTAGCCCACCCTGTTTGGAACTGACATAAGAGAGGTTGAGATTCCCACAGGCCGCGATCCATATCAATTTGTAAGAGCTCTTTAGCAAAGTCATAGTTCATTGAATTTACAGTTTAATGGACATGTTTGTACTGTATCACACTGTTTATGAAACGCGACTGATTTTCCCAACCATGAAAAAGAAAAAGTATCATTTTGAAACTAGTCTTTGCAATTATAACATTCGGGAAGCACTGAAACACAATTAAATTTGAGAGGCATGTTAGTCCTGTTTAATTAAAAGCAGGATTAACTGTTTTATATTGGGATTGTTAAAAAAGTGTATAATCTCCCTCCTGTAACCAAATGCTGTAGAATCCGCAGAATCTGTGGTTGAGTTTATACAGCCTCATTCGCAACCTAACAACAATGTTTACAGTCACGCCTGGGTTTACACTTTTCATGGTTCTGAGTTATCACTCCATTAGAAGAAGGGCCTAAACAAGTCAGGGGCTATTTTAGAAGAAAAAAGTCACTGCACGTTAGCAAACGTAAAATCTGAAAGATCAGCTAGCGGAGACAAGCTTGAGGGGAAGGGGTTGCTGGCAGAGGGTTGTCTCCCCTCGAGTTCTGTAAACTTTTACCAATCACGCGTTACAATCACGCATTTGACTGACTCATTTTTGACGTTAAGGGCTGAGGGCTGAGAGCAGAGAGCACATCACTCAGACATACCAAATTGCATTCTGAATACGAGAAATAGCCTTAACTGATATGAAATAATTTTGAATTTTTGAAATTTGCGATGACAAATTATATTAAAACTGACATTTTTGACATTAACAATCCCCCGAAGTTAAGTTTAATGATATGCACTTAAAGTTGAAAATTGATTCATGTCTGGTTCACTAATGTATTTCACTAATTCATTTCATTTATAATTACCTACAGCTCCATGAAAGTACACACTGGGATCATAAACGTTATTAAGTTTATGGTATTGATGGTATTGATATGCAAAAACGAATTCATACAATCGCTGCGAAAATGAATAAAATGCGCACAGGTGCCTACAATTGCACAAATTAATTCTGTAAAATATAATAATAATATAAAAATCCTTTTGATTTACTAAGAAAGGTAATAGGTTTCATTTAAAATGTCATTCCATTTAATTGAATTGTCAATTTTGAAAACTCCATAAAAGTACACAGAACCTCTTTATTAAATGTTGAATGAAATGCACACGTGTCCCTATCATCTTTTAACTTGTCGCACAGTAGCGAAAATTTCTCACAATGTGAATGTGATAAGATTTCTGCAACTTAAGTGATGCAAAGGTGCATAAGTTGTCGGCAAATTGCATAAAAAAGTTGCATACAAATTCATTACAAAAGATTAAACACACTCTTCATGAACTAAATGTATATAGTGCTCAACTTAAAACACTACATGTTCAGTACATAAACAGTGTGCTTATTTTCTACAAGCAATTTACAGGGTGAGTCCATCTTTATTTTATAACCAGATTGAACTTTTAGGATTTAAAACACATGATGTATTCATTAGCAAAAACGGTGTAATTAGCACTTGCCGTTCTGTTTTACAGCGATACCCAATTTTAATGCTTGTCCGCGAGACATCTAAACTTTGAATGTCAGCACACTTTACTATTATACTATTTGGAACAACTGCCATTTTCTTAACCTCATTGGCACTGAAGTAAAATGGAGCACCCAAAGTTTTATTGTCCGTGGTCTTGTATAAGTAGAGGAAACATTTCTTTTATATGTTGTTATTTTCCTATTATATACCCTTACATTAAAAATGTTCATTCTCTATAAAAGAAACATACAAATATATGGGCGGGTTTTTCAAATGTCGAAAGGAATGTGCTCGCAAACGGGACTTTTTGGGTTAAAAACGGGGATTTTGTTTGGCCATTCTGGGATGGGGGCGCCATCCCAAATTTCCCCTGCCAACTTAATGTTTGACTGATCGCTACAAACTATACAATATAGGATTTCCTGACTAGATCAGACTTACTTTGTGGAGGAACCTTTTTAATTTCTTAGTCATTTTCGGGCTGAAACTAGTATAGAACTATTTTAAGCACGGATTTTTTATTCTCACTGCACGGATTTCTATTCTCACTGCACGAACGTTCCAGGAGGTACGTTAAAACAGCCCCTGAAACTAGTGTTCAGAAACCTATATAACACACACAAAAAAATGAAGTTACTTTCTTAGAACACAACGAAACATATCTGAAGAACAGGTTTAGAAAAATATATTTAAAAAATATCCACTCTCTTAATACAATGATTACTGTATTTGAATTATGGGGCAGATCCAGTGGATAAAGAACCGCAGCCACTTTCGACCAGGGTAGCCATGGTAACGTCTTGCTGTCTATATACCCTAATGGGAGAACATTGTCTAACAGGAATGATCCATCCGGGTTTAATAAGAAAAAAATGAAACAAAGCCCTTTGATGGATTTGAGGATACGTTTCACCTCTACCGGCTACATATTAAAAAGAACTAAGATTTTTGGAGGGACATTTGGCACTTACAATGACGCAATACCCCAATGTTGTCCAGCCATTGCAGCTGCAGGAGCCACCACACCAAGACCAACCAAAGCTACTACCGGTGCAACGGTCACTGGACCGATGAACTTTAACAGGAAGCCAATAATACCAGTAAAGCCAATCAAAATCTGTAGAAAAGACGCCCCTATAATTGCACCTTGAACCTGTAGCGATACAAGATAATGGTGATGGAGATGATGATGATGATGATGATGATGATGATGATGATCATGGGTACGGGTACGGGTCCCAGTCCATGAGTACGGGTACGGGTACGGGTCCGAAGTCAACATATGGCATGAGTACGGGTACGGGTCGGAAGCCATGGGTACGAGTACGGGTACGGGTCGGAAGCCATGGGTACGAGTACGGGTTCGGGTACGGGTCCGGGTCCGAAGCCATGGGTACGAGTGCGGGTACAGAAATTGGGACTCGAGTACGGGTACTGGTCCCAGTATGTGTACGGGTACGGGCCATGGGTACCGGATGGAAATTGGGAATTCAAGTACTTGTATGGGTCCTATTATGGACATGGGTATAAACAAATTAATTAAACAAAAAGAGATTAAATATTGGTGGTCATAGTGAATCTAGCCTAAAGGTGGCATATTTTTGGATGCAAGTGACAAAACTATGTCTATGTATGGACACCCAGACTGTGCAATACTAATTTCAACATATATTTAGCAGTGATGTAGCTGTAGCTTTCGAGTCTGGACTCGGATTTATAAAATCCGGACTCAATCCACTTTTTGCTGGACTCGGACTCGGCTCGGAATCGAATATCAGAAGGCTCAGCTCGGCTCGTTCAAAAAAGGACTCGGGCTCAAAGTCGACCCCAGTCTGATTTCAGTCCAATCAATCCACATACAATGTGGGAAAATTATTTATCTCAAAACATCAAAGGGACTTAAATTAATTGTCAATTTTCTAAGTAAGTGGTATCATTCATGTAAATCTACACATCCACCAGATTATCTATTAGCTTAATCATATAATCATTATCATTAATTATGCACATATGGATAATTACGTCGTATAGCCATGGTTTATTTATATTTTAAAACTCATATAAATCTCCTATAAATCACAAATTTCTGTGTAAGGACCTCTATTCATTCGACTCAGATGCACAAGCCCAAGTCTAGGCACAAGAAGTACATACATGACATATGGCTGGCGGGAACTCTCACATCAGTCACATTATCATGTAGTTCTACATGTGTGCAGCATACAAGTAGTGGAGTGTATTTGGATGGGGAATATCAAAATGATTAATAAAAGCTATAATTATGATATTTTAACATAATTTGAAGTTCACCACAATAAAAAAAATCTTGAAATGTTTTCCCAGTTTGCTGATTTATTTCTCTGTATTGATGCCTTGTGAGAATGAGACATGCAGCATATGGGTGGCAGTGTCCACAGGCTGCTACAATGTAGATCTATATGTGTGCAGCATTCATGTTCATTTTGTTTAGCCAGGCCCATACTGGAAGACAGAGATAAAAAGACTAGTTTGCGTCTGACGTCATCTGTCAATCAAACTCGAACACGGTTTGATTACAAATGTCGTGATGATATGAGTTGCTGATCGCGACGGTAAAACCGGGTGCCTTATTGTTAATTTTGCACCTTTAAACATAAAAACCGTCTCAAAAGTTAGGTCTTTATAGTAGGAAACTTTCTTTTGCGAAGGCACCATGTCAACAATGCCTAGAAAAATTGCTTTTTGCCCTGTAAAAAGAGCACGTAATTTTTCGCCATGTTCAGCTATTCCTTTTCTCCGATCGGCACCAGATAAATCGACCTTCCTTTTACGCGCTATTAACCAATCAAGGATCGTAGGGAATTTGATTGACCGTGACGTCAGACGCAAACTAGTCTCTGTCTTCCAGTATAGATTTATTTAGACCAGGCTAAATAAAATAAGGACACTTGCAATAGTTTTCTATCAGTATCCATGTGTTACTTCCCACCATGGATTTTAGAAATATGGACGGATTTCTACAGTCCATGTCCCCACCCAACCCCATCCATGATGTAACCTATTTGTTTTGAATAAGATCAGAGGACTCACAGTGGCATTCATGAGTGGAGTTAAACAAAGATATTGGAGTTAACATGCATCTGGGAAGTGAGAGCATTCTATTCTCACTTTCCTGCATCCGGTATCCGTACCCATGGGTACGGGTACCGGACCTAGATTACGGGTAAGAGTACGGGTCCCATGCCATGATTACGGGTAATGGGTACGGGTCCCAGGTCATGAGTACGGGTACGGTTCCGGGTCCGAAGCCATGGGTACGAGTACGGAAATTAGGATTCGAGTACAGGTACGAGTATGGGTACGGGTACTACAAGTCTGCGACGACGTTGTTGTTGATGATGATGAAGAAGATGACGATGAAGATGATAATCATGATGAAATTGATACTTGTTACTAATAATATATTGTGTGTCGTCACAAGGCGAGAGTAACGCCATGTTGGATTTCACATGGCAGTTTCGTGATTGCGTCGCAAGCTTACAGACAAATCTCCTTCTACGCAAGTGTATACTCCCGGTGGATTAGGTTAGTTCGTGTGATTCGAATCTGCCACTGCGAAATCCAGCATGGCGTTACTCTTAACTTGAGACAAGACACGCTATAATAATACTATTACACGAGTAGTTTATTATTAAAATTGTACCTTGCGCATCCTTATCTGCCACACATCTGTATAATTATCCATATCTGCTTTTGTTGAATTTTCTGCAATTAAAATTTGAAACAACAGTACTGTTTTACTCTACAATGCTGGATGTCTTGTTTTCCTGTACAGACAGGACTATACTTGAAAAGTATTAACTTACCAGTTTTGTTTACTTGCATAGATGTGTAGGTGGGGTGTGCGTGTTTCGTGTGTGGGCTGACGGGGTGTGTTGGGGGGGGGGGGGTGGGTTTGGTCTGTGTTTGTGTTTCAATGTGGTGGTGTTGGTGGATAAGTGTGCATGTGTTGCTTTCAAGAATAACAATAAGCGAGAATAAGCAATAATATTATCACTGATCAAAGCATCGTCCTTAACCTTTTCTCGTAACACGTTTTGCTTTAACAAACCACACTTAGTCCAGCAGACCTTAATCTTATGAAAAACAAGAGGAGAGAAGACGGCTGGCTATCTCATCAAATAGTTAGATCCTTATACCTGTCCCTGGCTGTGTAGTATACCTGACAGACATGGGCAAACCGCACCTGGAATGTTCTGTTTGGAGCCGCGAAGTGCAAGTCCACCACTATTTCCAACCGTAGAGATACTCCAACTAGTCATACCTCCATTTTTTCAGAACCGTACTTTGGAAGATGCAGATAGTGTTGCACTGTTTGGTCTTACTGTAAACAACAAAAACTTGTCATGGAATCTTGTAGTGAACAAGATGGCAAGAATAGCCAGTCTTCTTCTTGTTGCGGCCCCTACCTCGTTCCTTCTCAGTGAGCTACGATATACAAGACTATGATCCGATCCAGGATAGAATATACCAGCTCCGCATGGATTTATTTAACCCACCTCTCGTTCTAAACTTGAAGCTATACAATGAAGAACGGTACTGATCATTTGCGTCTCAGAATAGTATGTTCTATGCGTCTGCGGCGCTTTGTCAGATCCCACCAAGCAGTCAAAATTACAAGATCTAACCTGGTCAGCCACCAGAGATCATTCCTTCCATCCTCAGCTTACCTATGGAATGATCTACCTGGTACAATTTTCTCCAACCAGAATTGGCTGAGCTTCAGGCGGGAGGATTCCAACAATCTTGGCACCAACCCATCAGCGCTATCGCACTGATAGCAGCTGTTAATGCCTTGCATAGTTCAGACTTTATATACAAAATGTATTAGAATGCTATTTAATTAATTACTAATATTCTAATATAGATCATGTTTGAACTATCTGGTTTGTTGCCCAAACCGCTCTGGAACTCAACATGCTCAAAAGAATGTCGTTATGATTAGACAAAGATGCTTGCTTTGGTATTGACTTCTTGTGAGTTATAAAGTAATTAAAGGTCAATTAAAGTTGCAAGATCTGGACAAGAAGCAGGAACATCGGGGATAAATTGAGTATACTCATTTAATAACTTAGGCTTCAATGGACTTGAACTGGAAATCGGGACTGACGTAAATCTACACTAGTTGGATTGTGTTTATTTCTGCATGCAGACAGGGCGTTTTTATTTGATTGAACAATAATCATTATTAAGTGTAAGGAAATTTACCCACGTGTTATAGAGACTTGGCATTCGTCACGTGTATTCAGAAGAGTAAATGTTGGTACAAGAAATGCGATACTTCCTCCCTGAACAACGGGCAATCTACAAACAAAAAAGGCAACATTAAAGGGGGGTAACCCTATCGGTTTAGGATATGGATTCTCTTCAAACTTACATGCAATGTCAAATATTGTCCCCTTTATCAATCTATGTGAGAAAACGGGAACAATTTCAGCATAAATGTGAATAATTAGCATATTAGCAAGCCAATACACTGGTACGCGTGCATTGCATTCTGGTCAGGCATCTCGAAACAACGGCCGAGCGCATGTCCCGGTGGAAACAGGAAGTGTTCGCCTTGGTACTGAAAACCGGCTCGCCCCTGTACACTTTTATACCCTCTATTCATACTGATTAATCTTAAAAACATTACATATCACTGCGCTCATTATCATTCTTGACAAGATAGCCCATGCTGTATTTACTTCGCTTAATTATTTCTTTATTTTTAGCTATATGATGCACATTTTCACATATTTATGATTTTTCTTTGTTTTATTTTTTAACTAATTTTTTAATGGGGGAGGTGCTCTCATAATTTTTTCATATTCCTCATATCATGCTTGACAATATAGGTCATGTTTCCTTATTTATTTCGCCTCTTATGTATTTCTTTATTTTTGTTTTTGTTTTATATCATTATAGCGCCATCTATAGTTTGACATTAGGGGCCTATTTGATGTATTTTTGCGGACGAATTGGTACTGGGGTGAAGTCTTCCGAATCTATTCCGATTTCATTCTATGACTACCCAAAACTCCCGTGTCGTGTAAAATGCGAACAATTTTATACCTGTAAAAACCGCTGTGTTTCATGATTTCTCCGGAAATACATCGACTTGGAGCGTCAAATTTCAGGATAGTAATGAGAAAAATAGTATCTATTATGTGATACCAAAACCTCATCAACAATGAAAAAAATCGGGGGAATGATGCTGTCGATCGGGTTACGGACCTTTAAGGGCTGGGGTATGACCGTTTGGACAGTATTTATTTTGGGACATTAGAGCACATCAGACATATCGAATTGCATTCTGAATACGAAGAATGTCATTCTGATATCAAATAATTTTGATTTTTTGAAATTCGCAATTTAATACACATTTTATGGCAAATCATTAAAATTGATATTTTTGATATTTAACAGTACTTGAAGTAAACTTTATAAATCTGATTATTTATATTAAAGTGTATGTAGTTGGGATGAAAAGCAGACGATCAATTGAAAATTTTGACCTTTCGTATTGAAGATATGTATTTTTTTTCCAAGAACACCAAAAAAAATTAGGTCTTTGGAGGAAAAAATCAATATCTTCAATATTCAATATCTTCAAAGGTCAACATTTTCAATTGATCGTCGGCTTTTCCTCTCAGCTACATACACTTTAGAATATATCATTTCATTTATACAATTTACTTCGAGGACTGTTATATATCAAAATTTGAAAAATATCAAATTTTTATAATTTGTCATAAAATTTGTATTATATTGTGATTTTCAAAAATGAAAATTATTTGATATCAGAAAGACATGCTTCGTATTCAGAATGCAATTCGATAGGTCTGAGGTGCTCTCATGTCCCACAAAAATACTGTCGAAACGCAATAAACGCTCATTTTAGATCCCTTAAATGCGGTGAATATAGATCAATAACTAGTTTATGATCCATTGCTTGAGATTGCAACTATCACAACCGGGAGTGAAATAACTTCCCGCCAGTTAGCTGTTGGACCATCACAATTACACCCAGCTTTGAGAAACTCAGTGGTTCCCTCAGTGAGGAAACTGCCTGCAAGCAGAACAGGTAGTTGTCAAATTGAACCGGATGAACCTGTTTCAAGATCATAGATCAATTAGGTTTGTTAATTACACTGAATAGTATATTTCATCCACATCAAGAATACGAGGTATGATTTCTTTAATACCTTGCGTAATCATTGAAGGACCAGTAGAGAAAGTAGGGAAAATTTGCACATAATCCTACCATAATGAAATGATAATAATAATATAACTCACAGGCCCGTTTCCCGAATACGGAAGCATAATGTTTGATTTAATAGGGATTATGTACGCGTGATAAATCGAACGTAATATCAATCGCCTTTTATATCAATCGCCTTTTCTAATAGGCCCTATGTTTACCATTTACCGTTGAGTAACAATTAGGTACAAGTTTAAGGTTAATAATATTAGACAATTCTTGTGCATCGAGACAAGATTGGTATCTCACTTGAGTACATGTAGCACAGCACATGATGCAGTCATGTCTACAGTAGAATTCACACGACCTTTACAGGACTTAAACCTCATTAAAAGCTATTAAACCAAGATAACACTTTGTTGCAAATTGGGTGCTTGATGATATTTCTAGTGCAATTGACCGCAACCAATATGGTAGTATCAAAGGGTCGTCTACTTCTCATTGTCTAATTGAAATTCTTGATGTTTTCTTCAAAGGTACAGACAAAGGAGGAACTGTAGGAACCCTAGTTGTGACGGACTTCTCCAAGGCATTTGATTGCATCGACCATACTTTAGCTATCCAGAGACTCTACGAGCTTGGTGTCAGAAGCGAGTTACTGCCGTGGATTATAAACTTCCTCACAGCTCGTCGTCAACGGGTGCAGTACCACTCTGCCCTGTCAGAATGGGAAACTCTCTCATGTGGTGTCCCACAGGGCACTAAGCTGGGCCCCATCACATTTCTTGGTGTGATCAACAATGCTTCTGAGGAGTCTCTGACTAAAAGCTTTAAGTATGTCGATGATCTCACCCTTGGAGAGGTTCGTCCTGCTAAACAAGTCAGCCAGATTGGACCCGATGTTCAGGACTTGGATGCTTGGGCAAAAGACCATCATCTCAAGCTCAATCCGAGTAAGTGCAAGGTGATACAGGTTTGTTTCATGAGGGAACCACCTGTCCCTCCTAGTCTTCACATTGCTGGGATTGAGCTTGAGATGGTGTCTGAGACTAAGCTCCTGGGACTGACTGTCCAGTCCAATCTTGGCTGGCAGTCTCAGGTTAACAATATGGTATCAAAAAGCAGTCGAAGGTTGTACATGCTCTCACGTCTCAAACGCTTTGGTGTTCCAACTGGTGACCTAGTCTCTGTTTATATTGGTTATGTTCGCCCAACATGTGAATATGCAGCCCCTGTCTGGCATGGTAGTATTACCAACGACCAGGCACATCAATTAGAGCGCATCCAAAAGAGGGCTTGCCGCATTATCCTTGGTGCTAATTACTCATCCTACACAGATTCCCTTGACCAGTTGGAACTCCAAACCTTGAATGATAGAAGACTACATCTCTGTACACAGTTTGCTCAAAAATGTGTCGAATCTGATAGGTACTCAGAATGGTTTCCACACAATATGAGGACCCACAATATGACCCTTAGACAGTGCAATAAGTATCAGGTCCCCAGAACCAAAACAAAAAGATATGGGAACAGCTCAATACCCTATCTCACTCATCTACTTAATTAGTGCATCTCATTATGTTCATATTCAGCTGGTGTGTTTTAATGATTTTATGACAGCATTTTTATCTTGATGTATTCAATTTGTTTCTTATAATTTGGCTGGTCCAGTTTAAATATGTGCAATATTTTGTTATGTTATTTATTAATTACTGCTTTATAAAATTAAATTCTTTTGAGCATCTGTGGTGTGTGGGGGTGTGTGTATATGGAGGGCTGATAGTTTGGGTGTGGGTGTATGTAAAGTGTGTGTGGAGATATAGGGGTGTGTGTGAGCTGTATGAGTGTGAGTGTGAGATTTTGCCTCAACAAGTGCAATTAATTTCTTTGAGTAATTTTTGGTGTTTTTATGTATATTTTATATGTGTTTTTTATGTCTTTTAATGTAAACAATGCAAATGTAATATTTCATGTAATTTGGCCTACGGGCCACGAATTTGAAATAAATTTAATCTGAATCTGAATCTGAATCTGAATATTCAAGGGTTGGACGAACAAGAGCCAGATATAGAGAACGGCGGATATGGAGTGGGGCATTGTGGAAAGATCTGTGAAGGAAGCCTATAGTTCTACGAGCTTTCTTGCAAATGCTATCAACATGGACTTTCCAGGAGAGATTGTTACTGATCCATATGCCTAGAAATTTAACAGAACTAACTCTTTCAATGGGCTGTTGATTCATATAGAGTTGCATCTGTGGGTAGGGTTCCTTTTTTGTTGATATTATCATGGTCTTGGTTTTGCTGTCATTGGCTGAGAGATGGTTGGAACGGAACCAGTTATGGATAGCATTAATGTCCTCTTGGAAGCCCGTTAAATCAGAATTGCAAGTAAGAGGCTTATAAAGTGTGGTGTCATCTGCATAGAGCACCAAGGCACTGTCCTGGGAGAAATTAGAAAGGCAAAGATCGTTAGCATAGATAAGAAAAAGAAGAGGGCCCAGGACAGAGCCTTGAGGTACTCCAGAGATGACAGGGGCCGGATCAGAAGTAACGCCATGAACCGCTATTACCTGCGTTCTGTTGGAAAGATACGAACGTAACCAGGACATGAGTGGACCAGTGATGCCAACAGATCTGAGTTTTAGCAGCAAAGGACCATGGGGTACTCTGTCGAAAGCCTTTGTAAGATCAAAGAGGGCCACAGCAACATCGTGCCGCTTCTCCAGAGCATTATACCAGTCATGAAGGGCTGTTGTTAAGGCATCAGAGGTTGAGGACTTGGGGAGAAAACCAAATTGCCGGGGAGTGAGAATGTTGTTCTGATTGAGATGTTGGAGGATGTGCTGGTGAATGACTCTTTCCATGAGTTTACTGATGATCGGCTGAAGCGATATAGGACGGTAGTTGGAGGCAGACTGGCGGTCACCCGATTTAAAGATCGGAATCACACGGGAAAGCTTCCACGCGCTTGGGACGCAGCCAGTATGAAGGGATAGATTGAACAGTTGAGCAAGGAGAGGAGAGACAGAAAAGGCTGTGTTCTTCAGCATCACACTGGTGATCCCATCTACACCGGCGGCAGAGTTGTTTTTCAGTTTGCGGATAAGCTTATGGATTTCACCAGTGTAGCAGCTGAAATGAGAAATAGAGGAAACTGTATCATAGTTAGAAATAAAAGAATCAGACACTTCATCTTGGTTGAAACATTCAGAGAAGAAGCAACTAAAGACATTGGCAATGTCACATGGGGTGTTGGCAGTGACATCTTTGTAGTGGATACTGTCCGGAATGGAAGACTGAGAGGACTTGGATTTAACATAACCCCAGAAGCGTTTGCCAGGAGAGTTGTTATCAAGCAGGTTGGAAAAATAATCTTGTTTGGCATACTTAAGCTGATTAGAAAGTTTGTTTCTAACCTCTTTATACTTCTTATAATCATTAGTCTTCTTGGACTTTTTCCACTGATTGAACAATCTGTGCTTCTTTCTAATGAGTTTACGAAGCTCTGAATTCAGCCACGGAGAGTCATTGGTCTTACATTTAACAGACTTTTGAGGAATATAAATACACATGGTCTGCATAAAGGCTCCATGGAAACTTGTCCAAGCTTGGTCTACATCATCATATTCATTGAATTGGAAATTAAGCAGCTCCCTATTGGCTGCCTCCCAATCTGCTTTGCTGTATTGCCAGATTGGTCGACTAACAGCCTTGGTTGGGGTAGGCTGAAGGTTAATAGAACACTGAATGACAGTATGATGACAAGCACCAAGGGGAGACAAGTGAGTAATATTGCTGATCAAGTTAGCATCATTAGTATAAATATGGTCAAGAAGAGATTCAGAGGTTGGACCAAAGAATGTTGGCTGGGATATATGCTGTTTCAAACCATAGCTGTGCTGGAGATCAGATAACTCATCAAACAGATAATGGGATGAGTCAAACAGGTTAACGTTAAAGTCCCCAAAGACAATTAATTTAGAGTCCATGGGGATAGAGCGGAGAGCTTGAGCAATACTGGAACTAAGTTGAGGAAGTGTGTTAGTGTTCCGATATGGGGGGCGATAGTACAAGCATAACATCAGATTACATTTGGCAAACTTGCATTCAACCCAAACACTTTCACAATCAGGAGTGGAAAAATTATTACAAATCCTGGGCTTAAGGGAGTTGTGGATAAACATACATACGCCACCACCACGGGTAGCACGGTCATTTCTAAGCATACAATATTCATTACTTATACAGAGTTCAGAGTCAGTAATATTTGCACTGAGCCAAGATTCAGTAATGCCTATAATGGCAGGTTTAGAGTTCATAGTGTTTATCAAGCAATTTAGTTCATCAATTTTGTTAACAATACTTCCTGCATTCAGCAGAAGCAAAGATTGATCATATTGATCACTGAAAGAACTAATGGTTGCACTTGAGCTAGAGTCAGTAGTATTTATGGATGCATTATTTGATGTCATAGAGTCATCAGCATAAGGTAACAGTTTTGTAGTACATGGAGAACACATACTACTAGGAACCGGAAGATTCTGTTGACGAATTAGGTGAAGAGGTAGCATGGAACACTTCAGATGCAAAGGTTCTTGGCAGGAAGAGCATGTGGATCTGCGATGGTCCCGACGAATCGATCTTTCACAATTTGCGCAGGTAGCTGGCTTACTTGATGGGCCAGGGTTGGGTTGGATATCACCACTGACCAGGATCTGTCTAGTAGATGTTGAATTTGGGTAATAGACAACAGGTCTTGAAAAGTGACGATGATGGGTTGATACATGTTCAGCAGAGTTATTAAACACCGAAGGCAATGGATATATGCCATCGCTAGTAGTACTTGTACTACTGTATACAGTCAGTACCAACAGCAGGCAAGAAGAAATCATTGTTGACACTTGATGTGATACTTCAAAGTACTAAAGTCAGTGAACTCCTATTATATGAAACTAGTCAAGTGGATATTGATCAGGGCTCACACAGATATATCCATCCCAATCAATAAGTAGACTAGTGGTATAGCACAGTGTGGAGTGCATGTAGAATATACCATAACACAAAATCAGTTTTGATGATGAAAAGTTGATATCAAAGTTAATGAAGAAACAAATAATAATACACACCAGAAAGCATATCAAAAAGTTCCATGAGCTCCAATTAATAGGTTGTTCCAGAAATACCCCATACAGTTGGTGATAAATGGAGATATCAAATAGATTTATCAGGAGCTGAAACAGAGGTGTGCACTGCAGGCAGCTAGTTTAAGTCCCTAAAGACAATAAAAGTTTAAGACAATAAAAGTAATTGAATAAAAGTAATTGAATGCAACATTATCTTGCATAATTATAACGGCTCACTTTAATACTGAACAATTCTGATTTTGGAATCTACCAGTTTATTGATAGCGAAGCCCGAAAATTCGACTATGAACTTTGAATTGTAAGCAGAATTTTACCCCTGGACTTTGCTCTCTAAAACACACTGTCAAGCATACTTGTTTATCAGTCCATTAACCACAAGTACTAAGCATGGACGCGCTAGATGTTTGATGAGAGATTAACTTTCGCGTCAACACAAAAGCGCCGCAAATACCACAGACAGTTGTTTACGGTGCAGATAATGGTAATGGCGCGGGCCCAGACGATTTAAACCATAGCGAGGTATGGGCGACCAATCACAAGGCAGATCCATTTAAAGATGCATTACATCATGGCCAATTTGAGTTAGGTTAGTGTTAAAAATCTTAACCGCAAGGCAATGTCAGTAGTCCACTTGGGAAGCTAACAAACAGAGGGAGTAGGGTGACTGATCAGATGTGAAAATCTATCAATTGTGCACACATTAATTAAATCAGAGTTTTCAGCTTAAATACAATATCCAGAGTATGCAAAATGGGCAAGTGGACTACGGGGTAGTCTAGTGTAATGAGCAATGAGCTGGTATTATAGTTTCAGTTGGGTGAACGATTATAAAGCAAACGCAAGGTATACAATAATGTGTGGGCTTTGTTTACGAAATGAGACAATGGTCTGCTTATTGTTAACCAGCATTCTTGAAAATGAGAACCATGTATGGTTGCAGACTTGACACGGTTTGAAAATAATTTCTTCATATTTTTTGGTGTTATTTGTCGTTTACATATCCTTCCTAAAACACCAAAGTGCGACTATTTCCAAACACCTAAAAAAAAAAAAAAAATTTAGGACATGTTACAAAACTATATTTTCTAGAATTTCAGAGAATACTTTAAATATTGGCCGGTTGTTTTTCACACAGTGACGTTAAATAGGCAATGTCCTATTACCTATAACATACACTAAAACACCAAAGTGCGACTATTTCCAAACACCTAAATTAGCTAAAAATTTAGGACATGTTACAAAACTATATTTTCTAGAATTTCAGAGAATACTTTAAATGTAGCTTGTACCGGTTTTTTTTTTGGCATCCTTCAGAACAGAGCGGTCCGTTACCAATATAGCTCCATATTTTCGGTCAAATCTCCATCCAATTAACACGGGGAGTTGGCTAGCTATGAGCTAGCTATGCCTTGCCCTCACTCATATTCTACGAAAGTGCGACTATTTCTGAACATCTAACCTAGCTGTAATTTTAGGTCATGTTAGAGAAATACATTTGCTAGAAGTTTGGAGAATACTTTAAATATTGGCCGGTTATTTTTCACACAGTGATGTTAACTAGGCAAATGCAATATACTTCTAACATACACTATTTGTAAGGTCACGCGTCAATTGTGAGAGCACTGTGTATTGTGTATAGGAAAACGGACAGGGACGTAACTGCAGTATGATCTACGTACGCCCTAACACCAAACGTAACTTGCAGCAAGGTAATAATACCTTCTATAAAAAATGCAGTCGACATCAGTTGACTAACAGCCAGTTGATCTTGATCCATGCATAGCGGACCAGCAAGTAATAGCGGTAGAGTGAAACCAGAACCAAAAACGTCAAAAATGCTGAAATAGAACGATACAAATAATTTTAGCACAAAATCTTTTAAACAGCCCTGAGATTGTAAAATAAATTAACCGTCTGGCCTATTTCTGGTTGTGACCTTTCAATGAGTAAGTTCTTAAACATGCTCTACCTGCAGGACACGGTTCTTCAACTCCAATGTACTTGTACTTAAGGGGTGGCCCTATAGGAATAAAGACCAAACAAACTTATTCGTGTTTATGCCATAATATGGTAGTGTTTCAACCCTTTCACTACTTCAGCTGTGTAAAACGTGCACAGATTCCCGCAGTGGTTCTTTTAATTTTAGAAAATACATTAAAAACCGCTTTGAACTTTTCGTGCTGATCGTACTATAAATAGGCATATCATCTCAAAAATAATCGCAGCAGAAACACGTTATTTAATGTTTCTACATGAATGAGCTTTATTAAAGCATAAAAACGGAATTGAAATCGGCCAACAGGCAGTGTTGTAGTCGAGTCCTCGTCATCCGAGTCCGAGTCCGAGTCGTTGGTGTCCGAGTCCAAGTCCGAGTCCGAGTCCCTGCCAATTTCTGATGTCCGAGTCCGAGTCCGAGTCCTCAATGTTCGAGTCCGAGTCCGAGTCCTTCATGATGCAGTCATGTCTACAGTAGAATTCACCTCGACCTTTGCAGGACTTAAACCCCATTAAAAGCTATTAAACCAAGATAACACTCATTGAAACAGCTCAACTGATTAAATCGGATCTCCTCTGGCTGTGCACATGTGTCTGTTTTATATGTGCGGTATCGCAATGAGCTGCTATAATACAGCTTCAGTTGGGTAACCGATTATAAAGGAAACGCAAGGAAACAATGGTATGTGGACATTGTTCACGAAATGAGACAATGGCCTGCTTTTTGTTAACCAGCATTCTTGAAAATGAGCAACATAATGATTATTGACTTAACACGGTTTGGAAATAATTTCTTCATATTTTTTGTGTTATCTGTCGTTTACATATCCTTCCTAAAACACAAAAGTGCGACTATTTCCAAACACCTAAATTAGCTAAAAATTTAGGACATGTTACAAAACTATATTTTCTAGAATTTCATATAATACTTTAAATGTAGCTTGTACCGTTTTTTGTGGCATCCTTCAAAACTAAGCGGTCCGTTACCAATATAGCTCCATATTTTCGGTCAAATCTCCATTCAATTAACACGGGGAGTTGGCTAGCTATGAGCTAGCTATGCCTTGCCCTCACTCATATTCTACGAAAGTGCGACTATTTCTGAACATCTAACCTAGCTGTAATTTTAGGTCATGTTAGAGAAACATATTTGCTAGAAGTTTGGAGAATACTTTAAATATTGGCCGGTTATTTTTCACACAGTGATGTTAACTAGGCAAATGCAATATACTTCTAACATACACTATTTGTAAAGGTCGCGCGTCAATGGTGAAAGCACTGTGTATTGTGTACAGGAAAACGGACAGTAACTGCAGTATGTATGTACCAAATTCAAACCCCGGGGTTTTCACCAATACTTTATCAACGTATAGCATATACTTAACCAGAATTTTAGTTCTATATTATTTTCTTGTAAATACATTATTTGCTAGTCCCACATAGCATGCCTAGTATTGTTTTGGGGCTGTGCACTAATTATCATGAGCCTGGGGAGGGGTGAAATTGCAAAAAAAATGCTTATCCCTCCTCGGCCCGCCTGCGAAAAAAGGACTCGAGTCCGGACTCGAGTACGAGTCCGAGTCCCGAGTCCTCCAACACTGCCAACAGGATTTAGATTCTCCCGTGTATACACGTGTAACAATACACAGGACAATATTATTGTCCAACCGTCAATAAAATCAAAATAGATAGATCTCTTCAATATTTTGCTCAATGGTAGCTATTGCTCAATAACATTTATCGTGTATGAGCCGAATGAAGCAGATATGATATAGGAAATGCTGTATTCCTTACTTAAATACCTACCTGAAAACCAAGGACAATAGCAAGGTACCAATGTGGCCGTTCATCAACATCAAAAATTACGATCTTCTTTTTTCTCATATTTTGCCTCCCATCACCATTTTCACATTGAACCTCCTCATTAGTATCAACAATTTGTATCGAATTGTCTACCTGCGCAGCCATAGAATTACTCGTTAACCGTTATCTAGTTGAATTCAAAATAGCTAGAAAATGAACAATATAATAAATTTAATACGATTATTATATAGGAGCTTATAGGCCCCATTCAAACACAATCACATCTCGTACACCAATAAGAACCGTTTTTACCTATGATCGACTGAGAGGTCGACTGACCGCTATGGAACTCCCGGTTGAGGGTATATACACACACCCCGACGCCTTCACGATGTTCACGAAGTCAAATACCCTGCCAATAAATCTGACATCTACATTGTTTTATTGTGTGATAGGATGATGGTAGTGTGATGGAGTGATAGGTAGTAAGCACGCCCACAATGATATCATAGTAGTACGGTGTACTATGACCGCCTATTTGCCCAACATGAATATTTTTGACACACAGTGATTTTCTGTAAATTTGATATATAAACAATCCAACACGATGCAATAATTGATCTAGAAATTATTTTATATCATAGTGCACTTATGTCCACGGCAAATTCACCGGGACCTTTCCAGCCATAAACCCGCTTAGTGAAGATTAAACCGAAATATGCAGTACTAAACCATTATAGTAATCGATTGTCCAACGTAAATTTATAACCACGTGCTAATATAGGCTCCAATGAGCGATCGAATTGTCCGCAACGGTCGACTAATCCAATCGATAATGACGCTATTGACATGTACGGGCGGAGCTCCACTGACTGAGTTTTGGGATATTTTTCACTGGTTTGCTGTCATTTACTCATCAAGACGGTCCACCGTTATTATAAAGACTATGCTAATGATTGTAAATACGACCATGCCAGGGTAGTCCATACAGGACCAACGCAATATTTAGCACTACAATCAACGCCGTCAGGCGTTGGTCCTTATAAATTCGTTGGCTACCCCCAGCAGCGCACTCGAATTACCATAAGCAGTGACCTGAACCAACTCAGTTAATGACAACGTAATAACTCCAAATATGGTTGGTAACCCCGCCCATCATTTAACCGCATCTGTTATGTAACTGGGACTGGTCATCTCAATCGATTGATTTTGAGATTGCATGCACAGTTGCATGGATCAAAACACTTCACACTTTTGAAGTAGCTGGGTTTCGATAGACCAGTGTTGGCCTAAATCGTGATATCATATTGATTTATTTTGTAAAATCAGTGTTATGTATTTGTCTGGCTCTATTTTGGAAATGTGCATCATTTTGGAAATAAGCATCAAGCGGCAAGTTGGAACTCCGTGACCCTCAAAAAAGACCCTCAAACACCCTACATACTCATAGTCATATAGGGGGCAAAAATTAAACATGCTCCAAATTCACAAAAAACATGTCAAATTGTTTGTCTGGGTCTAAGGATCACAGTGTAAAATATTTGCATGTAGGACACATAGTTACCAAGTTTTGAGGCTCGACAGGTCCAAGGTCAATTTGCATGCTAGGGGTGAAAAATTAAAAGTTACTCCAATTTTCGGAAAAATGGATGCAAACTGTTCTTCAAGTTCAAGGATTCTTAGATTAATCACTCAATCGTTGGTTCATTCAACCAATCAATAAAGTATTCAACAAACAATCAAGAAAACAATCAGAATCATTTAATGAATTGATTAATCAATTAATTGATATGGTCATCCTATCAATCAATATAATATAATAATATAATAGAATCACAATAACTTATTAGATTGATATGAATTAATAGTCAGTCAATCATTAAACTACTCATCATATCAATTAATAATCATTCGTTTGATCAATCGATCAATTATGATTATTAACAAATTACATGATCGTAGTGTCGTAATTAATGTACTGTATCTTGGTGTTAAAATATCAATCAAGTAATCGAGTCAAGCAACCACTCAATTTATAATCAGTCTCTCAATTGGTAGGTCTTCATGGTCTTACACTAGGATCCACAACATTCTCATCTAATAAGGACACAATTCTTTAACCCCAATACATTTGTATATTCATTGAATGACCTTTGAAAATATGGGTACAAAAACTCATACTCTGCAACTTGAGGTCAAATTTTCACTATTGAATATTTAATTGAGGTTATTGAACTATGTCATTGGGATGAAAATCATGGTATTATACCCCCTAAAGTAAATAAATGAGTGAAACCCAAAGTTTTTAAGAAGCGTGTGTCCTCCAATTCTATATTTTTCTTAAATATGTTAAACGAATCACAATTAATAGAGGTTGTGCATATGACGTATACCGTAAATATGGCGGACTACTCAAATCCATTAAACAAAAGCATGATTGCAATCTACCGAGACAGTTCGTCTCACACACATAACAAATGCACTACGATCAAATAGGTTGATGACAATTTTAACATTTGATTGAATGTACTGCACTCATGACTGCCCAATGATTACGGTGAAGAACATCGGTTCAAATCCTTTGTTTGTAGCCAATCAATAATTTCAAGCACAACCTCTACAAAAATAATAACGAATCGTGGTTAACCAGGACAATATTAAATGTATTGATGACAAAAGGAACTGATTGTGTGCAACCTACAGGTCAGTGAACTGAGGATAAGAAGAAAACCGAGTATTATAATAGCATTAACACATATGCAACTAAAGAGGATTAATAATCAATTTTGTTACGCAATACTTGTGTCAATACCAAGCTAGAATCTAGTGTTCTGGTAGCAGGTAGGCAAGCCACACCTACTGACAGCTATTGATGATATTCAGTCAATCGGATTGGCTTAATATCATTAGTAGCTGTCAGTAGGCGTGGTTAATCAGTTTGACATTTCCCCCGACTTTCCGGGAAGGATTTGTCGAATGTAGAAGGACCCACGCCTGACGGCGTGGACTATCGTACTAAATGGAGCGTGGTCCTCCTTGAAGGACTATGCCAGGGCGGCCCGGTGAAGCAAAATGTGTATTGGAATAACATGGGAGTTTGGATATAGATGGTATATTTCTTTCTCATACAAATGTATGGTCTCCCGTTATTAAAGCTTGTACCGGATTGAAAATTCAGATATTTTGAAAAGAATAAGTAATTGAAACAGAGAAAGTACTAAAATCATAGCTTTTATACTTTTACATATATGACGCTAACTAGTTCATCTCCTATAGCTACAACACAGCGCTACCAGTAGGGTTCTATTGTCTATTGTGAGTGTTTACTTCGAGGACTGTTAAATGTGAAAATATCCATTGTTAATATTTTGCATAAAATTTGTATAATATCGCTAATTTCAAAAATCAATTAATTAATTAATTAATCAATTAAATTATTTGATATCAGAAGCACATTCGTCGTGTGCAGAATGCAATTTGATATGCTTTATGTGCTCTCAGGTCCCACAAAAAATACCGTGCAAACGTTGCTATCCGATCCCTTAACACTACCCGAACACAGGAAATAGCATGTGATGAAAGCGGATCATATCTTCTTTTGTGTGCCAAAAATGATTAACGTTGGAACGATTGTCGGTCATAGTACACCGTAGTACAGCAGTGAAACGAATCTGACACGCCAACCAGGGATAAAGACAAAAGGATAAGCATCCTATCAGTAGCGTAGCCAGCGGGGGGGGGGACAGTGTGCCCCCTGACAAAAAATGAAAGAAAAAAGTGCCCCTAGTGACAAAAAATAAAAGGGAAAATCAGGAGGGCAAAGGAAAAGAAAAGGGGCAAGGGGCCCTTTTGTACCGAAATTTAGCCCGAAAATACACAATTTTTCCGCGCTACGCGCGCATATTGCAAAGATTAACCCCTTTCCATCCTGATAATGGGCGAAATAGTTTAAAATACCAATTTTTTTCACGTTACGCGCGCACATCGTCCCAATAAAGCCTTTTGTCTCTATGTATTGTATGATGCAACTGTATTTTTTTTCGTCTGTGCCCCAAAATTTTTATTTTGTCCCCCCCCCGACCAAAAAAGCTGGCTACGCCCCTGCATCCTAGGTTACATAACCAAACCGGAAGATGTAGCCTAGGTCTAGACAATAGGCGCCATATTGCAGGAGGGTTAGAGTTCATAGAAGAAACGTTAAAGGTTAGTAGATTTAGGTCACCCAGGCACATCACTAATGTGTTTCACGAGTTGCCGACAGGTAAAAACATTGATTTCTTAAAATTCTCCCGATTTTCAATTACTAAATATAAGTATAGTACTTAACAAACCTCTTTGGTGAATCTATGCAATATGACGGTAATTTTTGAAACATCTATGAATCAATTTTAAACATCTTCATGTTTTTTTGCGCATGGTCAAAGCATGCTCTTACGCTATCCACAGACTATCCGGTGGAAATTTCAAAGCAACGATCATGCGGTAATATTTACAAAATGGCGAATGATGTATCCTAGGTCGAACAATAGCGTGACGTAGTTTCCGGCATTGTTCCTATGCACTTTCACCCTCCTGCGCCAACTCAGCTACTGGGTTATTATGCAGCATTCACTGTATGGATGGACGGCATTTACTAACAATGACGTTCTGTGATTTTGTTTAACATATGAAACTACCGGTAAAACTTATTCGCTGTCGTAGTGCACGTTAGTAACCATTGGTTACTGCTCCAAGCCTGGGCTCATACACCTGTTCCGAATTTTGATATGCCATAGGCTTTGTGTTGTGATCATTTCGATCAGTGGTTCGTAACAAAGAAAGCGTGATCCAGTTGGCCTAGCAACGGTCATATTGTAACGTGCACTACGACAGCGAATTAAGGTAAGTTTATTTTCTTTCTTTCTTTCTTTCTTTCTTTCTTTCTTTCTTTTTTTTTCTTTCTTGTTTGTTTGTTTGTTTTATTTCTTCTTTTACCTGGGTTACTCATTCAGTGGATGTTTTAAGGTATTCTCTGTTCTTCCAATTGGCCCTTATTTCTTTCTTTCTTTCTTTCTTTCTTTCTTTCTTTCTTTCTTTCTTTCTTTCTCAAGAATGGCTAATTTTGATTAAAAAGGTTGCCCACATCAATGTTGAAAACATTACAGATTTATTTCTGAAAATTAATTGTTTTATTTTTGATCTTATAATTTAATCAATATCAATATGCTTGCAGCATGGACTGTAGAAATAAATAGTGCAAATAGTACAGATGGGTATCGCGTCTTTTGCAATAAAACTGATACATGTTCAGAATAGCCTTTATGGGATTTGGGATTTGGCTGCCATCTTGGATCTCAGGAACAAATTGAGGTGTCCCGTGGGCTAATTATACTTCTTTCATCCAAAGTAAAATACATGGATTGAAGTTTTAGAAGTTATATATTATGACCATACTGACACATGGACTCATTGTGTTATTTCATCATTTTTTTGGGTCACATGGGACTATGGACTTCAACATGCATGGAACTTCATGATGGGAGCCATCCTTTTTTTTTTTTTTTGCGTTTCTCGCGCTATTTGCGATGAGTTTTGGCCTACTTATTCCTCACAGCGTTGCAGAAAATAATCGTGCTCTCTATGTAATCGGGAAACTACAGAGGCGATAGTGTACATTTAAATTTGTAATTATTACTTCATTTTGATATTCAAACAGTGCTATAAAGTCGTTTTAATAAGGATTGAGTTTGTATTAAAAGAAATAATTGTTATACGACTTGGATGAACTAGAATTACTTGTATTCAAATCCGAAAATTGCAACAGATTTTTTTCATTTCTTTAAGATTTAGCGGTATTGCCAGATTTTACGTACAGTTTGGCTACATTAAGGGCTGGGGTATGAACGTTTGGACAGTATTTATTGTGGGACATTAGAGCACATCAGACATATCGAATTGCATTCTGAATACGAAGAATGTCATTCTGATATCAAATAATTTTGATTTTTGAAATTCGCAATTTAATACACATTTTATGGCAAATCATTAAAAATTGATATTTTTGATATTTAACAGTACTTGAAGTAAACTTTACAAATCTGATGATTTATACTTAAAGTGTGTGTAGGTGGGATGAAAAGCCGACGATCAATTGAAAATTTTGACCTTTCGTATTGAAGATATGGATTTTTTCCCCAAAACACCAAAAAAATTAG
The DNA here is from genome assembly GCF_039555335.1 of Amphiura filiformis. Lineage (NCBI taxonomy): Eukaryota > Metazoa > Echinodermata > Ophiuroidea > Amphilepidida > Amphiuridae > Amphiura > Amphiura filiformis. The sequence continues at coordinate 52,565,795 of NC_092644.1, read as the reverse complement.
GTCTTTTTGGGAAAAAAAATCTTCAATATGAAAGGTCAAAATTTTCAATTGACCGTCGGCTTTTCCTCCCTGCTACATACACTTTAAGAATATGTCATTAGATTTATATAATTTACCATATAAGGGACATTAACCCCAGATAAGGCGGAAATGACACACTTATGCTCGACTCGTCCACGCTTTTGTTACATCTCATTTGGACTGCAACAACTCTCTTTTGTATGGTTTACCCGACAACCTCCTGTCATCACTTCAGAGAATTCAAAATTCTGCTGCCCGTCTCATTACAGGTACTAAGCGCTATGAACATATCTCTCCTATTTTAGACGAACTTCATTGGTTGACTGTTGAGAAAAGAATCCATTTCAAGATCCTTCTGCTAACATACAAAGCCCTGAATGGACATGCACCCAAATACATCTGCAACCTCATATCATTATCCACTAACAGATCTCTCCGTTCCGCTCACCAGCTCGCTTTAAAACCCGGACCGCTTGTCAAAACATCTTCCTATGGTGATCGGGCCTTTGCAGTGGCGGCACCCTTCCTCTGGAACAATATCCCTTTCACCATCCGTTCTGCTGTCTCCATTGATCAATTCAAGACCAAGCTCAAAACTTTCTTGTTCAATTAATTGACTCTGTATTTATTGCTTATCATGTTCATGTCATTTTGTAGTAGTGTAAGTTGTAGTGTAAGTTGCAGCTAGCGCTTAGGAACCTTTGTATTTTGCGCTTTAAAAATGTTGTTAATTATTACTTCGAGGACTGTTATATATCAAAAGTTTGAAAAATATCAAATTTTTATAATTTGTCATAAAATTTGTATTATATTGTGATTTTCAAAAAATGAAAAATATTTGATATCAGAAAGACATGCTTCGTATTCAGAATGCAATTCGATAGGTCTGAGGTGCTCTCATGTCCCACACAAAATACTGTCGAAACGCAATAAACGCTCATTTTAGATCCCTTAATAGCCTCATTATAGTTTTATCGATACTGGCAAAATACTTGCTTGTATGTGCTTGCTGTTTTATCTGAATTTATAGCGTATATGATATGTTAATGATACGATATAAGAGGTAGATACCTTATCACAATATATTACTGTTCAAATATTTATAATATGTTAGGCCAAGTAAAATAAAAAACATGTTTCACGTCCGGGGTTTGATTATTAAGTTCATGTTAATTTTATGGAGAAACCCCACTTATAATTCTTTTGTGTCAGTTCTTTGATGTTTAATGCACGATAAAGCATATGCACAAACATGGCAAAAGTGGCCCAACACGTTTTCTGGACGATTTAATTATTTAATTAATCGGACATAACTGTTGAACCCAAGCTAGTAAAGAAACCAACTAAACGTCTTCTTTTAGCCAAGATATTACTGATTGTATTGCATATAACATTTGTTCCATAACTCTTTTAGCTTTTTCCTGAGAAATGCAAATTGTATAAATTTTGTTGTTACACCCTGTATAAGCAAGGCTATAGAGCGCATCCCTAGACATATTTTTTGAAAAATAAAAATAAAATTGAAGAAACCTCAAAAAAGGAAGCGGGAAGGGACTTGAAACATGTTTATTTTTTATTTGGCCTTATACGTTTATGAACATTAAGAAATAGATGTATAGAGGATGTTACGCTTATGAACATGATTTTCAACATTGTTAACAATTGCTAGTATGTCAACAAATGAAAGTTATGTAATTTGTTTAAATTCTTCAATACTAAATTCTTGTGGATGTCATCAAATTGTAAATCTCTAGTCAAATTTTCGATTGTATCAAAGGCGTTAACTTCATGTACAAAACATTAACGCTCCTTTCTTGTAAACATTGTATACCCATAGCTACTTTAATGAACAATAAATGTTCTGTAATTGTTCTTTATCCTTCATTTCTATTAAACTTCCAGTGTATTAGCAAGTCAAGTAGATGTATATGTTATTAGTTTGTAAACACTTTTTTTCATAAACATCATAGTAGGATACCCAAAGCTACTTATTATGCTAACAATGAACGTTCATTGACTGCTAGGCTAAGTGAACGTTACAGGATAATATGTATTCAAATTCTGCCTGAAGGTTCCTGCTTAAATCGTGTTCAAGAATCAATTAAGATTTATTTGGCCCCACCTATTTCCAGTAAATTGGCTGTCCAGTGTATTTTTACTACGTGCCCGACTGCCCGACATTATCAATTGGTACACAATAGCTCACCAATCTGAAAGCCTGTTTTAATCACATGGTCAGAATCAAATAGTCAAAATGATTCGGACAAATCTACACTGTCAATACACTATACAGTCTCATTGCAAGATCATAGTCCTTGTCATTTGATGCACGTAAAAACACACTCATTATGATCGATGCGAATTATAGAAACAGTTCAAACAATAAAATAACTACACCTTTATCTTGACACTTGCTCATTTGCTCGCCCTATTCCTTTTTAAAGGAATTTTTATTGATATTTAGTATATCAATCACCATGATTAACTGCACATGTCACGTGAGTTTCAAGGCAGTCAGGTATTCCATTCGAACAAACCATTAACAACAAAAATTGGTAAAAAAGCAAATTGTGTGTGTAGTTTGCTTTTGATCTTGTATTGTTTGTCTCTGTTTATATTTGCAGATCTGGTTAATTAATTATAAATTAGTTACACAGCATTACTCGTCTTGCTTCACATTAATACACCTCGTCGTTATTTATGATCCCAAAGTACTCACAGAGACTATTGACTTGACACATGGAAACTTCGCCAGTTAATGCACGAGGGTTTCTCGTTGTATTTTCTCGCTTCGTCTTAACCTTCCTGAACGCGGGAGTCTATAAATCTTTAGGTGTTTTCTACAACTCTTTCATCACTGACCTCAATTCTACATCTACAATCGTTGGGCTCAGTTGTAGCTTGTTTGCTGGAGTGGGAAATATATTAGGTATGTAAAAGTAGGCGTCAAAAAAGTCCTAAATTTTAATAACATGTTAGTGTAAATTCACATGACCAAAAGCCAGTCAGACAAAGAGCACTTCGCGTAGGTGCTGCGCTGTGCATGTATGCCATTCTACATGTCTATATCTACCCATGAATATAGTATGAGTCTCGCCGCTTAAAGGGGTATTCAGTGATTTACTTATCTGGAGAATTATCATCCAAATTGCAGATTTGGGCATCTCTGTTAGTGTCGTAGATGTGCTAAGATAGCATGTTAGTGGTTTAACCAAAAGCAAACTTATCTCCCGCGTGTTCAATTAACTTTTGCGTTTTTGTGTCCGCTTTATTTGGTCTGCTTAACCACGCACGCGATATATTGTTTTGTTTTGTTTTGTTTCATTTTTTTGGCATCACTTGATAAAGGACCATTGGTCCGAAGCGTTGTGTGTTTATATTAAACCATTGTGTGTTTTATACAACAGACTGGTACTGTTTTTACTTACTTTAATTTGAATATACAGTACTACGCAAAACCTTTTTTAAACTTTTTTACAACATTTTACTGATACTTAGACTATCTTTTGAATAATGTGCTCAATCCCTAAAGGGAGTAAAAATTCAAAGAACATACTCGTACCTTCCAGAATAGGTAGTTGTTACTTTGAGTTTCATGCCTAAAAAGGCACTCGTCAAACGACACGATGAAATGTTTTGGAAAGACTATCATCTCAAAAGCATTTCACCGTGTCGTAAGTAAGAAGTCGATATAATTTGCAATAACTTTACAGGAGCAAAATATAATCATGGATTTTACTGGAGAAATCTATGATCGGCCTCACCCCATGGTAGGCATAATATTTGATGGGCGGTCCTACCCATGGGTAAGGTGATGGGGTAAATTATTTATTACTATATGAGCATAAAGGATGGACCTACGCTTATCTTAGTCAGTTGCTATAGGCCTGAATTCAAAAGCTCAAAAATAAAACGCTGAAGATCCATTTTCGATTTTTCGATTACATGTTCCGCCGAACATTTTTCGCGCATGTAATTCTAATTAGGTTTAAGGGGTACTACACCCTCGATAAATTTGTGTCTATTTTTGCATTTTCTCAGAAACTAATAACAGTGGTAACAAAAGTTATGTATATTATAGGGGCAAGGAATCCGATTACTACACAGGAATTTCAGTGACCCAAGACAAGCGGTTTGTTATTTATGATCAGAACTAAGGTACCGCCAGGATGTACCTCATTTCCTATCATATATATATACTGAACCGCTTGTCTTGAGTCACTGAAATTTCAGTGTAGTAATTGGATTCATTGCCCCAATAATATACACAACTTTTGTTACCAGTGTGTAATTATTTTTTGAGAAAAATGCAAAAATAGTCACAAATTTACCACATGGGTGTATGGGAGTATTAGGATAATTTGTTTGAATATTTCAGATATTTGGATATTCTAGATAATTATCAAGGCTAATTCGGATAATTTTGGTATTGTAAATCATTCAGATATTATTAGGCCTAAAATTATGTACTAGGATTATGAACTAAGACAGCATGCATAAAAGCACCCATTGCCATTTCAACAATAAATCCTGTTAATCCTGTTAAAATTGATTCGGCGAAATAGAAATAGATGGAAATCAATTAGTCGTGTGCAGTAAGTGTTTTTATTCAAATGGGTGTAACTCGGGTTTGCTATGAGCAAATATAACAATTCTTTTTTTATCCAAACGTTGAAATTCTGTTCTCTTCTATGACATCCCTCAAAATTTGAGTTTACTTCTTTTTGAATCAGTTTGTAGGTGCATTTCAAACGACGGGTTGCACTTTCCCCAGACTGAATGAAAAAGGTGGCGGGAAGAAGGACTCCTGGCTGCCACTTTGTATACGCTCCTGTCATGGCCCTATTTAACCTTTCAAACATTTTCAATACCTTGGTTTATTGTAATACTATGTATACTTTCTGTCATCTGGGATTTGTTTAAATCATGATTAATTAAAACTGGTCAACCAGAAAAACTCCCTTTTGGTTAGATGGAATCACCAACGTTGCGGCCAAAACAGTCGCGGGCGTTAAAGTTAATCTGTCACATGGTTGGGATCGGGTCATCAAGCAACTTCCTCGTCGATTGACCTCAGATGACCCTAAATCACCCACCCAGCTGAAGGTCAAAGGTGATTCCATCTAACCAAAAGTGAGTTTTTCTTGTTGACCAGATTTAATTAATCATGACTTGGTTTATTATCCTTTCTGAATGAGTAGACAGTTAGCAGCCTGGACAACCGATTCTTTTGTTCTGCAAGACTCACTCAGTCATTTAATGAGGCAATACAAACGATCGAATTTGGTGTTGAAATGAGCTAAATTTTGAGTTACAACTTTTCAATGTAAAATTTATTTTCTCGGCCAAATAAAAAGCAATCATTTTCATTTTTTCAGTAAATGTCAGGTCAAATTGTAGTGCTTGATACTGTATTTTTTTTTCAAATCCTAGTGTTAAACTTAGGCGTGAAATTCAGTCATTTCGTGTAAGATTTTCGATTTTGATAGGCTTAAACTCTGCCCGCGAGCCTTTTTTTGGATCAACCTTTTAGCTTTTCAAAGTAATATAGTTCGCTAATGAAGGATTTTCCCCAACTTTCTAACGCACATCACCGTGAGCGATATATCATAGTTTTGTCAGAATTTCCGTTTTGATTTCATCATTTTTTATTCCCGCCTGAAAAATTTCAAAATCAACGCGTGAAATATAAAGCTAATACTAGCATTGTGGATCGATATCCCTGGGTTTAATAGGAATACCGGCATGGGTACAGTGTTGCCAGAACATCAATATAGCAACGAAATTCCCAGACCTAATAGCGCTCCTACTGATCACAGCCGCGTAGCTGGGATTTTTTCCAAGGGGGGGGGGGGGAAGCCTGTATGGGGCGGTGGCCCAAATCCACCAAATTTCCCTGCACTTGGGGGAGGGGCGGGGCCCAAAATAGACAATTTTGCCAGGCTTATTGAATATAATCGTATATGGTATTGCATATAGTATGGATTCTCCATCTCTCTTCCCCTCTTCACCCTCTGTCAGGTTTTTGTTTTTTAACAAAAACCTGTTCAAGCAATTATTTAAAATTGCTTACCTAAAAACAGAATAACTTGGATGTTAATACTTGACGTAGTGTTTCAATTGTCACGAAGGTGACTGGGTATGGTGCCTTTTGTTTGTGTTTGTTTGAAACTGCTTTTGGAAACCCACCGAAAGTCATAGGCCCTAATGAAGCAGCCAAAACAATACCAGGTTAAACATGGAAGTTTCTAAAACCTATAAATAACCTTAAGGAAAAAAAACCCATTTGTGGCAACAATAAGCCTTGCATTGGAAGTCATGGTTAAAGTGTGTTGAGTACCACCCCAAAGTTTCCCTACATACACCCCCACTACCCACCTCACACACCTCTGCACCCACCCCACCCCATAGGCCTACATGCACATGATATTACATAATAATATATAGCATAGCTATACATTTAGGTATACGCCTACATGTCAAATTAAAAACAAACCCGAACACAAGTCTGAAGGATGTCATGAAAATGGCAACCCGCGATGGGGGGGGGTAGGTCATACAAAATTCACCTGGAGATAGGAGGGACAGAAGATTATAGGCCCTAATATATAGACCCACACGATGTGCGTTACAGAGGTAGGAAATATCTTTCTTTAGCAAACTATATTAGTTTGAGACGCTAATAAACCAATTCCGTCTAATAACACGCTAATTTTTCTAGGTTTGGACCGTGGATTTTCCCGTGGACCTCAAGCGTGCATCTCTTTTAAGAGAAAATACGGACTAACCTAGGTAAACAAACAAACAGACAGACAAAATGGTTTTCATAATCATGGAATCCATATAAATTGAAATTGCAGGCTATCACGGGAGCAAATTTTAAAATTCACCTCATTTACCAGGGCTACTAAATCGCTGGTCGGGCAATATGCTTTTCAATGGAAAATTGCCCTGGATGACAACAATGAAAATATCGACTATTTCTGCTGGTTGCTCACGAGATAAAAGTACTAAGTTTGACATTTTCTGAGCATGAAGGGAAAAAGGGTAAAATAAAAACGCAAATTCTGACAAAACGATAATATATAGACCCACACGATGTGCGTTACAGAGGTGGGAAATATCTTTCTTTAACAAACTATATTAGTTTGAGACACTAAAAAAACAATTCCGTAAAAAGCTCGCAGGCGAACTCAAGGCCTATAAAAATCAAAAATATCACACTAAAAGACACAATTTGATGCTTAATTTTAACACCAGGATTTAAAAAAAAATTTATATCCAAGCACCAAGTTTTTAACTGACATTACTGAAGAAAAAAAAATTGCTTTATATTAGACCGAGAAAATTAATTTCATAGCAAAAAGGTGTATCTCTGAATTGTGCTGATTTTAACATGTATCGATCGACTTTTAGCGCGACTAAGCATTTCTAAAGAATCGGTTGTCCAGGCTGCTAACTGTAGACTGGTCATTAATTTGCTTGTGTCTTTTTTTGGTATTGTTCTTTGTTGTTGCCATACTTATATTCAACTAGATTTCGCGGTTCTCGGGTTGTGCAGTTCTCGTATAATAGGCCTATTTCTAATTGCCCAACACCCGTCACCCATATAGCTGCCCTGACCTTATTAAACTACTATAGGCCTCGCCTTCTCTCAATGATCAAGATCCAACTTGACACAACTGTTTTGTAGCTGTGACGCTTACTTCGGTACCATAATCTGGAAACCCATCGTTCGCCTCTTCCAAGCTCTGAGCGTCCTGCTACTACGTTAGAGGACCCAGAAAATACCCCGAAATTAGTATCTAGATTGGGTGTAGGCCGTTACTAAAGTAATGAAATCAATCGGGAGAAATGTCAACCCAATAAGGCCTACTATTACGGGTTATAGGCCTTACCTGATTATTTTATTAACAGATTATTTTTATCACAATGTTAACCATTCTGGACGACATCGGGAATCGTCATGTTCTGCTGAAATAGGCCAATGCACGCTTTCGGTATTGAAATATTTGTTGAAAGTAGGCCTATTGATCCGATGAGGTGCACCTGTTACAGGCCTAATGCTTTCCGATGCACGCACTGCGCCCGTCGGCACTCCGCGTTGATACTACGAGCACGCGATTGTGCACTGCGCGAACGCGAACCGCGCTGACGCGAACGCGATAGCGCGCGGACAGAGAGACGGACGGACACGCCATGATTAGTATTAAAAACCTCGCGTCGAGGTTTTGCCAAGTTTTAAAAATAACGGTTACTTAATGAAATAACGGTTAGTTCATGAAAAAGAAGAAGTGAAATTTAGCAAAACGCGACGAGGTTTATTTGCCCGTAAGAGAGCTCTATTGTTCTGCTGTTGTATCCGCTATTGTATCCACTATTGTATTCCATTCATAAAAGCTACTGCAAGAATCGCGGCAATCCCTGATATCGCTGGTGTCTACCGCCGGCGTTTCGTATTTATTAACATTCAAAATGATCCGATACTCTTACATTTATAGACTTATTCCCGCTTTTTATATAATATTCAGAAATTGCAATTATGAAAACTACAAACTTTGAAAGTGAAAATATGACCGAAGTTCCGTGGCAAATTATAATTTCTGACGCTTGTTGACTCTTTCAACCTCTACGATTTATGATACAGACTATTTGCAATTATCAAAATATCTTTATTAGGTTTGCAGGAAATGACAGGAAAATACATACAACAATAAAATAAACATGATCAACAATCATCCCTTTTCTAACAAAATCCTAAAACACTCTCCCTAAATAATTATAATTCGAAATAATAACACCTATTCATTTATTCATTATAAACCTCTCGCAAACTGGAATGTGTATGTGGTGAATTGTAATTTTAATAACCGATATATGGAAACAAACAGGTACTATAATATTATTCAAAATCAAGAATAATATCAAACAAATTCTCCTACTCGAACAGTACACTTTATTTAGGCCGGGGTTTAGGCCTGCATTATCAGTCCAAGAGAACGCCAAATATGGATCAGGAGTATTAGATAATAATACCCTGCTATGACAATAGCTGCACTAGGTTAATCGTATAATCTCCTTATGTGGTTAGCATGGCTGGGCCAGGAAATCCACAAGGTCAGCCAATGTCTGTACATGTATTCGGTACATGTGCCATATCTTTACAATGGGTGATAAATTTCTGGTTTGTTTTATTTCAAAACGCAACATTCGATATTCTAAAGCTTGGTCCAAATCCAAGAGAAGAACCAACTCTAGTAATTTACGTGGTTTCAAATTATATCAGACGTTGCCTTTTTGATAGAAATGGTGTTTGTTGATGTGCACAGTTTCCCATTAGATCATAACATGCTGTTGTACATCCAAGGTCAAAGGTCTTTTAATCCATATTTGGCGTTGTTCTGGGACTGATTATGATTATAGACCTAAGGTAAAAATACTTGAAGAGATAACAAGAAACCTTTCGTGCTTGGCCACTGTAGTGCTTGGCTGATCCTTGCTGGATGAAGGTCAATATTGATCTACTATGTGAGTGAAATCAAACACCGTGTCCTCGTTGCTACTCCCATGTAATCGAAGGTCGTAAAATTGATCCGATAACAATAGAGGGTATTCATTACTACATAATTGATGTGGTTGATCAATGCTCATGCATAAAATTCTTCCACATAGGCTGTTTAGCTTAATCATGTTAATCGGGAAGTGACCTCTTGAAATGATATCATCACACTGATCAGAATGATCTTTATGTTATTAACAGTGCGGCCCATGGAGCTATTATAAGATGGAGAGGAAATAGATTACGTAACGCATTGAAACCGTGTGCCGATTTGAAATGTGACAAGCTATTCATCGAAAGGTACCTTTTGTTTGGGACAAAGGGCTTCCACCATTAAATCGGTAAGCTGACCCGACAGTGTATTAACGCTTTACCTAGGAGGCTACTGTCAATAAGTGATCAAATGCAAGTCGCGTGAAAGCGCTTAATGGAATGAAAAGTACCTATTGTTATACATAAACCCAAGGGTGTGATTGAGTAGCCGTAAGCACAAAAGGCACACATTAGCCGCTAATGCATAGTTCGTTGTCACCCCACTGACATTAGGTGCTTCATTTAAATAAATTGAATGCGCCTGCTGAATGATTACACATCATGGCTGCCATGTCTATAACGGTATTAAATAGCTACGTCCCGGGAGCTACGTATACATGTAACATATAATAAGTATACCGGTATAGGCCTATATAAAAGTTGTTTTACAAATTGAGATTTTATTTTATTTTATTTTAAGAAGGAGAATGTCATAATCAGTGGCGTACTGAAGGGGGCAGCTCTTCTGTGAGAGGTCTTGGGCGGGGATGAGGTTGAAGGAGGGGATATGAAAAATGAGAGGGGACTGGAGGAAGAGAGAAAGAGGACGAAATAAAGAGAAATAAATAAATAGACGTAAATAAATAGAAAGGTAAGGAAAATGAGAGGGACAAAACGTAAGAGGGATGGAGAAGGAAGGGAGATAAGAAGAGGGAGTGATACTATAGCAAGTACAGAGAAAGGAAAAGAAATGAATGACAAATAAATGTAGGCCTTATAATAATTATTATAGAAACTAAACACAGCCCCCCCCCCGCCCACACACACACATAGGCCTAACACTAACAGCACTATAGGCAGCCATTCGATGATGCCAATGCCTTTATGCGTTACGTATTTAAAACGCCCAGTCAGATGTATTTTACACCTGCCAAGCACAAGTCACCCAATTTCGAAAATTGGACGTTGAATGTACACTCTCATGAATATTGATTGGCAACATTTTCCAATATGTCAGCGCTCAAATCGGACACAATAGAACAATAGACCATTCAGTGCGTTGGTGCGGCCCACATAAAATGTTCAACACAAAGTGAACGATGTTATAACTTGGAGGGCTAACAAACCAACACCGCCAAATTCGACTGACGTGTGTACAACGTGAGAAGCTATGAGGAAATGGAACACTCGTTGTCTGATAATGCATGTGTTTATGGTTCGGATAGCGGTTACTTAGCAGCTCTCGTTCCGCTTGGGTTTATTGAATACACTCTATATATATAGTCATCAATATGTCGTTTGCAGTCCCTGGCTGAACTATAGGGTTCAGCTATTATTTTTTTAAATAATTCTTTTACCCCATGCAGCAGGGTCGTTTAAAAACCACTAACCGCGAAATGAGGATATCGAAGATAGGCCCCCGCAGGGCTACAAAAAACTGCTAACCGCAAAATATGGATATCCAACTAGTTTGCCCTTTGAAGCTGTAAAAACCACTCATCGCGAAATATGGATATCCAACTAGTTTGCCCGCAGGGCTCAAAGAACTGCTAACCGCGAAATATGGATATCCAACTAGTTTGCCCTCGAAGCTTCAAAAACCACTCATCGCGAAATATGGATATCCAACTAGTTTGCTCCGCAGGGCTACAAAGAACCATTAACCGCGAAATATGGATATCCAACTACTTCGCCTCGCATGGCTACAAAGAACCACTTACCGCGCAATATCTTTTTACCTCAAAAAAACAAAAAGAATTAATATCTACCAAAACACGTTTCAAAACGTAAAAAGGGGCCAAGTTAAAAAATCTTCCTGTGTGGCTTTTCACCCTTTTTTAACTTGGTCCCATTTATGAAAGTTTCTAAAGACCCATACGAAGTCATCTTTAGGCTACTTGTTTGTTTTCTTAGTTGTCAGTCTTCATTTTGTAGAGTAAATTAATTAATGTTCGTGCTTGATTGAAGTTTTTCCGTAAAGACGTTATAATGTATTTTGATTTAAGCAAAAGTAGCAAATACTCACTTTGTTAAATTCTTCATCGTCTTGTGCGATCCTGCGCCTTATGTACAGATGTAGGGCCTATAATATGTAACAGGTTGACAGACAGTCAATTTGCTAAGTATATATAATACTCTACTACTCTTTATGAACACGCAATATAATGAAACATAAACCTTCAAATGTTTTTGATAATACATAGCCTACGTCATATTGCACCGCTTTCGAACAGTCTTAAACCTAATTGTTGCATGTAGAAATTAGGACTCATTCTTCATGTTATTACGGTACCACTTTACTGAATGGGACCAAGTTTAAAAAAGGGTGAAAAGCCACACAGGAATGATTTTTTAAACTTGGCCCCTTTACCTTCTTTACACTTCCCTTACCAAACGGGAAGGCTAAGATACCCTTCGATAACTATTCATCTACTGTATTGATAGTGGTCGTTACTATTCAAGACCCTCGAATAGTAGTACGACCATTAGTGTAAGATTTTCTTGAATAGTAAGGACCGCTAACTACCCTTCCTCTTACTATTCATAGTGTTTAACTACTATTCAGACCAAGTGGCTTAGTATTCTCAACAAGAAGGAAAATTTTCTAAGTATATTACCCTTCAACTAACATTCCTTAATGGTCGACCCCAGGGTCAAGGACTGGAGCATGATGGGAATATATTTATAACTGTCATTTTGAATTGGTGTGAATGCAGAGATGATATGGGACTCTTGTGTTTGGATGTTTTTAGCTGTATTACAGGCATTAATTGTACAAATTATTGGGATGTAGCTTGACAATATTAACAATTATGTGATCCATATAGTAATTATGTGCAAACAAAAATGCTACATGCATGGATAATCTAGTATGTAGGTAAGCTTAAAATATATTTGATGTAAATTTGGTATGTATAAGTTTTCATGCTGGCAGTTTCTTGAAATAGGGAATGGTCTAGTGCAAGGAGGAGATTATATTGAGGCATATATTAATAATTATTACATACTGTATCCCGTATATGCAGTTAATTTTTGGGCTACTTGCTGAAAATTTTCATGGAGGAATGTACTATTATTATATACATGCATGTATATATCACACAGGCCTCCGGCTGGGAACATTTTTTGAATTGTTTGGAATGTATTGTCAAAAGATTAGAAATTAGAAAGTACAGGGTGCATCAGCGCTGCCAGTCATGCTTGCACGATGCAGAAGGGTGGCATTTGGGGGATGTGCCCCTTCAGTCATACAATCCCTCATGGCATGTATATAGATCCTTGTTTTAGAAACATCTGGTGTGTGTCCTCATTTGGCATTAAGGAAACCCTGATCAATACACACACACACCCGAGTGTTATTCCAAACGTGGACACATGCAGTTTAGGACTATGCAAACGCTGACTGAAACTGCATTCAATTGACAAACTGAGGACACTTTTACATGTATGAAATGCAATTTTACCTAGCAACTGCGGACAGTATATTTCATGCACGATAGAGGTATCTCGCAAATGCATGATACTCGTACATCGTATACATGCAATTGTGCTTGTTTGCAGACCTCTGAAACTGAAGACGGTCTCCCATTGCAATTGTTTAAATGTGAAATATCATGTGCATGTCCTTATGTTTGTCGGTAAATTACACATACGCCCCCACCACCCTGTCTTGTAACATGTGTAAATTGGGAACATGTGCCTGAAACTGTCAAAGGGGACACACATAGATACAATTCTAGCTGTCACCAATAATGAACATTTGTGCACCAATTAGGGACATTTGTGTATGTAAATTGGGGACACTTGTCTAAAACCTACAATCGGGTATATCCTACACCCCCCAGACAACTGGGGACATCTTAATTAACACTGGTCATTTTTATCCGGGTTTTTATCACTACAACTCTACAACTGGGAACATCCCGGTGCTCAAATGTCCCCGTTTGATGCATTTTAGGACAAGGTATATCCCCATTCATCTGTGTTTACTGTTTACAAGCTGTTTGTTTAGCATGAAAACATAAACTGTGACTAAGGACATTCTGGGGAGATTCTTCGGACACCGGGGTCATCAATTACTGCCCCCATGGTGCCCCCTATTGTTATGCCAGAAGAGGTGTATCAGTAGCACTAGTGATGTCCACAGCTTTTGGAAGTCCTCAGTTGGTGGGAAAAAGTCCTTGACCGTCAGTATACCTCAAGCGCCCCCTTATGCACACACATATCCCCCCACATCACACACACCCCATTCATTCATTCATATTTTATTTCCATAAAAATCAAAGACATTACAAAAAAATATATAAAACACGGTACATATGGAGGAAAAGGCTGGAAGACCAAAAAGGTCTGAAAGTTAGCCTTTCCTGAAATCAAATGAAATTAACAAAATAAATCAACATTACATAACATAACCAAAAGACAAGGGAAGGGGAGGGGGGGGGGGAAATAAAGAAAAAGATAAATAATAATTAGAGATCAGTTTTGTTTTGAATTGATTACGGAAATGTTTAACAGATTTTGAAGCTTTCAGATTTTTATCTAAAGAATTCCAAACCCTAAAGAATTCCCCAACCCCCATTCAGCTTACATGTATCCTATGCTACATGTAGTATAGCATTCTGCTATACTGGATGGTCCTGTTAATGGTCGACCACTGGTCAGTACTATGGTTTACTGGTCGACCACTAGTATAGCATTTGGCTTACTGGTCCACTAGTGGTCGACCGCTAATACTACTGGTCACTACTAGTATTCGGCTTACTGGTCGACCATTAGTATAGCATTCGGCTTACTGGTCCACTAGTGGTCGACCATTAGTTAGCGTGGCTCATTTGCATCATTCGCCTCATACGAAGGGTAGTCGAAGGGTAGTCGAATAGGAAAGCTAATTTTTCACTACAGAATAATATATCTGACCGCTATAATAACTATAGCGGTCACATGGCATTCGACCGCTAGATTACCGCTATTGATGACCGCTTTGTGAAGGCTAGTGGAAGGCTAATGATTTAGGTAAGGGTTACAATCAAAATTTAAACGCGCTCCGCACACCTTCGTCGCATTTAAGTTTTTGCACGCTTTGCGCCTTAGTTGGAGCTATGAATGATTTATATTCAGTCTGTGTAGGCGGAAGGGGTGGGGGTAATAAAATTTGTTGACCTGAGTTATTGCAACAAAATTCCGGTTTCTACACTTTCTACGTGAAATGCAACAACTTCATTATTTGTATACAATAACCACGATAACGTGATTGATTTTGTTTATATAAATTCAAGTATTAGGGGATGTTATTTTCTTCGGAAGGTGTGGGTCATGAATATGTCGGTGATTTTTTCATGACCCCCCCCCCCCTATCGCGGGCTAAATTTTGATTTGGCCCTCTCAATTTGTTTCCCTTTAATTTCCTCAAATCGTGCTGGTCAGTAGCAGCCACTTGCTGACCGCTGTATCCAGCGTGACCAGATATGTTTACCTCTTAATGTTGACGAGTCCATCTCACAATCCTTTATATCTTGTTCAGTGCTTTATGTTCTCTAAAATTCCCTCAAAATTTTCCAGGTTGTCATCTTCTCACTGGCACTTCTGATTTTTTAATATTGATACATTGAATTCCTTTATGACTTTTTTTTTTCCATACAATCCTCATTGCCTCACTTTATAAATTTCCTCAGATACCGGTATGTGCCTTATTACCACCTGCCACCGATTTCCTCAAATATGCATTGTTACTCATATCCATATTCTGACACCAACACCTTCCTCTTTTAATACTTTAAAAGGCTCTTATTTCTTGAACAATCATTTGAATTCCTCAATATTTTGCACAAGTGTCTTCCTCTCTTCCATTCAGTAGCTTCACTGCTTCACCTATTACTTATTATCTGTTTGCTGAGATTGTTTTCCTCTTCTACCTCCTCCTCCTCTTCTTCTTTCCTCTTCCTCTCCTCTTTTTTCTCCCTCCTCTTTTTCCTCCCTTTCTTTTTTC
Organism: Amphiura filiformis; assembly: GCF_039555335.1. Taxonomy (NCBI): domain Eukaryota; kingdom Metazoa; phylum Echinodermata; class Ophiuroidea; order Amphilepidida; family Amphiuridae; genus Amphiura; species Amphiura filiformis. The sequence goes on along the minus strand of NC_092644.1, from coordinate 52,549,974 downwards.
TTCTAAAGGCATTATTTCCTCAATTTTGACTGTCATTTCCTAGGAGCGGTGCTCCCCGCTCCCGCACAATTTGCATCCCTGCTATGGTCCCTCGTTGAGATCAATTAATACTATTTTCCGTCGAGGCGGCGCCCCTCAGGAAAATAGTTCTATTGATCTCTCCTCGGGCCCATAGTTTTAACCAGAACCTCTCACAGAAGAAAAAAGTCACTGCACGTTAGCAAACGTAAAATCTAAAAGATCAGCTAGCGCAGACAAGCATAAGGGGAAGGGGTTGCTGGCAGAGGGGATTCTCCCCTCGAGTTCTGTAAACTTTAACAATCACGCGTTAAATCACGCATTTTACTGATTCATTTTGACGTTGAGGGCTAAGAGCTGAGAGTACATCACTCAGACCAGGGTTTGCACTTCCCTGCTCAGACATACCAAATTGCATTCTGAATACGAGGAATAGCCTTAAAGCCATATTATAACATTTCTGCAAAATAGATTAGTATTTATTTTCCATAAAAATAATGTAAGCTTTTACTCTCAGATATGCCCCTTTTAATTTGAGCCGAACAAGTGAGGTAAAGCAAAGAAAATTGGAATTTACTACTAGCGCCAATTCATGTTACTCCAGCAGTTGTAATATGGTACAACGCTGTATACGTACTATGTGTTATGAACATCGCATACGTGTTCGACTAATATTTCCATCGTAATAATAAAACGAGGTTCCTGCGTTTTATTCAAAATCTCGGATTTTGACAAAACAATCGTGTAAAAACCAGAATTTGAAAAAAAATGTAGGGGTTCTCCTCAGCAAATGTTATAATATGGCTTTCACTGATATCAAATACATGTAATTTTGAATTTTTGAAATTTGCGATATAATACAATATTTTTGACATTTAACAGTCATCGAAGTAAAGCTTATCAATCTAATGATATGCACTTAAAGTTGAAAATTGATACATGTACATGTCTGGTTCACTAATGTATTTCACTAATTCATTTAATTGACTTGTCATTATTTTTAACTACCTACAGTTCCATGAAAGTACACGCTATGATCATTAATGTCATTAAGTTTATGGTATTGATGGTATTGATATGCAAAATGAATACAAACTCTGCAAAAATGCACACAGGTGCCTACAATTGCACGAAATTAATATCATACATTCTGTTGATGACTCCTGCCAGTTTCTCAATTCCATAATCCTCTAATGCTTCAATCATTTCAACAACTATTCCATCTGGCCCAGCAGCCTTATTTCTGCTCATCATTTTTATAGCTGATCGAACCTCTGACTGCAATATCTTTGGACCCTCAATAGAATCGGGAAAGCTTGGCAAACCGTCCCTTACATCGTGAAATAACTCCCCAACATATTCAATCCATCTTTTCATTACATCATCTTTCCCTACCAGCATATTACCATTCTTTGCCTTGATGCACCCAGAGCTTGAACAGCCGCATTTCCTGCGTGTGATCTCATTTATCCTCTGGTACACATTCCGATTCTCTCCAAATTGACTCTCAATTTTGGCACATTCACTATTCAGCCAGGTCTCTTTGGCCTCCTTGCAACGTTTCTTTATTTGCCTGTCCAACTCTCTATATTCTTTCGAATCCCTGTCCACGATCTTTTGCCTGTCTCTCATCATTGATAGAATTTCTTCTGTCATCCACTTGCTTTTACTTTCTCTCTTCTTCTTTGGCAGGCATTCCTTTGCTGTTTCAACCAAGATATCCCTCATTGATTCCCATGTCATCTCTTCTCCTTCGTCTTTAAGTTGCTCAAACCTGTTCTCCACTTTGATGGAATACTCCATTCGGATCTCTGGTTTCTTCAGCTGTTCAAAATCTACCTTCTTCGTGATCTTCGCTCTCTTCAACTTTCTCAGCTTACAACGAAGTGTGCATACTACTGGAATATGATCACTTCCGCAGTCTGCCCCTGGATGTGTCTTCGCATGTTTCACTGCTCTTCTAAATCTGTCATTAATGGTTATGTAATCTATCTGGTTCCTTGTGCGATCCCCAGGGCTCTTCCATGTATATATTCTTCTGGGGTGCTCCTTAAACCAAGTGTTTGTGATTACCATGTTGTTTGCTTCACACCACTGCACCCATCTATCACCACGCTCATTTCTTTCTCCAAGTCCAAACTCGCCTACTGTTTTGCCATCTTGTCCTTGCCCACCTTTGCATTCAAATCTCCCATGATCAGTTGTATTTCATCTGATTTGCACTGGGACTTTGCTTCCTCCAGTTTATCATAAAAAGCATCAATCTCCTCTTCTGTGCTCTCTGCTGTGGGAGCATATACTACAATAACAGAGATATTGAAAGGTTGTCCTTGTAGTTTGACCAGCAAAACTCTCTCACTTACAGTCCAATAGCCCAGCACACATTTAGCCATATCTGCATCTAGCATTAGCCCAACTCCTTTCTCATGCTTGTCACCACCTGCATAAATCATCTTGAAGTCATCGATTTTGAAGTCTCCATTATTTGTCCACCTGGTTTCATTTATTCCTAGTATGTTGATTTTAAGTCGCGTCATCTCTTGCTTAACATTTTCCAGCTTCCCACTCTGGTTAAGAGTTCGCACATTCCAAGTTCCAACTCTGATGATCTTACTTTTTCGCAAGATGACCTTATTGTTTTGAACAGTAGCTAGCTGACGGTCTGGGCCCACCTGCTCTCCATGGGACACCCTACCGGGCGAGGAGCCGTCCACATTGGGTTCCACAGCCCCCTTCACGCCGTTAGTCTCTAACATCAAATTGTGACCTTCCATGATTATTCTTGGGAAACAATAAGTGAAGTGGTATCCCGTTGCCTTCTTCACTGCAGCATTGACAGCCGTGTTTGGGGTTGCCAAAACGCCCATCACTAAATCGAGTACTGCCGATATCCTTGAATATATTTAGGAGCGCCAAGAACTCGTACTACATCGCTGCTGCTCGATGCAGGGCTAACCATGTATCAGGGTTGAGCCTGTTATTGATCCTGCCGATCCTGTTGGTGCCATCCAACATCAACTGGCCCCTAAGATTTCATGGTCCTCTTTTAGTCGGCTTTTACGCCACGCAGAGATTACGCAGGAGGAATTCTTCCACAGCCCCTGTTACTGTTACGCTCACAGTTACGGGTGAACTTATATATATAAATAGTAAAGTGTATAATAGTGTATATCATTCAAGTGTCAAATCTCAGGCTATTATTTTGTTATATCGGTGGAAATATTTCGATGGCCTTTTTTTCTCAGTGAAACTTAGCCTTGGCTTTTCCAAAACTAAATCACGCTGTCAAAGATAGATTGACTTGTGCTTTGTTTTGTTTTGTTTTGTTTTAAATGATCTTCCCGTAGGAACTCGACAACGACCCATAATAGGAGAGAGTTAACTACCTCCATCCCCGGTCTACGCCAACCTGGCCCAAGTAGGCCAATTTCGACAAACTTTTACGTCTTTCAGGAAATGCCATTTTGTAAGACTTGCATCTTGACAATCCTTTTTGGACGGTAAAATGTGTATAATATTTGCTCTAGCCTTTTGGGCGACTTCTCATATTGCATTACGAAATTTAAAAGCGTCTTTTGTATAATATTGATCATGGTAAATTCAAACCTGATTTCCGATTACATAACAAACTTAATTAAAAACCGAAACGGCTTGCTACAAATGTTAAGTTTACAAAGGGTACAGACAAAGATATCGATAATGACGTCACTCAAGAGCTTAGGCAGGATAATAGGAAACCACGTGACCAAAATGTATTTGGGGCTTTATGTAATATATAATGAAAGTCTTTTCTGATCATGCCATACGTACAAGAGGTCCCATTCTTTGGAATACTTTAGATAAAAATCTGAAAGCTTCAAAATCTGTTAAACGTTTCCGTAATCAATACAAAACAAAACTGATCTCTAAATATAGTTAATCTTTTCCATGAGCACCCCCCTGGTTATGTAATGTTGATTTATTTTGTTAATTTCATTTGATTTCAGGGAAAGGCTAACTTTCAGACCTTTTTGGTCTTCCACCCTTTTCCTCCATATGTACTGTGTTTATATTTATATATTTTTTTGTAATGTCTTTGATTTTTATGGAAATAAAATATGAATGAATGAATGAATGAATGAATAATGCTTTAGTACAAACAGGGACTAAACATAAGATGTACTATGTTTTCATGGCCAGATTACGCATTTAATTATTTACGTGCAGGTCCATTTACAATGATTTTGGAAGGGACTTTGAATGTCAGACAAATGGTAGCAGTAGGTGGACTATTGTCAGCTGTAGGACTCGGCATTTGTTGTGTTACTCCAAACGTATCGGGCCTGGCATTAGGAATGACAATGGCAGGTTGGTAAAGATATCTAATGCAATTTTTATTTAGGTGTATTTACGTATTTTTTTATAAAGGAATTCGGACGTATACATTCTGACATGTATGCCAGTCGTGAACACGCTCCAACGCTGTTGTGTGTGTACAGGGTGTCCCAGAAAAAAGTTACCGGGCAAATGAATTTGAACGTAAGTCGAGAAATAGACACCAGAATCCAAAAACCTAACCTTCAGCTTATAGCCCATCTTATTCTGTATCCTATACGTCAATTTGACTGGAATAGGTTGACTGATTGCGAAGAAATGAGCGATTATATAACACATGAGTCAATTGACTTCATTCCAACTTTAAAAGAAAGATCATTCAACGCAATGCGCACTATAGTGGTTAACTGTCAACGGGCTTCATGTTTTGTTCTGTGAAATCCTTTTCGTTCTTTTAAACAATCTATTTCTTGCAAAACATTTAATTAGGTTTTGTTCAAATTTGAAAACCTGCACAATATTGAAAATGAAAGCTTACATGTAAGATGATACTCGGTACTTGTAAATATCTTTTTCGTTAATGTTGATATAAATGTTGCATAAAGAATTATTACATTAAAGAATTCCAGCTGGTTTAAAGAATTTTTACACACAATATTTCGTAGAAATTGTAATACAAAGTTTAAATCTTTTAAAACTTCAACATTAATGTTGCATAGTATCACAAAATCACACGTAAACTGTAAGCACTTGATCATTGTCATTCTTGGCTTAAATGTTCTTTGGAAAGTTGAAATATAACATATTTGCACAACCTAAAGAATTAAAGTTGGAAAGCTTCCAATTACAGATATCGAAGTTTTCTTGGACAAACTGTTATTCATCTTCAGTAAAAGCATGAATAATATAACACCGTCTGATTATAAAATAGATAATGTGGACTAAATTTGATGAGATACACGAACTTTAGAAGCGGTGAGCGAGTATGAAAAAAGCGCATGTGATCAAACTTGAATGAACTGCATTAATGCGCGCATTATATATTCGTTAATTTCTTCGCAACCAGTTTACCGAATCAAACCAAATTTTCGTACGTGATGCACAATAAAATAGGCTATGCGCTACATTTTAAAATTTTTGATTTTGATATCTACTTCTCGACTCACTTTCAATTTTATTCACTCGGTATTTTTTTCTGGGACACCCTGTACGTGTAAATATGCATCACAGCCAGGGCGTGTATGGCCAATTATGCATACTAATAATTAGTTCATGACATATCCCTGTTTGCACCGATCTAATTTCTTTATATTTTAACAGGAAATTATATGACACTCTCCTGTTATCATACTAAACCAGTGCACATGTATATTGTAAATAAAAAAAACCTTTTAAAGGGTTAAGCAGCTCCAAGGATTTATCATTTAAATATTGGTGCAATGAACTTAAAACCCACCCATAATCATATACCAAAATCGCTGAAAAGGTACGGTAACCTAAAATAGTAAATACAGAATGTGCATGCGCTTAACATTTGAGCTCGATTATCGTATGTATTTTGAAAGGTGTATCAACAAAAGTTGAGGCATATCACCTATCGTATGCAAGCCATTTCGGTGAAATTAAATAGGGAAGCATCGCCTGCGGGCGCTGCTTCAAAAATGAAGTAGATCGAATCCTTTTTGGATGAAAAAAATAGCGTATGTTTTGAACTACCCAATGTAAAAGTCGGGGAAAAAACATCATTATTATATACCATTTCGTTTGTAATTGAAATAACACAATCTTAAAAATCACAAATATGAAAGATAAAACCGTTTTATCGAGTGAATAAACCAAATTAGTACAAATTAACCGGGGGGAAGACAGTTATCGGCGAAGATGAAATAAGCTTTAAAAATATTCAGTATTTTTTCATTTTGTTTACATTTTATGGCCTGACGAACTGAAACGCGTATCAAATCTGGGTAAATTAAACCAAAAGTTAGTATCAGGCCCTTGCAAACGTAGCTGTGTATTACACAGGGCTAATCTTACAGGTCAAATGTCAAAAAAATGACACTGCTGCTGGAGAGGAGCCTGAATAGAGTTACCCGGGCAGAGTTAGTGATTACGGTTGTGGCTATATACACTTTACTTGAAAATGACATCACTTGACAAAATGGCGGACCCCGTGAAAGCTGAACGTTTCTCACATAATTCATACAGTATGGGCTTCTCATCATTGGGTGGACATATACTTAAAACTTTTGAATGCAGATTTTGAAAGTTGACAACTAGAATTTCTACTGGTGTATTCATACCATATGTTCTGCAACAGATTTGAAACAAGTCAATGTGTCCCCAAAATCTCCTACACTTTAAAACACAATGTCACTAATTTCTGTTCAATGTGCATTTTCTTTCGTTATGTAAATTAAACCAAATGATAGGCAAAATGTGTGGCAAAGCGGCCATTTCAATTACTATGATTTTGATTGATATGACATTCACCAAGCTATTTTTAATGTATTGCAGGTGTAGGACAAGCTTTTACACAAGTCCAAAGTATTGAGCCTCTCAACTGGTATTTCCCACAATTGTTTGCTACCGTAAATGGTATATCTTTGACCGGAGGTGCGATAGGAATGACGATATTACCACCATTATCTGAATGGCTAATTCGGGAATATGGATGGCGCAGTACTTTTGCACTTATAGCGGCTTTTTCCCTCAACGCAGTTCCTGCCAGCGCTATTTTTAGAAAACCTTCATGGGTGTGTGACGAACAAACAGCCGAAACGTTGCATGTAAAACACGAAAATTGGTTTCGAAATTGTCTAACGTTGTTGAGAAGTAAATTAAAGTTGGAGCTGTTCGCAAGATATCCAGCGTTTGCCATATTTCAAGTCATATTCTTGCTGTTTGGCATGATTTATACAACATGGGTGATTTTCCTTGTACCTCACGCAATGACAAAAGGTCTTTCTCTAAATAAAGCCGTATATCTTTCTACTATTGGGGGCATAGGGCTTTTATTAGGCCGACTTGGAAGTGGAATTCTAGTTGATCTGAAAGTGATTTCTGATATTCATCTCTTTATTGTGTTAATGGTTTCATTGGCGGCGTGTTTCATTTTAGATTTAGTCGCAAAAACATTTTGGCTTCTCGCGATATTTGCGGTCGTCGTTGGAATATGTGTCGGTGCCCAGTTTCCATTATCAATGACTCTTGCTAAAGCAATGGTTGTTGAAAACCAATTTGCATTGTCAGCAATTGCCTGGACATGTCAATTCGTGGGTATAGGAAATGTATTAGCAGGACCGGTTACAGGTGAGTTTGAGAACTGGGCCTCATATGCTTTCCGTATACTCATGAAAACGAATATCCGAGATGTTAGTTTTTAGTGTTTATAACAACGCACCGTGACAATGCTAGAAAACTGGATTATGAGTCACCTCTCTCACTTTTCGCGTTAAATAACATTCTTGATATTTGGTAAATATTAATGCTGTATATTTCTGCAGTAGCAAAAAAAAGAACAAAAAGGGCTAATTTTGCTAACAAATATGTTGGGGTGGTGTAAGGGGTCTGTTTCCCTATTCCGTCCAGGATTTGCGGTAATTTTGATTAGGAAAGTATACCGAAGCAAAGACACAACCCTCAAATTATTTAAAATCTAAAATTGACGTGAAAGAATTGACTTATATTGAATATTATATCGAACATTTTGTTTTGTTCCTTTCTTTTACTTTTATCAATAGGAGGTCTAAAACAAGTTACCGGAGACTTCACTGCCGCGTTTGTTGGACTAGGAGTATTATATGGCATCATCAGCATAGTGACAATATGTTATGCTAGGAGGAGAAGAAACCAATATACATCTTTTTAGATGGTGTGGATTATTCTAATGGCCTAGTTTTCAATCCATGTTTGTAGATATATAAAATAAATACATATTCTTGTTAATGCCATAATATTGTAGTCTTTCAACCTTTCACAACTTCAGCTTTGTAACTTACAAAAATTCCCGCTAAGTGGTTCTTTTAATTTTCGAAAATAAATAATCTGATCATACTATAGATGATCACCAGACTATAATCAAGCACCTGACACTAAATAATTTGCATGGCAAAAAGACCAATTTGGTTCCGCTCCATCGAAATCAAACTGGCCACGGAGGAGACCACCCTCCTTTGTGTTTGTTCATTTGTGTGTGGAGAGCCATTCTTGGAGTCCGTAAGACTTATGCTACGCCTTCAGCTAGAGTCCGACGCTGCATTGTACTATAAATACCTTTTCTGTGAAATCGCTAGAGCAAGAAAAATAGAAACCGGTTGCATTGCTTTATCGTTTTGCACGTCGGTGATCATGGCTTTATCCGCAACTGTCTATTAACATGTGCTGGAGTCTAGCACAGGTCATATTTTGAAAAAAAAAGAGCCAACCGGGAACACGCATTCATTTAAAAAATAACATTAAATTAGTATCACCCCAGTGGACCCCGTGCTCCGGACCAACCTTAACTCTTTAATGTAAACGAAATGAAAATAAAGAAAAAGAAAAAAAAAACAGCAAAAACAAAAAACACGGATCCCCTGTGCAAGTGTAAAATGGGTACAGGAATTTGTCTCAAATAATAAAGAATTTTAAGATATAATGAACCATTGACCTGACGCCATGATAGCAGGCTTTATTAGTCGTTATGTACCTTGTATATAACAGAGAAGATGTAAGAAAGAGGAGGTTGATCCAGCTATCCTCAAATGTGGCCGACTGGCCGTACACTACGAATGAGCCGTAAAGTCGGCAAATTTTATTCTGAGTTACAGGGTAAAATGTGCGTGAAGGTCGTATTCATAGGTACCTCAATATGGTACGACATGTATCTCATTTGATAGCGCAATCAATAATCCTATTGCTGAAGAGGATAATACGCTTCTACCTATTTCTATAGAATCCTTCAATAGCCCTGGCCTTTGTTTGCTTTGGCTAAATCCTGATCAAGTTGTGGGTTACACAGCATTGCATTTTGTCTAGGTATGTATAACCAACAATTAACAATGAGAGAACATTTGTCAGCCTCGTTGACTTGTTGATGATTTGAAATGGCCGCCCAATTATGACTGTTTGATATTTATTACCAGAAATGTGGAAAAAGAGACACATGTAGAACCTAAAAAATATCATTTTGTTGAAGGAGCAGAGTTCAACAAACCATAACCCCGCCTGTGTTTAAAACACAGCTAATCTCATTTATAACTAGTTCTTGGGGCCCCGTTTTTGTTCTTGTGTGATAGGCTTTATATACTCTGTTTGTTTGTTGTTGTATTAATTTAGTTCTGTAAGAGGATGGTCAATGCTGGACTTATTGGCCTTTCGATCATCTCCTCCATAATTGTCTTGTTTTATTTTAATTTTTCGATGTTGAATTTCTTTGTATTTTGTTGTTTTCTATTATGGAAATAAAGATTCATTCATTCATTCATTCATTCATTCATTCGTTCATTCATTCATTCATTCATTCATTCATTCATTCATTCATTCATTCATTCATTCATTCATTCATTCATTCATTCATTCATTCATTCATTCATTCATTCAATGGATATCGTTTGAAGTCTAATGATATACCATTTTAAAGCTTATGATATATATTTTCTAAACACGAAATAAAACAAAATAGACCGGGCCGACTTTATGGCTGATTCGTAGTATACGGTCACAAATATGTGTGAGGCCGCCTATTCAGAGTAAATGATGAATCACCCTATTTAGCCGCTTAACAATAGAATAACACAATGGTGTTTGAACCCGGGACGTGTGTGATACGCAAGTTACAGCTAACTACTTTTAGGGATAGGTCAGTGCTTACATGTTATTACACCATGCAACCCATACATGCAGGCCCTCTCATCCAGTCAGATGTCAGATAGAATATGACTGAAATTTCATGGCAAATTACATTTTTTGCCGCTTGCTGTCACTTTCAGCCTCTATTATTTATGAAAAAATGTTTTTGTGACAAAAATTTTCAATTATAAAAATATCTTTATTAGGTTTACAGGAAATGACAGGAAAATACATTAAAAATATAAACAGAAATGATTAACAATCATCACTTCTCTAAAAAAATTCTAAAACTGTCTCCTTTAGAAATGTATATATTACCAAAAAGTGTGGATTTTAAAGATTTTTTCATCATCATCAGTCGACTACAAGCTTTCTCCAACTATTGCAAGCGAAACAATTGTGTTTGGCTGCAGCATCCTTTCAGTATCTCCCAGAAGGTGCTGGACATACTGTAAGTACAGTGTGCGCAGCCGTCCCAGTTTCTTCTTCCCATGTGGTGGAATATAAAGGGAATATTCTTTCACAGACTCGTCGTCTTCAAGACGTAGTATATGGCCGAGAAATTTGAGTTGATGAATCTTGACCCTGGCAACCAGTGGAGTGGTGTTGGTCAGATTGTAGATGGATTCATTAGGAATCCGATCCACACGCTTGATGTTTAACATGACTTTGTAGAAAGATATTGCAAAGGCATTGATCTTGTTTTCCATGTCCTTGTGATTACCCATGACTCACACCAATACAGAAAGACAGTAACACAAGTTGTCTCAAACAGCTTGATTTTTGTTTCGATTGGCAGGGATGGGTTTCTCCAAAGACGTTCCAGTTTCCAGAAAGCTGCCAAGGCTAGCGTTTTTCTTCTTAATAGGTCTCCAGCACTAGAGCCCATCTTGAACCCAAGTACTTGAAGTCTGTGACATGGTTGATGGTAGTATCATAGACTTCAAGTGCTGGTTGGGCGTTACAGTTTGCAGTCATTTATTCTGTCTTAGGTGTGCTGATGACAAGGCCTGCTAGATCAGCTGCTGCAGTTGCAGTCCTAGTGAGCTGCGACTGGGCCCGGGCTGTGGAAGATTCCAACAGGGCAATATCATCAGCAAAATCCACGTCATTCAGCATCCTAGCAGGATACCTGCTTGACCGACGTGGGTAGGTAACAATTCTAGTGTCAATTCCAGAAGTTGATTTCTTCAGAAGGTAATCTACCAGGATAATGAACAGGAATGGTGCTAACACATCACCCTGAAGCACTCCAGTTGTTACTTGGAAAAGCTCTGAGATACTTCCCTCTACCATAACGGCACTATTGGAGTCCTTGTAAATGGCATCTACCACAACCTTTGGTATTCCATAATGCCGCAGCACTGAAAACATGACGGACCTGTTGATGGAATCGAAGGCTTTTTTGAAGTCCACAAAAGTGACTGTCAAGGGAGGTTGATACTCCTTGAAGCCTTCCATGATCCTCCTCAAAATGTGTATTTGCTGAGCACAACTGCGACCTGATCTAAAGCTTGCCTGGCTGCTTCTCAGTAAAGGATCAATGTGAGGTCGGATCCTGTTTAAAAGGATCTTGTTGTACACTTTTGCGGCAATGGACATAAGCGAAATACCACGGTAGTTTGTCATGAGAGAGAGGTCGCTTTTCTTTGGTAGAGGAATGATTGCATTTGTGACCTATTGTGACCCATGCCGAATTCAGAAAAAGGTTTCATATTTTGAACCCTATTCCATTACACATCATAAATACAAAATAAAATCAACACCGTCCCTTTGGTTTAGAAGTTATCACACTTTGAATCTGTATCTAAACGCATCCTAAACACTTATACCCGTCCAAAACACTCTAAATGCTACCGTTTAGCTAAGCGACATGTTTAGATATCAAACATCAATCTGTATAAAATCTCAATACAAGCTAAACAGTGGTGTTTAACTTATATAGGCTACATATTGATGTTTGATATCTAAACACATATAATCTAAAATCAATCTAAACATGGCGTCTAGGAAATATGTTTCATATTCAGTGAGACAAACATAATTCGAGTTTTATATTTGGCTTATGGATCTGTAACACACCTTTGCACAATATTTTGGTGGGTCCTGACAGCACATGAGACATACCAAATTGCATTCAGAATACGATGAATTTCCTTCTGATATCGAATAATTACGATTATTTTTTAAATATCTATTAGACCTTTATAGAGTTTTTTAGTAAAACTTCTCTCAGCCAACGTATTATGCTAATGCTCACCCATTCAAATATTCCTAAATTCAGTTTATCTTCTTGTTTCAATTATAGTAAATGGATATATTGTTTTAAATATATACTTGTACTTTCGTTTAATTGTTTTTATCTTGAATATTAGTTGAATTAATAAATCATATAGAAATCTGGTGAAACGAATAATGTTAAAATGTTTACAAAACTGATACGTATAAGCGCAAAATATATTCCATTTGAAACTATGGCTATAATCCACGTATACTGACTTGAAATCCCTAGCTATAACATTTTTAAAACACTTTTAAAACATCCCTTGAAACAGATTCATCAGGATCTTCATAGTTCATTTGATTGATAAAGGTTCTTATTCAGATCCAATTAAAATGATACTACTCACTCAGAAATATTTCATTTCCTTTCAGGAATCTTGTTCACTCTGGTACTGGTGTTTCTAGATGTTTTTAGAACCGGCAACACTCTTGTCTGGTTTTGATGACGTCACAAAACTTTCTTGTTGCCGAGTATTTATGACCTGGTCATAAATTTTGTCCAGTCTGTAGGCTCCCTCGTCCTTATTCATAGTGTCTTTTCCTCTACTCCTGATCCAGATAGCTTCCTTTAGCCAACGTGTAGTTTTGTCGGATTCTTGGTATATGACCTGAGCCTCCTCCCACCCAATGACGTGATTTTTGTGAGTGAGCAACATGGATCTGAATAAGAACCTTTATCAATCAAACTTTTAAAACATGTTAGCATTTAGCCCAGCCAGCGCGTCAGTATATGGCTAAAACCCTTTAAGAATCAATATGGAAGTGAAAGTAAAAAGAGGCCGTAATGCCCGAGGCCAATACGGGCGCAACCACCAGAGAAAAGATGGTTGCAGATTGCCCAGTCATGACTCGGAAGCCAACACTTCGTATGACGTTTTGCAGCCAAAGCCGAAAGGACACTGCAAGATTGATGAGAGCCATATGAGTGGACAAAGAAGTATTAATATATGTACATATAATACCAGAACTTTAAGGACCGAAGAATCTCTGGAATCACTTATTGATGAACTGAGAGATCTCAAGTGGGACATTATAGGACTGTCAGAGACAAAGCGTGCTGGAGAGGGCATTGAAGAATTGAAAGAGGGAGCATGGCTTTATAATCATGGGAAAACTGAGGACAACAGGAATGCGAAAGGAATTGGATTCATGATCCATCCAAAATTCAAAGACTATATCAGTGAAATAAAATACTACTCAAATAAAGTTGTTTCACTTAATGTACAACTGACAGCAAACAATCACCTATGTGTAGTGCAAGTGTATGCACCTACCAGCGAATATGAGGATGAAGCAGTAGAAGAAATGTATGAGGATGTGAGTAAGGCGATGGAAGAAAGTAGAGCAACCTACACCATACTAATGGGAGATTTCAACGCCAAGATAGGTAGACGTCAATCTGGAGAAGAATCAATCATGGGAAGGTATGGAATTGGCGAAAGAAACAGAAGAGGAGAGATGCTACTTGAATATGCTACACAACAAAACCTGGTCATTGCCAACACTTTCTTCAAAAAGAAAGAAAACAGATACTGGACATGGGAAAGCCCAGGAGGAAAGATCAGGAATCAGATTGATTTTGTACTAAGTAGCCAGAGAGGCATACTACAGAATTGTGAAGTGATCACGAATGTGGACATTGGCAGCGATCACAGGATGATTAGAGCTAAGATACTACTGAACAAGAAACTGGCAAGACTCAAATTCATCAAGAATTCTAAAAAGAGCAAACTAAATATAATACGGTTGAAAGAAAGGAGGGAAGAATTTCAACTAACACTCAAGAATCGATTCACAGCACTGGATATGGAAGATATGGATATAGACTCGAGATCTACACTTATATCCAGCATAGTGACAGAGGCTGCTGAAGAGATAGCACCACAAGAAAGAACAAAGAAACAAAAACCAAAGAAGATATTGAGATTGAGGAGCTAGATATTAAAAGAAAGATACTCAGAGAAATCATAGACAAAACTACTACTCAGAAAGTAGAGTACAAGGAAACTGTGAAGGAAGTTAGAAAGAAGAGACGTCAGAGAAGTAGAAGAAAACGAAGAGAACAAATTGAGTCCATCCTAGAAAGTGGTAAAGGACCAAAACAGATCTCCAAAATGAACAGTAAGAAAACTAGAATCAGCCAGATGAAAGACAAAATGGTATTCCTACATCTAGTAGAGAAGAAATACTCAACATCTGTGCAGAGTTTTACCAAGACCTATATAGCTCTCATTCTAACCAAAGTAAACCAAACTTCCTGTCTCCAGATCAAACAGACATACCAAATGTAACTGTTAGAGAAGTAGAGACAGCAGTAAAACAAATGAAAGACAACAAAGCACCTGGCACTGATGATATATCCAGTGACGTGTATAAGATAGGAGGTGCGGAAATCATCACTCAATTGACAAGACTTTACAACCAAATATTGACAGAAAAGAAGATACCAGCAGCCTGGAAGGAAGCCAAGATTATTCTTCTACATAAGAAAGGAGATAAAGAGGATATCAAAACTACCGACCTATTAGTCTGCTTTCACATGCATATAAAATCTTCACACGGATCATTCAGAATAGAATCAAGATAATATTGGATGAGAATCAACCTAGAGAGCAGGCAGGCTTCAGAGAGGGCTTTTCAACAACTGATCATCTGCATGCTTTGAACCAACTGATTGAGAAAGCAAATGAGTATCAGCTGAAGCTTTGTATAGGCTATATAGATTATGAGAGAGCTTTTGATTCGGTGGAACATAGTGATCTATTTGCAGCCTTAAGAAGGATTGGAGTTAACGAAGGGTATGTTAAGATTCTAGAAGACATCTACACAAACGCCACAGCTACAATCCACATAGATAAGGATGTCTCCAAGCCTATCCACATACAGAGGGGAGTACGGCAAGGGGACACAATCTCTCCAAAAATATTCACAACTGCCATGGAGCAAATTTTCAAACAACTAGATTTAGAAGAAAGAGGCATCAACATCGATGGAGAATGGTTAACTAACCTGAGGTTTGCAGATGATGTAGCCCTTACATCACCATCAGTCAAAGAATTAGAAGTTCAGCTAAACAGTTTGAACACTGAGAGCAGGAAAATTGGACTAAAAAACACAAAGGAAAAACAAAATACATGACCAACTATGACACTAGAGAGTCCATTGAAATTGACAACGAACCGATTGAGAAAGTAGATAGTTACAAGTATCTGGGCAAGACAGTCAAAATGGAGGACAACACAAGAGAGGAAGTTTTATTGAGAATCAAGGCTGGCTGGTGTTGTTTTGGCAGGTACAAAGACATCCTTTGTGACAAAAAGCTACCAATGACATTGAGGAGGCGTATGTACGATCAATGTGTGTTACCAACCATGACCTACGGCGCTGAAACCTGGTCGACTACTAAAGATCTGGAACAAAAACTCACCACGTCACAGCGAGCCATGGAGAGACGTATGTTAAACATAACTTTGCGTGACAAAATCAGAAACAGTGACATAAGAAGTAAAACGGGAGTCAAAGACATCATGGAAAGGATTGGGGAAGCAAAATGGAGATGGGCGGGACATGTGGCAAGAAAAAACGACAACAGATGAACAAAAAGAGTCACCGAGTGGCAACCAAGAACAGGAAAGCGTAGAAGAGGAAGGCAAAGACGAAGATGGCGAGACGACTTAACAGCATATAGAGGCACCACTTGGGCAAGGGATGCGCAAGACAGACAGAAATGGAAGATTCTTGAAGAGGGCTTCATACTACAGAGGATGAAACAGCCTAGAGGAGGAGAGGAGCATTTAGCCTTATCTTTATTATTATCTACATGTACCTTTTCAGAAAAGGGTTTCATATTTTGAACCCTATTCCATTACACATCATAAATACAAAATAAAATTAACACCGTCCCTTTGGTTTAGATTTTATCACACTTTGAATCTGTATCTAAACGCATCCTAAACACTTATACCCTTCCAAAACACTCTAAATGCTACCGTTTAGCTAAGTGACATGTTTAGATATCAAACATCAATCTGTATAAAATCTCAATACAAGCTAAACAGTGGTGTTTAACTTATATAGGCTACATGTTGATATTTGATATCTAAACATATATAATCTAAAATCAAGCTAAACATGGCGACTAGGAAATGTGTTTAATGTTCAGTGAGACAAACATAATTCGAGTTTTATATTTGGCTTAAGGATCTGTAACACACCTTTGCACAATATTTTTGTGGGTCCTGACAGCACATGAGACATACCAAATTGCATTCAGAATACGATGAATTTCCTTCTGATATCAAATAATTACGATTATTTTTTAAATATCTATTAGACCTTTATAGAGTTTTTTTTAGTAAAACTTCTCTCAGCCAACGTATTATGTTAATGCCCACCCATTCAAATATTCCTATATTCAGTTTATCTTCTTGTTTCAATTATAGTAAATGGATATATTGTTTTAAATATATACTTGTACTTTCGTTGAATTGTTTTTATCTTGAATATTAGTTGAATTAATAAATCATATAGAAATCTGGTGAAACGAATATTGTTAAAATGTTTACAAAAACTGATACGTATAAGCGCAAAATATATTCGATTTGAAACTATGGCTATAATCCACGTATACTGACTTGAAATCCCTAGCTATAACATTTTTAAATGGTGAAACGAATATTGTTAAAATGTTTACAAAAACTGATACGTCATGACGTATAAGCGCAAAATATAAACAGAAAGTAAAGAGAACATAAAATTCAAGGCCATTTAAAAATCTCTATCATATTGAGCCATATTGGTAATTCAACGATAATGGATTTAATAGGAGTTTTACCATTCTATGGTCGTGATACCTCTCAGTTAGGTGCGTGATTGTAGTATTTTGTTATAGATAATTTTGATATTTTGTGTGTTGTATAATATTATTTATAAACACGATCAAATCTAAAACAAAATCTTTCAAAATTATTTTTATCGACAAAATTCCACTATGATGTGTTCAGCCAAAGGTAGACAATTTATCTGCACAAGAAAGTACACACTATCATTTTGAAGATTTCAGAATGACATTTTCCAGAGAAAACTCATTTTGAAAGATTCTATTTTAGTGTTTTAGATTGTATAATAGAGAGTTTGCGAAATGCAATTCAAAATTATAGCGGATTATGTATTCAAAACCACTGTGCTATTAAAGCCTCTGAAAGTAATAGTAAACGCGAAAATTTACAGTGAGCCGTAATTTATGAATAAAAATACGTCAATTTAAGAACAATAGTTTCAGCATTTCCTCATAGACTACATAATTACCTTTTATGTTTTATTTAATTAAAAACCAAGTTTTGGAAATGTAATTTGGTTTGGGTAAAAAAAACATGCCACATGTTGCTGAGAATTACTGATTGAATTTTGATCATTTTGAAGATTTCAGAATGACATTTTCCAGAGAAAACTCATTTGAAAGATTCTATTTTAGTGTTTTAGATTGTATAATAGAGAGTTTGCGAAATGCAATTCAAAAGCAGAAACTCCGACGTCTAGGGGATTATAGCGGATTATGTATTCAAAACCACTGTGCTATTAAAGCCTCTGAAAGTCATAGTTAACGCGAAAATCTACAGTGAGCCGTGTAATTTATGAATAAAAATACGTCAATTTAAGAACAATAGTTTCAGCATTTCCTCATAGACTACATAATTACCTTTTATGTTTTATTTAATTAAAAACCAAGTTTTGGAAATGTAATTTGGTTTGGGTGAAAAAAACATGCCACATGTTGCTGAGAATTACTGATTGAATTAGATTAAAAGAATTTTTTGTTCCAAACCTACACAAATTCAGCTTGCGAAACGAAGTTTTGTCATGACTTTCACTTCAAGGGGATTAAGTTCTCGTATAAATGGTCTGATTTTACTAGAGCGAGCAGAGTATGATACTTCTGGAAGAGTATAGCAGGTGCATAATAATTGTTTAAATAACACGTCATATGTTGCGCCTGGTAAGAGAGGGGGTAGGGAGGAGGAGAGGGAGGGCGTTGGAAGTGGACAAGGAGGTACATTGGCGGTAGCCAGGGGGACATCAAGTTGTCCATATTACGGGAGCATGAAAAAATCAAACCGAGGTCACTTGAGGTCAGAGGTCATATGGGGTCGAAGGTCAGAGTATGCCCAATCGGGCTTAAAAGTGGTAAAAAGAGTCCTCAATATGACGGGATATAACGGGAACATTTCAAAAGAGTCATCAGGGGTTAAACAGTATCACTATGATCATGCTGCTACTGTTACGCTCACAGTTACGGGTGAACTTATATATATAAATAGTAAAGTGTATAATAGTGTATATCATTCAAGTGTCAAATCTCAGGCTATTATTTTGTTATATCGGTGGAAATATTTCGATGGCCTTTTTTTCTCAGTGAAACTTAGCTTTGGCTTTTCCAAAACTAAATCACGCTGTCAAAGATAGATTGACTTGTGCTTTGTTTTGTTTTGTTTTGTTTTAAATGATCTTCCCGTAGGAACTCGACAACGACCCATAATAAGAGAGGGTTAACTACCTCCATCCCCGGTCTACGCCAACCTGGCCCAAGTAGGCCAATTTCGACAAACTTTACGTCTTTCAGGAAATGCCATTTTGTAAGACTTGCATCTTGACAATCCTTTTTGGACGGTAAAATGTGTATAATATTTGCTCTAGCCTTTTGGGCGACTTCTCATATTGCATTGCGAAATTTAAAAGCGTCTTTTGTATAATATTGATCATGGTAAATTCAAACCTGATTTCCGATTACATAACAAACTTAATTAAAAACCGAAACGGCTTGCTACAAATGTTAAGTTTACAAAGGGTACAGACAAACATATCGATAATGACGTCACTCAAGAGCTTAGGCAGGATAATAGGAAACCACGTGACCAAAACCAAAACTGAAACTCAATATTTGAAATGACTGAATGTATTTGGGGCTTTATGTAATATATAATGAAAGTCTTTTCTGATCATGCCATACGTACAAGAGGTCCCATTCTTTGGAATACTTTAGATAAAAATCTGAAAGCTTCAAAATCTGTTAAACGTTTCCGTAATCAATACAAAACAAAACTGATCTCTAAATATAGTTAATCTTTTCCATGAGCACCCCCCTGGTTATGTTATGTAATGTTGATTTATTTTGTTAATTTCATTTGATTTCAGGAAAGGCTAACTTTCAGACCTTTTGGTCTTCCACCCTTTTCCTCCATATGTACTGTGTTTATATTTATATATTTTTTTGTAATGTCTTTGATTTTTATGGAAATAAAATATGAATGAATGAATGAATGAATAATGCTTTAGTACAAACAGGGACTAAACATAAGATGTACTATGTTTTCATGGCCAGATTACGCATTTAATTATTTACGTGCAGGTCCATTTACAATGATTTTGGAAGGACTTTGAATGTCAGACAAATGGTAGCAGTAGGTGGACTATTGTCAGCTGTAGGACTCGGCATTTGTTGTGTTACTCCAAACGTATCGGGCCTGGCATTAGGAATGACAATGGCAGGTTGGTAAAGATATCTAATTCAATTTTTATTTAGGTGTATTTACGTATTTTTTATAAAGGAATTCGGACGTATACATTCTGACATGTATGCCAGTCGTGAACACGCTCCAACGCTGTTGTGTGTGTACAGGGTGTCCGAGAAAAAAGATACCGGGCAAATGAATTTGAACGTAAGTCGAGAAATAGACACCAGAATCCTAAACCTAACCTTCAGCTTATAGCCCATCTTATTCTGTATCCTATACGTCAATTTGACTGGAATCGGTTGACTGATTGCGAAGAAATGAGCGATTATATAACACATGAGTCAATTGACTTCATTCCAACTTTAAAAGAAAGATCATTCAACGCAATGCGCACTATAGTGGTTAACTGTCAACGGGCTTCATGTTTTGTTCTGTGAAATCCTTTTCGTTCTTTTAAACAATCTATTTCTTGCAAAACATTTAATTAGGTTTTGTTCAAATTTGAAAACCTGCACAATATTGAAAATGAAAGCTTACATGTAAGATGATACTCGGTACTTGTAAATATCTTTTTTTTTTTAATGTTGATATAAATGTTGCATAAAGAATTATTACATTAAAGAATTCCAGCTGGTTTAAAGAATTTTTTACACACAATATTTCGTAGAAATTGTAATACAAAGTTTAAATCTTTTAAAACTTCAACATTAATGTTGCATAGTATCACAAAATCACACGTAAACTGTAAGCACTTGATCATTGTCATTCTTGGCTTAAATGTTCTTTGGAAAGTTGAAATATAACATATTTGCACAACCTAAAGAATTAAAGTTGGAAAGCTTCCAATTACAGATATCGAAGTTTTCTTGGACAAACTGTTATTCATCTTCAGTAAAAGCATGAATAATATAACACCGTCTGATTATAAAATAGATAATGTGGACTAAATTTGATGAGATACACGAACTTTAGAAGCGGTGAGCGAGTATGAAAAAAGCGCATGTGATCAAACTTGGAATGAACTGCATTAATGCGCGCATTATATATTCGTTAATTTCTTCGCAACCAGTTTACCGAATCAAACCAAATTTTCGTACGTGATGCACAATAAAATAGGCTATGCGCTACATTTAAAAATTTTTGATTTTGATATCTACTTCTCGACTTACGTTCAATTTTATCCACTCGGTAATTTTTACTGGGACACCCTGTATGTGTAAATATGCATCACAGCCAGTGCGTGTAAGCCAGTGTGGCCAATTATGCATACTAACAATTAGTATTGTTTACACCGCTCTAATTTCTTTATATTTTAACAGGAAAACAGCAAGCCATTTCGGTGAAATTAAATAGGGAAGCATCGCCTGCGGGCGCTGCTTCAAAAATGAAGTAGATCGAATCCTTTTTGGATGAAAAAATAGCGTATGTTTTGAACTACCCAATGTAAAAAGTCGGGGAAAACACATCATTATTATATACCATTTCGTTTGTAATTGAAATAACACAATCTTAAAAATCACAAATATGAAAGATAAAACCGTTTTATCGAGTGAATAAACCAAATTAGTACAAATTAACCGGGGGGAAGACAGTTATCGGCGAAGATGAAATAAGCTTTAAAAATATTCAGTATTTTTTCATTTTGTTTACCTTTTATGGCCTGACGAACTGAAACGCGTATCAAATCTGGGTAAATTAAACCAAAAGTTAGTATCAGGCCCTTGCAAACGTAGCTGTGTATTACACAGGGCTAATCTTACAGGTCAAATGTCAAAAAAATGACACTGCTACTGGAGAGGAGCCTGAATAGAGTTACCCGGGCAGAGTTAGTGATTACGGTTGTGGCTATATACACTTTACTTGAAAATGACATCACTTGACAAAATGGCGGACCCCGTGAAAGCTGAACGTTTCTCACATAATTCATACAGTATGGGCTTCTCATCATTGGGTGGACATATACTTAAAACTTTTGAATGCAGATTTTGAAAGTTGACAACTAGAATTTCTACTGGCGTATTCATACCATATGTTCTGCAACAGATTTGAAACAAGTCAATGTGTCCCCAAAATCTCCTACACTTTAAAACACAATGTCACTAATTTCTGTTCAATGTGCATTTTCTTTCGTTATGTAAATTAACACCCATAGTGGGTAGGAGAACATGAAAACTAATATGAGATACTGTATTAGGATCACATATTAAGTATCATGTGAGAGTATACTCTTGTACTCCAGAAGACAGGATCACATATTAAATATTTGACACCATAGAATATAAAAACTAGTAATTTGATAAGTTAAAATAAGATTTTTAACGGAATAAATCTAAATAATATGATTATGCAGTTTATTCCGTTAAATATTTACCCCATAATTTCCCTCATTCTTCAGGCCCTGCCCTCTATCGGGTGCTAATTTAAAGTTTAAGCTTGATTGCTATTGTTTATTTGTAAGCCTGCGGCGCAACCTTGAACAATATTGTCTCTTTGTAAGCCTGCGGCGCAAGCTTGAACAATATTGTCTCTTTGTAAGCCTGCGGCGCAACCTTGAACAATATTGTCCTTGAGATAACGCCCCGTAGCCACCCCCAGCCAGCCCCATACCTCATTTCAATTTTTAACATACCCATATCCTGCTTTTTATATTCCATAGTGTCGCACATTTAATATGTGATCCTGTCTTCTGGAGTACAAGAGTATACTCTCACATGATACTTAATATGTGATCCTAATACAGTATCTCATATTAGTTTTCATGTTCTCCTACCCACTATGGGTGAAATTAAACCAAATGATAGGCAAAATGTGTGGCAAAGCGGCCATTTCAATTACTATGATTTTGATTAATATGACATTCACTAAGCTATTTTTAATGTATTGCAGGTGTAGGACAAGCTTTTACACAAGTCCAAAGTATTGAGCCTCTCAACTGGTATTTCCCACAATTGTTTGCTACCGTAAATGGTATATCTTTGACCGGAGGTGCGATAGGAATGACGATATTACCACAATTATCTGAATGGCTAATTCGGGAATATGGATGGCGCAGTACTCTTGCACTTATAGCGGCTTTTTCCCTCAACGCAGTTCCTGCCAGCGCTATTTTTAGAAAACCTTCATGGGTGTGTGACGAACAAACAGCCGAAACGTTGCATGTAAAACACGAAAATTGTTTTCGAAATTGTCTAACGTTGTTGAGAAGTAAATTAAAGTTGGAGCTGTTCGCAAGATATCCAGCGTTTGCCATATTTCAAGTCATATTCTTGCTGTTTGGCATGATTTATACAACATGGGTGATTTTCCTTGTACCTCACGCAATGACAAAAGGTCTTTCTCTGAATAAAGCCGTATATCTTTCTACTATTGGGGGCATAGGGCTTTTATTAGGCCGACTTGGAAGTGGAATTCTGGTTGATCTGAAACTGATTTCTGATATTCATCTCTTTATTGTGTTAATGGTTTCATTGGCGGCGTGTTTCATTTTAGATTTAGTCGCAAAAACATTTTGGCTTCTCGCGATATTTGCGGTCGTCGTTGGAATATGTATCGGTGCCCAGTTTCCATTAGCAATGACTCTTGCTAAAGCAATGGTTGTTGAAAACCAATTTGCATTGTCGGCAATTGCCTGGACATGTCAATTCGTGGGTATAGGAAATGTATTAGCAGGGCCGATTACAGGTGAGTTGGATAACTGGGTCTCATTATGCTTTCCGTACTCATGAAAAACGAATAATCCCAGAGGTTAGTTTTTAGTGTTTATAACAACGCAATGTGACAATGCTAGAAAACTGGATGATGAGTCACCTCTCTCACTTTTAGCGGTAAATGATATTCATGATATTTGGTAAATATTAATGTTGTATATTTCGGGGGTAGCAAAAAGAACAAAAAGTGGCTAATTTTACTAACAAGTGTGAGGGGGTGGAAGAATGGATCTATGATCCCCCGTTCCGTCCAGGATTTGCGATAATTTTGCTTAGGAAAGTGTACCAAAGGAGAGGTACAACCCGCACGTTATTTAAAATCTAATGTTGATCATGAAATATTGACTTATATCTAATATTATATTGAACATTTGTTTTGTTCCTTTCTTCTACTTTTACCAATAGGAGGCCTAAAACAAGTTACAGAAGACTTCACTGCCGCTTTTGTTGGACTAGGAGTATTATAAGTATTTATAAATAAATAAATAAATAAATAAATAAAATAAAAATAAATAAATAAATAAATTGGGGGTCATGACAATTTATATATGGATATCGTAATCAGATTACCTCTTCCAGGATGGTTACTTAAAGCCATAATCTCAGGGTTCGCAGGTTTTTGCCGCAGGTGAAAAAAAAAACGCGGTTTTAACCAAAGAGGTTTTAAATAGAAATAGAGTCGCAATAGATTATATAATCTTTTGTTCGTTTGATGCCGATTAGAAGTTGCGACAGGCTATTCATAAAAGTGGTACCATTGTTTCGAATAAAGGGGTTCCGCCATTAAATTGGTCACTGATCCGGCATCATATTAACGCTCTACACAACAGGCGAGTATCAATAAGTGACCACACTACAGTCATGTGTAAGGGCAGTCATGTGTAAAGTGGTACCATTGTACTCATGTATTCCAAATGTGTGCTTGTGTGGGTCTGAAGACTATAAGGAGGCTTTAGCTGTCGATGTAATCATCTTTACCACCCACCTGACGATAGGTGTTTCATTTAAATAAATTGAATGCTAAAGGTTGTTTTTAAGAAATTTCCATTTAATTTTATTTTAAGAAGGAGATTGGTATAGAAATAGTGGCGTATCCAAAGAGGGGAGGGGGTTGGGGAGGGACAGATTCACCTCTGTGAGAAGTCTTGGGAGGGGGGAGGGAGGAAGAGGAGAGGAGGGGATATGGAGAATGAGAGAGGGCTGGAGGAAGGGATAATAAAAACAAGTAGATAAATAGAAATATAAGGAAAATGATGGGAATGAGAGAGGGAGGGTGAGAGGGGACAATGAGAGCGAGGGAGTGATAAAATGTAGGCCTAGGAAAGAATAAGTACGGAAAAGAAAGGAATGATGAATACATTTAATAATAATTATTAGGCCTATATAATAACTAAACACATAACAGCACTGGGCAGCCATTCGACGATGTCAATGCCTTTATTCGTTACGTAATTAAAACGCCCAGTCAGATGTATTTCACACCTACCAAACACAACTCACCCAATTTCGCAAACTGGACGTTGAATGTACACTCTCATGAATATTGATTGGCAACATTTTCCAATATGTCAGCGCTCTAATCGGAAACAATAGAACAATAGACCCTGCAGAGCGTTGGTTTTAACCGCTTGGCAAAAACAATTTTTGCCAGTTTTTGCCGGCAAAAATGGCAAAAACTAAAAAAGTTATTTATAGTTCAGTTTTTTCATCTCAAAACAAATTATTAATAATTTCCTTGAGTGTAACAAGGCCAGATTTTGTATTATAATTAAGTAACATATTAAGAAATTAAAGGCATGCATTTTCATTGCTCATGTGCATTTAACCGAAATGTGGCATATATCAAATTCAAAACTCTTTCATTTTAAGGACTCGATGAGACCAAAAATATGTTGAATGATTCATTAAAGTTGTGTGCTACTGTTTATGAGCTTCCTGTGTTACTTTTTAATATTTGAGTGAGTATAAGTGAGTTTTTGCCATATTTTGCCATTTTTGCCGGTTTAAACCGGACAAAAAGTGGCAAAAACTGGTTTTGCCAGTTTTTGCCACTGGCAATGGCAAAAACCGAACCCTGCATAATCTACGATCTTTTAAAATGAATTTGGTTAAATTTTTTTCAAACCTGGCACATTTGTTATGTTTACAGATGTCCCAATTTGCACCTATTTGGACTGAGCCAAAGGCGCAGAGCTATTTTCAATTGCTATATTTATAAATCCCCATAGAACATGCGCCTATAGCATAATGTCCAGTATGCGATCTCGCGCTCACATGACGAGCATCCCGAGCAAAACCGAACATCCCCAACTTTTGCTCCATGGGGTATCAATATGGCTGTTGAGTCCGGGTTCTCTGGTTTTAATTCTGGCTGGACTATACAAAATGCTTTAAAATTAGTCAAATACCATTGTATTACTCTAGTCATAAGGATTCTAAAAATGTATCGTTTGACCTATCTAGGATGTACCGTCCGAAAAGGTCACAGGTTACATTTTTGGCTCTATATGGGGGTATCAAAATGCTTCGATTTGACAGAGTAGGTGCAAAATGTTTGTTTTGATATAACAATTCAACCATTCATATAATGGTAGGATTGTAGGGTGTTTTGTTACATTCTTAAAATAGGTTAAGATCAATATGCCTGAATGAAGCTTGACCTATTTTGTTGTGTTACCTAGGTTATTCATTCATAGATTGTGCAATCCTCTATTTAAATTGTTATATGAAAACGAGCATTTTGGCGGCATCATTTGACTAAATAAATTTTGACCCCTATAGAGTGATAAATGTGACATTTGACCTTTTTGAAAAATAACTAGTATCCTAGATAGGTCAAACTATTCGTTATGAATCATTATGACTAGAGGAATAAATGGTATGGTTTTAACACAATTTAAGCAAGTTTTAAATTCGACCTTGTGTAAAGATTTATCATGTATTTTTGTTTAGCCTTTGATGTCAACTTTCTATGGTAGCAGTAGCTTGCCCCCCAAAATGGTAACGCCCCCCACCCACCCCTATATGCTACCCCGGGAAGCTACAGCTTGAGCACAGTCTAATTATTCGCTTCTGTTTTATGTGAATTTTGTTTAAATTAGAATTATTTCGATCAGCCCAAATGATATTGCAATAATTAATAATTATATATTTAGATGGGAGGAAAAGCCGTCCATCATTTCATTTTTCATTTGATTATTGTGACCTTTCCTATTGCAGATATACATTTTTTAATCTTAAATTATTTGATAGCTGAAGGACATTCTTCGTATTCAGACTACAATTTGGTGTGTATGATGTGCTCTCAGGTCCCCACAAAAATATCGTACAAAGTTGCAAACGTTCCTATCCGATTCCGTAATTTCATTTATTTAAATAACTACTAAAAGGGACACCAGTTGCCATAATTATGTCAACAATCGTCAACTAGAGGGTTGTGCAAATATTATATGCATTTGCAAATTTATTTTATATTTGCATATTCTAAAATTCCCTGATGAAAGCATATATAAACTACGTTTAGAAACAATGTACAGAAAGATATGAGAGTCTTGCATTTTATGCTCGTTTCTAGGCATATGTTTATCCCAAGAAAGACCAAAACGAGAACTGGGGAGCTGACTTTAAAACAGCTTATGCCTAAAGGGTGTTTGCATTGTATGGTTGATTTACCGTTACCTGTTTATACATATCTGACTTTTTATACAATATTGAAATTATAATGATTGTTGTACACATGTACTATAATATTTCGTCCATCTCTTCGGAGGACTTCATCAGATGTGAGCATCTGTTCCACTTTCCTTTTTGTAGAAACCTTTGAAGACTGTAAATGAGACTACACACAACCGGAAGCCAGTTTCCTTGAAAAAGTGGATCAGATGCTCATATCTGATGAAGTCCTTGGACGAGATGGACGAAATATTATAGTAAGTAAAAACTTACTGGTTTTGACACGAAAAAATTACCAATTGATTTGAAGTACAAACCTGATGAATCTATTCACTGATCATAGGACTTCTCCTGATGAAGATGTGTGTCACACGACGAAAATTAAAAATTAGTTTGTGTGCTGAAAGTCAGTTTAAACTTGTGGTCGCGATTTAGTTCTGTCCATTTCTTCTTGATTTGGATGGCCTCTCAATGATTAACAAAAGGGCAAGTCCATCTCAACATCATAGGACTTGATGAAGATGTGTGTCACACATTGAAAAAACAAGGTTAGTTGAATTTTTGTTAATTCTATTCAATTCTATCAAACTAAATCACATTACAGTTTTTACTGTCATTAAAGAGTAAATGTTAAAGATAGTGACAAATTTAATAAAACCAAGTGCGAGATGACATGTTAGAAGTAACACAAAAGGTACTCGGGTGTATAACACAGGACCAAATATCACGAGGTTGTTAAACCCCGTTTTCATTCGTCTCTACAGTTCCCACATTATACCATCCTTTTCGTCAACTATTATTCTCTTCCTTGCGTACGTCGGACTAAATGGGATATACTGTGTCCATTTCCACTGTCGCAGAAGTGTCATACCAAAGGGAAGATCGTATACATCCAAGGAGTTTATTCCATCATCGTCCTCTTTGTACTGTCGTGAAAATGCAACTAAGCCTCGTTCTTCGATAGTTCCTAAAATAATGTTAAACACAATGGAATATGTGCAGTTTTCTTTGATTACGAATTTCCCATTAACCTGAAGACAAGTGGGATAGTAGGAGCTATAGTAGCCATTTAACTAGAAACAATGTAGCATACTTAATATTGTACATTATGGGCAATCAGTCAAAGAAGCCAATAATCTAATATTTCCATAGGTCTGGGATCTTCTTTATAGAATTCATACCATTCCTTTTGCGTGTATCTGTTTCCATATTGCAGTTTAAACAGCACTAGTTCAAGCTCCCCTTAAACAATTATATTGTAATTAAGCCTGTTATTTGATTCCTTCACCGATGATGCGTATGGACCAAAAGAACAGCTTTTGACTCAGCCAATACTAGTCCCAGGATTAGGCCAAACCATTTCGCGTCTTACTTGGGCGCTTTACCAATACAAAGGAGAATATATTAAAGAATGAAGTATAATCCATGAAATATTTCATTTTCAGAATCGACAAATCCACATCTTTAATAACCTTCATGGATTTTAAAACCATAACAGCCCTGCCTTACCAGGTATTATGTTATCCAAGATGAATGCCAAAAGACCTCCAATAAATATTCCAGTAGTGAGCAGAACAACAATGACTTGATCTAATTCAAGGATTCCTATGGGTGAAAACATTGAAGTTTTGTGGGTAAGAACGAAATGATAAGAAGATGTGGCAAGGGCATCATAGCTGGGATTTTTACCGTGGGAGCCTGTATGGGGCGGGACCCAAAGTGGACGGGGCGTGGGTCCCCATCGACAAGAATTTGCACTTTTTAGAGCATGGTGAAAAAAGTTCCAGATATTTTTGTAATCTTGAGAAACAATCCAGTGAGAAGAAAAATATTCATATTTTGAAAAAGGATATCGGCTCCATCATTTCAGATAAGAAAGATATTCTCAATGAATTACACTCTTTTTTATGAAACCTTGTACACTTCCAAATCTTCTCCTAGCAATAAGGATAATATACTTTTATATTTAGATAAACTTGATATTCCCCAATTTATGGATGAAAGTAAAGATAAGCTGAATAGGCCTATTTCCAAAGCTGAAATTTTAACTTCTTTGAAGTCGTTGAATATGAATCGTAGCCCAGGCTATGATGGTCTGCCAGCATGATGCAGTCATGGCTACAGTAGAATTCACCACGAACTTTGCAGGACTTAACCCCATTAAAAGCTATTAATCCAAGATAACACTCATTGAAAACAGCTCAACTGATTAAATCAGATCTTCTCTGGTTGTGCACATGTGTCTGTTTTACATGTGCGGTATCACAATGAGCTGGTATTATAGCTTCAGTTGGGTAACCGATTATAAAGGAAACGCAAGGAAACAATGGTATGTGGACCTTTGTTCACGAAATGAGACAACGGTCTGCTTTTTGTTAACCAGCATTCTTGAAAATACGGTTTGGAAATAATTTCTTCATATTTTTTGGTGTTATCTGTCGTTTATATCCTTCCTAAAACACCAAAGTACGCATATTTCCAAACATCTAAATTAGCTAAAAATTTAGGACATGTTACAAAACTATATTTTCTAGAATTTTAGAAGAGTACTTTTAATATTGGCCGGTTATTTTTCACACAGCGACGTTAACTAGGCAAATCCCCATACTTCTAACGTACGCTATTTGTAGAGGTCACGCGTCAATGGTAAGAGCACTGTGTATTGTGTATAGGAAAACGGACAGTAACTGCAGTATGGCTGAGTTTTACATTGTTTTTTCAATGACATTTGCGACATGCTTTTAAATTGTTATCACTACTCTTTTGAGCAAGGTTTCATGTCTAGTTCACAACGCAATGGTGTAATTACCTTACTTCCAAAAAAAGATAAGGATCCTCTCTTTGTGAAAAATCATCGCCCTATTTCGCTTCTTAATACAGATTATAAAATTATGTTGTTTCTTTGCGCTATCGATCAATTTGCGCAATTTCAATCAGGAGCAATGAGAACATCAATGACATTAAGATTGGTGATGTTGAGAAAAAATTTAGTCTTTTGGCTGATGACACAACTTGTTTTTTGCATGGGGATTTTGAGTCATTTAGAAATTTGTTGATTCTCTTAGGACTTTTGCTGGGTTATCTGGATGCAAGATAAATATGTCTAAATCTGAGGCTATTCATATTGGTACATTGTAGGTTGAAGGGTAATGAATTTAAGCCCCTCAGCAATGAGGGTCTTGTATGGAAAGAGAATACCTTTAAAACACTTGGTATTCATTTTGCATTACATGTGAATGCTTTGTACGAGTTAAATTTTATTCCTAAATTGACTCAAATTCAGCAAATTTTGAGTTGTTGGCGTTCAAGAAGTTTGTCTTTAATTGGTAAAATTACTGTGATAAAGAGGCTTTTGCAGCCACAGCTTTTATACTTATTTTCGGTTTTGTGTATTACAATTCTTAAGTCATTTTTTAAGAGATTGAACACTTTGTTTTTTAAATTTATTTGGAATGGTGGGAATGACAGGGTTAAAAGAAATTATTTATTGAATGACTACAGTGATGGAGGGTTGCGTATGATTGACGTTGAGGCTTTTTCACAAGCTCAGAAATTAGTCTGGTCAAAACATTCATTTGACCCCAATTATGATAGGTTTTGGAAACTTTTAGAGACACAGGTTCTTAAGGTATTTCATAACGATACTACAGTTTTATGGAAAGCTGATGCGCCAAATTGTGTTCTTACTTTGCTAAACAAATTTCAGTTAGCTGAATCCTTCAGGGTTTGGTATTTGTTCAGAGATAAGGCGAAAGAGAACCTTGGGTACTGTGACTATCATCTTCAGAATTCCATTTGGTGGACACGCTGCACTGTATCATTCCGATAACCGTGGATCGACGGCGCGTCATTTAGCGGTAAAAGTCAGATTACGGTCCACGTTAAACACACCCCTAACACAACACAAACAGCTACAAACATCTGGCACACCTGATAACAAGAGCGTTATAATATTTTGTACACTAGAATTCCCAGGCTAGGTTGATGCTTGAGGATGAAAACGTAACACACCCCAACACATAGGCCATAAACCCAGGCAATAAAAATATCCTGCCAATCCTTTTAATAAAATCGTTATAACATGTTTATGATCATGGAGCGTTAAACTGTCGGCAAAGGTCTATTATAGTATATGGTATGAAAATAAAGACAACCATATGGTGCATGACGTCATGTTATTTTGTTGACGTACATGATATTTGTCGATAGTGGTATCATTTACTTAGCTTTTTATGGTCATTTTTGGAGGAAATCATTGCAATGCTTTTGAATTCGATGGACAAATAATGTTATAAAGAAGTGCAGGTTCCTAACTTCCTTTGGTGATTTTGGTGAACATGAGCTTGGCGTGGGCAACCAAGATGCTGCAGTGTATAAGGTAAGGTTTAAATGGCGAAAACAGGCGAATTTTTAACCACAGTTGAAATTAATCAAATCGAGAAGAGAGGTAATTAGACTAATATTCAAACACCAACCAAGCCACAGCACTGAAACCACCGCCAAGTATAATACGCACTTTGATCATGTGTTGTTCAGCTAAAAATGACCATTTCGAGTTGTTACTCATTATAGTTTTAGTATTACCCACATTGTAGACTTCTCCATAGTCCACTTGCCCATTTGGCTATTACATTTAAGCATAAAACGCTGATTTGTATTAATTTGTGTGCAATTGATAGATCTTCACATCTGATATTTTCAGTCACCATACTCCCTCTGTTTGTTAGCTTCCCAAGTGGATTTTGTACTCGGGTTTTCGCAATCAATAAACTGGTTAGATTCCAAAATCAGAATTGTTCAGTTTTGAAGTGAGCCATTATAAGTATGCAAGATATGTTGCATTCAATAACTTTTATTGTTACTAATCATCTAATTATAAAACTCTTTATGACTATTTTACTATTGAACACTTTAATTTTAACATGTTTAATAAACATCAGTATAATTTCGAGTTCAACGGAATACGTTCATCATGATTAATAATAACATAATTTTTATCAAAATTCGACTATGGCATGGTCTACCCAAATTGTAAAGTACGGGGATTTGTTGATTTGAAGCTTGAACGTATACAATTGAATACTTAACATTAATTGTTGAACATTGTACCCCATAGTTTTACCCTCAGTTTTTTGGCTCCCTCCTATTAAAGGAGGATTTCGTGATCCTAGCATGCTCTTTTTATGACATTTTTAGTAGATATCCACGAAAAAAACCCATCCCCAAAATTTCAGTTGATTCCGATTTTGCGTTTGCGAGTTATGCATGATTATGTGCATTACACTGCTCCATTGGCCACTGTTAAATTCAAATTAGGCGATATTTTTGCTAAACGAATTAATCTGCAAGAAATATTTGGTACATAAACATTATGTAGCCAGAGGTATCCAGTGGTATAAAAATCTCAACTTTTTTGTTGTTAATTGGGGGATGAGGCTCTGGATCACGAAATGCCCTTTTAAGGACTGGATTTTTAGGATCCGAAATTCATTTGCCCGCCTATATTTTCCAACCAAAAGGTTTATGAACACTTCCCAAGGCCAAATCTTTAGCTATCTGTGACCATGCCCATCGCTAGTGAACAATGTAGTCTATGAGCTAAATCTCATACGGGCCTTAATTAAGGATTGATTTCAACACCCATGGCTACCAATATTTGTTACCATGAGGTCTAAGGATAGACCATCCGGATCACTACTAGGGGGTAGTGGACTCAAATTGTAGGGTATGTTTTTTGCTAGAGGTCACGAAAGGTCACACAAGGGTAAATTGATCTTATTGAGAGAGATATCAAACTACTCGTCTGATGACAAGGATTAAGAAAATGTATAGTTTGTGCTATCTACGATCTATTGTTATTGACTTATCTTACAAAACCTTATTTTTAGGCAAAATGACATGTTTTTTTGGTGGCAAATTGCTCATCTTGATATAAGAATCAAGAAACGGTATAGAACTTACCTTCTAAACTGTTTACTTTACTTCTTACATACAATGGAAGTCAGAGATCAACATTGGTCGATGGCCACCCAATGGCAATTGACCTTGTTTGCACTCTATCTCAGTAAGGGAACACAGTAGATAGGCAAAACTATTCTTTTTCTGGTTCTACGCAGCTACACAAACAATTTGCTACCATTTTTGCCAAAATCGGAATAAGTTGAAATGTTGATAAGCTTATATAGTGGTCAAATTTCAAAGTTGCTCAAGTTTTGTTAAAACCAATTCCAAAATAGTCCTCAAAAATCTGTGACATTTTACTTCTAGAAACACCTTCGAAAAGGTTTAAAAAAAGGGCATTGTCCAAAAGTAAATGCCATACAACAGTCATTCACATGTCACCGAGTTGATGAGTAGTATAAATTATATTTATATCTATATTAATATTTATATTAAACTGAGATTTATAAAGTCGTGGTTCCGAACGAATAACTAAGGTAATAAAAGATGAAATTGGTAAAAATATTTGGTATTAAAATATATTCATTCCCTCATCAATAGACGGGATGTGTTTAATCCAATCACAGAACATAAATTGCAGGTTAATATTGAAAAGTATAATGACCGCGTCTCCTGATATAGCTCAAATAACCATTTTGTTCACGATGCATCGGAATTTTGAACACAGTGCTGCGTGAGCCCACTGAGTAGCTGCAGTCTGTGTGGCTCACGTACTTTGACGGATAATCCACTTTTTTTTATCAGGCACTGCCGGTAGTCTATGATAAGTATAAGTCAGACGGTATAGGACACGCAACACTGAATGGATTTTCTTACCAACCCTTTTAAATGTATATTAACATGTTTGATTTCTCTGCTCGTGAATATTGCACTTCTTGTGTATGCTTTGATCAAGGTAACTTCAAACCAATTCATTTTGCGTTTACACGATAATGTAACAAACTGAAATGAAAACTGAAGCTGTTTTCTACGAGTTTTAGGTTTCTAGCAAAGAGTACAGACAAAGGTATCGATAATGACGTCAGTCAAGTATTAAAACTAAAACCAATCCTAATACTCATAACTTAAAACGACCGATATGTTCTGAGGTTTAGTTTATCTTTTGTTCAGAAACCAAAAATCAAGAGATTAAAAATAGGAGCAGATTCCTGGGAGCAGATCTTGTCTGCAAACATAATTTCTACTTTATACCTCATTGGTCAAAGTACAGTAAGCCAAAAAAAAATTAAGGTACCAGTTACGTTCACCCCCTGTATATCCTAAACAAAGACAGATATGTTATAATTGGAACCAACAGCCAATAGCTGTATCTTTTAGCTCGAATTTAAGACCTCATTCGTTGAAATTGTTCGAGGAATAAAGACACGACGATCCAAAAACCCAAGGAAGATGCAAATTTAGAAGTTGCAGTTTGCCACATTACATGCCCTATTGATTTGTACACGAACAAGAGAACTAGCGCCGCGCTTTCATTGATTAGCACGAAAAACTACCGTCGTGCTTTCATTGATTAGAACACAAAAGTGCAATTTTTTTTATTTCGTATCTTCATTAGGTTTTGGATCACCGTTTCTTTAATTCTCAACCAATTCCAACAAATAAGGTCTTGAATCAGAGCTAAAGAGCACAGGCATCGGCTGCTTGTTTTAATTTTTACACATTGGTCTTTACTTAGGATATACAGGGGTGAACACAACTGGTACCTTAATTCTTTTGCTTACTGTATATAATTGCCTATTGTCATGATTGTGCTAAGCATATTATCGGCTTTATCAGCCTTTGTGTTTTGTTATGTTGAAGAAACAAATATATATATGGATCGGATATCAATCACACGCGTACACGGTGACTGGTGCATTCATAAGCGATATAAAATTTTTGGTTTGTTTGTTTGTTTGTATGAGATATAAGCGATGATAATTGATATGATTTGATTATAAATTAGCTTTTTGTCCCCGGAAAGCAAAACACATACATCTCACCTAGGCTCCCCTATCACCTCACCTAAATTACCTCCTCTTTCCCTATTCCCTCTCCTACTCTCCCCAGTGTCTTGTTCTTCTTTCCCTTACCTCTCCCCCTACCTCTCCCCCCTCGAGCTCTCCTATCCCTTCCTTCCCTTTCATCTTCTAATCCAATTTCTCCCCTCTGTTTCTCTTTCACTCTCCCCTAAGTCCCTTCACACACACAAACACCCCCCCCCCCCACATCCCTCCACCTTTCGCCTTTTTGTGTGCAATAAATAACTTGAATAAAAGGCAACTAGCCTATATCAGAAGTCATATATATAGCTTCAATCGATTATTCCGTATGCGATATGCATAATGAATTTGATGTGTACATCAATTGGGTGTCTATTCTTTTGTAATATCGGGAAGAAATATTTTGATGGTCTATATTTTTTCACAGAGAAATAATCCAAGGATTATTTGAATATCTACACCACGCTTTCGATTGTTGGATTTCCTGCTCGTGAATATTGCACTGCAAAATTTAAAAACTTCCTTTGTATACTTTGATCAAGGTAACTTCAAACCAATTGATTCTGGGGTCACACGATTATGTCAGCAACTGAAATGAAAACCGAAACTGCTTTCCACAAGTTTTAAGTTTCTAACAAAGAATACAGACAAAGGTATCGGTAATGACGTCAATCAAGGGCTTAGCCAGGATGATAGGAAACCACGTGACCAAAACCAATCATAACTTGAAACAATCCAGTTCATTCGAACAAACCATCAAAAACAAAAAAATAGTAAAACAAGTTTGTGTGAATTGTTTGCTTTTGATCTTGTATTGTTTGTCTCTGTTTATCTTTTCAGATCTGGTTAATTAGTTACTCATGTTCACAAAGTGCTCACAGAAACTATTGACTTGATCACATGGAAACTTCACAAGTTAACCATATAAATGCACGGGGGTTTCTCGTTGTATTTTCTCGCTTCGTCTTAACCTTCCTGAAAGCTGGAGTCGATAAATCTTTAGGTGTTTTCTACATCTCTTTCATCACCGATCTCAATTCTACGTCTGCAATTGTTGGACTCTGTTGTAGCTTGTTTGTTGGATTGGGAAATATATTGGGTATGTAAAAGTAGGTTGGTTGAAAATAAGTCAATAAGTCCTAAACTTTATCACACGAAAGAGAGCCAGTCGCGTCGCGTAAAGCTCACTTAGCGAAGTTAGCGTAGTGTATTACCAAAATGACCAAAATAATTGTCAATTATCGGGATTCATAAAATTTCGGTTTTTGCTAAATTTTGACAAAATTAATTTTTTTAAATGGTATTTTTAGGTTTTAAATGCAAAAGAACAGTGTTCTGTAACCTAATGCAACAAAAAACATTAAAATGTGAGTTTATTGGTCTTTTATAGCTGGTTTTATTCAAATCCCCCATTTTCCGGAAAATAACGAAGATTTCCGGAAATCAATAATTTGAGTTTCTCGACAACGGAAAAAGATATGAATGTGAAACAATGACCAAAAGATGTATTTTATTGTATTTAAGGTGGTACTACACCCATTGCATTTGTTTTTGCATTTGTTTTTGCATTTTTTAAAGAAATGAGAAAAAACAATTTGACAAAGTGGTATGCAAAATGAAGGGGCAAATCTTCTCGTTCTCGGTATCAATATAGCTTGCATGCTTTTAAAGGTAGAAGCCAAAAAGTGGTACATTGACAGTACGGCTGCATATCGCTGTAATGCTCCCAACTGCGTACATGTATGCTATTTTATATCAATCCACAAAT
Source organism: Amphiura filiformis (assembly GCF_039555335.1). Taxonomy (NCBI): domain Eukaryota; kingdom Metazoa; phylum Echinodermata; class Ophiuroidea; order Amphilepidida; family Amphiuridae; genus Amphiura; species Amphiura filiformis. Next base: position 52,512,926 of record NC_092644.1, on the reverse strand, counting down.
ATAATATGAGTCTCGCCGCTGAACAATGCTGAAAGAATATTCAGTTTATTTGCTCATCCGGAGAATTATAAAAATCATAAACATACTAGTGGTTAAGCCGAAAGCCGTGTATCAAAGACAAAATAGGACATAACAGCTCAACAACACAAAGTTCTCAATCTATTACTAGGTTCAGTTAGTGATCTTTTTAGCTGTCACAAACGCCTCGGCGATATTGTAATTAGATTAGCATTGCCCTATTATGTGTGTTTCAATGAGAGCTTCACGATACATCATAGAGATCTTTGATTCGCAAGCTAGTTACAACAATTGACCAATCACCTTAAAGAATTTCATCACGACATCAAAACCAGTCAAAACTTACGTTTATAGACGTTTCATCAACCATCGGTTGACTTCATCAGCAGTGTTCACGTGGGTATTAGGAGTGGGGACCCTGGGGCGCGAGCAGAGGGCGGCAAAATGGAAGGGGCGGCAAAAGAAGAAGGGAAGGGAAATAATTTTACAGCAAAAAAGGGCGAGGAAATTGTCCAAAAATGTTGGAAAATTGTGAAACAAATGTAATTATAAATACAGTTTTTGAGGCTGGCTAGCGTCTATTATCCTTTTTGTTGTTCTTCAATTTTTCAAACCATCGAAATACAAAAAGGTCAACCTTTTTGGGCTGTCGAATGAGAGCGGCAAAATTCACCTTTTCTCATCCCTGTGGTCCTGTGTGATATTGATACAGCAACACTCGGAGTCTGAGCAGCATCATTCCCTGTGCCAATGTTTTACCTAAATAAGATGGGTTGGTTTAGTCCTGGGGGATGCTATCATGCACTGTTTTGTCCCCATGATGACATTATCTCTGATTACAGCAAGTGGTGCCAAACTCTCCATTTGAGGGGGCCGAGCTCATACATTTATCCTATGATTCTGTGATAGTGTTGATAGCGGACTGTCTTACAATATGCTTTTATGATAAAAATATACTTTTGCGTCTAATTTTTACAAGTTTAGGTATTTTGTCCAGTATTATGTTTACATGGCCAGATTACGTATCTAAATATTTATGTGCAGGTCCATTTACAATGATTTTGGAAGGGACTTTGAATGTCAGACAAATGGTAGCAGTAGGTGGACTATTGTCAGCTGTGGGATTCGGCATTTGTTGCGTTACTCCAAACGTACCGGGCCTGGCATTTGGAATGGCCATGGCAGGTCGGTAAAGATATCTCCTTTTATCTCCTAATTAAATTTACATGTATTTGCATATGTTTATATAAAGGAATATATTTCGGACGTACGCACAGCGTCACCATCAGGTTAATAATTATATTTGTACAGACGGAATCACGTGGAAATGTAAACGCACTAGATTACAAATAAACTGGATTAATAAAATAAAATTCTCACGTCTAGAGATATCTTCCCCACTTCCATTTAATCAAAAGAGTCATATTCATAATCCTATTGACCAGGATAATTGAAGCTTGCACTCTCTCATTGTGTCTATAGAATTGTCAGCCACAGACCACACACAGTTTAATTCATACAATACATACAAGAGCTTATAATTTGAAAAGACCGCCACATAATGATAATTTTATTCATAGCATGTTACAGCGTTAAAGTATTTCTGGTATCTATTCCTAGCTATAGGCCTAATGAAAAATGTATGTTGATGGTGTGCATTTTCCATTAATGTGTCAATGTGTGATTATAATCTCAAATCATAAAAAATATCCTTTTATTTTTGGTCTATGTTAAAATCCATAGTTTGGCTTGCAGTTGAATATATGTGCTGAAAGAATAGGGTAATCTCTTGTCAGGGATTGAACTTCCAGTCAGGGTATTGAAAGCAAAAACTGAAAATCTATCGAATTTTCTTGAGTTCAAACGTTAAACAGAATAATGAGCTCGCGCAGATCGTAAAAATTTGTAATTTCAGAGATATGTGGAAACGCTTAATTCGCAGTGGCAATGAAGCGTACCTTTTTATCGTCCACGGGCGTGTGCAATAGCCTGGGTAGCTCGGCCTATCTCGAACAAAATCGCGATGCGTGGCTGTTAAAGAACTAGTGGATTCGCTCTACTGTCACGGCAATTTTTGACACGAAGATAATAGGGATGATGACGCTGTGGTACTTAGACATTCGGACATACCGACATAATATAGACTGGTTCTATTTGGGAAAAATCCTATTTTCGGCCAATTTGGGTAAAAGTTGGCAACCAGCTTATTGTTGTTAATTTGGGTATGCTGAACTCGAATCTGTTGTCTGCCAAGCAATATTTTGAGACCGTGATCCTGAACAAGAACCCCAAATAACCCCATAGGATTTACGTCATGTAAAATTATCCAAATAGCGTTTGGCAAAGTGGCCATTTCAATTACTAGGATTATAATTAATTTACCATTCCCTAAGCTACTTTATTGTTATTGTATTACAGGTGTAGGGCAAGCTTTTACACAAGTCCAAAGTATTGAACCTCTCAACTGGTATTTCCCTCAATTGTTTGCCACCGTAAATGGTATATCTTTGACTGGAGGTGCGATAGGAATGATGATTTTACCACCATTATCTGAACGGCTTATTCGGGAATATGGATGGCGCAGTACTCTTGCACTTATAGCGGCATTTTCCCTCAACGCAGTTCCTGCCAGTGCTATTTTTAGAAAACCTTCATGGGTGCGTGACGAACAAAGAGTCGAAACGTTGCCTGTAAAACACGAAAATTGTTTTCAAAATTGTATAACGTTGTTGGGAAGCAAACTAAAGGTGAAACTGTTCACAGGGTATCCAGCGTTTGCCACATTTCAAGTCATATTCTTGCTGAATGGCTTGTTGTATACTACGTGGGTTATTTTCCTTGTTCCTCACGCAATAACAAAAGCTCTTTCTCTGAAAAAAGCCGTGTATCTTTCTACTATTGGGGGTAAAGGTCTTTTATTAGGCCGACTGGGAAGTGGACTTTTAGTTGATCTGAAACTGATTTCTGATATTCATCTCTTTATTGTATTAATGGTTTCATTGGCGGCGTGTTTCATTTTAGATTTAGTCGCAAAAACATTTTGGGTTCTCGCGATATTTGCGTTTATCGTTGGAATATGTGTCGGTGCCCAGTTTCCATTAGCAATGACTCTTGCTAAAGCAATGGCTGTTGAGAACCAATTTACGTTGGCGGCAATTGCTTGGACATATCAATTCGTGGGTATTGGAAATATATTAGCAGGACCAATAACAGGTGAGTTGGATAACGTGGCCTCATTATGCCTTCCGTACTCATGAAAAACGAATAATCCGAGAGGTTAGTTTTAACATCGCATGACAATGCCTGAAAACTGGGTGATGAATCGCCTCTCTCACTATATGTGGCAAAATCATTTGTTTCATTCGGTACATATTAATGATGTATATTTCTGGAGTAGAAGGAGAACAGAAAATGGCTAATTTTGCCAACACATGTGTGGAGGTGGGGGAGGGGATCTATGTCCCCGTCAAGGTTTTGCGCACATTTTGCTCAGGAAAATAACCCAAAGCAAAGGCACAACCTTAAAGTTAAAAACTATAATTGACATGCAATAACTTTGACATACAATGACTTTGAATATTATGTTTTGTTCTTTTACTTTTACTTTAACCAATAGGAGGCCTAAAACAAGTTACAGGAGACTTCACTGCCGCTTTTGTTGGACTAGGAGTATTACATGTCTTCATCAGCATAGTGACAATATTCTATGCTAGGAGGAGAAGAAAACAATATACATCTCTTTAGACGGAGTGGGTTATTCTAATGGCCTAGTTTTCAATCCATTTTTGTAGTTATATAAAATAAATATTTAATGCAAATGTCAACGGACTTTCTTTGATCAGCAATGTTTAATAGTGCAACAACCTGAACTCCTGGATACAACACAAAAGCCTAAAAAGACGGGTTATTTCTATTGGGGCCCATGATAATTTATATACGGATATCAGAATCAGATTCCCTCCTCCTTAACGGCTACTTAAAACCATAATGTACGATCTTTTAAGATAAATTTGGTTATCTTTTTAAAACCTGATTTTCTGGCATATCTGTAATGTTAACACATGCCCTAACTTGCACCTATTTGGATTGAACCTAGGGTGTTGTGCTTGTAGAGAAATTTGAATTAAATGTATGTTCATTATTTTGGTCCTTTTAAAAGGACCCAAAAAAGAACAAAATTAAAATTTGACCGAAATCTTATATTATGGATTTAAGGCCATTGAGATGGCAATATTTTTCCATTTTTAGCCACTGAACTAAAAACCTGCAGTCTACTTCTTAATACTAATACATTGATATTGGAAATTTATCAGGAAAGCCAATAATTGCATTTATATTTCCATTTGTCTTTCCGTCTTGAGATAAAGCAACACACACTAATATGTGATGCGATCAAGCAAAATCAGTCGGAACTCGGAAATATTGATTTTGAGATATAGCCAAACAAAGGAACTTTTCCTTCTGTTTCCTGTTGTTTTGGAAACTCTTTAATTGCACATATCTCTGGAACTGGTTGTTCAATTTCAATGGGGTTTTCTGCAAAATCCAGATTTGTAAATGATTTTTTACTATCCTATAAGAAACTGAAAATTTAATTTGCTTGATTGCATCACATATATGAAAACGTTTTCCCCTTATTTATAAATAAATAAATAAATAAATTAATTAATTAATTAATTAATTAATTAATTAATTAATTAATTAATTAATTAATTAATTAATTAATTAATTAATTAATTAATTAATTAATAATAAGAATAATAAATAATAAATAAAAGAAAAGAAAGATTTTTTTTTTTGAGAGGTTATTTTTTAGGGCGAATTTTTTATTTTCTGTGATTTTTTTGTGTGATATGTGACTTTTTGGGCACAACGTACGGTATACTTACCAGCATACTTACAGTAGGGTACTTTGGCGAATTTAGCTTTACCAACACATAACACATTCAGAATTGTTTGGAAAGATTTCATGATTACATCTTGGTGTAGATTATTCATCCAGTATTTCAAAACATTATTTTGTAAATTAAATCTAATACTGGAACTGAAATTCACTCACTTTGCTACATTGCGTCCGAAAATTTCGGACTTCTTCAGGCATCTGATTGATGATGTTGTGATGACGTCACAACACCCGACGTCACAACACCTGACGTCATCACAACATCATCAATCAGATGCCTGACGAAGTTTTCGGACGCAACGTAGCAAAGTGAGTTGCAAATTTCAGTTCCAGTATTAGATTTAATTTACAAAGTAATAGTTCATGATTACGTTTTAATGTAATGGCCATGATGGCGACGTCAGAAATGGGGATATCGCGGCCCCTGTATAAGTAGTTCTATAAGTCACGAAATCTTTCTCTAAAAACCTTAGAAACCTCAAAGCTTCACGGTTTATGCATTGCAGTTAAGCAGGTCACTCCAACGTTTGGAAATGGAAGAAAGAAATCAAAGCCTACCTGCTTATGTATATAGAAGATGACAAAACAGGTTTTATTAAACCCACGTCGGCATGGACGTCAATCCGGCGGGGGGTGGCACAGGTGGGACATGTCCTGTCTCCACATTTTGGGATGGGGGGGGGGGGACGACAAAATATCAAATATCCCCCACACACACACACACGTTTCGCCAATACTTCCTTGTGAGTCAATACCGTAAATTATTACAAATATTGGTGTTATGACGTCAAAACCGACTAAATATATCTTTCCTTCATGATTCCATGGTTCATTATAAATATTCTGCATGTTTCTCTAAACTCTATATTTGGAATCAATTTATATAATACTCATGAATATGAACACATGTTGGTGTGTGGGGTGTGTGTGTGTCGGGGGGTGTTTTTCTGTTTAAGTAACAAATTCGGTTTCCCAGCGCGCGAGCTCATAGTTGCGATACAAATTTAATGCTTAGTATTCATCATCTTTATTCAAACAATTCAAACATACAAATTCAAATGAATATATCAACAATTTCACGAATGTAGTCAAAATTACAACAAAAACAAAACAAAAACATAAACAAAAACACTCTGGTTAGCATAAAGGGATAACTGAATTAATGAATATTTATTTATGTTTATTTACATTCATTTGAATGCACATAATCAGAAAAATCAGCAAGTTGCACTCTCATTGGTGACCAAGGGGCCCTTATAATATACCCAATCTACTTAACGCATCATGCATCTTTTTTTGTTTCTGAAATAACTACTAGGAGAGTTAGGACCACCTGCTTTGCACCCCCACAGAATCGAACCAAACCAATTTTTTTAGTTTCCTGAGATAACCCAAAATATAATCAGGATGTTCCCAAAAATATAAATTGGCCCCAAGAGGGAAAAATCATCGAACTTTGCACAGGGTCAAATTTCAAACTTGCTCAAATTGTGTTAAAAACCATTCAATTGCATTCCTCTAGTCACACGGATTCAGAAAATGTATAGTTTGACCTATCTAGTTATAACCAAAAAGGCCAAAGGTCACGTTTTTGGCTCTATGGGTCACGTTTTTGGCTCTATGGGGGGTCAAAAACATCAAAGTGCTCCAATTTTGCTAAAAGAGGTGTCAAAATGTTCGTTTAGATAAACAAATCAAATAAGGATAGAATGGCACCAATAGATTTTAGGGTTGGGATTTGGAGTTAGGGTTTAGGTTTCCAGAAGAAGGATCAAGTTAAGAAGGCCCCCTATAAAATGTCTTTTTACAAGATTTGCGAGAGGGCTTCATCGTGATTGAAACAACCATTAGAAGCTATGAGAAAAATGTCTAAACCCTTTATTAAAGACGCAAACGTTATCGATAGCACCTCGTAATGCAGCAACAATCTTGACAATGGAAATTATCCACAGAGTTAAACCATTTATATGCTAGTAAACATCTCAAAAAAAGTAACTAACCCCCTTAAATAATGGTCATTATTCAAAAAGGGGCTATTGTATTACAAATCATTTTGACACCTCATTTGATACGATAGCCCAGAAAACAATAAAACCGGTCAATTTAATGTAGTGAGGCCCAGATCTGAAAATTGCACTTACTTACAAATTTTTACAATACAAAAACACTCAGATATCATTACACAGATTTCCTTCCATTACACTGAATACAAAATCAATACAATTTACTGCAACTTTCAAATCTTGGGTTACACGGATTTAAATGTACGCTGTGACGTCAATATTTAGCCAATTGCTGCAAATGAGATGTCAAAATGTGCAGAAATAAATTCTGCTTCCAACGCATTTTACAGATTTGTAATACATTCACCTGTTTTTGAATAATGGTAATTATTTAAGGGGGGTTAGTTACTTTTTTTGAGATATTTATTTGATCTACCTTGCCTAAAAAGTATTGTCTCCTGGCATTAAATAGAAAATGTTAAAAGATGGTGACCAATTTGATCAAATCAAGAATCCAGTGCACAATGACATTTTACATGTAAACACTCGAGTGTATGACACAGTACCAAATCTCACGAGGTTTTTAAACCCCGTTTGCAATAGTCTCTACATTTTCCACATTAGAACGATCCTTTTTGTCAACCGTTATTCTCTTCCTTGTGTACGTCGGACTAAATGGGATATACTGTGTCCATTTCCACTGTCGAAGAAGTGTCATACCAAATGGAAGTTCATACACATCCAAGGAGTTTATTCCATAGTCCTCTTTGGACTGTTGTGAAAATGCAACTAAGCCTCTTTCTTCAATAGTTCCTAAAATAATGTCAAACACATAGTTAAAGGCCTATATAAATTGGTTTAAAGTGAATAATAAGTCATTAAAATAGTTATCAAGGATTTTTTTAATGAAAAAATTTGCAAAATATTAACTGCCAATATTGACGAAGTTGAAGTTGTATTTAATATACGGCTTTCAGCTTTACCACTAGCAGGCTATGTTAGCACGTCTATGCTAGTTACAAAGAATGTTTCGAAAGAGCAAATCACTGAATAGGCCTTTTTGGATGATTACCAACATTAAAGTATAACTTTGAGAAAGCCTGATACTATGCCATTCCTCCATCGATGATGTCGTTGAACCAAATTTTGCGAAATATGAAAGGATCCACTATTTTAATTTCGACAACAACTTTTAACTTTGCTCTACTTATTTTTTTAAGAGTAAAAGTAAGTATCAATGGACTCCATAAACTTCAAGGTGGTCGAAATTGCTTTACTGCCGACATCAGTTTATTTCGGCGATTCGGCAAGAGGCTATTGCTGAAAGTGTCTTAAGTTCGGCAGTATATAGCTTCTTGCCGAAATCAGCTTATAAACCAGGTCCCTTAAAGCCTCTCTCGAAATTAGCCAAGGTGGTGGATCAAAATCGTCATACCAGCCTGCGTGGCGGAATATATGCTTATATCGTAGATAATATATGTATAATAACCCTACAGGTTTATGGGTTATATCTTACTTTATGTGATCGATGGGAACAATAAAATACGACCAAATTTCAGGGTAAAGTAACAATAGCAAAATAGAGGGTGGGACAGGATTGCTCTTGCTGTTTTAAGAGTTACAAACCCCTACTAATGAGGCGTAAGCAGTCAAGTTAGCTCAATCGATAAGGAGTTCGACTGTGGTGCGAGAGGTTGTGGGTTCGAACCCTGGCGGTGCCTAGTACGCTCACGTGGAAAGAAAATTGAGTTAGCTTGAAATTCCCCTGGACAAGGAACTCACTGCTAATTTGTCTCGTTGTAACCCGTACGAAACTCGGGGAGCTGATCCTGGTTGCGATGGTTATTTGTGGAATGTCTAGGGTGTGCGCTCTTGAAGCAGCAAAGTCCCTGATTTGTTGTTTAATGGTTTGTGGAATGATGTGGGCCGTAGTGGTCAGCGACAACCTGTAAAGTGTGCTGAGGCTTGTGGATCAACGTCTAGGCGTTGTGCCTGTGCGTAGCGCACTATAAATCACTGCGCTTTTTTTTTAAACTCTAATCCTAACACTAACCCCAATCCTATACCCTAATCCTGATAACCCTAATTCTTATTTAAACCCTTACCCCGGGCATGTAGCGTGCAAACCCATTTTAATGGACCGTCGTGCGTATCTGTTGTATGACAGTTGGCTAGGATGTTTAACCAAACAGTTCCGTATAATTTAGCGTTATCGAAGGGAGATTTGACATGTCAGCAGTAGAGCAATTTCAGCGCAACTTTCATTCCCATTGTTCACAAATATAAGCGCACAGGATAGTCCCAAAATTTGCCTAAGGCATTTGAGTATACTACGGGAGAATTTAAGAATAAAGTAAGTTTTTATGTATCCATCACCGAATTTAAAAATACAAAAGTGCCTTACCAGGTATTATGTTATCCAGGATGAATGCCAAAACACCACCAATAAATATTCCAGTAGTGAGCAGAACAACAATGACTTGATCTAATTCAAGGATTCCTATGGGTACAAACATTGAAGATTATGCAATTTGGGTAAAACACGAAAAAATGTATGTGGAAATGTATTGGGGTTGTGGATCCTAGTGATAGCACCAACACATCTCATAATTAAAACGGATGAGCTATCGTACGTTATTGCATATGTAGTGAAAGCAGTTCGGACTATTGTAACAGGAATATAAATCTAAGCATGTAGTAGAATTGGTAACGGCAAATTAAAAAAATCAAAAACATTAGATATCAGAAAAAAACACACGAAATGATAAAACGACGTGGTTGTCAGTTAAATCTGATCACAGATGGTGGCAATACTCTAATCGATTGTGATATTAAAATTTATTATTGTTATTATTGTTGTTGTTGTTGTTCTTGTTCTTGTTGTTGTTGTTGTTGTTGTCATTGATTATTCAAAATGCTTCTGCATCAAATGTGAGAATTTACTTATTTTTTTCATAAAATGCAAGAGTGAATAATATCCCATGAAGAGTGACATAGGTCAAGAGCTTATATAGGCACCTAGGCACTATAAAAGACAACCACGTGGGCCAATCAGTGGCAGCAGCTTAGGAATAATAAGAGTGAAGGGGTAAAACAAAAGAACCAGACCCAAAGGACGGTGCGCCGCTGCCAGACACGTCTCCGACCATTTCAACCGTGGATGAAGGCCCCGCCAGCAGACATGGCTCCGGAAACGGGCAGTGCGAGAGCACAGCAAGGCACGGACAAGCCGGGCGGGTAGCCCCCCCCCCCCCAACCCCCGACTACAAATTGCTGTGGCAGCAGCGCAACCAGACCTGGCGGGCACAAGCCGGCGTGCATCACGCCGAGGACCGCCGCTGCAGCCACCTGACGTCTCTGATGGAGAGATGTGATGCCCAGCACCGTGCCCGCTTCCTTTCACCCACGACCCGAAGGCCCCTCCCTCCGGATAGAGTCCAACAATCTCAGAGTGGCGGCGCCGGCATTCACCCAAGACAGCGAGGCGCACTCCATCACACAGCGAACCAGAGCCCCGCAAACGGAGAGACGCTAGAAATGTGCCCCGTCCACCCTAGGACCTCCAGCCCCTCACACGCACCGGCGGCACCAAACACAAGATCCAGCCCGGCCGTACCCCCTCTTGATATCGTCACTGCCTTACACCCCGATATGGCCCGAAGGTCACCCCCATCCGTCCTCCCAGTTCCTCAATCCCTCCAGGCCTCTGTCCAGGCCAGCAGAAACAGCTCCGGGCTGTCTCTAGACGCAATCTCACAGAACAAGGTCGAACCACCTGAACAGAGGTAGAGCCGGTCCCCAAACTCACCACCCAAGTCACCAATGAAGACAGAGAACAAAAATGGGTGGGCCCAATACTGACCCCTGGGGAACCAACGCACCGACGAAGAAAGCACTTGATGACTGGCCAGATAAGACAACCTTGATGGCACGACCCGTCAGGCAGTTCCCAATCCAGGGAAGGACCAAAGCGAGCCAGGACCACCATGCCAGACCTCGTCAAATGCTCCCCTAATGTCCAGTGCAATCAGGCGCACCCCGTTGCCTCTGTCCAGGGAGCCGAACCACCCCTGGGTCAGTACTGCAAGGACACCAGCCGTGCCGCGACGCAGCCCAAATCCAAACTGCCCATCCGATATCAGTTGGTTTCCAAGGAGGTATTTCTGAAGTTGGTTCTGTATAACAGCTTCCATGACCTTGCTGATGATGCAGAGCAAAGGGATGGGGCGGTACATAGATGGATTAGTCTTCGAATCTATCTTGTGAATAGGGATGACAGATGCAGTCTTGGTGATTACTTAGTGCTTACCTGTTTGAATCAATTCTCGATTATTTCCAGCCCAATATGGGATAAGCAAACCCATAATCAATGAGAAACCGATAATAAGCAGGTTACGAGGCGAATTCAAATCTACATATTGAAGATTAGATAGTCCCACAGCCAATACCGTACCTAAAATCAATAAACGATACATAGCAGAGTTAGCGCAAATGGGTAGTTTTCGCGTGCACGGTAATTTGGCAGGGATAACTTTATTCAGGCCGCCTTTTACAAGTTCAACTCTATATAAATCTATCAGAAATATACTTTCTTTGGAAAGAAAGAATAGTGCTTCAATAGATTTATATAGTAAAGCTAGATGAGAATTAGTGTATGTGTTCACGTAACCTCCTTCAATTTGCATAGAATAGGATACCAGGATCGCATTCTGATTCGTTGAACTTCTAATTAGCATATTTTTGGATACCTCCATATATGGGTTTACCTAATTAATTATTAATGACGATTACCTTGTTTACATCATGACGTCATTAGAGCGTGTCACTCGTCAGATTCGAAACACGAAAAACATTTGCACTTTTCTTTCCATTAATGTTATATCGTGAAATACCATATAGCGGAGGTGTTAGTTTTTTATTTAAGGAAAATATTCTTGGCGATGACCCCATGTTGACAATGGCTAAATATGCTGTATTAGTTCTGGAAAGGGTCCGGCGAAGGTGGGCGAAGGTCCGCCATTTTTTTCTCTTCAGATTTTGAGGTCATTCAGTAGACTTGCTTACCAGTCGTTTTCATTATCCTAACTACAGTTTGCACATTGAAAAGTGAACTTCGACGTACGTGATGCGAAAAATTCTTGCCGTACCTTTTTTGATTTATTTTTCAGCCGGGACGGTTACGTTTGCGGCCACGCATCGGTATAGGGATGACCAGTTCTTGTGTATATTAGAATTCTGTGAGGTGAACCAAAAAGTAACCTGAAAAGCTGCCAAAGTTCCCTTTACGATAAAACGCTGGCGGTTACATGCTAGTAGAAGGTTAGAAATGTTATTTAAGGACACCATAGTGATTCTTCTATCAGTTTTACTATGGAGCCATTATTAAAGGAGGAAATAGGAAAAAGTGATCTCGCCCAGGAATTGAACCTAGGACCAGCGCTTAACCACTTGACCATGGGAGTTCAACCAATAAGCGATCACTCAACTCAGCCTAAATCGTACAAGTCATTCTATATTCATGAGTAAAAAGGTCACAACTCATCTAACTGAATAACAAATTACTCAAATTGAGTAAATTGTACCCAACATTGAGCCAATATCAATAAATAGTAACCTTAATGTTGGGTACTATTTATCAATATGAGTTCAATGTTGGGTATTATTTCTTCAATTTAAGTAATTTTTACTCATTTTGTTGAGTTGTGACCTTTTTACTCAAGTTGAGTAAAATATTTCCAAGAGTGTAGTATCTAGAGTCGATGAAGTTCACTTTACCCAGTATACAACTGAAGCATTGCATTAGAAGAATCGTCTATATAGTCAAAAAGTTGTTTCATCTCGTATAGCTGATCATCTTACTGTGAACAACCTATATGAGCGCTTCCAATCAGCGTATAGAAAACATCATGGAACTGAAACAGCATTACTTCGTGTTCAAAATGACATATTATGTAATTTGGATAAAAAACGTGGTGTATTTTTGGTATTACTTGATCTATCTGCTGCCTTCGACATCATAGACCATGGTGTCCTTCTGTCGCGTCTCTCCTCTTTTGGTATTAGAGGTAGTGCACTTGAATGGACCCGTTCTTATTTGACCGACAGATTGCAGGCTGTCAACATCAATGGTTGTTTGTCATCATTCATTCCACTCCTTTTCGGTGCCCCCCCAGGATCTGTATTAGGACCTCAATTCTTCACCATTTACTCGTCTCCAATAGCGAACATCGCCCGCAAGCATGGATTACAAGTTCACATGTACGCCGACGATACACAGCTTTATTTATCTTTTGATTTAGATAGTGCATCAGATGAACTTTCTTCACGTTCGCAAATTGAATTATGTATCAAGGACATTAAATCATGGATGACTGTAAATAAATTGAAATTAAATGATGACAAACTGAACTTCTTATTATCACCTCCAAATATAATCAATCAAAACTTCGCTCCAACTCTCTTCAAATTGATTCTGCCAACATTCAAGCTTCTACTAATACTCGCAATCTAGGAATTATATTTGACAACATTCTCTCAATGGACGACCACATCAAAAATGTGTGCAAATCAACTTATTTTCAGATTAGAAACATTAATGAAATTCGCAAAGTGCTCGATTATGATACTGCTGCAACACTTGTCCACGCTTTGGTCACATCAATGACAATGGAAATGCTTTATTATATGGAATCACTGAACGACAACTCAATAAACTTCAACAGGCTCAAAATGCTGCTGCACGCATGCTCACAAGGACTAGGAAATTTGACCATATTTCACCCGTCTTACAACGTCTGCATTGGTTACCAATACGGTATCGCATTCATTTCAAACTCCTTCTTCTCACCTGGAAAGCGCTCCATGACATGGCACCTTGTTATATCAGTGAACTTATCAATTTTTATATTCCATCACGAAACCTTAGATCATCGGATAAATGTCTTCTTTCAGTTCCATGGACTTCTTCATCATTTGGCGACCGGGCCTTCTATGCTTGTGCACCTGCACTTTGGAACTTGCTTCCTTTAAATCTGCGTATATGTGATTCACTTGATATTTTCAAAAAGACTTTAAAAACTCATCTGTTTAAGATTGCTTATGACAATTGACTTCTATATGTGACTGTTTTTATAATTGTGTGTTAATTTTTAATTGTTCAATGTTTGCGCCTCGGAATAGGTTGTCTAGATAGATGGCGCATTATAAATGCATTATTATTATATTATTATTATGATTGATACAATACTTCGAGTGTACAATAACGGATATCGAGCTCAGCCAGAAAATAAGTTTAGGAGGTAGTAATTTTACGTCCTGATTTCGCAACATCCATCAACATGGCGGACATCCGTCACTCAGGGATATGGCAATGGTCAAATACTGACAGATGATAAACACGTCCAATATGCGACAAATTGATTAATTTAATTACTAATTAATTATGCGATTCTGAGCTTTGCAACTTGGGAAAAATTGAAAAGCTCTCAAGTTTTATCTGAGCCAAACTTCACAAGAAAAAAGATCAACATCCGCTGCTATATGTAAAATTCGACGCATTTTCACGAAATACGAAACCCAGATCAAAGGTGATAAAAAAAACCTGTGATACTTTCTGACCTCTGTTTCGTATTTTATAATCATCGAACTTGTCGTAAGTCGTAGTCTTGTAACAAAATGACAGTGAAATGACGACTTTATACTGATTCAAAGCGTTATTTTAGTAAGAATTGCATATCATATGTACCGTATACATTGTGCTGTCAAAGTTCACTGCATTTGATACTGCATATGACATTTGATATGACTTCACGCGTTTACATACCGCGTTCACTTTACCCAGTATACAACTGAAGCATTGCATTAGAAGAATCGTCTATATAGTCCAACTTCAAATATTTTGTAACCAACAACACCACTGCACATTCAATCAAGTTTAGCTGCCTTATTGGATAGTGTGTCAAGTAAGAAGAAGTCAATAGCAAGATACATGTAGTTTACATTATGATGTTTCTTTCGCGAAGATGGTCCCAACAAACACAGATGGATTGAACGGGTCCAATGGCGGCGACAAGGGGCCATATTGATATTTGCTCCCCCACTTGGACTTTGCCACTGTCCGAATTCAGCTTTTCTCTACCTCTACCCCTGCAAAATAAGTCTTTCGCATAGTTTGCAAATTATCTGATTTTGATTGCAAATTCACAAACTCATTATTTACAAATAAATTTAGGTATATACATTACATATTTGATGTTTTCTTACCAAATAAGATACAAAGCATTCCTCCAACAATCGGAACTGGAATACTAGAAAAAAGCGCAGTGACCTTTCCGAGCATGCCCACGACTATAATTATTAATGCACACATTTGTACGACCACTCGGCTTCCAACCTACAGAGAAAATGTAAAGAAAACCGGTTATGTATAGTCGCGACCTGCCATTTCAACAACAATATACATGTATAGGTTAATAAATGCGTATCAACTGTTGGGAGTGAAATTGTACAAAATAATGCACGCGTACTGAAAGTTGATGCATCAACATCTCAGCTGCCACATGAATGATTTATTTAGAGGTTAATAACTGCGCATCGATTATTTGGAGGGCATTGTGAAAAATTTAAACATTTTGCCTTTGGAACCGAGGAATATCCGATATTCCTCATTCATAACCGTCATTTTGATCTCTTCACTTTACAAAATAACACAAAATCTTGCTTCAAAGTTTGTAAAAATTAATGATTTTTACATCTTTCCTTTCCAAAAATCGATCAGGCTAAAACAGGACGACCAATAACAAAAGTGCGTATCACAATCTGTGCAAATATGGTAGCGCGCAATCCAAATACGGCCGCCAGCGCACGCGTAGTTTGTTTGCAGTCAATTGTGAGATATTAATGACCTCGATTTGTGTCCGCCACGATGTGATTGGATCGCACGCATCGCGTTTATTAATGAGGTTATGAATGAAAAGTACGTTCTCAATGTAGATCCTAAACGGAAGTGTTGAAAACTTATGTAAATAAAGTTGTTTAATTGCAACCTATAGGCCTATGATACAAGGTATGTGTTAATCTCACCCTTGTGAGACCAACAAGACCAGCATTCATGGAAAATGTAGTTGTTCCATTAGCTGTACCCCATAATCCAGCCAATAAACAACCGATGCCCTCGACTCCTATTCCACGGTTTACAGCGTGAGGCGGTGGAGGGGTGCACCCGCCATCCCTTGCGGTAGCATAATAATCTCCTAATGACTCAATGACGGAAGCAATAACAGCTGAAAACATACCAAGTACTCCAGCAAGAGTTATAACTGGTAATCCCCATTGTCCTGTTGATTAAGAAACAATGACAAAGTACACAGTGTAAATAAACGTGAATCTTCCAGGAAAGAACAACATTGGAAAATGGATACGTACAACATAATAGAGTGTCTACAAATTAGACATGTCTTCAGCAATATAAAACATAAGAAAGCGTGGGCAGACTGAAAGTGAACTCCATCATAAGTGCATATTGCATGGTTTTGCAGGAGCAGCATTTTGCTTTTCTACGAAGCCGTTCATTTACAAAAGAATTTGATTGTATGGTTTTATTGGAATATTCAGGAGATTTCTATATTATGAAAGCTGTATTTCCCGAATACGCCGGTGGATAAATCGTTCGAGGTCATCAAGCGACTGCTAAAAGAAAGAAAAAATCTCTCAAACAATGAGCTCTGCCCTCGGTTGATGACATTATGGAACTCCTTGCCTTTATTCTTACCACAACATCTCCTTCAGGGACAAGATATACAAACAATTCGTCATCCGTATCACATTATAGAGATCTATTTGCAAAATACGTATTTCGAGAAAAACGGCATTGCAGTTTTTGAGAAATTTATTATTTCAGTACTCTTAAAATATACCATCTAGTTGAACGAATACCATTCCAGTCTAAAGAAGACATTCATCAAGTTAATATAAATGCTATTTTAGTCATAGGTGCTTCACTTTATTTGAGTAGTCATCAAAGCAACAAAAACGTTAATATATGTTGAACGGCAAAAATTACACAATGTAAGACGCAAATAACACCGTTATATTTCAATGCGACAAAATACTTCAGCGTGTGAAACGGCGAAAACACGATTTTGACGCAAAAATACAAATACGACGGCAAATACGTCGCTCTGTGAAACGGCGATTTTTACGAATGGCAAGATACGTCACTATCCAGTTGATAACCTCACAGCCACCTCATCAACACCGATCCAACGGCGTTTAGCAAATACTAGGATAATTGATTAATTATCTCAGTAATGAAGCAGCATCTATAATAGTTAGGATTTGATAATTATGAAGAGGGTTGTCTACTTTCTTCATGAAAATGTCAAAAAAGTCGAATACGTCAATTTGTGATTCGGCCGACGAATTGTTTGGTGGCATGGGCAGCCAGGTGTCTTCGATCACAGCCAACCTGTATAATAGCTACCCAGCAAACGCAAAACGTTTTCGACTTCATTCGCAAAATGTTATAAAAGGTTGTCAGATAATGTTTAAATGTCGGGTTATATTAAGGACATATAAAGGGTATAAAACGTTTTCATAACATTAAAAAACATTTGTTGATCTACTGCAAATATTCTAACATAATGTTATTTAAGTGTTGACAAAATATTTGGCGAAAAATGTTTGCAAAAAATATTTTACAATAACATTTTGAACACATTTTAAAAATATTGTTGTAGTGTGTTTTCATACAAAACATTTTAAAACGTTTCCATGACCTTTATATAACCAGACATTTAATGTTATTAAAACGTTTTATCTAAACCAAAACCCAAAATATAACATGTTTAAAACGTTTAAAAAACAGTTTTGTGTTTGCTGGGTAGTGTTCTTAAAAGAGCAAGTCATCGTAACAGTCACGATGGAGTGTAAGGAAGGATGTTGAAGAGGTATGTCGCTGATATCCTTGAAATAGTCAAAAACATCAAGTTGACAGCCTCACAAGCCACCTCAACAACACCGATCCAACAGAAAGTTTACCTACGAGAATGAAGAAGAGGACCGCATTCCGTATTTATAGTAGACACAGTCATCGTCAGAAATGAGGATGGCTCAGTCAAGCTACTGGTTTACCGCAAGGATATCGACACAGACCAAATGACCAATATCTGAGCTCCTACCCCTATATATCAAAAGTTGAGAGTAATACGCACATTGCTGGATAAGATCATCATAGAAACGCAAGTCAAGCAGAAACAGGAAGACAGCATCAGAAAGACATTGAAGATGTGTGGCTACCCACAGTGGACTATTGAGATTTTTTTATTAAAAATACCAGGGACAACCTTCCAAAACCACCAAAGATCCTCCTCAGCAAAGGACTTGTAGTGAGTTCATATGTGGAAGGCGCAGCTAGAGAGCTATTCGGATGTATAATAAGAACAATATTGCTACTGCCACGAAGCCGAACACGTCTTTGAGGAATCTCAGAGAATCTCAACCTGAAGTCATGAATAGAGACGAAGGGCATATCACCATGATCACGTGCATGACCCCCTCCTGAAGAACACGCCACCACGGAATGGAGGTTTGTTACCACCAGCAAAGAAGATGAAAGGATACTGAAGAAATATGTCAGGTCAGTGTCAAGACAATTTTGGGTATTGTAAGAAAGAGACCCCAAAATATAATTATCTACAAACCTGATGAATCTCATCACGAACGAGAGAAATTGGTAATATATCAGACGTAGCATTAATAATAATTTCTGTATAATCAGTTACTTTAATCTGCGCTTACCTGGATAAGGTATGTAAAACCACGAGGCTTCTTCTATAGCATACGACTTAAGGTCTGTTCGCGCTGCGTAACCGTAAGTGGATGGATTTTCCGGGAAAACTCCACTTGTAGTGCAAATTAAAGCAATCATCCATGTGAGTAGTACACCAAACACAATCTGATAAAAAGAAGAAATCAATTTTCCAATGATTCCATACGAAAAGTGTATAAATTAGGGACATGTTAGGTCCTGAGTACTGACTTGGCAAGTCGTAATCTTGTAACAAAATGACGACTTGATGTGCTCCAACCTCAACAACCTAAGCGTTATTTTTGTAAGAATTACCTGTCATACTGAAGTACCGTATTAGTGCTGTGAATGTTCACTACATTTGATTACGGCACATAACATATACATTATGACGTCACGCGTTTACATACCGCGTCAACTTACGAAAAACTAATCCTGTAAATTGCGGGAGAGTGAGAGAATGTGCGTGTGCGTACGTCTGGTACATGCAGTGGGGTGGGGTAGGGTGCATGTGAATGTGGGTGAAATTGAATATTGTGTTGACTCGCATACAATAGTTACCGAGAACATCTTGAAGATCGGAATCTTTCCTGCAATGCTACACTTCCCATGTTTCCATCCGAGGATAGGGATTTCAATTTTACTCAACAATTGAGAGAATAATAAAATCAAAACGATCGTTCTGTTTAAAGACAAAGGATGTAAAAAACTTTTGGTATATGTTACTGTAGTTCACGTAAAGCATCTTGGCATTTGAAACAATTAATATAATTTTTCACCTGGTTCGCCGTCGCAAATATTAAGGGACACAAGTAGAAAAGTAGTCCCGGCTGGAAATCGAACCCACTGAAAACCTCGTAAAACTGAGGTTCCAGTTCGATTCCAAGGCGGGATCATTTTTTCTACTTGTCTCCTTATTATTTGCGACGGCTAACCTAATTATGTTTAATTTATCTAATTCCCATCGACCATGCCACTGTTTTGTCATGTGAAAAAAATATCGTTGGGTTCGTTAGCCCATCCTGTTTGGAATCATAAGAGAGGTCGAAATTCCCATACGTCGTGATCGAACGCTCGTCTAACTATTCAAAATCAATCTCAAAATCAAAATCAAGCAAGTATTAAAGAATTTTTCTTTCTGTTTTGCAATCTCATGATATATTAAAAACAGTCAATGATATTGAACATACAAAGGAAAGTCTCTATTGATATTATCCATTTTGTTTGTAAGAAATCATTATAATAAAGTAACAGTGAGGTGTAAACATTTGACATTCATAAGCACCTCCCAAAAAGTAATTAAGGCAATAACTCAAAATCTATGCATCCAATTTTAAAACTGAAATACCAAAAAGTAGCCCAGTTTTGTTTGGCAAATTTTGATGCTTCAGTCGTATTAATTATAGCCTAAAATGTTTTGTCATCACGTGGTCCTGCGACCACGAAGACCGTTACTCGTTGTTGTCAATCGGTAGAGACCCCAACTATGTGAACACCCTATACACACTGGCTAATGTCAATGCATGTGTGCAATTGGCGTCACTCAGTTATGTTGTTTGTGGCAGAAGATGCATTTAGAATGTATTTCGTCTCGGACTGGAACCCCTTAATGACCTTTGACCCCAAATCTGTGAACACCCTATACAATGCACGTGTGCAAGATACAATGCAAGTGTGCAGGTGGCTGCACTCTGCTTTGTTGAAAAAGCATTTTGAAGATTTTTTGTCTCGGACCGAATCTGACCCTTAATGAACTTTGCCACAAATTGGTTAAAACCTTATAGAAAATGACCAATAACAACGCTTATGTGCAAGTGGCGTTATTGTACTATGTAACTTAAGACAGAATTGGATTTTTGAATGTTTTTATTTCAGACCGTAAAATGATCTCCTTAGTGACCTTTTGACTCCATAAACACAGGCTAATGACAATGCAAGTGTGCAAGTGGCACCACTAAGCTATTTTTATTTTGTAGAAGAAGCACTTTGAGTGTCAGAAATCACGTTTGTGGCTCCCTTAAACCCATAATATGTGGGCACTGGTTAATGTCAATGTGTGTAAGTATGGAACTTTTGAACATATCTCTCGGACATAACTGTGGTCTTGCGACCATGAAGACAGTCGTTGTCGACCGGTAATGACCCCTTAATGAACTTTGACCCGAAATCTGTGAACACCCTATAGACACTTGCTAATGTCAATGCATGTGTGCAGTTGGCGTCACCAAGCTGTGTTGTTTGTGGCAGGAAATGCATTTTGAAGGTATTTCATCTCGAACCGGAAATGACCCCTTAATTTTTTTGACCACAAGTAAAAAAATACCAAATCTACACTGGGTAATAGCAATTCATGTACAAACAAACCGGCTCTCAGCTATGTTTTTCCATGGCTAATAAAAATTGTTGACGGTATTTGGTTTCAGATCGGATGTGACCCTTTAATGACCTCTGACCCCAAATAAAAGATGCCACAAATACACTTGGTAACAACAATTAATGTGTGAACATACCGTCACAGTGGTATGTGTTTATTAGTTAATTAAAATTTTGAAGGTATTTGTTTTTAGACCGGAAGTGACCACTTAATGACCTTTGACCACAAACCTGTAAACACCCTATACACACTGACCAATGTCAATCATATGTGTAATTGGGGTCACTCTGCTATGTTGTTTGTGGCAGAAGAAGCATTTGAAGATTTTTTTATCTTGGACCGGAAGTGACCCTTAATGAATTTTGCCCCAAATTGGTTAACTAATTATAATGCTCAATTGCCAGTGCCTGTTATTCGAGACAGAATTGGATTTTTGAATGTTTTTTTTGACGTTCAGATCGGAAATGACCCCCTCATTGACCTTTGACCCCAAATCTGTGAACACCCCATACACACTGGCTAATGTCAATGCAAGTGTGCAAGTGGCGCCACTGTGCTATGTTATATGTAGAAAAAACATTTTGAATGTCGAAAATCATGTTTTTAGCTGTAAACCAGAAGTTGTGACCCCATAATGACCTTTGACGCCAAATATGTGAACAGCCCAAAGGCACAGCGTAACAACGATGCATGTCTGCAAGTGATGTTACTATACGATGTTGATTGTGGGAGAAGAAGCGGACTGACAGAAGAAGAAGGATTGGTGGCGGAAGACAATAAACAGATACAAATTCGTAGAATTTGACAGAACTCAATAGACAGTTACACCTCCATCAGTTATACTCGTATATTAAAAAGACCTAACATTTTTGGAGAAAAAATTGGCACTTACAATGCTGCAATACCCCAATGTTGTCCAGCCCTTGCAGCTGCAGGAGCCACCACACCAAGACCAACCAAAGTTACTACCGGTGCAACGGTCACTGGACCGATGAACTTTAACAGAAAGCCAATAATACCAGTAAAGCCAATCAGAATCTGTAGAAAAGACGCCCTATGATTGCACCTGCTTGAATCTGCAAGCGAAATTGGAGTGATAGTGATGATAACGGTGATGATAGCAATAAGGTGAATAGGAGATTAAATTGATGACCATGTTGACGACGAAGATAATGATGATAATGGTGATGATTTTAGTGACGATAAAGACGACGATGATGATGATTATGATGACGACAACTGTTGTTCATAATGAAGACGACGACGACGATGACGACGACTATGTTGTAGTTGTTGCTGTTGTTGATGAAGATGATGCTATGATGATGAAGTTGATGATGATAATAACAATAATAACTAGACAGGGCATGTGTGGTCCTGCGACCACGAATACAGACGTTAGTTGTTGTTAACCGGAAGTGACACTCTTAATGACATTTGACCCCAAAACTGTGAACACCCTATAGACTCTGGTTGATTTAAATGTTGTGTGCAATTGGCGTCACCTAGCTATGTTGTTTGTGGCAAAACATGCATGTTGAAGGTGTTTCGTCTCGGACCGGAAGTGACCCGTTAATGGACCCAAATAAAAACTACATATACTTTTACACAGAGGTCAAGTTCAAAATTGCTCGGACTTTCCAATGGTTAAAAGGACAGGCAATGTGTTCCTCTAGTCATAAGGATTCATCAAAGGTATCGTTTGACATATCTACGATGTACGGTTATGGAGTTATGAGCAAAAATGTAACATTTGACATCATAGGTCTAATTTTGGCACCACATGGAGCAAAATTGGAAAATGCTCCGATTTTGTTGAAAACGGTCCCAAATTATTAGCCTTTCCATGATAAATCAGAAAAATAATAGTTTGCGCTATGTCATGTATGTAGGATGTTTCGTTACCTCAGGAGCACATCAAAATAGACAATAGCTATTGAGTCGCATTGAGTTCTATATTGAATCAATTTGACCTTGACAATTTGTTGTGTTACCTGGATAAGAAAGCACCCAAGATATATAGTTAAAACTATATCCTTTTTATGATTCCTTGCAACAAGACCAATAATTTGAGACCAGTTTCATCAAAATCAGAGCAAATATCATCCCCCAGCGGGGCAAAATTGGACCTATGACGTCACAATGTTACTCTTTTGCCCAAAACTCTATACCCGTGCATCATAGATAGGACAAAGTATACTTTTTCTGAATCTTTATTAAGTTTTGAACAGGTCTAAGTAGTTTTGAACTTGACCATCTGTGCAAAGGTCAATGACCTTTTTCTGCTAGAATGAGGGTACTGTTAAAATGCCTCCAAAGCCTCGATTAATTAGCACTCTAAGTACTATTCATCTGCCAAATACGGCAAGTTTAACATGATTTGCACGATTGTATTGCATGTAAACTGAAATCAATTGCACTATTGTTGTAATACCATTTAGTCGTTCGGCAAGTGTACAATCCTTTAAGTTTCAGAACATTCAACATGGAAAAATGAAATAATATTAAAAATACAGATGAGAAAAAGCATACTTTTAATCAAGTATACCGAGTCTAATTATATTATATTCAAATTGTAAACTCCAGAGGTTTACAGTTTGGACATCACGCATATCTTGACGAATACAAATACATGTATTGCCATATGTGTTTTGCTGTTCAATAATAATAGTTTTGTTTATGTACAATATATAATTTTAATACTACCTATTATATTTTTTACTAGCAGTCATCTCCTGTGCTCTTAAAAAGCATGACGTTGAATTATAGCATTGTAATATGCATCATAAACCATATCATTGTGGAATAGTTGAAGGGGTCAGTCAGTCACAGTCACCCACCTTTGCCAGTACTTTTTGTCGAGCACATCAGATACACCAAATTGGGTTCTGAAGAATGTCCTTCCGATATCAAACAATTTTTATTATATAAAATAGATATAATAAAAACTTTATATTTTTGATATTTAACAGTCCTTGAAGTAAACTTTATCAATCTAATGATGTGTACTTAAAGTGTATGTACCTAGGAGAAACGCCGTTTAAAATTTAGGGTATTGGGAAAAATACGAAAGGTCAGCTATAGAGATGTTTTGTCAATTAAGGGGTCGGTCACCTATTTTTGTAGGACCTGAGAAGCTCTGAGAGCACATCAGACACACCAAATTGTATTCTGAATACTAGGAATGTTCTTTTAATATCAATTTTGTTTGAAGTTCCCGATATAATACAAATTTTTATGGCAAATAATTTGTCATAAAATTTGTACTATATCGCGAATTTCAACAAATCAAAATTATTTGATATCAGGAGGACATTCCTCGTATTCAAGATGCAATTATATGATGTGTCTGGTGTACTCTTAGGTCTCACACTTGTACTGTCTCACTGTGTCTAATTAACAGCCTCAGTGACAATAAGAGCTCATTTTTTATTAGACCACATAGTTACATACATACAATACATTCAAGAGCCGAAGTTCTGCTGGACTAATTGCTGAAAAACAACAGTTCAGTCGAAGTTCGGCTCGACTAAAAAGAACAAATTGGTGAAAAACGATAGTCCAGCGGAAGTTCAGCTTGCTGAAAAATAATAGTCCAGTTCGGCTGGACTAGGAAGAAATTGCTGAAAAACAATAGATAAGCCGAAGTTCGGTTGGGCTAAAGAAATTGAACAGAAACAATAGACAGAGAAACCAATTGGACAGAAATCATGGTAGTAATAATACTAGTTAAGGAACGCACCATTCGATTTTCAGAGGGGAGGACTTGGGAGTTTCAGTTGGGCGGAATTTAGTTTTTTGCCGCCGTTAGAGTTGGGTTGGGGAAATGTAATTTTATACTCATCATTTGGCGAATTTTTGTTGTCTTACTAGCGGGCGAAGTTTTTTGTTCAAAAAAATCCCCCTCTCCCGGGAATTCGAATAGGTGTTCCCTAATACTATTATTGTTTACTTATGTAATGATACCTTACGCATCCTTATCTGCCAAACCTCTGTATAATTATCCATTTCTGCTTTTGTTGAATTTGCTGTAATTGAAATTTGATATAACGGTTACTCTATAATGCTGGATGCCTTGTTTCATGTACCAGACTATACTCAAATTCGACAAACATTCTCTCACCACCTTCATTATTTACAATAAAGGGCTTGATGGGGTGTGCGTGTTCCGTGGGTGTGGTGTGGGGTCTATTTGCGAGATGGTTCTATGTTTAAATGTGCAGATGCGTGTTGATAAATGTGCGTGAGTTGTTTTGCCTGGAAGAATAAGCTATTGAATCGTATTAATTATTTATTTGTTTATTTATTATACTTTATCACTGGCACAGAATTACAAACAATTATATTGCACATAAGATGCATCAAAATTTACACAATTATAAATGGAACTAAAGACGCTAAAGAAGAATTAGACTATTTATAATATTATCACTAATGAAAGTATCGTCTTTACCCTTCCTCGTAATATACCTACATGTTTGGCTTTAAAGGGGTACTACACCCCTGTGGTAAATTTGTGACTATTTTTGAATTTTTGGGGCAAGGAATCCAATTACTACACTGAATTTTCAGTGACTCAAGACAAGCGGTTCAGTATAATGATAGAAAATGAGGTACATCCTATCGGTACCTTATTTCTTATTATAAATAACGAACCGCTTGTCTTGGGTCACTGAAATTCCAGTGTAGTAATTGGATTCCTTGCTCCTATAATATACATAACTTTTGTTACCACTGTGTTATTAGTTTTTGAGAAAAATGCAAAAACAGACACAAACTTATCGAGGGGTGTAGTACCCCCTTAACAAACCAAACTTAGTCTATCAGATCTGTACTAAAGTCAGAATTATTTTTGGCTAGGGAGAGAAACGGACTGGATATCTCAAGCTATTTCATCAGATAGTCCCTCGTAGTATATTATACCTATGGCAATGTTAGTTTAGGTTTAGACTGTCTGGTTTGTTGGCTAACCCACTCTTGAATCTTAACTTTGGTCAAACTGAAAGGATTTTATTTATTATCAGACCAAAGTATTTACGTCGGCCTAGGAATTGGTTTAACTTGTGATTATAAAGTTAAAGAAACTAGACCTGGAAAAGAAAGCAGGAACTTTGAGAAAATTATGCCACATAAGATACTCATTTAATAACTAAAGAACTACTTGATGTAGGCCTCTAAGTCTAAAATTTTTGTGCGAGTGTGTGGGAGAATTTTTAAGATATACCTATGTAAGAAAATATACGCACGAGTTATCGATACTTGGCATTCGTCATATGTGTCCAGAAGGGCAAATGCTGGCACAAGAAATGCGAAACTTCCTCCCTGAACAACGGGCAATCTACAAAAAATGGCAACAATTAATCCATCGCTGAATAAAGATCAATGATCCGCTGCAGACTGCAACTACATGTAGGTTTCATGTAGGTTCACAACCGGAAGTGACATAACTTCCCACCAGTTATTATGTTGGATAATCCCAACAACGCTGGCTTTGAAAAAAATGCAGTGATTCACCGATGAAACTGTAAGCAAACACACTAGAAAGTTTTTCACTTGACTTTGTCAAATTTTGACTCCTTTCCTACACTCTATACCACCAGGAAACCTTACTGTGATATTATGACACGGTTGTTTGATGTGATCATTTATGAAACATTCTAACAAAACATTATATAATGTTCAGTTTTAGACCTAGACAATACCAACAACTATCACACTAATATGTACATATATTTCCAGCTCTTTTAAACATAGAATTTCCAACTTATCCACCTTTTTCTGCTTTTTGTGGTATCTTTTATTCTGTATATTATTATTCTTAACATTTCATGATAAAAAGTTTTAAAAACATTTTTGTTACTATTTGTTACTCTTTTTCTGATGTTTTAATGCCATTATGCCAATATCTACCCCTTGTAAAGATAAAAACACGATTTATGATAAATAGCGTCATCAGTGTTTAATTTTTCTTTAAAATGACGTAGTTTTACATGCTATCAAACAACTGTGGTGACCTCATGATCACATTCATAAGCACAATTACCAAACCTGATCAACCTGCTTCAAGATCACAGATCAATTAGGTTAACAGAATAGTCAACACCAGGTCATGAGGTGTGCACAGCCGTTCCTTGATACCTTGCTTAATGGAGAAATGCTAGGAATACCTCAGTGGTTTCACATTATTTTCCCATTTTTACGTTACACATGGTTCATTGAAGGACTAAATAGAAAGTAGCAACAATTTGTACATAGCGTAACATAATTAATTGAAAACACACAGACATTTACGTACGCACCTAACGCCAAAAGTAACTTGCAGAAATGTGATAATTCCTTCTATGAAAAATGCAGTCGACATGAGTTGACTAACCGCCAGCTGGTCTTGATCCATGCATAGCGGACCAGCAAGTAATAGCGGTGCCGTGATAGCTCCACCAAAAAACGTCAAAAAATGCTGAAATATAACGACACGGTGGTTAATTAAAATTAATTTAAACGACCGATTATAGTGTGGACTGTCCAAAATTCCCACCAATTCTTGCTGTCAGCACACTGCTGTTGATTGACCTGGGTTTTAGTTGCACAGTCAGTTTACAGCCTGCTGTACCAAAGCAGAGAACTGCGTGTCGAAGGTCTGGCGAAAATAAAGTTCGTCATATCGACTGTAACCCGTACGCCAACCCCAACCTTATCCCTGCGCCTATAGCTAACCCAATTTCATATTCGTCATATTCCTCAGATTAAATAGATGACAGCACACTGCGGCCTATAAAAGCCTATAGACATTGTGATATTTTGTTCTATATGTTATATTATGACCAATATCTTTTACCGTATCTGTCCATCTGGTAATATCTCTAATAATACTAATCATCCTGACTAGAGAACCCTACATGTGAGAGAGTGAGATTTTCATTATCTACTGAAGTGATTTTGGACGCGATTACGTAAGTAAAGCAGGGCTAGATCATGGTGGCGATGGTTACGACGAATCCAACAGAACAAGCAAACGCTTAGGAAGCTAATAAGGAGTTACGATCCCTCACTGAACATGCTGAGATATTTAAAAAATATTTTAAAAAATTGGAAAGAATAATTGGGCTTATAACGGAGCTAGCTCATGGTAACAAGAAAGATTCGCATCAAGTTAAAATGTTGAAATATTTGCTTGGTGAAACGGGCACAGATATTTACAAGACAAACATTTGATCAAGTATGCAACCCAAAGAAAAATGAGATATTAGAACGCTACAAGTTCTTTACAAGGAATCACGGTGGCGCTGTGCCCGGCGCTGTGGCACGGTGGTGCAGTAGTACAAGCTCTACCTCGCAATCGGCGGTGCCATCGTGCTGTGCACATGGGCAAGGCCTCTCTCTACCCATGGGTGAAATGGAGAGCTGATAGGAATATTGTTCATTGAGCGCCTATATTTAGGAAATTAGGAACTCAAACATTTGACACGTGCAAAGGGGGATCAAAGATTTTTTGGCATGCGGCGGGGGGATTTTCGGCAGGCCGAGAGGGGGAGGGCAAGCAACTTTTGGAACATCATTTGAAAATATGGCCCCCGGTGCTCATAATTCTTGCACAGCCCCTTGTCTGATAAAAGCATGCCATTGTCTTTTAATGTTGTTTCATAGAAAATAACAAGCATGTAAAATTAATGACTCTAAATACTTCAGGATATGGCTGCTATCCATGAAGTAGAAATTAGGGCACAGTGCTGGTTGGTACCTTATTTGCTTGTCAAAATGGTAGCCAAAAATTGGACCACAAATATTACGTTCTCATAGACTAAAGAGTCGCATAAATTAAGACTGCTTTAAAGAAACAATTTATTTTTGATGTTATTATCATGATTATGCAGGACATTGGTACAAGGACACTACTCCTTGTATACAACAGTAATGATTTGTATCATTTTAAAAGACGGAAGATGTGATGTTATGTTCTACAAACATTGACCAATATCGATGTTAATGGTCTGCTGTATATTTCCATCATGTTTGTTTATGTTTTATCGGTCTCTGTCCATAATATGTATCTCTTACAGTACTAACCATCCTCAGTAGAGCATCCTACAGACATAATACAGGAAACGCTACATCTGAATTGTATTCCCTATACTTTTATACCTACCTGAAACCCAAGGACAATAGCAAGGTACCAAGGTGGCCGTTCATCCACATCAAAAATCACGATCTTCTTTTTCTCCATATTTTGTCTCTCGTCAGCATTTTCACATTGAACCTCGTCATTCAGATCAACAATTTGTATCGAATTATCTACTTGCGTAGCCATGGAATTACTCGTTAATCGTTATCTAGTTGAATACAAAATATAGGAAAGGAACAAAAATATTGATTACGATGCAGGCCCCATTCAATCACATACACCAATAGAAGCGTTTTTCACCGTGACCGGTTGACCGCTATACAGTCAGCTACCTGCACAACCGATTCTTTTGTTCTGCAAGGCTCACTCAGTCATTTAATGAGGCAATACAAACGATCGAAATTGGTGTTGAAATGAGCAAAATTTTGAGTTACACCTTTTCAGTGTAAAATTTTTTTTCTCAGCCAAATGAAAAGCAATAATTTTCATTTTTTCAGTAAATGGCTGGAAAAACTATAATGCTTGATACTGATTTTTTTTTAAATCCTGGTGTTAAACTTAGGCCTGAAATTCAGTCATTTAGTGTAAGATATTCGATTTTATAGGCTTCAGCTCGGCCCGCGAGCTTTTTCTTGATCAACCTTTTAGCTTTTCAAAGTAATATAGTTCGCTAATGAAGGATTTTCCCCAACTTTCTAAAGCACATCACCGTGAGCTATATATCATAGTTTTGTCAGAATTTCCGTTTTGATTTCACCATCTTTCACTGTCGGCTGAAAAAATGTCTAAATCAACACGTGAAATCTAAAGGCTAGTACTAGCATTGTGGATCGATATCCCTGGGTTTAATAGGAATACCGGCATGGCTATAGTGTTGCCAGAACTTCAATATAGCAAAGAAATTCCCAGACCTATAGCGCTCCTACTGATCATGTTTAACCAGAACACCCAATTGGGGATTTAATCGCTGGTCGGGCAATTTGCTTTCAATGAAAAATTGACCTGGATAACAACAAAGGAAATATCGACTATTTCTGCTGGTTGCTCTCGAGATAAAAGTACTCACCATTGCCTACTTTTACTTAGTTTGACATTTTCGGAGCATCAATGGAAATAGGGTAAAACAAAACGGAAATTCTGACAAAACTATAACATATAGACCCACACGATGTGCTTTACAGAGGTGGGAAATATCTTTCTTTAGCAAACTATGTTAGTTTGAGACGCTAAAACATGAATTCCGTAAAAAGCTCGCAGGCGAATTCAAGGCCTATAAAAATCAAGAATATCACACTAAAAGACACAATTTGATGCTTAATTTTAACACCAGGATTTAAAAAAATGTATATCAAGCACCAAGTTTTTAACTGACATTACTGAAGAAAAAAAAAAATATTGCTTTATATTTTACCGAGAAAATTAATTTCATAGCAATATGGTGTATCTCTGAATTGTGCTGATTTTTACATGTATCGATCGACTTTTAGCGCGACTAAGCATTTCTAAAGAATTGGTTGTCCAGGCGGCAGACTGTATATGGAACCACGCAGTCTAAACGATTCTTTAGAAATGCTTAGTCGCGCTAAAAGTCGATCGATACATGTTAAAATCAACACAATTCCGAGATACACCTTTTGCTATGAAATTTATTTTCTCGGTCAAATATAAAGCAAAATTGTTTTTTTCTTCAGTAATGTCAAATAAAAACATAGTGCTTGGATGAACATTGTTTTTTTAAATCCTGGTGTTAAAATTAAGCATCAAATTGTGTCTTTTAGTGTGATATTTTTGATTTTTATAGGCCTTTAGTTCGCCCGTGAGCTTTTTACAGAATTCATTTTTAGCGTCTCAAACTAATATAGTTTGCTAAAGAAAGATATTTCCCACCTCTGTAAAGCACATCGTGTGGGTCTATATATTATAGTTTTGTCAGAATTTCCGTTTTTATTTTACCCTTTTCCCTTCGTGCTCCGAAAATGTCAAACTTAGTACTTTACCTCGAGAGCAACCAGGAGAAATAATCGATATTTCAATTGTTGTCAACCCAGGTCCCTTTTCCATTGAAAACCAGGATTGCCTGACCAGCGATTTGGTAGCCCAAATCCCCAATTCTGGTAAATGAGGTGGATTTTGGAAATTTGCTCCCGTGATAGCCTGCAATTTCAGACTTGCGTTCGGGTTTGTGTAGGCCTATTTGTCATAATTTAGCGCTATAGCACCTACTTTCTAAATGTATAGCTATAGCCGTGCTATATAAATATTATAAGGTACCGGTATGTAATATTGTGTAGGCCTATGGGGGTGGGGTGGGTACTCAACACATTTTAACCATGACTTACAATGCAAGGCTCATTGTTACCATAAATGATTTTTCCTTTAGGTCATTATAATAGGTTGTTATAAACTTCCGTGTTTAACCTTGTATTGTTTTGGCTGCTTCATTATGACTTTCGGTGGGTTTAAGCAATTTCAAACAAACACAAACAAAAGGCACTATACCGAAACACTAGGTAATTTCTTTGCTATATTGAAGTTCTGGCAAAACTGTATCCAGGCCGGGCACCCAGAGATATCGATCCACAATGCTAGTATTTCACGTGTGGATTTGAAATTTTTTCAGCTGGTAGTCAAAAATTATGGAATCAAAACGGAAATTCTGACAAAACTATGATATATCGCTCACGGTGATGTGCGTTAGAAAGTTGGGAAAAATCCTTCTTTAGCGAACTATATTACTTTGAAAAGCTAAAAGGTTGATCCAAAAAAGGCTCACGGACAGAGTTGAAGCCTATCAAAATCGAAAATCTTACACTATATGACTGAATTTCACGACTAAGTTTAACACTAAGATTTGAAGAAAAAAATACAGTATCAAGCATTACAGTTTTTCCTGACATTTACTGAAAATGAAAATTATTGCTTTTCATTTGGCCAAGAAAAAAATTTTACACTGAAAAGGTGTAACTCAAAATTTTGTTCATTTGAATACCAAATTCGATCGTTTGTATTGCCTTATTAAATGACTGAGTGAGCCTTGCAGAACAATAACAATCGGTTGTCCAGCGTCCTAACTGCACGGTCCCTGATTGAACTCCCGGTTGGTAGTGTAAACAACACACAATAGACGCCTTCACCATGTTCACTCAACATGCACGAAGATAATGAATATGAATAATTCATGTTCGACCCCTTGGATCATGTTAATTAATATTGGCAAATCACAATGTTGTTAGTTTTGCGAACTTTGCCTGTTCAATGAGAGTATAGCGCGCTCCAATACATCTGGGCACAAACCAGGCGAAAACGATCCAGTTTAAAGGGGCATTTCGTGATCCACAGCCTCATCCCCCCACTTTTCTCAAAAAAAGTTGAGATTTTTATATCACTGGAAACCTCTGGCTACGCATTGTCTATGGAGCAGTGTAATACGTACATAATCATTCATAACTCGCAAACGCAAAATCGGAATCAACTGAAATTTTGGAAATAGGCTTTTTTCGTGGATATGTACTGAAAAATGACATAAAAAGAGGATGCTAGGATCACGAAACACTCCTTTAATGAAATGGCGGACGGGTATTCCCATCAGGCACCAGAGATATGTTTTTTCAAAGAAAGTCTACTAATTTGATATGAAATGACATTTTGCAATAGCAAAGTCAAAATTAGGACTTGCTGTCAATAATATATGACAGGAAATATGTGACAGAGGCAAGGTGTGAAATACAAGTAGTATTTGAAGTTACAATAACCTTTGATACCCGACCTGACCTTCCATCATGGCGCCTTATTCGTCTTATGTATTTAGTCCAGCCGAGCAACGGCTGGACTCTTGCATTTCAGCGGCCTCTGCTTCTTCTTTCTTTCTGTCAACATTTGACATAATTGGCTCTAGCTCCCTAATTATTTGACTGATTTTAACCAAACTTCGGCAAAGGCTCCACTACCCCAGCCTTTACATTTGACATGACCCTTTTGGGGTCAAATGTCACGCATGAGTAATTTTGGCTAAAAATGCGATTTTTAACAAAAATGCTTCTTCTTTTACAGATTACATGGTAGCACAATGAGACTTGGTCATCGGCATGGACTATAGTTGGGGTCTATGGGGTAAACACAGATTTGGGGTCAAAGGTCTTTATAGGGGATTTTTTTCTGCACATAACCAAATACTTTCAAAATGCTTCCTTTCCTACAGAATGGAAACTTGGCGTAATTGGAGTAATTTGATATGTCTCTCAACAAGGCCAATTTTAATTTTGGGGACATCTTGACAATTTTGGGGGACTATGACCTAAAAACATGGGCTGGTTTAGTCCTGGTGGATACTATCATGCATTTATGTATACCACATAATGTCATTATCTCTGATATTGCTTTGCCTCCCCAAGTGGTACCAAACCCCATTTGAGGGGTCAGCTTATACACTGTAATATGATCCTATGATTCTGTGAAATGTGTGTATAGGGGACTGAGTTGCAATCTTACATAACACTGTACTTGGCTTTTATGCAATATTATATAGTATCAATATGCTAGTAAAAGATAAAAATATACTTTCGTGTCTAATTTGTACAAATAGGGACTAACATAAGAGCTATTATTCTCACTACTATGTTTACATGGCCCGATTATGTGCAGGTCCATTTACAATGATTTTGGAAGGGACTTTGAATGTCAGACAAATGGTAATAGTAGGTGGACTATTGTCAGCTGTGGGACTCGGCATATGTTGTGTTACTCCAAACGTACCGGGCCTGGCATTAGGAATGGCAATGGCAGGTTGGTAAAGATATCTAATTTTTATTTAGGTGTATTTACGTGGTTTTTTTTATAAAGGAATGCGGACGTAGACATTCTGACATTGTAAACAATACATGACAATCAGTGCGCGTAACGATCCGTGGCCAATAATGTATGCTAATTAGTTTATGACAGTTCCCGGTTTGTAAAGCTCTAATTTCTTTATTAGGGTGTGGCAAAACCACTTTTTTCGGATCGACTTGAGATTTTGCTAGGGTCCATACTACTACTGCGCGGAAATGATTAGTAAGATCGAAGCATGTTTCGCCCAGGCAGTAGATTTTCACAAAATCCCAACTTATTTGCTATTTCTAACTGCTTAGAGAAATCAGTAGCAACAACCTGGGGAAAGTAGGCATTCAGATGACATCATAGCCAATATCAAACCCAATATCAAATTGGTTAAAAATATTTTTTGCTAATATTTAGTAAATATTGATGATACTTGAGTTGCTAAATGAAGGGTATGTGTAGCATTATGGGGCATGTCCCCAGTTTTACTCAAATTTCACATTTGTTGTCTTAATTGTTAAATTAAATTTAAATTAAATTTTGGATTTATATAGCGCCTTTTCTCCAGATCTTAGAGGACTCAAAGCGCTGTAATTTCGCTGCCATGGTGATCAGATCGCATCAACAAGGCCGAACGGCGCAAACCTATCCGCACTTAGATTGTAACATCCACCAATTATCGGTACAGCTCCCCAAATTCCATTGGGTGAAGGAAGTTTTTGATAAACCAAACAACTACTCAACGATTTTTGCGATACAGAAGGAAAAATTAACCGGAGATCCCGGAGAAAACTTGCGAGAACGAGCATGGAATCGGGATAAACCAAGTGCACATAGGTATGAACTGTAACATTACCAAATATAAACGATAAATAATTTTCGGGTATCCATGTCTTGATCAGAGGTCAAAAGGTCACATGGCCTTCAAAATTACGGCAATCGGTTGTCACATGACGTTTTAACCCTTGGTCAAGTCAGAACTGCTATAAAATTATTTCTCTCTATATTTTGTTTGCTTCTGCAGTTGATACCTATGCAAAAATTCCAAAACTATGGCAATTGACAACGGGGGAATACTCCATAATACTACCCTCCCCCATAATTTGGCAACTGTAATACCCAAGATATTTACCTTCATACCTGCTGTAGCGAACAACAACTGCAGGCATGTTAAACCGTAGACAGAAGTGTGCAATAAACTGATTTTTCTATATAGAGTTATAGAGTAAGAAATAGCAAAGTACGAACTTTGTAAAAATCTACTGCCTATGTGAAATATGCTCCGATCTTACTGCAGCACAATAGTAGCATGTAGCCTTGTAATATTCTCCGAGAGTTCCAAGTCGATCCGAGATATAAAGTGTTTTTCGCCACACTCTATTCTTTTGATTATGGAATCGGATAGCAACGTTTGCACAATATTCTTGTGGGACCTGAGAGAACATCAGACATATTGCATTGCATTCTGAAAACGAGGAATGTCCTTCTGATTTGTTTTGTTTTTAAACGATTTCAATGGCAAATTATCAAAATTTGATATTTTATATTTTGATATTTAACAGTCCTCGAAGTAAACTTTATAAATCTAATGATATGTACTTAAACTGTATGTAGCTGGGAATGAAAAGTCGGCCATCAATTGAAATGTTTACCTTTATCTTTGATACGAAAGGTTAAAATTTTCAAAATCATTGAGCCCTGTTGACCTTGTCCTATTTTTTGACGTTACCTATGTAACTCGAAGTAAACTTTATAAATCTAATGATATGTACTTAAACTGTATGTAGCTGGGAATGAAAAGTCGGCCATCAATTGAAATGTTTACCTTTATCTTTGATACGAAAGGTTAAAATTTTCAAAATCAATTGAGCCCTGTTGACCTTGTCCTATTTTTTTGACGTTACCTATGTAACTAAACATCCAAAACAAGGTAGCTTTTCTTAGTTTGATTCATTTTTGCCAAAGGAACAATTTGATACCAGTTTGATTAAAACTGGAGCTTTTTTCAACTGCAAACGCCAATATTTGACCGTTGACCTTTTTGCCTATAACTCGAGAACTGTATATGGGAGGCACGTGAAACTATACTTGTCTGAATCCTTATGATGACCTTATGATGTTTTGACCCCTGCAGAAGCGGCCATTTTGAGTTTATGCTACTTGGATTTTCGGGGATATGAATGGTGATGTAAATGGGTTCTGTTGCAATTACAGGGTGATTTAAAATGAACTGTCTCCAACTTCAAAAATACAATTAAAATAATACTTACATTAAAATCATTCCTTTTAATACAAGCTGTAATAGGACAATATGTTTCCTATTACTCGTGACGAAATCATGTCTTTACATCTAATAGTTGTGAAGAAAATAACATTCTTAGAAAACACACCAAAAACAATAACACTAACTGTTCTACAGCATTTTGTGCTCATTCAACTGATGTCGCACACAGTTTCAGTTCAACATAAATTATATGAAGATAATATGATATAGCCTAAATGAAATAAAATAGAATGCTTACCAACATCTAAATCAATTCTTATTGCAAGCTGTAATAGGATAGTAGCCTTAGGGTCTTTTTATCTTTTTAGTTTCCGTAAGTCCTTTGTTCAGATACGAAAACGCAAGGGATTCAGTAAGTTTACTGTAATCTGACTTCATTGTTACCTTGAAGTACCAATCAGCTTATTTCAATAGAGGCGAAAGGTTATGTTAACACCAGTGTTTTTAATGGTCTAGCGCCCTCTCGTCTTTATAACATTGGTAAATTGATCTACATTAATTGACCAAATGTTTGCCAATCCGAATGACAAAGTCCACTTTTTTCTGTAAAAACGTTGAAAATAATCCCTTAAAATCACAAAAGGTCCGCTTATGAGCCTGTCGAACCCCAATCCACAGTGTCGCCCTTTCCTAGTATCAATGTCTATCTCCCTAGCTTCCTGCCCCCTCCCCCATGATCAGTCTCCCCACTCCCTCCCCGGTCCCTACTCTCTCCTCTCTCCTCTCGAGTTCTTCTACTATTTCTAGTCTTTCAGTCTCTCCCTCTACTCTCTTTCTTCCTCACCCCTCCCACTCTCACTTGTTCAATCTCAAGTATCTCCCTCCCTCCCTCCATCCCCCTCCCTTGCGATATTTATCAGTATGATCCATGACTGAAAATAAGCTCTGCAAAAATAAACATTTAAAATAAACCCGGGCCTTGCATATAGACGCAACCAATAAGCTTGCCATTGGTGCGAATGAATAGAATACATTATCTTTGCTCCAATGCAATTCTTTAGTATTGCATTTCAATATAAAACATGATTACCAAATCACCACTTTTACGCGCCTCATTGGGAGATATTTGACTATTTTAGACGCTCATTTCATCGCCAATATGAAAGACTTTTGCTTATAACTTGGCAACATGGTTAGTATATATTTCAATGCAAGACTTTTTTTACGAGCCACTTACGTCTGGGCGTAAGTGCATATACACCAAACACAAGTCAATTGAAGCCGTACAATTTACCGCGAATTTAGGACCGTAAAATTTAGACTCTTCATTTGTCTAGATTAGCACCCAACCGCACATCTCAAGGTTTTATGTCAAAAATCAATATAACTTACCAAAACGAAAACTGAAATTCACGAGCTTCAAATTTTCAGTAACTAACAAAAGGCTAGAATAAAAGATTGGTCACACCTGGGAGACAACCACTTCAGAATAACAATGACTTACAAAAACTGCTACGGATACGGAAACAGAAACTGAAAAGATAAAGCGACGGTTAGTAGGATATGTTTGCTAATTATTGGTGAACCCTCTTTACCAGGGTATGGCTATTGCACCAGTACCTTTTCTATTTTAATTCGAATTTCCCTCTACAATTTCAAGTCAATGGAGCATTTGTTCTATAATACAGTAATCTTAGAAAACCCGAACATCAATATTATTGATTTAATAATGTGAAATAATATTTGTCTTGGTGTTTGCAGTACATATAGTCATGATAGTTGCATTTGGTTAATGAAGCATTTTAGGAAACAGATAAACCTAGGTCTGTGTGTTGGTCTAAAAATGGGGTGATAACTTCAAAATGCGATATCTTCTAATTAAAACTACTTCTTATCACAATTCAAAATTTCTATTGCATGACATGTATCACTGCTTTCTTTAATAATTTATTATCTTATGTACAAGCTCTGCAAATACATGAAAAAATGATGAAGTTGGTTACAGTTCTTTTTCAATCACCATGTAGTGGTGAGTTAACCGCTTATTTTTTCTCAATTTGACTAGCCTAATATCAATTACTAGGATTTTAATTAGTTTAATTAGCCATTCACTAAGCTATTTCATTGTTATTGTATTACAGGTGTAGGGCAAGCTTTCACACAAGTCCAAAGTATTGAACCCCTCAATTGGTATTTTCCTCAATTGTTTGCTACCGTAAATGGTATATCTTTAGCTGGAGGTGCGATAGGAATGATGTTTTTACCACCATTATCTGAATGGCGTATTCGGGAATATGGATGGCGCAGTACTCTTGCACTTATAGCGGCTTTTTCCCTCAACGCAGTTCCTGCCAGCGCTATTTTAAGAAAACCTTCATGGGTGCGTGACGAACAAAAATCCGAAACGTTGAGAAGTAAATTAAAGTTGGAGCTGTTCGCAATGTATCCAGCGTTTGCCACATTTCAAATCATATTTTTGCTGAATGGCTTGATGTATACCACGTGGGTGATTTTCCTTGTACCTCACGCAATAACAAAGGGTCTTTCTCTGAATAAAGCCGTATATCTTTCTACTATTGGGGGCATAGGTCTTTTATTAGGCCGACTTGGTAGTGGACTTTTAGTTGATCTGAAACTGATTTCTGATATTCATCTCTTTATTGTGTTAATGGTTTCATTGGCGGCGTGTTTCATTTCAGATTTAGTCGCAAAACATTTTGGCTTCTCGCGATATTTGCGGTCGTCGTTGGAATATGTGTCGGTGCCCAGTTTCCATTATCAATGACTCTTGCTAAAGCAATGGTTGTTGAAAACCAATTTGCATTGTCAGCAATTGCCTGGACATGTCAATTCGTGGGTATAGGAAATGTATTAGCAGGACCGGTTACAGGTGAGTTTGATAACTGGGCCTCATATGCTTTCCATATACTCATGAAAAACGAATAATCCGAGATGTTAAGTTTTAGTGTTTATAACAACGCACCGTGACAATGCTAGAAAACTGGATTATGAGTCACCTCTCTCACTTTTCGCGTTAAATAACATTCTTGATATTTGGTAAATATTAATGCTGTATATTTCTGGAGTAGGAAATGGTCAAAAAGTGGCTAATTTTGCTAACAAATATGTTGGGGTGGTGTAAGGGGTCTATTTCCCCTATTCCGTCCAGGATTTGGGGTAATTTTGCTTAGGAAAGTATACCGAAGCAAAGACACAACCCTCAAATTATTTAAAATCTAAAATTGACATGAAATAATTGATTTATATTGAATATTATATTGAACATTTTGTTTTGTTCCTTTCTTTTACTTTTATCAATAGGAGGTCTAAAACAAGTTACCGGAGACTTCACTGTCGCTTTTGTTGGACTAGGAGTATTATATGGCTTCATCAGCATAGTGACAATATTCTATGCTAGGAGGAGAAGAAACCAATATACATCTCTTTAGATGGAGGGGGTTATTCTGATGGCATAGTTTCAATCCGTGTTTGTAGATATATAACATAAATATGTAATCTTTCAACCCTTTCACAACTTCAGCTGTGTAGCTTACAAAAATTCCCGCTAAAAAGTGGTTCTTTTAATTTTTATAAAACTACTATAGATGATCACCAGACTATAATCAAGCGCCTGACACTAAATAATTTGAATGGCAAAATGACCTGTCTCATCCGCACTCCGCAGACAATTTGGTTCCGCTCCATCGAAATCAAACTGGCCACGGAGAAGACCAGCATCCTTTGTGTTTGTTCATTTATGTATGGAGAGCCATTCTTGGAAACCGTAAGACTTAGGCTACGCTCTCAGCTAGAGTCCGACGCTGCATTGTACTGGAAATACCTTTTCTGTGAAATCGCTGGATCAAGGAAAATAGACACTGGTTGAATTGTTTTATCGTTTTGCGATTTGCACGCCTGTGATCATGGCTTTATCCGCAACTGTCTTGGCGGCCCTCGTGCACTGGACAACCTTAATTCTTTAATGTAAAAGAAATGAAAATACAAAACAAAAATGGGTACAGATATTTGTCTTAAATAATATAAAGAATTTTAAGAAACATACCGGATATAATGAATATATTAGTTGTTTTATATACCTTGTATATACACAGAGAAGATGTAAGAAAGAGAAGGTTGATCCAACTATCCTCAAATATGTGTGAGACCACCCATTTAGAGTATTAGAGTAAATGATGAATCCCCCTATTTAGCCGCTTAACAATAGAATACCACAATGGGAATAGACGTAGGTCCCTATAATATACATATCTTACTTGTCACCAATGCGCTATAATTTTTGAGAAAAATGGAAAAATAGGCACACAATTGACCAGGGGTGCAGTACCCCCTTAAGCAGGTCATATATATTGTATTTGTTCATCTGTGTATGGAGAGCTCGAAACACCATCGGTATTAGGGCGTAATTCATTGAAGTCGTGTTCACACGTTCGGACATAAGTGAGTTATTACCGGTAATAAGTGACTTAGAACCGGTAATAGTGATTTATTACCGGTAATAAGTGACTAAAGTTCGACCTGACTTGTACTCACCGGACAGGTATTGCAAGTACTTTCATAAATATGCATTGAAATACCTAACAAATTATTCATAACAGTTACGTAATCAATATGAAATCGATATGAA
The DNA here is from genome assembly GCF_039555335.1 of Amphiura filiformis. Lineage (NCBI taxonomy): Eukaryota > Metazoa > Echinodermata > Ophiuroidea > Amphilepidida > Amphiuridae > Amphiura > Amphiura filiformis. The sequence goes on along the minus strand of NC_092644.1, from coordinate 52,472,019 downwards.
ATATAAAAAAAATACATTACTACTACGATAATGCGGACACTCTTCACTTGCAAACCATTTTTTTTTCGTTGGAAAAGGAGCCATGTGAATAGAGTGCCCTCTCAATCAAGGATGTGTACTCTGTGCTATAAGGTTCTGTTGTTCCTTGTCCGGAAATATGTACGTGTATCGTGTTGTGTTCAGGGTCCGTGTTTTTAAAAACTCCCGCCACATTACAATAAGCCATCGGACAGTGTACTGGTCATATGGAGTTTGCTCAAGCATAATAAGTAGGCCAGTTCCTTTGCGCCTCATTAAATATGAGTTATATTAGGTCAATAGGTTGAATTCGTTGTTCGACGTCAATAGATAAAAGAGAGGCCTTGAATCACAAACTTGTGGCTCTTACAATCAGTCCCAGAACAACGCCAAATATGGATTAAAAGACCTTTGACCTTGGATGTACAACAGCATGTTATGATCTAATGGGAAACTGTGCACATCAACAAACACCATTTCTATCAAAAAGGCAACGGCCGATATAATTTGAAACCACATAAATTACTAGAGTTGGTTCTTCTCTTGGATTTGGACCAAGCTTTAGAATATCGACTGTTGCATTTTGAAATAAAACAAACCAGAAATTTATCACCCATTGTAAAAGATATGGCACATGTACCGAATACATGTACATACATTGGCTGACCTTGTGGATTTCCTGGCCCAGCCATGCTAACCACATAAGGAGATTATACGATTAACCTAGTGCAGCTATTGTCATAGCAGGGTATTATTATGTAATACTCCTGATCCATATTTGGTGTTCTCTTGGACTGATAATATTTTCACAGCTGCTACCATAGTGGATTTCATGGAGGCGGCACTTACTAATTCATAGCGCTCAAATTTTCACCAATGATGTTTTACGCTTTATCGTGCAAGGGTGTTAATCATGGTATCCATCAGATGTGTGTCTTATGAAATGCCGGCTTCGTCCAAATTCAACATTAGATTCTCTTGAAGTGACTACAGTTCATAATGTTATGATGTTTTATTACATAAATCTACAAATAAGACGGATATTATACAGCATTTTGATGTTGCAGTTATGTCCATACCCACTGACTATTGATGGGTACCAATCATTTTTATACACCCTGTATATACCCGTCTACATTTCATGTACATATCCTTAAAACTTTTGAATCCATGATTTCTACAAATGTTTTCAGCTTTGACAGCCAGTTGCCATGGCAATTGCCATGAGCATGAAAGTTAGTCTTAAAAACACAGTGGTCAATCTGTCATCCTAACCAGCTGGACTTTACTTGGGTCACCATATTATATGCCCTCTGGCAATTCCAGCCCTGAAACTTACTCCCCTGCCCAGCTGACCTCCAGAGCACCAGGAATGTGTTGACATGCAAAAGGTCAAACATCAGCAGGTGTCGAGGTATATGAGATCAAATTATGAAATCCAATATCAGAAAATGAAACCAGTGAAACAAAATTAATTACCCTCGCTTTTCTCTAATCGAGGGTAATTTTGCTAAAGTTCTTTAAGGACCCGTCGACGAAATGTATGCAAAGTGCCCTTTTCCGTCTTTGGAGCTATCCTTGGATGACCACCGTATGATTAACACTGTTCCACCCGTCTACACGAAGTACTTTTTCCTGTCCCTGGATTAGCCTCGGTTCGAGGCTTTAGGGCGCTTGGATAGTATTTATTGTTTGTTTGTGTGTATGTTTTGTTTGTTTGTTTTGTTTCTCGATTTATTTTTACCCTGATCTCTGTGAGTCTTGTCAACCCACCTCTGCTGTAAGTATATCGAATCGGCCCTGCTTACGTGGTTGTCATGGTTTAGAAAAGCAGGGAGCTGGGCTAGAAGTAACCAGATAAAATTGCTGATCCCCATTTACATCACTTATGGACTGTTTACAACACTTGTAAGGGGCCTGATGCATAAAAATTTCATCGCGAAAATTTTTCGGAGCTCCCCCTTTACAGACCTCAAAAATTTCAGGGCCCCCCTTTTTGACATGAAAATTATGGGTCAACCCCATAGAAAAGCATTCCAGGAAAATTTGTGGTCATTTTTTTCAGGCCCCCCCCCCCTTAGGAGGGTCAAAAATTTTCAGGGCCCCCTTTTTGCATCACCCCCCTTACAAGTGTTTGTGAACGGTCCCTTAACTGCTCTCAACAACTACAAGTTCTCAATTTATTATAGGCTCTGTTAGTAATCTTTCTAGCTGCCACGATACTTACAGCAGAGGTAGTTGGAAAAGACTAAAGAGATCAGGATAAAAATAAATCGAGACGCAAAAACAAGCAAAAACAACAACAACAACAAAACAATATTATCCCAACGCCCTAACGCTTCGATCAGTGGCTATCCCTGGTTGACCAACGTATAATCAAACCTGTATAATTATCCGTTCTCAACACGTAGAAATAATAATCTCACTTTGACGACATAAGTATCTCGCCATGTAAACTTAACATTAACTGGATGCCGACTTGGCAAGATAAGTATCTCGTCATCTGGATGGCACTAAAAACGTTCCGTAACGTATTATATATTCCTCCTTTTTCATTATGACATGTGCCAAACCATAACATGTTCGTGCACTTCGATTTAATTAAAGAACTTCAATACGGAAGAAGGAATTGATCTATTATTTAACTCAATTTAATGCTCGTGTCTTAAGTGCAGTATCAATTAATTTGTACAAATTCAATAATTATTAATCTATCAAAAAGCCCCACACTGACAAAGTAGTGTTCACAGAAAATATAAAAGGACATTCCTCGTATTCAGAATGTAATTCGATATGTCTGGTGTACTCTTGGCTACCACAAAAAATAATGTGCACACGTTAAAATCTGATTCCGTAACAGAACGTAAATTCAAATTTGACTATATTTTTCCTAAGCGAATGAATCTGCAAGAATTATTTTGCACACAAACATTGCCAGATGTTTCCGGTGGTATAAAATCTCCAATTCTTTTAGGGGATGAGGCCGGCTGTGGATCACGAAATTTCTTTTCAATTTGATAAGAACCGTCGTTTTAAAGCAATTCACTGGGCTTTTCCAATTGAAATCCATACATATGGAAGACATTACCTTAATCTCCCACACAGGGTGTATATTTCAGGTAACACCATTTGCACTCACTGTTTGTGTGGGTGATAGAGGAGGCAGGAGCACTGTTATTGGTCGTGCTTGACAAACTTGGCCTGAAACATCATATTTTGTCACACATTCACGACATCTGTGATCTGTATAGTAAACACCCAAAAATATAAATAGTCTCAGAATGAAACTTCTTAAAGATGTATGCCGTGATAGACGTGGACTGCAGTGACATGATGAAATATTAATTAGATTAAAACCACTCTAACCGTGGCAAACCCTACGCACTGATGGTATAGCCTCTTAATGGCAAACCAATGTAAATTATAGAGTTTAATGAACCATGAATATAATGGAATAGTGTCCTTTACATTTTCTATCAATTAACAAACAAGTACATATATTATTCGATCTGGTCTCGTTCAGGAATATTTATATGGTTACTGTCTTCAGAATAAAAGCTCAAAATGATTCCGAAATACAACACAGGCTGTTTAGTTTTCTTAAACAGTGTTGGTGAGTATCCATGTGTAATCAGACTTGTAATTAGAGAATAAATGATAGGAATTTTTGTTTTTACTATCCTCTACCTTTGATAGACGACAGGCAGGTCTAATATTTTGAGTAGTGGATGCATGCGCAGTCGGTACCCAATACGATACAAATATAGAACCTGCTATCATACAGGTAGAGGATAGTAAAATAATATATTTTATCCTTTATTCTCATTCTTAATCAGTTAAATATTATTTCAATAACCAAATCCTGTTTTATTGAGCAAAAAAATAAGTTACCGTTATGAAAACTTCCGTCTTTCTGAAATGAACGAAACTTGTGTACCGGTTTAGTTGCGTGTATTCGATCTCGTTCGCGTATTATTATTGAACGCGCTACATACTCGCGCTTCGACAAGCGTCTTCCGCGACGACGCGGTTGCTGCCGTCTACCCGGGCGTCTATACCCCAGACAAACAAGAACCTAGACCTATTACTTTGGTTTGCGTAGTGAAGTCAACACTGCTTAGCAACGATTTTGACAAGGACGCAACCCGGACGCAAACAAGCAGACACGTTCGCGTCTACAGAACATGTTGCATTTGACGCGGGCGATAACGGCGCAGCAATCACGCAAACGATCGCGTTTTTCGTTCCAGACATGAACGCTTATTTCTCCGCGTCCGACCACCCGACCAAAATCACCTTGGATACGTGGCTTCACCTACTGCCATGGTTAGGGATGGGCAGTTACAGGTCTAGGTGGTATGTCTATGGTCTATACCATGTTGTAAGAAATGGCTCGACTTGTTACTGCTCTGTAAATCTCGGGTAATACATCTAGAATGCATCATATCTGTAGCACAAGCTAAGCCTAACAAAATAGTGTTTGTAAAGGCTGAAAACGGAGTTTAGCTTAAAAATGTCTATTTTGGAATTATAATGACATATTTATAACTCGATCTTTTGTTCAAATTAGATCCATTGCACCCTTTTCAGATTTTTTATGTAACTACAACCACATCCATTGACGTATTTTCAACTAAATTTCTTGCAATCTTGCAATCTTGCTGATAAAACTATAACCCTACTACATTTATCACATAATCACATAATTATGTCTTTGTAGAAAATAGCTCACTTTTAGTACTACTGACTCCGAAAACCAATATCACCGAAAATCAATATCTCCCAGAAAATCATACCTTTTTGTGGGCAGGTTGGTTCTCAGATGTTATTCGTTTTCGGTATGTAATAAATGGGACATATTAAGTAGGACTAATAAAACTATGCGTTAACTTGATCTACCACAGTCTTGCTCACAACCATCGCCACCACGATTACAGCAGAACAAACATGCTTCATTGGTTTAAAACCTGATCTGTCACAATCTGGCCAACTGAGATGGGGTTTACTTCTGGACAAAGACCTGAGATGCAACTGTACCAAAATTCTGGCCAAACCAACATTATCCGTACAACCACTTCTAGTAGATATGTGTAAACAGAGCATTGCACAGCACAACAGAATTTGGTTTACTGACACCCCTGGTTTATTGACTAAACGACTTGTGTGGAATACAGAGAAGTTGAAATACTTAATCAATTGCCCTTATACAGGTATGTTATGTTTAAATATCTATTCAACTAACTTGTAACTGAAAAGAAAATGGTTTTGGCAAGACATAAGGCACAGCTGCTAATGTTCGATCTTGAAAACAATCATCGATGCACAGTGTCATCGCCCCGATATCTTCATGGCAGAAAATGCCATGGCAGGTTGAATCCACAGCCACGCATGGCCATTGTATTCCCACCTGTTTAATATGCATAGTGGGCTGAAGGACATCCGACTAAGGCTAATGACATTAGCCTGTGACTGACCTCTGTACGGTCAGCGAGCATACATTCGCCATTCACAAGTTTAACAAACAAATAATTTTGATCATTATTAGAACCATGTTAGAGCGCCACCACACAGAGAAAGGTGGTACCACTTAATATATTGGCTTCATTAGGTTCTATAGTAATACTGTGAGGAAAATCAATTTACAGCAACCCAAATTGACATTCAATGGGCCCACTTGAGTGTCCAATTTTAGGCCCCGCCCACTAAATGTCCCTATGTTGAATGCATAGTAGAAAGTTTGATATTGGTAATTTGGATATATTCATTAATGATATTGTTTAAGAGAATTAGCGAATGGGAAAGTTTGTTTGATGGCATGTTTGGTTCATGTGAACTCTGATCTAGCTCCTGAACAGTTTTGGTGACGCTGATGTACTGGAGTGCTGAGTAGGAGGACGTTGAAGTTTCATGTGGCAAATAACATGAAAATAAACTTATTATTTCTCCATTTTGATTTGAAATATTAAGTCAACTTATATTCATGGAGTTTCTTTGATTATTCAAGAGCAGAATGATACCATGTTTGTGAAAATGGGTGCAGCAGTTTTTCTGAAATCATTTCATTTCGAAAGTCTTATCGACACCATGATGAACCAGTTTTGCATAGCAACGTATGATTGTGTACAGTAAATAGTTTTAAGCGTACTTCATTATCATGATTATCAAGCTACATGCTTGCAGAAAGCAAAACTATGACAAATACAAGTTAGTTGTACTTTTGTTTTCTGTTATTAACTGATTTTAGCACGAAATAAGCGTAAAAAGTTAGTGTCATGTCAAACATTGTCAGAGGTAGGTGTTGACTAAATGCTGTGTTAAATTGTGTTGATTGATTTATGGATTGACTTGTGTAGCATGTACATATGTACCAGAGAAGATGTAATAAAGAGGAGGTTGATCCAGCTATCCTCAAACAAAATATGTGTGAGACAGCTCATTCAAAGTAAATGATGATCACCCTATTTAGCCGCTTATACAATAGAATACCACAATGGGGTTTGAACCTGGGATGGGTGTGATACACAAGTTGCAGCTAACTGATTTTAGGGATAGGTCAGTGCGTGCTTGTCGTCATGCCATGCATACCATGCATGCAGACCCTGTCATCTAGTCAGATTTCAGATAAAATATGACTGAAGTTCCATGGCAAATTACAATTTTTGCTGCTAGTTGCCTCTTTCAGCCTCTATTATTTATGATAGAGAATGTTTTCAATTATCAGAATATCTTTACTAGGTTTGCAGGAAATGACAGGAACATACATTAAAAAAATAAAATGGAAATAATCAACAATCATCACCTCTGTAAAAAATCCTAAAAATGTCTTCTTTAGAAATTTATATATTTACAAAAAGGGCGGATTTGGTGGGATATTTTACAACACTCGATTTCTTTCTTGTATTATCCACATGTGGTATCCCATCCAAGCAGCAGGTCCTTAACACTCGCGTTTCATAATTTTCAACAAATTCTCTATAGAAACATTGGAAATATTTCCAATTATGAAATGAAAATCGGTCAACCATGGGCGATCACACACGTAACATCATAGGATATTTCAGGTGGATGTCTAACTACTTGAGAATAAAGGACTATGAATAGATGCGACAGGATTACCTCCCGGAGTACCTACGGGATTATCTCAAGTATATAATTCCGTTGACTCTCCTCTTTATTCGCCAGCGAAGTGTTACGTGTAATCCGATCATCACCTTGTCAACTGGATCACGCTTTTGATTTCTACACCACGATCGAAATGATCGTAACACAAAGTCGAGTCAATAGCATTATACCAGAGAGTAGTTATTCTTGAGAGGGCACTCACCTCATTTGCATGGCAAAATTACCCGTCTCCTCTGCAGCCAATTTGGTTTCGCTCCATCGAAATCAAGCTGGTCACGGAGGAGACTACTTTCCTTTGTGTTTGTTCATTTGTGTATGGAGAGCCCTTCTTGGAGTCCGTTTGGACTCAGGCTACGCTCTCAGCTAGAGTCCGACGCTGTATTGTACTAGAAACACCTTCTCTGTGAACTCGCTAGAGCAAGGAAAATAAAAACTGGTTTCATTACTATCTGTTTTTGAGCTTTTTTGCAGGTCTGCGACTATGGTGTTACCACAACTGTCTTTGCGTCATTAACATGTGCTGGAGTCTAGCACAGGTCAACCAAAGTCCCGGAATTTAATAAGACAATAATGATTGACACACACACCAGGAAGTTTCTCATCCAAAAGAATGAGAAAATTTAAATTCTCACCATTTTGGCCGTTTCTCATCAAAATGTCCGTTTTCTCATCCAAAACTTCCTTTAGTGTATTAAGTTAGCTTAGGCCTATTGATCCTAAATTTGCTGGTAGGGTAAAACTCGTTTTAGGGGGGTGTTTAAAAAAGTTGGCCACAGTGCGTATAGGCCTACATTATCATACTTGAGTGCTCCTCCCCCCTCCCCGGTGAAATTTGAGACTCATTTGGCCCCGTCCTAAGCGTCCTTGCCCACACGAGTCGCCCAGGAGTAGGCCCTACCCGGCATTATTAATTATTAGTGGTTAGCCTCCCTAAATACAGTCGCGTATCGTGTTGTCAATTATCGTTACTTGTGTCCATGGATATGACCCCATGTATAAGTAGTCTTCATAGAATTCACACAGTCTATGCCATGTCATTTACGGATACAAAGAGGATAATGTTGAGGGCGCCCACAAAATCTTACACCGTCTTACACAATGTTCCAAGGCAAAGTTCAGTTTAATATTTACTCATCGTACAAATACAGACGTTTTATTATGTGATGATGTTGTCTGGATGGGTGGACAGTTGTCACACTGTGGAAAAACAACAACCGGGAATCCGCATTCATTTACAAATAGCATTAAATTAGTATCACATAGTGGCCTCCGTGCAGTGGAAAACCTTAATTCTTTCATCAAAAAGAAATGAAAATGACAAAAAACCGGATCCACCTGTACGCCTATAAAATGGGCACAGAAATTTGTCTCAAATATGAATTAATTTTAAGAAACATACGGGATATGATGAACCAATGACCTGACGCCATGATAGTAGGATCTATTAGTCGTTTTATATACAATGTATATACCGTGTTGTCATAATACCAATATTTGACATAACATATAACGAGTAATATTTAGTATTGTAAATATGCAGTTCATATGCACAAACGAACACTGATCTTTATGATATTCAGGTTGTTGTACATCTCATATAACATGTCATATAGGAGGTCATATGTGTTGACCTTCTCCTATTGTATTTGTTCATCTGTGTATGGAGAGGATTAGCGCCATTAAAACTCCATCAGTATTTGGGCGTAGTTCAGTGAACTCACCAGATTGCTATTCCAAGTACTTTGATAAATACAGATAATATGTATTAATGGGTCGAGGCGATTGCATTGAAAAACTAATAAATTATTCATAACAGTTACGTAATCAATCGATAGTGCGGACACTTTTCATTTACAAACCACCAAAATTTGTAATCTTTTAGCGTTGGAAAAGAAACCACGTGAATAGAGTGTCATGGCCCTGATTATACTATCAATTTCAAAAGGTGCGTGATCCAGTTACCAGGGAGTTACGTAATCACTTCGCTGGCGTATTACATCTTCTCTGCATATCCATGCACAACACACAGTGGTCAGTGGAAACATCACAGGCCTTGTTTTTACCCATATAATTATTTGACGCAAGCTCTGATAAATGCAGAAATTAAAAATGTAGAAAATGCTTTCTTACTCATGAGATTTTCATTATTCATATATTTATTTTAATAAAATAAAAATAATATGAGAAAGTGCAAAGAAAGGAAATAACTGAAGGTAGCAAAACTATCATGCAGCAATAGAGGCCTTGCATGTGACGTATCATCCCGTAAATATGGCGGACTACTCAAATGCATTCAACAAAAGCATGATTGCAATCTACCGTGACAGTTCGTCTCGCTCATATAACCCTGCCTGCACTACGATCGAATAGGTTGATGACAACATTTGATTGAATGGACTGCACTCCGCCATAACTACGGTGAAGGACACCGTTTCAAATCCTTTGTTTGGAGCCAATCGATAAAAGAATGCAGGGCCTCTATATAGGTCTGTGAAAAGTTAATAAAGCAATATTATGGACATCTTGTGTGTTTGCTAGTGTAAAAATCAATATTGATCTTTCCACATTCTATTGTTATCAAGTTCAGTGTACCGGATAAATTATTGATCACAAAAAGTTTTTATTGACCACATAGTAAGCATGACTTCAGAACTGGCAACTTAGCAACAAGTTGTTTCACAGTCAAGTGAGCATTATGCAAATGTGGCTTCCTAGTCTTCAATGTAGGTGTCAATCATATGTGTGTAGTGAGGCGTGGGTGAAGATAGGCCAAATAAAATGAACACTCCTAAAACTTGTGCATTGTCATCTGCTTATAGACTGCCTCTACGATAGTCTCCTACACAGCCAGTTTGTGTCAGTCGGTCTGACACTCGTCGATCCTGTATGTTCGTGATAGCCACATACAGTCTGGCCCGAGACTACCTCCACGAGGGTCTACGCTGCGCAATTTAAAATCTTGAATTTTGGTCACTTTTTCAGCTCAAGACGCAAGCTACTCTCTCAAGCCGCAAACTAACGACTATCATATCTGTTCAAACAAAATATATATTCGAGTGCAAGGAACCACATCTGGTTTCTTTATACGAAATCATTTACGGGGGATATTCATCATTTTCCACATCCAAAGATTTATCGTCTGAATATCAATCGTGCATAGCACATTAACGTGTATCGATCCCGTGTATTAATTTCATTGTCTCTGGTTGTATAATGTAATTATTAACCGGGCGATGTCGGTGTGCGATGTTGCTTCGATATTAATGACCTATCGACTAATTAAGTAATTGTAAAATGTTAGAAAATAAAGATTTTGTTTTTTAACCACTGCCGTACATCTATCCTCTCATATAACACGAGTGACATCATCATTTTAAATAAAACAACGAGGCAAAGTTGCTCTACACCATTCTTTCATTCGTAAACAAATAAAAAATGTTAATCATAAGTAGGGGAGACCAGGGAGTGTTCGCCATAGTGATGTCAATATTAAGGTTAGAAGGGACCGGATTGGGTGATGTGAAAGCATGTCTTGGCTACATACAACCCAAATCTCGGAACTGAATACCTCACAATAGCACCAGTGTAAAGCAAACAAACAAATTTGCGAGGTAGGGCACGTTCGCCCATGCTGGGGCAATTTCGCCCATATGGTGGGGTAAGTTTGCCCTAATAAAAAATTATATATAAACAATATAAACAATAACATAATTTAATGCAAACGTTTAGTAAATGGTATAATTGGGCAGTCATTCTCTTCCGTGGAGTATACTAAAATTATTGGAGGGTATAAAGGAATCTAATAAATGTAGAGGTCCAAAGTGAGCAAAAACTTTATTGACAATTTCGGGGCTTTAGGAGATAAACGGTGGTATGAGTAATACTGATACCACGTAACTTTAAAAAGCATGTTTGCCAGTAGTTGTTTTTGCTTACCCGGTTGGGGCTAGTCCGCTTTGGGGCTTTACGTCGTGTTATGCCTACTAAACACAAAATGTCGATCTTTTGATTGCATAATGTGTTGGGCAAATCGTTCACCTTCCGAATTAATATAAGAACGACAACCGTCTCTGCAAGGTCTGGAGATTATTACAATATTACTAATTCAAAAAAAGTAAACTTACTTCACTCGGAAACGCTTTTTGACAATAATTTCTGCGGCGAGATGTCTCGGACTGTCTTGTTTTCTTGGATACTTAGCTGTGACGTGTACCAGCTAATTACATCATCATGGTACTTTCCCAGCAGTCACGAGATCAGAAACACGTGGTGGGCGGACTTGCCCGAAGGTGGACAGTCCCAGGTCTCCTTATACCAAATTTTAATCAAATTAAATCCTACATTTGAAAAGGAACTACCTAGGGTTTAGAATCGACCAATCCCGTTGTTGCTATGCGCCTCCGATTGTTTCAAATGGCGAAAACGCATATCGCGTCGACTCGCACGCGCTGAACCGGGTTATACGTGTCATATAACAAGGCTAAGAACCGAAAGGATTGCAGAAACTTTCTCAAGTGTTTAAGAATGGTTAATAATACATTACCAATAACAGTTGAATGATATCACAATTAACAGCAGTTACTTATTTGATATTTCATATATAGTAACAAGGAGCAACCAATCACCAATGACCAACTGAAAGAAAGATTTTGACTCCACTGCCTAACCATTTTGATTTTAACTGATTTGTCATATTTTATGAATACACAAATGATTTGTTTTAGATACTGATGAATGCAACCCTAATTTGTGTCAAAATGGAGCCACATGTGTTGACGAGCTATTCGATTATAGGTGTATATGTATGGCTGGATATGAAGGTCCTACCTGCCAATTGAGTAAGCATGAATTTTCATATGCAGTTTGAAATAAATGATTTTATTTGAATATATAATTCGTATAATAATACCGGAAGATAACAAAAACATACAATGTGTATCTGAGATTGTGTTCTTACTGTTAGAGAGATTGCGATGTTACATACGTCCTACGTGAACCGTGCGTATACCGTATACGGCTCTCAAAACGTGCGTACATATTGCTAGTCTCGGTTCCAAGCTGGATTATGCTCTCTCTTTATGAAGGAGCAGAAGGCGGTTGGAACAAAGACCAACATCTAATCTAATCACAAGAGGGCGAAAAATTTGAAATCTAGTGGTCTCCGAGTCTACTTCAATACAGCATGCTTTTGATTTAACATGCTGCTTAAAATTAATTGTTTTTCTGTGCTTCCCAAATATTATGGTTACCAAAAAACAAACATTTTGGTAGATTAAGGCTGATTTCATGCATACATGTATATCATGACTTTTTTTTCAAATAAAACATTCCACACGGTTGATCACCACATTTTGTTACAAAGACCCAACTGTAGGTTTGGCATAGAGAGTACTGTAAATCGTTGGCTTCCATCTTACCATGTGATCGTACCACCAAAGTTACCATCAAAAATGAAGTTTCCAGAGAGGTATTGAAACATTCTCTTCCCCGGGGTTCTGTTACGGCCCACTAGGTTTTACTCTGTATACAACACCTGTTGGGGACATCATAGGTGATCAAGGTATTATGTTTCATGTGTATACTGACGACATACAGATATACCTTGATTTTTATCCAAAGATCCAGGGTGACTGCCAGCGTGCCATAACTAGCTTGACATCCTGTATATCAAAGATTAATGATTGGGTGGTTGCAAACACACTCCAACTCAATCAAGCCAAGACCGAGTTTTACCATCTTTTGCCAATCTGGAGCTCAGACTTGGCATTTTTCTTGATGCTCCGCTCAACATGTCTGACCAAATCAGCTCCTTCTGTAGATCAATAGATTTTCATATAAGGTATCTGTGGAGGATTCGTCGCTTCATTACCCGTGAAGCTTACCATAATGCTTTTAGGGGGCTGGTCCTCTCGCGCCTTGATTACGCAAACTCTCTATTGCTGGGTGCACATACAGTAGATCTTAAGCGTTTACAGCGTCTCCAAAAGAAAGCAGCACGGTTAGTTTTTAGTTGAGTTGTGGCCGAGTCAAAATCGGAACATTCTTATATTTTTGACCCCATACAGCCAATCATTTGACCTCTGACGTTTGGGATTGGATGCATTATATAGGGAGAAAGTACATTTTATGCCGTTTCCAACGGTTCCAAGATACCTTTCTAATTTGTTTTAAGACATCCTATTAGTTAAGGTTGGAATATGGACAGGGGCAAGAGTTCAGCTACAATAATCAGTAAGTGTGCGCTTTAAAATGCATGGCGAAATGCAAAAGTAGACATATGAAGGAAAAAACAGAACATTTTGAATGACCCACTTCTTATGTCATAAGAATTGATGTGTATCATTGCAGATATAAACGAGTGCGCTTCAGACCCCTGTCAGAATGGAGGGACATGTGTGGATAGAGTGAATGGATACACCTGTAGCTGTCTTGCTGGATATGTTGGTGTACATTGTGAAACAGGTTAGTAAATTTCACAAGGTCATAAATTGTCAAACTCTCAACAGATGGTGAGCAATACTCTTTGAAACTTTCTTTATCAGACTCTTGAACAATGTATAAGGGGGGGTTTTCATTGACTTGATATAAAAACCATAAGATCAACAATGTCTTTGATTACTCTCAACCAATTTTGAAAACATGAAAATAGCAGGGGAACATACCTACCCTGATTTTTGATAATTGGATTTTAAAAAGCTACCATCCAACCTCAATATGGTCATAAAATTCTGGGACACAAATGTGATATATTGATAAAAGATGTTTTCTATTTCATTTCAGATTTTGATGAGTGTTCTTCAGACCCCTGTCAGAATGGAGGTGCATGTGTGGATAGTGTGAACAGCTACAGTTGTAACTGTGTTTCTGGATATGTAGGTGTACATTGTGAAACAGGTATGCTTTTGCCAGTGCGTTTAACTACACTTTGCTGTTGGAACACAAATTGATAAAAGATGTATTCTATTTCATATATTGATGAGTGTTCTTCATGTCCATGTCAAAATGGTGGTGCGTGTGAGGATGTAAATAAAAAATGCATGTTTACAACTGAACTTTGTGTGTTTTATATAATGTGCCAAAATATATTTAATTTCAGATACCGATGAGTGTTCTTCAGGCCCATGTCAGAATGGCGGTGCATGTGTGGATCAAGTGAATGGCTATGGTTGTAACTGTGTTACTGGATATCAAGGTGTACACTGTGAAACACGTATGTAGTCTTGTACTAAATCAGTTTTATTAGTATAGATGATGCAAAAGGCCACCTGTAATCTAGGCATGGCAAGGGATGATTAAATCATCATAATTGACACCCTAAATGGCCAAATGTTACATTTTGACTTCTTGGAACAGGTGTGATAAAGTAATTGGCTAATTGAGTAAGAATGTTGTAAGATTTTACAACTATTCTATGGACACCCAATATAGGCAGTATTACAACGTAAGAACATCTATTTAATAAAGTAACCATTTGTCTCTAAATATTGGTGCTAGTCCAATTACAAACTTATTTGAATATGCTAACCAAGGCCAGGGTAACATGTGAGTTTTCCTCCTGTTTGAATTTGCCTGTTATCTATGATGTAACCTAAATTAATATCCAATTTTGTGATCATAATTTTATGCACTGTGTGCACCTAATAAAAAAATCATCCTTTGTAGCTACCGAAACATTCTAGATTATACTGACGACAATAACACACTACTAGGAATACGATATTACACCCATTATTGACATGTTATCCTGGACTTCAGTTTTTTAAATTAAATTTTGAAGTTAAATCCACCTGCTCTTTACTGATATAACATTGTACTCTTTCTTCCCCTCAGCAATATGTACCCAAGACTGTCAGAATGACGGGACCTGCACAGCACCTGATACCTGTACATGCTCACCATGTTACACAGGTGCAATATGTGAATCAGGTATGAAAACAACAATAAGCCCTTCCACAATTTCAGAAATCTCGGCCTGCGCATGAATTGCGCATCAACATTCGGACCTTTTTGAAATATGACAACCATGTGAAATCCAAACCTACTCCAATGACGATGCGGCTGCTGGATCTGTCATAATCCTAACACATATCCTAACCTGAGTATGTGTGTTATCAAAAATTGCCATCTGTACAAGTCTGGTGTCAATGACAGTATAAAGTCCAATGTCACCTCAACACATAGACAAGGTCGCACCCCAAAAATGTGCCTCGGAAAAAAAGCCCTCAAAAAGTCCACTTTTCAGAGTAAAAACGGGGTAAAAATATCCAAGAATGTACAGATTAATAAGAAAGAAAAAAATATATATATGTATATCGTAAAACATTTCAAAACAGTTCACTCTTTGCCTGCAAGCGTTGCATTTAAGGGGGGACTTGGAAGGTCCACATAATCATTCCTTTCCAGATTTCTTTTATCCTTTTCTTGGCTGCTTTTTCCAATACAGGTTTCCAATTTCAGACTGCTTACCCACCATGGAGCAATTCATCAAAACACCAGCTCCTCCCTTACAGAAAATATATCAATACTAGGTACGCCTTCAGAACAAAAACAATTAGGTTGCTTCTTTGATGGTATGATGAATTCTTGTGAAGGCATCACACTATTTCTTGTGCCCTTGAAACAATTGCTTTTCGCCATTAACACAAAGTTTTTATGTTAATGTTAGCTATCTAGTACCTTATATCTTTCATATAATAATCATATAATATATCAATACCAATTTTTTACAGTTCTGTCTGGAAGTCCTGGACCACTTGGTCTGGAGGATGGCTCTGTTACTGACAATCAATTCACTGCATCTAGCGTTTATGCAGACTTGTCACCTTACAAGGGAAGACTCAACAATGCTAGATTCTGGGCTGCCTCATCGGGCTCACTACCTTGCTGGCTACAGGTTGACTTCTTAACACCTGTTGTCATTACTGGCATTAAGACTCAAGGAGCTGGCACAGTTGGTCAATGGATAAAAACATTTCAGGTTAAATATGGGACAGATGTCAATGCCTTGAAAGATTACACATTGTCAAATGTTGTCGTGGTAAGAACATTTTACCTTTTCCTGCTTTATCATTGTTTTGAATAAGGTGACTAGATTTTTCCTATATGGCCCAATGGTAGACATTTGCCAGCTGCATACAGTCTGTTTAAAAATATTTTAGTTATGCAAAAGAAAAATAGGCTGAGATTTAAGGTATGTTAAGCATCTTATGATTTACAGCTGGGATAGGCATGTTTATTTTATTTTGCAGACTTTAAATGCCAACACTGATCAGGCAACTGTTGTAGAAAATGTCATAAATCAAGTCATCGCCCGCTATTTCCGAGTCATGATTTTAACATTCGAGTGGCACCCAGCTCTGCGCATGGAAATTATAGGATACCGGTGCATCTAAGTTGGATGATAATACAGAACCAGTTTACCTGGACATATGAAATTGTCAAGATAATGAAACCTTTTGTATCGGCCAGCTGTGGCTTATGTACAATTACTTGGATTGGGTTTGCTGTTGTTTCTAACTTTCTATTAGACAGTTTATGAACAAAACGTTAAATATATCCAAAAATGATCAAGTGGTCATAAGAAATAGAAATGACAAAATTTGTGTGTAGACAACAGAATTTTTTGTTGATTTTGCATTACTAAGGTAAAATATGTATATATTTTAGGAACTTTCTTTCTGAATTAAAAATTGACCTTGGTAGAGTATAAACCACAGTGTGGTAATAGCTATTTTCAAGTAGGGTCAAGGCTATCTAGCAGTGATTTTGCTATAAGTAAAGGATTAAAGGTTTTGATGTCATTCCACAGTATTCCAGAAAACTTGATTATATATTATGGAGTTTCACAGGATAATAATTAGATGTAAGGATAGAAGAGGGTGTATGTTATGCCCCAAAGTTATACCTTACGTATATCACTTTAAATCATGCTAACAAATACAATAGTTTTGGGTTTCAGTATGTAAGCCTGCAATATATATCTGCGATCAAGCAAAATCAGTCGGAACTCGGAAATATTGATTTTGAGATATAGGCAAACATAGGAACTATTTCACTTTGTTTTATTTTGTTTTGGAAACGCCATTTATCGTGAGCCAATATGCATTCTGTTGCCTGCAAAAGCCGACGATCAGGTAAAAATTATAAAAGGAGCGTGAGCAGATATTTTTCTTAATTTCATGATAAGCTTAAATTGCATTGAAAACGTCAAATTGCAGTCACAAATTATGTAATATTCGTAAATCAGTAAAGCGAATGGTAACGTAGGTATGTGGAAAAGAAGTGCAATAGCAATAACAAAGTATGTGCCCAAAGAGTTGTCTTTGGCATGTCGCTTTTTTGAAATATCACTAAAAATATCAAATTTTGGAAAAACGCCCCAAAATTTAAAACACACACGAACCTTCCAAAATAATAACATATTCACACTCGGCGGCCCAGTCACTACCTGTCGCTGTGATTTGGGGTAATTCGTTACTTCCCCTCTCCAGATACCTGTATTTTTAGTTCGTAGAACAAATCACAGAACAGAGTTTTGCCTAGTCTCGGACCAGACTATATGTCAGGACCGGCACAACTGGTTGTGTAGGAGACCAGCACGGGTTTGCACGATAATTTATTAATTTATTGAGAATCACATCCATTATGGTACGTGTACTGTCGTATATGGTATATGTGTACTGTCCTTTCTACAGTCTATGTCCGGAGTGTCTCGGGCCAGACAGAGAACAAATATATTGAAAACGCTGTTCAGAAAGGGAACCATACCATAGACCCTAGAAAGGCCACGCAATGAGTTTTTTTGTCTTTCAATATTTATTGGATTTTTATTATTTATCAACAAATTGCAAAAATCACAAAAGAGCAACAACAGACAACAGATTTTAAAATAATTACAAAATGGTGGGTAATTCAAAGTATATATACATATGATCATGCAGCCATCATAAATAAAGAATTTGTTGTGGCGGGCCTACATCATTTGCTTTTTGCTGTTAGCCAGTTGGTTAGTGCAATGTGGTTTCTGCATCTTCTGCTCATTTATCATTTCCTTCATTGCTTTACCCATCTTGGTGTTGTTGTATTTTTCTTTTATCTTATATTATCTCGTGATTATCTTGTTTTTCATATTAATTTGTTTTTATGATAATGTTATCTGTACTTTTTATTATGTTTTTTATATTTTATCTGTACTATTATATTTTGTTTTAATATTGTTCAGCGCTTTGTGATCTTGTTTGATGTAAATGAGCTATAAAAAATAAAGTATTATTATTACATTATTATTAAGATATTAAAGGTCAAATATCCATTTAAGTGGGAGCAATGCTTACCTTTCTTTATTTTTTGCAATTAAATAATCTCTTTCTCTATTATTTTTTAATACAGGCCTTAACGCTAATAATATTTGCTTTTTTGCGTTGAAACTTGCTGACAAACACATGATACTTAACATATTTATGCTCGAATAATCTCTGTAACTAATGTGCGTTTTGAAATGATATACATTAAAAGTTATGTTTTTGAAAGGTTGAAACGTTTTGATAAAAATATGTTAAGCAATCGACTTTGTTATACAGAATTGTGTGTGTTTTTCACTATTGGATATGTTGCTTCGAGTCATCCATGCCATACATCCAATATCAATTAGAGCAGGACAAGGACTATTAAACATTTAGGTTAATTTTAATTACAATTCAGTGAATGTACACCTGTGACCTACATGTTTTCTCGAAATCATAATTGTGACACGATCTGGTCCATGGGGGCCAAAGGCGGCAAATTTGAAATTGAGATAAAGGCAAAAATATGGAGTATAAAAACAATAAAATACATAAGAAAATACACACCACAAAGCTTCAGAACTTTATAACCAAGTATGCTAGACCTTTGGTATTTTCAGTATGTGATAGCCTAATGTTTGTATAAGGTAATAATTACAGTAACTCAATTTTTAAAAATGCCTCCTTTGGCCCCCATGGAGCAGATCACGTCACAATTATGCAGTCGGAGCTGTTCTGACCTTATGTAGGGTAATTATTTCGTACATTTAGTGGCATCAAGGGAGCAAAGACTAGGTCTGTTTGTACTGATTCAATTCAGTCTTCATATTGATTATAGATTGAGTTGCAAAAACAGCAAAAAGTAGGTATAGAGAAAGTAAGCATCCGAAAGTCTGCGTGGCACATCCCATTACAATTTTTTTCGAAGACTCCGCCGGAATAGGCCCCTTCTAATTGGCTGCACAAAGAGCGATGAAACTCGTCTTTTTACTAACGTGTAAGTAATGTTCTCTTTTTGTTTCTCAAATTTGAAGTTAGCATAAACTTATAGTTAAAAGCACTGTCAGTGATCTTCGTGATGTCATAAAAGTATGAACAGAAATTTGTATGATCAAAATTATTTCCAAAACATCGTAACAGAGAATCGAAAATTGCAACGGAGAACAGAAAATCGCAACGGAGAACCGAAAATAATCGCAACGGAGAATACTCTACTCTAAACACTGGTCAGTAACCAAATAGTCTAACTGACACAACGGCAAAATGCACTGACATGGAACAGCTTCCTGGACCACATTCACAGCCCAATAATTGGCACCCAACACAAGAAATCTGTGAGTAAATGGATATTAACAAAACCTGTGTCTTGAAGAAAGTGTGTGAAAAGCAGAAGCAGCCCCGTTCCACACTATTCCTCTTACTCTTTGGAAATAATCCCCTGTGCAAGGATCTTGTACGCATTCTCATGGATTTATTTTGCTGAGTTCCAATTATTCGCCTGTGAATGTGGTCCCAGAAGCTGTTCCGTGTCAGACCATTTTTATTGTTGTGTCAGTTGGACAACTGCTTGGTTACTGACATGTGTTTAGAGTAGAGTATTGAAGTAATCCTGTGTGTAATTTTATGGACTTTTAAGATATGACCTTGTGAAAAATTATAAATTATAAATTATGAATTAAGCTACGATTTTGTTTATAGATATTAAATATCAATGTGTAATTTGTTCTGCACACCAAATATGAAGTTTCGACTCTATTTAGTGTAATTAGTCTAAATAGCGTAACCGTTGCCATGGACACGGCATAGAACTCGCGGCCCTTACGAAAATGGCACGCAGTTTTTGAATGCATGCAGTACGCAAGCAGCACGCGTGCCGCACCGTGTGCAGCATGTGTGCAGTGGGGAGCGTGCGGATGCGTATATTTGGAACGAGGCACGCATGCAGGAAGCATGCATGCAGCAAAAATGCGTGCGCGCGCAGTTTGCATGCAGCATTCAAATCCATTAGCGTGCAGCACGCACTGGCCATATATACATATGCGAGACAAAATCACGAAAAAAAAATCAAAATTAGTTGTTAACAGTGTTTATTGTCCTTACATTAAGTCTTACATTTCCTGGCTATCTATTTTACAATGAACCAAAATTGCCTGCCTTAATTTTATACAAGTCATTATCTATATAACTTTACCTACTTGATTTTGAACCAGGGACCTTCTGCATGGGAGTCTGATGCTTTACCATTTGAGCTAACAGGGGTGTACACATTTGATGAAGTGTTTTAAGTTAATATAAGCAATATTTTGATGACTAAACCGGCCAAAGTGCATCATTTTATGAATATTGATCAAATTTACTGTAAATATTGATAACATTTATTATAAAAATGTTGAATTTTGTTTTGATTTTTTTGCAGTGCCAACTGTTGATTCATAATGGCATAGCAACATTGGCCCAATGTTGCAATGACAACTATCGAAACAGGAATGGAATTCCACTGAACATTGGCCCAATGTTGCATTGCCAACTATCGAAACAGGAATGGCATTCCAACATTGGCCCAATGTTTCAATGCTAACTATCAAAACAGAAATGGTACATTCCAACATTGGCCCATGTTGAAATGCTAACTATCGAAACTTGAGGAATGGCATTCCAACATTGGGCCAATGTTTCAATGCCAAATATTGACTCATGAATGGCAAATCAACAATGGCCCAATGTTGCAATGCCAACCATGCCAACTGTTGATACAAGATTGGCATTTCAACATTGGGCCAATAATGGAATTCCAAAGGCTGCTGAAAAGATGCAAAAAAACCATGGGCCAATGTTGGCGTGCCAACCGCGATGGTCCTTCCAATGTTTGCCAACGTTGAGCAAATGTTGTATTGATATTATGAGACGAGGTCTATTTAGGGGCTGTGCAATAATTAGTGGGTAAAATTTTCAAATACCTGCCAAAAATTGCTTGCCCTCCCTCTAGACCTGCCAAAATTGCTTGCCCCCTCACCTATTGGCCTGCCAAAATTGCTTGTTCCCCCCTCTTGGATTGCCAAAAATCTTGGTCTGAAGGTTAAACACTTAGAAAATTTTGGTCTGAAGGCTAACTTATTTATTCATTGTAAACATTTAAATATTTTCACTACTAGTTCATTGCCAAATTGTGACTTGATGTCAGTTGTGTAAAGGTGAATTAGTCATTGAAAATCCTGCATGCATGCAGCATTTTACCTTTGCTGCTTCTGAAAACCCTGTATGCGTGCAGCATTCTAACTTTGTGATCTGGAAATCCAGCATGTGTGCAGCAATATGCGTGCTGCATGCAAGATGCATGCAAGTTGGGAAACAATTTGCGTGCAATCCTACAGTCCGCACACAAGTGTAGTCTGCATGTAATTTGTGTGCAGATTGGTAGTCTGCACGCAGGTTCTGCAAGCAAATTGTGTGCGCGGTGGATATTTGCGTGCGATGCCTGCATGCATACAGCTGGTTCGCACGCATGAACACGCTACCAGCAGGCCTTGCATGTATGCTGCGCACATCTGCACGTGTGCTGCACACTGCCGCACGCGTGCTGCATGCTGTCGCACACATGTTTCATTGCTTGCATTTTCGTAAGGGGGGCTACAAATTTGCCAACATGGCAGATATATGATTTGTCCATTTGAAACATCTGTCCAAAGACGCAAACATTTCATGGGCTGGCTGCTATACTGAAAGGCATATTGGCCAGTGTAGTTTACCCTACTCAATGAATCTGTTTAAAACATGCTCAGAGCATTTCCTAATTTCCAGACAATTTATATCCCCATAATACCACCTGAACATCAATCGTGAATTAATATTGTATTATTTATACGTATTGGATCCCCACTGCAATTATTAACCATGATTAATGTTCAAATCACCGTGAATATTAATGGAATAATTTCTACCAATTAATTAATTGTCTACCAATCGACTACTCAGTGCCAGAAATGGGTAAGTTCAATAGCTGCCATGTGTAGCAGCCATGCGGATGAGTACAATATACTGTGTGTTTCCAAATGTTCACAGGGCACGGCCCTGCACTTCTTAGATCGCCTTGATAAGAGTTCGAAGCCCTGTCGTCAACAGAGGGCAGTAAACTCGACGTAAAGTATATCCCATATCGCGCTAATGAGCTGGGCAGTAACCGTAGAAAAAGCTCATTTCTGGCGAAAATTGACAAGTAACTTGCACAAATTTCTAGATACAGTTACTATAAGGTCGTGCGATGTATTCAAACCATTTGTTAACCATTTCTTTTTTAGGGAGCAATAATTATTTATCATGAATATTATTGTCATGTTGATGACATCATAGTTACTCGCATTTTGTTCATTTGTAAATTTTGAAACATTTAACGCTCAAAAGTCACACAAAATCAATCACATATATTTTTTCTTTATTTCACCAGAGTGTCCTTGCCAAGATTCTAGCATCAGACCATGCGCTTTCTCAAGATACAGCCTTCATAAGTGTTAGGTCACTTCTGTACAATTCTTATAATTTGTTTCATGCATACAAATAGCGATGCACGTTTTTGTTGTGTTTTTGATAGGTTTTCGTGTCCGTTTTAACGATAAAACATTATTCCCTATAGAAAAACAATATGGCAAAACATGCAACAGTTTGTAACATTCTCCATGAACTTAACCATCTATGTTTGGATTGTTATGTAATTAACGCGTGTAATGAGATTTTCTCTTTCTGAATCTGACTTGTAAAATATTATTTTTCATCACAATTTCTCATCAAATTCATACATTTCTGGGTCAAAGGTCAGGTAAAACACTTTGTGGTTTTAAAATTTGGTTTAGAAATAACGCTAATAAAATCATTTGGGTTGATCAAGCAGTTGCTTTTTATGATTTTCAAGGCAATATGCATAAATGATGAATCTGCATGTACATAATTTTTCACTTCAGTAAGCTCGTCTTTTGACCAACGTTCATTATTGATCACGGGTTATATTGTATGCGATTGACATCAAAGAACCACATGTGTATGAGCTTGTGCATTGAATTGAATTACACAATGGTTATTCAGGTTATTGATCGCCAGATGGAAGCGAACATGATACATATTACGTAGGATTCCATGCCTGTGCGGGGTTTTGAACCCTAGCGACCAGAACTATGAACACTATTGCACTTACCCGCTTCTGGCACTGAGCAATCGCAATATACGACGTAGTTGGAACAATAGTGAGGCTTTGTGGTAGTTTTCAGACGTTAATTATTGTTTTATTGCTTTAAAATCAACATTCCGCACAAAGAAAACTGAGAATATTTGTTAAACGGACGGCACCACTTCTACACCAAGACCCGGTACATTAAGTTGATGAGTTTGAATATCGCCGAAATTCAAGACAGAAGATTATAAGATTGAAGAATGCTCGTTTGCCCAAAAGTGCAACACATAATAAGCAGAGTCTCCATTTATACGTCAGCCTTGACAGCTTGCAAAAGGTGAGGGAAAAGCAGCCAAATGTTATTTATAATCAGTGTCTGAACGAACTGTACCGTTGCACGATTTTTGAGTATTTTAACGCTGCATCGAAATGAAGGGGAATAGTGTATGCTATTGAGTAACAAACCAGCTATCACATATTCTGTTGTATTTCAAAAATTGACCCCGGAATTGACCCCTCTGTTCTTAGATTATAACAGTTCGAAAATCGTACCTAATTTTTCATGTTTCATTGCATCCTTTATGCCTTATTCCCAAGTGATACTTCCGGCATCCGTGGAAAGTATTCAAAATGAACTTCATCGTGAAAAATCATCGTAAAAAGTTTCAAGAACAAAGCAGTCAATTTTCCAAATACAAAAAAGTGCATACATTTATTTTCGGGTGCAGGAATTAAAATGCTATAACATTACAATTTCCGACAGAATTGGTCTTTCAGAGACGCCCTGAACTGGAGAGCTATTTATTTTGTGCTGGTTTCACACTGCCATGTCGTTTGCCGCTGAGCGGTGTGACGCATACGCATTGTAGAAAAACGGACATAATTAAGGCTTGTGATTGGCTGATACGTTATGCTGCCATATGGTAAGATTTCTATACAAAAACGATTCTCTTATAAACCATCATGCGCACAGTTTCCACCTCGACACACTTGAGCACACATTTCGTCCAAGAGCTCTCAAGCAAGCAGTGAATGTCTCAGCACAGTCTTTGATTACACTACACGGTTAAGTGCATAGCAATGTAAAAGCTGAGGAGCTTCTAGCTGAAAAATTGGCCTCTTTTAATGTTTTTGTCGAAACCTCAAGTGTTCCTTTCTTTTTTCTTTTTTATATATCAAACGAAAGCTAACACTTCCCCCTAAAATCACTTTTCGTTACTAGGTCAACAGATAACGCAATTCAATGGTATAGCAAGGCGAATGTGGAAAATAGGTTGAAAACTACTATCCAAGCACATTTTTTGACCAAAAGTCAAAACCTCATGCGTTCCTTACAATATTTTTCAAATTTTACGTCATTAATTGAAAAAGCACACTTATACTGTCCATATACAAGCGTCACTAGAATGAGCAATGGCCAATATTCTTTAAATTGCAAATCTTGTGCAAAAAGTATGACAACAGGGGCGTAGCCAGCTTTTGTTTTTTTAAGGGGGGGGGGGTAAATGAAAATTAATTGGGGACACTGACGAAAAAAATTCCCGGTTGCATTATTTTAACCTTGTATTATCAGTTTAAACTGTATATGTAAAGTCTTCAAGTTTCCGAAAAAGGCTTTATTGGGACAATGTGCGCGAGTAGCGCACACAAATTTGGTACTTTACACTATTTTGGCCCACGAGTGGGGTGAGTTTTGGTTGAAAACAGGCTATTTGCCACTTTCTTTCCCTTTGCCTTCCCGATTTTCTTTTTCCATTTTTGTCAGAGGGCACTTTTCTCTTTCATTTTTTGTCAGAGGCATTCTGCCCCACTGCCCTTCCTCCAACTACCCGCTGGCTACGCTACTGTATGACAATAGTTCCTTTTTTGTCTGCAGAATAAAAACTCAAAATGGATCCGAATGACAACACAGTGTATATAGTTTTCTTCACAAGTGTTGGTGAGTATCAGACTGGTCATGACTCTTGACTTGACTTTTCAAAAATGAAATCGATTTTAAAATTTCCTCATAATATTTCATTATCTAGATTGTTTTTAGACGTTAGTCTAGAAAGCAGGGCCTAACAAGAAAATTGATTGTAAGGGCTAAATTTGAGAAGAACGGAAAAGTCTTGCTTTAAAATGTGTCTATTTTCGAATAAGTAAAATGTTTTGTTAGTTTTGTTCAAATTAAATCTATCACATCCTATTTCGGATGATTCTGTGTAAATGTTACCACATGCATTGGTATATTTCCAATTAAATGTTGATGCAATCTTGATATGTTTGTGCAATTCTGATAAAACTGTCGTCCTACTACATTTATTATAATCAAAGAAAAAAAATAAAAAGACTAGTTTGCGTCCTACTGGGTTCAAAGGTGCGGCGTGATTCGCTGCTGATTTGTGCAGTACGCGTACGGCATACGCAAACTAGTCTTTCTTAATTCTGTCTTGAATTATAGTAGCTAGATCTCTTTTAATACTGCGGCCTTCGAAAATCACCCGAGAACCAATATATCCCTGGAAATCATACATTTCGGTATGCAGGTTGGTTCATAGATGTTATTTGTTTTCGCTATGTAGTAAAAGGACCTATTTAGTAGGGCTAATAAAACTAAGCGTTAACTTTAACTATAGTCTTGCTTACAGCCATCGCCACAATTACAGCAGAACAAACATGCTTCATAGATTTAATACCTGATCTGTCACAATCTGGCCAACTAAGATGGGGGTTACTTCTGGACAAAGATCTGAGATGCAACTGTACCAAATTTCTGGCCAAACCAACATTATACGTACAACCACTTCTAGTAGATATGTGTAATCAGAATATTGCACAGCACAACAGAACTTGGTTTACTGACACCCCTGGTTTATTGACTAAACGACTTGTGTGGAATACAGAGAAGTTGAAATACTTAATCCATTGCCCTTACGCAGGTATGTAAATAGATGTTTCAATGTCTTTTCAACAAACTAAATGGTAACTGAAAAGGAAATAGTTTTGGCAAAACATAAGGCACAGCTGCAACATATGTTCTGTCTTGGGATCAATCATCGACGTTGCTTCGATGCTTGTCATTAATGAACTAGTGACTAGCTAATCCAAAGTAATGATAAAATACTATTTAGATAATAGCAGATTTTTAGTACCCGTACTCGTACTTGTACCCGTACCCGTACTCGTACCCATGATTCCGAATCCGTACCCGTTCCCTTTAGACTTCGGACCCGTACCCGTACTCATGGACTGGGACTCGTACCCGTACTCATGGACTGGGACCCGTACCCATACTCACGGTCCGGGACCCGTACCCGTGGGCACGGGTACCATACAGTATATGGCTACATGAATGCAGGAAAGTGAGAGTAGAATTATAATTTGAATTTTTTACAGTGGTGAACATAACTGGTACCTTAATTATTTGGCTTACTGTATATTTTGCAGCTGTGCCTTATGTTTTGTCAAAACTATTTCCTTTTCAGTTACCATTTAAAATGGAAGCTGATATTAACAAGTCTAACGTCATGGTCTTTAATAAAACAGGTCATCTCATTCAAAACTTCACATTTACTTTTGGCAATACTGATCTTAAAATAACTAATGAATACTGCTACAGGGTGTATCAAAATGATTGGTACCGAAGAGTTTTCATTTTTTGCCGAATTTTTTTACTATTTTTGTGCCAGTTTGGGGTTAATTGTTTAAATATTTGTAATTATAATAGTTTTATCTTCTCTAAGAATTTTAAATCATAAAGATAGCACATTCTATTCAGAAGTTACATGATTCTAAATGAAAGTAGGTGTTTTACACTTTTCATCATAACGCTGGATCAGTAGCGCACCTTTTCAAAAAGCTCCATTTTATTGCAAATACCTTGTGAGGATGATATGTTGAAAATCATGCAGAATGTTGAATATTTTGTTGTCTTTTTGCCATGTGTAATTTAAGTATGTTGTAGTGTAAGACCTTTTATATCTTTTAAACATGAATTCATTTTGTATATATTTGTTGTAGTGTACTTAAGATATTTTACTGTTCAGCGCATTGGGATATGTTCTTGTATGTAATGCGCTTTATAAAAGTGTTTTATTATTATTATTATTATTATTTTCCTTGCCTATTTCTTCATTTATTATATACATAAATGCTATAATCAATATTTATTGCTTGAGAGTAATATTATTGACTTGAATAATTTAGGTGGGGTGAAAGAAGTTTGTGTATCAACACCATCCAGGGCGGTAATTTAAATTGTATTATTGAGATTACTAAGTAGATGGTGTGGCAGAATATTATAGACTGTAGACAGTGTGGGTTAGTTTAGACCTGGTAAAATGGCTCCACAGTATTCCACACTTCAGTGTGCATTCATAGTTAAGAAGTACTGGTCGACACGAAGCTATGGAGAAGTGCAGAAAAGATTTAGGAGACAGTTTCTAAGAGCAAGGCTTATCCCATGCAAACATGCAATAACTCGCAATGCTTCAAAATTTGATATGGGCAGTGATATGGGAATGGACCCATCCCGGGTGTTAAGTTCTTACAAGATAGGGCTTCACCTCACACTGCCAGAGTCGTAAGGCAGGGACTCCAGGAACTATCTTTCTAAAAGCATGTGTAAAGCAATTTTATGTTATGTAGACTTAGGTGAGATTTGAAGAGCATGTATGCAATAAATGGTTCAAGCAGTGAACCTATTCATCTTGTGTTGTGTAAATCAAACCATGATTACGTCGATCTTCGTTTAAATAACAATAGCTCCCAGATGCTTCAACCTATCAACTTCAGATTAATAGATCAACAAGTTAACATATGCCCCTTTCTATTTATAGTACAAAAACTATATTAATTAGCAATTTTACATTTTTGATGTATTTTTTAAAATGTCACATAGCCCGGTACCAATCATTTTGATACACCCTGTACTTGGGTGTTATTTTCACACCATCAGGTTCATTTCAAAATCCTATGGTTATGCTGAAAGATATTAAAGCTTTAAAAGCATATTTTAAAGTTCATGAAAACCTTTATAGCAATTCTTATAAGTGCAGCTCTACATTATTCCGTACTCTCATTCAACCAATCATAAGTTACGGCAGTGAAATATGGGCTCCTTACTTGTGTAAAACATTAATGATGCTAATTTTGTAAATATTTGTGATAAGCCTCCTGGCGAAAATGTAGTATTAAATTTTGTAAAACAGTACTGGGTGTTCATAAGAAAGCTACAAATAATGCATATTTTAAAGTTCATGAAAACCTTTATAGCAATTCTTATAAGTGCAGCTCTACATTATTCCGTACTCTCATTCAACCAATCATAAGTTACGGCAGTGAAATATGGGCTCCTTACTTGTGTAAAACATTAATGATGCTAATTTTGTAAATATTTGTGATAAGCCTCCTGGCGAAAATGTAGTATTAAATTTTGTAAAACAGTACTGGGTGTTCATAAGAAAGCTACAAATAATGCTGTACGTGGAGAATTGGGAAGTTACCCCATTCTCATTTCTATGATTGCTTTAGCTGTAAAATATTGGTGGAAACTTAATTTAAACTGCATGTTAGGTTCAACCTCTCTTGTAACAAAGGCTCTGACTGATAACAGAAAATTCAACACCTTTTCTTGGTCCACCGGCATTATGAATGCTTTGAAACTGGTTGATAAATATGACATATGAAATAGACCTACCATGATTAATAAGGCTAATTTTAACACATTAATTGTAGATAGTCTAATAACTGTTTATAATAATTTATGTTTAAATGTTATGAAACCATCAGACTAAACTTCGAACTTACTGTCAATTCAAACGTTCATTTTCATTTAAATTGTTAAAACGTAAGCATAGATCTACTTTTTGTAAATTAAGAATTAGTTGTCATAATTTCTCTAAGTCCCTGAATTGCTGTTTAATGGTTTATGGAATGATGTGAGGCCGTAGTGGTCAGCGACAACCTGTAAAGTGTGTTGAGGCTTGTGGATCAACGTATAGGCGTTGTGCCTATGCGTAGCGCACTATAAATAACTGCGCTTTTTTTTTTTTTAATTAAGGATTGAAATGGATAGATATGAATTGCCTCCAGAACGGAGAATCTGTAAATATTGTGATCTCAATAAAATTGAGGACAAATTTCACTTCACTATGAAATGTTCCTTATATAACGATATCCGTAATAGATTTATGACTTTAATAGATGATATTTTTGATACAAACAATTCCAACGAAAACGATCAGTTTCTTCTTATCATGGATGCCAATGATTTTAACACCACCAATGCAGTTGCCAAAAAACGGGATTTAAATAATAGGCCTATACCTAGTTAATTTGTATTATATTCTTTATAGTTGTAAATTTTATTGTTCTTGTCGTACTTTATTTGTATACTTTTTTGCATCCGTTGTTTGACCATATCTTGCTGTAAGATGAATGTCAATAAAATCTGATTCTGATATAATAAGGAGCGAGCAATCACCAATGACCAATTGAAAGAAAGAAACAATTTGGATTTTAACTGAGTGTGTCATATTTTATGAATACACAAATGATTTGTTTCAGATGCTGATGAATGCAACCCTAACTTGTGTCAAAATGGAGCCACATGTGTTGATGAATTGTTCGATTATAGGTGTATATGTACGGCTGGATATGAAGGTCCTACCTGCCAATTGGGTAAGCATGAATATTCATATGCAGTTTGAAATAAATGATGATATGTTACTAATTAATTCTTTTTATATGGTTGACAATACGTCGTATGTACGTATAAACCGCGCATATGAATAAAATTTTCACACCTCATTGTTACTTTATTATAATGATTTCGTACAAACAAAAAGGATCATATTAATTTTTAACGTTGTCTCCATGTTCATTTCGTACGTGCAAAATCTTAAAAAACTGACTAAATACGCGACCTCGCTTCGATACAGGAGAGTGATTTTGAATAGTTAGATGGACGTACGATCACGGCGTTTGCAAATTGCAACCTCTCTGTCATTTACAGCTAAGCAATATTGTAACTGCCAAATGGTTTCATGGGCAGTGTAATTGGGATTAGAAGAATAATAGGTGTTGCATAATGATTAATAGTAAAAGTTGTCTTAATTGAAAAAACTCTCACACCCATGTCGGAAAAATTAGGACCACTTTCTTGGTACCGTGTCAATCGGCATTACTTTTATGCCTTCATTCCTAAACGTTGGGGGTTTTGATGAATAGGTCATCAAGGTTTACACATGGTCAAATTTCGAACTTGCTCAAATTGTGTTAAAAGGTGTACCATCAAAAGGTCAACGGTCCAATTTTGGCTCTATGGGATAACAAAATATAAAAATGCTCCGAATTTGACAAATTGACCTTGACTTATTTTGATGCATTACGTAGGTAGCGAAGCATCCTATCTTTATTTGAATTCTTATATCAACATTTTGATACCTCTTTTGTCAAAATCGGAGCATTTTTATATTTTTGACCCCCCCCCCCCCCCAGCCAAGCATTTGACCTCTGACGTTGGGGACTTAAGGCATAGGGAGAAAATACATTTCATGCCAATTCCAACGACCCCAAGAAACATTTGGTTCTAATTTGTCTGATACCTAATTTATTTAATCCAGCCTATTAGCTTCGATTAAGGACAGGGGCAAGAGTCCAACTACAATAATCAGTATTAGTGTGCGCTTTAAAATACATGGCGAAATGCAAAAGACAGATCTGAAGGTTAAAGTATAGCTATTAGAATGACCCTCGTCTTATGTGATAAAAAGAATTTATGTGTATTATTGCAGATATAAATGAGTGCGCTTCTGACCCGTGTCAGAATGGAGGTACATGTGTGGATAGTGTGAATGGCTACAGCTGTAGCTGTCTTGCTGGATATGTTGGCGTACATTGTGAAACGGGTTAGTAAAATTTACAGCATATAAGCCATCCTTCATTGTAAATAATATAAATATAGACATTTTTGGATTTTAGTTTGACAAAACCAAATACATATTTGGTACTCACTACAATATTTCGTCCTACTCATCGGAGGACTTCATCAGGTATGACTGATATGGTCATCTGATCCACTTTCCCGGGAAACAAGTTTGAGGGTTAAAAATGTTAAAAATTCTAAAGACCTTGCAGAAGATCTCAGTGGCGTTTTTATTGAAGATCATGAAATTTTCAACTCTCATGATGTAGTATCGCTTTTTTACAAAACTTGAAGTCGACGACATAATGGAACTCCTAGAATTTATAGTAACCACAACCTATTTTGAATTCCGGGGCACCATTTACAGACAACGTTTTGGTACCGCGATGGGCAGCCCAGTTAGCCCCATCATAGCCAATTTCTTCATGGAATTCCTGGAGCAGCAGGCCATCGCGACAGCCCCCTTAGAGTTTAAACCACGGTATTGGCGGCGTTATGTCGACGACGTGCTAGAGATCGTAAAAGAGGGTCAACTGACCATCTGAACACAATCGACAAAACGGAAAGCATAAAATTCACCTTTGAAGAAGAAAAATGGTCAAATCCTATTTCTACATACCCTCATTGTCAGAAAATCAGACGGATCAATCAAGCTTTTAGTGTACCGTAAACCTACGCACACTGATCAGTATCTCAATTTTAAATCAGAACACCCTCTCCACCAAAAAATGGGTGTGATTAGAACGCTATTTGATCGCATGAATTCCGTAACAGAAACGGAAGACAGAACACAAGAAGAAGAGCGAATGCGTGCAGCCTTGAAAAATTGTGGCTACCCAGATTGGGCTATGGACAAAGTAAAAAATCAAATGCAAAACAAAACCAAAGATGCTGAAAAACTGAGATCAAAGAAAAGCAAGACCGCCGAGGAGGTACATGTGCAGATAGTGTAAATGGCTACGGCTGTAGCTGTCTTGCTGGATATGTTGGCGTACATTGTGAAACAAGTTAGTAAATACAAAAGTAAAGTACATAACCATCATTCATTGAAAATAATATACATATTCCACAACCACAAATGTGACACACCAAAACAAACAAATGAGATACATGTAAACAACTGACATTCCTACTTTGGGAATGTTTTTGATTGCCCTCAACCGCACGCACCAATTTTGGAAACATGAAAAAGCTGGATAAAAAAAAATACCTGCCTTGATTTTTGAAATTCCAGATTTGTTTTCTCATCACATTTCAGATATATTTTTTTAAAGTTTTTAAAATAGTTTGTTCATACTGTTCAATTGGTTAGAAACATGGATGAAGGGAGGTAGTAGTAAGTATCCCAATCACATACCAAGATCCGTTGGTAAGTTTAAATGGCAGGTTTTGACTATGGTTTCTAAAAGCAGCGTGGCAATGGTTAAGGTCTATGCCTTTGGTGCAAGAGGTACCGGGTTCAATTCCCCGGAGGACCCGAAACATCTAATTCCGCTCTCCTCGTGGCTCCAATCAGAGTAATAAGCCGGATTGTTGGCTACACTTGGATGTCCTGTAAAAACAACCCGACCAGGCGAAGTGTCGTCAGCGTTATGCATCGGAGTTTTGACGCCGTGCCGATTGCGCTAACTTAAGCTAAACAAAAGGTTTTTCATTAGCCTAATGATCATACTAATTTGTAGAATCATTCATGGCAAATTAAGTATTTTCTAATACAAAACATAGGAAAACATAGCTATACAATAAGAAATTGGATTTAAAAAAACTAACATCAAACCTTTATTATAGATGTAACATTAACTCGCCAAAATAAAAATAAAAGTTTTTTGGGTACCTGAAATAATAAAACAAATTTGAATTGGTTTCATTTTCATGCCCCCTGTTGTTAGTTGTTCCTGCGAGGGGTCGAAGGTCACAGTGGGTCCAAAACTTTAAGAAGTCCGATCGTGTTGTAATGTATCTCATCGCAGGGAATAAATCAATGTCATATTCTACGGTGCTTAGTTCAGGAGTTATAAGGTCGGATAGGTCCTTAAAAATGGTCCGATTTCATTTAAACTAGTCTCAAATTGCTCCCCTACATAGGAAATCTGAAACATTATATACGGCCCACAACTTCCCCCTATACTTTTTAGAATAAGTCAAAACATACTTTACGAAATGTAAAAATGTAAAAATATATGTATAGCCCTATTTGTTTTACACATGTGGATCAATTTATAGCGTATCAAGTCATTGCGTTCAGTCACACCTGGTGTAAGAAAAGAGGCCATTCCATAGCAATCAGGTTTTCTTTAACAAACATATGAATAGACCTGGCCTACTGTATTGTTTGAGAGCTGACTCCTATAGACTCAGATGCAACTTTTAACACTGTTTAATAAAACGGTCTCTATTTTACATAATAGAGAGATTGCGGAGAGGCGTTCACTGCAAACGCCATACGGATTTCTGCATTTTGCGGCAGAACGTCATATTCCCGTTCACATCCAAACTAGCCTCCTACACAGCCAGTTTGTGTCGGTCCTAACGCTCGTCGTTCCTAGTATGTTCGTGATAGCCGCATAGAGTCTGAACCAAGACTACGTGTAAACGCAATTGCAATCATGATGGCGCTATGCTGAGACAAATAATCTAAAGGTAATTGATTCACCTTGGGTGCATCGAACCAGAGAAGATTATCTTCTTTCATCGAACTACTTTCCTCGGTATTGATATGCAAATACGACTGGCTGTATCTATAATGCTCTGAGCATTCAGTCCAGATTAGCGATATTTGAGTTTTGCGGGCTATTGGAAAATGAGTATAGGCCTATGTTCACACGGGGCTATTTGTCTAAATAATCTAAACAGAGTTTGGTGTTGGATGCCTAGGAAGTCTTGGTGTATATTATAAGGCCCCATGTCACAGGGGAAGTTGCCCAAATTCGTCCAAAATTGTCAAAAATGACCAAAGTTGCGCAAAATTGTGTAAAACTGCTCAAAGTTGTCATTTGACTTTGCAAAATTTTTGACAATTTTGTGCAACTTTGCATTAACATTGAGTAACTTTGTGCAACTTTATGCAACTTTACATTAACATTGGGGAACTTTGCGCAACTTTGTACAATTTTGTGTAGCTTTTGCAAAATTTTACGTAACTTTGAGCAACTTTGCAAAATTTTACGCAACTTTGAGCATCTTTGCAAAATGTTATGTAACTTTGCAAAACTTTGAGCAACTTTGCAAAATTTTATGCAACTTTGCGGAACTTTGTGCAACTTTGCAAAATGTTTAGGCATCTTTGAGGAACTGTGTGCAACTTTGCAAAATTTTACGTGACTTTGCAGAACTTTGTGCAACTTTGATATAAAATTAGATCGATTGAGCCCACATTTATTGGTCAAGCTATGAGTTTTATTATTGGACGAGGCGTACTCGAGTTAAAACTCATAGCTCGACCAATAAATATTGGGCATAAAGTATCCAATTTTATCATTATTATGTTTTGGATCCAATATTAGGCCCCACGACAGGGTATTAATTCCGATTTCAGGGTCCGATATTGGAGTTATCGGAATTGCAATATTTATTTGTAGTTATTCCGAGTTATCGATATTATTTGGAACAATCCGCAGTTAGTTGAAATTAGTCAGAACAATTTGGAGTTATCAAAATTAATCGGAACAATCCGGAGATAGGGAGTGTTCATTAATACTTTGGTAGGGGGCTGGTCTTCCTTAAATTTTTCCTTAAACTTTTGACCCCCCCATAGACCGCTAAACTTTTTTGTTTTTTTGACCCCTCTTTTGACAGACAAAACTTTTTGACCCCTTTATCAAGATTCAAGATTCTTAATGTTCAAAACCTTACTAATACAAGGTACAGAACATAAGCACTTAAAATAGAATAACAAACATACTTAATAGTGTTGTTTCCAGTGGTGTGGTATCTGGGAGGCAAATGTTTGAAACATTCCCGGTGGGACAATTGCGCATGAAATACAAGCACAAGGAAATTTTCATTTTATACTTAATTTAGATTTGTCCCAAATCAGGGTGTTTATCTGATTTTACAGGGATAAATGAAATAGATAATTTGGATCCGTGGCTATGATAGTACAAATGCGCACGAACCGCGCAAAAAATTTGGCCAAATATTGTTAAAATTTGAACTAATTAATGCAAAAAGCTAAAATGGTCAAATATGAGATTAATTTGGTCACGCAAATGTACACAGGTACAATGTGATCAGTTTTGGCCCCATTACCTGGGCCTGTGCCCACTCTGCCCTATGGTAAATCTACCCATGGGCCTTATATGTGTACAAAATAATTTTGCAATGAGAAATAGTAAACTGAAGTGTGCAGTTTACGTGCAAAGAAATCCTATTTATTTTCAATATTTTCTTGATTTAGTTGTATTTTGATCAGATTGGTACATAATCATATTTGTAGCCTACTTTGAAGAGATCTAAAATTCTATGATAAAAAATGCCAGTATTTCTTAGACCAACCCAAGCGCGCAAAACTTTTGGGTTTTGAAGAGGCTCACCCCACACCAAAATTTGCCAAAGTGTACAGAAAGTCCCAAAATTTCAGAATTTGCGAGCGTAGCGAGCAAAAAAAAAGTCATGTTTTTCGTCAAAAAAGGTCCAAATTTTTGAAAGAAAGTCCACTTTTCAAAAAAACGCCCCCCCAAAAAAAAATCCTGCGTATGGGCCTGTGGTATAGGCCTATTACAAGCTACAGCTGAAGCTAGTTGCTACATGTAGTGGCCAGGATTCCAGGATCTGTGCTATGGCTGACCTAATGATGAAACTCCCAATGGGGGTAGGCGCGTGCCTCTCACAGAACAGTAGACCGACTTCAGCTTCATGATCTGTGATAGGGTCTACCCACACAAAGCACTGACCCTTCTATTACTGATCTTTGCTAGAGCATATTGTCAGCCTGCTACGCTAATTACCCAAGTCATTTTTTGTAATTTTGAGAACAAAGTACAAAATACTAATGGTTCAAGCATGCATTTAAACATATTTATTCACCAATATTTGTACAAGTAGGGCCTACAAATGATAATGAAATGAAAGGGAATAATCCCAAATAATTAGGAATATTAGATAACTGATGTATGCTTGAACCACATGTTGTTCTTTGTTCTTAAAATTACAAAAATGACTTTAGGCAATTAGCGTAGCAGGCTGACGATATCACACATTATTACTTTAGGCTTTTTCTGGCTCTCACCCAAAGACCCTATTTTAAAAGAGGTCATATTCTCAGCCAGCCACTGCCCCCTAATTTAGATCCAAACGGTTCATCTCTCACCCAATGGTGACAGATGATATATTTCATACAATTTGCTCTCACCGATAAAATGATGCTCTCACCCAATGACCCCATATTGTTTTATATTTTGCTCTCACTGAATGCCCCTTACTGTGTGAGTGCCAGCCCTACACCTATATCCATTTCATATTGAAGCCCCCTCCCCGGAGCATACCCCAGCTCTACTGCTCTTCAAATGCTGAGTTCTGAGAGAATCATTTGGGGTTCAGCGTGTGCTGGGTGAGGCTATTTAAAGGTTTGGCATAAATATTACAGGATTCAATTCAGACTTCAGTGTAGCTAGGCCTCAAATAATAATGGCATAAATGTGGTCTCATATACTCAGATTTGCAACTGGCAGTGGCGGCCCCACGGGGGGGGGCATGGGGGAAAATGCCCCCCATCCAGTCAGAACTCTTGCCCCCCCTGGGGCCCCCAATAAAACCCCAAAATTTTCACTTTTTGCCGTAATTTTGCACAAAATTTGTTGATTTTGCCCCCCACCCTGAAATTCACTTTGCCCCCTCAATGCCCCCCCCGACAAAATTAATGGCGCCGCCACTGGCAACTGGCTGTATAACTGTATCACAAACTCTCAGTGTTACAGCTTCTTACCATGCAGCTATATGCTTACTGTTTAACCCCAGTATCCATTTAAAATTCTTCTTCTTTCCCCTTTAAGGGAGTGTTCATAAATACTTCGGTGGGGGATTGGAAAATATGGTGGGGGCTCAAAAAAATTTGGGTCCTAAAAAGGGGATAAAAAATCAGTCCTTAATACGGGGGTATCAAAAGAATTTAAGGGTAAAAGTCAGGGGTAAAATGTTCGAGAAGGCATGTACATTCCTAACTTTTAAGTATTCAATTGTGTACTCTCAAGCTTCAAATCAACAAAATGTGTGCACTTCACAATTTGGGTGTAACACTATGACTCCAATGAGTAATAACTCCAAATGGTAATTTTTAGCTAAATGAGTTATAGGCGTAGATCTCGGGGGATGGGGATAACTAAAACCGGAAAAATTATCATAGGGGGATGGTGACGCCTGTATATAGGTTTCTGACCAAAATTAACCCCCACCTTTAATGACAGTGTGCACACACATTCCATTATCATGTTACCCCTAATTGATCTTTTGTAGTAAAAAGTGGGAAATTCAAACTGGCTGTGTACTTGCTACTAGTATTAGCATGTTAGCCATACTATAGGACCTACAGTATAGTGAGTATATAGCCTACACATTTACACATACAGGGTGTATCAAAATGATTGGTACCGGGCTATGTGACATTTTCAAAAATATATCAAAAATATAAAATTGCTAATTAATATAGTTTTTTTACAATAAATAGAAAGGACCATATGTTAACTTATCGATCTAATAATATGAAGATGATAGGTTGATGCATCTGTGCGCTATTGTCAATTAAACGAAGATCGACGTAATCATGGTTTTACTTACACAGCACAAATGAATAGGTTCACTGCTTGAACAATTTATTGCATTCATGCTCTTCAATATCTTAGTCTACATAACATAAAATTGCTTTACATATGCTTTTAGAAAGATAATTCCTGAGGACCCTGCCTTACGACTCTGGCAGTGTGAGGTGAAGCTCTATCTTGAATGAACTTAACACCTGGGATGGATCCATTCTGTAACTGCCCATATCAAATTTTGAAACATTGCAAATTATAGCAAGTTTGCATGGGATACTCCTTGCTCTTGGAAACTGTCTTCTAAATCTTCTCTGCACCCCGGCTCTGCACTCATCCATAGCTTCGTGTCAACCAGTGATTCTTTACTATGAAAGCATCCTGAAGTGTGGAATACTGTGGAGTCATTCCAATAACTTTTACCAGGTCTAACATAACCTACACTGTCTACAGTCTATAGCCATTCTGCCACACCATCTACTTAGTAACCTCAATACTACAATTTAAATTACCGCCCTGGAAGCCGTTGATACACAAACTTCTTTTACCCCACTAAATTATTCAAGTCAATAATATTACTCTCAACCAATGATTAGAACATTTATATAATATTATGAATGAAGAAATAGGTAAGGGAAAAAGCATTTCCATGATTTTCAACATTATCATTCACTCAATGTATCTGTAGCAAAATAGAGCTTTGAAAATGGTGCGCTACTGATCCAGCGTTGCGATGAAAAGTGTAAAAACACCTACTTTCCTTTAGAATCACGTAACTTCTGACAAGAATGTGCTATCTTTATGATCTAAAATTCTTAGAGAAGATAAAACTATTATAATCACAAATATTTAAACACTTAACCCCAAACTGGTACACAAAATAGTAAAATAATTCGGCAAAAAATGAAAAGTCGTCGGTACCAATCATTTTGATACACCCTGTACACTGTAAATAATAAATTTATAATAAATTATCTGATGATGTAAATACAAAATCCGGGTACAAAATCTATATAAAGAACATAGTATGGTGGTTATAATTATTTGACTTTGAAATCATACCCTGCTTCTCCTAAAATAGCTTAAAATATATATTAGAGCCCAAACAACAAGTGCAGTATACTGTTTGGCACGCGAAAATATGTTTTGGACATGCTATATATAGGCCTATCAATGTGTATTGGGCAATAATATTTCTTGTCTGCTGACCGACATACCGTAAAACCCCGTCTACAAGCATATAGAGTGCTTCTGATGAAAGCTAATTTATTCCAGGCGCCATTATGGAGTTTGAACAAATAAATTACAGATTCAAGCATATAAAACCCCGGGGGGGGGGGGCACATCAAAAATTTTTTGTTTTTTTGTTCCCCCGGAATTTTGAGGTGGTGGGTCTTTGGGAGCGGACGGCGTACCGGTAAAAGGGGTCTTTCGGAGCTGCGAACCGGGCTGTGAACAAGTAAACTGGGGTCTTTTGGAGCTGCGAAAAGTCCAAATCAAGGGTCTTTCTTGGCTTTTTGGTTGACAATCGCCTGAAAAACAAGAAATACGAGGAATGAGCAATTTTGGGTCTTTTAGAGCTGAAATTATCAAAATCAAGGGTCTTTCGGAGCTTTATTTTGGTCAAATATAGGGAGTCTTTCGGAGCTGCGAAACCCAAAAAGGGGGGTCATGCTGGGCGAGCATACCAGTATGGTGATTTGTGTTGAGTGCCCCCCCGGATAAAAACAAGTATTATTGTAAGACCAATATGTTGTATTGGTATATATACGCCAAATTAGTATTAGTTAAGCTTTCATAAAAAAACCCATATATGCTTGTAGACGGGGTTTTACGGTATTTAATTCAATAAATATTAAAAGCCTTTCAGACTCTATTTCTTAATATAACCGGTAGCTTCATTTTTTTTCAAATGTTTTATAAATTACAGTATTTATAAGCATGCAGGAAGGGTCACGTATATATTGAGCAGTTTTTGAATTAGTAGTTACCAGTTACGGGCACCATCTCTTCAAAAGTAACAAAAGAGCTTTTAAGAAATGTATACATGGTATATGGAAAACAAAGATTCAACATAATGAATTGGTAGGTGATTTGGCTATGATTTATTTGGCAAAACAGGATAATGTATTCAAAAGTTATGGTCATATTTTCACTTTCTGGGATAAATACAGTGCTAAAAATAAACTACATTTTTAAAGCAATAATGTGCGATTTCAACAAAGAGTAGATTCTTAATATTTGTTTTCCACAAAATGTTAGTTTTCATTGATCACATTATGTCCCCATTTAATTAACAAAATTAACAAATGAGGTAAAGCACTTTTTACAGAGAAAATTGCTATTTCATTCCAGCGCTTATAATTATCGCAAATAGAGCTGGGGGTATGGTGGCAACAGAAAAAATGGGGACGGCAAAGAGTAATGTGTCATTAAAATGACTAAAAATGGGACAAAAATGGACAAACGGGGACAAAAATTTGGCTTTGCTCCTCCACAGTAAAAGGCTGCGCCCTGATTGAAGGCGTCGCTGTGGTGCAAATAACACATTAAGTTTTAAATTAGTATCTTTGGCCTTCGTCAAGTCCGTACAGGGAGCGGCAGCACCACCCCCAAAAGCACGACGTGCATTCTCTAAATTCAGTAAATTTCCATCGTCAACCGTGTAATTGAATGGGATTATTTTGAAATTTTAAAACGCTTGAAATATCACAAACAAATAGGCCTATGTTGATAAATAATATAAATACAAGCTAAAACCGTTGGGGTTCGATAATGAACCCCACAAAACTAACCGAGTATATTGGAAAATGCCATACGGCCGGGCGGTTTCACAAGTTGCCGGCTCGATCATGTCATCCGCCGCCTGCCCAAAAGGGTCCGGTTTTGCTATTTTTCCAATAAAAAGGTCCAAATGTGGGAGAACAAATTTTAACAAGAATTTGTCTTTAAAAAAGACAAGTTCACGGATCAGGTGTATAGCACATGTACTTTGAGCTACTTTGGTCTAACATTCAATATTCATATCTAACCAACTCTAGCTCTGCACTTATTCGACAATAAATAAGTGATATGATGCTTAATAATGATACATGCGTCTTGACTGTGGAAAACAATATTTTTTAAAAACCTCATTTTGCATTTAGTTTTTTTAAGCCACCTCGGGAGCCACCTACAGGATCTCGTTTTGCATTTAGGTTTTTATTGTGTTGCAAAGTAGCAAAACTTTCTTTATATATGACCCAATTCGTGCCTGGAAAAGGCTATTCCCTCTTACAACCTATTGTCAGGTCTGATTTCTATATTGAGGTGTCACCGGGTTTGCCAGAGA
This sequence comes from Amphiura filiformis, assembly GCF_039555335.1. Classification (NCBI taxonomy): domain Eukaryota; kingdom Metazoa; phylum Echinodermata; class Ophiuroidea; order Amphilepidida; family Amphiuridae; genus Amphiura; species Amphiura filiformis. The sequence goes on along the minus strand of NC_092644.1, from coordinate 52,430,453 downwards.
TAATAATACCAAATCTAAACACCATGAAATTTACCACATCACGACCAAGCTCACATTGGGCGCCCATTCCTTTTTAGAGGAATTTTTATTAAGTCACCTACTAGGAAACAAATTTGGCTATATTACTACTGTCTGTTCAATTAGCTTAGATTCTTGAATTTTTAAGATATTTGAAAAAATACAAACTTGTGGCCAAAGTCATCAAAGAAAAGTGTTAGCACAGCCTTAGACCTAACGTGATTTATACTTTTCAAATTCCCAAGTTCAATTTAAAACCCCATTTCTTTTCAATTTTGCCTAATTTTAGGCAGTTACTTGGGTCCACCGAAAGGGTTCGCGACCTTTTTACAAATCGAGTGGGACGGTCCATTCTCAACTTAGGGCATAGACCCTATCCAATTTAGCAAAACAATCTGTCCACCAATCTGTCCTGCCATTTCAATTGTTAAACCGTTCCGGTTATTGGATAGGTTCTATAGGTGGTGATGGTCCACCGGTTTTTGTTACACGAAATTATATGGCGCGATTACGTTTTATGCATAACATTATTCTGAGTATTATTTTCCCCTAAACAATTACATTAAAATTATGGATTTCGTTCTTCAACTGGTTTACAATGTAAATTGAGTTTTGTTTAATATCACCATTCCTTCCCAAGAATATCAGCATTCGCTTGCCATTTTCAGATACAGTGACGTTACAAGAATTGTTTTAAATAATATTTTCTTGTACAAAAGTTGTTTTGTTTCACTGTTTCTTCAGTTTGTATTCAACTTGAACAAAACGAAATAACAAGTTGAAAATAAATGTGTAGTTTTATAATAGGCCTATTGGCCTACACCTTCTCAGACCCATTCTCAGACCCATACGCACAATAAATAAATAAATAAATAAATAAATAAATAAATAAATAAATAAATAAATAAATAAATAAATAAATAAATAAATAAATAAATAAATAAATAAATAAATAGATAAATACGCAAGGAATGTATTTATATAAGCTGTGCCTATTTTAGAAAACCTTAGTTCATAAATAATAACGTATTGTTTCAACAGTAGGGTTTCAACACAAACTAGGCATACTGGCAAATATTTTGCTGGACAATACTTCCTGATGCGGATGGTCGAATAAATACTATCTCTGCGCATTGTGACATTCGTCCCCATTGCTCTAAATGGATTGATTCAAAAAAGTTTATGGTACCCGACGTTCTACGGCTTTTTATAAAAATATCGCGGGAAAAGACCAAAATTGAAAAGAAATAGGGTTTTAAATTGAACTTTAGAATTTGAAAAGTATAAATCATGTTAGGTCTAAGGCTGTGCTAACACTTTTCTTTGATGACTTTGACCAAAATTTTTTATTTTTTCAAATATCTTAAAAATTCAAGAATCTAAGCTAATTGAACAGACAGTACGAAGAAAATTGTATCTTATCACAAGTAAACAAAATAATTACACAGCTTGCTCTTGTTAGCTTTTGTCAGGGTCAGGGATATGTATGAACACCAATATTATACAGGTTTAGGCCTATAGGCCTACACATGGGCCCGCACATGGGTTATTACAAGAGTCAATAAACATTAGCTAACATTCAATTAACTATAGAGTATAGATATAGACTTAGTTTTGTGCAATATAGTAAAATTCTGAAGTAAATCGCTTGCTGCACAGTTTTCTATACAGAATGATGTTTACTTTGTAATCAGGCCTGGCCATGAACCTGCTAGTTTTGATTAATCGATCAGTTATGTGTATTGTCAGCATGTGATGGCTATAAGCCAATTACAAACATGTTTCTAAAAAAGGCTAAAAATTCCTACTCCTGGACAGACTCTTTTCCGGGTTAGGGCTAATTAGTAAGTTGTCATGTGTGGCAAGATTAGATAAAGGCATACAAACAAGGGTATGAGATATTAGGAATTATTTCCTAGACTAATAACCACAGGGCTGGTGGGCTACAATACCTATTCATGACACAGGATATGTAAGGGATAAACTGTGCATATGAGATGTGGGGAAAGTGGCATCATTTCACTGCCGTGAAAAAAGGGGATAAGGCATCTACACAGACAAGGGCAATTTGTAGAGGGATTTGGGTACACAAATCTGCCCAAGTACAGTTAGGCCTATCATTTGAAAGTCCGGTTTTGGAATTCCTGCACCCTCCCAAAAAAAAATCTGTGTATGTATAATGGCCCTGGCCTTCATTAACTTTTACAGGCTCAAGCTCAACTTCAGTTCAATTACACAATATTATGGTAATTTTTGTTTGTTTGTTGGAAAATGAACCACATTTTCAGGGGCTATTCAGGCCCGCTAAGAAGGTCTAAAAGCGCTGAAAATTATTTTTCAAACAAAAACTAGGCACATGATTTTTCCAAAATCTGATTGCATTTATCTTTGTCTTTTTAATACTATCATGACAGCTCATGCCGGTATGTTAACCTTGTTACTTTTGAAGAGATGGTGATTAATATTAATTCAAAAACTGCCCAAATAAAGTGATTCTTCCTGCATTCTGTTAAATACTAAAAAATTCTATTGAGATAAATATTAAACATGTAGGCCTAAATTGTCGCCGTAAAATTTTAGTCTGAAATGCATTTATATCCTAATTTGAATATGTCTGCAAATAAGAAAAGTTTATAGGCGACCAATATAGCCTACACTCATAATAGGCCTACCAAGATTAATACCAAAAACAACGAAAACTAAACAGCAAATGGCACTTTGCAGGAAGTCAGTCACAACACAACAACACTAAAGTATTAAAATTAAGGGAAGGGGTATGAACGTTTGGACAGTATTTATTGTGGGACATTAGAGCACATCAAACATATCGAATTGCATTCCGAATACGAAGAATGGCCTTCTGATATCAAATAATTTTGATTTTTGAAATTCGCAATGTAATACACATTTTATGGCAAATCATTAAAATTGATATTTTGATATTTAACAGTACTCGAAGTAAACTTTATAAATCTGATGATTTCTACCTAAAGTGTATGCAGGTGGGATGAAAAGCCGACGATCAATTGAAAATTTGAAAAAATCCATATCTTCAATATGAAAGGTCAACATTTTCAATTGATCGTCGGCCTTTCCTCCCAGCTACATACACTTTAAGACTATATCATTAAATTTATAAAATTTACTTCGAGGACTGTTATATCTCCAAAATGTGAAAAATATCAAATTTTAATAATTTGTCATAAAATTAGTATTATATCGTGAATTTCATAAACTGAAAATTATTTGATATCAGAAAGACATTCTTCGTATTCCGAATGCAATTCGATAGGTCTGATGTGCTCTCATGTCCCACAAAAATGCTGTCGAAACGCTCATCATTCCAGTTCCCTTAACATTAATAATTTTCTCATTAAAAAGCAACTCATTACTCATACTTTCATGTGCTAATTTGCTAAAGTGTTTGAAAAGTGTTATATAATGTACACAAATATTTTATTATAATGATGTACGTAACTACTGTCTTAGGCTTAGTTCTAATATTTTAGAAGTACATGCATGTATTTCTAATTCACTGAGTGTACCATATAGTAATTAGTATTATATCACTAGGTTCTTTGTAGATTTGTATATTACTTTTATACTTATCAAATAAGGCCTAATTATTTCATTTATAAAATATGAGTATTTGTTATGACACTTTTATTCATGTTTAAGTTTATTTAAAATATTCCATTCAGTAAATACGTATTTTGGTTATACTGTATAAATACCAGAGCAAATATGGCAAGTAAAGCTATTACCAATTCAAACCACAGTGAATTCAAACCTACCACTATATTATAAAGGTCAAATAGGGCGAGCTAGGGGCAAGAGGTAACATGCTTTATGGCATTTGGAGCATTCTTGTACTGTGATTAACATGATTAAAGGCTCACTGGCCTGGTTGGAGTATATTAAACACATTCTTATAGTGTTTTTGATAAGATAATAGCAGTGAATAAATATGAGTCTTAAACATAGGCCTTCTGTATGTACAATGTATTTGAATTATTTACATGATTAAAATACTAGAGTAGTCTTTAATACTATTAAAATAAATGCAACAAGTGGCAAAATCAATCATTCATAAGTTTAGTACCAAAAAATCAGCCATAAGATCTGTTTAAACATGTTTAAAAAGGTTGTGTTCATCATCTTTTAGTTTTATATTGTTAATATATTATTCAATATTTATAATACTAGGTGTATATAGCTTATACAATGCGTATACAATTTTCCATAAAACAGTGAAAAATCCTGCTCGTTTTATAAAAGTTGATAGGACACAATTTCAAATAGTATGTTTGATGTACGAATAGCCTAAATTTCTGGTTTACGAAATTTGTCAATTTGAACATAACCTATTTCTTATTTGCAAATGTGTTTGTCTCGCAATTGTAGGCCTATAATACTAGTATACTTCCCTGATGTGTATTAAAAGGTCCAACCGTGGGCCTTATATGCCTTTTTTGCACAACACATCTTGTCGATGTTTGTTTATTTGTTTCTTGTGCAATAAACCCGGGCAATAAACATATTAAAATAAAATTAAAATAAATTACTTTAAAATGAATTTGGAATTCCAGACTTTTCCCCAAAAATAAGTTTGCCCTCAATAGGGGTTCTGGTGGAATATGCCCGGAATTCCATACTTTTTCTGGAGATTGGGTCTGAAATTCCAGATATTTTTTCCAAAATGAATTTGGAATTCCAGACTTTTTTTTTTTAAAATAGTTTGCCCTCTATAGGGTTTTGGTGGAAGGTGCCGGGAATTCCATACTTTTTGTGGAGATTTGGTCTGGAATTCCAGATATTTTTTGCAAAACAAATTTGGAATCCCAGATTTAAAAAAACAACCATTTGCCCTCTATAAGGGGGGGGGGGTCTTTTATTATCTGGAATATCCCAATTGACATGAGAGTTGAGTCTCCAATAACAGTGATGCAAGTCAGGGGGCCATTTATACATTTCGAGGACGCCATTTGACATATTTATATTGCATAGCCTATGTAGGCAGGTAGGGGGGGGGGTTTTTGGGTTGGTTTTAGGGGTTTAAAATCTTCTGGGGTGAGTCAGCAAAACCAGCAGCAACTTGACGTAATTGTATGAGAAGTTTACACAACTTTGGGCAACTTTGCATAAATATGGGCAGCTTTGCGCAACTTTACAAAATGTTTAGGAAACTTAATGCAACTTTCCGCAACTTTGTAAAATGTTTCGGCAACTTAATGCAACTTTGCGCAACTTTGCAAAATGTTTAGGCAACATAATGCAATTTTGGACAACTTTGCAAAATATTTAGGCAACTTAAAGCAACTTTGCGCAACTTTGCAAAATATTTAGGCAACTTAATGCAACTTTGCAAAATATTTAAGCAACTTAAAGCGACTTTGCGCAACTTTGCAAAATATTTAGGCAACTTAAGGCAACTTTGTGCAACTTTGGTCATTTTTGACAATTTTGGACGAAGTTGAGCAACTTCCCCTGTGACATGGGGCCTATTATACTAATAACAAGAAACAAACTCCATTATCATATAAATAATACCCTGTTTACTTTCTAAAGCAAAATGAAAATAGATAATCTAATATGCCTAGTTCGATTACTACCCAGCAAACACAAATATATTACAGAAAACGTTAAATGTCGGGTTAAAGGTTATGTGAGGGTCAAGGGCATTAAAGGTTTTAATAACATTCAAAAAACCCTTTGTTCTAAACTTGCTGATAAACGTTCTAACACAATAGACACTTAAATATGTTTGCCAAATGATATTTTACTATAGCATTTCGAATTTTGGCTTAAAATGTTGTATTATTTTTTCAGTATAACACGAGTTTTCATGATTTTTATATAAACATACATCGATATGTTATCAAAACGTTTTAACTAAAACCAAAAACACATGCATTATCATGTTTTAAAAACATTTTGGAGTTTGCTGAATAGTATCCATAAGCAAAACACTTTGACAGCTGTTTAATGCACAACGAAAAAGCAAGGCGAAAAATAGCGTTGCACGAACTTCTGTTCCCCGTCCCAAACAGACAATTATACCGCATTTATGCCGTAACACGACACAATCTTGCCTAAAACGCCTCTTCGGAAGCTGATTTTTGGACGGCATTTTTTACACACAAATGAATAGGCAATCTGCCCGTTCGAATTCGCGTCGAAAAAAAAATCGAAATTTGTTCACTTCTTCTTGTCTATACGAGATCAAATTTTAACCCCCAAAATGGATTTTATTACATGTCGGACTCTACTTGTTCTCTTAGGATACTTTGATTCGTTTCATAACATGATAAACATAACATTTTTCTGCATTTTATAATCCGGTTTTTTTTTGTCATTTTGGAACGTCATTTTTGCTACCAACCGCAACGTAATCGCCTTACGGTAATTCCACGATTGACCAATTAACAATAGATTTCACCCTCTAGAGGGCATAATAACCGATTTTCGACTAATGTAGCTTGCCGTTCGCGTTCCCGTGTCACGTTTCACGTAAATTTCGCAATCTCTCTAATGAACCACTGTGACCGAACGCAATGGCGTGTGACGCTATAATTTGGTCCATATGTGTAAAATAAATACGGCTACTCAAACATTTTTACACGTTTGCATTTTGTCAAATATTTTTCGATATATTTTAAAAAGTATTTAGGGGAGCTTATAAGTTGTGGAACCTATACTTAAGGCATATGTGTACTCTCTAGTAAAAGTGCCATAACTTTGTAATAATTCACACAAGTATACATTTTATACATTTTATACATTTTATACATTTTATACATTTTATACAAGGCAAAGACATCAATGAATCTTTATAATTATATATATAAATACAGGTTTGGTGTAAAAAAAACAAAAATTATGATGACAATTTATTTTTGGTACATCATAACAACAACAAAAAACACCCAAAAAAGTTTAGTTTTGTTTTTTTCTTAATCTTGAGGCTCCATTCCAAAAGAGTTTTTTTGGTTTAAAAAAAATTATATTGGCCTTATTTTTTCATATATTGACCATATAAGGCATCATAATGATTTTTTTTTATCATATCTATTTGTACAAAATGATCCCTAAAATCGGAAATAGGCCAAAATAAAACAAATGAGGAAACGGTTTCGACCATGCTTTTTACGATGAGCGTAGTTGCTTACCTATAGATGCTATATTTATTGAGTTACCGTGTACCTAAGTCGTCATAATTACCCACTGCAGAAAATGAACATTGAAATAATGGCCGTTGAAGTTTAAAGTGGTAACATCTTGCATTTCGTCGAATAAATCCATAGCCCCTTGAGAAGTTTTAGCGAAATCCATTCATAACTTGATATTTAGATCGGGGGAAAGAACTTAAAAAAACAACAAAGATTTTCTTTCCTTTTAAATTGCAAAAACGAGTGAAATAGTGAAATAAAATACATAAAATAGTGCAGTTGGAGTTTACAAATATTTATAAAAACATAACAAAGTACATTTCTCGAAAGAAACAACGTCTAGAATACACAGCCGCGTTATTGTTAGCAACTATTTTGAACTGTTTTGATTTGGTAGTTCACATCATCTTGCGAATGGTAAAGAGCTTTGGCAAAAATTGCATTGATCAATTCATCGATTCTGAGGTTATACATCTCTCATATTTGTTTTTTTTTTATTATTATCATACGTCTCTTATAATTTTTATACCTTTTGTGTTTTTGCTTACGGTCGTTTTGTAACTTTACTGAAAAAGCGCTTGATCATTTATGTTGTAGTAGTATGTAGCATATCAAACAAAAATTATTTTTCTATTTCGTTTGGTGAGATGAGTAATTTCAGACAATTTGCGATTGAATCGGTGCATTTTGACAATGTGGCCTCTGTGCATGAGATATTTGACATTTGACCTAATTTAATCTATAACTCCCGAACTAAGTATTCTAGTACAGAATGGCAGTTGACTTTTTCTATTCTAAGCAATGAGAGGAACAATTTGAGGTATATTACAACATGATAGAATCAATTTTAAATTTTGGTCCTATTATCACCTTCGACCAAGCATAAGGAGGCATAAAAAATTCTAGTTTTATCATTAGTGATACTAGCGGGATACCCGCGCTTCGCGCGGGTCCCCGCTAGATGGGAGCGTTCACCATAACAGGAATAATTACTGAACAGGTAGAATCATTGAAAAGGTACATTTTATTTTTCTAAACCTGTCTCTTCTTACACTTTCTTTTTTAGTTTCTTTTGCTTATCTTGTGATTTTCCACTTCCATGTTATTTATTTATTTAACCTCGTTCCCATTATTTTCTAAGTCTGTCCTTTCCCTTTAGCTTCTTTGTTTATTTGCTGCTTGTGATTTCCCGTTTCCATGTTTTTTATTTAATTCTGTTCTCATTATTTTAGCTTCTTTTTTCTTACATTTCCTGATTAGTTTCTTTCCTTCTTTGTTTCGTTCCCGTTTCATTTAGTTACTTTAACCCGTTGGCCTATTATAACTCGTACTTTTTTGTCCTCATTTTAATTTAATTTTTCTTTATAGTACCGCTTCATGTTGTTTATACAACAAACATCTTTTTCCCGTATTTATTACGTCCTCTGATAGCGTGACTGCGGACGTGTTCACCCGTTATCATAATCCCGTGACCCGTCCATGTACCTTTTTGTCCTTTATTTTTCCGTCTTTCCATATTATCAATATCATGTCCACTGGTCTCTGGCTCGCAGTCGCGTGGCTCTGCGCCGTTTACGCGCCCATTGGCGTAGTGCGCATTACGCACGCGCTGCCGGCCAGCTGCAGTGACGCGTATGCTGACAACCGATTTTCATAACAAAAAACCCGTTTTTACCCATATTTTCACTGTTTTGCAGCCAATTCTTGACCGTTTTCAACCAAATAAAGTTTAAACACGTCCCCGTATATTCATCGATCTCCCGTATGAATTTGGCGACATTTGGATCGAAACTGACGGAGCCTTTATAGGCATACATAGATAGATAGATACATACATACATAGATACATACATAGATACAACATTCCCCTATTTATAGTAAGATAAGGATGCCAAAAAACATTAGTTCCGCTAATGTAAAAAACTAGATGCTGACTCAAAATCACCCGATAGCGGCATGTGCTATAAATTTACATTTTGTGCATATCATGTGTGTTTAATTCCAGATACTGACGAGTGCTCGTCAGGCCCATGTCAGAATGGAGGTGCATGTGTGGATCAAGTGAATGGCTATGGTTGTAGCTGTGTTACTGGATATCAAGGTGTATACTGTGAAACACGTATGTAATCTTGTAGTGAGTCAATTTTATACAAAATCAGATTAATGATGCACAAGGTTAAATACCACTAATTATGTATTACACGTGTTTCAATGGGAAAATGCCTAATTTCGGGTGGAATTTTCTCATATTCAGAACTCTCACAGTTCAATGCCACCACTATCAGGTGAAACTATATGATTTAGATGCCAAATGATCAAAAAATTCAACATAGGTTGACCTGAGACTTTTCTTGTTTTAACGCACTGAACCGTAAACACCTTAAAATGACAGTGCGCCCTCGAAGCTGAAAGTTACAATATGATAAGGCGACTATTTACTAAAAACCGAAGCCGTGCGTATGAATTTTGGTACTATTACATCAAAAATGTCATATAATGAGAGAAAATGTACCATTTTGAAGCATCAAACTCTAAAAAGTACTTTTTGGCTATATAACTTGATCAATTTCAGCGATTTTAATGCAGTCTTTTCGAATGCCATGAAAACAAATAGTTCCTCATCGTATTTCAATGTATCGCCCAGGCCTATTAGTGGTCTTTAACCTATATAAGCACAAAGGTGCTCCAATCTCGGGTAAAATGACATGAATGTAAACATTGACATTTGCAATACATGTTTTAACAAGAAAATTTCTGGAAAACAGCATGACGAGTAAAATATCAATGATTTTCGGACACCCTGTATGATGACTGTTTCGCTGTTTTTGCTTCAACCTAGGACTATATCTGGAGATTCGTATCTGTAGCCTGTCCTAGCACGATCAGATCAGATTAAGATTGATTTAGGGTTAGTGTTCTGATATAGGCTTGCTGTTTAGTGTTAGAATTGTTGATTAGGGTCAGGTTCGCATTAGGAATAGGGTTTTTATAGGGCTAGGCTCATGGATAGGGATAGAGATACGGCTTGAGTTAGGATAGAGTGAGGCCACACAGGATGCTGTAGAGGCCCATAGACAACGTGTACACAAAGACTAGGTTTTATTTTACACGTGACTATAGGCCTTACATGCGCCTTAAAGCTGAAGCAAAATGCCTAGCCTAGGCCTATACTGTATTTACACGTATAGGCCTATGTACGTTATTTAGGGCAAGGAAATCACCAACAAAATGTGCATGTGGGTCTAATTAACAAAGTGGCATGTCTATATGATCATCAACATTGATTTTCATCATCATTAAGCTTTCTATATGTATACGCAGGGAAGCGAAGGTTGTTGAATTAAAAGCCCTGAAATCACAGAAACCAGCCGTAAACCCAATACTAATGAAACAAAGTCCCCCCCTCAACCCGTTACTACCTCAACGGGTTCTAAAAACATACCTTAGTAGTCGAAGAAGATGCACGTTTTCTTGCCAGGGCAAATACAGTTAAATATTGAGAAATGTAAGCAAAAAATAGCCAGAAAAGTCTCCATGACGAATATCAGATCCATAGAATTCAGTGTTTCTATAGGTTAAATACCACTAATTATGTATTACACGTGTTTCAATGGGAAAATGCCTAATTTCGGGTGGAATTTTCTCATATTCAGAACTCTCACAGTTCAATGCCACCACTATCAGGTGAAACTATATGATTTAGATGCCAAATGATCAAAAATTCAACATAGGTTGACCTGAGACTTTTCTTGTTTTAACGCACTGAACCGTAAACACCTTAAAATGACAGTGCGCCCTCGAAGCTGAAAGTTACAATATGATAAGGCGACTATTTACTAAAAACCGAAGCCGTGCGTATGAATTTTGGTACTATTACATCAAAAATGTCATATAATGAGAGAAAATGTACCATTTTGAAGCATCAAACTCTAAAAAGTACTTTTTGGCTATATAACTTGATCAATTTCAGCGATTTTAATGCAGTCTTTTCGAATGCCATGAAAACAAATAGTTCCTCATCGTATTTCAATGTATCGCCCAGGCCTATTAGTGGTCTTTAACCACAAAGGAGCCTGCAAACAAGGCGATGGATTATTAAGTCATCCAAATTGATTCTACGTGAGCAAATGATACATATTTGTCATTTTGTTTCTTGGAACAAGTGTCATAAAGTAATTGTCTAATTGAGTATGAATGTTGTAGGATTTTACAACTTTTCTATAGACACCCAATAATTATAGGCAGTATGAGCCCCCGATTTGCAAATTTATGGTCCAGATATATGATGCGACCGTAGCGAGCATTAAATTTTGCATATTATCAGTATTTTCCTACGTTTTTTAAAGCGTGTTGCTCTTAAAATGTGCCCGTAGATGTGTGCCAAAATATCTTAACCCCCCGCCTGCCAAAATATCTTTACCCCTTCCCAATTTACCCTCCCCCAGGGCTCATAATTATTGCACAGGCCCTTAACATCTATGAGTTTGTTCATGTTTGAATTGGCAAATAATGTTATAAAGATAAACTAATATCCAATTTGGATTTATCGCAAGTTCTATGAACTTGATTATAAATTATATATCCTGCGCACAAGTATAACACTAACCCTAACCTAACCCTTAACCAGGGTACACCAGAATCATCCATATATGAATACAGGGTGTGCCTGAAATGTATATAATTTTGAAGTTAAGTCTCCCTTCCTTATAGCTGATTGTACTATTTGTGTGATCTTCTCCCCTCAGCAATATGTACCCAAGACTGTCAGAATAATGGGACCTGCACAACACCTGATACCTGCACATGCTCACCATGTTACACAAGTGCAATATGTGAATCAGGTATGAAGACAGCAATACTGGAAGTAATAAAATGAATATGAAACAATGTAAATGAATATGAAACAATATAAATATTCACGCTGATCAGTAATATAAAGACAGAAAAGTGATATTCCTAGGTGTCACTATTTTCGCCCCTCATGGAGCAATTCATCAAAACACCAGCTCCTCCCTTACAGAATATGTATCCATACTAGGTACGCCTTCAGGAAATATCAGAACAACAACGATCAGATTGCCTGTTTGATTGTATGCCGAATTCTTGTGCTTGTATCACACTACTTCCCGGGAACAATAATCGCCTTTTCACCATCAACACATAGCGACAGGTGAATACAGTTTTTGAATATATTGCCTTGCGCTATAGGCTGCGCTCATCACCGGTCATATCTGTGTATGTGTACGTGTGTAATCATAGATTGAACCAATACCGCTCTTTTCAAAGACACTAATCGTACAGGTACAAGGAAACGTTCATAGACTCTGCATACTGTGGTATCCATTATCATGATCCAGGCCTGTATGCCTATGTTTGATAATCGATGATGCAATGCAGAGTTACAGTGTACGTCTATTGCAGGGCAATACATTCAAAAAATTGTTTTCACCTATCGCTATATTGTACGATTTCCTTCGAATTTTAGATTTGTTATTATATACTCAAAATGCTGAAATAATACTAGTAATAATTATCGGGAAGGGTTTCTGTCCATTTTGAGCTGAAATAACAAGGTAAAGTAAAAGAAACACTGCTGGTTATTTTGGCCGTTTAACACGCAGTTCTATAGGAGGACATAATGTCATAATTCTTAAATTATGACATTATGTCGAACTTTGCTCTGTTGACCTACAAACACAGCAAATTTGGCTGATTCCATTTAGGTGCAAGTTGGGACATGTGTAAACATTCCAAATATGCCAAAAAATCAGTTTTGAAAAATTACACAAATTTCATATTATAAGATCGTACATTATGACTTTAATTATCCCTGTAACATCACAACTTCTACAACGAGTATCTTTCTCATAATAATAATATAATATATCAATACCAATTTTTAACAGTTCTGTCTGGGATTCCTGGACCACTAGGTCTAAAGGATGGTTCTGTTACTGATAATCGATTCACTGCATCTAGCACCTATGCCGCTGGAGACATAGCACCTTACAAGGGAAGACTCAACAATGATGGATTCTGGGCTGCCGCATCGCACGCACTACCTTGCTGGCTACAGGTTGACTTCTTAACACCTGTTGTCATTACTGGCATTAAGACTCATTGTCATTACTGGCATTCCCTGGGCCTCAAGGAAGAACAGATGATTAATTGTGTTTTCAACTGATTGAGTGTCCCAGGTTAAAGAAGAAATAAAACAAACAAACAAAAACTCAAGGAGCTACCACAATTGGTCATTGGATAAACACATTTCAGCTCAAATTTGGGACAGACGTTAATGCCTTGAAAGATTACACATTGTCAAATGTTGTTGTGGTAAGAACAATTGACCTCTTATCTTTGTTTTGAATAAGGTGATTAGATCTGTTCTATAGAGCTTGGTCCAATATAATGTGGTCGACATACTTTTAAGTATTAAAAGTTTCGAGTACGCACTACAGTAACATGGATCTTTACCATCAAGTACGTATTTCTTCTTTTTCATCCCGGTCTCGCATTGCATCCCCTGCGCGTCTCTTGTCGTGTATGTTTTGTTATATTAAAACAGTAATCATAATGATGATGAACATAGTCAGCAACATTTCCCTAATTATACAGGCTGTATCAAAGTGATTGATATCCGTCAATATCCCGTAAAATGGACATAGGATCTAAATGTAACATTGGATCAACATAATTGGTTGATTAATGTCATAAGCATTCATATAACTATAAATTAGCGCCTATTTAAAGTTCTTTGTCAAGACCAAAGTAAACCCGTTTTTCTGCTGACAGTTCCACCAAAACCTGTCTTTTTCAAAGCGATTGCTATTAGTATTGACCCATCTGCTTGGAGCGGAGGATCGAAGATGTGACTTAGAACGAATGTCCTCTCGTCTCTGTTCATGATGTTGTCTCCTCTGTTGCGAATCCATACTGATTCCTTGACACATATGGGACAGCTCATCTATCATCGATAGGGAAGAAAACCGCAGGCCAAGATGGATCAAAGAATCAGTATGGATTCGAAGAGAGCAGACAACACCGTGGTCTTGACAAAGAACTTTAAATAGCTGTTTAATCAACATACCTGTAAGACCTGATGAACCTCTTCGGTCAACTATAAATAATAATCATTTCAAGAAAACCATATGTTGCATTTGGAAGAAGCAGGCTTTTTAATGACCATCAAAACTGATGGGTTCGTAACATTTTGATACAGCCTGTATCAGTATTCAATATTCTAATACATAAATGCATATTTCTTAAATTATGATTTAACGGTGGGATTGATATATTTATTTATTTGCAGACTTTAAATGCCAACACTGATCAGGCAACTGTTGTAGAAAATGTCATCAATCAAGTCATCGCCCGGTATTTCCGAGTCATGATTTTAACATTCAATGGGCACCCTGCTATGCGTATGGAAGTTATAGGATACAGATGCATCTAAGTTGGAAGTCAATGGAGAACCAGTTTGCCTGGACGTTGTGCCTCATGAAATTTTCAAGATAATGAAACCTTTTAATAACAATCAATCAATAAAATTCATTAAAAAAAAAAGACGAAAGAAAGGACGAAAGGACGAAAGAAAGGACAGAAGAATGAAAGAAAGGAAGAAAGAAAGAAAGAAACAAACAAACAAACAAACAAACAAAGAATGAAAGAAAGAAAGAAAGAAAGAAAGAAAGAAAGAAAGAAAGAAAGAAAGAAAGAAAGAAAGAAAGAAAGAAAGAAAGAAAGAAAGAAAGAAAGAAAGAGAGAAAGAAAGAATGAAAGAAAGAAAGAAAGAAAGAAAGAAAGAAAGAAAAAGAAAGAAAGAAAGAAAGAAAGAAAGAAAGAAAGAAAGAAAGAAAGAAAGAAAGAAAGAAAGAAAGAAAGAAAGAAAGAAAGAAAGAAAGAAAAAGAAAGAAAGAAAGAAAGAAAGAAAGAAAAAGAAATTTAATTTCGACATTTTGTCTCGGAAATATACATCACTTGCTCTTGAAATAATATATTTTAAACTGATTTTCCGCTGAATTTGCATGCACTCTGCATAACAGTTACTTCAAGTGTTTAATTGCTTCTGTGCATATTTCGCGAACTTTATATCGCTTATATTAAGCAACAGTCATGCTTTTTTTACCCCTTGGTTGCCAAGTTTTGGTTCAAATAAACTGCAATGTACTTTTTAATATTAATACATTAATCTTATACATGTTATAGAAAATAAGTCAAGGAAATCAATAATCGTATTTATATTGCCATATCTCTCGCGGTTCTTGAGTTAAGGCAAACAATAGGCCCGACACCCTATATCCATAGATACTAAAAATAATATTTTTAGTATCTATGCTATATCAAAACGAAAGTTTTCGACGTTCCACACCTCCCCGAGAAAAATATGGGGCGGAAATGACTACGAAAAGCAGCACAAGAGATCTACTCTTTCGTGTATAGGTACCCGAAGATGAACAAATTAATGAAAACATTAAATTTCCAGTGTGCCCACGTTTTATATATATAATAATTACTCAATAAGGGAACGTAAGCACTTCCTCTAAATATAGTAGCTTTCGTCAGTGTTGCATGATGAATTTTTATACCAATTTTGCACAGCGGGTGGTCTTTCTGTGTATTTCAATTGGAAACGCCGGATGCTTGTCCAAATTTTCTAGCAAATTTGTCATTTTTTAAGAGTTTCTGTCGATAACTTTTTTCCGTCGGTAAAAACTTTCAAAATTTAGTACTTTTACTAAAAAAACAAAATCCCCCAATGTATAATTAAGTTGCCTTATACATTTCCAGCAATTTTGATGATATTTGTCTGAAAAATTTATATCTCTTAGCATTATAGCACATCTACTGCTCACTTGGTGGTCTTGGTATGGTGGCGCCCATGGGTCACGTGTATGGAAGCATAAGTGTATCATTTTGAGCAAAACCCAAGAATCGGTCGCTATACTCGGGTTTCGTAAGCCTATTCTTAGGTTTTGCTCCCCAAACTAAGGAATAGCCCAGCAAAACTCAAATAGGTTAGCAATTCTAGGGTTATGCTGTCCATTCCTAAGAATGGGCAGCAATACTCAATTAATCCTAATTTCCAAATATATCCTCATATACCACCTTAACATGAAAGATTTTGATTAATATTGTATTTAGAGAATAAAAGATAGGATTTTGTCTTTTGCCAATCCAATATCGTGTCATAATGGATGGGCTGGCCAATATTTTGAGTTGTGGATGCCGGCGCAGCCAGTATCCACTACGATCTTGCACCGCCTCATCATGTGAGGTAAACTTTTTTTCTGATTTGTTGTTAACGAGGAGTGCCAGGTGACATCTGCGTACTCAAGAATAGGGCGCACATAACCTTTGTACACAGTAATTAGTTCTTCATCGTTGAAACCAAATTCTTATTTCATTAACATTTTTGACCCATTTCAAGTCATTTTGAAGGTATCTTAGCCTCAGTTACATAGTTTAGGGGCTTACCAGCTATCTCAAAAGTTCAATAGGGGGCGGTGGTTCATTTTTGAAACAGATGAAACAGACCTAGATTTGAGATGGCCTGACACTTGATATGGTTCAAGCTAAGCTTGTTTTTGTTTGTCTACGCAGTGAACTCGTTCAGTGTATCTTGAAGCTTGCTTGGTTGGGAATACGGACGATTTTCAGCAAGTGTTAGGTCATCCACGTACTTCCAACAGTTGATGCTTGCATCTTTGGTCTGAATTGCATCATTAATGATAACCTTGAAGCCAATTTTAGTCCCCTGTGGGAGAGCACCATTGAGAACTTTGAAATTGATTGTAGCGGACACATTGCATACGGTTGCTGACAAAGTCACACAACCAGGAAACGACGGATCTGCGGACTCCCAGGTAGATAAATTTCTCAATGAGGATGATGTGGTCTATCACATCAAATGACTTGATACGACTTTGAACACTATGACAACCCAACAATATAAACTTAGGCGACCTGAAATGACCTTTATTTCATTGTTAGCATTTTCCTTAGTTTTCATCCATAAATTATCACAGAGTATTATCTGTTTACAAAATAAGCGTCTAGTATCAGATTCAATTACTTCTGTAGCTATCAATACTAGCTGGTAGGGTGCCAACATCGCAACCTTGCTAATATTTACATTGTTACAGTCAAAGCCAGATAATTTGCGCAGCCTGCAAAAGACCTAGTCGCAAACACTCACGACAGAAAGAGGCTGCGAAGGAGACTATGTGCCCCGGGCTATGTGCATTTAGATAACTTGTCTATAGGAATTTCATTGCCATTTGTTTGATAGTTAGACAAGTATTAATTCAAAAGAAAATGCCATATTTTCGTCAACCAATTTGAATATGTTGGGTGTCAATTTGAACTGATAATAAGTAATTCGCCAAATTTCGTTGATCCAGAACATTTCCTACCTGCCTAAACTTCAAACAACCTCATATCTTTTTCTGAAAATAGACACATCTTGAAGGTCATCACAAGCGAATCATGTAGGCCTATATGCAAAATCAAGCAGATCCTTATTGCCAACTTAATAAATTCTATACTCGTAGCCCAATCTCGTACATCATAGCACCCAGTTTTGGTCTATATGAGATGCCAAAAAAACCCCAAATCTAGTACACACAACCATTATATTTATAAAGATATAACAAACTATCCATACTAGAGATTGGACCCAAGGCAAATTACACCCAAATGAAGTGTAAATTCAGGGTTAACCCGCCATGGCGGAAAAATATTTTATTACTGCCAACATCATTCATGCTTCCCTGACTCCTCTGTCTGTTCAAAAACTATTATTGGCATACATGTTTCTAATTTAAACTTGCAGGCATTCGTGCTTGTCATTAAAGTTACTTACCTGACATGAATTGTCTATTCTAACATTTCCACTCCAAACATAATTGAGATCACATTGTTGACCACTTCAGATTTCTCATTTCGTGAGAATTCGTGATCCACAGCATTTATTCCAAACTTGCCAAGATTTGTATGTCATCTAAAACCATTGCCCATTATATGTCTAATCTTACCAGCGGATTTCGTTGTCCATGGAAGAAATGTTGACTTTGATATTTTAAATTTTTATTCTGCGTTCTGTTAACAGAACAATGTAATTAGCTTCTGGATTCTGCATTCAAGCAAATGTTCATTCCTCCCGAGTTGATAACCAATAAAAACAGAGATTTTAACTAATGACGTGTTCTAGTATTACTACTATAATTGGTTTTTATTTTCCTTTTGGTGTCGTTCATTTCAATCAATCTTGTTATTTGTTTAATATATATAAATATCCAGACAGACTGCGATGTTGATCATCAAACCTGGTCACAGTCTCGTAGACTCCTGTTCTCATTTACTTTTACCCGTTTGTTTACTGAAGTATTGGTCTTGGAGTTGTACATACTATGTACTTCACCTTTCTTAATGAGTAGCCTCCATTATTTCCATGATTAAAACGTTATTTAATCTATTGCCATTCTATTTCCAGTAATGTTTAGGTTTTAACGAATGTTTGATGACGTAAAATCGATAATATGTCACGTATAATATCTGGTAGTAATATATTATCGATTTTACGTCATCAAACATTCGTTAGAACTTAAACATTACTGGAAATAGAATGGCAATCGATTAAATAACGTAGATATGTTAAATACAATATTGTATGTCTAATATTCTGCATACTGCTTTAAAGTTCGTTTCAACCCTAGAATTATGGAAACCTTTGGGCCTCATAGCTGTTATGAGTAAGTAACATATCTAGAATGGCAAAGACTTGATAAATCCGATAAAAATACTTTGGAGAAAACTTTGGCAAAAATACTTTTTGGAAAAAAAATTGGAAATAATAAAAAAAATTTTCGAGCAACGTAAGTTGACAAAATATTGTTTTATTGCATTTCAAACTTTATTCATTGCATTTCTACTTGCATCCTGAATCATACGAAACAGCGTTAGCAGAATACTGTTTGGGCACACTACAGTTTAACTATGGAAAAGCTCGTCCTTTTGATTGATTTCAACCCATCTCCATGGCATCTATAAGGCGGGGATGGGGTAAGACAATCCTCTTTCAATATAGCAGCTCACGCTCTGGTAGTTCTAACCTTGTGCGGAAAGGCTGCGTAGTGAGCAACACTGTATTGAGTGTAGCTGACTGTGAATGGCCATTTGACTATCGTCTTGGATTGGAAAACTATGCAATGTGTAAGTTCCTTATAAATGTTTAAAAACGAAACTATATAGATATTCAGGGCTTCGCCCAACTGGTAAATGTTCATTAAAAGGGTTGACATAATGTTCAATTTTTAACATCACAAAAAAGCCCATATTTCGACAATTTTTGGTGAAGTTGATCAAAATTCAAAAATTGAATAAACAAGCGTTTCTAGATATGATATCAAGTTACATCTAGTTTTTGAAAGTTGATTTAAAAAAATTATTACTTGAAATTTTTTTATGTGGCTCTGAAAAAAACAACTTTCACCGTTAACTGCACACACGTTTTTATAATACTGGCTGATGCATGGGTAAATAAAAACGCTAATTGACTACCCGATCTTATTATTGGAATAGAAAATTAAGGTATGCATGATAAACGTCATCCAGGTTGCCTTTTCAAGCAACAGGATATTAATGACCATGTAAATGACACAGGTAGAAACCATGTAAATGATACAGGTAGAAATTGTGGTCTTTCATGTGATGTTTGTAATTGTGAAAGGTGGCATTAATAATCAAAATCAAATGTAATGTTGAAAAATACAGGGTGTCCCAGAAAAAATTACCGAGCGAATGAATTTGGACGTAAGTCGAGAAATAGCCATTAGAATCCAAAAATTGAAACATCAGTGTGTAGCCCATCTTATTCTGCATCTTATACGTCAATTTTACTGGATTCGGTTGACTGATCGCGAAGAAATGAGCGATTTTATAACCCATGCATCAATTCACTTCATTCCAAGTTTGAAAGAAAGATCATTCAACACAATGCGCACTGTAGTGGTTAACTGTCAATGAGCTTCATGCTTTGTTCTGTGAAATCCTTTGTCATTCTTTTTAAACAATCTGTTTCTTGTAAAACATTTGAAACCTGCACGATATTGAAAAATAATGAAAGCTTTCATGTAAGATGATGCTCGGTACTTGTAAATATCTTTTTTCGTTAATGTTGATATAAATGTTGCATAAAGAATCAAAGAATCATTGCATGAAAGAATTCCAGCTGGCTTAAAAACTTTCTCACATACATGTAAGTGTTTGGAATATTTCGTAGAAATTGTAATGCAAAGATAAATTCTTTTAAAACTTCAACATTAATGTTGTATGGTATCAAAAATCACACGTAAGCTGTAAGCACTTGATCATTGTCATTCTTGGCTCAAATGTTCTTTGGAAAGTTTAAATATAACATATTTGCACAACCTAAAGAATTAAAGTTGGAAAGCTTCCAATTGCAGAAATCAAAGTTTTATCGGGCAAACTGTTATTATAAAATAGATAATGTGGGCTAAATTTAATGAGATACACACATTTTAGGAAGCGGTGAGCGAGTATGAAAAAAAGCGCCTGTGATCAAACTTATAATGCAGTGCATTGATGTACGCATTATGTAATCATTAATTTCTTCGCAACCATTCAACTGAATCAAATAAAATTTTCGTACGTGATGCACAATAAAATAGGCTATGCGTTACATTTTAAATATTGTGATTCTGATGTCTACTTCTCGACTTACGTTCAATTTTTATGGGACACCCTGTATATACAGTTATTAATTTGTGCAAAACAATTGATGCATTTTTTAATGATGTTTTTGGCAACAAAGTTTTTAGGTTTTTAGTTTTGCAAGTTTTTAATAATAATATTTAAATATAACCAGCGTGGGCTGGCGTGAAACTCAGAGTAGCACAACTTAATGAAGTGGTGCACTAAATATTGTGAATATAACTTGTATATAAATCGTATAATAATGTTTTATTGTGAGAAGATGTATTGATGATGTCTGTTTAGTGGAGGGTGAAATGGTATAACCTTAGATTACTGGGTATAACATTGTGCATAGTGATCGAGTTGGGGTGTGGATGTGTGTATGTTTAGTATGAGGGTGAGTCGGTAGTAGCTTGTATGTAATTTGTCTATGAACATTTTTTGCATTGTAAATATCTTTTAAACAAACTTTTGTATGTTAGTAATATTTTAATATCCACACGGACATGTGGAAGATCAATATTTTATTGAACATTTTTACCATGTATAAATAAAGTTATTATTATTATTATTATTATTAAAACGTCGTCCAGGTTGCCTTTTCAAGCAACTATAATACCTAATACCCACGATATTAAATACTTTTGAATTTGGTGCTTTGTGCACAGGTTTGAGTACTTATTTTGTATGTTTCAACGTTGTTCAGTCAGTGATCATTCGCAGCTGCGGTTGAAACTTGGGCGTCATCAAAGTATTTCCGAAAAATGCTACATCACGTTAAGTTATAAAATTGCGTACAAACATGACCATGATGAGTTTGCAAATCTAACAAACCCAACATGGAAATATTGCGGTTATACTTGGTTCGTTTACTTGGTTCTTATAGCAGTAAGTATATTTTTGAAAGTTTTCGGGAGGAATAAATATATAACGTGGCATTTGTTGGGGTTGGATGTTGGTGGGGTGTGTTTGTACATGTGCACATATATCATGTGGATGTGCACATGTATTAAAGATTAAAAATATGTCATAAAAGAGTTTTGTAAGGTAAAGCGTCTTGGCCACGAGCACAACATGATGACACCGCGGGGGCTCGAACTCGCAAACCACCGATTGCAAAATAGAGCCCGTACCGCTGCGCCACCGTGGTTCATTTAAAGACTTTATTATTAATCGCACACTATATAATACAGGGCGCTATTGGGTGATTTGTGAGTTAGCATCTAGTTTTCCTACATTAGTGAAACCAATGTTTATGATGCATTTATAAGAAAATCGTTTTTGTAGCTAAACCTTTACATATGGGATAAAACCCCGGGGGTCACTCCCATTGTGGCCTGTACACCATCTGCGATAATAAAAACGCGTAAAAAGGGTAGTTTTTCGTGGGTAGGCACGATACGCGATAGGGTGTCAAAAACATGAAAAATTGGAAAAAAAGGGTAGCAAAATTACAAATTGCTAATACGCGGAAATGAAATTCAGGGTATGAAATTTGATGCAAGGAATAAAATTCCTGTTTAGGGTATCGTTTTAGCCAAGGGTTAAATCCTTGTTTAGGGTGCATTTCAAATGTTGATTATCGCCGATGGTGTACAGGCCACAATGGGAGTGACCCCCGGGGATAATACTAGAATTGGTTCCATTTTTTTCTTTGCCCCTATACTTCCCAGGAGGGGTCGAAGATGGAGCCAAATTTAATAATGGGTAAAATTGCATATTTATAACTTCAGAATGTTTTGTTAGTTTTATTCAAATTAAATCTATTAACCCTATTTCATATGTTTCTGTGTAAATACAACTACTTGATGCAATCTTGATAAAACTGTAGCTCTACTACATTTACTGGCAGATAGATCTCTTTTTAATACTGCGGCCTCCGAAAACCAATGTCACTCGAGAACCAATAACTAGCAAGAATCCATACCTTTTTTGTGTTATTCATTTTCGGTATGTAGTAAAAAGGATATTAGTAGGACTAATAAAGCTATGGATTAACTTTAACTTCTACAGTCTTGCTCCAAACCATCACCACAATTACAGCAGAACAAACATGCTTCATAGATTTAAGACCAGATCTGTCACAATCTGGCCAACTGAGATGGGGTTTACTTCTATACAAAGATCTGAGATGCAACTGCACAAAATTTCTGGCCAAACCAACCTTATACGTACAACCACTTCTAGTAGATATGTGTAAGCAGAGCATTGCACAGCACAACAGAACTTGGTTTACTGACACCCCTGGTTTATTGACTAAACGACTTGTGTGGAATACAGAGAAGTTGAAATACTTAATCAATTGCCCTTATACAGGTATGTAAATAAATGGCTTCAATGTCTATTCAACAAACTAAATTGTAACTGAAAAAAAAATAGATTTGGCAAAACATTAAACTAAGGCACAGCTGCCAAATATGTCGGTCTTGGGATCAATCATCGATACTGCTTCGATGCTTGACATTTATGAACTCTTGACTAATTAACCACAGGTAATGTTACTGCGTCGACTCGCACGCGCTAAACCATGTTATATATCGTATCATATATATAACACGGATACGACCCGATAGGATTGCAGGGACTTTCTCAAGTGTTTAAGAATGGTTAATAATACATTACATATAACAGTTGAATGATATCACAATTAACAGCAGTCACTTATTTCATATTTCATAATAATATAATAAGGAACGATTTTGGCTCTATAACTGTGTATGTCATATTTTATGAATACACAAATGATTTGTTTCAGATGCTGATGAATGCAAGCCTAATTTGTGTCACAATGGAGCCACTTGTGTTGATGAGCTATTCGATTATAGGTGTATATGTATGGCTGGATATGAAGGTCCTACCTGCCAATTGAGTAAGCATGTTTGAAATAAATGATGATTTTATGACTAATTAATTCGTATAATAATGCCTGAAGAGAACAGAAATGTGCGAAGTTTGACTATCCATACAATGTATATCTGAGATTGTGTACTTGTTAGAGAGATTGCGATGATCCATACGTTCTGTGTGGACCGTGCGTTTACTAGTCTCGGTTCCAAGATGGATTACGCTCTTTCGTCACAAAGAAGCACAAGGACATGAAGGAGGCTGAAACAAAAACCAACATCTGATCTGGTCACACGAGGGAGAAACACTAAAAATGGTCTCCGTGCCTTATGGCTACTTTAATTCAGCATGCTGTTGATTTTGACTAAACATCAAGGTTAACATGCTGCTTAAAATTAATTGTATTTCAGTGCTTCCCAAATATTATGGTTGCCAAAAAACAAACATATTGGTAGACTATACAGTGTCATCGCCCCGATATCTTCATGACAAAAATCGCCATGATGGTAGATCAAATCCACTTGTTCTTCAACATCTACGCATCGCCATTTTGTTTAATAGTTTTGTGAAGCATAATGGGCCGAGGGACATCCGGCTATTGACATCTGCTTTAGACTGCCTCCACCAGTCAGTGATCCCACTGCGCTATAGTACCATATTATGTTCGTAACCCGAGTGTTTACGAATGAGGGCAGCTGTCATTTTTGTTTGTTCTGCACATACAAAATCTGAATATTTGTAAGTTTTTGATTTCAAAACGCACGGTTGTTTGTCGTCAATACGCTCGCTAACGACTATCATATTCTTTCAACACATATATTCAAGTGCCAGCCTTACAATTGGTTTCTATAAAAAGCAAAAATTACGAGAGATATTCATCATTTTCTACCCGGTATCCAAAGATTTATCTTCTGAATATCAAATCCTGCATAGCAGATACACGTTTATTGATTCCGGATGTTGATTTAGTTTCCCTACCTGTACAATATAATTATTTACCCGGCGTTGTCGCTGTGCTACATGCACAGTATATTATGATTTTATTATTCAAAATGATACTTTTTAGTGGTGAAAATTAATCGCATTGCATGAACCGTCGCACAGTGGGCCAGGTCAAAGTCAAAGTGTGCCAAAACCCTACTTTAGTGACTTTCAATGTTTGAATTTTTTTTATGTGATTTGGAAAGATAATGAACCTAAGAATATTTTCTGAAAATATTTCACCACTGGTTTGTTCTTAAAGGTGGTATTTTTTATAACAATCACGCGAAATCGCCACAATCTGCTTCTTATTAGAAAAATCATGATTTGGGGGTAAAATTCTATAATTTTGTTTTGACATTTCTGATTCATTTGTGCTTTCACAGCTATTTGAGAAACTATTTGTAGAATATAACAATAGGATATGAAGAATGTGAAAACCTTCAAGGAATTAAATATTTTGGCTTAAACGTCCTCGAAACTAAGGAAATATTACATTTTAACAAATTTGATCTCGAAAGATTAGATTCCCGTCGATTCCCGCCTTAAAACTTATACAGGCACATTCAGAAAAGTTTCATCTTTGTGGTGGTACCAAATTCAGTTGCAGCTTGTTGCAGTCTTCTGCAGTGGAGTCAGTTTTATGAGGCCCTGTGCCAGTAAAACTGGCCACAAAAGCGTAAATTCAGGTGAAAACAGATGTACCGCGCTGCAGCGTGTACAAACATCTGGAGATGCACAGTGTTCTATTAATAGCTTGATGGGAGACAAATTTCCGTACAACCTCCGTATAGAGATGGATAAAGTTTAACAAACTTTTAAATACAATAGTAGGCCTATAATTTAACATTGAATTCACCGATTTAATATTAAATCTGCGAATTAAATATCAAATCTGCGAATTTTAAATTTATAATTAATTAATTCACAGATTTAATATTAAATTGGCATATTTAAAATTTATTTTGCAAATGTTATATTTAATTCGAAATTTTCATATTTAATTCTTGAATTTAATATTTAATTCTTGAATTTAATATTTAATTCGCAGATTTAATATTTAATTCGCAGATTTAATATTTAATTCGCTAATTGAATATTTAATTCGCAAATATTAAATTTGCAGATGAAATATATAATTCGCAGATTTAATATCAAATCTGCGAATTTAATATTAAATTCAAGAATTAAATATAACATTTGTAAATTAAATATCAAATCTGCGAATTAAATATAAAATCCATGAATTTAATATAAATTTCATGAATTAAATTTCAAATCTGCTAATTCAATGTTATATCTGTGAATTTAATATTAAATAAATTAAATATTAAATCTACGAATTTAATATTCGGCGAATTATATATTATATTAGATTCGTTAATTAAATATTAAATTCGTGAATTAAATTAATAAGTTTTAACATCCGGGGTGGGGTATGACTTGCCTTTTGGGGTGCTTTTCGCCATTTTTGTAAAGCGATGGGTGGGTTTTCACTACAGACGAAAGCGCCCAGTAGGCCTACATTGTGTATTTCTAGAAACATGTTGGTAAAAGTACCCAATTTGGGCAAAATTGGTTGCTTTTTCAAGGAAATTGGTATATAGTGATGGGTTGAAAATTAAGGCCAAAATTACGTTTAAGATAATGGCGACGTTTTGGAGTCCGACAGGAAGAATCACGTACAAATTTTGGAAGAGAAACCACCCCAACATCGAGTCTGGTTGGTTGTTTGTTTGCTTGCTTATATTAGACAATTAAAATGTCCGCATTTTATTGATGTCATAGGTATTTGAAAATGCCGTCAGTTAATTTTGCAGTCCGTATAACCTTGAATATGCTATTTGCTAATACTTTTCCAATCGGACATTTGAATTACTGTTGTAAGAGTAATTAGCCAATCACGGTTCGGTATTTTAATGACGTCATATGCCTTGGAAAATGGCTCTATTGGATTCCACAGTCCTTAAAACCCCCGATTTGAAAGTTTTTATAATAATTATCACACAGGCATTTGAATAACTGTGGGAGGAATAATTGACCAATCACATATCAGCATATTAATGACGTCATACGCTTTCCAAAATGTCATCACTGAATTTCGCACCCCTTGGAACCCCTTGGAACCCCTATTTTGCTTTTTCAATTAAAATTTTTACATATGTCATTTGAAATACTGTTGTAAAAATAATC
The DNA here is from genome assembly GCF_039555335.1 of Amphiura filiformis. Lineage (NCBI taxonomy): Eukaryota > Metazoa > Echinodermata > Ophiuroidea > Amphilepidida > Amphiuridae > Amphiura > Amphiura filiformis. The sequence continues at coordinate 52,403,535 of NC_092644.1, read as the reverse complement.
GACCAATCACCGTTCAGCATTTTGATGACGTCATACATTTTTGAAAATGCCTCCATTGAATTCTGCAGCCTCAAAAACCCCTAATATAGTCATTTTACCGGTTTTTTATGCGTTTGAATGTCTGTTTATAATTTTGGCACACTTTGAGGCGATTCTGGCCCACTGTGCGTCGTGATGCCGTACAAAATGTAAATTTCAACGTTCATCGTGCGTTTGTTTCAAAAAGGCTATCGGTTATGTCTTTTTATACGCTGATCTCTGACATATTTCAATGGATAATCTGTATTATAAACCGCGCGTATGAATAAAGTCAAATTTTTACACCTCATTGCTACTTCATTATAATGATTTCGTAACAAAAAGGATCATATTAATAGTTAGAACGTCCTTCGTAGGTTCATTATCCTTGATTGCATTTAACATATTGTTAATGTTAAATGGACAGATTTTATGCATTTTCAACGTTATCTCCACGTTCATTTCGTACGTGCAAAATCTTAAAAACTGACTAAATACGCGACCTCGCTTCGCAGGATGGTGAATTTGAATAGATTGGCGTACGATTACGGCCTTTGGAAATTGCAACCTCTGTTTCATCTACCAATGTCTACAGCTGAGCAATATTATAACTACCAAATGGTTTCATGGACAGTAATCCAAATGTACCAAAATTATTATTACTTAACAGTTGCAATTGGGATTAGAAGAAGCATGGGTGTTGCATAATGATTAGTAATAAATGTTGCCTTTTTTAAAACTCTGACCCATGTCGGAAAAATTAGGACCAATAGTTTCTTGGTACCGTTTCAATCGGCATTGTACTTAAATGCCTTCATTTCAAAACGTTGGGAGTTTTTGATGAAAAGGTCAGCAAGGTTTGCACACAAATTTCTAACTTGCTCAAATTGTGATAAAAAAATGCGTATCATTGCAGATATAAATGAGTGCGCTTCAAACCCCTGTCAGAATGGAGGTACATGTGTGGATAGAGTAAATGGTTACACCTGTAGCTGTATAGCTGGATATGTTGGTGTACATTGTGAAACAGGTTAGTAAAATTCACAAGGTCATAAATCAGTCTTCATTGTAAATAATATATATGCATATTCCATAACCACAATTGTGACACACTGCAACAAACAAATGAGACAACTGTTATTTCCACTTTCGGAATGTGTGAGGTCATAAATTGGCAAACTTTCAACAAATGGTGAATACTCCGGATTTTCAAGTTGAACAGTGTATGAAGGGATTTTTCCATTCCATTTTTTCCCTTCGTCACACGCAGCAATTTTTGAAACATTAAAAAAGCTTTCACTTGGTAATCATGCACTAAAGGGGAAGTAATTTATTCTGTCAACAAAATAAATGCGGGAACCACACCGGTTGAGGTGTAAACATATTTTCCTGTCGAAACATGATCAAGATTGTTTTGTGAATGTTGTTTTATTGATATCAGAATGCCTTTTAATGGGCATCAGGCATAAAGAGCACATTTAGTCATGAAGGATGCGAAAATAGGGTGTGAATAACAATGCATGTAAGTGAATTTACATTTGTGCATATTATATATTTTTATGTTTAATTTCAGATACTGACGAGTGCTCATCTGGCCCATGTCAGAATGGCGGTGCATGTGTGGATCAAGTGAATGGCTATGGTTGTAGCTGTGTTACTGGATATCAAGGTGTACACTGTGAAACACGTATGTAGTCTTGTGCTGAGTCAATTTTACAAGAAATCAGATACATGATGTACAAAGCCACCTGCAATCAAGGCATGCATGGCAAGGGATGATTGAGTCAACTTAAGTGACACTCTTCATGAGCAAACGATACATATGTGATCTCTTGGAACCCCGCTTGGAACAAGTGTGATCGGGAGTGTGATTAAGTAATTGGCTCAAGTATCGCAACGTAAGAAGAACAGTAAACACTTGTTAGCGGCTGTCTAATAATTTTCAAATTGCTTTGACCCCCCCGCTTGCATATGCGTATTTGAACGTTTCTGTAGTGTTTTCCCAAGCTTTTTAGAACGTGTTATTTAAAAGATGCCTCGTAAATGTGTGCCATAAATGCTCCCCCAGCCTACCAAAAAATCTTTGCCCCCTCTCAAGGTGATCCCCTGGGCCTCATTATTAACATGTCTCTAAAGATAGCTGCTAGCAATTACAAACTTGGTAGCAATTACAAACTAAGGACCGAATAACATGGGAGTTTTTTCTATGAACTTATAATTATAAAACCTTTGAAATTAAGTCCCCATCCGCTCTTACCTGATTGTACTCTTTGTGGTCTTCTTCCCTTCAGCAATATGTACTCAAGACTGTCAGAATGATGGGACCTGCACAGCACCTGATACCTGTACATGCTCACCATGTTACACAGGTGCAATATGTGAATCAGGTATGAAAACAACAATGCTGGAAGAAATTATTTAATAATTAAGTAATTGAATAAATATGTAAAGAACAAATAGATACACAAAAAACACACAAAAGTGATCTTCCTGATCAGATATATCAAAATCAATGTCTTATTCAAATAACATCATGACATAACCAATGAAGTTTTTTTGTCGGCCTGGACATTTCTATCAAGTCTATTGGCTATGGCATAATCCTAACTCAAACCCTAATCTGAGTATACATGTGTGTTTTGTACCATCTGTACAAGTTCAGTGTCAATTTTATTTTGACGCCCATCCTACCATAAAACATAGGCAAGGCTGCACCAACCAAAAACGTCCCTTATAAAAAATCCCATAAAAAGTCCACTTTTCAGAGTAAAACAGGGTCAAAGTATCCAAGAATGTACAAATTAATAAGGAAGAAAAAGGGACCACTTTTTTTTAAATATTAAAACACTCATAATAGTTCACTCTTTGCATGCAAGCGAACATTCCTTTCTAACTTTTATCCTTTTCCTGGTCCTGTTTTTCCAATCCAGGCTTCCAATTTCAGATTGCTTATTTGCAGGACTACTAGAGAATGTGTCACTCTTTCCCATGCTCCCCTCGTGGAGCAAATCAAAACAGTAACTCCTCCCTTACAGAATATGTATCCATACTAGGTATGCGTTCAAGAAAGATCAGAACATCAACGATCAGATTGCTGGCATCACACTATTTCCTGTGCCCCTTATGGAACAATAATGGCTTTTTCACCATCAACACAAAGTTTTTATCAGCTAGTCTAGGCGTCTTCGCCAAAGAAGTAGTGATGTAACAGGATTAATTACCATAGCGATATAGGTAAAGTTTTTTGAATGACAGTTTTTGTGTGTATTGCCTTGCGATATAGGCTGCACTCATCACATGTCATAAATTATCCGTATGTGTGCAAACATAGATTAAACACAACGCTCTTTTCGAAGAAACTAATCGTACAGGTAAGAGTGAAAAGTACATGGATATGATGGACTCTGCATAATGTGAAATTTCCATAGAATTACAATCCCGGTCTTATGCCTATTTTTTGATGATCTGTTACAGTTACAGTCTCGTGTATGGTAATACCTATCGCTATCGTAATTAATCCTGTTACATCATTATTTGTACAACGAATATCTATAATCTTTCACATAATAATCATATGATATATCAATACCAATTGTTAACAGTTCTGTCTGGAATTCCTGGACCACTTGGTCTAGAGGATGGCTCTGTTACTGACAATCAATTCACTGCATCTAGCTACTATTTGGCCTTGCCACCTTCCAAAGGAAGACTCAACAATAATAAATTCTGGGCTGCCTCAACGGGCTCACTACCTTGCTGGCTGCAAGTTGACTTCTTAACACCTGTTGTCATTACTGGCATTAAGACTCAAGGAGCTACTTCAATTGGTCAATGGATAATAACATTCCAGGTTAAATATGGGACAGATGTCAATGCCTTGAAAGATTACACATTGTCAAATGATGTTGTGGTAAGAACAGTTTACCTTTTCCTACTTTATCATTGTTTTATATAAGGTGCACATTGGCCTGCTGCATACAGTCTGATGTTTAAAAATATTTTAGTTGTTCAAAGGAAAACGAGGCTGAGATTGAACATATCCGCATGTTAAGCAAACTGGATGCATCGTGGGATTTTGATAATTTCAACTTTTAGAAGACACCTAAATAATTACTCATTCCTCACATTTCTGGAAAGACCCTTGATTTGGACCCCCTGGGATTTGGACTCTTCGCAGCTCCAGTCCCCTTTTACTTGTTCGCAGCTCCAAAAGACCCCCCCCCCCCTTTTTACCGGTATGCAGTCGATCAGCTCCGGCCTTAAAATTCCGGGGGAGCATACCCACCAAAATTTATGATGTGCACCCCTCCCCGGGGGCGGGTGTCGTGCATGTCCCGTCGCGTGTACGCGTTTGGTTGGGAAATCATAGTAACAAGGAAAGTTGACCAACCTAATTTTCATAGCATTTTCACATTTTCACCGGGTTTTTTTTTTACCAATTTCAACCAAATATAGTTTGTTACTCCCGTAATCTATGCTTTCGTGTATGTTTCGTTCTATTTATGTCAGAGTAGGCCTACAAAAACATTTTGATGAACATAATCAGCAACAAACAACATATCCCTATTATAGTAAGACGATGCCCAACTACTCTATATATACTATAATCAATATTTCACTAATTAATCTTAAATAAGAATGAAACGTTTTAATTATATCAAAGCATTAGGCCTACATCTTACGATTTACAGCTGGTATTGACATTTTTTATATTTATTTGCAGACTTTAAGTGCCAACACTGATCAAGGAACTGTGGTAGAAAATGTCATCAATCAAGTCATCACCCGGTATTTCCGAGTCATGATTTTAACATTCGAGGGACACCCTGCTATGCGTATGGAAATTATAGGGTACAGATGCATGACAATACTGAACTAGTTTGCCTGATAATTCAAGATACATGTAATAAAAAACTTTTTAGGAGTACAATATGCGTGTGTTGTTAAGGGACCGTTCACAAACACTTGTAAGGGGGGCCTGGTGCAAAAAAAAGGAAACATTTTTTCGGGGGCCCCCTTTACAGACCTCAAAACTTTCAGGCCCCCCTTTTTGACATGAAAACTATGGGACAACCCCATAGAAAAGCATATAAACTTAATTTTTCCAGGAAATTTGTGGTCATTTTTTTCAGGGCCCCCTTAGGAGGATCAAAATCTTTCAGCCCCCCACCCCTTTTTGCATCAGGACCCCCTAACAAGTGTTTGTGAACGGTCCCTAATTATTACTACATGTATCAGTGTTAGGTAGGAATGGGGTTTTGCTGATGTACTGTACATTGTGTTTGTGCCACTACCATGGTCACTACATTTTGCTATATAGTATGTCTCTCATTCTAGAAGAGGTTTGCGGGGAGGTTTATTTGGGTAGTTCAATGTGTTCAATTAGTAAGTTCTATAAAACATATCCATGAACAAATGCGCTCACAATATGTAACTACTGGACACTACGAAATGTTGTGTTATTTCGTGTTTAGAAAATATATATCATAAGCTTTAAAATTGTATATCATTTGATTTCAAACGATATCCAGAAGAGGGGTTATGGTTTGTTGAACTCTGCTCCTTCCCTTTTTCGGTTCTACATGTGTCTCTTTCCACATTGTTGGTAATAAAGTCATAATTGGCGGTCATTTCAAATCATCCCCAGCTATCCCCAAGTCAACGAGGTTCAGGAATGTCCTCTCATATCATTGTTATTGTTGGTTATATACATACCTAGACCAAATACAATGCAATTGTCAGAGGCGGATTTAAGGAAAAGGGCCCTGTCAGCAAAATATCCTGGGGGCCCAATGGTAAAGAGTTGAAATCAGGAACGTACCTGAATTTTTGTCGGGAAGAGAGTAAGAACAAAATTTGATAGTGATCATTAGTTCGGCCCAATGTTACGAGCTACGTGCGCGTATAGTTCGCAAACATTCATTCCATTTCATTGAAGTATAGATGTAGGCCTATATTATTTCGGTAAATTTCTCGCGAAAATTTGCAATTTCACACTATTCTATACTCAATTTGAGGGTTTATCAGATTTGTGAGTGTTTAAACGGTACTAAAGAACAAGGAATATTTCCTTTTCTGTTTTTGCTTGATAGTCAAGAAGCAAGCAAAATCCCAGATTAATGGTCATAATCTGATCTCAAGGAATACGAAGCCAATACGTTGGTACGCGTGAATTTTGACTTTAGGGGGGATGGGGTTGGAAAAACATCTTAAATCCAGAACTTTTTGGCGACAAATAAAGTTTAGTTTATGACACAAAATGCGCGCGAAAGATGTTGCCATTTTGAAACTAAACTGTTAAAATACGGTGCAAAAGGAGAGATTTATCCCCATCCCCACACCCCCGGATCTACGCCTATGCACCTTAGGGTCGGATTTGCCTTTTTGGGGCCCTGGCCCGGCCAAATTTGGAGGGCCCCAAACTCACTGTAAGGAAGGCATATATGCACACGCTTAGTTTAATTTGATTTACGTATAAGATTGCGGCAGAAGCATAACAATTTAGAGAGAGTCGGGCATATTTTGTTTTCGATTTTACTATGACATTTGCGGGTGAAGCACGGAAAAAAATGAAGGTGAATTTTGTTAAATATAGGGCCAGTGCGCGCTTCGCGCGGGCAAAATTATGCAATTTTACCTTATTGCCCAAGTGCTGAACCATGAACTGTTATTGCTTTAAATTACTTTTTAACAAGAAATGACTTTAAAAAAGACGGCGCAGTGATTGAAGAAAAAATGTTGGATTTCACATTCACTGGGAGGACATCAGGCTTAAAAATGAGCTAACGACACTGTAAAAAGGAGAATGCAAGCAGATAAAGTTTGTATTGTTTGTTTACTTTATTTTGTCTTAAAAACCCACAAGGAGGGCACAAATTTATATGCTGAGTACTTAGTTCATTTCTTGGTATACATGTTTTGATGACATTTACTTAAAATGAAAAACACATTCACAAGTTTGTACTTAACATAAATGAGTTATAAACATTTTAGGCCCCAGGGACCTATAATATTTGACCTTTGGAACTCATGAATAGTAATTGAGAAACGACAGGCCCTTTGTATTGACATTTGGGCTCCCGGGAACTCTTGATCTTGGGTATCCGGGCCAAAATTCAGATCTAAGGGGAAAGACCTTCAGGCTTAAGTGCATCACGGTCCACATACGGGGTCCTTTGTAGTTTTAGAGCCATCTTTGATTATACGCTTAATATATCTAAACATTGGGGGCCCTGGACCCATACTAGATGACCTACTTGTATTTTGAGAATGTGAATGCACCAATTCGTAGTCCTGATTCTATAGAAATTATATTCCCAAATAATAAATTTGGGCAGCTAGGGCCCTTGACTTTTGATCTCTTGCTGTGGCTAAAACGGGCAAAATTTCATGAAACTTTTCCAAGAATCATAAATGCAGGCATAAATAGAATGTCCTCTTCCTTGCACGGGCATATATAACCTTTGCAGTACTATTCTGCACACCGGACCTTTGAACCTTGCAGAAAACAATTAAAGCAAAAAAAAAAAAGCAGGGGGGGGCAAAATAACAGGGGGCCTTGTCAGCACTTGCTGACTTGCTGACAGCTTTTAAAAATCCGCCACTGGCAATTGTAACCCACCACTTGAACAGGATTTAGCCAAAGCAAACAAAGACTAGAGCTATTTAATGATTATGTAGAAGAATATTATCCTCTTCAGCAATAGGATTATATTGATTGGTTTAAACGCTATCAAATGAGAAACATGTCGCACCTAATTGAGACACCTGTATCTCAGAATACAATTTGCCGAGTTTACGGCTCATTCGTAGTGTCCACTCACATATATGGAGACTAGACGTTTCGAAACCTACTTGCCTGGTTTCCTATAGTCGAATCCAACGAGCCAAGTCATGGTCAGGATTTGGTCGGCCATTATTGGGACCCTGCATGCACCAAACAGGTGTTGTGAGTGCCCAATTGGGTGGATTAAACCCGCTTAAAATTCGATGTTAGATTCTTTTGTGTTGTATACTGTCATCATTCTTTTGTCTACGTGTAACACGGGTAATAGAATGCAGTTTAAAATAGGGCCTACTCTTCAAGGCTGCATCATTTCACATTTTAGGTGATATTGCTGGGTCCCCGTCGCGGCTATATGGCCGCCATTGAGGTGCAGGAATGCGTGAAATTGGATTCGTCTATAGTCATAAGTCACGCTGGTGGTGTTTCTAGAAGATGTAGCGTTTCTAAAATTGTTCTGGATCCAATGGCCATAAATGTGACTGAGGTTGAACATGTTGAATGCTGCGCTCCCTTACTGGGAATGAATGTTCCTCCACAGAGAAGATGAAAGATATCCTGGGTGCGTGCAGCCACCTCTATTTCAAATTCAAGGACTTTCAAGTACCCAAAAATTAATTTTCAAGTACCTTTAAATGGCCCAGGGATTGGTGTGTGTGTGTAAAAAATGTGGGGTCTTTTTGAGGGTCACGGTTTCAAAATATTGCTTGGCTGACAGCAGATTCGAGTTCAGCACGCGCAAATTAAAAGCTGGTTGCCAACTTTTACGCAAACTTGCCGCTAGGAAAGCGATTTTTCCAAAATGGAACCAGTCTATAAAGGGATCATTGGTCCTCCAGCTTTACCTCCCGGCTTTACCTCCATTGTTTAATTGGTTTTTTTCAAGCTGGAAGTGTTTCTGCTCAAATGTTGAGAAAAATAAAGCCCACATTCGCAGGGAAAGGTATGGGCTATTTAATAGTCATGATAGTAATGTGTTTTGTTTTCCCCTATATGCATGATTGGAGGGGGAATAGCAAAAACTTGTTTTGGCTTGTTATTTGTCACATGTCATAACTCATTAACTGCAATACATAATTTATGGAAATATACATGTGACCAGTGGCTTTCTTGACTCATTTCTTTTAAGATCAATGTATTACCATGCAGCATGTAGCTTAGGGATCGGAAAAGGTACTCTGGCTGGTTGGGATAGTGGTAAATATTAGTTGGCAATCCAGTGACGAGCATTTTGTGTGGGTAGAAGAGCAGTAAATATTTATGTTGATCATCCAGGGACAGAGAAAAGTACTTTCTGTGGACGGGTGAGACAGCAGTAAGTACTAGTTAGTCATTCAGGGATATGTAAAAACGTAAAAGTACTTGGTCGGGTGGGACAGCGGTAAGTATTAGTTGGTCATCCAGGGACAGGATAAAGCTTTTTGTGTGGGTGGCACAGCGGTAGGTATTAGTTAAATATCCAGGGACAGGAAAAAGCTCTTTGTGTGGGTGGTACAGCGGAAATTATACATTGGTCATCCAGGGACAGGAAAAAGCTTTTTGTGTGGGTGGGACAGCGGTAGGTATTAGTTAAATATCCAGGGACAGGAAAAAGCTCTTTGTGTGGGTGGTACAGCGGAAATTATACATTGGTCATCCAGGGACAGGAAAAAGCTCTTTGTGTGGGTGGTACAGCGGTAGGTATTAGTTAAATATCCAGGGACAGGAAAAAGCTCTTTGTGTGGGTGGTACAGCGGTAGGTATTAGTTAAATATCCAGGGACAGGAAAAAGCTCTTTGTGTGGGTGGTACAGCGGAAATTATACATTGGTCATCCAGGGACAGGAAAAAGCTTTTTGTGTGGGTGGGACAGCGGTAGGTATTAGTTAAATATCCAGGGACAGGAAAAAGCTCTTTGTGTGGGTGGTACAGCGGAAATTATACATTGGTCATCCAGGGACAGGAAAAAGCTCTTTGTGTGGGTGGTACAGCGGTAGGTATTAGTTAAATATCCAGGGACAGGATAAAGCTTTTTGTGTGGGTGGCACAGCGGTAGGTATTAGTTAAATATCCAGGGACAGGAAAAAGCTCTTTGTGTGGGTGGTACAGCGGAAATTATACATTGGTCATCCAGGGACAGGAAAAAGCTTTTTGTGTGGGTGGGACAGCGGTAGGTATTAGTTAAATATCCAGGGACAGGAAAAAGCTCTTTGTGTGGGTGGTACAGCGGAAATTATACATTGGTCATCCAGGGACAGGAAAAAGCTCTTTGTGTGGGTGGTACAGCGGTAGGTATTAGTTAAATATCCAGGGACAGGAAAAAGCTCTTTGTGTGGGTGGTACAGCGGTAGGTATTAGTTAAATATCAAGGGACAGGAAAAAGCTCTTTGTGTGGGTGGTACAGCGGAAATTATACATTGGTCATCCAGGGACAGCAAAAAGCTCGTTGTGTGGGTGGGACAGCGGTAGGTATTAGTTAAATATCCAGGGACAGGAAAAAGCTCTTTGTGTGGGTGGTACAGCGGTAGGTATTAGTTAAATATCCAGGGACAGGAAAAAGCTCTTTGTGTGGGTGGTACAGCGGAAATTATACATTGGTCATCCAGGGACAGCAAAAAGCTCGTTGTGTGGGTGGGACAGCGGTAAGTATACTATTAGTCATCCAGTGACAGGTAAAAGTCCTTTGTGCGGACGGGTGGGGCAGCGGTAAATATTAGTCATCCACGGACAGGTGAAAGTATTTTGTGTGGATGGGTGGGACAACAGTAATGTATTAGTCATGTTAGTTGGTCATCCAGGGACAGGGAAAACCTCTTTGTGTAGTTGGAACAGCGGTAATTATACATTGGTCATCCAGGGACAGCAAAAAATACTTTGTGTTGATGGGTGGGACAGCAGTTAGTTACCAAGGAACAGGTAAAAATACTTTGTGTGGACGGACTGGACAGCAGTAAGTATTAGTTAGTCATCCAGGGACAGGTAAAAGTACTTTGTGTGGACGGGTAGGACAGCGGTAAGTATTAGTTGGTCATCAAAGGACAGGAAAAAGCTCTTCGTGTGGGTGGAACAGCGGAAATTATACATTGGTCATCCAGGGACAGGTAAAAGTACTTTGTGTGGACGGGTGGGACAGCAGTAAGTATTAGTTGGTCATCCAGGGACAGGGAAAAGCTCGTTGTGTGGGTGGAACAGTGGAAATTATACATTGGTCATCCAGGGACAGGAAAAAGTACTTTGTGTGGATGTGTGGGACAGTAGTAAGTATTAGTTAGTCATCCAGGGACAGGTAAAAGTATTTTGTGTGGAGGGTAGGGCAGCGGTAAGTATTAGTAAGGCAATTATACATTGGTCATCCAGCTTGCTTACTTGCTTATTTCGGGTGGTTTTCCCTAACCACGACAGCTCTCCATATCCTCCTGTCCTGCATCGGGTGTTTTGACATCATGCTCTGTGCTAGCCATCCATGCTCCTAGATATTTGAAGTCTTTCACCTCATCTAGCTTTGTACTATTATTTGTGCTGATGTTAACTTGCTGATCTTGGTTAAAAGACATAAACTTTGTCTTTGAGCTTGTTTGATTTCTTCTGATAGTAGGGCAATGTCATCAGCGAAGTCTAGGTCTGTTACCACTTCTGGCCCAACTTTTCTGCTCCTTCTCCTTTCTAGCTGGAATCCTAGTGCTTCTTCCTTGCCATCTATAGCCATCCTCAAGGCATATAAAGCACTATCACAAACAGATACGGGGCAAGGGTATCTCCTTGTAGAACACCGGCTAATGTCAAACAGCTCAGTTTCTCCGTCAAGGGAGATCACTTTGGCTCTGGTTTTCTGGTATGTCCTTCTAATAGCATCCACAAGTTGTTTGGTATCCCATAAGCTCTGAGGATTTGTAGCATCTTGCCTCGGTGGATAGTGTCGAAGGCTTTTTGGAAGTCAATGAATGTTATAATGGCTGGTAGATTGTTGGCCTTCACTCCTTCTATTATCCTTCTAAGAGCCAGTATGTGGCTGACAGTAGTTCTTCCCACTCTGATGCCATTCTGGCTGTTTCTCAGAAGTCCATCAACTTTGGGTCTTATCCTGTTGAGTATCAACCTATTAAAGGTTTTGGCCACTATTGAGGATAGGCTGATGCCACGGTAATTACCTCCTTGACTTAGGTCTCCTGACTTTGGTATTGGGATTATGTTAAGAATAGACCACTGATCAGGCATTCTTTCTTTCAGCAATGCATAGTTGCAAATTCCTAGCACCAGGTCATCCAGGTCACATCTCTTTAAGACTTCTGGTGGGATGCCGTCTTCTCCACTACTCTTTCCTTCTGCTATTGCTGTCTACGTCTTTGCCTTTGTATATTCTTCATGGCTAAAAGGACCAACCTCAATCGTGAGATCATCTGTGATGGGCTCTATCGTATCAGTACTTTGTGTGGACGGGTGGGACAGCGGTATGTATTAGTTGGTCATCCAGGGACAGGAAAAAGCTCTTCATGTGGGTGGAACAGTGGTAATTATACATTGGACATAAATTATACATCCAGGGACAGGAAAAGGTTCTTTGTGTGGACGGGTGGGACAGCGGTAAGTATTGTTTACTCCCCTGATCCAGGGACAGGTAAAGTACTTTGTGTGGACGGGTGGGACAGCGGTAAGTATTAGTTGGTCATCCAGGGATAGGTAAAGTACTTTGTGTAGACGGACGGGACAGCGGTAAGTATTAGTTAGTCATCCAGGGACAGGAAAAAGCTCTTTGTGTGGGTGGAACAGTGGTAATTATACATTGGACATAAATTATACATCCAGGGACAGGAAAAAGTTCTTTGTGTGGACGGGTGGGACAGCGGTAAGTATTGTTTACTCCCCTGATCCAGGGACAGGTAAAGTACTCTGTGTGGACGGGTGGGACAGCGGCAAGTATTAGTTGGTCATCCAGGGACAGGTAAAGTACTTTGTGTTGACGGACGGGTGGGTGGGTGGGACAGTAGTAAGTATTAGTTAGTCATCCAGGAACAGGTAGAAGTATTTTGTGTGGATGGGTAGGGCAGCGGTAAGTATTAGTTGGTCATCCAGGGACAGGAAAGAGGTTGTTGTGTGGGTGGCACAGCGGCAATTATACATTGGTCATCCAGGGACAGGAAAAAGTACTTTGTGTGGATGGGTGGGACAGTGGTAAGTATTAGTTAGTCATCCAGGGACAGGTAAAAGTATTTTGTGTGGACGGGTAGGGCAGCGATAAGTATTAGTTGGTCATCCAGGGACAGGAAAAAGATCGTGTGGATGTGTGGGACAGTAGTAAGTATTAGTTAGTCATCCAGGGACAGGTAAAAGTATTTTGTGTGGATTGGTGGGGCACCAGAAAAGTATTAATCATCCAGGGACAGGTGAAAGTACTTTGTGTGGACAGGTGGGACAGCAGTAAGTATTAGTTAGTCATCCAGGGACAGGAAAAAGTACTTTGTGTGAAGGGGTGGGACAGTGGTTATTATCAGTTGGTCATCCAGGGACAGGAAAAAGCTCTTTGTGTGGGTGGAACAGCAGTAATTATACATTGGACATACATTATACATCCAGGGACAGGTAAAAGTACTTTGTGTGGACGGGTGGGACAGTGGTAAGTATTAGTTGGTCATCCAGGGACAGGAAAAACCTCTTTATGTGGTTGGGACAGTGGTAATTATACATTGGTCACCCAGGGACAGGAAAAAGTACTTTCGGTGGATGGGTGGGACAGAGATAAGTATTAGTTGTGATTTTGATTTAAACTTTTGATCCAAACACAAGGAATTAATTCCTACCTCGGAATTTTCAGATGGAACTCCATCTTTCATCAGCGAGTGAGTGACTGTATCAGGTCGTGATTTTCTTGACCTTTGACCTGATAACAGACTCGTAGACTCCTGAAAACTTGAACAGGCCCCCGTCTTTGTTGAGAGATGGTAGGTTGGCTTTGATGTGAACTGCTTCTTTGACTCCACGTTGGAACCACCTGCTGTCTCTGTCAAGTATGCGGACTTTGTCCAAGTCCACAAAATGTCCCGGAGACTCAATGTGAATGTGGTTTGAGACCTCTGATGCTGTACTACTGGTCTCCTGTGTTCATTAAAACGTGTTTTCAGAGAGCGTTCAGTTTCGCCAATATAGGCTTCTTTGTACTGTCCGGACCTGTAATGTCCTTCTTATCTGTCTTGTCCTTGGGTGACACAAGGATTTGTCTTAGTGTGCGGGTCGGTTTGAAGAAAACGCTAACACCGTAGTTGCTAAAAGTCCTTCTAATGGCTTCAGAAGTGCCTTTGATATAGGGGAGAACTATGTGACCTTTATTTGGGCGTTTATCACCCACGTCGCTCGTTTTGTGAGTTTTGGTTCTAGTATTAGTATTAGTTGTGATGTTACATACGCCCTGCATGGACCATTTGTAATTTCTTTTTGATACAAATTTGATGATATTTTTGCCACACGAATGAATCTGCAAGATATGTTTTGGACATAAACATTATATAGCCAAATTTCACCTCTTTTTTTTTGTGAGAAAAGGGGGAAGATGAGGCTGTGGATCATGAAAATGTAACATTTCCATTTCCTACTAATCTCTCTGGCAACTGAGGCTGTGAGCAAGGTATGTGTCCTATAGGAAGGGTCTATAGCTATCAAGCAAACACAAGACATTTTACAGAAAACGTTTAAATGTCAGATTATATAACTGGTATGTTTTAATAACATTCACAAAACACTTTTGAAAACGTCATGCAAAACATTCTAAAACAATGATATTAAAGAGTTGACTAAATATTTTGCAAAAATGTTTGCCAAAAATCATTGTGCAAAAACATTTTGGCAACATTTAAAAAAGTTGTTGCAGTATTTTTTTTTCATTATCAACATTTAAAAAACGTTTTCATGACCTTAATATAACCAAATATTTAAATGTTATTAAAACATTGTGACCACATCCATAACGTGTTTATAATCTTTTTACCTGAAGGTCCCAGGTTCAAATCCTGGATGTCAGTGATTTTTTTTTCACTGGCTATCATTTATGTATGTGGCGACTTGTGTTAAAAACATTTCTCATAAGCATTTATAACATTATAACACATTGAAAACGTTGTAACACATTTGTGTGTTTGATGGGTAGGCCACCCTTTCAAGTAAAATTGATATTGTAGCTGTTAAACTATTTTAAATTTTACTACTACACAAAATGTTCAATGCCTTCAGATGAAAACTGATTTCCTGAAAAGTATCTCCTGAATTCAATAAATATCTTGATAAGTTGACTCATGTTCCTTTTGCTTTTGCCATATTTGTCTTAGCACGTGAGATCTTATTGGTGAACCGTAAATTTATTTCCCTGCTAGTTGGTGCATCCCAGCCGTAATCCGCCACTCTCTCACGCAAGTATTCTGGAATTGAAAGGTAAAAAATATTGAAATTTTTAGCTAATACTAGATGGTGCCACAACATTTTCAGTTGAAACACACTAAATGGTATTCTTTCTGTTGAACTTGCCAAACAACAGCAAATGGTGAACCTTATTTGAAATTAGTCATATCGAACCATAAGTGATGTCAAACCTTAGAACTAATGAACCTTATCCTAATTACTGATACTGAACCTTAGAAGTAGCAGATCCTATTTTAGGTATAGCAAAAACTTTTTTCTGTTTTAAAAATAATGGACATTTTATCCCCATTGGATTTCCATGTTTGTGATAGCAAACCATACAGATGGCCAACCTTGCAGATAGCGGTCCTTAGGGATAGCGGACATCACCAAAAAAATATGAAATCACAAAATATCCAATGAAAGTTTCTTAAAACTATAAACTTTCATATCTGATTTGACAATTAATATAAGTAATTTGAGGCATATATGTTACCATGAATTCTGACTCTAAAAAAAACTACATTTTCCATTTTTATTTCAGCTTTTCAGGCCAACTAAAAACACAATTTTTTAGCCTAACTGATGTTGCAAACAAGATCTCACCTTTGACAGCCAACACTTTTTCCTGTGACAAGACCCGATGGCCACGCCCATGTTTTGCCGTTCTCAGCCCAAGACCATTTGATACGCCCAGTTCTTCTTGTGTAAACACTATTTGAATGAGGCCGTTTAGCAGCACAATAGATGGGCGGCTCTTTTTCAGATCGGTATTGTGAGCCCTCCTCTCTACCTTTGCTAGCTTGTAGGAGTCCACCATGACATTCTGGTACAGATGGGGGTTTTGGGGATCTGTTACAAGTTGTACCTGCAAGATGAAAAAGTTTTGTGATGAGAATTTCATTACACAGATTATATAATTGAATATCATATACAAGATTTGAACACTGAAAAGGAAATATGGAATTTCTCAAAGTAAATACTCAGCTATAGTATAAGATAAATATGGCTCTAATTTTTTTTGGTTAATAATCCTGTTTTGTCAATTGAAATGAAACATAGCCAACCTTCAGCCAATTTTACATAAAGTAATGTTTATGTGCTACATGTAGGTAAATAAGTAGATTAACTGGGTTTAACTCAAATTGGTAGATTAACTTGGTTGAACTCAAATTAGTAGATTAACTGGGTTCAACTCACCATGTGACTTCCTTCTGCTGAACTTGGCTGTGTGGATGAATGATGTGACCTCTGCTGCATAATGAAAAAAGAAATGGATTGCACCTTGGTTAAGTTATTCTTTAAAAAAAAACATGACTATTACACATATTATATGTCTATAATAGGCATATTTTATCCATTTTCTAGTACCAAGGAATACAAGTTCTATTATCATTTTCACTACATTTACACCCATAAAAATAAGAGTCTTGAAAGTTGTGTTTTCTTATCATGTACCTGGTTGATTCAACAAATTCCACAACTTTTTTTTCTCATTTTCATATCAGAGACCAAAATAAAACCTATACCACATTAGTCCTCTGTCCAATTGATGATACTGTGTACTGGAGTGGGAAGTCTTCACATTACAGAAACTTGTTGAACTGGGGTATTCTGCAGGGGTGAGAGGGGGGCACTTCGATATTATGGCAGTGCACAGATAGTCATGTGCATATTCATTTGTATTTAGAATCAGGCAGTGGAGAAAATCCAAGCTGAAAAAATAAAGCAATAATTGCCCCATGCTTCACACAGACTGGTCTATCAATGAGCAAAAATTTACCATCATTCGGGACTACAATAGTCTGAATTGAAAAAATATTCGAATGCAAATGTCAGTACCATCGGAACTAATAGCTGGTAATCCATAGTCAGGAAAATGTACTTTAAGCAGACAGATGGAACAGTTGCAAGTGTAGTTTGGTTGGTCAACCGGGAACAACAAAAGTACTGATGTGATCATGTGGATGGTTTAAACATCAGTTAATTATAATGTTGGTTATATCCAGGGACTAAAAAAATGTACTATGAAAAATGTGCTTTGTGTGGAAGGGTATAACCCGGGGGTATAACAGCAGTAAGTAGAGACTTTGCGGAATGAAGTTACTGGAACTTTAATGGCAACTTCAAAAATATCAATTTGATTTCTTGCTCAACTTCACTTCAACGCGAACATCAGATTGGTTTCTGTACCAACAGCGTCTTGTTGTTTAAACTAGGGGAAGTGTATCAATGGGTGATCAAAAGAAGGGTATGTAAAAGCACTGCAACAAATTTCTCCCTTTTGTTTGCTGAAGTGGTTTGTTGGTATCACTTATTAAAATAGGCGCTTAGTTTGAATAAACATGGATTACAAATGAGTGAATGTTCTTAGTCATCCAGTAGTTTCAAACAGAGTTTTGGAATTAAATCTAATACTGGAACTTACTTTTTGCAACTATTGCGACGTTGCGTCTGGAACCACCAGACTTCATCAGGCAACTGACCCGTTGGACTGGTCACGTGTAAATATGGATTACATCTCTAGGCGATGACCAATGCAATGGGAATTAGGCCTATGTTATGAGTTATACGCTAATATTATACTTCTAAACATGTTTCAATTAAATATTCTTGTGATATGCCTATATTATTGTCCCGGATTATTATAATAAAAGCTCAATTATTATTCCAGTAAACGTTAGCTTTGTCAATTTTATATTTCCATCAGGACACAAGCCCATTTTATCTGTTTGCTCTCCCTAGCCCCCAACCTCCCCCCACCACCACCACCTCTCCATATCCTCCCCTCCCTCCATTTATTCATCTATCACTCCCCAGTGGCGTTGCCAGGAGTTTTCTTTTAGGAGGGCAAGGACTCATCTTTGCATTCTGATCGAATAAAATATATCTCCCCAAATGATCCTCATTTTGTTCTTTAAAAACTCCCAGAATTTTGAATTTCAACCAACATATTTCTGGATGCTCCTTTTCTGACATTCTTATTTTTTGTAACATATAGGCCTCCTCTTTTAATAATGAATAATTTGACATACAATACCCATAGGCCTATATGCCCCAATGTATAACTTATGTTTGATGAGTGTGTTTAAAGAGTGTCAGCGTATAGCGTGGCACATGTTAGACCAGCTTTCTGCTGAATTGGGGTACATAATGTAGGCCTAAATGAATAAAATGAATAATTAAATAAAATACCTGAACAGTACAAGCATATTTGGTTATATAGAGGTGTAATTATAAGACACGCATAACGTTGTAAAAAATGTTCACAGTAGCTGCAATTCAGAAGTTCAGTACACTGCTGGGTCCCGTAAAATCAGGCCATTTTACTGGAACTTAATCCCCTTAGGCGTTGAAGTCGAAGCCAAAACTTGGTTCCATAAGCTGATTTGGTGTACGTCATGAGCACGCACAAAAGCATATACCAAGTGTGACATTTGGAACAAAAAATATTTTGATCTAATTCAATCAGTAATTTTCAGCAACATATGGCATGTTTTTTACCCAAACCAAATTAGATTTCCAATAATTGGTCTATTAACTAGATAATACATAAGTGGTAATTATGTAGTCTATGAGGAAACATCCAAACTATTGTTCTTAATTATGACGTATTTTCATCATAATTTACGGAACACTATTGATTCTCGCGTCAACTTTAACTTCAAGCGGCTTTAATGGCAGAGTGGTTTTGAATACATAATCCTCTATAATCCTCTATACGTTAAAGTTTGTGGTTTCTAACTTCATTTCGCAAGGTCTCTAGTATTACTTGGTCATCCAGGGACAGAGAAACATCATCTTACATGGACATGTGGAACAGTAGCTAATTATATGTTGGTCTCCAGCATCCTATCTATCTATGTCCCATAGCTAGGAGGCTGTTGGGGCGAAGTAGTGATAACTTTAGAGATGCACAATTTCCAAAGTTTGTTGTCCTCAGCTGTTTGTGAGCTGATCAAAGTTCAATCCAGTCCAGTCTTTGATGTTATTAATCCACGTCTTCTTTGATCTTCCTCTCTTCCTTCCCCCATCTGTACCTCCCTGCAGAATAGTGTGTGCTAGGCTGTTCTTCCACCTGATCACATGGCCAAACCACTGGAGCTAGCTGTCTTCTTTTCACAATGGAGATCAGATGTTTGTGATCTCCAGTGAAACTTTCCATTATTACCATTACTTGCTTAAACCAAATCATTTCAGGGATTAACTTACCCCACCCTCTGCAAAACCCACACTACTCCATTAACTACAACCAAAAATATGTTTGAGATGTGCAGATCAGCATTATGTAGAAGTAATTTTATAAATGTATCCAAATTCGGTAAAACTTGAAGCTCAATTTCACACATAGATATGAATAACAAATCATTACAATAGTTTACTGGTAATTTGTTTTAATCTTGCTATGCAAAAGTATCAAAATCTAACAGCATTAATGGATGTTAATTTTCACAATATTAGAAAGTATCATTCTATCAGATCAAATTATCTCATTTCGTCTATATTTGTACGACACATAAAATTATTCCCTTTCAGTATATCACTTTTCTCTCACTTTTCTGCTGACCATGTTGAAAAAATTGAGATTTGCTGCCATCAATGGATTTCCAAGCAAAGAAAAAGTTGGGCACTTCAGCCAATTGGCTATTTTGAGCCCATCATTATTTTTAGCAGATGGCAGCTTTGGATATTCATATGATTTACAAATTGGTTGAATTTTTGAATATCGACAATAGAGAACATGAAAATTGTCTTCTCTTAACAGGTCATGCCACAGAGCATTAATTGCCATGTATCCATCTCCACTATAATCACTGGCATTTATAGAGTATCAAACCAAACATAATTTGGGAAAAAAAGGTCCACTTTTTCAAAATCAGCACCCCCCCAAAAAAAATCCTGCGTACGGGCCTGGTAGGCAGCAAACGTGGTTCCGACATATTCTAATAACGGCGGAATAAATGTAAAGCGCTTTGAGGCTGTTTACGGCATAAAGCGCTATATAAATATCTACATTTTTATTTTTTTTAAACAAGGATTATAGAAAGAAACTGATACTTACAGTGTTTGAGTAATAAAATCAAAACATGACCACAGCATTATCTCCGATGACCACTTTTTAGGGGGAGTGGGTTGGAGTGTAAGGCCCGTAACCTGGATTTATTTTTTTCAGGGGGGGGGGCTGATTTTGAAAAAGTGGTCTAGAATAGTTGGTTCTAAAGTTATGAAGTTTTTGATGTCGATTTTCTTATGTATTTCATTGCATTTTACTCCATATTTTTTGCCTTTATCTCAGTTTCAAATTTGCCGCCTTTTTTTGGACCAGATCGTGTCACAAATTATGTCCACCAGGAGGCCTCCACAAGGTTATTTCCTATAATACAATACAACAGGTGGTAAGTATGAATGGTTGTGGGATCGAACTGGAGACCATTTTTCCTGGCATCTACGGACTGCCTCCAACATGGCTGCCATTTCAATTCCATTACCATTCTGGTTGGTTTATTGCCTCATCACACAATCTTTTCTTGTTCAATTATGTATCAGATCGTGTTAGGATTTTCTGGTAAGGAATATGATTAGCGATTAAGGTTTATAACCACAACTAATGATTAGAAATTAAGATATTGGAACACATATCTGTGGGTTACCATTACAGTTATGTTTTTTTAAAGCAAAATAGAAAGTTGATATAACAACTTTTATTTGGTCCTGTTGTGATATATTCCAAGAGTCTCTTATTTGCCAACAGGTCCATGGACAAAAAAATTAGCCGGGCTGGTGTTGATAAACCATTGGGAACGGCGGCACTACTATCTGCCAAAGAAACTATAGGTATTGGAACATGGAATGTTCGAACTTTGTACCAGACTGGCAACTTTCAAATTCTATTGAACCAGATAGAGAAGTACAAATGGGAAATACTGGGAATCGCTGAAACTCACTGGATTGATTCTGGAGAATTCATTTCAAAAGGATTCAAAATTCTGTGCTCGGAAACGACTCCATACATCGTGCGGAGTTGCAATTCTACTTAACAAGAAGGCACAAAATGCCCTCTTAGGGTACAACCCAATTTCTGCAAGACTCTTATCAGCTAGATTCCAGACCCAAAATGGTGCCATGACTGTATTACAGGTTTATGCACCCAATACAGCCGACTCAGAAGAGATGGTAGAAGAATTCTACGACCTACTACAAACTACTATCAATAAGACTCCAAAAAATGACATCCTACTTGTTATGGGAGACCTAAACGCAAAAGTTGGATGTGATTGCACACAATGGGAGAACGTTATAGGAAACCATGGTTATGGGCAAAGGAACGACAGAGGAGAAAAGCTGCTCAACTTCTGTGCAGTAAACAACCTTTTATAACCAACACAATGTTCAAGCAAAAGAAGGACAGCCGACAGTGGAAATGAGAGTCGCCAGACCAAAAGACCCACAACAAAATAGACTACATTATTATCAGCAACCGATGGAAGACCTCTGTAACCAATGCGAGGAGCTTCCTAGCGCAGATGTAGGATCAGATCATCAACTCGTGATAACAAATCTACGCTTGAAATTCCATGCCAAAAAGAAACCAAATTACCGAAACAATATGATATCTTCAGGCTAAAAAGCCCAGAACACAGGAAAAACTATGAGGTGGAAATAGGGGTAGATTTGCCCCACTGCTGGAGCAACCAGACACAGATACTGAAACTATGTGGGAAGGAATCAAGACAGCATTCAATGAAACATCCAAAAAAGTCCTTGGCTACAAAAAAGGACACAAAGAAAAGCCATGGATTAGCGAGGAAGTCATCCAACTGGCAAACGAACGAAGTAGAGCAAAGCAAGAAAAAATAAAGGACCCAACCAAGAGAAGTAGATACAACTTCTTAAGTCGTGAAATAAAAAGAAAAGTCAAGGGATGCCGAGATCAGTGGCTCAAAGACCTTTGCAAAAAAGTTGACAATGCACATCAGGCAGCAAAGTCAAAAGAAGTGTACTCAACCATCAAGAAAATTACAAGAAAAGCCTCTATCAGAATGCAAACCGTCAAAAGTAAAGATGGACAGATTCTTACTGAATCAGAGGAAGTAAAGGATAGGTGGAAAGAAAGCTTTCAAGAACTATATAATAAAAAGAACCCAACAGATGAGGAGCTAACGCATAAGTGTTCCCCAGATGCCCAGCTGCAAGATAGAACCAGCCATCCTACGAGAGGAAATTGAAAGTGCTGTTAAAAAGATGTCAGATGGCAAAGCCCGGGATATGACAATATCACAGCTGAAGAACTCAAAGCAGCTGGGAGCACAGGGATCGAAATCCTACATATGTTATGCACCAAAATATGGGACAGCGAAATCTTCCCAGATGACTGGGGGAGGGCTATCATCACACCAATTTACAAGAAGAAAGACAAGCTTGATTGCGGCAACTACCGAGGATCAGCTTGCTTAGCCATGCATGCAAAGTAATTACACTTATTCTACAACGCAGAATCATGAAAAGAACTGAAGAAATTCTATCAGAGTCCCAAGCAGGATTTAGACCAGGACGTTCAACCATAGACCAACTCTTCACCCTCAGGCAAATAGTTGAGAAGCATCTTGAAATGAGGAAGGCCCTTTTCTGTTGCTACATCGACTTGAAAAAGCCTTCGACTCAGTGTGGCAGGAAGGACTTTGGAAGGCACTTGGCTTCTTTGGTTTCCCAAACAAAATCACCTGTCTCCTGAAAGCTCTCTACAATAAATCTGCAAGTACTGTCAGAGTAAATGGGGAACTAACAGACTGGTTTACAACCCTGGTTGGAGTTCGCCAAGGATGTGTAATCTCACCCCAACTTTTTAACATCCTACTGGAGATGACTATGTTGTATGCCCTGCACGATACCAACATAGGAGTAAACATCCAAGGACAAGTGGTGAACAACTTACGATTTGCAGACGACATTGCACTAATTGCTAACAGTGAAGAAGACCTCCAGACACTGGTTAGCCTCATTCATCAAAGCAGCTCAGCTTTTGGACTCAAAATAAATATCGCTAAAACAGAAGTCCAGGCCATATGCAAAGAAGACACCCATCTGAACATCACAATTGACAATACCCAGCTTCTGCAGGTAGAGGAGTTCACATACCTGGGAGGAAAGATCACCCAAAAAGGATCCTGCTCAGAAGATATTAAACTTCGAATAGGCAAAGCCCTAGGAGCTGTGCAGAGACTACAGAGTATCTGGAGTGCTAAGGACATCCAAACCAACACCAAGATTGAGCTTTACAAGGTCCTTGTTTTGTCAATATTGCTATACGGAGCAGAAACCTGGACATTGAAAAGAGAGGATGAGAATCGACTGCTCACTTTCGAGATGATGTGCCTTAGGAAAATAATGGGAGTAACACGGAGAGACAGGATCAGAAACACCATCATCCGCAAAACCCTGGGTGTTGAATTTTCCATCTTGGACAGAATAACCCGGAAGAGACTGCATTATTTTGGCCACGTCCAGAGAATGCCTCCCTCACGCCTTCCAAAGATGGCCTTTGAATGTCACATCCAGGGAGTCAGACCGCCAAAGAGGTGGAGAGACTGCCTGCTAGCTGACTGCAAAAGAACCGACCTAAACTCCATAGTAAATGCCAGCCGTACAGCAGATGACAGAACAGTTTGGCGGGACATTGTGATGCGGATGCCACCACTCAACCCCCAGTTGGAGTGAACGGCATAGGTCAAGGTAGGTCAAGGCCATGGACAATTGGCCCGGGGGGGGGGCACTCAACTTAAATTTTGGTAGGGGTGTGCGGCGCGGAGTGCCAAACTTTGGGAACTAAGAACTGATTTTCGGGCAAAATAGGGGCTTGAAGAACTGAAATTAGGGCCAAATTATAGGCTGTTGAGCTAAAAATTACTAAATTATTTCCAAATTTGAGCTTAAAGAGCTACAATTGTCAGAGTTTGAGGCTCAAAGAACTGGAGCAGATCCAATTACAAAAGTAAAACAAATAACCCCTAGAACAATTATTATTAAAACAATGAACACCATACCAAGGAAGTGCATGAAGAAAGGAAACAACATGTAAAACCCTTAAGGCCAAGATATAAAAAGTTGTTTGCTTGTCCTCGTCCGACCGACCGTCTCGGCAGTCCCGACCGTATAACTTTTTAAAATATTTTTCCAAAAAAGACATTAATTTTTCGTCTGAAAAACTGAAGATATAAAGAAAAATGTTGTAAAATACCATGTGCTGCATGTTTCCCCTGTCCAGTTGTCCATGGCTGAGGATTTTGATATTTGGTATTATTAATATCAGCGTCTGCACAAGTAAAACACTGTTGAACTGCCAGACATGTACATGCCCAATAAGGTAGTGTTTACCTTGTTTTGTCTCTGGTGCAAATACTTTGGTCAGTGAGTGTTTAACATACAAACAAGTTCTTCACATTATACTTTTGGTACTAGAAAAAAAAATGATATAAGAAAAAAAAAAAAAGAATCCCGACCGACCCAACTTCTGAAAGTGATCTATGGACACAAGCAAACAATTTTTTTTGGCCTAAGGTTATATAGCAACTATTCTAACCTGTTGTGATTTGGTAGTTCACAGTATCTTGTGAATGGTAGTGACTAGTGAGCTTTGGCAAAAATTGCATTGATCATTTCATAACGAGTGTGATGAAGAATTCAAATATCACAGATATACTTTTGTAGGTCCTGTGGTTCTGGAGTTATGTTGTAAAGAGGGCTGAAACAACAACACTTTTGTAAAACGTACAAAACTCATTCACAACAATAAATCAAGCCAAGTTTTTAAAGTATATGATTTATAGAATGAACTTTTGCAGTAATATATTGATTTAGATAATGAAAGTCAATTTTTTGGCTGCTTCGACCAAAAAAATGTTGTCTACCCTTAAGGGCTGGGGTATGAACGTTTGGACAGTATTTATTTTGGGACATTAGAGCACATCAGACATATCGAATTGCATTATGAATACAAAGAATGTCCTTCTGATATGGTCGTGTGTCTTGAGCTCGCCACCAAAAAAAGGTGGCGACGTTACATTTTGCCAAAGTCGACTCAAAACAAATGATTATATCTCTGTCAAGCAAGAAGTTATTGTCATGCTTGTGGCCTCATTTTATTGCTAAATAAAATGCACTTTCAACCCTGTAAAAAGAAATACTTGAACTTTTTTAATACTGACACTGTGCTTCATAGAATTCAGAATGGGCAGGGTGGCGGTGGTGGGGGATGTGGTGGTGGGGGATGTGGTACACACAAACTCTATGGGATTTGTATTTTTAGTGCGTAATCTGCTTCTGTAAAGGCTGTAAATTGGATTTGGACTCTATTTAGCATCTAAAAGACTCATGGCCTTACAGCTAAACAATTCTACTAATTGTTTTTAATCATTTATGATTGGTTTAGTCTAGAAAATACAAACTTTTCCATACAAAACTACCCGTTGTCATATTAAACACTGTAGTAAGTAATGCTGATGTCTTCAAAATCTAAAAGTTACTGTAAAATTTTAATTACTTATCCTATCATAGTCAAAGTATAGATTTTCTGAAGGGAAATTTGACGGGGAATCTAAATATGGACATATTTTTTCTGTTTGGGTTGGGGAAAATGTTTAGGTTCAAAATATGTTGAATTGTAAAAAAATCTAACATACTTTGGGACACCCTATATTTCGAGATTACCAAACAGCTGTGATTTTGGTTTCTTCCAAAGTCAGTTGGCTCTCCATATCCTCTAACCAAATGAATGTTGTTTACTTCCAGTTTATTACTGTAAGTTGGTAATAAGCAATGCATTGAGCGACCCATTTTTTTATAAAAATCTTTTTATTCCACCCTGTATAACTTGCAGGTCACCCTGTATAATGAGTTGAAATGTATATATTTTAATTGCTTATGCCTTCAGCTTTCCAAAAATGTATACTTTTGCTAATTTAGGGTTGATGATTGTCGAGATAATCTAATTAGAAACCCGGTTGGTGTAAAAATTCATAATATTTGTCATGTAACGCTAAGGGTGGCGAGTTCAGGACACACGGCCATATCAAATAATTTTGATTTTTTGAAATTCGCAATTTAATACACATTTTATGGCAAATCATTAAAATTGATATTTTTGATATTTAACAGTACTGAAGTAAACTTTATAAATCTGATGATTTATACTTAAAGTGTATGTAGGTGGGATGAAAAGCCGACGATCAATTGAAAATTTTGACCTTTCAGATTGAATATATTGATTTTTTCCAAAAACACACACACAAAATTAGGTCTTTTTGGGAAAAAAATCCATATCTTCAATATGAAAAGTCAAAATTTTCAATTGACCGTCGGCTTTTGCTCCCAGCTACATACACTTTAAAAATATATCATTAGATTTATATAATTTACTTCGAGGACTGTTATATATCAAAAATTTGAAAAATACCAAATTTTTATAATTTGTCATAAAATTTGTATTATATTGTGATTTTCAAAAAATGAAAATTATTTGATATCAGAAAGACATGCTTCGTATTCAGAATGCAATTCGATAGGTCTGAGGTGCTCTCATATCCCACAAAAAATACTGTCGAAACGCAATAAACGCTCATTCTAGATCCCTTAACTTATGAATTGCAATACACATTTTATCTCAAGTTATTTTTGGTCATATTAAGGGGTGGGGTATGAACATTTGGACAGTATTTATTGTGGGACATTAGAGCACATCAGACATATCGAAATTACATTCTGAACATGAAGAATGGCCTTTCTGATATCAAATAATTTTCATTTTTTGAAATTCACGATATAATACAAATTTTATGGCAAATGATTAAAATTTGATATTTTTTACATTTTTGATATTTAACAGTACTCGAAGTAAACTTTATCAATCTGATGATTTATATTTAACGTGTATGTAGGTGGGATGAAAAGCCGACAATCAATTGAAAATTTTGACCTTTCGTATTGAAGATATGGATTTTTTTCCAAAAAAACCCAAAAAAAAATTAGGTCTTTTTGGGGAAAAAATCCATATCTTCAATATGAAAGGTCAAAATTTTCAATTGATCATCGGCTTTGCCTCCCAGCTACATACACTTTAAGAATATATCATTAGATTTATAAAATGTACTTCAAGAACTGTTATATATCAAAAATGTAAAAAATATCAAATTTTAATAATTTGTCATAAAATGTGAATTATATCGTGAATTTCAAAAAATGAAAATTATTTGATATCAGAAATACATTCTTCGTATTCAGAATGCAATTCGATATGTCTGATGTGCTCTCATGTCCCACAAAAAATACTGTCGAAACGCTCATTCCAGATCCCTTAAGAGACTTCAGTGTTTCTATGAAGAAATTTGCATTCCCTTTTCCAATATTTTCTTGCTTTTTGCTTTTCTTATTTTTTGACACAAACCATTAATTGCCTGTACTGTTTTACATTTTGCGCTATAATGACAACCCTCAAATCCTGAAAATTGATGTTTGGCCTGCATAAAGATGGCTTCCAATAATTCCGTATCCAGCTTTTCAATCGCAACATGTTTCAGTTCCGCATCACGTGTCATCCCAAAGACATTCTTGGTCACCAAGTCTTCTTCACTGAATTCTTCTCTTACTAAAGTCAAACACAACTGTCTGCCATTGCTATCATCATCCAGTTTGCGACACCTCTCAAGAATAGCCTTGTAACTTTTGATGGTTCTCTTGAACTTTTCGTTTCCTCCAAGTAGATACATTCCAGGTTGTGGGATGCTGACGACTCGTGGCATCAATGGTCCTGAAGTTAGGCCGGATGATTCTCCCTTTAAAAGTTAAAAATATACAAGTTTTTTGAGTCATGACAAACAATCACATCAACTCATTCACAGTCATTTCTATTCTAGCATTATGATCACGAGTAGCTTGTTAAATACAAGTCTTTGCCAACTACTTGCAATGGGGGGATGAATGATGAAGCCACAAGTTGCGGAACAGAGCAGTGGAGCTGCAACATTGGGCTGCTTTAGTAGCAAGTACTAACCAATTTGGTTTCTGCGAGTTTTGTGGTACCCAATAGTTTCTCTCCCATGGATAATATAGGTAGGTGTATGCATCACATACATGGACAGGCGAGGGCAATGTCTGGATAAAGGATTTTGTTTGGAGCCCGCATGGTCCCATTAGGACCAAATAAGCGTGTCTCAGCATGGAGTGACCACTTTTTTTACAATATTTTGGACTTCTCATATAGGCATTCTATGTGGGCACTGGCCATGATTGTGGGGCACCGGTCCTGAATGGGGGGAGGCACAAGCCATTTATCAGCAATTTTTCTATGGGATTTCACATAGGTTTTCCTGTGGGGTTCACTCGCAGTTTTATGCCACACTTGTCCTGATTATGACCCACTTTTAACGTTAAAATTGTAAATTTCTGCATGCTTTGCATGCATTTGTCCCAGTGAAGTAATTTTAGTTGCGGGTCAGCAGCACAATTTGGAAATTTTGCCCCCCTCAATAAGATACAATAGTTAATGTAAAAATGATACAATACATGATTATTCAGTTTACTTATCCTTGTTTTATTACAAACTTTAAAAAAAAATTACATACAATATATATCATGATATTATTCCCTGAAAATGACAACAACAAAAGCTATATATACACAAAATCAAATAGGTACAATATTTTACAAATTTTTACTGATGGTTTATGCCACATGGTAATGTATATACACCAGGCACAAAAAGAAACTCGTCAGTTATATTCATCCTTGCTGTTCAATAACTTGAAAATTTTGGATTATTCTGAAATATACATTTTGTTAATTGGACTTTTCTTTCTCATTCGACACCCTGTTTGTGAACATTGAGCAAAAATTGACCAAGATATGCGCCTCCAAACTCTCAAACCCCAAAATGAAAAGTTGCAATTTTAACGATTCAATTGTGCCTGTTACACTGTGTGCTTTATTGATTGGCCTGTGGTGCTTGTGTGCAATACAACGATGCGTTCCCATTGAAAATTGTTGCAAATGCAACTTTTGATTTTGGGGTTTGAGGCTTTGGAGGCGCATATCTTGGTCAATTCTTGTTCGTTTTTCACGAACAGGGTGTCAAATGTGAAAGAAAAGTCCAATTAACAAAATGTATATTTCAGAATAATCCAAAATTATCAAGTTATTGAACAGCAAGGATGAATAGAACTGACGAGTTTCTTTTTGTGCCTGGTGTATATATTCATCACAAGTACTATATAGTAGGTTTCAATTAAAGGTGAAAAAACTGTTTGCCCTAACCCGACTGACCCAAATGTTGCAAAATTGTTACTGTACAAATTAATACCGACACCATTCCCCCCCTTTCTATGGCTGTTTTTTAATGTGTTATTTATCAATAGAATGCCTCAAATTCCACACTATGGAGTAGTTCCATTGTGTAGGCAAGAAGAGATCAATTATCAATAATACTTAAATGTTAATACAATTTCCCAATTTCGACCCGATCCAATGATCTTTAACCTTTTCCGAAACCTCCAAGATTGTTTGACATCCATGAGGCCTATGTGACCATATTTTGTTCTGTGATGAATAGTACATTTACATAATCTTAAGTATTGAAATAATAATTTACATAATTATACAAGACATGAAAACATGCTAGTAGGCAGTATAAAAAACTTTTTTTTGGTTCTCGACCCCACCCATATAGTTTTATGGAGAACAAACAGCCTTCATGAACACTTAAGAATTCACAGTATACAAAGCATGGAGACTTTGGCTGATGGTGAAAATAGTGGTATTTTATAGTCTGTAACATTATGTCTTAAATTACAGACATGTCTCAAATGTACCTATAAATGTCACAAGTTTGAAAGCTTTCAGTTGTGAGCTACACAGGTGTGAGCAGTTCAAGATTATTTTGAAAACAAGCAAACAAGACAAATACACATAAACACATAATTTGGGAAATCCAGCACTTCTGGTACAAACATCCTGGCTGTTAGAAGCTTCTTACATTAACCATGCAGCTTGCCAACTGCATGCCACAAATGTCCAAAAAGAACAGGTCCAATTCAAATAAAAGTGACACAAGTATGTGACACAGTCATAACTTAATTCATCAAGTATAAAATATTCTTGCCACTCGCTTATTGATCAACTAGCATGATTATTATATCAAATGAAATAACAAATTTCACAAAATTATTAAAATACTTTTTTTTTGTAAAGGAACATTGTACCATCAGACTGAACCATTATGACGGCACAATGTGATCCTACAAATTTTTGCACTAACTGCAAAAACCAGCTAGCATATACAATATTTTGTTTTACAATGTTAGTAGGATTGGAATTTCAAATCATTGCTCAAAATATTTACATTAGAGCCTATTTGATAGCACAAATATTTGAACTCACCCCGTTCCACCAACCTCTGATGGAATTTGGCCAGTGTGGCATCACAAGGTGTCACCATAGCTTAAACATATTATAAAACTGGTTGTATGTTGGTAAAAATTGTGTTCATAGCGGCAAGTTTGCATAAAAGTTGGCAATGGCAACCAGCTTATTTTTGTTAATTTGGGTATGCTAAACTCAAATCTGTTGTCTGCCAAGCAATATTTTGAGACCCACGAAAGACCCCATAGGATCCTAAAGGGGCAAAAATTAATTTTATTCCAATAACACTTTCACACATGCCAAATTATGTGTCTGTGCCCACGGATCCCACAAATATAATGTTTGTGCATATACGACCTATCGTTAAGAAGTTATGGGGCACAAAAGGTCACAAGTTAATTTGCTTGTTGTGTATGGGTCAAATGTCAAAGTTGCTCCAATTTTCGTAAAAGTTGAACCAAATTGTTCGCGAAGGTTTCAGAAAAAGAAGTTTGCATTATCTGCGATGTCTATTAGCATGTTGTAAACACAGTAAAGAGTCAAAAAATATCTAGGATTTTATAGGATTCAATGGAATTTGTATTTATTTATCATCTATCTTCTGAATTTGACATCGCATATAGTAAAAACTATTCTTTTCCTGAAGCAATTGAACTTGAGGAACAGTTTGCATCCATTTTTATGAAAATCAGAGCAACTTTAATTTTTCACCCCTGTATAGCATGCAAATTGACCTTGGACCTATCAAGCCCCATAACTTGGTAACTAGTCCTATGTGCACATATGTTACATTTTTGTCTTAATTTTTTTTACTTAGACCCAGACAAATAATTTGACGTTTTAGTGAATTTGGAGCATGTTTAATTTTTGCCCCTATATGAGTTTGTAGGGGGTTGGGGGTAGTTTTTGAGGGTCACATGGTTCCAATATAGCTTGGCAGACAAAATGTTTGAATTCAGCATAATCGAATTATTAAACCAAAATAATTTGGTTGCCAGCTTTTACATGAACTTGCTGCTAGATGCTTAAATAAACACTTATTTCCAAAATAGAATACAGCTTACATTTACCAAGGATTGAACACTGAACAGGGCCCTTGTCTCATCACATCTCTTCTCTTCTCAAGGACTTCACATAGCAGCCGTAGCCCCATTATGTTATCTTATGTTATGTTACAGAAATATCCACCATTGTTAGTTTACTAAATCCATTCCATATTTTTTGTTCTCTCATTGATTATTTATTT
Organism: Amphiura filiformis; assembly: GCF_039555335.1. Taxonomy (NCBI): domain Eukaryota; kingdom Metazoa; phylum Echinodermata; class Ophiuroidea; order Amphilepidida; family Amphiuridae; genus Amphiura; species Amphiura filiformis. The sequence continues at coordinate 52,371,722 of NC_092644.1, read as the reverse complement.
GTCAGTCTAACCAAGCTTTATGAATCATAATTAAAAATAACATGTTAAAGGTGTTTTTTTTCCTGTTTAAGTTAAATAATACACAGAGCTGCTCTAATTTTATACAGACGCTAACAAAACATCAAAAACAAACATCAAATTTTAATGCCAAAACAAGCTTAATTTAGGCATGAAGCAGGCCAAAAGGAATATGCACATTGCAAATTTGGATCAATTTTATCCCGGTATTTCGAGCCTCTTTCTCCGAATCGTTAGGGCCTAAACTAATTTGTGCAATTCCATCTGTCCCATAATTTAAAATTCCAAGATATGTCCTAGTACAGCTTCAATGCTCCCAAACAGCTAATTTCTAAGCACCTGCATCTCTCAAATTTAAAATTCAAAATTGGGCAGATGCTGCAATTATTATCAAGTCAAAGTCTGCAACCCGAGCAACCCCCTCTGGCACGCACACGATAACCCTAATACTAAACATTACCCTATAATCCCTAAACTCCAATAACCCTAACACCAACCTACAAGTTTATGGTAAGTGCTTACATGGAAGTAGCCTTCTTGCACTTCAGTATCTGGGAAAGCCAAATACCACACAAGCAATTAAGAACCAAGAAATACATTAGTTTAGGTTCAAACTCTGATAGCCCAGCATTTTCAATGATAACCCTTCCTTGCACCAAAGAGGTTCTGTTTAAATTCTGTTTGGTCAATCCACATGATTCATGATTATTTTCAGATTTACCTTTTTCGGTAAATCCCATAAGCCTTTGCGAGTACACCTGAGATGTCGTAGTATGACGTCACGCCGATCTGCGCCAATGCGCACATCATTTAGCGAACATCGTTACTGCGCATTGCAAATTATCGTGATGTCAAATGATGACATTTCAGGTGTACTCGCAAAGGCTTATGGGATTTACTGAAAAGGTCAATTGTTTGCTCTCCATTGCATCCATTTTAATTTATTTCCAATTACAATCCACTTTCCACCATCAATTTAGAAAATGTTTTTTGAAAATCTTGCCTTGCTTTTTTACATATACCATTCAAGTGGTGTATTGTTTTGTTGGGGCCGTCCAATACATACTTATCTGTGAACCCTGGAAACTGATGATGTGCTTGATCAAATATGGCGGCTACCACTACTGGATCCAATTTGGCTATTTTTATGTGTCTACCTGTAGAATCTCGAGATAATCCTCGAACATTTTGTGTAGCAAGCTCATCCTTACTAAACTCCTGTCTGAGCAATACTCCACAGAGCATCCTTCCGCATTCAGGATCGTCATAACGATTATATGCGGCAACTTTCTGTAGCACAGTTATGTAATCCTTCATATTTCTCACTAAGGAAATATTTCCACCAAGATTATACTTCCCTGCTTCTGGCATGCTTATGATGCGTGGTATGAAGGCATCGGGTCGTGAAGGCTTGGTGAATTGGTTCCCTGATTGGTAAATGCTGGTGATCTGCCCCATGCAAAAATTAAGACATAACAGTATTCATATCAATCTCATGTATCTTTTTTCATGTACCATATGCAGCTGCACATCTAGAAATGTTTGAAAGAGGCAGCCCACAGACAGGCGTAGAAAGTGGGTGGACAAGGTGGATGAAGTCCAGGGGCCCCAAGCAAAAGTGAAAATAAAATATGTAATAAGCAGCCCTGCACTGCTCCTTGTCCATGGCCCCAATGCTCTTGCTACACCTCTGGGTACAGATAAAGACAATAATAGTTGCATTGCTACATGGGACCACTGTAATGGCATGGGGTGGGAGAAGAAGAAGGTGTTCCCTGTGTTATTGACTCAAAATTTTTATTTTTATATTAACTGAATAAAGAATATTTTTTCCTTTTTAGGACTCTCAAAAAATGGGGACAAGCTCAATGTTATGCCCATGCCTGTCATATGAACAGCTAACATCAACAGCACTTGGTGCAAAAATAGTCTTAAAGAAAGTAACAACAAATTGGAAAGATTGATCCTCTTACAGCCCAGAGAAGATTTATAAGTAGTACCATGATACAACTGAAACATCCGGGTTGTACTTGAGAACCAGTCTAGTAATCACAGAGTTTCACACAATTGCCTATACTGTTGATTCTCGTTCCAAAGACTCTATTTTCAAACACTCAAAATATGTCAAAAACTTGGGTCGATAAGCGTTTTGAGATGATCCCTGAGAAGAACATCGGTACCCTGTTCAAATGAGCTCTTTTTTGTTACTATCGACCCACGTATGAATGAGCAATAAAAGTCTGAAAGTACAAGAAATCGGTATACTAAAATAAAGTTGGCAAGGTTGGATTCACTTCCGTGTTACGCACATACGGGCGTTCATCACACAGTGTACGCAGAGAATCCTCAAGCTGTTGACGGCTGTATTCATTCAATTGAAATTTCTAGTAGACTGGTTCTCAAGTACCCGGATGTTTCAGTTGTATCATGGGACTGCTTAAAAATCTTCTCTGCTTACAGCCCTTAGTGTGTAACACTCCATTTACATTTTGCTATATTTGAATATCACCAAAAAGAGAGCAATATAATACATAGATTACTTTCTTGCCAAGGTCAATATCATTCTGTATAACTGTTAGAAAACATACCAGTTATGATATGGTTTGAATGAATGCATGACACCTGAAATGTCAAAATATTCCCTGATATAGTGCATGTTAGTATCTATTGGTTGTTCAAGCCTAGGCTTATAAACTTATTCCAAATTAATATGATATGCCATATAGGCTTAGTGTTGTGATCATTTCAATCAGTTGTTCATAACAAAGAAAGCGTCCACTCCCGGGGAAAGTGTGAGCGAATTGATCTAGCAACGGTCATAATTATTCTAATGTGCACTTTGCCAGCGAATGCTGCTGTATGATAACAGCACATTTTACAGGCAATTGCGAATTTAAACCCCCTACAAAATATTTTTAATACATTTAGGCTTCAAAATGTGGCTGTTTCAAACTGTGACACATGACTGTTCAAAACAATTAAAAAAATTAACCCAGTGAAATAGTATCTTCTCTCAAAGCAGCTGCATGGACTATCCCATCATGCATTGCATTGTATCTGCTTGCTCCATAGCAATGTATACAAGATATATGTAAGAGCTGCTTATATTGAGAACCCATTACAATGGGGGGGTCTAAGGATGCCTGCCTATAGCTGATTTAAAAAGTTGAAGTGAGAGATTTTGTGCACATTGTCTACGGCACGTGCAGTTCTCCCGCAGTTCTATTATGGTACTGCATAGACAAATGGGATAGTTCAAGCTCAGCTGTCAGCAATAATATTGCAAACCCTATCCTTTAACATTTGCTCCACACATGGTTTTTTTAACTTGACATTCTATGCATTTATTTCTATAAGTAAAAAACTAGAATTACACAAGCAAAGAGATTCATTTGGTAGGATTGTACATATCATAAACTGGTTAGTTTTGTTAGCCCAATCCAATAAATATTACTCACGGAACTGAGCTTTCACCATCTTGGCTGATGGCTTGATCACTTGGCTGTCCGGAAGAGTTGTTGATTTATTAAGCAGTGGGTCATATACATGATAGTATGCACCCTAGTCGCGGTTGAGTGAGTTCTTGCCCTTTTTTCTGATTTCAAGATTCGAAGGAAAAGCAGTGGACAAGTTCATCTGTGATCAAGCCATCAGCCAAAAAGATGGCGAAAGCTCAGTTCCGTGAGTAATATTTATTGGATTCAGCTAACTAAACTAACCAGTTTAGAATTACACAATTTTTTAACTTTTGATGAGTGACATTCTAATGCATTAGTTCTATTACCCCGCTACAACTAGAATTATCTGATTCATAATTAAAGTGGCCCCCACACCAAAGGTTATAATTTAAAAATTATACAAAGAATATACATTGTACAATTGCAAAATGTGTAAATAAGCTCAATAATATTCATAAATATGCAAATAACATGACACAAAACTATACAGCACATCAGACCATCATATACTATCACCATGCCAAGTTTGAAGTTGATGAATGATCAGTTATTGCATTTTAAACTATACACAGTAAATAAATGGTTTTGCTTTTGCCCAGACGGACAGCTAAACAGCCAGGCAGCCAACCATCTGGGTGATAACATATAGGCCTACATGCAGGTAGAACCTTGTTTTGGCAACACATGTCACACTTCTTCAGCAGCAATTTGACAAAAATGGGCTAAAAAGAACAAAGGCCTAAAGATCGTAAAAGGCGGCTAGCAACACAGAGAGGAGGGAGACTTTGGTAGATAGAGGTGGAGCTGCACCCCCTTGTCCCTAGCTATATGCCACTGTTCTTTAGTATCTGTCAAGCAAAACCAAAATACTCCACCAGCAATTACGATATGTCCCAACTCCCAAGCTGGTACTAGTTCAAACCTTGATAGCCCAGCATTTTCAATGATGACAGTGCCCTGCACCTATCAAGCCATACAACAAGGTCCTGTTGAAATTCTGAATCCATCCACATGATTATTTCAGATTGTTTGCTCCCCATTGCAACTGTTAAATTTATTTCCAATTATAATCCACTTTCCATCAACAATTTGGAAACTGTTCTTGCAATCTCCTGTCTTGTTCTCTTACATATATCATTCAAGTGGTCTATTGTTTTATTACTTTGGCGGCTGTCCAACACATACTTATCTGTGAACCCTGGAAACTGATGATGTGCTTGATTAAATATGGCGGCTACTACTACTGGATCCAATCGAGGTATTTTGACTTGTTTATGTGCAGAATCTCGAGATAATCCTCTAACATTTTGTGTAGCAAGCTCATTTTTACTGAACTCCTGTCTGAGCAATACTCCACACAGCATCCTTCCGCATTCAGGATCGTCGTCACGGTTAAATGTAGCAACTTTCTGTAGCACAGTTATGTAATCCTTCATATTTCTCACAAAGGATATATTTCCACCAAGATGATATTTCCCTGCTTCTGGCATGCTTATGATGCGTGGTATGAAGGCATCGGGTCGTGAAAGCTTGGTTAATTGGTTCCCTGATTGGTACTTCCTGGTGATCTGCCCCATGCAAAGACATAATAGTAATCATATCAGTCTATGTTTTGTGTTTTCATGTACCAAACATGCATACATTATTGTATTCACCCTAATTAGCATCACTCCCCTAACAAGTGCCCCCCCTACAGAATTGTTTTGAATGACAACTGTGTAAGTGTCTCCCTTTTCAATGCACCTGCTACCTGTACAACTCAAGTCTATTAAATGTCAGTATCTTCTAACCCTTCCAGTTTAGCATTGATGACTATATTTTGAATATTTATGCTTGTAATTTGGAGCTTTTTTTAGTAAGTAACTAAGTAATTTTAGTAAGTGGCACCTGAAAATGACTGACTTAAGCACCCATGGTGCTTATTAGTCTATTATGGTAGTTGGTAACTTATTTCTTAACAGGCATGTCTAAATTGTTATTGGTTTCACAGTTTATTGTTTATAAAAATTTACTGATTACTTCGTCAGTGCATTACATATTGACAGATCTGCATTTTACGGTAAAATACATAGTAACAGATGTTGAGTTCTCAAAAAAATGCGCAAGACATAGTGAGGAATAACTTTGACAATCTATTATAAATATGAGATGTACAATTTTACTACATTTTAAAGTTTTGAAAATGTCTTTCAAAGGTCTCTTTTTAATAGACACATGAATTGCTGAACATTAATGGCAAGTTTATAATCTATGCCCAATACAATTTACCTACACTGTACATGTACTCAATGTTTTCCCGATGTTCATTTTTTGATAAATTTGCGATCAACATCTGTCACTATGTAATACACCTTGGGTTTAACATCCGTCAGTATGTAATGCACCCGACAACTTGTCTTCATCAAATTGATTATCATTTCTTCACTTGAACACACTACTAGTACTGGTAGGCAACACTCAGAGAACATATAGTCAGACCAACTCTGATTTTTCAGTTGACTACCAAGACAACCCCAAAGCCAGTCAAATTTGCCGTCGTAGTGTGACATCAAAATTGATCCTTGCAGGTCAACTGGTTCATGCAATGTGTTCTGAACCACTATCAAAATAATCACAACACAACAAATGTATCCCTATATATAGTCCACATCCTGGTTGGATGATATTTGTCATGCTGCACTAAGATTCAGCAATATTTATCACAGAAATTCTGCAGCAGTGTCATTGCAAATATGGAGTCATAATGTGTATCTGTACCATGAATAGCCGATCTATCAAATAATGAAACCAGAGATGGGAGAGACAGTTTCACTCCATGAGCCCAGGGGGTTAAAACTTTGGGTTTGGGTGGGAATGTGCAGAAGCATGATTTTAAACTGAATTTTTCTTTTAGCATCATCAGCCCCCCCCCCTCGTTACAGGTTTGTGAACGGTCCCTAATGTCAAAGACGTACTACGTTTGTGGTATTAAACTATTTGAAAATAGCACACATATTTTCTATGTCAATATGCTACAACTATATACATGTATACTCATTGGGCAAGTGTCAATGTTCATCTGTTACATTTCTCATACGACCTGTAGAATATTTTCTTCATAATCAAGGTTGAATGTTTAAACTTTTCAGACCCTCTCTCTACTTCTAATGATAGTACCTACTACTGAACATAATAAAACTATGAAAATAACACAGTGTAATACATTTAATGTCCACATTCTGCTTGGACAACGTTTTTATGCTGCATCAAAACCCAGCAAAATACTTTATCACAAAAGCTCTGCAGCATTGTCATTGCAAATATTGTTCAAATCCTGATATCTATTCTCAGTTTCTTTGCAAACTACAACATAATTGTGTTACCAAGTTACTTCATTTTTGATGAATTGGTTTGCGAATATCTTGTTTTGCTTTTTTACATATTTCATTCAAAAAATCAATTGTTTTGTTGCGGCCTTTCCCAGGATATTTGTCCTTGAAACCTGGAAACTGATGCTGAGCTTGACTAAATATGGCTGTAACTACTACTGGATCCAATTTGGATTTTGTAACGATACGTCTACTGGTAGGATCTCGAGTGTTGCCAGTGATATTAGTTGTAGCAATCTCTTCCTTGCTGAACTCTTGTCTCATTAGCAGCCCACAGAGTTTCTTGCCACGTTCTCCATCATGACCAGATGATCTATACACTGCAACTCTCTTTAAGAGCATTTGGTAATCCTTGATATTTCTGATGAAAGATTCGTTTCCACCTAGGAAATATTTCCCTGGTTCTGGCATGCTTATGATACGTGGCGTGTAAGGATCTGCTGTGGATGGTGGGGTACTTGATTGGTTCCCAGTGTTGTTTTTGCTGGTGTTCTGCTCCAAGTAAAGACACAAGATTTACAAGAAATAATATATTATCATTCTCATGTAGATGTGATTACACGATGTATAAACACATTTTTTTGGTTTGTACTTGAATAGCAAACATCAAGAACAACTAATACAAACAATGAGACCAGAAGCAGTTTTGTGTAATAAGAGCCCATACCAAATCTTTCAAAAATTGATATCTACATTAGCTTGTTTGTTTGTTATTCTTTGGTATTAGCAGATACAAAAGATAAATATTTACATGTGAAATAGAAAAGAAATATACAAAACTATGCCACACAACACAAAAACACTATATCACACATCAAACTAGTTGTGATGCAAGGAAGACCCATAACATAAAGCCTGGCTCCCGGGGCCTGGCTACATGTGTAAGCTTATTTCCAATGGGATCTCATACAATGGAGGCCTTGGACAAAGAAAAAAAAACAGAAAAAAATTGGAAATAAACTTAGACAAAATCTTGCCTCAATGATGTATCATGGAGGTGCCTTTTGACTTAAGTTTTAAAGGTAACTATACTTGAACAGCATCTGATGTGTACATGACTGTTTATTTATGTTGTTATGTGATCTAATATTAATGATTAGTACTGTCCTGATATCAGTAACAGCAATTACAAAGATTACTACAAAATTATACATAGGAAATACGATGTCACAAATTAAAGTGCATTAAAAGAAATGTCAACTGGGCTCGAATGTCACAATGTTTTGTCTGATATGTCCAGTGACTTAAAAGTGAGTTGCACAATGCTTCTCTTGTTAGTTTCAATTGACATGACTAGTCTTATTTGCAAAGTCCATACCGATAATGCACATGATAAAGATTACACTTGTATCAAAATTTAAAATTGTCACATCCTTCATTTGTGGTGTTTTGAAACCAGCTAAATTGACTTGTGTTCACAAATAATTTAAATCATCCAGCAAACGCAATGACAACACAGAACCAATATGGACTCAAGAGTACACACACCCTAAATTGTTAACAACATATTCAAATGTGTCCATTTCCAACTTACTATGTCCTACTTAATCCCACATGCCTCTCAACTCATTTAAAGGGATGAATAAGCAAATGTCAATGTGTCAAATAACTTTCGCATCCAGTGACTGCCCCTTTTGGAATTCCCCAAGGCTACATAGTTGGACCACTTAAGTTTCCTTACTGCATAGCAGTGATAGCACCACTGTTTGATAGTAAAGAAGGAATATGAGATACTGTTTGATAAAAGAGCATTAAGGTAGTTTTGTACAACAAATGGTCAAGTTCTGCTGAATAAGTTTTAATACACATCCATGGCAACTCTGCAAGCAGCATTAGTTGTAACACAACAGTTTTTTTCTGCATGGAGTAAGATAGATTTGGCATTATTGTTTGATTGATCAATATTAAAGATGAGAACACTTCAGGATATTACAGCACTAGCCACATGTGACGAGTAAGGTCGAGTGAAATCAACATGATACTTTGCTAATGTAGACATACACAGTAGAATGCAGGGCTGTCAACTCTCACGCATTGGGTCATTTTCTCACAGTCTCACGCCAAGGTAGTATAATCTCACGCCTGGGTAGTAAATGTCACGAATTTGTTGTTCCTACCACCCCCCCCCCCCACCCCCCGCTTTTAACAAATCTCGAGCGCTGTGGCTCAAATAATCATATTGCAAAATGAACATTTGAGTCGGCAAATCCCGGTATGCCTCTGTCTCACGCCAAGCAATTCCAAAAAGTTGACAGCCCTGCGAAATGTGAAATGATGTTCCAGTATTCATAGAAATTATCATTTTAAGATCAAATACAGCTTGATTGCATCAAAAAATCAGTCCTCTGAGTCTATGAACGGTCAATTTTCAGATGATATAAAGTTCCAGACAGGAAAAGATTTATGGACCAGAAAGATTGGCCAATTAACCAGAGCTCCAAATGTGTGTAACCTATGTGTAAGCGCAACTACACCAGGCACAAAAAGAAACTTGTCAGTTATATTCATCCTTGCTGTTCAATAACTTGATAATTTTGGATTATTCTGAAATATACATTTTGTTAATTGGACTTTGCTTTCTCATTTGACACCCTGTTCGTGAAAAAGCGAACAAGAATTGACCAAGATATGCGCCTCAAAAGCCTCAAACCCCAAAATCAAAAGTTGCATTTTCAACGATTTTCAATGGGAACGCATCGTTGTATTGCACACAAGCACCACGGGCCAATCAATAAAGCACACAGTGTAACAGGCACAATTGAATCGTTAAAATTGCAACTTTTCATTTTAGGGTTTGAGAGTTTGGAGGCGCATATCTTGGTCAATTCTTGCTCAATGTTCACGAACAGGGTGTCAAATGAGAAAGAAAAGTCCAATTAACAAAATGTATATTTCAGAATAATCCAAAATTATAATCAAGTCATTGAACAGCAAGGATGAATATAACTGACGAGTTTCTTTTTGTGCCTGGTGTATTACAAGACAACCCATTCAGGGACACAGTAAGGTCAGAAGCCTACATTGCCAAGCTACTCTGCTTTGAAGTTTGTTTAAAAAGTTAGCTTTTTCAGAATCTTGGTTAGCAGCGATGTAGCTTACGACACCATCTTCTTTCAGCGTAGTGTTTACGTAAACACTATGCTGAATGAAGACGCCATGATGATGTCGCAAGCTATGTCGCTGCTAACCAAGAAAAAAGGTAATTTTTTAAGCAAATGTCAAGAATGACAGAGTCCAATATCAGTATCCATGATGCTGCTTTGTAGTTGTTTGCTCCTAACTAATTTTTCTAAGTTACTTCATTCTCAACGAATCTACTAATTTCATACCTTTTCTTTTTACATTCAAATATTTGATTGTGTTGTTCAACTTCCTGCCTTTCACAGGATAACTGTTCTGGCAACCCAGAAACTGATGTGCTTGACCAAATATGGCTGTTACTACTATAAGTACTATATTGGATCTAATTCACTGGATATTTCAAGTTACTTCATTTTCAATGAATTAGAAGATGGTCTACCAATTTCGTACCTTACTTTTTTACATAAATCATTCAAATATACAATTGTTTTGTTCGACTTGCTGCCTTTCACAGGATATATGTCTTTGAAACCTGGAAACTGGTGCTGGGCTTGACTAAATATAGCTGCAACTACTACTGGATCCAATTTAGATTTTGTTATGATACATTTACTTGTAGGATCTCTAGAGAACCCAGTGATGTAATTTGCAGCAAGCTCTTCCTTGTTGAACTCCTCTCTCAGAAGATGTCCACAGAGTCTCCTGCCACGTTCTGCATCATCAACACATGATCTGTGCACTGCAGCCCAGGACACTGCAACTTTGTTTAAGACCATTTGGTAATCCTTGATATTTCTGATGAGAGACTCGTTTCCACCCAGGAAATATTTCCCTGGTTCTGGTATGCTTATGATACGTGGCGCGTAGGGATCTGCTGCGGATGGCGGAGTACTTGATTGGTTCCCACTGTTGCATTTGCTTGTTATCTGCTCCAAGTAAAGACACAATATTTACAAGAAATAATATCAGTCTTGTGTATTGTAGACCTGATTACAAACACATTTAATTTTTGTATCTACCGTGAATAGCTGACATCATGAACAACTAATACAAGATAGTTTTGTTTATCTAACAAACAATGACACCAGAGATGAAGAAGTTTTCGTAGAAAGAGCCCAAATCTTTCAAAAATTTATATCTACATTTTTTTGTTTTATTCTTTTCCATTACCAGATATAAAAGATAAATATTTACATGTAAAATAGAAAAGAAAAACCAAAACAAAACAACGATGGTAGTGTTTATTACCTATCTAAATGTCACACAATTAACACATAAAAATATACCACCATGAAAGACTAGTACATGTGATGCCTTAAAGCCTGGCTACATGTGTAAGGTGTAAGCCTATTTCCAATGGAGTCACATACAATAGGGGTCTTGGGCAAATAATAAAAAACAGGGACAAATTGGAATAAACTTATTCACAGAATCTTGCCTCGAAGATGTATCAGTGAGGTGCCTTTGAAATCTTGAAGTTAACATTTCTTGTACATTTCTGGTACAGCTTCTGACGTGTATATCATAAAACTGGTTATTCACATTGCTCTATGATCTAATGGTAATGATTAGTACTGTATTGTGTTGAATTAATATCAGTAACAAAAAGTACAAGGATTACTATAAAATTATACATATCAAATATGATGCCACAAATTTAAGTGCATAAAAAGAAATTAGTATATGTGCAAGTGTTGGGCTTGAATGCCACAAACACCCTATAAGGCATGTTTTGTCTGAAAAGTCCAGTGACATTAGTGAGATTTTGCTTCTCATTTGCTTATGACAGAACTAGTCTTTTGCAAAGTCTCATCAGTCCATGCTGATAATATTTTCAACCAACATAATTAATTAATTAATAATGATTACTAAATAAACTTGCTTTACTAAATTTTCCCATCATTTGATCATGACCAAAATGATTGGGGGACTGCTTTACTGGTGTTTTGCAACCAGCTAAATTGACTTGTGTTCAGAAATAATTTTGAGATATTCACAAAGAAAGTGTTCAAATCATTTTATCTTATATTTTCAGCGATTGATTAATTGACAAAACTTCACAAAGAAGTCAAATCAACATGGGATTTTCAGTTTCTTTAGAAACATAAAACCAAGTCGACATGTGACCCATTCTTCTTGATCATAGACACATTTAAGGATAATACAGCACTAGCAATGTGTGGTGAGTATAGTTCAATCCGGTTAGACAAGATCAATATGATACCCAGAATGGTGAGACAATGTTCCACAAAGTCACAGAATTTGTCATTTTCAGAGCAAATTTGCAACAGAAAATCAGCCCTGGAAGTTTTATGAACGATCAGAACTCCAAATGTGTGCAATATACATATAAGTGCAACTACAAGGTAACCCATTCAAGGAAGGACAGAGCTCTTTATACAGGTAGGTGCTAACCCTCTTGTGCCTAGCTAAGTTGTTTACTCAAAAAGTTCTTTCCCCCCAGGCTATTTCATTTTCAATGAACTTGAAGATAGTCTATCAATTTTGTACCTTTCTTTTCTACATATCAGTAAAGGCAATATAAAGGCAAATGAGTTTGATCTTTCCATCGACGCTTGATTGATTCTTATTATTGATAAAATCCAATTCATTTACTATTGCTAATTGTGATAACATATGAATCTTCTGCATGCATTGATATATTGACCAATATAAAGTTATCATTAATTCTCATTAATTAGTTGTTAGTTCAATAATAACAAGCATCGATGGTCGATCCTAAGATCAAACAAATTTGGTTCTGGTGCCGAAATATTTAATTGCTTTGTTCAACTTCCTGTCTTTCATAAGATATCTGTTCTTGAAACCAGCAACTGATGATGTGCCTCACTAAATATGGCTGCTACTACTATATTAGATCCAATTTGGATAATTCAAGTTACTTCATTTTCAATGAATTTGGAGATGGTCTACCAATTTTGTATTTATTTTTTACATATATCATTCAAGTATTCAATTGTTTTATTTGAATTTCTGCTTTCAGCATTCAGCAGAACATCTGTCCTTGAAACCTGCATACTGATGCTGGGCTTGAATGCTGCTACTACTATATTGGATCCAATTTGGATATTTACTTCATGAATTAGAAGATGGTCTTATTTCATACCTTACTTTTTTACATATATCATTCAAATATTCAATTGTTTTATTTGACTTTCTGCCTTCCATCGGATACCTGTCCTTGAAACCTGGAAACTGATGCTGTGCTTGAATAAATATGGCTGCAACTACAACTGGATCCAATTTAGTTCTTGTTATGTAACGTTTATTGGTATCTCGAGAGACTCCAGTGATATTGTTTACAGCAAGAACTTCCTTGTTGAACTCCTCTCTCAGAAGCATTCCACAGAGTTTCCTGCCACGTTCTGCATCAGTATCACATGATCTCAACACTGCAACTTTCTCTAAGAGCATTTGGTAATCCCTGATATTTCTGCTGAGAGACTCGTTTCCACCCAGGAAATATTTCCCTGTTTCTGGCATGCTTATGATACGTGGTATGAAGGCATCTGGAGTACTTGATTGGTTCCAGGTTTTGTAGTTGCTGATTATCTGCTCCATGCAAAGACACAATATTTACAAGAAATAATATATTATCATTCTGATTTATCTGATTACATACATACGTGTGCATGCATGTATGTACTATGAATGGCTAATAGCTGACATAAAGAACAACTCAAATTTAGTTTGTGTAATATTTATCTCAAATAATGAGACCAGAGAAAATCTTTGACACATTGATATCTAGATATATATTTTATTTTTCGGTATTAACTGATACAAAGATAAATGAGTATACATGTGAAATAGAAAAGAAAAAAAACCACAAAACACTAGAAAAGGCTTATAAATTTTCCTTAATGCCACACAACACAAAAAAATATTATAATAATTTTCCTCAATGCCACACAACATAAAAATATATCCCATTGTTACATACATCAAACTAACTGTGATGGCAAGATGACCCATAAAGCATGGCTACCTGTGTAAGCTTATTTCCAATAGGGTCCCATAAACGAAGGCCTTGAATAATGTGAGGGAATTGATCAAATCAGTTCGGGCACCCTACATGTAAATCAATCATGAGCCAACTTCCCTCGTTGCCCAAATTTGTCCCCATCTTCAATACAAGCACCACCCTAAATTTCCTCTGACCACAGAATCATTCCATACATTTAAGTATATGTATCATCAAAATTCATTTACTTCCGTCAACATTGATACACTTTGAAAATTGTGAATAATGACCCTTACATTTAAAATTCATACTCCCCCTGTGGAAGGTATTTCCCAAATCTTCCACAGGGGTAGTGTGTATTTTGAATAGAATCACTAATATGTTGAAAGTGTAGCACATTTCTATTTATGCTTAAAGCCATATTGTAATATTTCCATAAGGCATAGAATTGCATTTCTTTTCAACAAAATGTTAGTTTTCACTGTCAGATATGTCTCCTTTTAATTTTGATGTGAACAGTGAGACAAAACACAGAAAATCAGTATTTAATACAAGCGCATACACGAACATTTGTGTCGCAAATGCGTGTCACTATGTTCATCATAACTGAAATCGGCATCTTTTGTGTTATGACCTTCCAGCACACCATGTATGTAGTAGTGTACCCATTTGACTAATATTTCAGTTGTGGTAATTCAACAACATACACTGTTATTTTATTCAAAATCTCAGATTTTGTCACAACTATCAACACCTAAAGCCTTGATTTTGGTTGGGTATGTTAGTTTACAATCATGTTAAATCAGAATTTTGAAAAACGTTGAGGGTGTTATACTCAAATGTTACAATATGGCTTTAAAAAAGGTAATTTCAGCTTTTATCATCAGCAAAAATGAATTAAATAAGCTTGTACAATTTGCATTCAGCAGGGGCACTATATTTAACTCTCTCTGGACCACATGCACCCACAACTTGTATGTAATAATGTATCTGGGTTAGACAGTGTTTTTCATGCTGCATCAAAGACTAGCAAAATACTTGCACCATAAAAGCCCTACAGCATTATCACTCCAAATACGGGGCCATATTATATAATCTTGTTCAAATCCTGATAATCAACTTGTATGCACTTGATAAAAAAAGCAGTAATTAATAATGCGAAATGCATCCACAAGCCTCAGCACACTTAACTGTAATTATCTGATCACAGTAGACCAATACACACCATAAACCTTAATAGCATCAATGATGCATCATTCGTAGAAGTAAACCATAATCAGCCTTAGAGCTGTTTTCAGTTTGTGAGCTACAAACTAATTTTCAAGTGACTTCAATTTCAGTGAATTAGTATATGATCTCCCAATCTCTTGCCTTGTTTTTTTACATATATCATTCAAATATTTAAACGTTTTGTTAACTCCTTCCATCAGATATCTGTCTGTGAAACCTGGAAACTGGTGTTGGGCTTGACTAAATATAGCTGTTACAACTACTGGATCCAATTTAGCTATAGGTATGGTTCTCTTGTTTTGATCTCGAGAGAACCCAGTGACATTACTTGAAGCAAGCTCTTCTTTACTGAATTCTTGTCTCAAAAGAAGTCCACACAGTTTCCGGCCACGTTCTGCATTATCAGCATATGATCTTAACACTGCAACTTTCTTTAACAGCATTATATAATCCTTGATATTTCTGACAAAAGAATCGTTTCCACCCAGGAAATATTTCCTGGTTCTGGCATGCTTATGATACGTGGTGTGAAGACATCTGCTGTGGATGGAGTACCGGTACTTGATTGGTTCCCAGTGTTGTATTTGCTGGTTATCTGCTCCATGCAAAGACACAATATTTACAAGAAATAAAATCTGATCAGTCTGATGTATATAAGAACACATATCTAAGAAAATATAAAGAGGTGCCACAGTTTGCATATTCCCTTATAGTATTTGCAGCTTTCATCAACACAAATGTATATACAGTGGCAACCTGTTAACACGAACCCTCTTAACATGAAGTTCCTGATAACAAGAAGTATGTTTTATATTCCCAAGCATACATTTCACATGTTATTAGAACTGGATAACACGAACTCCTGATAACAAGAAGTAAAATTTGAATTCCGCACAACTTTGTGTTAATGAGTTTCCACTGTACTTCATGTACATCAGCAGAAGAAACACTACTTTACCCTAGAGCTCTTGAGGAACATGGACTCTTGCCTCAGTTTCTTGGTGGAGTATACATATAATTCTTCATCATGATTCTATTACTTTGGTTATAACAAAACATACTCATCCTGTAGATAAGTTTATTGTCAGCACAAATTATGAGCTTGAATTTGCACATGCACACACTACATCAAGAGGAACATAATTTTACCCACTCTGAACCATTGCAACCTTAGTGGAACATGTATTCTGCATTCTAATTCTTT
The DNA here is from genome assembly GCF_039555335.1 of Amphiura filiformis. Lineage (NCBI taxonomy): Eukaryota > Metazoa > Echinodermata > Ophiuroidea > Amphilepidida > Amphiuridae > Amphiura > Amphiura filiformis. The sequence continues at coordinate 52,355,378 of NC_092644.1, read as the reverse complement.
GGTTAACATAGCATCTGTAAATCCTATACAGGAGTTGGAAGTTAGAATATAGATATCTTCCAACCCAATGTCAAATTGTGTCACATGTCCCAATACAGATTATACTTTATTTTAAATTAAATTGCAGTCTTTGAACCCCTATATCATGTTTTATTATTTTGTAACTTTGTTCAGGGTTGTTTGTAACTTTGTTCAGGGTTGTGACAACATTTGGGGTGGCAACAGGCTAGAAACCTATGTTCTATATTTATGGAGAAGCAAAAACATTAAGCCATCAAGCAAAATGAATGATTTATTGAACAAATTTCTCTCAATCTAAACAATTTTGTTCAAGCAAAAATAGTTGGAAATTTTCATCAAAACTGAAGTGACATGCAGTAATTCCGAAAATAAGATAATTTCATAATTAAAAACTAATCAAAATAACAAACAAAGCAATTAAAAGCAAAGAAATGTGTCAACTTTAACTTTAGTATCTCAAAACCAACTTCAGCATTTAACTTCTTTTGTATGAGCTGTCCGAGTAAGCATCTAATGAATCCTATTCGAATATATATGCAACTTTGTCTCTTTTATCAATCATAAGTACTAAAACCCAGCATCATCTTTTGTAAGACTATAATAGGATTCCTTTTTCCCATCAGGATTCAAACTGTATCGGACTTTCTTACAACAATCATTCAAAGACGTCACCGTTTTGCATCTTTTATGCGTGAACCAATCTGTAAAACCTGGAAACTGATGTTTTGCCTGCGTGAAAATAGCAGCTAAGATAGTCTCATCCAACTTGGGCATTGTGATTTTCCGATATCCTGTCCTTTCTCGAGAGAAGCCAGTCACGTTTTTCGTAGCGAGTTCGGCAAGGGAGTATTCCTGTCGCAGAAGTTGCATGCACAAGAGTCGTCCATTTTCGTTGTTGTTTGGATTCTTGTAGAATGACACTTTCTTCAGCACTTGTTTATATTCTTTGATGCTCCGTGATAAATTTGAAAAGCCTCCCAGAAGAAACTGTCCTGATGATGCTGGCATTGTTATCACACGTGGAGCAAACTGTGGCCTTGTTCTCCAGAAATCATCATCAACGTCACGAGCACTGGCTTTCTGCGAAGATGATAATAAATTGATATGCTTTCAGCTTGCAGTGTATCACTTAGTTATCACATTGAACACAAAACTTTAGGTGCAAGCAAAACTACAACCAATAAGAGCACAAAATGAAACAAGAACAAGCGCACAAAATGTAACAGGCAAGAAAGAACAGAAAGGAAACACTTTTAAGACACATAGCATCTGTGACTAGAGGTATATATTTGTCTCAGTACCGAATTCGCCGATTATAGTATCATAACTCTTGCAGGTATCTTTACTTGTTCAGCAAATGACAAGCTACACTAATTTCGGCCTTTTTTTCACCATTATTGATATGCATAATTAATAAACCTTTCATATTTGGACCATTGCTATTAGTATAGTAACAAGCTTGGCAAGGATATTTGATTGGTAAAGTACCCACAAAATTTAAGTGTTTTACAGAACATGTATGCATAATTGTTTGTATCAGTTCATGCCAAAAATATTTGAAAGTATATGCAATCATGACTGGATGAGATTCCCAACTGTGATTTCATCTGGGCCTTAGCAAGTGGGGCAGCAATGGCCTCCCCAATAATATTTGAGCAATTGAATACATGAATCCAAAACCCACCTAAGTCCATCGGACGTGATTTTGAGAAAAAAACCTGTGTATCATTTTAATTCCTTCATTTAGATTTACCTGGTCAATATGGTAAGTTGTACGTGCAAATGGGTGGGTATAAACTGTATTAGGTATGACGATTAGCATTTCAGGGACTTCGCGGGGTTCATTTTAACTTCTGGACTTGGGTGGTTTTTGAATCATATACAAAGACAATAATGTTGGAATGAGATTACCACTAGTAAGATAATACAAAATAAAGCACACAGTTATGTATAATATTGATAAGCATTCTGCCATGTAATATAAACCACACACTTTCCTTGATTAAACCCATTCTTTTTTCAAAAGTCACTCTCCAGCAATGAATATGTTACAAGTGGACTTTTATACATACTGGATTTCAATCAATGTGTTACAAGACTCAAATCATGGACTTGGGTTGATTCTTTCATACATGCTATTTTTCACATATGACAGGTCTATGTATAGCAACACTTTCCCATGCTTAACTCAATTTGGCCAAAGTATGGACTTGGGTGGCTTTTGTATTCATATATTCAATTGCTTAAGTATATCTTCATAACATCACATCAATCTGGACCCTAAACCCCCATTTCTTGATGGCCAATATTTTCCAAATAACTAAAGCCCTGGAAGTCTTGAACTCAGGCAGTGCAGTGTTGTAACTCTATTACTCAAGACCAGTAATTGTGACGTCTGCAGCAGATGATACTCCCGGGGATGATACTGGTTGACAGTGGTGGCCAGGTTGTTTTCCAAGTAAATGTCAAATCTGTGACTAAGATTGTATTATTTGATGATCTTCTTGGAAAAACGAACTGGCAACTCTGTTGCAGAGCAACCAGTACCATCTGCGGTAAACAAGAGATTGACAAAACAACAATAGTGTTGATAAAGAAGTCTGCAAGACTTTCAGTCAGTATACTGCATTATTGGACTAGAAATATGAAATTTTTCCTACTTAATATGTTTCAACAACAGTCCTGATGAAAACGTTCAGCTTCCAGTGGTTCTAAAGAACTAAATGTACATGTAAGAAACTATACAACAATAAAAACCTGGCTCTCAAAAGGCAAATTTTTCTATTCTATAAATACTATCTCTAGCAAATTCCACACCCACAGGCTCCCACACACCTTGTGTGCCTTCCCTGGAATTGGTAGGCTACTTATCATAGGGCACCCCTACCCATACCATGTGCATCCAACAGGTTTAAAGTTAACATGTGGCAGATGCAAATTATAGAGTTTTCAACTATAAGGTAAAGTATTTTATGTGTCAACCAGTTGGGTTAGTTTGGAAGCTCCTTAAGCTCCTTCGAGCTGTTGAACATTTTGCATTGGCGGCTCTGTGCATTTCAGTTTCCTTTGTATCCGGGAAGAAATAAGCCACAAGAGCTGAAAATAAAACACCACATAACATGATTTAATCCAAAAGGTTTATAGCAAAATAGTCTGACATGGTTGAATATGACTGGCAACAAGGCAAGAACTAAACTGCTGTATTTCTTTGAAATAACACTAGTGATCAAGAGAATGTCTTCAATATCAGATGGGCACAAAGCAAGCATCGCCAACTTGAAGTAAGGATGGCACAAAGGACATTCATATGTCCATTGGGGCCTCAAGAACATAGTCATGACATCAGTATGTTTGTATTTCCAAATATCCCCTTGACTTTTCAACTATGAACTTTCAACTTTGGAGTAATGAAACCTAGCAATATTTTGGAATTATGGTCCTTCAGAAAAATAAATCATCCAAATTACAGAAGAATTAACTTTAAACCATTTACTTGAAGGCCAAGACTAGTCCAAAGCATTCATCTCCTATACATAAAAAATTACAAGGTATACATTCCATAATAACTACCTTTTATGGCCCCAAATTCCACAGGTGGTAGCCGTGTAGTTGCCCCTGCGTCCTTCTTATTAACAGCAACCCTAGACCCAAAGACACTGCTGTTAGACAGGGTCAATTTGCCCCACTGTCTCTGCATCAGGGCACCAAGCATCTTGCTTGCAACCTTGTGTTGTACTTGAAGTATGCGCAGGTGGGTTGGAGTCAAATTCAACACCTCACAGGCTGTGGCTACAATATCTTGTACCTGCAGTATGGATGATAAACCAAATTGCTATCACCAACCTGTAGACTATATTTTCATGCAGCATAGTAATTAAATGAATGACATGATCAGATCCCGGGGATCAGATGACAACAAATCATCATCATGAAGAATGTGAAAAAAGACACCACTGTGACCAGCCAATACCATTTTCCTTGTTCACCATACAGGAAGATCCAACACTCTGTGCCATTGTGTAGTACAAACCTCAACTACCAAAAGTGAAACCAGATTATTATTTGGCACAGCTGAAAGAATGCACAAAACCACCACTCCTTCCCCATGTAAGGGATAACTATATCCTGCAGCATAACATCAGTTCACACAATATTCAAATCCTAGGATTTAACCCTTTTTGAAAAGAATCAGAAAAGCGGTAGAGATCAAGGCCTAAATCTAGGAAAAACATGCATATTAGCCCTAACCCTACCCGTGTTTTTTTGCTATCGGAAGGGAAAGAAGGAACGAAAAAGGAGAGAAGGTGAAGAAAGAAGTCACTTATTACCCCGGAATTCGAACCCAGTACCCCTCGCATGCCACGCACACAATCACCGACATGTAGCTACCGAGGTTTGGCTGCCCTGGGCAGCAATACCCTGGGTATATTTGACTTGGGCTGATTGCATCATCAGGTCACATGGAATGCATGCACGCAGAGTGGTTTTAATAGTGAGCTTTAGTGAGACTCAGTTGGGTTAGGGATAAATACCATCATTCAATACGGATGCCACATATGACTTGCCTGCCATCTACATGTATAATGAAAGATACTCTTCTATTCCCTGACCACTCTATTGAAGATATGAAATGAAGTTTCCAACGTGCACACGGAATAATTATGCTTGCAAGCTCCAAATTGAAGCAAAATTGACAGACGATTCACAAGTAACTGCAATTTAACAAACACACCCCACATCTCATAGTGTGCTGGTTTATTTCTCATATAATCAAGCAACTCGTATTCAAAAATATCATGCATTGTTAATGTGGACTGACATTTGTCTACTGGCATATAAAACATACATGTTCATAAATATGCCACCTAGGTGTCACATTCATTAGTAGTCAAAATTACCTATATGTACTTGTACCATTTCATTTAAATACCGATATTTTACACTCTTGCCTAATTATATATTTTGATTTAATATTTGGTGACCAAATCACAATTACTTTACCCTTTCAATACAACCTATTGTCCTCATGCAATTTATAAGGGCTCATATTGAAATTCCCTTACACAGGAAGGTGTGCGTCATCCTGCAGCTTTCCTGTGCTAGCCTTTTGTTAAAATCCTGGGCAGGGTGTATCACTGATGCATATCATCCATCCGTTTTATGACCAAGCTTTCCTGAGGCGCACGCTTAGCGAGGGGAATCCTGCCTTCTTTCTGTGTGAAAACGTGGTAGGGTATTTCAATATGAGCCCTAAGCCCAATAATTATCATGATTATATCCTATGTCAGACTAATTTACACAAAACCTGTTTCGTTGTTTTTAACATATCATTTGTTTGTTTAAATGGTTGCTCTGTGCAGAGACCCACTTGAGTCCTGTTAGGTCCAGACTCAAGCAAAATGCTCAAGTTTGGTTAAAAGGTATAAAACCATGGTGGCCTATTACAGAAAGAAAAGAGAGAAACAAGAATTGAAAATAAAGAACAAGTAACAAAAGGCCACTCACAATAAATCATATGAACAATATTATTCTCAATCATTTGAGTCAAGAGAGAAAATTCCTATTTCAATATCAACTGCCTTTATTTAGAGAATAACGATAGGAATTTTTATTTTGCCTATCCTCTACCGTGTGATAGACGACAGGCAGGTCCAATATTTTGAGTAGTGGATGCCGGCGCGCCGGTATCCACTACGATAAAAAATATTGGACCTGCCTGTCGCCTATCATAGGTAGAGGATAGGCAAAATAAAAATTCCTATCGCTTATTCTCATTCTTAGTCAGTTAAATATTATTTTAATAACTGTAAACAAATTTAATGCAAAATTTAATGCAAAAACTAAGTTACCGTCATAAAAACTCCCCTCATTATAAAATGAACGAAACTTGTTTACAACTTCACGTATTCTGTTGCGCGTGACTGCTAGCGGCGTCGCGTATTCCGCACTAGTCTCGCATTACAGCGCAATACATACGCCAAGCATCGTATGATGACGTGGGGTCGCTCTACGGCCTGATAAACGGCACCCAAATCTTGCGATTGTACTGAGCAAGTTATAGTAATGGTAAAAAAAAAGTTAAATTTCCCCTTTGGACCAAGTATATCATATCAGAGATTAGATCAAATTTATACAATACATCATCTTTTAACAACTGCTTAGGTAATCTTTAGTCAAATGTCAAATGTGTGGAGGGAATGGGTTGTATGGACCTGTCCTTAACTTTAAAAAGAAATATTTTTACTCATTTGTGGGAATCAATGATAGTGCCTTTAAACTCCTTTTGTTGTCAATATTGTTTGTCTGCCAACATGAAAAATTTCACACACCTACAATCAAAAGAATGGAAACAAAATAACCTTTATTTGAATGACAAATGGTTCAGGGCAGCTTTTTTGATGTTTGATATGTTCTCCGGAACCTCTTACACAAGTCTTGTATGGCAATGACAGTTTTGCTTGCTGTGTCTGTCACCTGGTCCACAAATTCAGGGAATTGCATCGATGCTTGGTCAAAAATGGCCTTAAGCCTTCTCTGATCAAGCTTTTCCAAATCGATTCTCCTTCTTTTATCAGAGGTCTTTGAAACTCCGGTAACATTCTTTGTTCCGAGATCATCCGCACTGAATTCTTTTCTGATGATGGCTAGACACAGCAAACGTCCAAAATCTTCAGGTTTGGTGTTTGTCAAGTTTGTCTTTTTATAAACTTGAATTTCTTTCATACATTCATAGTAAACTGCCTTTGGTCGAACATAATCCTTGACACCTCCCATATAGAAGCTATATGGAGTTGGTCCATCCATGCACCTAGGTGTGAATGACACACCTGATATTGGAATAGAAAGATCTGGATTGGGGGCTCCTAATAATGATGCTATGGTTTTATGTCCATCTATTTTCTGTCGATAACTGGTACCTGTTGTTATGCCTCTATGGTCTGCTTGTTGCACTACCCCACTTGTCGAAGGAATATCTTGAGCATGTTGGGCAGAGCCTTGAGCCATCCTAGGCTGTTGATTCACCAGTTTCAGAGCTTCTCTCACCAGTTCAGTTTTATTGAGATTGTCATCAACGGTAGCTTGAAGAGTTCCTAGCACTGTTGACAAGTCTCCGAGTGAGTCATTCATGTGACCGACAGTTGAAGAGATGTGACTCTGTGCGTTCTTGATATCCTTCAGAATGTCAACCAACTCATTAGATGCTGCTGGATTTGTGTGACTTAGTAGTTGCTCCAAACACACTTCCTCCCCTGTTGTTGTCATGGTTTCCTCATCTCTATCTGTGATGGACAAAAACAATGATTGATAATGACTCCAAAATTTCCAGTATTAGTATTAGCTATACATTTTGTTCCCTTTATTGAAGAATCTTGAATTTAAATAGAAATTGATTGACACAGCAAGCTATACCATTGCAAATCATTTGTGATAAAATAATTCATTTTTTCCTTCTAATCTCTTGATAACAAATCTATATGAACAATATCCTACCTTGTAGTACAAGTTGTACTGACACTACAGTGCCCTCAGCATCATTATCTACATTATCATTGTCAGAATTGATGGGTTCCTCCTTAATGTGCCACTCTGTGTCTCCTCCACACAAGCTCGATGTCGTGCCTTGGTGGATTTCTTGATGTTGACTTGCGAATTGGACAACATTATTCTTGGATATCTGTAATGGTGATGGGGCAACCATTTAATTTCTACAGTCATATATTTTCTAATCTAAGAAAGAGATTTGTTGCATGCTATGATTGCCTCACTCAAATAAAAAGTATATATAGGTTTTTGCACAAGCATATGCCATGTACCAGTTATGGGTTTTCCCAGTTACTTCTCAGCAACTCAACTGCATGAGCCAAGAAACATTTTGTACACAAGCTTAGCAATTGATTGCTTAAATCAGTGATCAATATTGATTGATACTTTGTATTTAGCAATCAATGCTATATAAGGCTTCAATTACTCAAATAAGCAATCATCTTAGCTGTGTATATTTAAATGAGCTCAAGAATCAATTGCTTGTATTGATGATTTGATTCCTGAAAAAATGCACTGATTGCTTATTTGTAATCAAGTGACTACAATGCCTTATTTAAGCAATTGGTTGCTAGTCATTAAATATTTCTTGTCTACAGTATACACATGAAGTGATTGCTCTTGAGGCAATCCAATTTGTCTATTATGTAGGATTAGTATATACATTTTCCACAGATCTTGTGAATGAAGAACATTTGACATACATGGGGTAGCAGGACAGCTCAATTCATTCAGTGAGGGGTTTATAATGTCAGTTGATTTGGACATTGCATTTGCGAGTTACACACAATTGCACATATCGACTGCTCAGTGCCAGAAGCAGGTAAGTGCAATAGCTGTCATGTGTAACTGCCATGCATAAATGAGTACAATATACTGTGTGTAAATTATCAAGGGCAGCTATTGCATGCACTTACCCACTTCTGGCACCGAGCAGTCGATATTACCCATAATATCAGAGGCCCTGCCAGATAATATCTTTAAAAAAATGCTGTTAACTTCACTTGTAAAATAAAATGAATAAAGGACAAAGGTATGATGCAAAATGTATTCAAGATTACTTTATTTAAGTATTTTATGTAGAGATTAGAATCAAATAACAAAAACATGCACTTGGAGCAAAAGATTTACAACATTTTCATCGTTTAATGTGATACTGGGAGTAACACAGACTTCTACGTATGCTACTGAACAAGGCAAGAGAAGGTAGTATGGAAAAATTAACAATTATTTGTATGATAAATGGTTCAAGTCAGCTTTAAATTTTGATGCTTGTTATGCTTCCGGGCCCTCTTACAAATCTCTTGTATGGCACGGGTAGTTTTGCTTGATGTGTCCATCACCTGGTCCACAAATTCTGGGAATTGCATCGATGCTTGGTCAAAAATGGCCTTAAGCCTTCTTTGATCAAGCTTTCCCACCACAAATTTCTTCTTATCAGCGGTCTTTGAATTTCCGGTAATATTCTTTGTTCTGAGATCTTCCGCACTGAATTCTTTTCTGAGCATAGCCAGACACAACAATCGTCCAAAATCTTCAGGTTTGGTCTTTGTCTTTTTATAACCCTGAATTTCTTTCATACATTCATAGTAAACTGCCTTTGATCGAACAAAATCCTTGACACCTCCCATATAGAAGCTATTTGGAGTTGGTCCATCCATGCACCTAGGTGTGAATGACACACCTGTTGTTGGAATAGGAAGATCTGGAGTGGAGGCTTCTAATAATGCTGCTTCAGGAGTTTCATGTTCACCCACTTGCTGTTGATAACTGGTACCTGTTGATGCGCCTCTATGGTCTGCTTCTTGCACTACCCCACTTGTTGAAGGAATATCTTGAGCATGATGGGTAGAACTTTGAGCCATCCTAGGCTGTTGATTAAGCAGTCTCAGAGCTTCTCTCACCAGTTCAGTTTTATTGAGATTGTCATCAACGGTGGCTGTAAGAGTTCCTAGCACTGTTGATAAGTCTCTGAGTGAGTCATTCATATTATTCTGTGCAGTTTTGATATGTTTCAGTATCTCAACCAACTCACTAGATGCTGCTGGATTTGAATGACTTAGTAGTTGCTCCAAACACACTCCCTCCTCTGTTGTTGTCATGGTTTCCTCATCTCTATCTGTGATTGACAAAAACAATGATTGATAATGACTCTAATATTACAGACCCGTACTAGTAAATACATTTTGTTCCCTTTATTGCAGTATCTCAATTCTTAAAGTACAAATTGTTTGATTTAGTATAGGCCAAAATACAGCAAGCTACCATTTAAGTCAATCTATATTTCTCCAAACTCTCAATACCAAATCTATATGAACAAAATCCTACCTTGTATTGACACTACAGTGCCCTCAGCATCAGTATCTACATCATCATTGTCAGAATTGATAGGTTCCTCCTTAAGGTAGGAGCATCGGATAATAGACCCATGCAGGAAAATAGCCACTATTTCAAATCAGAATTATGTATCCATTTCAAATATATAACCAATTGAAGATAAGTCTTTACTCCACTGATTTTTAATGTTTCATGAAAATTTAAACAATTCTTATGTTTTTCTTTATTTTTTGAAAATTCCCTAATTTTTTCTACTAATAATTATTGCTAGCCTAGAGGGAATGTGATATGGTCTCCATAGTTTGTGGGGTGGTTAATAAGCCTAATATCTAAATTCTCTCGCCAGATTTTTTGGATAAAGTGTTTATTTTTTGAGAAAAATCATTTTTTCTATTTTTAAATTAGGGAAATCTAGAAACACCCATAACTTAAAATAGAAACACTTTATTAAAAAAAGCTGGCGAGAAAAGTTTCTAAATTTAATAACCTTTCATATGACACCTTGTTTGTTATAATTGGCCCTATGGTTAGCTCAGACAATAATTATGAAATTGGGTCATTCAGTGTTTCTAGATCAAATCAAGAAAATTTGAGCAAGTACTAACATCACCTTCAAATATCCCCTATATTACTGACCAATATATTGGAAAAAAGTCACTAATATTATTTGGTAACATTTTTGTAATAAAAAGATCCAAAAAGCAGTTCTATAAATGGGATAGAAAGGAGAAAAAATAATATTTAAACATAGTATCCATTTTCAAACTTTTACCAATTTTAGTGAACAAGGCTTAGTGTCAAAACCACTTTATGTGCAAAGTCAATGGGGCTTTCTAATGATAAAAAATGGCATAACTCAAAAATGCTTTGTTGGCAAAAATTAAAACTTGGCAGGCAAGTTTTTCTCACCCAACTACACATCCTGTATCATTTTAAACCAAATCTGTGCATGACACCGTAGCCGATGTTTCTACCTTAATGTGCCACCCTGTGTCTCCTCCACACAAGCTTGATGCCATACTTTGGTGGATTTCTTGAAGTTGACTTGCGAATTGGACAACATTATTCTTGGATATCTGTAATGGGGATGGGGCAACCATTTAATTTCCACAATCATATATTTTCTAACCTAAGGGATTTGTTGCATGCTATGTTCATATTGCCTGAATACAAAGGGGAGCTGAGAAACATTTTGTACACACGCTTAGCAACAGATTGCTTAATAAGTGATCAATATTGATTGATGCCTTGTTTTTAGCAATCAATGCCTTATAAGGCTTCAATTACTGAAATAAGCAATCACATTGGCTGTGTATATTTTAATGAGCTATAAAAGAATCAATCACTTGTATTAATGATTTGATTCCTACAAAATGCACTGATCAATTGTTTGTAATAAAGTGACTGTGATCCCTTATTTAAGCAAATGATTGTTTAGCCCATTTATAAAATATTTCCCTAGTTTATACATGCTTGAAGTGATTGCTTTTGCTTACTATACTATATACTATAGGATTAGTAAATACATTTTCCACATCATTTCATGCATGGTTATTAAAGGGGAAGCAGGAAATCTCATTCCATTCATGAAGGGTTAATAGAAGCTTATTTGTTATATAGCATTTGGCATAACATAAGTGAGCATCTCAGTCCAGAGCAGTACATATGGGTATGAGGTTAACATGACTTGTCAACTGGCGCAAACCTCAGTGCAAACATTTTGCAATTGCTTGCAGATGCTATTATACAAATATATACTGCCATGAGAAGTTCTGGTTAAAACTATGGGCCCGAGGTGAGATCAATAGTATTAATTGATCTCAACGAGGGACCATAGTTTTAACCAGAACTTCGAATAAAGGCAGTATATATTTGTTTTATATACTTCATTAATATGTTCTTTGTTCATTGATTTGTTAAAAGAAAATCATTTGACGCTTTGACTCTCCCGCTTCTATCCTGAGTGAACAGCACGACCAATTTAAGCACAACCTACCCTTCAAAAATCGAATAGCCTAAAATCAGGCTAACCAATTACAGCAGCGCCGAAATGACGCTATGGCAGTTTCAAGCGTGCGTGAGCTGTTCCGTCGCATGGAATGCGCGCACGCGGAATGCATGGTCAAAAGTACTATTTACGGCTTGGAGGTACTATTTACGGCTCATCCGGGACATTGAAAATACTATTTACGGCTTAGAGGTACTATTTACGGATAGGAGTACTGATGGTAGAACTATTTTTGGTCATGTGATCCACTTTTAACCAATCAATGAACAAGAATATATTAATGAAGTATATAAATACAAATCAGATCTTATGTTATTAGAATTGATTGACCAGACCAACCCTTTTTCCTCTTAAATGGACATTTTTGTGATTACAGCATCCTCTTTTTAGGGTCTGTTTCAATAGATATTGCAAAATTTGATTCGGACATTGCATTTGATTCAGACATTCAGGGGTCGCGCTAAGTTGCGTTCTTGCGCGCCACGCGCATTTTTTTAAGTTTGAGCGCATCTATTCATTTTTGCATACCAGTTCGGGGGTTTCATGCGCGCAGAAAAATGAAAACATGTGAAAGAAAAATAAAAGCTTCGATCTCCAATATTTACGACCTGTCCAGAAATTATGTAACATAAAATGCAATAACATAAATGTTGATGTGAAGTCGCCAGTAGCATTGTAACATAATTTAAAAATAAAATAAAATACACACCGCCAGCGTAATTTAACACAGATTGTGATATTGTCTAGAATCACTGATGAGTTTTATTGCAGTACTGAATGACGACACGTCACGTGAGTTGGTAATTTCTAATTCTAGGGATCTGTAAGAAATGCTTCAAGGGTGGTGTGTAGAGATATGCCCGCATGTGAAATTTACTGAGGCCGTAGAAGAAAAAAGTGACAAAAATTTGCCCTTGAATTATGTTTTATAGTCAAAATACTCCAGTAATTCAATAAATATCATGATATTTGGCCTAAACTTGAACTCATTTGCAATGAAATGTCATTTTTATTGAGTAAATCATGGCTTTTTCACTTTCGTGACATGTGACTTGCAATGCTGTTGAATTCTGCACTTTGCAAGTTGAACTGCATTTTATGGAATTCGCTAACTTTTATGGCATAAAGCAACACTTTTATAGCAAGTACACTGCGTGGGAACTTTCTTTAAAAGCCAGATAGTTGGTTAATAGCGAGAATCACGGGCGTGAAAGGGAGATCGCGTTTTTGCCAGGCCTTAACTATTTACACATCATAACCAAAATCACAAAATCTGATACTGATATATTGAAACGCTGAGACGAATATACCTATTCGTCTCAGTTGAAACGGGCATTCAATACTTGACTAGAGAACCCCTCATTTTAGGATTTGAGCGCATATTTTTAACACTTTCAGGGGGTTCAGGGGTTCTGAGAACCCCTGGTTTTAAAACCTAGTGCTACCCCTGCAGACATTGCATTTGCATTTGTAATTTTTATTTGTCAACAGACAGATATTTCAAATCGGAGGATGTCTTTGTCAAACAACCGAAATGTGAAATGATTTATAAGTTCATGCACACAAATATTATGTACTAAGATGGCCCCTTTATGTTGAAAGTCATATCATAGTTTTTTTATACAGTGCTTTGTTTAACAATATTATAGCATTCATAGCTAAATAAGTATCAACACATAGGACATAGTTCACACAATCAAACAACAACAAGGGTCAATGTTGATATTACAGATGCTAGGTATTTAATATATTTAAAAAGCTTTTCAGCTTGACTTATAAAATAATAATAAAGTACAAAAGGTATAAGACATAATGTATTCACGATTTTTAAAAGTAGTTTATGTACAGATTAGAATGTGAAACTGAGAATAATGTAGACTTCTATAGTTTGATAAAGAATGGTGTGTGCACTGTTGGGGTGCGCTTGTGTGAATCAACGGCGAGACTTAATTGACGTGAGCAGTAACAATAAACAAATAAAATAAATTCCGCCAATTTTAAGCTGAACAAACTACATACTACTGAGTATTTTTTACTTGCTGGGAGTACTTTATCAGGTGTTGTTGATGCTTTGACCTAATATCCAACATGACCAAGTGACATCAAATTTGCATATCTTGTGGCGAGTCCTCTTCAGGAAGTAACGAAGTTGTTCCAGATGGGTCTACGTCTAGCCATTTGTCTCTGTACAGATTTTGGGCCATCCTTCTTACAATGTAAATGTGAATGTGAATTGCTTCATGGACCCATCTTGGGAAGCTTTTGGCTCCTGTCTGGTCTACCCCAGCCAATTTGGTTCTGATTGAAGTCATCTGACCATGTAACATCATCAATCAGCAAGGGGACTTAGCATTCCGCAAGTGGAGTATTAAGTCAGGGCATCAACAAAAGCTGACAACCTGAGGTCTGGCAAAAGTATTGCAGTGAGTAAACATATTCAGTAGTGCAAATTATTTTTAATTTTACTATTACTACTACATGTATGTATGAATCTACATGATCTTACTGTACATTCAAATAAGCAAGTACATCATTTTAAAATAATAATTGTATAAAACATTTATACAGTGCTTTATCTTGAACACTGATCCTAAATTTCCCAATACAGAGAGCAAACAAATTCAAAAATATAAACACTAAACAGTGAAATGAAAAATAATCAAAAATTAAGTCAAATATCAACCGTCATAACATGATAAAATATTTTAACACTATCTTAACCTTAAACTACAAACCATGAATTCACACAGGCAGAACCAAAGAACTTCAAGCCAGCTGAGAGAACATAAGCATAGGTTAATAAAAAAATGAAATCAAACAACACAACACGAGCCCAAAGTCAATTCCGCCCACAAATTATGCCCAAGAAGCAAGCAGGACAGACAAAAAACCCAAGAACCAAAATAACTAAAAGAAAGTAACTACATAAAAAATGGGATTTTTTGGCCAGTTCTTCTGTGAATATGATGATGTCATCTAATCATGTGACATCATCACACAGTAATTACACCTAGAATATATTGGGTCAGAGCATCAACAACAGCTGAAAACCCCAGGTTAGGCGAAAGTCCTCCTGGTGAGTAATAATAATCACCTTTAAAATTTGGTAGAGTACAAATCCCAATTGCTCTCAGTCTTACATATGAATCTACATGATCTTTAATGTGACTTCAAATTTCCTGCAAGTACATCATTTTAAAAAGAAATGAAAAACTTTTTAAAAAATTGTAATAACTTTATAAAATACTTGAGTGCTTTCACTAGCCTGGGAGACGTCATAGATGCTGAGGGGCACCAACATCCAGCTGAAGGTCTACAAAGTGTTCTTGGCAAGCAATAACAATTAACATGGTGATGTGGAAGTCAAGTCTATCATCTTAATCATCTTCTTTGTTTGTTTTCCAATGTGCATTATGAATCTTCAAGGGCCTTGCCGCACAGAGAGTTAGTAATCTTATAGGTAAGGTTCCTCCAGCACACCTCGGCTTCTCTCTGGTATTTCCCAGTTCTGAGATGTACAGTATGAGGTGACACAATCTGCATCATGTGCATTTTGGGGTGTTCACAATGCCTGGTTATTTATAATGCTTGTATCGTATTCATTCCATTTCCGCCCAGGGTGCCTAACAAAATCATTTAGGGTGAACCCAAAATATTCATCTATCATCATCAGTGTGTTATATGTTTCAGCCCATGATTCAGATTTGCATGGGCAGTTAATAAACTAATATCAGTTTGCTTATTGTAAAGCCACTGCTTATTCACCAGCGAAGTGGTTATGTAACTCTTTAGTAACTGGATCACGCACCTTTTGGAATTGGTAGTACATAGACTTAATTTGTGTTGCGATCATTTTGATCGTGGTGCAGAACTCAAAAGCGTGATCCAGTTGACATAGTGATAATCGGATTACACATAACACTTTGCTGGTGAATACGGACGTGGGCTGTAAATGGAACAAATAAGGTATATGTAACTCATATGAGGCCCTGCATTGAAAGCAGTGCTTGTTACTGAAGCTGTTTTCATCCTCAATAAAGAAAGTTAATTATCTATCTACATGTATCTAAGCGCCGAGAATTAGTGACCTTGTTGCAAAATCTCTTCCTGAAAAACTTCTCGTCAGGTATAACCCAGTTCTGAGTTGTGCAGTATGCCGTCACAAAATCTGCAGGAACAAAAATTAGTCAGAACGACGAATGTCATTATTTTAGAATGTACACATAATAAATTGCATTCTTGCATAAAAATTCAACTTAGAATAATTTGATAGTATTTTCCAATGTGATTCCTGTATGGTTGCCGCCATATTGAATTTCAAACCAGAAGTCATATTTTGTGAATTCCGAAAGTCGTATTTTGCGAGAAAATTCACTTCTAATAAACACCCCTTTTTTGAAATTGCAATGTCCCCAGGGTGTTTAATAGCGTAAATATGGTATACATAATTTTGTTTTCTAGATCATACTTGTTTAGCTGTCAACTTTGATTTGCTCCATCACTATGAACTATATATATATATATATATATTGAGCGAGGTTGAATTCAACTCCATATACTGGTCGCAAAAATTGTCCTAATAATTTTAAGAGTCATTAATAATGGGTTTTGCATGACTTCAAAACTAATTTACATATATATTTTACCAATGAAACATACAAAACTTAAATATGAAAACTTAAATATTTCATTAAAATTAAATGGTAACCAGGGTGATATCAAACACATTTGACTTGAAAGACATTTTTATTATGTTTTTTAAAAAAAATTATTAAAATAAGTGATTGTTTTAGGTAACAAGAGATGTCAACATTTCATACCTTTCACAGCTTGCACTTTGACACTGTTAAGAGGTTCTTTTCCTTCTGAATCCTTGTTTTTCCTCAAACCCAGTCCTCTTGAAGATATGAGCTCCTCCTTAGAGAAAACCAAATCAATGGTTTTTCTAAGAATGAACTCATGTGGCTTGGCAGATCTGGGAGCCTCTGTAAGCATACTTTCAAATTCATACTGGTTCACCAGCACACTGGCATAATTTGGGTCAATAGGAATAAGGTGTTTCTGAAACAGCAAGGTTTAGGGGAAAAGAAAAGAAAAGTTACAAAAACTATTTTTGACACATGTAAAATCAGGACATGGATTGCAGCCAAGCCATAGTTAGCAGTGGTGATACAAACCCACCCTTTTTATTTCAAACCCACCCTTTTTATTTTATACCCTTTATACCAAAACTCCAAAACCCACCCTTTCTAAGCGTGGTTACTAATCATAGATAAGTGGTTATGGTGGTCCAGGAGGTGCAGATTTGCATCCAAAGAGAATTACATATTGAAGTTTTAGATGACCAAACACTACAGAATGGGATTTCAATGTTTTTTTGTGTTTCATTTAGTGTCATTCAGTCGGAAATTAAAGTAAGCTTTGAGATTGCAATTGGTGACTTCTAAACCCACCCTTTTTATCAGTGACCACCCTTTATATTTGGACACACATTTTAACCAGAAATTTTTCAAACCCACCCTTTTAAGCATTTTGTGGACCTCTCAAACCCACCCTTTCGAAAGTGTGGGTTACCAACAGTGCAAGCATGAAGGCTTGTGCAAGATTATTATTGGTTACTTTCAGATATGAATGATAACCAAACCATATGAGTGAGACATGTTAAAGCAGTATAGGCTGCATAAAACAATTGCTGGTTCTCATCTGAAGGGATTTCCATGAATTTATGAGCAAGGGAGGTTTTTGCTTTGCTCTATTATTAATTATTATTTAGTCAGAGTCGCACATTGCAGTCATTGGTCACACATCAAGTGACTGTAATTTATGGTAAATCATGCAACAAAATGAGACGTACCATCCATTTATGCTCATCATTTCTCAAAGCTGATAAATAGGGACCAATTTATAGGAACTTTTTACAAAATGTCATGAAAGTGATACATTTGTAATCAAAAATACCTGTAGCAATGTAAGAATATATATTCAACTATCACATACATATTCAACTAGGGAATTCCTTATTCATTTATTTCATGTATACAGCATGGTCCGTCACAGGATCTTAAGTTGGTTTCAATCCTAAACTTGTTTTCCTGATTCATTTGGTCAGTATACATTCAGGATCATAAATTCTGCACCATTCAAAAGCTTTGAATCGATCATCATGTAAGTTACCACACACAAAAAAACGTTCAGCTTTAAAAGGATATTCAGAGATCCGGCAATCCCAAACTACACTATTCACCACTTGCCTTTTTTGTCACTTTTAGAAAGAGAATATTTAGTAATATAGTAACCAGCTCATGCAATGAATAAGCTAGAAACTGTGTTTTCTTGTCAATAGAGGCCCATCTTAATTCTATATGCATGGGTATACCAGCATAAGGAACTGGGTGCAAATCTAATGGAGGGACTTGAACCTCAAAGACTGATGCAACTTTTCAGTTTTGTTCATATTGTTTTGATACTTCTGAACAGAAAATGGTGCAAGAGTATTTTCCCAATTTATCAACCATTTTAAAACTAGTTCTTCACAGATCTCTGAAAGTCCCTTAAAACACTATTGCTAATCTTAAGAATAGAAGGAATTTTACCTTGGAATTTCTTGATGTTGTCATCTGCTGAGTGTTGCCAACTAACTGTGACAGCTTACACTACTTCGAATTCTATGCGAGACTATTTAAAATCGCTCATAACCACTTGTTATTTAGCAATTTACATGTATCTGACATGTACAAAAGCGTTCAAACATTTATTGATATCAAATAGCGAGCGAGACTGCTAGCATTGGCTAGCGCTTCCGAAGCCGGTTTCATTCATATTTCATCTGGAGAGATGTAAAAGATTAGTTACTTAGAGGCCTTAGACAGCATTGGACATAAACAGTTTTTATGTTTTTCTAATAATAATGAAAAAAGGAAAGAAAAAGGTCACTGCACTCTGAAGTGGATGGAGACGAGAACCAAAACAATTCTTTTATGCAACCTGAATGCAAACTTTCTACCAAGACCCGCTTGATAATCGGAATATGTGCTTAAATCTAGACCGCAATAAATTTGCACATAAAAAAGTTAAAGCACTCCCTTTCAGTATTTGTTCTTTTATTGAAAAGAAATGTTACATTCTTTATGCCATGCATTTAATAGCATTAGGTTATCTATAGCTACCTTTGTAAATGTACAGAAACTACAACGTCTTTGTTATGTATATTTTCTTTTAAATAGTGGATATATATTAAATATATTTAAAAACAAAAGTGGATAAAAAATGAATGGAGTGGGTACAGTATCAGTTCTGTACACGAAACAGAATGAACAATACATATGTTTCGGCAAGTGTGTAAACAATATTAGATGCTTGGTTTGGATTTATGGTAATATCCCACAGAGAAAATACACCAAGAAAAAACAGGTTATGGTCAAGTAAAAGTATATATGTGACTGTGTTTAGATCTAAGGACTTGAAAAGCACAGTGATGATCAGATCAGTGACCATTTTGAAACCTGTAAAAAAATTAATTTAAAAGTAGAAATATTCTTTTTTTACATTCAATGATATTAGAACAAACTAGATGATTTTCTAGAAGCTTGATCTCTTGCCTTGATTAATGGAGAACACTTACATTGTTCTGTTGAAAAGTATAGTTGCCTAAAGAAATTTGATGGTATCATCAAAGTAGCTATATATAGTTGCAAACAATCAAATTAGTTCCAGTATAAAATTTCATTCAACAAATCTGTATTAATAAATCTATTATCAGAAGAAAAATGTTACTTCATAATCAGAATGATGAAGGTTTTCAGTGATATTGTAAATTTCCCCATCATTGATTATCATCCACTTGAAACAAATCTACAGGTGTAGGATCTGAAGAGACGACACATTCTTGTCCAGACAGCGCTTTTATTCCATGGCGTTTCTTAAATTTATCCAACCATCCTTGGGATGCTTTGAAACCCTCACTACCACCTGTCCCACCATGAAGGAGCATCTCATTGAACTTCCGTGCCATCTCACAGACAAGATCCCAGGAGACAGGTTCATTCTGCTCTAGCTGCTGTATGAGCCACTGGTATGTTGCTGTGTCCACGGCTTCAAAGTCAGGAGATCGCATCGTTTTTCTAGTTCCCAAGACATCAAACATAGTGGTACCGGCAACAAACTGTCTTAGCCTATCCTTCTGCTTGTATATTTCTGATACGGTCGATGTCGCTATGTTGTACTCTTCTGCCACTCTAGCTTGCTTAGCACCACTCTCCAATTTTTGGATAATCTCAAGCTTCTGTTCTAGTTTAAGAACTACTCTCCTCCGTTGTGGCTTCAGTTTAGGCATTACAATGCCTTTGTACAAGAACTGCAAACACAGTAAAATGGTATAAAATGTCATTGATGTTATGACAAAGGGGTGAAAATTCAAATTAAAGGCACTACCATGCAGTGATCCCTGGGTATGAAAAATCTTTGATAGCTGAGGAAGAATTTTTTTCAAATGGAAAATTGACATATTTATAAGGAATACTGTACTGAAAAATTATTTATTAAAATGTCAAATTGTATCCTTATTAGGTTGCTATAGGTCCTTTCACTTGTAGAGAGAGTATAAACACACCCATACTTCTTGTCCACATGCTGGTATAACCCAATCTATTTTCAAACCATTTCCAAATCAAGATGCACCATGGTATACATGTAAGTCGAGTAGTAAATGCTGTATTCACAAGAACTTAATATAATTTCAATGACTTCAGGATGCCCAACACTATAATGGATAATAACAGGGATGCCAGTGAAAATTTGGTAGCCAAGTATCTACCACCTCTCCTAGCTGTTTTGGTAGATCACTTTTGGATTAGATGAGCTACCTTCCCACATAACCTCAAAGGAACTTTGAAAGTCAAGTTTGAATTTGACAAAATTTGCGAAAACTGGTAAAGTAAGAAAAATAAAGGACAATGACAAATGAATTCAGACAACAAATAAAGTTTTAATAATACAAAGTGAATTGTCTCATTTCTTAGCATTGCATTGATAATTCAACCATCTTCTTTTCTTTTCCGTTTCGAACTTAAAAACAATTCATTGCAAGTAAAAATGATTTACATATGTACTCTTAGCTACAGCAATCCACCAATCGCTGGGTGCAAAGATATTTTAACAAGACGTTAAAAAAACCAGAAGAATATAAACTAATGGTCATCCATTATAGCCTATAATTTTTGTGTAGCCTAATATTATAAGTTTACAACAGTAATTTACCTTTTTGATAAATCCGATAAGCCTTTACGAGTAGACCCGAGATGATGTGAAGCCGATGCGAACATTGTTAAGTGAACATCGCTGCTGCTCATATCAAAGCTGTGAAGTGCGCAGTAACAATATGCGCATCGGTTTGATGTCAAATGACGACATCTCAGGTCTACTCGAAAAGGCTTTTTACCAAAAAGGTCAATAAACTAATGTTAAAAAAGAATTAATGAAATGGCCATTCAATAATTTCAATGCACTTTGTGTACAAAATATTTGAAATGAAAAGCCTACGACGTACGTATGTGTACATGCACTCAGCGGTCAACATAAATTACAAATTAATGCAAATATGATCATATAAAAGCTTGACTTTTTTTAACATGTTTAATCCATCTAAATGATCTTAAAAATATCTTTGATCTCACACACTATAGTTAAATCTGAAGGAATTATTTTCTAGTTTGAAAGCAAAAATATAGAAATAAGGTGGCCCAATTATTATTTGTGATTTTTCAATTGAATCAAAAAATCACAAAAATAGCACTGGGCCCTACTTGTACATGCATGTAATTGCATATAATTAATGTGATAGCATGTTAAAATAATATTCAATGTTAAACATCCAAAACTAAATTTTCATTTACTGACACCGACATTCCAATAACAATTAAAAAAATGACAATAAATTAGCACATTCCAATATAATCAGTGCACATCACAAACAAAGTGATGTGATCTGGCAAAATGATGACAATTTCCGACACATAAAGCATGTCATAATAATTACCGTATTCATTCCAATAAGCGCCCAAGGCGCTTAACAAAGTCATTTAGGGTGGGCGCTTATTTTTTTACCTTGTTTACCTAATTTTTTCGTAACGGGCATTCATTCGAGACGAATTTACGTATGTTATAGAAGGCTTGAAAAGTTTACGCAGGACTTGTACCGGTAGTCCTGCAGCTATTTCACTGTATCAACATCTATCTGTCACTTCAACATTAATGTTACCCTTTAGCAAATTGAAAATACCCTGGATGGGCGCTTATTGGAGCATGGGCGCTTATTGGAACGAATATGGTACATTTGTAGTAGGCCGATAAAGCCACTCAGCAGTATATAAGCATAGAGGATTTTTGTCTTTATTAAACTCATTATTTTGGTTGTCACCTGATCATTGCAGCCTACATTATTGGTTTGGTTTGAGATCCAGTTATAATTTTATGATTGATTAGGGTTCTTTTTCATTTTTTTGAGACGAGCTTTCTTGCATACATTGTTCATCGCACCTAAAGTTTGTGAACATGAATTTGTGTACCAGTCTGTAAAACCGGTAAATTGCTTCCGTGCCTGGCTGAAAATGGCATGAATGATTGTTTGATCAATTTTGGGTACTGGAAATGGCTTCCTGTCGACTCCTCTCGATAAACCAGTGACATTCTTAGTGGCTAATTCTTCAGCAGAAACTTCTTGGCGTAAAAGTGCGGAGCACAGTAGTCTACCACGGCCTTCATTGGAATCCTTCCGATGCCGCGCTACCTCGTGAAGCACTTTCTTATAGTCTGTGATATTTCGTTCCTTTCCCGTATCACCTCCTAAGTAGTACATCCCTGATGTAGGCGAATGAATACATCTGGGATGATATACATCTAATGGAATTTGCTGAGTAGACGGACGGTGTGGTGGCATCTCATTCTTTGCATGTTCCACTGTAGGCATACCAGCCTAATAATAATAAATCATGTTTAAAATAATAATAGTAGGCCCCTATAGCAACAATAATAAATAGATCACAGACATTAAAACCATGGTTTAATATAAGCTACAGAAGGATAACAGCATAATAATTCAAAAATTATAATTTCTCCCAAATCATATACCCTCAAATGCAAAGACAACCAAAGCTTGAGATTAGTCAAGTCCAACTGGTTTGAAAAACCTCAAATTTTAATATGACTGATGACACAATACACAATCTTTTCTTTTCATCATCATTTTCAACTCTTCATAATCGAACTGTATTACTACATATACCATAAACCTTGCCTACAAGCATATGCATTATGCAGTGCTTTTGATGAAAGATAAATTAATCCACGCACCATCTATCAACAAAATTATTTGAGCAAAATAAATTACCGATACAAGTTGGCTACACATACAAACAAGTACTATTGTAAGATCAATCTATTGTATTGACATTACCATGATTATGGCTGTTTGCTTTAAGAGCTGTCACGGCATAAAAATTTGTTTTCCATTGACTCAAACTTTCCACGTATAGTGATGGACAAGAGAACACTTTAACCTATGAGGTACTGAACCTAAATGAAAAGTCCATGGATTCATTTTTACAAGCATTCTCTATCAAAATTAGAAAAATGTCCATCCATGTAAAATGGATCAGGCTCTGTTACTGTTCATGTCATCATTCGAATCTGAACCTATTCCATATTGTCGCTTTGCACTGTGCGTTGATCTGCATGGGCTTTGACCCTTGCTTTCTGACAAATATTATTAAGTTCTCTAACTGTCGCACATTTGGTGTTGGTATACCATTGATTGAATCCTGGGAATTGATGTTTGGCCTGAAGAAAAATGGCTGTGAGGATGTTCGTGTCCAGCTGTTCAATCCTCATGAGTTTGAGATTCTCACGACTCCTAGTGACCCCGGTGACATTCTTTGACGCCAACTCTTCCTGAGAAAACTCCGCTCTCAACAGCTTCATGCACAGAAGCCGTCCATTATCGTCATCCACAGTCTTCTTTTTCCAGCTTACCTGCTGGAGTATGTCCTTATACCATGTGACATTTCGTGGGAAACCTTGGTCTCCACCAAGCAAAAGCTGACCTGCGGATGCTGCACTGAAGTAACGAGCTTCAAACGGATTTCTCTGTGCAGCCAATTCTGTTGTGACTGGCATGACAGGTGTGGCAGGCGTGACTGGTATAGTAGGTCTGGTGGACGCGGCTGGTTTGGCGGGTGTGGCGGGAATGTCAGGTATAACTGAGGTAGCAGGTAGGCCTATATCAATTCTGTCACGGGTGTGCGTGGTGGCGGGCTTTCTTGTCGTCTGGTCTGGTGTGGCGGTTGCTCTGCTCGTAGTTGGTGCTTCATAATTGCTGCTCATCTGCTGAAGCTAGCTATATATCTTTTTCATCAGGTCACGATCTTGTTTTCGTTCAAATGCCAAAGCGTCCTTCAATGAAGCTACATGTATTTCAGCCTTTAATCAAAGAATACGATTGAAAAGCGAATAAATGCAAGTATTATGATGGCTAATCAATTATATTAATCAACGGTGGGCCTACAGGCCTAGATGTGGCTATGTGAAGTAACTGAAGTTCTGTTATTTTGTGAAAAAAAATCTATATTTTTCATTAAAAATGACAATAAAGTAACAAAAGGTTTTTTTGTTAACATCACGCGACGAACCTGTAATGTCATAGCTAGCTCTTCATGCAAAAATTTTGCTCTTAGAAGTGTCATGCACAGAATCAGTCATCGGTCACTATCACATTTGCTCTAGATTTGACATACTTGAGTAACTTCACATACTATTTGATGTACCGTCCCATACCTGTATCTTCCCCTTGCAGTATTTGGTCTGGAACAAGTGCACCGATGAATCTTGGGGATGTATCAATTCAAGTCTGTGTGCCATCCCCATTAGGATAGAAACCATAAGTCACATGCCATAAGCCATAGGGGAAAAATAAAGAAACTGTTGAATTCAAAATGTTTGACTCTATGATATAATGAGAAAATTCACATCTATTTTTCTGTCTGCAATATCATTGCTTATGAGGGGTTAAACAGCCAGGTGTAGATCTGGAAAATATCAAGTAAATATTGCTTGTAAGCATGGTGGCAACAGAAAGCAAGTGTTGGTCGTCAATTAATTGACTGCTACATTTATAAAGAACATTTATAGTGGGTGTGTCATTTAAACTATAAACCAGAAACACATTCCATTTGGGGTGCACAGCGAAAAAGGCTCTTTGGAAGAAAGTGATCCCTTTCTACCATGGGCTTTTTAATAACAGAGGCCGCACATAGTGAATACACAACTTTGACACATTATAGGCCCTATAATATAGGGTGATGTTCACAAATCATACTTCAAGTGGGATACATTTATGACACATTCTCAAATGTGATAATTCCTTGGCAGTAGACCTGGAATTTAGTTACACATCAAAATGTTCCAAAATGTTCATTCAAGATATAGAGTCAAAGCATTGCATTTGATGCAAATGTGTTTGTATGCAATTACTGGAAACCTCGCCTAAAAATGGCAAAGTGTTACATCGTTTCTACTCAAACTTTCTAGTTTCTCCTACAGCCTGCTTTCAATCATTTGAACATTGACATTTTTTCAATGTTCATGAAGTTACATGTTGGAGCCTATCTAGTATTTACTACATATGTGACACGATCTGGTCCATGGGGGCCAAAGGTGGCAAATTTGAAACTGAGATAAAGGTAAAAATATGGAGTAAAAAACAATAAAATAATAAGAAAATAGACATAAAAAAAAACTTTAGAACCAATTATGCTAGACCTTTGGTCATAATTAGATAATTTAAAATGTTCAACATTAATTTTAAATATCTTGAAATCATGGTCATTATGATAACTGCAGCAAATGTACAAACACACAGAAAGTTTGCAAATTGTGTACTATTATTGTGACCAAATGTATAGCAATCATGACAAACCTTTGATCTTCAAGTAAGTCCACCAGGTAGGTCTGCCTACAACTGAAATTGTTATCAAGTGCTTGTCGGTCCTGATTTGGTAAAATGATCTAACTTGAAAATCGCTGTTTTGAGAAAAAGAGCTTTTAAGTTTGAACACTTGACGTTTTTCTTTTTGAATAAAATAAATTATTAAACCTAATGATCTATATTGAGATAGGTTGTTTTGCCGTGTTATCATCAATGCTTTAGGGTTTTTAGATGGTCTTGACTAATGTGGTAAAACTTTGAGATAACTCAGTTTACCACATTAAATACACGAAAAGTGACAAAAAAGTGTCAAGATAGGTTCTGCTATCTTCAAAATGAAGCACGGTGGTGATTTGAGGATGCCACCAATGGAAAGAGCACCCTCACACTACCCAAGATATGGATTTATCTCAAAATGTCCAAATTACCATGCATCAGGGCCGCTTTGGAATCAACCTCTGTCACTCTCTTCTGCTTTTGTTTCTTGCGAAGTTTTGCTCTTGCCTTCTTACAGTTATCTTGGATATATATAAAAGTTTTATTCTTATGATCTGTGTATAGGTCCTTAAATCCTGCAAACTGGTACTTTGCCTGGGTGTATATGGCATGTAGCAGTTTCTTATCTATTTTTTTCCAGTTTTCTTTTTTCTTTGTTTCGGAGTCTCGGGATGATCCGGTGATGTTTACCGTAGCCAATTGTTCCTCGGATAACTCAAAGCGCAGCAATGCCCCACAAAGAAAACGCCCATTCTCCTCATCCGTGTTCCGTTTGTTAGACATGACAATACGTAGCATAGCCTTGTAATCTGCAATGTCCCGAACCATCCCCATGTCCGAACCCAAGTAGAATTTCCCTGGTTCAGGAGCTGCCATCACAATGGGTTCTGGAAGCTGGGAGGAGGAAGAGGAGCCCTTTTTATTTTTTGCAAAATCTGTGTAAATACCCGTATTTGGAATAAGGATCGGAGGCCTTTTTTATGTTTTACTAAGGGGTTGACCCCCTCTAATGAATACAATACCTTACCAAAGTGTTTCTTGTATATTAGCAAGGCTATAGAAAGCATCAACTTCCCAAACATATGATGTTGAATTTCTTTGTATTTTGTTGTTTTTTATTATGGAAATAAAGATTCATTCATTCAAGATTCATTCACATATTTTTTGTACAGTTATAACTTTTATTTCTTAAAGTATAGTGATAAACACTTTATGGTACAAATGTTTAATTTGAGGTTGGAGGAACTTTAAAACAATAGCTGCCACAATATTAATGCAAACCTGTTCGATCAAGAATCACAAGGAATCCATAAAGCATATACCGCTACTGCAAACCCTTTATTTCTGTTGAAAATTATAATTTCAATATAAATGTGGGGTAAATTCATGTTTTTTTTCAAATGTTGTAAGCTGTTGGGATTAAAAGAGTTACATGTAGTTCTTAGAATAAGAAGGGAACATTGTTGAAAAGAGGAAAGTTAAAAACTTCTGCACATTCTTCATACTCATACAAGCTATCAAAATCATTGGAACCCACCATCAGTTTCCAAGAAAAAATTGCTATCCAAAATGCACCATTGTTATGTTGATACACCTAACTTACAATAGTTACATGTATAGCTTAACATGCTGAGTTGAATTTAAGATCATAAGTATGTTCCATGAACCAATTGGGAGTGGTCGCAGATGTCTGCTCTACCAACATCATAAGCACCGCTATTTATCGAACAAAGAACTCAACATTCACAGAGCCCTCATATCTGTAACAAGCTGACTGATCACATTTGGAAGTGCAGGATCCATTCATTGACATTCTTTAAGAAACTTTAAAAAACATGATATTTACAGGGGTGTGATTCAATTTTCAAAGCTTTTGAAATATCCAGGAAGGAGTAGAAAAGCCTGAAAACAGCATGAAATTGGGCTGAAAATCAATAAAATTGCATAAATTTTGGCCACAAAAAATCCAGGAAATCTGGTTAAATCCTGAAGGATCACACCCCTGCGTTTAGAATAAGCACTAATTTTCTATATGAAACTATGTATCTTTATTGAATGATATCATGCATTTATTATATATTCCCTTCCATTCATTTGTATATCATTCAGCGTTTGAAATAAACACTATTCTCTTGTCCGCTTGTCCAAAAATCCTTGGGGACAACCATGATGAGCCATACACTTGTCCGACGAACAACCACTATATTTTACCTCCAAAATCATGATTTATGAATAAAAGTTTTGACTTGCTGCCATGTTTAAATGTCATTTGTACCAATCCCCACACTAGCATACTGAATTCTGTGATGTCTGCTTGCTCAGCATGTTCTGAACATTTTAATTATCCATTTCTCTGTGTTAACCGATGGTGCCAGTGATCAAAATCCATAATATCAGATTTGGTGAATTTTGAAGCTAGTGTCATGTTTCTTAGCTACAGACTTTCCAGAGCCAAAAACATCAAAACAAATTTGATTTATGCCCTAAAAGATCAGTTTTGGGGCAAATGAAATATTTTAAGGACAAGTAGAATCTATTAGGTTGTCCTCAGGACAAACTACATTTTCCCCTTATTTCTGACACTGCAGATTATTGTTCAATCAATGTATACAGGAACCTCCAGTACATTCAAGTTTTCTTGGTGTTAGGCGCTATAATAATTAATGGTTGATTGATGCAATGTTGCATTCTAAAGAGGCAGGCTTTTCAATAAACATGAAAAACTGATTGGTACTAAACATTATTCAAATGATGTAGCTGTTGGCCATTCTGGTGGGATGTGTTATGTGGTTATGTGCTGATGAAAATGAAGCACTTATTTTCTATAGGCCTACTGCTTCAACCTAGAAGTACAAACCAAGTCCGTGGCACCGGGGGTTGATGCTTTGCGTCACACGCACTGTGTGTTAAAAAATGTTGCACATAAAGAGCGTGGTGCACTCGGCAAGTACAATTCACGCAGCAGTTGGTGTCCCAAAGAAGCATAAATTTACACATGCATTGCACTGAAATAATTATTCTCATACCTCCAGTTTCCGAGGTCTATTTACTTTGTACTTCTGAGTTGATGGAGTATATACAGGATGAAATCAATACTCAATCCGCTGGCATTTATTCTATGCTAAAATCAGAAATTCGGCCACAAACGGGTGGGAAAAAGGTGGGCCAAAATGCCATTTAAAATAATGCGTTTCACACTTACTGATTTAGTAACCATACTGGATCATTACTGATACCGCTTTGGGATTTTTTTGCTGGCCTTAAAAGTTAAAATTCAACAATTGATGCACACAGTCTAGGAGATGAAATACAAATGTAGGAACATTAGTAGACTATGTGTATGAATGACGGCACTTGTCATTGATAGCTTCAATTAGTTTTGAAAAGTTACTGCGCTCTGTTGTAGATCCGGGGAACTGCAACTCAACTTGGTCCAGCATGGTCAGTACAATCCTCCTATCAAGTTTGTGTTTATTAATGGATCCTTGGGGCGTCATCACGCTCCCTTTACCGTTAAAATTTGAAGTTGCCCTCGTCTTCTGGTCAAAAAAATAACTGAGTAGATTGCGTGTGAAGCTGGTTGCTGTCGAGCATCTTATCCTCATGTCCTGCAACTTTACAGCTGGGATCCTAACTGGCTCGTATGAGGCATTGGGCGGTCCTTCCATCTCGTGCCTGATAGGGAAAATGACATCCTCGCAATCCTCAGAAAGTATGTAATAAACTTGAGAGGGTTCTTGAAGCAGAATGGCTGGTGCTCCGGCGGCTGCAACAGGAGGCTTGTGGCTAGTCTGGATTTAAAGTCATAATTTGACCATTTACATTTTCTACCCGACTGTGATTTCAATAAGTAATTTATTAAGATTTAAGATTGAAACAGTTTTCACATACCGACTTAAACAGAGCATTTGGTAAACTGCCCTAATTCCTGGGCTTAAATACAGCTCTAGTTTCACTTATGATAATTTGAACTCAGCATCCCATAATATTCAGGCTTGAAATATCAATTAATCAATCAATCAAGAATGCGCTACAATGTATTGTGACTATGAAAAAACAGATCGGCATTCCCGTTATTTTGATGGCTCAAATCAACTGGCGGTTATTAGTGTTTAGTCTAGTATGCATGAATATACTCAGCACAAAAAGTGAACCACCCAAAACGGGGCGGAACAGGAAAACACCTGCAGGTTGAGTATTGATTCCATCCCCAACACACTTAAAAGCTCAAACTCATGTCACACTTACCTGTCCTTGTTGACTAGTACTTGGCTTTGGTGCTACTGGGCTTTGACCATAAGATGATGCTGCAGATGGTGTGGGGTTCATGGGGGGTTGGTACTGAAGAGAACTCACTGAGGTTATCTGGGGCAGTTGGGGGCTTCCTTGGGTGTTAGCATACTGTAACTGGGATGGGCCTGGTGCGTTCTGAGCTGAGGGGATCATTTGAGACACATTTAGATGGGTTTTGACGATGTGGTCGTTTAGAAGGATGGATTCAGGAAATCTTTGGTTGCAAATTGTACAAGTGTGCCTGTGAAGAAATAAAAACAACAAAATTAATTAGAAAACATTAAGAACACAATTTGAAATTGAAAACTTGATCCCTTTACATCAGGTCACACCTTTGGTACAGCTTGCCCTTCATAAAAGTAAACTTTGACTTATTTGGTGTGAAAATTCTTGCCACCAGCCATCAATGTTTTCACAATTTCTTCTGATCGTGTGGTTCGGTGGGACGCTAGCTGAACTGCCTTGATTCCAACAGTGAACAATACTTAACCACAATTATGTACTTTGTTCAACATGTTATCGGGGGGGAACTATTCGTTTTTTGTTCATGAGCAGGTCAATCTTCTTCATGTGAAACCTAGTAGATGCAAGCATTCCTTTTTTTTCTTCAAAAAAGTGTGCACGCAGTCAGTCACACTTTGCGTAGGTGCTGCACATACTGTGCGTATGTGCCATGTGTGAACACCATTTTACAATTTTTTAAGCCCATTGTACCCTGCTATTACATGAACATCCATATTTTAAAACTTACATAAATGTTTGTGTGTTTGTTCTGGACTGCATTCCTCCACTGTGTTTTCCACCACCTCTACTTCTTGAACGGGGAGCTGCAAGCCGGATGGCTTTACCTTGTTGTCCTTGTCTGTGAAAAGTCACGCTATGTTTCTGTAATACCTGTACACTTCTAAAGGCCTTTTGACATATGGCACACTGAAATGGCTTACTGGTAGTATCTTGAGATGGTGTTACATGTAAATCACTAAACATTCCAGCACCACTGCCATCAAGTTCTTGGGATAGTGCAGCATCCGTGAGCGACATAGATGTCAAATCTGCATCATCCATATCTTGTGCATCCTCTGCATCAACATCAATATTCCCTGAGATGTGTTCTGTTTTACTTATAACCCCGGCTGGGGTATCACTGGAAGAAAGTGCAGCTGGAATGTGGTCAAGATCTATGCCTGGTTCCATTTTGACTAACGTTCTGATGTCATCATCACCACTACCACCACCGCCATCATCCTCTTCTTGCATGGATTGATCCATGGCACATGATGGACCATATCCTTCTGTCTCTACTGTGGAATGGAATTCTGTGTTCTGAGAGAGACTAACAGCTCTCATCTTCATCTCAGTATCACTGTGCTGAGATGATGCTGTGAGTACATCTGTTTGGAAACTTTGATCTGACACACATCTAGTCCCTCCCTTTCCTAATGGTCCCCGAAGTTGTGTAAAACTTTCTAAATCATCATGACCTGCTTGTTGATGTGTACTGCTAGCACTGTTAGTTCTTGATGATGTTTTAGGAGGTAAACTGGTCTCGTCACTCTGTATGCCCTGATCTACCAACGGTAACCCGGTCTCACCAGACACAAAAAACTCCTCTGTTATAATGAAAAGGAAACAATAAGAAAGATATCAATCAAGTACGTAGCTAAAGTATAAAATATAACTATACAAAGAGTAAAAGAGATCAGAAAGTTTCCCTCCAAACACCATAAATGAAAAGTAAATAATTATGTTTACCCAAGGAAAAGTACTTAATACTTTCTTTGTTATATGTACTATATTGATCCTACTTGCATTGGCCCATGGTTGCTTGCATTGGCCCACGGTCAGTGAAGCAGATAAGGCTCTGCTGAATAGGCTACCAATAACATGTTCTATAACATAATGTCAGGTGATCTGTAGCTTACATTGACCAAGAGCTATGGACCTCCATTGTTACAGGTCAGTTGATGTGTGGCAACATTTGTCCCGATTTCCCTCGGGCGATTTCATTCGGCTAGGTTGTTGGCATTTCTCAAATTCTGAATAAGACTTACAGACATCATTGGTTTTAGAAATCAGTATTAAAGGTGAACCTCATTGAAAATAAAGTTATATATCAATGGAAAGCTTATGATGTCAGGAAGCAGAAAAGAATATTTTTTATTTGCATAGCGTATCAGGCTAGACATAATCTCCATGCAAAGATTGGATATTGGCACCCCCTAAATTACAAAACGAAATCGTTCAAATTGGGCGCTTTAGTTGATGACGCCAGCCCAGGGACACACAGTTACTTCCGGGTTTGATTGTAAACACAATGTCCGTGTATTACTGTGGCATGCATCGGGCCAATTCAGTCATTGTCAACTTTACATGAAAAAATATCTTCAATAAAATAAGAATTACATGAAGGAAATATCATGATCAAATCAAGAATGAAGTTCCTGAATAAAGTGTGGGGATTTAAAATGGGAAAAGTGCTGGCGGGGTGATTTGGGATAGGCCAAGCCATCCACGATATGCATAGGGAATATTACAGTAAAGCACGAAGAGCGAAGATTCAGCGAATGAAAACAGATTGCAAAAAATAACTGCTAGTGCTACCAGTTCAGATCGTCACACCAAGTTGAGATGAACACAATGAGAAAATGAAGGAATAGAATAAGGTACATGTACAGGATTTTTTAATTATTTCTTAGCTTTACAACCGGTCATGGCCGGTCATGTATGATAGGCGAACTTGTATAGATACATACGGGATGAGCTCAGTGACTGCAGACTGACTGAGTCTCACTACGCCGAGTGTCCAGTATCCGCGACTGTACTGTACTTGCAGACAAAATGACCGATTTGATATTCACATTCTGATATTTCCAACTTATTGTTACTTCATCAGCAAAATTGATTCCTGTAAATGTTCCAAATATAAGGGAACGATTGATCAAATCTGCTGAAACACCCCATGAAACCACAGATATATGGAACACACAACGCAAGTGCTGCCGGGCGGATTTAAGCCCCAAGCGAGTCGCTGTGTTTGTGCATATCCGTCCCTACAATTTCTTCAGCAATTTACGCATCGTGTTCGGTAATCCATAAAACATGAATGTTTCACTTTTTCAGTACCGTACACTGATTGTACTATCATTAAAGAATCGTGACACAAGTGACAATGTTTTAATTTTATTCAGATTTCCATTTAATAACGGTCTACTAAGCCTAAATTGTATTTATTTTATCATAAAGTATCTGCCCGAGTATCTGTTTCTTTCAATCGTGATTGTGTGGAAAGAATGTATTACCGCAATGCGCTAAATATGAAAACCTTTATATGGGCTGGATTTGACGAAATCGGCGGTTCTTTATTAATTTTTTGATTACTGCAAGACGATATTTTTTAAAATCAGATATTTTAAAATGAATCAAGAATACGGAATGTCACAAACAAGTATTTAATTTGTTATTCGATCATGTTTATTCAGTCCATGACATGAACGGTACTCGGTAGCAGCAAGCATTTGCGCATGGGATTGATCCCAGCGCCCGCGCGAAATTCAAACTCAATTACCCAGTTATACCCAGCCAGTTATGACTGATTTTGTCAAAAATTTACGGAAAATTTATGTGTTGACAATAATTCTATTATTTCTAATATATATAGAAGGAACCAGGAACTTGAAGATTCCTCTAATTTCAAGCTTTATCATGTTTATTGTGAAAATCAGACTTGCCGGGCAGCTTGCAAAGTACAGGAAGCAAGTCTTGTTTACGTGTTTCCGAGTAGGATCACGTGACTCATGAACCCTGAGCTTACGCCATGAGCATTCCCAAGGTCATAGACGATTGATTTGGGTGCTTTTTGGGCGCCTTAAAAAAGACCAAAAATTCATTAATTTTTTTCATTTTTCAGCTTTATTGGCCATCAAAAAAATCGGAAAAAATAATTTTTACTATCCTGACATCATAAGCTTTTCATTGATATATAACTTTATTTTCAATGAGGTTCACCTTTAAGAGTACTTCATTAAGGGGGTACTACACCCCTGGCCAATTTTGTGCCTATTTTTGCATTTTTCTCAAAAATTATAGCGCATTTGTGACAAGTAAGATATGTATATTATAGGGGCAAGGACTACAACTACTACACTGAAAATTCAGCAACTCAAGGCAAGTAGTTATTGATTTATTGATCAAATATTGGTTTTCCCTCATTTTTGACTGTAACTCCACAACTGTTGTCTGTGTCGAAATAAAATTTCCAGTGCAGTAGTTGTAGTCCTTGCCCCTATAATGTACATATCTTACTTGCCACCAATGTGCTATAATTTTTGAGAAAAATGCAAAAATAGGCTTAAAATTGGGCAGGGGTGTAGTACCCCCTTAAGAGTAGATGTATCATATAGAAGCCCCTAATATTGAGGTTAATACAGTGAGTAGATATCCTTGGATTGACATGATGTACATTGTACATGTAGTGTATCGCAGGGTCAGAATTTTGTTTCACAGTGCGAGAATCAATCTTGATGCAAGAATCAATCTTGATTCTTACAGAATACATTCGTGGGAATCATTTGATTCTTGCAGATCAACTTCTGTGTAAACTACAAAAGTTTGCGAGAATCAATTCTGATTCATGCAAACCTGTTTACAAGAATCTTTGCGAGAATCGATTCGTGGATTCTCGCCGAAATTCTGACCCTGGTTTGTTGTGTATTATGAAGAGTTCAAATGCAAAAGCGATAATACATCTCTGCCTTGTTTTTGTTTTGTTTTTATTGAATTATTCAACACAAAATTTCATAATAAAAAAAATCCCCAATAAAAGATGAAAATATTTAATCCATCAATAGAAAGAACAAGCAGCCTTTGGAGATACCGATTATCACATTTTACATCTGAACTCTTCATGTGTTCTACAAACCTGGATGTTTTCTAAGCCCCTTGTTGACATAGTCTTTCTGTAGACTGCCTGTAGCATAACACTGCTGACCCGCTAGCTCATCTGCATCATCTTTCAACTTGATGAGAACCTCACACCCTGTTTGAATGCTTAGAGCATGGGCCTAAGTAAACAGGTGGCAAAGAAGAAGTGAAATAATAGGTTAGGCAACAGAAACAAAAACAGGTTCCATCGACGCAGATTTTGATTTTTAGTTTTTTGTTTGATTTTAATTTGGCTAATATCATGTAAAATCAGCCATTATTTGACCAGGAAATGTTGATTTTGACTGAAAATATTTGAAAAAAAAAATCAGAACATTTTTAAAATTACATGCAAAAAAAAAAAAATCAATTTTTTGCCAGATTATTCAAGCTTTCTGTGAAATTTTAATAAAAGAGTCATTTTAGCATTGAGACAAAAATAAATAAATCCCTGCTTAAAAAGTCCATCCACCCATAAAAGAGGTTTTTTTCATCACCTTAACACAAAAATCATTGTACACAAGTAATCCACACTACTGAGTCAAAATATTATTCTTGATCAAAGGCAAGCAAAACTTGACAATTGATGATTAAAAACCATGTGTATGCTCTAGGAGTAAAATCAAACAAAACTAAACAAATTAGTTACCTACCTTTTGGAAGATGGTCTTTCGAAGATTGTCTTTGACCCACTCTCGTAACTCAAAATTATCTATGTACCTCATTTTTGACACTTCAGAACATCCAACTGCGTATATGTATTGACCTTAGCAGCATCTGTATAAACCAAATAGGTAAATGTCAGTAATAAATTAATAATTAAGACAAGTTTTTGATGAACTAAGGTACTATTGTTCCATTTTTATGTCGGAAATTAAAATGAATTGTTGTAGACGATACATTGCCGCCTATGCACTAATTAGTCATTACCGGTAATTGGTCAATTAAGCCAAAACGAGAGGCATTTTGAACTCAAACTTGGTATAAATGATTAGAGGGTAGTAAATTACAACATATCAAAAAATACTTTTTTTGTCAATTTTGAACATGTAACACAAATTACACTGGTCACCTTATGACATGCGAACATCTAGTGAATATATTTCCATCAAATTAAGTAAGGAGGAAACAATGCAATTAATTAATGAATGGAGGAAACCACCCATCCCCCTAAACCCCACCCCAAAAAAGGTTAGAACAAATCTGTGAAAATAAAAACAACGAAAATAAAAAATAAAAATAAAATAAAAATTAATCCTCATAAAAGCTTTCAAAATTAATGAGTGAGCAAAGAAATGATTTTAAGGGATCTAAAATGAGCGTTTATTATGCTTTTACAGTATTTTTGTGGGACATGAGAGCACCTCGGACCTATCGAATTGCATTCTGAATACGAAGCATGTCTTTCTGATATCAAATAATTTTCATTTTTGAAAATCACAATATAATACAAATTTTATGACAAATTATAAAAATTTAATACTTTTCAAATGTTTGATATATAACAGTCCTCGAAGTAAATAATATAAATCTAATGATATATTCTTAAAGTGTATGTAGCAGGAGGAAAAGTCGACGGTCAATTGAAAATTTTGACCTTTCATATTGAAGATATGGATTTTTTTCCAAAAGACCTAATTTTTTTGGTGTTTTGGGAAAAAATCCATATCTTCAATACGAAAGGTCAAACTTTTCAATTGATCGTCGGCTTTTCATCCCACCTACATACACTTTAAGTATAAATCATCAGATTTATAAAGTTTACTTCAAGTACTGTTAAATATCAAAATATCAATTTTTAATGATTTGCCATAAAATGTGTATTAAATTGCAATTTCAAAAATCAAAATTATTTGATATCAGAAGGACATTCTTCGTATTCAGAATGCAATTCGATATGTCTGATGTGCTCTGATGTCCCAAAATAAATACTGTCCAAACGCTCATACCCCAGCCCTTAACAGTACCAGAACTTCAGAAGCGGGGTGTCGACCCCCCATCACCCCACCATGTACATGTAACCCCCCCCCCCCCGGTCACCTGGTATTTATTTAGCATGTCATTATAATTTAAAAAGAATTAAGCATGAAAAGTAATCAAAATATTAAATAATAACCTGCAATCGTGAGCATATCAATAGCAGTGTGTGCTGTATACACTGTGAACAAATCCTGCATGCCGAATTCGGCAGCCCATTTTTGAGAACGATCTTTTGGCATGTGGATAACCTCGACATAGTGGCAACGTAGAAACATGTGTTAG
Source organism: Amphiura filiformis (assembly GCF_039555335.1). Taxonomy (NCBI): domain Eukaryota; kingdom Metazoa; phylum Echinodermata; class Ophiuroidea; order Amphilepidida; family Amphiuridae; genus Amphiura; species Amphiura filiformis. The sequence continues at coordinate 52,318,023 of NC_092644.1, read as the reverse complement.
GCCTATACATGATTCGATTCAGTAAACAATATATTTTACGCGATTTGATAGTTTGTAAACGCGGGAAACTCAAAATCGGGAAAAATGAGGAAAAGTGCGACCAAAAATCACTACCGTAACACGCCACAGAAACTTGTATCTGTCGTCGCAGCACAAGGCAGCCCGGCACCCGAGCTGTTTTTATGAATGAAGTATGGACTATCTTAGGTCAGGTCATATCGATAAATCGCATATCCGGCGAACCGAATATCTAATAAAAAATAAATTCATCCGCCCATTGAAATACGTGCAGAAAACGAAAATCCAAGATGGCGCCGACCCTGTCCAAATGCGTAATGACAAATACTAGAGAGTGAGTGCACCGCCCTCTACGAAGGATCGGTATGTGCCTAGCTATTGTATTGAAACTGAGTTCATTCACTTGGAATTCCTACATTGTATAGTGCAATCTGCTTGTGTACTATAGCCAAAATATTAAATTCTCGATCATGAGAGCCAACTTGGGTACGCTCAGTTATTTGCGCCGAGCGTACTACGCAAATACCGGCGCTTACGGCGCAAACACAGCTTTTGTGAATTGCCCAATCACACGGTCGTTGCTAGACTAGGCTAGGCAAGGACAAGGTCAAGGTTCGGTGAATGCAGGTCGCGCGATTGTGTTATTCTATGAAAAGTACGCTGATGCAGAAGGTACATCCTCTCATGATCGAGAAATTGTTATTTTGGCTAATAAGTATAGTGCAGGCACTGCAGGTGCAGGGCGATCTATTCAAATTTCAAAATTCAAAAATTGTAATTTATAAAAATTTATAAATTTATCTAATTCTAATCTACATGACTGTCTATTGCTATGGTAGTTAATCCGATTATGATGTCACTTCTACGGTGTATCCATGGGCATGGCACAGTGTATTTTACCCATACGAAAAATCATTCCGTACGGACCGTACCGTGCATGCACAGATCACAGACAGTTACGCAATCAACCAATCAGCAGTTGGAAAATCGTTAACCCAATGACGTCATCGCTGCATTTTCATTGATAAAATTCAGAATCGTTCAAAAACACAAGTTTTTAATTTTTACAAATATTTAATTTTTGTAATTATTTATGAATGTCACTGTCTATCTCAAATTAACATCGTGTATTATATATATATATCGTAGCGTTGAATGCGCTGTTCGCTTGTGAGGCGGATCCGTTGCAAATTTGGCAGATCTTTTGTTTTTTGTGACATTTTTTTTATATAAAAATCCATCTTTCGCATGGCCGCTGTGTGTGTGTGTGTGGGAACGGGGTTCAGCTATGCACGCGCTGCATGCATAATCACTAGTACTGCTGACTGCGTGTACCAATCGTAGCAGGGTGTAAAATATACAACAAAGACAAGTCAATGTTTAATCTCAAATACATTATTGGGTAAATATAAGCATTTGAATAATTTAACAATAATTTGAATCTGAAAAATAAATGAACATGAAAGTTAATGAGTGATTTTACAACATATTTGACTGTTGGATAAATATGGGTGCTGCAGCTTGGAGCTAAGGCAATATACATGTATATGGCGCATTACTTTGAAGTTGGTAAAGTTGTTTTTTTTAAACTTCCGTGGTCGTACCTGTGCGTATCGCGTACACGAGCGTTAACGCAAAAGCAATAAACAATCACGCTGATTGGCTGATCTTCTTCTTCCATTGAGTACATCCCTCCGTAGTGGAGTATAGTCGTACTTGGGTGCAAAAGGTGCTTGGTCACGGGAACAAATTTCAACGAAATGTGCAGATAACTTAAAACATGGTGCAAGTAAAAAGATGACCCTGTGGCAGACTATCGGAGGGTGAGTGGTCCCAGACGGTTCCGGAGAATATCCAGTGACTGAGCTGACACCACAGTGATTGGTAGTGAATTCCAGATACAGATGGCACTTGGGAAGAAACTGTGTTGATAAGACAGGATTCTGCAGTGTTGTTGTTTGAACTGTTGGTTGTGGCCTCTAGTCTGGTCTGATGAAGATGGGAACAAGTATGGTGGGGCAGCAGGAATGGCGGCAAGACCTGTACAGCATGATGATTTTGCTATGGGCCCTACGTTCATAGAGTGTCTGCCATTGTAGACTTTGTAGCATCTGGGTTACGCTGCTCTGTTGGTTGTAGTCGGCCGTCACAAACCTAGCAGCACCCTGTTGGACCATGTCAATCTGGGCAATCAGGTCCTGCGTATGTGGATCCCACACCGTAGATGAATATTCCAGTGTGGGACGAACATATGTCTTGTAGGCCAGTTCCGCCTCAGATTGCGGCGGAGAAAGCCGAGGGTGCTGTTGCTTTTGTTGCAGATGTTCTGAACATGCGGCTTCCAGCTGAGGTTACGGTGGATAGTGACACCCAGATACTTTGCCTCATCAACAGTTCGGAGTGCAGTCCCATGGATTGAGTACGGGGTTGCACCCAAGATGTTACTTCGCTTGTTGGAGATTCTGAGAACTTCGCATTTGTCAGCGTTGAATCAATGCACTTGACAACAAGCCGGCTGACCCATTTGGTCTTCGGTGCGGCGCGTAGTAGTAGGCGACCTTGTCACTATCACTTCTACGTGATCGCAATTCACGTTCACCAGCGCGTACCCGGACCACGGAAGTTTAAAGAAAACAACTTTAATGGGTAAATTACACTGTGCATATCAGTGGCTCCATCTCCATGCATGCACAATGCATGATGAACATAATGAAAGCCATGAAAGCAGTCATGCATAATTAAAAGTCAGCTCAGTGTCATGAGTATTGACTGTGAGCAGACTGTGAGTGAAACTGAAAGTAGGCTAACTTGCAAAATTAAACAAACCTTGATAGCGATGATTGTCTAAAAGAAAGGATCGCCAACAAAACTTACCAAAAACTTACTCAATGTTACCCACAGGCTTGTTTTGGAGTACTAATTTACACAAAATATTGGCTGAAAGATGAGACGTGTTGTGCCTGTTTTCCCTCGTACTCGTCTGTGGGGTTGGGTCACATGTTTCTATTATTCAAAAAATTTACACAGTTTAATCATAAAATTTCAAACGATTTTGACCAAAAAATAAAATTTTATTGAATCTGTTTAAAGAAAAAAGAAACACAGTGACGCGACGTAAAGAAAAAGTATCACATAATTTGAATTTTAAAATTTTAAAATTTTAAAAATTTTTAGGGCAAGTGCTTTTTTCAACAAGCGTTTCTATAAATTAAACAAAATTATTGCTCAGGTCATCGAGGTCATTGCAAGGAGCTGTTGTTTGCCTGGATGTTGTTGTGATGAAAACCGTGAATGTACTGGGCTAAAAAGAAGGTAGAAGTCAGAATAAGACAGCAAAGTAAATATCACTAAAACGTACAAGGTAAAATTCCACGTAGCCGTTGTGTTGTACTTGTGCACATGAGCATTACATTGTATGCCTTGCCCACCAGTCAGTGAATGTCCATCATCTGATCATGATTGATTGATTATATTGCATTGCCATTCATGCATTGCTCAGTCATGCTAGTATTCATGGTATTTGGCATTGCATGTTTGAAGCGGAAACAGCAAGAAAAAAATCAATACTTTAATTATACTATTTATAATATAGCGGTGATCTTTTCTTTTATGCCCGATCCGACACGACAGGGTATTAGCCTAATTAGCTAGAAATTGAGGGTTGCCCGACGCCCGTCATTTGAATAAATTTGCCTGTCCTAATTTGACCTTTAAAATATTTACCAGACATCTATAGCCCATTGGGGGGTTCAAAGAGTTCAAATAGACCTTTTTCTCAGACGTCACCAATCAATCGATATTAGGGTCCAGCATTCGAGTCATCAGCACCCAAACGCAAATACCGCGCTGGCGCGCGCGATCAACTTTGCGCCGCGCTGGGCGTCCTGCGCGGTATTGCCAGCATGCAGTACGCGTTCGTTCGCCACGGTGTAAATGTAAACAAAAATGTGAAACAAAACAAAGATTGAATTTCAAAAAGCATCGCAGGTTTTCCGTATCTTTTGTATTTTATAGCATCAAAACAGGCCGAAATAAAGATACCAGTGTACAGTTCCCGTTTAAACAATTCTTTTATGGAAGCTATCGTGAAAGATGACAAAACAGGAGAAAATACGCAGTATTTGGTGTTTTCACACCGTGGGCACGTGGGAAACGCACATGTTGTTTGTTTACATCTGAGACCCCAATATCGATTACATTGTAGGTGAAGTCATCAGAAAAAGGTCTATGTGCTGATATCCCTTACCAAAGGTCGAGGCCTTATCTAAGCCTCAACTTAACCTCGGAAAATAAGCCTCGTGAATAGCCTTAATATCCTTAGCCTCGTCTTAGCCTTGTCTTAGCCTCACCTTAGCCTGAAAATTAGCCTAATTATTTAAATTAGATAAGCCTCAAATAATTAGCATAATTAGCCTCAAATAATTAGCCTCGTATAATTAGCCTCACATTTTTAGCCTCAAAATATTAGCCTCGGAATATTAGCCTCATAATAATTAGCCTTGTCTTAGCCTCATCTTAGCCTCACCTTAGCCTGAAAATTAGCCTTAGAATTATTTAAATTAGTTAAGGGGGTACTACACCCCTGCCCAATTTTGTGCCTATAATAAAAATACCCTTTAAACTGTTAATTTTTCAAAATTATTGGCAATTCTGAGCAGCATACAGTAGTCTGCTCCCTGACAGTTGGTGACCTCTGACCTATCATGTGACCATATTTTTGAAGCTAATAATAGCCTCAAAAAAGTCAAGGTTAATTTAAGCCTCAAAATTAAAGCAGGCCAAGACGAGGTTAATTTTTAGCCTCAAAAACATTTCAGGCTAAGACGAGGTTAATTTCTTAGCCTTGTCACCGATAAGGTTAATTTCTTAGCCTCGATGGCTAAGTTGAGGTTAATTTTTAGCCTCAAAAGATATCGAGGCTAAGTTGAGGCTAAGGTAAGGCTTATTTAGCCTCGACTTATGGTAAGGGATGGCCTTAATTGTTCTATAATTTGGGTCTACTAGGCAATTAGCTTTTCTAAACATACAATTTATGATAACATCTGTCAAAGGTAGAGTTGGGCGACTATCACTTTTTTCCTAGTCGACTAGTCGGCAGCAAATAGTCGCGACTACGACTATAGTCGCGACTATATGTGGTTAAAATTGGACTGAAAAATCGGGTGAAAGATTGGTGGCAATATGGTCATTTTCACGGTAAAGGGTGTAACTTTGGATTTTTAACATTTTGATCCGTAGTTTTCTAATAAAGCCACAGAATTCCATGATTTTTGGCCACATAAGTCATCTAGTTAGCAGCTACCTTGGGTAGCATAATCATCTTCGGAGTTACTGCGCTCAGTTTTAGCAGGCTTAAATGTACCTAATATTGCCATTTTGAAAAACTGTAAAAAACAGTAACATTTTTGTAAAACCCTGTGTTTTCTTCAGTTAGTTCATGGATAATTTTTCTTATCCTGAAAGTACGGTCATATGTTCAGTAAACACTGCCACATTAGATTTAATTGTGAACAGCCCTGTATTTTTGAGAACCGGACTTCGATATTTGTCGTTTCGAGGCTTCATTTTCCGTTAACAATTGTTAACAAACTTTGTGGGTATAGCTTTGGTTCATAATTCTTGGTTATTTCTTCACTTCTTCTTGATTCATAACAGTTGATATCTTAACTTGAAATGGGTAACAAAAATTAGTTGATTTGCAAGCTTTTAAAATTTTTATAAAATCTTGACTTCAAAGAGCCGATTTTCCGTTAACTTTTTTGAAGCCTCCGAAACAAACTGTTCAGCAAGCTTGGGCAAATATAAATAAAAGAGCTCATCCAATCTATTTATCAAAATGTAGCAAAGTAGATCCTCAAGTCACTTGTTTTTAAATCATGGAGATATATATCACCGCTTGAAAATGGGACCCAATACAAACTTTCCGTTAACAATTGAAGCCTCCAAACAAATGAAGCCTCCAAACAACAGTAAACTTAATTATCATCTATGCATATCTAAATTGGTATGTTCCATATTGATATCTGCATTGTAATTGTTGCATGATATGTGCAGAATGTCATAAATTTAAAAAAAAATCGATATTATGGTTAATGCTTGAAAAATATACTGATATCCAAGAAAGCCCGCTTGGAGGCTTCACATGCAAATAACACCATACTTAACAAATGGGTGAAAAAATTATCATGTTATAAATCTGCAATATCTGCCGCATAGAATCATTGATTCAATACACACAAGAAAACAACAGCTTAGATGATCCCAACAGTGTTGTTTTCAAAAAAACTACTTCTGCCATGTTTAACCATTGTAAACATGAAGCCTCCGAAACAAAAAAACTGACTTGCTGTGATAATTTAATTTTTGTCACAACTGAAATTCAATACTTAGAAGCAAAGCATGAAAATTGGTAATTGTGATATTTTTTACCTATTTTTTCATGTCAACTTGTAGTAGTTAGCCAAATATTTTACTTTTATGATCACCTGTGTTGTTAACTGAAGCCTCCGAAACACAAATCGCTTGAATTGCCAATTCTAAAAAATAACTCCAATTTCTGTGAAACTTGGCTGGGAGGTTCCTTTCATCAAGTAGTATTTGTACATGAAGTTAGACATTTAAATTATTTTAGGAACCCAATTAAAACTTAAAAAATATGTTTAAGGTTGGGAAATTTCCATTGCAAATGACCCTTGATGTTAAAAATTTTCAAAATTGCAATTACAAACATAGCAAAACATGGTATAAAATTTAACTTATATCTGTTGACTTACTTTGAAATGGGATTTCACATGTATTCCAGCTTTCATGTCATAATTTTCTGAGCTTATGTAAAATACATTTTTCTTAGATTTTAACCAAAATGTTATGGAAATGTCAAATTTTTATCAGAAATCAAAAGGTTTAAGCCTTGAAACACTATTTTACTGGAATTTAAGTTGCTTCTATGCATGATTACAGTAAACAGAAACATATTTAAGTGGTTTGAAATTTTGACCCTAAAAATCAAAAGTTACACCCTTTACTGTGAAAATGACCATATAGTATTTATAATGCATGATTACAGGACCCGTGATTGCCGGCATCGCATCACAGTTTGCTACACAAACCAGCACTGTTGCGATACAAATTGCTACACTGTATCGCACGTTTGCGATGCAAATATTTGACTGTAAAATGCTGTAATATAGGCCTAACTTTTCTGTTCAATTAAATTCACTTGCCACTTTCCAGCAACAGCACAAGAAACTTCATATAATTTCTCAAACCTTCAATATTCCAATAGCGATCTTCGTTCGTTTCCATGTTTTGCTGTGCATGAAAATATGTAAACATGCCGGCACGGCAGTGCATATTTTCCATGGTATGCTCATGAACGTGTTGCATCGTGCATGTACGATTAACTTTCACCTCCGACCTACGCCACCTGACCTCATCTAGACTACTGCATTTGTCGCTACAGGGGTGGCATTGCAACATTACGACTGTTTGTCAGCTAATTTGTTTATTTTCCTGTTGCTTTCTAAATATTCTGTTACCACAATAAGCATAGCTTTTTGAAATTACGTGAAAAGTACTTCTAATCTAATAATATTTTCCTAAATTTTTCCTTTTTGGAAAACACTTCTCGGAAGTTCTCGCTGTTTCTTTCCAAAGTTGAAATAATCTCATACCTTCAGTAGTTGGTACAAACACCCAACCTGGGTCTGTACATGCACGCTATGACGCTGCTACACCTGTTATCGCTGCATAAATTATAATCATAATGAGATGTTCGACAGTTCTAAGTAACTTAAGTTTTTTAACGGCTTTTATCTTGTGGGAAAGTAGTTCGACAACAAGTCAATAACACCAATTTAATGATGATTTATGGACATTATGATTACTTGTTGGTTAGTGTTACTATTGGTAAGACAATGACTAACATTTTTTCACATTTTTCGCAGTTTAATGTATATGTATTAGTATTTGGTTGGTTTTGGTGCGAATAACTGGCACTTTTAAAGTAATTTTTTAACACAAAAATATACTTGCATTAGTCGACTTTTGGTTTTCAATAGTCGTAGTCGCGACTATCAGTAATAGTCGCGACTAACGACTATTGGCGACTTAGTCGCCCAACTCTAGTCAAAGGCATTAATTTTGCCCATCCCAGGAGCAAACTGGCCATGTAAAATGACGGCCAGACGGTTGGCTAGATAAGAACTTGATGCCGAGCTATAGGCTATCATATATGGCATGCCCTTTCGCAATTACAACTCAGCTGCGCATGTGCAGAAACAAAGTCGCCAAATAGAATTAGAGATAACGACGAGGCTACTGTACATTTTCAGTGGGGTGTACTTTGACGTTTGCATACAAACGTTTTGCACTGGAATTTCGCTGACAGTTTGAGTTTGGTCTTCACAGGAAATCTGAATTTGTATTAATTACCGATATGTACTTTTGTAGGAATGAATAAAAAATGTTTTACAAAATATGTTTTTGAAGGAAGTGCAAAGTTCGCCGCCATTGGAAATGCACTGCAGCCTCCTCGTGTTTATCTCCAAAAAAATTGGCAAATATTACCCACAACGTATCATGATTCTGGAATTGCGAATAATGTTAAAATTACGAATTTATCAAATTAAACTTTTGCATTGTTCACAAGGTTAAACATGTTCTATACAAATGTATAGTATGGTACCTTTTATTTCGTCGGACAAGTTTTATTTTGTTCCAAAATCCATTTTTATCGCATTTTTTGACGTAAAAGAGCTGAATGCAAAATCGGTGAAGCAAACTCTGAAACTAAAACTTTTGCGTAGCACTCGAGCAGCGAGCGCTTATTTTTAACTTGTTTGACATGATTTACACTCACGTATCAAGCATTTTCAAGCGTGTTTGACAATATTTTACTGTGTGGCACAATTTTGCATTTATTGGGTGGCTTTTGGCATTAAATTTCTCGAAAAACATGATGTACAGTATTTTTCTTTTTAAAAAATTTCCTCATTTCACAAATTCTTTGCCACTTTCCACTCATCTGATCATCTTTTTATGTGATGGAGGTGATGTCGATTTTATGAAGGTATGTTTCTTGCTTTTCCGATAATTTTAAAATTGTTTTTTTTTTGAGACAGAAACTTGAGACAAAATAGCCGTTTTCAAAAAGTTGTTTTTAATTTAACCTTATTATTTACCCCATAATTTCCCTCATTTATCAAAGCCCTGCCCTCCTTCCAATACTAGGCCTACATTAAACCTTGACTTCAAAGTTTTTGGCAACTATTTAACTTTGATGCAATTTAAGTAAACCTTGATGAAAAAGCAATAATTTAGTCCATATAGCGAGTGTGGTCTATAGATTAAAAGTAAAAGATCACCATAATAGTATAAATTGTGGTATGGTAATTAAAGAGACATGGAGTATGGACGGTCATCATGACAGTCAGATTTTTCATGTTGATGTTCTGTTATTTTAAATTATGTCTGCAAAATATAGCCCTGGGATTTAAATTTTAAGGCTAAATTATTGTGAATACAGAACCGGAATAGGCTTGGCCTTGGACAATTGTTAAAAACAATCAATTTCAATTATTTTTTTAATTAATTATTTTCGATTGAATATCATGAACATTGACTCGCATACAAACTACTACAATTTACACAACTATAATTTATACTCGATCGCTGGGCGACATATTTTTTTTTTCATTTGTCACCAGTAATATTGATTTTGAGATACAGCCCATATTAATATTAAGGCTGCATTAGGAAAAAATGGGGGAATCGTTACATGAAAATGCTTTATTCACACTTCAAGTTTGGTTTATAATAAATTGTAGACAGTTTGGTGTCATTTTGTAGATAATTATGTCCTTTATCAAATACAAAAACTCCCAAGTCAATAGGATTTAAGTATTGTAAGATATAGACTTCAATATAAGAGATGTCAATGGGGGAATCAGTACCGGAACAGCCCATAGAGTTGTACACAAAATACTGAAAATATGGCAAACTTCAAACCTTTAATTGTATCTTTAAAAGTGCAAATAGCATGGACCACAAATTGCAAATATCATCCTGGATTGTAGCTATCTATCTCATAATAGATCACCTAAGAAACTTTAACTAAGAAATTGCCTAATTAGATGCTAATTACAACAGTTTTCCCTATAAGTTACTGTACAAAATGTGCACATGACATATAATGCTCCGACATTTCTAAATGTCCTATATATCTTACCTGAGTCACCCTGTTTATTCAAAAGTACACACGTTTATGGAAATTTGATGAGGAATTCAATTAAGGGTTTTCCGTCGTCACCCGATTCGACTCGACTATTGCGACTCTTTTCAACGTGTGCGTACTCCGCGTCGTGCTTGGCGTTGCGTTGCAGACATCGCAGAGAACGATGCGTGTTGTGCGTGTCAATGCATTTTTTGCGCACCGGTGATAAGCAGGGCCACAAAATAAAGAAAACAATGTTTGCTGAGCGCAAGAAAAGTGGCCGCTTAAATATAACATGTAGGCCTACATGTACAAACCAAATTTTGCCAGCGTGCTTCCACTGATAATGGACCTGGACCCCTCCTCCAAAGTAGGCTTACGACAGTAGGGTCCAATAGATGGTATGAAGTTATAGGCCTACCCAACAAACACAGAATCAAGTTTGTTTTTTAACATTAGGCCTAAACGAGTGTTAGATAAATTGGTTAATTCGTTTTAATAATATTTTGGCCTAAATGTTGGGTAACCACTACCGGTATATTATAGGCCTATTATTAAAGGTTATACGTTTGTAGAACGTTTCATAATGAAACGTACCACACGGCAAGTTTATAATCCAACATTTAAATCTTTAAAGCATTTTGCGTTATTGTGTAAAGACCTAGGCCTACTACGTGCACTGAATTCATAATGCATGCGATATAGACAACACCATCAAAACTATTCAATTTCAAAAATAATATCATAGCCTAATAGGCCAAATGTTTTTCTACAGCTATAGGCAACACAGTGTTTAACTTTGCTTTAATTGAATTCTATGTGATATGAATCCACCTCGAGATAATTCCGTATTACATGTATATAGTTTTTGTGACCAAAAAAGTTGTCCTCTCGGTAAACGGCACTAAGCATGCTAAGTAGGCCTATGCCTATAATAATTGTAGGCCTGTTATAGTCAAACACTTTCGCCATGGTGTCAAACGCTTCGCTTTAACATGTTTAATAAATCCTCTTTTTGGTCGATCGAGTGAGGTGAACATGGTGAAAGCTGTAAATTCCTCACTTTGTGTAACTTGATAACTCTTTGGTCCAATATCTTTGCAGATTGCAGAATGGGAGTCTTTCTTACACCCGTTTAACCAAAATACACCAAATTAGAATAATTGATCCTATTATGGTAACTTCTTAGGTAACTTTTTTTACATGAAAACTTTCCTGCGTAAACAGACAATTCCTTTTTTGTGGCCATATGCGTAAACGAACGCTTATCCGGCATCAGATCGCGTGTGTATACCAGCGCGTTGGTACGCACTAAAATATCCATGTACGCAATTAACTACGCATGGTGTCGCAGAAAAAATGCATTTTTGACCTATTTTGGTCAATTTATGCGAAAACAAGGTCCGGTACCCCAATTTTTTTTTTTTTGCGCGATTTACAGAGCTTTTTATTTTTCATAACATTATATATAAAATTTTATCGATACAATTTTTTTCTACAACGCAAAAGGTTGTCTATTTTGAGAAAATTGCTGATTTTGCCATTGAAGTGTACAGAGATTTTTGGAAATGTACACCTAAAACGGCTGTAGCTCAAAAATGAGGTCCGGCACCCCCTGTTTTTTTACTGATTTATTATCTACACATGTTAATACACGAAATATGTCAATTTAAAAAAATTTGATCGAATAAAACCCTTAAATGCTACTAGTGTTTAGTGCCAGAAATGGAGGAAAAAAGTTTCAGTTGTTAGTGTCATAAAAATTTTAAAACTATTTTACAATTTTTGACCACCCTGTGTGTGTAATGCAAAGGATACTCACTCTTTTTTTCGAAGGGCCCCTGCAATTTCTTTCTGAATCCATATTTATTATGAGCTACATAGCTTTCAGAAAAGGAAATATGGGGTTCACCATGACAAGAAAGATGCTAATTTTGTTGTTGTTCCACTCTGTATATATTTCTTACCCACCCAGTATTATGATGTTATACATTTTTGTTTGTACTTTGTTGATTTGGCATCCTTGTAAAGTAATATAAGCTTTCCAGAAATATGTACTTATAATGGTCTAAAATGTATGAAATTAATCAAAATTGGTGATATTTTTCTCATTTTACATTATGTTGCACAAAAGATGACCAATTCATGATGCGACCATTAATAATATTCAACTTCCTTTGTGAAAATGAACTCTGAAACCACAAGTTAAATTGTGATGGGATTTTCATCAACATAAAGCTCTAAAAATGGCATAATGAAATTGACAACTGAATTTTGGTATTGCTTGACAAATGATTCATTTTGCTGTATTGCATTAATCACATGATATCACCATCTGACATTAAACATTTTATCTCATTTCTAGGGAATTTGTCATTTGGCGTCTCCAGTTGAAAGTTTGTGATACATCATCTGGTTGGACATCCACCTTCAACCCTGGTCACCATGCGATTCATTAAAAACTCAGAGCTCCGTGAGTGGGTGAAAGAGAGTCTACGAAAAGCAATATTCCAAAAGGTATAGATATTCATACAATATTAAACTTATATATTTTATAGAATTGTATTTATACATGTAGTGGTTATAAAATTAGACTTCAACATTAATTGTTTATTTTGCTTACCGGGAGTGCTTCGGACAAACTTTCGAGTGCCCTCCCCCCAACAAAAAATGAAAGAGAAAAGTGCTCCTCTTACAAGTAACCTGCTTTCGACCAAAATTCACCCTGATTATGGGCCCAAAATAGAGTAAAATACCAAATTTTTGTGTGATACGAGTGCACATTGTTCCAACAAAGTTCTTTTTGGAAGCTGGAAGGCCAAAGAAGATTTTCACACAACCCCAAAATGCATAGTGTGACAAAAAGTATTTTGTCCACAATGCATTCTGGGCTTCCTTTAATCAATACCTTATCAAAATGATCAATAAGCAAAATGTTGCAAAAATCTTGCCATAGTGTACCAAATGATGGCCGCTACCATAGTTACTCCTGTAGCACATTAGTTCAAATCATCTTCCAGACATGCTCTACAAGACATGCAAATGCATAGTGTACAAAAGAATTACTTCCATCAATACCAGTTAAACTTTGTACTCCATTGCATTGTACGTACATGTACTCCATGCATGATTTGCATGTCTTCTCAGGAGCGTGTCTGGAGGATTTGAACTAATGACACGAATGAATGGCATGAATTGGAAAATCGATGGATGCCATTGGTTATTGTTTCCAATAACTGTGGATAATTCCCATTTTTCAAAATTAGAAAAGAGAACATTAAAAACCTATTTTTTTCCTACATGTAATATGATCAAGAATCTAAGAGTCCCAACAGTAATGGCATTATAAAGTCTTCTTTTGTGCAGGAGTCTATGTTATTTGGAGCATTTTGCAAAACCATTTTGCTATTTAAGTGTTTATCCTATTTAATACTGGGCCAAAATGATGCAACCAAGAATTGAATACCTGAGTGGAAGAAGGGCCCAACTCCAATTTTTTTACAAAAATGAGTTAGACCCAGCATTTTATTGCCAGCAGATTGTTCTTCCTTGTGTGTGAAAGATGAGCCAAAATCAACTCTCCAAATAGTCTTTCAAGTACACTTAATCATGGTTTTCATGGAAGAAAGGCCCAACTCCATGGAGTTGGGACCTTCTTCCACAAATATTGGGTTAAACAGGAATTTTGTTCATCCATGAAATCTGCTTTTTACTACAATAAACTTTCTTGACATGCTTCTACTTGTGCAATTAAGGTGGTATTGGATGCATTTTCTAGAAATTAGAAAATGCTTTGAGCATGTTTTAAACAAATTAATTGAGTAGGGTAAAGTACACTGATCAATATGCCTTTTGTTTGGCGCAAATCGGACATACGGTTTCCATAATACATCAATTTATATTTTCTTTGTATCCTCTTGTTTAGTCAATAATTAATCTCGTTAATTTTATAATATTACTGCCACGTTTCAGGAATATATAATTTTAGCCAATATTCTGCTAAAATCAATGCATAAATGTTCAGGTACTTTTATTTTACATAATTTGCCTGAAACTTGGTCAAAAGTTTCTAATATGTCTAATGTATTATATAATGAAGCAGCCTCTAATTTGCATATTTGCATAATTAATGAGCTAATTTGCATAAATGCTAATTAATTATGCAAATATGCAAATTAGGGGCGGCTTCACTATATAATACATTAGAACATATTAGAAACACTTTGACCAAGTTTCAGGGCAAAAAAATATGCAAAATAAAAGTACCCTGAACATTTATGCATGGATTTTTCGCAAAATATTGGCAAAAATTATATGTTAATGAGCTTCTCCAGTCATTTTAGCTCATTAACTTTATTGATTATTGATAAAAACAATAAGATACAAAGAAAATATAAATTGATATATTTTGACAACCGTATGTCCGATTGACTCCAAACAAAAGGCATATTGATCAGTGTACTTTGCTCTACTCAATTAATCTGTTTAAAACATGCTTAGAGCACTTTTATAATGCCTCCATAACCACCTTAATGGATAATTACCAAATTTCTATTCTATTTATAACACATCTGCTTATGAAACTGGCACTTGCAGTATATTAGTGGAAGAAGGGCCCAACTCCAGTTCGTATTAAGACCTGTATCGTTGCCATGGAAACATCATATTTAATTTTGAATGTATGTAATATTGTATATTCATGTATTGAAGGTCCACTGAAGATGAAAACATTCTGCCTATAAAACTTTTCCAACTATTAAGTTTTTCCTTAATATCTCAAAAACAATTTTGATGGAGTTGGGCCCTTCTTCCACTCAGGTATTCAATTGTTTTTGTCTTTGCCCCAAAATTTATATTTTGCACCCAGACCAAAAAAGCTGGCTATGCCCTTGTTGGAACTATCAAATGGTTAATGGTGTTCGTTGATGTAACAATATCAAATGGTAATGAACTGATCAATTAAGAATTTATGTATGAGTGATATGATGATAGATAGATATCAAAAACCTGTGTCTTTTTGTATGTGAATCATATAACATTACAAGCGATTTGATTGAGTTTCAATACTGACAGTACATGTACTTGAAACTGGTGTGACATTGTATGTCCGACCGATGGACAAACAATGTCACATCAGTGTCAGGTACATGCGCTCTACGACGGACATACAATATCACATTCGTGTCAGGTACATGCACTGTCAGTATTTGAAATTAAGTGAATCGATATATTAGCAGCAGAGATGGTAAAGATGTAATGAATACCATCTAATTTGCTTTCTGTTAATGTTTCAGGCCCATGCACTTGCAGTTCAAACTGGATGTGAAGTTCTCATCAAACTCGATGATGTGAAGGATACAGCTGAGTGTCAGTACTATGCTACTGGTGCCCTTCAAAAGACCTATAACAGCAACCAGCTGAAGAAGTCTACCAGTGAGGTGGAAGTGTCAGGAGAAACAGGATTACCTGTAACCAAAATGGTTGACCAAGGTAGTCAGAACTCGAGTGATGATGGTGATGATGAGGAGGGTGATGAAGAGGGACATCGTAATCAAAAAGCATCAGCTTCTAATCGTAAGGAATCCTTGCCAGGTGGTATCAGATCCTCTACATCAACAAGTGAAGAGAGTGTCACCCATCAATCTCAAGTGAAGGGTGAACTATCAGAGGAAGATGATATGGATGATGCAGATGACTATGATGATGAGGAAGAGGAGATGTACAGAGATGATGATGATAGTCAGTTTCTACCTACTCAGGTAGCTTATAATGGGGTGAATTCTAAGAGTGATGATCTTCCTGAGACTGATGTTAATGATAAGGATATTAAAGATGAAGCACAGGAAACAACTTGTGCATTAGAAGGATCTGTAGAGCCAGTAGAGTCCATGCCCAAACAGATTTCTCTAAGTGTAAATAGCTTTAATCCTGGTAGTACCATGGAGAAAGAAAGGGAGCCCCAAATCCCACCACCTGATGAAAAAAGTACTTCTTCAATGAACCAAGCAGCAAATAAGACTTCACCTGATGTTGGGACGTCTTCGCAGCCAATGCCAGCAATGTCTCCTTCTATTAGACCTTATCAATGTGGTGTATGCCAGAAGACATTTGGTAGCATACAGGTTCTGAGCAGACATGCTCAGACATTCCACGGTATGAACAGAGGAATGAGGTATTACTGTAACATATGCGGACAAAGCTATAAGCTCGCCCAATATCTACAAGCTCATGTGAAAATGCACGATACGGTTACCGTATCACCTGTCTTGTGCAAAGTTTGCGGCATGGGTTATTATAGCGATGCTGCCCTCAAGCAACATGAGCTTACACACAGCACGCCTTCCATTCCATCCGAACCTGTTCATACGGTTAGCAGTCCTCCAGATGTGCAAGTACATAGCAAACCCAATCCACGCCTGCAGCTATCCCAAACTAGCTCTATTTCAGGACCAAAACCAATACCGACATCATCAAGTAGCCTTAAATCAAGCCGACCAGTCGAGCAGTCACCTACAGAAGCAAAACGGTTTAAACCAAGCTCCCCATCAGAAGAGAAAGAAGAAACCAAAGACAACAGCTATCATGAGCCAAAGCAATATCATTGTTTAGTTTGTGGAATGGCGTTTGAGGAAGGGGAGCAGCTGGAGGAACATGTGATGAGGAAGCATATGCAATCTGATGAACCACAAGCACCAGACAAATCTGCTGGAAAGTTACCACCAGAAAGTGATGATGTTGGTGATAACAGTGATCAACAACAAGACACTAACAGGCAATCAGAAAGTCTTATAAAAGAAGAAGCGAAATCCCCAACACCACCACCACTATCTTCGCAATCATTTGACCAACCTGGCACAAGTGAAAGCTCTTTCATGCCATCTGGGCCACATGCAATGTCCTTCCCACCTTTTAGCGCATTAGATAATACTAGTTTTGGTTTACACCAATCTCAGTCCCTACCTTTCCCTCCAGCAGGACCACTGCTCAACCCAAACTCTAACATCACATCAGTCTTAGAACAAGCTTTACCAGGGTTACTCCCAGGGATCTCTTTACTGTCCAATCCGACACAACTACCCATGGCTCATGCAGCTGCAAGCATCGCCCAGTCAGAAGGCTTTCCTCCCATGGTCTCCCAAGATGGGCGATTCACCTGCGACATCTGCGGAAATTCATATAAGTATAATTGCACACTTAAAGAACACAGACTAACCCATGCACAAACACCACTGTTTTCTTGCAAGATTTGTAACCAGGCCTTCTCAAGACAAAGACAATTGCGTGATCACATGTTCAGACATAGCGGGCAATACCCGTACCATTGCAAACTCTGCGGGAAAGGATTTGTGAGGCCTTCGATATTGCGGAGACATGAGACGGATAGACATAAGCAGGCCTGGGAGAACATGAGCTGATTTTATGATCAGATAATAGCAGCTGGATTTTTAAAATATGTACATAGCAGGAATTAACTTAATATAAGAAGATAATTTATAATTATGAATTTATGGTTTGAGAGAATAATGATATGCACGTTTTTTGAAAGCACATGTGATCTAAAGTAAATTTGTTAATGCTTTTGTGGTCTGTCCTGTGCATTGAGCATAGAAGTGATAAACAATCGGCTGATTGATTGATCAACGGTCTTGATAACAAGATGGTTGACCCATTGGGTTCTGGCGCGTACAATGGGAGGAGATCGCTTCTACGCGATCGCCGATCACCAGCGCATGCCAGGATCACAAAAGTACTAACAAAATTTCTTTAGGGTGATGTTTCATCCAGTCTGAAGTAAGTCGAAAGCCAATAGACCAGCAGGCCCGAGTCAGCATAATACATGTAATAATATCAACTTATCAAGGCATGTATATCGAAATAATGCATTTGTATAGGTAATGCATACAAAGTACACATGATATTTTTATCAATTAATAGTCATCCAAAATGCTATGAAATGGGTTAACTATGACTACGGTACTCTTTTTAGCCCCTTGTTGGCGGACCTGGTCAAGTCTTATTTAGCATGAGAGTTTTCAGGTTTAAAACTGAATTTCAGCAACTTGATTTAATTTCAGCCTGGTTTTGGTACTTTTTGCCCAATTTCACACACATTTTCAGTATTTTCAGTTTTTTAGGAAAGTGCAGTCTCATGCCTGTCTTAATGAGCAATACTACTGAACATTTATGCATGAATAAAATGTTTTCCCCTACAAAATAATGTACTGAGTATAATCACATCTTGTTGGAAGAAGCATCTATTCTAATTTTAAGCCACTATGTTATTGTGGTATGTTTATTTGGGGGGGTAAATTTGTATTTTGTTTGTTTTGTTTCACAAAAATTGCAAGTATCCAAATAAGTAGTATTTAAGAATAAAAGCATGTGTATGAAAGGCCTTAAAGGGGCACCTCATGATCCACAGCCTCCAAAAAAGTTCAGATTTTTATACATCTTATATAGAATGGAATTTTGTGCAATTTAATGTATGTAAAAGCACTTGATAAGTATACCAAAATTTTGAGTCTGGTTTGCTGTGTGTGCACCTAGTTGTAGGAACAATCAATAAAATAATAATGCAGGGCTTGAAACCAGAAATAGCTGTCCAAAATGGATGTTTGGAGTTTGAATATTTGATTCAAATCCCAGCACAAAAACAATAATATGATACTGCAGTGACCATGCCAATGGTGAACCCAAAACAGATTCCCTTTTAGGGCCATACCTATATATTTACCAGTGCGCCACCTTCCCCAGCTAGGCTGCAGCTTAGTGCAGCCACAATGTGAGCTCCAGTGAATTAGGGGCTAAGCTGGGGAAAGTCAATTTAGATATGGGTCACTTTATAAGCAGTTCTGGTTCCAAGCCCTAGAAAGGAAGTTTAAGAAGCCAAATCGCACAATATCAGGTTAGGCAGGTATTGTGATCAAACAAGTTTTACATCATGCCTTCTGCAGAATGGATCTACTTTCAGGTGTGTCCCCTATGGGGTGGCTTTGGGGCTCAATCCCCCCAGGTTTATGACAAAAGCATGACAAATCAGCCTATTTGGGATACATTTTAGTTTACTCACTCACCCTGCCAGGGTTGATAGTTGCTGTGTACACCCCTAATTTCATACATGCTTGTAATTCTGATTGAAATAAGACTTGTGTCTTGACGATCATACTGCTGTGTGCTATTTTCAAAAATATTGATCAAATTGGAACAATGTTGTAAATTTAGAGAATAAACGATAGGAATTTTTATTTTGCCTATCCCCCACCCCGTGATAGACGACAGGCAGGTCCAATATTTTGAGTAGTGGATGCCGGCGCAGCCGGTATCCACTACTCAGGCAAATATTGGACCTGCCTGTCGTCTATCACACGGTAGAGGATAGGCAAAATAAAATTCCTATCGTTTATTCTCATTCTTAGTCAGTTAAATATTATTTTAATAAAGTAAACTATTTTTAAAGCAAAAACTAAGTTTCCGCCATAAAACTCCCTCATTATAAAATGAACGAAACTTGTTTACAACTTCACGTATTCTGTTGCGCGTACTGCTAGCGCTTCACAGATTTCACAGTAGTCTCACGATCCAGCGCGATACATACGCCAAGACCTCTCCACGCTGCAGTTACGCATTATCAAGACGCATGATGACGTGGGGTCGCTCTACGGCCTGATAGACGGCACCCGAAATCATGCGATTGTCCAATCAGAAATGTGTCTACGAACTAGACCACTCCCACTGACTAAGAATCATGTATCAACTGCTCAGTGCCAGAAGGGGATAAGTGCTATAGCTGCCATGTGTTTATAAGTACAATATACTCAGGGCTGTCAACTTTTGGAATTGATTGGCGTGAGACAGAGGCGTACCGGAATTTGCCGACTCCAATGTTCATTCTGTACCATGAATATTTGAGCCACGGCGCCGAATGTGAAAAGCGGGGGGGATGGTAGGAGCAACAAATTATTCATGACGATGCGTGAGATTTTACTCATTTTCCAGCTTTTTGCGTGAGATTTACTACCTAGGCGTGAGATTATACTACCTTGGCGTGAGAAAGTGACCCAATGCGTGAGACTCACGGCCAATGCATTAGTCTACTGTAGTAGACCAGTTTAATTTATCATTCCCTAAATTAATCTCTCTGACCTGACCATGGAAAACTCATCATTCCTATCCTATCCATGAGAAAACTGGTCTACTGTATTTCGAATATACAATGAACTATGCACTCTATAGTGGGTGTAATGTTACCTCATTCAAAATGCAGTCTTGGCTGTTTATGCACATATCCTGTGGTTTTTACAAATTAAGCCGTTTGAATAGCCATCCAGCGCATATTATTTGCACAAGGTCCTATGTATACGCTTGACGTCGCGCACGTATACGCGATGGTTAAGCAGTCAAATGAAATCTGAATAAAACTTTACCTCACCCAGATAGAGCTACCCCACGTGGGTTAGGTTCAGTGAACACAGTGGGTTGGGCTAATGCATAAACATATATGCTTGCCTGTCTGTTATTGGTTAAGATTTACCACCCACATTGATTTTTACTTCATTAACATTCATCTCAGATTCGAGATGAAAGAGGTTGAGTCTATGTGTTAAGATATGGTGGGTCACACAGGTCATATCCAACTACCGCAGTCCTTTTTTCTCTGGGCAGGGCAGTCACTGGAAATGTGATGTGTTTCGTCATAGATTTAAAATGGTTTCATGCATGGAAACGTATGAATTGTTTATCAAAAAAAAAAAAGGAATGCAGCGCAGTCTACCAATGCGTGAGAGTTGACAGCCCTGTATACTGTGTGTAAATTGCCAAATGTTCCCAGGGCAGCTATTGCACTTACCCACTTCTGGCACTGAGCATAAAATAAGCTATAAATGTATATGCCCCCTTTGGTCTCCAAATGTAAACTCTTCTTGTGAAAAGAACAGTAACTATACATATTTACATACTGTATAGTCAAGATGTATCTAAACCCATCGCAAGTCCAAACCCAGGGGGGTACATGTACTCAAGTTTAGTTGGTAGGGATGTGCCGCTGAGAATTTAACCGAAGCCCCATCCATAAATACCTATTTTCCAAGAAATTTGGTCCCATTGAGTCCATTTTTCGGCCAAATGTAATGCAAATTGTCGCAATTTTCAGCAAGTTTTGAAATTTTGGCCACAGTTAAGCAAAATTGGGCTATTTTTCAAGAACAAATGGGAAAGTTTTGAAAACCTACCATCCATATACCAAAATTGGCCTTGAAAAGGGGGTCATCATGGTCATTGATACACCAAATGGCCGGAAATGAGACCCATGTTTGCGGCACATACCCATACATGTATGGTCATTTGCACCGAGTACCTCACCCCTATCCAAACCCATAGTAACTCTTCAATAGGATTTATATGCTGCGTTATGAAGGGCTTGTACTTACAATGGGTAAAGGACATGCAACATGTGCCATCTATTAGTAAAATGGGTCCGAGGGCCCACCTTATTTCGATCACTAGTTTCAAAGTTATACAGTTTTTCCCTAAGACTATTTTCAAATAATTTGGAAAAGTTACGCATTGCGTTTGGTCACAATGGCTCATTACTTAAGAAAAGATGCAGTTTGAAAGTTGCACTTTGGTATTTGCACTTTGGTAAAATCTCACAAAGTGGGCATGCAGAATGTAATGTACAGGTGATCAGGCATACTGTATTGTCTGAGAGTTGAATGAACCTAAGCTTTCAATACTACATCTTTTCTTAAACAATGAGCCAGTGTAACATAGCTGCTTTCGCCAAACGTTTGACAAACATTTAGCGATCAAAACGCTTACAAACGCTTACGGGCGCCATTTAAAATGTTTCACAAACGCTTGTGCTCGGCAATTGTTTGACAAACGTTTGGCAAAAACGGCTGTGAACCAAACGCAACAATGGGTTACATTGTAAATTGGACAAGTTGTGTCAAACAAAATTGGCTACAATTACTTTTATGTTTTAATTTTGAGAAAAACCTTTCAGAGTTGTTCAAGATCTTATTGGGAACTTAATCCTGGGAACACTGAGGACAGATGATCGGACAACGTAATATAAATAATTATGAACATAAGTCTTTCACTAATTTGCGTTGTAAGTTTTAAATATGGATGTATGAATGAGTGATTTGATTTGGTAAAGGTTATTGTGGTGTGTACACCAGTAAGTACATTATTTCCATTTCTTGACATTTACATTTGATGTAAGAATAGTTTTCCATTCACTATATTTTGTATGTTATCTTGCCCAACAGTATAATTCTAAGATGTAATTTAATTTCCAAGTTTAATTTCTGTTTGAAATTTGAATTACCAAAGGTAGAATTTCAAAAATGATGTGAACAAGAATCATACTTGTGAACTAAAAACATCAATTTTGGACATAGCTACTAATTCTGGTAAAAATCTGGTTCCAAGCTATTTTTTTCATATAAAGACTGCACATAAAGTAGCTTAAAGTAACGCAGGTGTTATAATTAGAGAATAAAGGTATTGTTTTTAGCCCCTGGAGTGCATCTATCATCTCATATAACACGGGCGACATCATTATTTTAAGTAAAACAACGAGGCGGCCGAGTTGTTTTACGCCAAAAATAATGATGTCGCCTGTTATATGAGACGATAGATGCAACGACAGCTGCTAAAAACAATACCTTTATTCTCATTCTTAAACACTTCAATTCAAGTAAAAATATCATACAAATTTTAACCAAACTAAATCCTACATTTTGCAAGGAATTACCTAGGGCTTAAAATCGATCAGTCCCGTTGTTACTGTGCGCCTCAGATTGGTCCAAATAGCAAGTACCCGTATCGCGTCGACGCACACACATGCTGTCCCGTGTAATATCGTGTCATATTACACGGGTAAAGCTGGGTAAGAACCAATAAGATTGCAGGAACGTTCTCAAGTGTTTAAGAATTATGCCTGTAGCTTCTTGACTAATAATTTTTTTCACAATATTTCAACATAGAAAGAAGAATGGATAATTTGCATAGATTTTGATTAACAGTACAATAGTGCTTTTAAAGAAAAGTACAATGTACCTGAATTTAAAATTTGCCGTTTACAGCGATCAATGGTTATTACACAAGCATTGTACGTAAAACCTGCCATTAACTTCACAGTGACTTCAAATCAATAAAAAAGCTGCAACTTTTTAATTCAGGTATTTTTCTTTAAAGACACCGCTGTGTTGTTAATATTGAATGAAATTGGACTAATGGGGTATCAAAATACGCATACATAAATTGCCCTTCTTTCTATGTTGAAATATTGTTGAATTGTTGAAAACAATTATTAGTTCTGAAGCTATAGGCATATTTATAACAGCTGCGTTACTTTTTGTGCAGTCTTTTTTTAAATTGTGATTGAACGCGATATCAAAATTGTGGTACTTTCAATAACCTTAGTTTTGTTTTATTTAATCTTCTGAATTTTTAAGATTAAATTTTTTTAACCAAAAGAGAAAAGGGATCCAGGATGGAGCTCTGGGGGCAAGAATTTGTGACCCGGTGCCCAGTGAATGTAACTTTTTTGTTTTAAATTCTGGATCCATGAGTGAAATTGCAAATGTATCTAAAAGATTATGTGAAATGAATTTGTGTACTTGCCCACTATTTTCTGTAGAAATAATATTATAATAAAAAATCACACTTGTAAAAATATTTGTTTTTCTGTTTTTATTTGCATTTTCATATTTAGGCACCATACAGAATTTTTCAACAAAAACACATTGTTCAGCTTCTCTGTTTAATAGTATTCCCTCCCTTTATTCGGATTAAACACATTGTAAACTGCTCATGTTATACCAAGCTATTTACAGTGCAAAGTTTGGTAATACTGTATTAGTCAAAGAAGAACTTGGAAATCTTCCATTTTTGCTTCAACAGTCTTGGAAACTTTCTACACAAATACCCATAATTTGGAGGCTAATTACTGGATATGATTTTGTTGTAGTGCAAATGACAAATATCAAATCATTTCAAGTGCCCATATTTTTTACACCTAATAGGGTTGTAAATTGTGATGGGAAAAAAAAGAAAGTATATTGATTTTTGTCATTTGCACATCAACAACAGTCATTAAACTCATTCATTAACATCAAGGGTATTTTGTTATTAAAAAGTTTCCCAAATCAAACGTAAAATATAAATCATCATTGGTAGCCCAGAATTGCTCACCATTGATTAAATTGACCAAACCAGTGCTGCATAGATGCGCGCACATTAAGGGATCTGGAATGAGCGTTTCGACAGTATTTTTTGTGTGACATGAGAGCACATCAGACATACCAAATTGCATTTTGAATACGAAGAATGTCTTCCTGATATCAAATAATTTTCATTTTTTGAAATTCACGATATAATACAAATTTTATGACAAATTATTAAAATTTGATATTTTTCACATTTTTAATATATAACAACAGTCCTTGAAGTAAATTTTATAAATCTAATGATATATTCTTAAAGTGTATGTAGCTGGGAGGAAAAGCCGATGATCAATTCAAAATGTTGACCTTCCATATTGAAGATATGGATTTTTTTCTTTAAAAGACCCATTTTCTTTTGGTGTTTTGGGGAACAAAATCCATATCTTCAATACGAAAGGTCAAAATTTTCAATTGATCGTCGGCTTTTCATCCCACCTACATACACTTTATGTACATATCATCAGATTTATAAAGTTTACTTTGAGTACTGTTAAATATCAATTTTTAATCATTTGCCATAAAATGTGTATTACATTGCAAATTTCAAAATAGCTGGGAGGAAAAGCCGACGATCAATTCAAAATTTTGACCTTCCATATTGAAGATATGGATTTTTTTCCTCAAAAGACCTATTTTCTTTTGGTGTTTTGGGGAACAAAATCCATATCTTCAATACTGAAAAGGTCAAAATTTTCAATTGATCGTCGGGTTTTTCATCCCACCTACATACACTTTATGTACATATCATCAGATTTATAAAGTTTACTTCGAGTACTGTTAAATATCAATTTTTAATCATTTGCCATAAAATGTGTATTACATTGCACTGCGCCATGATTATGGTGAAGGTCACTGGTTCAAATCATTTGTTTGAAGCCAATCGATAAAATCATGCAGGGCCTCTATACCATTTATGAATGAATAATATAGACATTGTAAAGTATGAACATTTCAAAGGTGTGTACATGTATACTTTGTTTCACCTCCAGTTTGGTAATCAATTGATGTAGGTGCATGCTGGTTGCAGTATTGAATTGTCTGCAAAGGCAGTTTGTCAGCAGGCTTTATAAAAGTGTTATAGCAATAAAATCGCTACCAAACTTGAAGTGAAACGAAGTGTAGCTCTTAGTGTACATAATTGGCATAATGTATTTCAAACTATCATACTTTGAAGTTTGACAGCTGCTTTGGCACAATAATCAATAGGGTGCTTGCACGGAAGATCATAAGTTCAAATCATCCTCCACGCTCCAGAAGACATGCAAATGCATGGAGTACAATACCAATCACCTGTTTAACTGGTTTTGATCAAAGTAATTCTTTGTACTCCATGCATTAGCATATCTTATGGAGTGTGTCTGGAGGATGATTTGAACTAATGACCTTTCGTGCAAGCATGCACTCTATAGGTACACTATTTTTCCCCAGCTGAGCAACATGCAAACATGGCAGTATGCTGGCACAGTACAAATTCTCACAGTCTAATCCTCTTTCCTCACTCATGGTTAAAGGGAATTATTTGTAAAGCACCTGAGGTGAAACTAACCACTTTTCTAATTGGGTATATTGCAGAGATCCATAAAATACCCCATATGGAAGACATGACCTTAATGTTCCACACAGGGAGTGTGAATTTCAAATTTGGTTACCAGTATGGGTGACTCCATTTGTTATCTACATTCCCTGTGTGGGAAATTGGTCATTGTCTTCCATTGAGGGTGTATGGATTTCACTTGGAATTGCCCATTATTTGTGTATGTCTGCCACCAGAAAGATTCAACTTAATATGGGAGATAAGTGTCATCCTTATGAATCACTTTCCAAGTTATTCCTTCTTGTGTGAGCCATTCTGAGTCTATAGCCTGATGTGTTTCCAGCATACATTGAGATGTCTTCTTGAACTATTGTCAGTCCAGTCCAATCTTCCTGGAGACGTTCTGTTACAAGCAGATGTTCTTCATCATGATACTATAAACTCAAAGAACCAATAAATGGTACCTGAGCCCTTTGAACCCATACACACAGTATTGGTTGTGTGAGGTATCCTATTGTCATGGTGGTATCTCCTTTTGGATTTCTTGTAAACCACTGGTCCAATCGTCCAATAGACATTCTGAATCTGAGACAAGTGGATGCTCTTCACCATGACTCACAAGAAAGATTTCTTTTGCCTGCATCAAAAAATTTAAATTATGAAAAGCATGATATTCACTTCCTGTCATTGATTTTGTGGGTAGAGCGTCAAACGCATATTAACTAGAATTACGTATAGGCCTATTGTAACATTCGGGGATGTAAACCTTCAGGAAATTTCCTGATTTCAGGAAATTTTGCTATACAAAGTATAGGGAAATACACATTTTCAGGAGATGTTAAAGCAGTTTCAGGAAATTATGTCAGTGCTTGTTTTCATCCCTGAACATTGTTCAATAGACCTTTTAAGCAGCTGACCAAAATCTTTGGAAATTAGTGCAGAAAGATGTTGCTGCTGTAAACGTGTACACCACAACCAATCACACTGGTGACAGCATGTCTGATGAGCGTGTGGGATGATTGTTACCACCAATTTTGTTGATTACATGCTTTGCTGACTGGACACAGCGTATTGATCGGTGTTCACTGCATTGATAAATACAGTTTGTCCACTCTGAAGTACAAAGTGACAATGTGTGCGTATACAATGCGCGTGCACAGTGCGCAGTGTTGCGTCTCTGCTGCAGGTATGTGTGCCTTCAAAGTCGGCATAATGTGTTCGTTCGCGTTGGTACTTTGTACTTCAGAGCAGACTGACTGTACATGTACATGTTCAAATCACCAGATTAGTTGGAACAGTTTTTGATGTTCACATGATCTCTGTATTTTTCATCCTGAAAAGGTCTATGTTATTTAACTGATCAATTCATGATTTTACCAGGTTGATACTGACCCTACTTATACCAAAATGAACACTCTAAGCTACTTTATGTATTTTCAGGTTCAAAACTGTTTGTTATTTAATGGCAAAGTAAAAGTGGGCCACAAATGCAATATATAACAAAATGGCATGAACTCAAAAGGGCATTATTAGATCAGTTCAATTTTACCACCAGGCATTTCTTTTCATCAAAAAAAAGTGAACAGCTCCCTTCTGTTATTTACCAAGTATTAAGATCTTGATGAGCTAACAATGTGCATTTTGTGGAGTTAATATCATTGGATTTGAATTTTGATTAAAAAAATATATAAAAAAATAACAAGTACTACTAAATTTGAATAATTTTACTGACCTCTGAGAGCAGTTTGATTGCAGTAGTCAATCGTTCCTGAGGATTGTCTTCTAGAAGCGAGTGAATGAGAGCCACTTTCCTGAGTTGCCATGCTATACTAGGGTAATTAGATGGATAATGGTATCTGGGAACAAAAGAAAATCAAAATACTCATAAAGACTGCTCATGTAAGTACTGTGTGTCAACCGGGGACAATTACCTACAATCAACAAAATGAATGTTGGCACAATCTGGCATACTAAATGTAAATCGTCACTCCTCTCCCCCAGTTGAATGTTGATAAAAGCACTTTTTCCATTGGGCGCTCCAGTCTCCCCAACATTGATTGAGGGGGAATAGGGGGAAGGAGAAGGTTTGTAATTCTCATCAAACATAGTTATACTAATTTCACTGAATTATCAGAGCAGCAACAAAGAGTTGCAACATATTGTCAAGGTGTGCCAACTTAATTTTGTTGATTGTAGCTTGCCAGTTATCAAATACACAATGCTTGTTTCTCTCTGCAGGTGCTGCAGATCTCACACCACCAAATCAGAGTCCCATAGAGATATGTGCTAAATTTGCCTTAAGAAAACGACGGATGGGAAAAAATATAGGTTGACCGTCATTATTTTTTGCGACTGGCCCTCAAAGTCTACAATGCCCGGGAATTGCCTATTTTACAGGCAAAGCCATGCCAGTGTTTCTGTAAAGAAAAGGCTGCTTAAAATCATTAAAAGTTATTTGATCTCTCCCATCTGTGGTACACTTGCAGGAAATAATATTATTAATCATGACCAATCCAAATTTGGCTAAAATTATGCAAATTTCTGCTCATTTTAATGCTTAAATTCAGAGAAGTGAAATTAGGGTGCACAACCATATAATTCTATTTGGTGGTGTGAAATCTACAATGAGGGTGCGTTGGTTTTCACTGTGAGCCGTAACTGCGGACAGACAAAATCTGTGGACAGACAAAATCTGAGGTTGGCCTCGATTTTTAGACCCTGATCAACTCAGAAGTAAATATGCATATAAGACCTTGTTAAAATTTGGCATCGGTTATGGATGCAAAGACCTTGTTTAAAAAATGGCATCGGTTATGGGTGCAATACCAGTCCTCGGTGAAATGTCAAACCAGTGTACAAAAAGTCCATGGTGTAACAACAAATTTCAAATGTGTGTCTTCATTAATAAATGTGTAAATTCAAAATGGGGTACTGATGTCTTTTCAGGGTGAATACGAGTAGGGTGTGTGTGCTTGTCAACAGGGTTGCTAATATGGTGGGGGAAAACAAAAATATTTTGCAACAGTTTTGGCAGCCCTTGGTATCAATAAATTAGTTTATATTTGCAAAGTAAATATGGACACAATAAGGAAAATATAAAACAAACTAGTCAAATTCACACAACCCATTGTTGGCTAGTATCGTGTAACTAACCAAGGCACTGCCACAGTTATACAATACCAATCATGAGCTGCTCTGGAGTTTGACAGAATTGTCAGATGTGAATTAGTTTTTTTATTTCCAACTTTTAAAACAGTAAATGAGTCAACTATTACTTGTATGCTTCCAATGTTTCATCACCAAATTCTGCAGCCTTTGTCAGATCTTCTCCCAATTCCACATATGAATCAATAAGAGCATCCAGGGTCCGGACTATGATGTAATGGTGTGGTCTAAAAACCGCTCTCTGAAGAATGAGGAATTTATTGCACAATTCTATACCTTCTGAAAACTGTGTTAATCGGTTAAGAAAAATGACTGTAATCGTTCAATTTAAAGAGAGAACATAAGAACATACTTCATTAAAATTATAATAAAATACATGATCTGGCACATTGTTTTGGAATAGTTATATTTAATATCTGCCAATTATTATTATTAACCCCATGGACAGTGGACACTACTGCCTTTTTTACAGTGCCCCTGATTGGTTAATTACATGATATAATCATCTCAGTAACCAATCAAAATAGAGCTTTCACATATTATGCTTTACATGTATATCCCCTCAAGCCCTACAGACTATTCTTACCATATCTCTGATTGGTCAATACATGATATACCCCTACTTGTAACCAAGCAAATTAGTTCTTTGATACCAGTAACTTGGCAGGTGCCCATTAGAATAATGTTCAATCAATATAAAAGTTTGTTTTTTTGTGCAATAATTGAGCTCCCTACCAGTGCACTACTCTTTCCTCTTTGTCTTTTTATGAATTTGATTTAAAATGTGTTTTTATAATCCCTTTTTCTTTTAAATATGTTTTTTGATGTAGTAATATATTACTTTGAAATTGTACATAGATATATACATTTTTATGTTGTATTAATTAATGTGTAAATTTTGATGTATATAAATTGTAAATTGTGTCGCAATTCAGTGTTTTAATACTGCTATGACATTCAATAAATATACCTGAAATATACCCGAAATATATAATGTAAGCCTCATTTCTATACATAGCCTATCAGTAGTTCTGTCACATTAAGTGGTTCAATTTGCCACAAAGACTCAGGAATATATAAATTTCACAATTAAACATTGAGGTTTACTGATAAAGTTGTTGCTTAAAAGTGTTCAATGATGTTGTATTAGGGATGCACCATTAGATTCTCGGGGCAGGGGGGGTATTAAAATTTGGGTCGGGCGGAATTTTCTTTGCAGCCAAAGGTGGCAAAAACCTTTTTTTCACTGCATTCGCAGACTTTTTTTTTCAATTTTAATGTATACCTTTATACAGAGTTGGGTGGGGCAAAAGCTGTTGTTTTTTTATTTTACTCATCAGTGAGGTAATTTTTCATCCACTAATGGGCAAATGTGGTTTTTTTTTATTGGATTAGTGGGCAAAGTTTTTTTTTTTTCAAAAAACTCCCATGCCTGGAAATGGTGTGCCCCTTAACAACAGTATTCTCAAGGGCATGCAACTGCACTACAGTTCTTGGGAAATAGGAATATCTGTGGATGTCCTCATGGTCCTGGAGGGCATTGAGAATTGTTCATTTCTATGACAAGAGCATCAACTTGCTGGTTTTAGGTATCGGTCACTGGGGGTGTCGACTGTCGATCATGTTGTTGGTGATCTTATACATGAGAGCTAGACCATCCTTATTTATTACCTGTGATCCTGTGTTACACATTACACAATTCACTGAGCATGAGTAGTAACCGCTTTACAAATTAAAAAAAATAGTAATAACCAGGTATGATATAATACAAAAGGACAGTTTATAGGTGGTTGCTATTGGGCAGTTTGTGGTGATCACAACCATATATTCTTATTCAGTGGGAGTGGCCTAGTTTGTAGATACAAAATCTGATTGGACAACTGCATGATTTCGGGCGTCATCTATCAGGCGGTAGATGACCCTACGTAATCACAAGTATTGAAAATGTGAAACACATGTGAAGAGTTGCGAGTATGTTGTGTGTTGTATGTATAGACCTAGTGCGTAATACTCACACACACTTGCAGTATGCACAACTGAAGATTTGTAAAGAAGTTTTGTTCGTAAAGAAGTTTCGTTCATTTTAGAACAATTGAATAGTTTATAGTTATTGATATAATATTTAACCGACTTAGAATGTGCACCGGCATTCACTACACAAAAATTTGGTGCTACCTGTCATCTATCATGGTACAGTATAAATAAAAACAAAAAATTCCTATCATTTATTCTTT
Source organism: Amphiura filiformis (assembly GCF_039555335.1). Taxonomy (NCBI): domain Eukaryota; kingdom Metazoa; phylum Echinodermata; class Ophiuroidea; order Amphilepidida; family Amphiuridae; genus Amphiura; species Amphiura filiformis. The sequence continues at coordinate 52,286,625 of NC_092644.1, read as the reverse complement.
AAATAAAAACAAAGGATATTTCCATTATTGCTAAGTTCTTCCACCTCCTTTAGCATATCTAAGCTTTGCTTTTCTAAATCTTGTTCACTTTGCTGCTTGGTTTGGTCACTTGGTTTGGCATCTTTAACTTCCTTTCCCGATTCCATTTTCTAAATGAAAAAAAACCAAAAATGTAAACATAATAAAAATATGGTATACACACAGTTGTCAAGTTAAAGTGATCATACAGGAAAATCCATTGGTTCACAAAGGCATTTCCTTGGTGGCTGGAAAAGCCTGTGGAATTCTGATGCCAAGTCAGAAAAACATTTGTGGATCCAGGTTTTAAAATGGGGGACCCAATATGAAATATTCTCGGCTTGCTTATTTCACCAAATTTTTTTCCATAATGAAAGTTGGTACCCCGTCAGAGTCAAAATCACCAAAAATATTGCCAACAAATTATTTCTCCCAATTTATTTTAGAAGAGGGGGTGTACCCCCACTGGATCCGCTTCTCTTATTTACCATATAAAATCAAATTTGTGCATCTCCATCATTGTGTCAGACATCATTTTAAAGCTCAAAACAGGTCTTTATATATCTTGGTGAAGAAATCTAATGCTTGTTTCATACTTTCCTGCCGCTCTGACGAAGATTTTTGCTTCACTACACAGTCATACCAGAAATGCTAGCGGTGACCAGCAGCAAGCCGATATATCAATCACTCCACTGCTTTGTTTAAAGCAGCAGATCTCTAGGAGTTGATTTCAAGTCAACTTGTATGAGAACAAGAAACAATTTTGGAGGTGCTGAGTGACAACATTGGCTTTCATAGCTGCTGCTCAGTGGTATGCCGCTCCACTTGCAGAAAAGTACAAGCAGCATGATGAAGTGTCATGCCGCTCAGCGGCAAGTGGCATAAAGTTCAAAACCAGCATAAACCTTCATTTTGAAGACAGCAGTCTTGTTTTGATTGATGGGTCACATTGCTATGCTTATGACATACATTTTGTTGATTTGCAACAAACCTGATGTTCCTGACATCTATGGCAAATACATGTGAAGTGAAATTGGTCCATTAATTTCTTCTGTCTCTCATGAGTGGGTGCTAGCAATTCACAATATGAAATCACACACTACATGTAAAAGCAAGAAAAAACATTTACTAAAATCTAATATTACCAACATGTAAGAGACTATCTGTAGAAAACAAGAAAAAACAACTATAGTCTAACAACTCGGAAGTACAAATTAAATAGACCTCGGAAACTGGAGGTAATTATTTCAATGCAATGCGTGTGTAAATCCTTCTTTGGCTCGCCAACTGCTGCACGACTTTTACTTGCCCAGCACACCACGTTCTTTATGCGTCACATTTTTAACACACAGTGCGTGTGGACGCAAAGCATCGACCACCGTGCCACAGATTTACTTTTGTACTTATGAGTTGACGGACTATATAGCAAAGTCTAATATTACAAACAGCTGCAGAGAACAAAATTTGAGATGCATGAAATGAAACAGATTGTTTTGTTTTGATCATATTAACATTGATTCATAAACCTTTAGCATATTGATAATACAAGTGTAGTTGTGACAGCCATACGGAAAAGTGATTACATAATCTCTTACAACGGGACAAAAACTAAATTTATTGTAAATTTTTTTGAAAAAATTCACATTCAAATAATTACCTCTTGACCAGCCTTGATTTCCATTATGCTTCTGATTTCTACAACATTGCCATCAAACACAGCTATACAGTTTGCTTCACAGCTATGGTTAAACATAGAAGCCCTACAATGAGCAATACAAACAGAAGAAATGTTAACTTTGTCAGTCTGATATTACAGGAGTCATCTACAACATAGCAAAATATGTTTTCAGAGTCATGTCCAAATAGAGTTTTAACTTTGGAAACCCACTTACAGAAACTTGCACTAATAATAACTCAAGTGTAGAATCCAATTGCTTGCATAAAACTTCACTTGCAGAGTTCCTTGCAATATTTCTCATATTCTACTTTTGGGCGAAAATGCGAAGCATTTTTCGTCCTTATTATGATGGGTTTTGGCTTACTTATTTCCTCACAGCGTTGCAGAATAAAAATAAAATAATCGTGCTGTCTATGTAATCAGGAAACTACAGAGGCGATAGTGTAGGCCTACATTTAAATTTGTCATTACTACTTCATGTTGATATTCAACCAGCGCTATAAAGTTGTCTTACCAAGGAATGTGTTTGTATTAAAAGAAATAATTGTTTTAACTAGAATTACTTTTATGCAAATCCGAAAATTGCAACAGATATTTTTCATTTCTTTAAGATTTAGCGGTATTGCCAGATTGTACGTACAGTTGGGCTACATTAATAGCCTCATTATAGTTTTATTGATTCTGGTAAAATACTTGCCTGTATGTGCTTGTTGTTCTGCTATAGCGTATAGAATATGTTAATGATACTACAGTCAATTAATTTATGTCAACATGAGGGGAGGCTGTCGGATTGCTCAGACCAAGAATGTTTGCTTATTGACCAATTTACCAGGAGAAAAGTCAATAACTGGTTGCCCTTTATCTGCTAACTTGGTTGAACATGGTGTGGTGGTATACAGCTGTACACGTTGAAGTCAATGTTCAATAAATGCCAAATGTTGCTAGCAGTAGAATAGTTAAATAGGCCTACAGCATGCAATGACAAAAAAGTTCATGATGTCGTCATGCGTAGATCTTAAGATGTTCTGGGCCATTATTGGCATAACCACAACCGTATTAATCAACCTTCTTTTGATCTTCTTCTGTTATGACTTTCGGAACATCATGTAATGTTTTGAACTTTTGAATTCATAGTATGGCCGTCACATCTCTAATAAGATTGTTTTTTTTTTTGTTTTTTTTTCATTTCTTCGATAATTTTTTTCATTTCTTCATTCATCGATAAAGAAGAAATGTTTTTATCTAGGCCTAGGTGCAATTATTTTTGTTTTAACGAATAACCGCGGAACGACATTGACATGTAAAACAGACGTAGACCTATCATGTAAACATTAATCATGATGATGGGGGCATAATTATGCGCATTATTATAGCATATAACATTCAGCGGAAACTATAATGAAATGTTCTCAATAAGTGCAAATACTACCCTGTCAGCTTTTAAATAGAAAAATTAATTATGCAAAGTAGAGCAGCTAACTATTGTTTTTTTAGGCATAAGGGTAGGTTCAGGAAATCAAGTATGTCTTACTTTAAAAATATGGCAGCTCCTATTGACTTCTGCTCCATATCTAGTACATCAAAACTATTGCATTCTATTTGACCATATATCTCCATGGCAACATCAACATCATCAGGGACTTTCGATTGTCTCAGATAACTCTGAAATGTCTCTAGTCCTGACAAAAACTGATGCTTAGCAAGATGACTTGTATCTGCAGTAATAAAGTAAAATAAAATAAAATAAGAATCAAGTCTAAATCATCAAAATAATGTCACACACATGTGCAAACTATTCATATACATACAATCAAAGAAACAAAGAGAGTGGGCCAAACAATTTTTATGCAAATTTAGCAACCGGCTTCAAACAACTTTGAACCTAACTTTGAAAGTTGCTTCGCAAGAGGCACATTTTTTAATGGAAATTCTGAGACAATGCTATCAATTTAAGTCTAATTAGATCTAAATCATATTCAATATAATCTTACTCTAATCATAGATTGATTAACTTTCTTTATCAATTGCTGACTCACATTCACATATCCTTCAAACTATGTCAAATTCTTGAACTTTCATTCCTAGCGCTAAAGATTGTGATCAAACTGAAGTTTCTACTACATAGTAGAAATGTATAATATTATTGAATACCATCACTACCTGAGACGATTCTCAGATCACTACAGCCTTTGGGCGGGGATATAAAAATTTCATTTAATATTATGGGTTGGCCAGGCTTATCTTCTTTTGTGCTGACTGTATTGGTCTGAATAATTTGTATTATTGTTGTACAAAGTTTGCCCATAAAAGATTAATTATATAGCAAAAAGAAGTGGCAATACATACATGTACATAAGTGGAACATTTTGTTTAAAATGATTTGATCTCAAAGAAAAGCTCATTCAGAGCAGTGTATCAACACTCAACAGATTATAGGTCAAATTGGATCAAATGATCAGGTGCAGAATCACTGCACAAAATCCCGCTTTTCAGATCTCAATATCAAAGAAAAAAATAATTGAATGTCATATGCATTCTTCCATACTTACTAGACTGTAATTCGCTGACTTTTGATGGAAAAGCAACTGTTTCTACAGTTTTGTTTTCAGCTTTTGTAACAATAGTTTCCTGAAAAGGATAACAGAACCAAGTCATATGACTACTATATCAATGTCATCAATGTACATACACACATAAATATAATCAAAACATGATCTTTTACATGTTTTACCTGCTTTACTTTCAACGTTCTTAGATACATTCCTTGCACATTAGTTTTATATTTTGATCCCCCTTTCCAATCGGACACATGATACTGTTGCATATTCTCATAAAAAATGACAGTGCTATAGTCTTGGTTGTAACAATTCTGATTTGCATCTGTCTTTAAAGTAACAATGGTTGCAAAAGCTTTTCTGATTCTGACTGACCATCTATCATTACCTCACTTTCTGACTGACCATCTATCATTACCTCGCTTTCTGACTGACCATCTATCATTATCTCACTTTCTGACTGACCATCTATCATTACCTCACTTTCTGACTGACCATCTATCATTACCTCGCTTTCTGACTGACCATCTATCATTACCTCACTTTCTGACTGACCATCTATCATTACCTCGCTTTCTGACTGACCATCTATCATTATCTCACTTTCTGACTGACCATCTATCATTACCTCGCTTTCTGACTGACCATCTATCATTATCTCACTTTCTGAATGACCATCTCTTATTACCTCACATCTCAACTGTGCCATCCTGGCTAATAATCTGACAGAACTTGAGGGTACCAGAGGTGATAAATCTTGAAGTCCTTTGCACTCATTCTTGTGGAATGTCTCATCCAATTTCTGTAATAAAATCAACCGTCAGAACTATACATTAATACACCCACCTTTTATTATATGTCATCAACTGAGTTGGATAGAGCAAAATAGCAAAATGATTTGTTTAGCAGAGACAAGAAACAGTAAAATAAGTAATGATTATCGACCAGCAAAAAGTCTCAACGCTCAATTACATATTGACACTATTTTCATGTCAAACAAATTTAAACTGTATTAATTTTCATTTAACAGAAAATAATTAACAAAAAAAAAGGGAGAAAAAATAAATTTTCACTTAATTTTGGAAATATATGAAGATCAAACAATGTTTTGCCTAAGTGTCATTCAAATGTCAATTTATCCCACTGGAAGGCAAAAAGGATCCACAAACAACCAAGCTTTCTGTCCTGACTTGACCAAAACACATCTATTTCCAGCAACACATTCATGCCAAAATTATTTAGCAATCTTACTTTGCACTCCTCTCCACAATATCTTGCAAATTTACATCTTGAGCACAGAATGACATCATCCACTGAAAGAAAGAAGATGATGGCTTAGTCAGGCCTCACTACTAAACTGCTTATTTCGGTACCACATATGCTTGTACACATCTCAGAAACATGTCTGTATTTTTAAAACAAAAGCAGCTCTTGTGTCTGGTAAGGAATCTTTTTTACTACACTAAGTAATGCTAGTACAACAGCAACAAAGCACGCATTTATATAACGCCGTAACATTTATATAACGCCGTAACATGAGGAAACACGGCGTCAGCGCTTTATCAAAATAGATCTTAAATTACAAATAAACATTCCAACAACAAACACATAAAGCCCGGGACACAACGCAGCATGAAACACATGATGAGGGAAGAATTAAATGCAAATAAATGATTTTTTGTTTGCCTCTTGAAAGAAGCAACTGTTGTAGAGTTTCTAATTGTAGCAACTGGTAAGGTGTTCCATATCATTGGGGCAGCATTTGTGATGGCATGATCCCTTTGAGCAGGGAAGGTTCTGGTGACAGATGTGGTTGATCACATCCCAAATGCAGGTTGATAGACGGAATGTATATTTGAAGGAGTTCAGTACCGGCAAGGTAAGTGGGGGGGGGGGCTAGTGTAACTGCAATTATCTATATTTAATACTGAAGTCAAATTCAGTAAGTATTTTATAATGCTGATGTGCACAGCCATCTCACCTAAGATTGGTAGTGACATATCAACATGTGTATGTGAAGAAGCATTAAATTAATGTGCCACTTCTGCATACAACAAATTAATCTCTGATTTCAAGAATAGTGCAAGCATTTCACTACCAAACTTGCAACTTGAGGTGAGAAGAACTAGCTAGGGCTAATTAAGGGGTTGTGAAACAATTATGTGTACCTCGTGGTATTGAATTCTCAAAGTGGTCTGCCCAAAATCGCTTGCCCCCACCCCCTTTGGTTTGGCTGTGCCAAAAATCTTCCCCTTTTGACATGCCAAAAAACCTTTGCCCCCCCCCTTTCGATGTGCCAAAAAATCTTTGCCCCTCCCCCCTTTACACACTAAGATTTTGGGGAACCCGAATTTAAAACCTTAAATTGTCATAATGCGAGCGCAGTGAGCAGGAAATTTTGCATATTTGAACATGTTCCTATGTTTTCCTACACCATTTTAGGGCGTGATTTAGAAACGGTACCCAAAATATCTGTGCCAAAAACCACTTTCCCCCCTCCTTTCGAACTGCCAAAAATTGCTTGACCCCCCCCCTTCGACCTGCCAAAAAAATGCTTGCCTCCCCCTTTTTTTAGCCTGCCAAAAATATTTGCCCCCCCTACAATGCACCACCCCAGAGGTACACATAATTATTGCACCACCACCCCTAAGTCCTAATATTCATCACAATTACAATAGATAAAATGAACAAATAAAACGTGTATAAAATGCTGATATTTGGCCCAAAAAAAAGGGCTGCTAATTTTTCGGAATTGCATGGTGTGTGAGATATTGTCCCCGGACAAGGTAAGTGGATTCGTGATGAGGTACGTTTTCTTGTTTCAACGATAGAAGGATATGAGATGTAGGCTAAAAATATCATACACATGCGCTGTGGTTTTCTTGAATTCTTTAATTCGCTGGTATCGTTTCAGACTGTCTTCAGAATAGCATGCATGGGCAAAAATATCAAATACAAATTATTATCCACATCTTGACTACTTGAAAAGTAATATTAACTTTTGATGCTATTAATCGGGGGGGGGGCACTCCCTATCTGAAATGGCAGGGATGTGCCTCGCCATGTTCAAAGTAGGGGGCATTCATCAGGTCAAATGTTCAATTACAAAAATATGGGGTCATTCAGTACACAACCTGAAAGTAAAATGGGAGTCATTGAGTACAGGATTGCCAAAAGAGTATCATTAAGTACCGTACACATAAATAAGTGCCAAACTGCGCAAAAACAACTTGGCCAATTTGGAAATGTGAAAAATATCATTATTTCAGGAGGAGAACACAAATACCACCTAAATTTGGTAATTAAAAGGGGGGTCATTGGGTATAGCAGGAAATAGAAAAAGGGGGTCATTGAGTACATGAATTTTTTTTAAAGGGGGTCATTGGGTAATAGGTAGGACCATATCACAAAAAAGGGGGGTCATGGGTACTACAAGCCGGTTTGAAAAAGGGGGTCTATCCCTAGTACAAGGAACTTATACGATGTCCTCATTCACAAACTGATACTATCTGTCCATCGTATAAGACTGTTACCGCACAGCAACTGGTTGAAGGAATATTACACAGTCAAGAATAGGCTCCATCATTTTTTTTTTTTTTTTTCTCCCAGTCTCCCAAAACATCAAAACATCAAAAGCGTTGCACTTATACTTACTTAAGACTGTCCTTTTTCATATAACTTAGACAAAGTAGGGCCAACTTGCCTAGAAATGGTCAAATTTTGGCAAGAAATATCTCTGTGTAATCCTATGTAACTCCCATATCACATCGTTATCGGCGATCGAGGTTTTTTTTTTCTGAAGTTTGGTTGGTACCCACCAGCGTCATGCATGTGACGTGACACGTCTAAAATAAGCGGCGGAAATCGGGGATCGTTAAAACGTCAACAAATTTCAAAACATAGAAAGCAGTAAACTTATTGGCGAGCGGTCCGAATTTTGAGCCATAAGTTTACGTGGTGAACTAGGTCTATCCCGAGGCACATGATGCATATCGAGTGTCATGGAAGTGCCCCCCGGGCTATTAATACAATTATGGTATCATTTTAAAGCTTATTGTCTCGTAGTGCTTATATTTTTATTCAAACCATGATATGTCAAAAATATGACTTGTTTCTGGTTTTGTCAGAACGGGTCACAAACCGTCACATAAATTGCAAATCATGAAATTGATAGAAGTATAAAGCTTACATTCTACAAAACAGTAGTGACAATAACTTTCTCTTTCACTGGCCGACAAAATCCACGCAACTGGTTGCTCTCTGAGTAACGAGTCGCCAACAGGGATGTCATATTTTGCTCTAACCCCACGTTGAGAACCTAAATCTGGTTGCTTTTCGTGTAAAAAGACCTCGATTTTGTCACTGATCTTCAACATGTTGAATCGTGTGCCAGTGCCCCATCGGAAAAATAGACTGGTCTACTTTGTAATAGGTGATGGTTAAATTTAAGAGAACTATTGAAAACATTAAAAATTACACAAAGCATTCAAATTTATATTCAAAACATATGTTTTATAAAGTTATTTGAAGAAATTGTATTTTTATCGCTGCATATAAAACAAAACATTACAAATAGTAATCACTTATATCACCCTATCATCTCTTGACAAAGTGGACTCAACCAAAAATAGGAAATCCCTTACTGGCGAAAACAAAAACAAACGAATTTCGCAGTGAGGGGATTTCCCGTTCCTGTGTGTCAAATTCTGCAACCACAAGTGACGTTGTCCAGCTTTCTCGTGGTTTTCACACCAAAATTAACTTCAAACGAGCTAGGAGAATGTCTGACTCGATAATAGATATATTTGCTAGTGCAACCCACGGGCGAGGTATTCGAACAAAGCGAGATGTGAAGCCAGGGGAGCTGCTTTTACGTGATAAACCTTTCTCTTACATTTTGTACCACGGCGGATCGATTTCAAATATTAGTCAACAACACACTGTGATCACTGTCTTACTGAAAAGTAAGTTGGCTATCTTTGTCCTTATAGGTGTAAACAAGGACCCTCTCAATAAAAACCAAAGATGAACCTGAGTAAAGCTGCTAATCTAGTCAAAATAAAGTTACATCAATATTTATAGACATGCATGTTCAATTAAAATATTAAAATAAAAAATTATAAAAAGTCCCATCAATGCATCATCATCATGACCAGTCATAGACCTTAAGCATCATATTCCGAGGAGCTGAAAGACACCAAATTGGTGTTTTATGACCTTTGACATTCTTTTGTGGCAAGTGACATGGTCTTTCAATTCACACCGAGTGGCCTTCACAGGCGTGACTATGCTTCAGTGGTCATGAAAGAATTCAAAAGATAACCTCTGCCACAAAAATCCCGAGCTATTGTCTGAAACTCACCTTGGAAGATGTATCCTAAGAACTCAGTCTTCAAATGATAGTCAAATTAGTCATATATGACCAATAGATAAATGACCTATCATTGACGACTGAGTTCCGCAGATCTACATCATGACCATCTCTGGTCAAATTTTCATTTTAAAGTAATGTATCATTAAATCTACATGTCATACTTTTTAGGGGTTTAATTTGAATGTTTTCAATTCATCTCATCTCATCTGTATAACTAACTGTGTGTAAACCTCTGAATGATGCTTGCATTAAATTTTAATTTTTACTTTTGGTTTGGTAGTGGTCTTTAACTGCTGACTTAAAACTCTCAAGTCTCAAGGCTATTGCAATTTACCACCGATGGAGGGAGCTCATTCCATCAATTAACAAGGCCTAACAATGCAATGCAAACGTCTTATGACATAAACGACCAACGTGTATGACCTCTTAATAACTCGATCTATAATCAAAGAAAAATATACCGTACTGACGCGAGTATAGTCCCACCCCGTTTTTGGGTGAAAATGTTTCAAAATTGGGGGTGGGACTATACTCGAATTAAAAAAAAAATTAAAAAAATTTCGTTTTAGTAGCACTGTCCTGGACCTAGACCTAAATGCTAGGATCATTCATGGTTGACCTAAAAAAAAAAAAATGCATTTTGAAATCATTAATAGAGTATGACATGAATACAAGTTATCAATTTTCATATTAAAAATACAAATATATCTTGAAATTTTTTTTTTTTTTTTTTTTAAGGTCAACCATGAATGATCCTAGCATTTAGGTCTAGGTCCTGGGAAACTCCAAAGCCGAAAAAATAAATAACTTTTTTTAATTTCTGAAATTTTTCGAAAATTTGGGGGTGGGACTTTACTCAAAGGTGGGACTATAGACCTTTTTCCCTCTATCCCACAATGCACTATTCCAGGGGGGTATGACGTAGTTCATCAACCTCATAGATCGTGTGCATCCGATGGTCTTTGCCATACCTTTGCAATTATTTTGTCTTAATATGGGCATACTGATTCCATATATGCGGATTATCGTAAAGGCCATCAATGTTACTAATTATGCAATTATTGAATACACGAGTGATGCAGTTACGGAGCGATGCAGAACATCTGTGTAAGAGATTGTGTTTACATTTTATTTTCATCTCCGAAAAAAAAGTGAAACGGACGCCAACAAAATATCACGGCGTGTCCCGTCATTAGTTTATTACCATTAGGTCTATAAAATGTATACAAAGTTATAGTCCTCTTGCTCTATGAAAAAGGGATGTTTATCCAGGACCAATTACTATAATTACCCCCTTTAGCCAAATTAACTCCCAGCTGGACAAGCCCACCCCAATGATAAACCACAGTAGACAAGCCAAAAGATAGAAAATTGTTATGTAATAATGGTATTATGGAATCTGTTGGCACACTTTTCACAGAAAAATTCACACCATGTTGATAGCTATATAATAGGGCATCAGCAGGGGATAATTGGTGGGATTAGTGGTTTTGATAGTAATTCCTTTTTCGTAGAGCAACCAGAGTATAGGTTTCAATAGCAGGAAACTTTTTTGTCCATAAGGCATAAAAATGTTGTTTTTTGCCCCCGAAAGGTATTAGTGATCGCGGCGCCAGTATCGTGATTATCGGGGATTCCTTTTTTGTGATGAAGGCACCAGCCGAAATGTCCGTATTCAGAATGTAATGAACTTAACTCTGTACTCCCCCGGGGAGATGATGTAGTTGGCGACACTCATACCCCCCTGGAATAGTGCATGATGGGAAAGAGGGAAAAAGGTCTATACTAGCGTCAGTACGGTAGGTGGCACTTAAACTTCAAAATGACAATATGTTGGAACTCTTCATTACTGACAGTTTAGTTGCAGTGTGCTTTTAATACTTATTAACTTTGTCAGTCTGATATTACAGGATTCATCTACAACATAGCAAAATATATTTTCAGAGTCATGTCCAAATAGTTTTATCTTTGCAAACCCACTTACAGAAACTTACATCTAATAATACCTGAAGTGTAGAATCTAAATTGCTTACATAAAATCAAAATTAAAAGGTATATATCTGACAGTAAAAACTAACATTTTGTGAAAAAGAAATCAAAATTCTTATGGAAATGTTACAATCACTGTCCACCCACCATTTTGGACAGGCAATTTGCTCCTGGGACAGGGTAAATTAATTCCTGTATGATTATGCTAACTTCTAAAATTAATGCTTGAATAAGTTCTCTGAACTCAAAACAAGACCAGACAAATAAATCAATATAGCAATAGTTATTTGAACTGACCGAACACCCAAAAGGGATAGAGGTCTGGTTTATGTTCTTTAGGGTCAAATTTTGGACAGGCAGTTTTCGTGAAAATGATGGGCACTTTTCAAATCCTAAAGCTAAAAGCTAAGACCCTGGTTACATTATGGCTTTAAGGAATCAAAACACAGACTACAGCTCAATAAGGTCTAAAAAATTGTTTGATTTTGATAAAAATTGGCCCGACCCTAGACTTTTTTTTTTCTTATCTTTTTTCAAAAAAGTAAATAAATTTAAATTAAAAATTAAAAAAAGAGGAAGAAAAAAAGTTCCAAAGCCTTAATCATACGCAATTTACAGCTTAAAAAGCATGTGTCAAAAAATGCCTACCGACCTACCCTAATTCTTTTTTATGTTACGCCAACCAAACAATTTTTTTTAAGCATAAGGGTAGGTTCAGGAAATCAAGTATACGTCTTGCCTCAAAAATATGGCAGCTCCTATTGACTTCTGTTCCATATCTAGAACATCAAAACTATTGCATTCTATTTGACCATATATCTCCATGGCAACATCAACATCATCAGGGACTTTTGATTGTCTCAGATAACTCTGAAATGTCTCTAGTCCTGACAAAAACTGATGCTTAGCAAGATGACTTGTATCTGCAGTAATAAAGTAAAGGAAAACAACACATGTGCAAACTATTCACATACACACAATCAAAGAATCAAAGAGAGTGGGCCAAACAATTTTTATGCAATACATTAGCAAGCAACAGGCATCTGGGGAGGGGGGTGGGGGGCACTCATGTATAAAAGTTGTAAGCATCCACGTGAAATGACTTTCAAAAATGGCCCTAAGCGAGGATGCAGAAAATTTGGCAAGCTATCCCTAAACGAGGATTTTACTCAAATAAAAACAATCTATATGCGAGGAATTGGTTTGAAATTTCCCCTAAACAAGGCGATAGGCCTACATTAAAAAAACAACCTGAGCGAGGAATTGGCTTGAAATTTGCCCCTAAACAAGAATAGACATTGCGTGTGTCGGTGTCATTCAGTGATGATGATCGGCTATTCAAGGCGCTGTTGAAGTCTGGTGTGTAAAATCGCTCAGAAAGCACTCTTTCATGCAGAATACTTAATCTTACTTTAAGCATAATTTTTTTTATTTTCAATTGCTGACTCACAATTATCCTTCAAACCATATCAAATTCTTGAACTTTCATTCCTAGTGCTAAAGATCTTGATCAAACTGATGTTTCTACTACATGTACATAGTAGAAATGTATAATGTTATTGTTCAATAACATTATACATTTCTACTATGTACCATCACTACCTGAGACAAATTAGTTATATTCGTCTCAGATCACTACAGCCTATGGGGGGATATAAAATTTCATTTAATATTATGGGTTGGCCAGGCTTATGTTCTTTTGTGCTGACTGTATTGGCCTGAATAATTTGTATTAATTGTTGTGTGTATAGTGTATCAAACACTCAACTGATTGATTCAAATTGGCTCAAATGTTCAGGTGCAGAATCACTGCACAAAATCCCGCTTTTCAGATCTCAATATCAAAGAAAAAAATAATGGAATGTCATATGCATTCTTCAATACTTACTAGACTGTAATTCACTGACTTCTGATGGAAAGGTAACCGTTTCTACAGTTTTGTTTTCAGCTTTTGTAACAATAGTTTCCTGAAAAGGACAACAGAACCAAGTCATATGACTACTATATCAATGTCATCAATGTGCATACACATACATTGTAAATATAATCAAAACATGATCTTTTATAGACTGCTTTATCAATTGTTACTTTCAACAACTTCTTAGATACATTCCTTGCACAATAGTTTTATATTTTGATCCCACTTTCCAATCGGACACATGATACTGTTGCATAGTCTCATAAAAATGACAATGCTATAGTCTTGGTTGGAACAATTCTGATTTGCATCTGTCTTTAAAGTAACAATGGTTGCAAAAGCTTTTCAGATTCTGAATGACCATCTATCATTATCTCACTTTCTGACTGACCATCATCATTACCTCACTTTCTGACTGACCATCTATCATTATCTCACTTTCTGACTGACCATCTATCATTATCTCACTTTCTGACTGACCATCTATCATTATCTCACTTTCTGACTGACCATCATCATTACCTCACTTTCTGACTGACCATCATCATTACCTCACTTTCTGACTGACCATCTATCATTATCTCACTTTCTGACTGACCATCTATCATTATCTCACTTTCTGACTGACCATCTATCATTACCTCACTTTCTGACTGACCATCTATCATTACCTCACTCTCTGACTGACCATCATCATTATCTCACTCTCTGACTGACTCTATCATTACCTCACTCTCTGACTGACTCTATCATTACCTCACTTTCTGACTGACCATCTATCATTACCTCACTTTCTGACTGACCATCTATCATTATCTCACTTTCTGACCGACCATCTATCATTACCTCACTTTCTGACCGACCATCTATAATTATACCTCACTTTCTGACCGACCATCTATAATTACCTCACTTTCTGAATGACCATCTTTCATTACCTCACATCTCAACTGTGCCATCCTGGCTAATAATCTGACAGAACTTGAGGGCACCAAAGGTGATAAGTCTTGAAGTCCTTTGCACTCATTCTTGTGGAATGTCTCATCCGATTTCTGTAATAAAATCAACCATCAGAACTTTAATACAGCTTTTATTACATTTATACAGTGGCGTAGAGTTGGATAGAGGAAAAATAGCAAATGGATTTGTTTAGCAGAGACAAGAAACATTGAAAGGAACTTATGATTATCAAACAGCAAATCAATTCTCAATTTTCAATTTTATATCGACACTATAGTTTTTTGCCAAAAATTTAAACTGTACAAAAGTATTATTTTCATGTCACATAAAATGATTAACAAAAAAACAACAATAATGCCAGTTTGTCTGAGCTCCATTTCTTTAATTATTATATATTTTCTCAGGCATGTATCCTCTGGATCCTCGCATTTAATATTTAATGTCTCATATTGACTGAAGTCATGCTATGACACAGCAGATAGGCCGCCCTCTCTAATTATAAAAAAAAAAACATGATTGAAAACTTATTTTGGAAACGTCTGAAGATCTGAATTAGCCTTGTACTTCAAAATCAAATGATCAATTTGTCCCAATGGAGGGCGAACTGAATCCACAAAGAACCAAGTTTTCTGTCCTGACTTCACCCAAACACATCTATTTCAAGCAACAAATTCATGTCAAAATTATTTTGCAAACTTACCTTGCACTCCTCTCCACAATATCTTGCAAATTTACATCTTGAGCACAGAATGACATCATCCACTGAAAGAAAGAAGATGATGGCTTAGACACGCCTCACTATTAAACTGCTTATTTCAGAACAACATGCTTGTACGCATCTCAGAAACATGTCTGTATTTTTAAAAAACAAAAGCAGCTCTTGTGTCTGATAAGGAATCTTTTTTACTACACTAAGTAATGCTAGTACAACAACAACAAAGCACACATTTATATAACGCTGTAACATGTGCAAACACGGCGTCAGCACTTTATCAAAATAGATCTTAAATTACAAATAAACATTCCAACAACAAACACATAAAGCCCGGGACACAACGCAGCATGAAACACATGATGAGGGAAGAATTAAATGCAAATAAATGATTTTTTGTTTGCCTCTTGAAAGAAGCAACTGTTGTAGAGTTTCTAATTATAGCAACTGGTAAGGTGTTCCATATCATTGGGGCAGCATTTGTGATGGCATGATCCCCTTGAGCAGGGAAGATTCTGGTGACAGATGTGGTTGATCACATCCCAAATGCAGGTTGATAGACGGAATGTATATTTGAAGGAGTTCAGTACCGGCAAGGTAAGTGGGGGGGGGGGGCTAGTGTAACTGCAATTATCTATATTTAATACGGTACTTAAAGGAGGATTTCGTGATCCTAGCATCCTCTTTTTATGACATTTTTCAGTAGATATCCACGAAAAAAGCTTATTTCCAAAATTTCAGTTGATTCCAATTTTGCGTTTGCGAGTTATGCATGATTATGTGAATACACTGCTCCATAGACAATGTGTTGTAATTTCGTTCTGGTGCACCAGAACGAAATTCAAATTTGGCGATATTTTTGCTAAACGAATTAATCTGCAAGAAATATTTGGTACATAAACATTATGTAGCCAGAGGTATCCAGTGGTGTAAAAATCTCAACTTTTTTTTGAAAAGTGGGGGATGAGGCTGTGGATCACGAAATGCCCCTTTAAGTCAAATTCAGTAAGTATTTTATAATGCTGATGTGCACAGTCATCTCACCTAAGATTGGTAGTGACATCAACATGTGTATGTGAAGAAGCATTAAATTAATGTGCCACTTCTGCATACAACAAATTAACCTCTGATTTCAAGAATAGTGCAAGCATTTCACTACCAAACTTGGAACTTGAGGTGAGAAGAACTAGCTAGGGCTAATTAAGGGGTTGTGAAACAATTATGTGTACCGTACCCCGTGGTATTGAATTCTCAAAGTGGTCTGCCAAAAATCGCTTGCCCCCACCCCTTTGGTTTGGCTGTGCCCAAAATCTCCCCCTTTTGACATGCCAAAAAACCTTCCCCCTTCGACGTACCAAAACATTTTGCCCCCCCTTTACACACTAAGATTTTTGGGAACCCGAATTTAAAACCTTAAATTGTCATAATGCGAACGCAGTGAGCAGGAAATTTTGCATATTTGAACGTGTTCCTATGTTTTCCTACACCATTTTAGGGCGTAATTTAGAAACGGTACCCAAAATATCTGTGCCAAAAACCACTTGCCCCCCCCTTTCGAACTGCCAAAAATCGCTTGCCCCCCCCTTTCGACCTGCCAAAAAATGCTTGCCTCCCCCTTTTTTTAGCCTGCCAAAAATATTTGCCCCCCCCTACAATTCACCACCCCAGAGGTACACATAATTATTGCACCACCACCCCTAAGTCCTAATATTCATCACAATTACAATAGATAAAATGAACAAATAAAACGTGTATGCTGATATTTGGCCAAAAAAAAAGGGCTGCTAATTTTTCGGAATTGCATGGTGTGTGAGATATTGTCCCCGGACAAGGTAAGTGGATTCGTGATGAGGTATGTTTTCTTGTTTCAACGATAGAAGGATATGAGATGTAGGCTAAAAATATCATACAAATGCGCTATGGTTTTCTTGAATTCTTTAATTCGCTGGTATCGTTTCAGACTGTCTTCAGAATAGCATGCAATGGGCAAAAATATCAAATACAAAATTATCCACATCTTGACAACTTGAAAAGTATTATTAACTATTGATGCTATTAATCCGGGGGGGGGGGGCACTCCCTATCTGAAATGGCAGGGATGTGCCTCGGCCATGTTCAAAGTAGGGGGCATTCAGGTCAAAATGTTCAATTACAAAAATATGGGGTCATTCAGTACACAACCTGAAAAAATGGGGTCATTCGGTAAGAAACTTTGAAAAAAGGATGGTCATTGGGGTAACAAAAAGTAAAATGGGAGTCATTGAGTACAGGATTGCCAAAAGAGTATCATTAAGTACACATAAATAAGTGCCAAACTGCGCAAAAACAACTTGGCCACCTTGGAAATGTGAAAAATATCATTATTTCAGGAGGAGAACACAAATACCACCTAAATTTGGTAATTAAAAGGGGGTCATTTGCTGCTCAGGGGGGTCATTGAGCAGCAAATAGAAAAAGGGGTCATTGAGTACATGAATTTTTTTAAAGGGGGTCATTGGGTAATAGGTAGGACCATATCACAAAAAGGGGGTCATGGGTACAAGCCGGTTTGAAAAAGGGGGTCTATCCCGAGGCACATGATGCATATCTGTCATGGAAGTGCCTTGTCTTGAGTCTTGAGTTTGGTACTGTCCAACACTCCAAGATGGAGACAAACGGCCAGGATGTGTGATCTGCGCTGTGGTTTTTGAAATTCTTGCTTAGTCTTGGTTGCTTAGATATTTTGTTACTGCTGTTTTGAAGGGTTCCGGTTTTGTGATGCTGATTAGGTGAGGTGGAAGAGAGTTCCAATCACGTATTGTCTTTGGTATAAATGAGTTTTATACCCCCCCCCCCCCGGGCTATTAATACAATTATGGTATCATTTTAAAGCTTATTGTCTAGTAGTGCTTATATTTTTATTCAAACCATGATATGTCAAAAATATGACTTGTTTCTGGTTTTGTCAGAACGGGTCACATAAATTGCAAATCATGAAATACAGAACTTCGAAGTAAGCTTACATTCTACAAAACAGTAGTGACAATAACTTTCTCTTTCACTGGCCGACAAAATCCACGCAACTGGTTGCTCTCTGAGTAACGAGTCGCCAACAGGGATGTCATATTTTGCTCTAACCCCACGTTGAGAACCTAGATCTGGTTGCTTTTCGTGTAAAAAGACCTCGATTTTGTCACTGATCTTCAACATGTTGAATAGTGTGCCAATGCCCCATCGGAAAAATAGACTGGTCTACTTTGTAATAGGTGATGGTTAAATTTCAGAGAACTATTGAAAACATTAAAAATTACACAAAGCATTCAAATTTATATTCAAGTTATATGTTTTATAAAGTTATTTGAAGAAATTGTATTTTTATCGCTGCATATAAAACAAAACATTACAAATAGTAATCACTTATATCACCCTATCATCTCTTGACAAAGTGGACTCAACCAAAAATAGGAAATCCCTTACTGGCGAAAACAAAAACAAACGAATTTCGCAGTGAGGGGATTTCCCGTTCCTGTGTGTCAAATTCTGCAACCACAAGTGACGTTGTCCAGCTTTCTCGTGGTTTTCACACCAAAATTAACTTCAAACGAGCTGGGAGAATGTCTGACTCGATAGTAGATATATTTGCTAGTGCAACCCACGGGCGAGGTATTCGGACAAAGCGAGATGTGAAGCCAGGGGAGCTGCTTTTACGTGATAAACCTTTCTCTTACATTTTGTACCACGGCGGATCGATTTCAAATAATCAGTCAACAACACACTGTGATCACTGTCTTACTGAAAAGTAAGTTGGCTATCTTTGTCCTTATAGGTGTAAACAAGGACCCTCTCAATAAAAACCAAAGATGAACCTGAGTAAAGCTGCTAATCTAGTCAAAATAAAGTTACATCAATATTTATAGACATGCATGTTCAATTAAAATATTAAAATAAAAAATTATAAAAAGTCCCATCAATGCATCATCATCATGACCAGTCATAGACCTTAAGCATCATATTCCGAGGAGCTGAAAGACACCAAATTGGTGTTTTATGACCTTTGACATTCTTTTGTGGCAAGTGACATGGTCTTTCAATTCACACCGAGTGGCCTTCACAGGCGTGACTATGCTTCAGTGGTCATGAAAGAATTCAAAAGATAACCTCTGCCACAAAAATCCCGAGCTATTGTCTGAAACTCACCTTGGAAGATGTATCCTAAGAACTCAGTCTTCAAATGATAGTCAAATTAGTCATATATGACCAATAGATAAATGACCTATCATTGACGACTGAGTTCCGCAGTCTACATCATGACCATCTCTGGTCAAATTTTCATTTTTAAAGTAATGTATCATTAAATCTACATGTCATACTTTTTAGGGGTTTAATTTGAATGTTTTCAATTCATCTCATCTCATCTGTATAACTAACTGTGTGTAAACCTCTGAATGATGCTTGCATTAAATTTTAATTTTTACTTTTGGTTTGGTAGTGGTCTTTAACTGCTGACTTAAAACTCTCAAGTCTCAAGGCTATTGCAATTTACCACCGATGGAGGGAGCTCATTCCATCAATTAACAAGGCCTAACAATGCAATGCAAACGTCTTATGACATAAACGACCAACGTGTATGACCTCTTAATAACTCGATCTATAATCAAAGAAAAATATACCGTACTGACGCGAGTATAGTCCCACCCCGTTTTTGGGTGAAAATGTTTCAAAATTGGGGGTGGGACTATACTCAATTAAAAAAAAAAAAATTAAAAAAAAATTTCGGTTTTGTAGCACTGTCCCTGGACCTAGACCTAAATGCTAGGATCATTCATGGTTGACCTAAAAAAAAAAATGCATTTTGAAATCATTAATAGAGTATGACATGAATACAAGTTATCAATTTTCATATTAAAAATACAAATATATCTTGAAATTTTTTTTTTTTTTTTTTTTTTTAAGGTCAACCATGAATGATCCTAGCATTTAGGTCTAGGTCCTGGGACACTCCAAAGCCGAAAAAATAAATAACTTTTTTTAATTTCTGAAATTTTTCGAAAATTTGGGGGTGGGACTTTACTCAAAGGTGGGACTATAGACCTTTTTTTTTTTTCCCACAATGCACTATTCAAGTTGTGTATGACGTAGTTCATCAACCTCATAGATCGTGTGCATCCGATGGTCTTTGCCATACCTTTGCAATTATTTTGTCTTAATATGGGCATACTGATTCCATATATGGGCATTTCCATGAAATGGTGGACAGATCTCAAAAAAATGAAATTGTTTCAAGGAATGATTTTTTCTGCTTAAATCACTCCAAATACATGCAAGTATTCAGGAAAAAAATTTCAAGCCATTTGGTTATTGTTTACTTTGAAAAAAAGTGTTTTTACTTATTGTGCGCTTTAAAGGAAAAAAATGTTGCACTTTTTATGATTTTAGCAATTGGCTGTAAAAAAAGTATTAGATTCCATCTAATTTTAAAATATGTTTGGATTAAATAAGTATGGCAATTGGTCTTTGAGAATCCAGAAGTAAAATGTTAATATAACCCATCATACACTTGTGTCAGTACATGGTTGAAAAGTAATTCACAGCCTCATGTAACGCGTGTTACCGAAACAGACTATTATAAATTTATTTTGTTTAATATATGGTTTGCATTGATACCACTTAGAATTTTCCTTCTCCTAGTAAGGCCTTATGTAAAAGCCATGCACAATGCGATAAATTCCTATCCACTACTTCACAGCGCGCTGTCAAAAACTGCAACGTGTGTTACTTGTAATGCGTGTTACCACTGAAACGCGTGTTACCATATTCCATACAATGCTAACAATGACTGTAAAGCCCACTTTTACCATTGTAATTTGAATTGAGGACAGTGTTACAGACTTACAGTGCAAACATCCTTTTCACTGTTGGTAACCCATGCTTTAGAAAGGGTGGGTTTGAAGGGTCCACAAAATGCTTAAAAGGGTGGGTTTGAAAAATGTCTGGTTAAAATGCTTGTCCAAATATAAAGCGTGGTCACTGATAAAAAGGGTGGGTTTAGAAATCAACAATTGCAATTTCAAAGCTCACTGTAATTTCCAATTGAATGACACTAAATGAAACAAACAAAAAATATTGAAATCCCATTCTGTTTGGCCATTTAAAATTTATGTAATTCTCTTTGGATGCAAATCTGCACCTCCTGGACCACCATAACCACTTATCTATGATCAGTAATCACGATTAGATAAGGTGGGTTTCGGAGTTTTGGTATAAAGGATATAAAATAAAAAGGGTGGGTTTGAAATAAAAAGGGTGGGTTTGTATCACCACTGCCAACTATGCTTTTATGTTGAGGGCATGCATTTCATAGAGATTGTGGAATGTGGATGGCCAAGCAGTGGCATCCATCACCACAGAAGCCGCAGAACAAGATGAGGATGTTGTAGATATGGAGAGTATTGATGGAGTGGAGCCTCTTCCAGAAGATGTACCAGATTGCTCAACTGATGAGTCACAGAAAGATACCTTGAGACAATCTAACACTAGTGTAAATCATGACAAAATATATGTCGGAAGCTGTTTTTTTGTTGAATATGATGGAGCATATTTCCCTGCTGGTGAAGTGTTGGAAGAAGGAAACAAATATGACTTTTTGATTTCAGTAGTGCTGGAAAGATTTGGAAGTGGCCAAGTGAAAAAGACATCACATTTTATTGTAGGGAGAAGATAATTAGGGAATTTGGGGAACCAGTGGTAGTAAATAATTGGGGACACTACAAATTTCATGACCTCTAACTTGTTGTAAGAAAGAAAAGTTGGTATTGGGTCTAAACATAGGTATGGTCTAAACTATACTGTTTTTATCAACTGAAGTGATGTTAACTGGGATTGGTTAATAATTTCAGCATGTTTTTACTTTAAAACTGAAGTAGTGTATCATCAATGTTTGGAAATGTTGAAAAATGTATTATTATGTTGGTCTTATTTGGCCGGACAAAGTGTAATGCGTGTTACTGTAACGCGTGTTACCGACTCTTTTACTATTTACTAAAAAAGTTTAACCTGCACTGTTGTTATAAATAAATTATAATAAACCTCAGCACAATACTTGATTACAGTGAAAAGAAATTTTTTGCAGACTTGTTAGTTTGAGGACAAAGTTGAGAATAAGTTTGTGGTTTTTTTTGCTTGTCCACCGAGTGTAATGCATGTTACCGACATTCGCAGTACTACCTCATTCACATGAGTTGATCTTTCACCTTTGTGTGAACATGAGAATTAAGCCTTAGGTGGTAGGTGTTAAAATACAAAAGATTGATACAAAATTCAAAATACTATTTTAACTAGGTACTGCAAAACAAAGGTGGATGCACCAAAGTGTAACGCGTGTTACCGTGGAAATGCCCATATGCGGATTATCGTAAAGGCCATCAATGTTACTAATTATGCAATTATTGAATACACGAGTGATGCAGTTACGGAGCGATGCAGAACATCTGTGTAAGAGATTGTGTTTACATTTTATTTTCATCTCCGAAAAAAAAGTGAAACGGACGCCAACAAAATATCACGGCGTGTCCTGTCATTAGTTTATTACCATTAGGTCTATAAAATGTATACAAAGTTATAGTCCTCTTGCTCTATGAAAAAGGGAGGTTTATCCAGGACCAATTACTATAATTACCCCCTTTAGCCAAATTAACTCCCAGCTGGACAAGCCCACCCCAATGATAAACCACAGTAGACAAGCCAAAAGATAGAAAATTGTTATGTAATAATGGTATTATGGAATCTGTTGGCACACTTTTCACAGAAAAATTCACACCATGTTGATAGCTATATAATAGGGCATCAGCAGGGGATAATTGGTGGGATTAGTGGTTTTGATAGTAATTCCTTTTTCGTAGAGCAACCAGAGTATAGGTTTCAATAGCAGGAAACTTTTTTGTCCATAAGGCATAAAAATGTTGTTTTTTTGCCTCCGAAAGGTATTAGTGATTGCTGCTCCAGTATCGTGATTATCGGGGATTCCTTTTTTGTGATGAAGGCACCAGCCGAAATGTCCGTATTCCAGAATGTAATGAACTTAACTCTGTACTCCCGGGAGATGATGTAGTTTATGACACTCATACCCCCTGGAATAGTGCATGATGGGAAAGAGGGAAAAAGGTCTATACTCGCGTCAGTACGGTAGGTGGCACTTAAACTTCAAAATGACAATATGTTGGAACTCTTCATTACTGACAGTTTAGTTGCAGTGTGCTTTTAATACTTTTTACAGATAAAGAGAGGGCAGGTTTTCCTGGTAATTTTACAAGAAAACAATTTGATTTCATGTCAAGTAGGATACAAAGCAGCATGTACTTTCAAAAACAGATCCATGGGTAGGAAGGGTTTTAATATTGTGGTCGCAAAGTACATGTAATAACATTGCATATAGCATGATTGGTTATTTCACAACATCATATGTGTATAGTGCTTTTAAAAAGTGGAACACACTTGTTGAAATGTACATGCCATATGTCCAAGAGTTATTGTAGGAACAGTATTAGTCATGTTTGTTGCTGTTCAATTTTGTCCAAGTTTTAGTCACACAGTGCTATAGAGCATAATGACTGAATGGCCCCATAAAAAATTCTTGGAAATTGCCCTATCACATACATTTAGTTGTAATTACCGCTATATCCCATTTGAATATACTTTTCAGGGGGTCCAAACTTCTGCGATGTTCTGGATGCAAATATGCTAGGTATTGTGATAAAACTTGCCAGGTAAGTTTGATTTATACAGATGTGTGCAACCTGGGGTCATGCCCTGTATACCATCCGCGATAATCAACTTTTGAAGAGCACCCTAAACAAGGATTTAACCCTTGCCTAAAACAAGTGTTTTCACACCCTAAACAGGGATTTTATTCCTTGCATCAAATTTCATACCCTAAATTTGATTTCCCCATATTAGCAATTGCAATTTTGCTACCCTTTTTTCCAATATTTCATGTTTTTACCCACGTTTTTATTATTGCGGATGGTGTACAGGCCACAATGGGAGTTACCCCCCCCCCGATTGCAATTATAAAGTTTATGTTGTCATTGTACTTTCATAACTTTGTAAAGTGTAATTTACTCTGACTCAGTCTCAAATCATGCAGCAATTTCAAACTGATTCCAACTGATATGTATGCTATAACATATAAATTGTTAAGAAGCAAACTAATAAGAGTAAAATGTGACATTTTCATCAATATCATACATGTACCTAGGTCTTTATCCGTAATGTACATGTGCAATTGAATGGACCTTTAAATACATATTTTTAGCACTGCTGTTGTCTTCCTGCCATTTTTCATATAAAAAAAGCAACTTTGAGAATTTTAAAGACTTGTCTTTCACTTTGAAGCTATGAAAAAATAAAAATAGAATAACAGATGTAAAATATTTTCATGCTTTCACAATTAAGAATCAATGACTTGTTGCCTTTACTATAAATAAAAAAGTGATGAATATTAATTATTATTTTCTAGCGTGCAGCCTGGCCTGATCACAAAGATGAGTGTCATTCAATAACAAGAGCTAACGCATCACAGGACTCGCCAATATTTCAAGACCAAATACGACTCATGGCTAGAACGCACTGGAAAAGAACAGTAAGATTTAGATTGCAGGATATAAACCAGGAATTCTGTTGACCAATAATTGTTGGCCCTTGAAAAGCTTTGGCAGACATTGTAATTTTGCCCTCAAATACAAGTCTTTGAAATGATTTTGTCCCTGTGTGGCCTGCTAGCTATATATGAAATTAACTATGAGAACCCCTGTTTTAAACCATGATGATTGTGGAAAACACTGATTGCATCATATTTTATTTGTAAATATTCAGAACTTTATGTTTTAATTTCTATATTTGATCTCTGATCAGTCATTTAAAGTCATAATGTACGATCTTATAATATGAATTTGGTTAATTTTTTTCAAACCTGATTTTTTGGCATATTTGTAATGGTTACATATGTCACAACTTGCACCTAAATGGAATCAGCCAAATTTGTTGTGTTTGTAGGTAAACAGAGCAAAGTGCGACATAAAGTCATAATTCAAGAATTATGACTTTATGTCCTCCTATAGAACTGTGTGTTAAACGGCCAAAATAACAAGCAGTGTTTCTTTCACTTTACCTCGTTATTTCAGCTCAAAATGAACAGAAACCATTCCCAATAATTATTACTAGTATTATTTCAGCATTTTGAGTATATAATAATGACAAACTTAAAATTTGAAGGAAATCATACATTAAGCCTTTGAATAGACTTGACTGAGGATTTAGTGAATACATTTCTTCATATATTCATCTTGTACGCAGTAGCTATGGATGCAAGCATCCATTACCACTGGAGCTAGAGTGGTCAAAATATAATTGATTCAATTAATTCATTATGGGTTTCGTACATCAAATAGTTCATGTGAACTTTACCTGGAGGGGCCACTTGACAATGACAATGGACTTTCGAAGAGCACCCTAAAGACGTATTAAATATTGATTTGAAAATGCACCCTTAAACAAGTATGGTGCATCATCATTTTGCACATTATAACAGGAATTTGAGATACAAATCCCTGATTCACACGGTCAGAAAGTTTACCTGATTTCATGCAACTTTTTTCTCAAAAATTATTGATTTATGAAGCAAGAAATACCATTTTTCTCAAGTTTGCTAGTTTTAGATACCTATTCATGTTACTTTCAATGTGCATGCCAGTCATTTTTGTGTATGATAATTTCAGTGAAGTTATTGCTAATTGTTTTATGTTTTCACTTTCAGAAATTAGTAGAGAATGCATCAATTGATGCAAATGGATTTCCAAACATTCCTGATTTGCTAGTTAAACGTGAGTATATGGTATAATATACTGCGCCAAGAAAGTATCCTTGCACTTGGAAAAATAATCACAATTTCAAAATTGAACCATATTGGGGTCAATTTGTTTTTGTAATAGATGCACTATACAATCCTGCACATTATGACACCTCATTGAATCCAATGTGGCCTCAAGAAGTAAAGTTACAAGCAATTGAATAGACGAAGATCCAGTTTTAAAAGTGACAAACTGGCCTATACAAGGCGCAAAAGGATTCCAACAAGCGCAACAAAGAGACAACACAGTTTCTGCAATGAAACTTAAAGCTGTATTTATTTCAGTTTTCACTTCTCTGTACTTTTCATAACTTTCATTTTATTTGTCAGCTGTTTTGTTTCAGTTTTCTTTTGTTCCTTTTGTTTTAAATTAAAGGCACACACAAATTAGCCATTTACCACTCTCAATCCAAATGTCTAGTCTGTGGATTTTTAAATGGGCCAGCGTGTCACTTTTAAAACTGAACCTTGGTCTAATCAAATGCTTGTAACTTTACTTCTTGAAGTCACATTGGATTCAATGGGGTGTCCAAATGTGCCGGATTAGATAGTGCATCCATTAAAAGAATAAATTTACCCCAATATGGTTCAGTTTTAAAATTGTAATTATTTTTCCGAGTGTAAGGATACTTTCTTGGAGCAGTATATGTTGATACAATATGATTAATAGTGAAATTGTGAAATATGCTCCAAACTGGTAGCAATATCCCACATTGCATGCTGGGATTATAACATTTAGGTGCACTGCTGTTGGCATATGATTTTGACATTTTGACTCACAGTACTGTAGATGTTTAGGAGTGCTATGAGTGTGAATTAAATGAATTTTGTGGTGACTACGGCATAAATGCCAACATTCAGGAACTTAAAATAGTATTCATTCCAATAAGCGCCCAGGGTGCTTTACAAAGTCATTTTGGGTGGGCGCATTAGAGACCAATTTACCTACGTTATATAGGGTCCCGAGACATTCCAGTAGTTTTTCTGATGCAGTAAAAATATTGCAAGTTTATACATGACTTCAAATCCTCAAGCTATTTCACTGTATTCAACATCTATCAGTCACTTCAACATCAATGGTACCCTTTAGCAAATTGAAAATACCCTGGGTGGGCGCTTTTTGGTGTATGGGTGCTTACATGTATTGGAATGAATAGCATAGTCTAAAGAAAAAGAATCTGATTTTTGTTTTAATTTTTAATTTTCTTTTTGTGTGTGTGTGGATTTGGAGAGTCCAACTACCAGGGCCCACATGCTGGGGTCATCTGGAAACAAAATTTATATTCAACATTTTTAGGAATTTCACACTCCTTGTAATCATTTAAGGGCATGCAATCACACTCGCACACTTCAAATGACAAGACCTTATTTGGTGACTTTGCAAAGTGAATAATATGATATATTCAATATTGTGTGGAATAAATCAGGTGTTTTTTACTCTACAAAAATTGCACTGACTCTGTCCTCAGTTTGGTACAAAAAGTATTATGTTCAAACATCACTGGTTACAAGCTTAGGTTCTTAAATCAGAGTGTTTTGTGCAGTAATCCAGGCTCAGGTAATGCCATATACCAGCCATGTGTATTATATTATTGAAAGTATATCAATTTTAAATAATGATGAATAATGATCTAGTCACCTCACCCTAATTATCCAAATGTATAAAATCATTTATTATTTTATTTATAACATTTGGCCAAAGCCAGGCTAAGCCCAATAGTGCTCAGAGGCTGCCAAATTTAAGGGATGCCATCCGGATATGACGGGGCAGGGATATGGGAAGAGGTCCGATATTAGATGCAGGAGGAAAACCGGAGCACCCACATCGATATTTCCCTACCAAAAAATAGCGCCATCTCTTGATATACGGGAATGTTTGATGGCGATATTTTGAGGCGTTTCCGAAACATCCCGAGTAACTGAACTATGAAAAACTATCCATACAAAAAATTTCAAAACAAAACCCAGCATGTAAAAGATCATTTCACAACTCTCATATTCCCAAGAATACATACTGTATTGTAGAAAATAAATGGGTTGATATTTGAATAGATTCAAGCCATTTTCCGAAGGGCTATTTTGATCAAATTTTCATCAAAGGCTAATATGATAATGACATTTTGTATTCCAGTTTTACAATATTTTTCGAGTTTTGTTGAAAATGTTAGAAGTTTTCTAGGGTCTATGCAAGTACAATGCACAGGTACATGCATATGGCATCTTCCGGCTTTTGGCGGATTTTTCCGCCTTCAACCATCAATTTGGTCATATCTTCGGATTTTATCGGACCTGCCTTTTACTACATATTCAACGCCTCGGCATGCGATCGGATGTATCACAGCACACAGACATACTTGAACAGGTAGAGGTTTATAAAAGCGAGTTTCAGTTTGCAGTAAAGTACAGAATAATAGCATGGAATATAACTATACCCCATGGTATCAGTTAAACTCTAAAGTTCCTACAGCGAATTTTTATAAACTCATGACAAGAATACTCTGTTAGCAATATGAACAAAAGAGTTTATCCGAGTATTCATGATACCAGCATGGTAGCCCTCATGATAAATGCCTGGTATTGTCTCTTGAACATGCTTTGGCCGTGCTTGGTACATCCTTGACAAAAGGTACAATGCAGTCATGGGTTCGAGTCCAGTAGAGAAATAATAATTTGGTATGTGGTCAATAGGTGAAATATCGCTGTGGCACCCGGAGAAAAACCTGTAAGGACGAGCATGGATCGGCAACCAAACTCACATGTGGCATCGCGGGGAATTGAACCCCAGCCACAGTGGTGAGAAGCGAGTGAGAAGACCACTACACTAACCCACCCTCTAATCATCTTTCAGTATCCTTATACCTTTAAATGTTCTTATTTCTGCTGCAGATGTTGATAGATGGGGACAAGTGAGACAGAGGGATTTTGACAAAGGCTTTTTACAGCTTGCACAGTTTATAATGATGGGAGTTAGAGTGGAAGACATGAAGGACCTGTTCAGTATATTACAAGCAAATTGTGTGGAGATATCAGATGCAGAGCTGCATAATATTGGCTATGGGTTATACCTTAAGTAAGCAGGATATGTTTTTTGTTTGTTTGTTTGTATGTTTGTTTGTTTTTGTGAATCTGTTTGCTCATTTTGGTATGTAAATGAGATTTTCATCTAGTATATAATTTATAAAGAGGACACATGAAAGGATTTTCCAGTGCAATGAAAGAAAAATGAATGACTTGACTTGACTTGATTGGAGATACCGTTGCATTGACTGTGGAATACACTGAAAATGGAACTTTAAACAAGTGAAAAATTGGAAAGTTATAGAAAAGCAATTTTAAATAAAATCCAGTTACACATTTTTTTGCTACATGTATGTGCACACATTTATTATTTGAAAAAATGTGCTTGTTTGTTTTTATTTCTCAATAGCTTTCAGTACAGAATAGTTTGGTTTGCTTCTGTTTTATTCCAGTAAACAATGCAATGTGGTACATTAATTGAATCATACCGTCGGTCGCAACACATAGTGGCGTAGAGTGATTTTCAAAATTTTCCGTTTCACATAGTGGCGTATAGGTTTAGAGCTAGCTATTATCCTATAATAGTTATTCTTAGTTAACTATTAAAGATACAGTTTAATAGTTTGAACCTTACACTTAAATTACAAATGGAATCAGGCCACTGAGAGATAATCGTGGAGGAGTATTGACTTCGTTACTAGTAGCATATCCTTCAAAAACGTTTTGATCGGAAACAAATTTTGTCCTTCACGTACGCCACTATGTGTTGCGACCGACGATACAATGTATACCTTATTTTTGTTCATTTTTATTTTCAGGACCGCATTCTTTAATCATGCATGTGATTTTAATTGTGTGGCAACATTCAACAGTACCACCTTGGAGGTTAGAGCAACAAAGGAAATCAAAAAGGGAGAAGAGGTAAGCCGTGTGCAAAATAAAGATGGACAATTAGAGGACCAGCTCCACCATGTCACTCTTGATTTGAACACTGAATTGGATAAGTATCACAGTGCACAGTGTAATTTACCCATTACCAACTTCAAAGTAATCCAACAGTCAAATGTGTTGGAAAATCACTCATGAACTTTCATGTTCATTTTTTTTAATTAAAATTATTGTTAAATTATTCAAATGCTTATATTTACACCATAATGTATTTGAGAATAAGATTGACTTTGTTGTATATTTTTACACAAGCCTATGTGTCCAACTGCATGCAGGTTGTTATCAACAGAATCCATGCGCGCATAGCTAACCCCCATTCACACATACACACGTACACACAAAGGCCATGCGAAAGATGGATTTTTAATGTCACAAATAACAACAGATCCGCGAAATTTGCAACAGACCCGCCTCACAAGCCTCAGCGCATTCAACACTATGATAATATACTATGCCAATGGCAGATAAACATTGACATTCATAGATAAACAAATTAAATATTTGCAATTAAAAACTCATGTTTTTGAACGATTCTGAGTTTTATCAATGAAAATGCAGCGATGACGTCATTGGGTCAATGATTTTCTGAATGCACGGTATGGAATAATTTTTCTTATGTGTAAAATACACTGTGCAGTGCGTGACTCTAGGTCAAAAACCATGGCATTTCTTACACTGATTTTGCAATCAATTAAGATCATTTTATAGAAATAAAATAAATACAGGGACATGTGACTTGTATCCACCAAGTGCAATTTATTGCAGCTATAGAACACAATGTGAACAAGATAGGACTATGGGAAGAGGTCTGATTTTAGAAATGTGAGAGGAAAACCGGAGTACCCAGGGAAAACCTGTGAAGAGGGTCATGGATCGGCAACTATGCTCTCTTGCAGGGTTACAGTGCTGTGGGGATTTGAACCCAGGCCACAGTGGTGACAAGAGCCAAGTGTATCTGTCATATCACTGCCGCCTGTACTCCCAATATCATCATATAGTTCAGAGATGTGTACTCCCAATATCATCATATAGTTCAGAGATGTGTACTCCCAATATCATCATATAGTTCAGAGATGTGTACTCCAAATATCATCATATAATTCAATAGTTAATAGTTAGATGAATTAGCAACATCAGCTTTGCAAATTGAACTTTTTGTGTTCTTCGTCTTGTTTATGTGTTTCTTTGTCAGTGTTTTATTAGCTATATAGAACTGTACAACCCAACAGAAGACAGACATAATGAAACCAATGATCTGTGGTATTTTACCTGCAGTTGTGCCTATTGTGAAGATAAGGACAGGGTAAGATGCCATGTGACCCTTTCACACATTAACAGCAACATGTTTAAATATTCATAATTGGATGTTGGTGTCATCAAAGAATTATATTATC
The DNA here is from genome assembly GCF_039555335.1 of Amphiura filiformis. NCBI lineage: Eukaryota > Metazoa > Echinodermata > Ophiuroidea > Amphilepidida > Amphiuridae > Amphiura > Amphiura filiformis. Next base: position 52,255,179 of record NC_092644.1, on the reverse strand, counting down.
GCTGAATTTGAATGTTAATTCCTGAATGCTATTAAGATTTATACAAAGTTATAGCTATTTCATATGGATAGTGAAGATAGCTTTAGATTTATGTAAGCAAGATAACAGGCTTTGAAGTTAATATTGTGATCTGCTCCAACAAAATTTGAATCTGCTCCAGCATAAAGTCGCTGCCAGGGCACAGACACCGTCCATTTATCATGGCAAAATTCAATAGAAAACAAAGGAAATTCAGGAAGATATATTGATTTTTGAAGACCAAATGTAGGAGCAACCCTAGCAGACCTGCCAACAAGTATGTTTTTTTTGTGTATTTCATATGGGAATTTGTAAAAATACAGACATACATTTTCCCAAAAAAATATGGTTTTGACCATTAACCAAAAAAATACAAAAAATCCCATTTCAAAATGGCTGCAAGTATAGACTTTAGAATGCAAGCCCCGATCTTGTAAGCTAGCGCATCTGTGATTGGTGCATGGGTATGTAAACTAAAGCATATTAACAAATCAGAACGTTGCATAAAAAGGCGCTAGGTACCCTGCAAGAATCATCAATGACCACCATTCATGTATTGAGCAGCGAGTGCCAGCGAAGATGGTAGTTTCTTAATCAGTTTGAGCATGGCATTTTTAAATACGGCTTTGACTTTGTCAACTCAAAGTTCCAAAACAGATCAAAGGAAGCAATCTTTCAAACCAGAGTATTCGGTGAAATGGAAATTCATACAGTTGTCATACAGATGTGCAATTTTTCAGCATCGTCACACTTACATTTTTGGAAAATACTTTTTTTTAAATGAAAAATACAACTTTTGGGGTTTCAGAATACACTTTTGTGATCTCAAATGTTGGCAGGTGTCTCGATCTGCCCATGCATGTTTGGTATATGCTTTTAAAGCATATATGAAATTAATATGGAATTCAAATCCGGACTATATCAGAAGGTTATCTTGCCAACTTTGTGCTCATTTTGTGAGAGGAGGTCACATATATACATTCTGTCATATTTCCCTCATTTTGCCTTCATAAAATTTCCTCTTGATAAGATAGCACATATTTTAAATACAACTTTTATTTCTTTCCCAATGTAATTTCCTTCAGGATGCAAGAATCAGTGCTTTGAAATGTGGTAACAATGATTGCCCAGCTGCTGTGCCATTTCACTACATGAGAACTGACCCATCGTGTAAGTAATTCTTAAAGGAGGATTTCGTGATCCTAGCATCCTCTTTTTATGACATTTTTCAGTAGATATCCACGAAAAAAGCTTATTTCCAAAATTTCAGTTGATTCCGATTTTGCGTGCTTATGAGTTATGCATGATTATGTGTATTACACTGCTCCATAGACAATGTGTTGTAATTTCGTTCTGGTGCACCAGAACGAAATTCAAATTTGGCGATATTTTTGCTAAACGCAATTAATCTGCAAGAAATATTTGGTACATAAACATTATGTAGCCAGAGGTATCCAGTGGCGGAAAAATCTCAACTTTTTTTTGGAAAAGTGGGGGGATGAGGCTGTGGATCACGAAATGCCCCTTTAAGGGTAGACGAGGCATTGTTGGTCGAAGCAACCTAAAAATTGATTTTCATTATCTAGATCAATATATTATTGAAAATTAACACCTTGATGTTTTGCAAAAGTTTATTCTACAAATCGTATACTTTGCAAACTTGCTTAATTTATTGTTGTTAATGAGTTATGTACGTTTTACAAAAGTGTTGTTGTTTCATCCCTCTTTACAACGTAACTCAAGAACCGCAGCACCTATAAAAGTATATTGGTGATATTTTAATTCTTCTACACGCTCGCTATGAATTGAGCAATGCAGTTTTTGCCAAAGCTCACTACCATTCGTAACATGCTGTGAACTACCAAATCACAACAGTTTAAAATAATTAATAACCTTAAGCAATATAATACACTCCCAGATATATAAGGCGTATATATATTATGTGTATCCCAGGGGGTATTCAAGTTTGGTTTGGGTAGGACTGTACTGCTAAGAATTTGAAAGTGGACCCATCAGTAAACTAATTTTCAAGAAATTTGGACCCATTGATACACCATGAGTCAAAATTTGTTGGCCACATTTAACACAAATTGTCTTAAGTCAGTTTTTTCAACTTTTTCCCCAAATTTTTTGAAAATTTGGTTATTTTCCCCAAAAAAAGTTACATATACAAAAATTGGCTTAGAAAAAGGGGTTATTAATATACCAAAAGGCCGAAAATGTTATCCATGTTTTCGGCACGTCCGCGTATGGTCATTTGTACTGAGTACCGCTGCACTTACTTTGTACAGTCATATGATTAGTTTAACTCAGGTTCTGGCGTATGGTAGCAAAACCTGTTGGAATGCAGTTGACTTTTATCGATATGGATTTAGTAATGTGCTGAGTGCAAGTACTTTGTTGACACAAAATAAAAGATCTCAATAATTATGTATTTTTACTTTTTACAGACAAAGTGAAGTGTCCATCATGTAACTGGAGTGAAAAAGGCAAGAAGTTATTGGACAAAACCTGGCCAACGGTGAAGAAGATGCGTAAAAATAAACGCATGATAGACAATTGGCGAAAGAACCCAGAATGTGATATCCTTTACTTTTTGAGCAAAGTTGCTCATGAATATGCAAGAAAGACAGTCACGTAAGAAGTTATGTAAATTTTGCTGTGTGATCATAATCTGTGCCTTTATCATCTTCTGATGGGGTAGGATCAAGTGGTTACCTATTTCCCTGGTCAATGTTACAAGTCGTTTTTTGGGGTCTTAGGGAAGTGTTGTAAACTTGACACTCATTTTTGTTTTAAAAATGATGAAACATCGTCTATTTAGAAACAGTGCAAGTTGCAGGTTTCCTCTCTACTTTTGCCAGTCAGTCATTGTATTGAATATAAAATGATATTAGTTTAAAGCCATAATGTACGATCTTATAATATGTGACACGATCTGGTCCATGGGGGCCAAAGGAGGCATTTTTGGAAATTGAGTTACTGTAATTATTACATTACTAGATTTCGCGGTTCTTGGGTTGGGCGGTTCTTGTGATAGGTCTATCTCTAATTACCCAACAACCGTTATCCATATACATGTACACCTGCCCTGACCTTGTATATGTCCCTTAATGATCAAGACCCAATTTGACACAATTTAATCAACTCAGTTTTATAGCTGTGACGCTTATTTTGGTACTCATAATCTGGAAACTCTTCGTTCGCCTCTTCCAAGCCCTGTCCTGCTACCATTTATGAGGGCCCTGAAAATACCCTGAAATTAGTAGGCCGTTACTAATAAGCATGCTAAAGTAATGAAATCAATCGGGAGAAATGTGACCCAATTAGGCCTAATATAACGGGTTATAGGTTAGGGTTAGCTGTTAGGGTTTAAGTTTTTCCTATTCAAAATTTGGAAATTCAAAATTTCTCCTATTCGGACGGACAGACACTCTGTTGTATTATGATAAATACAATAGGCTATCATTCACTGAAAACTGAGAGCTCAACAGAACAGTTAGACCAAACAGTATTACAATAATCAAAATTAGGCATAACAATTGCATTGGCAAGCATGATGAGGGTATCTTTTGGAATATAAGGTTTTACATGCTTAATTACACCACATCGCTTAGAAATACAGGAAGACATTGCATTAATATGATCAGACCAAGCCATGGTAGGATCAAATGTAACACCAAGGTACTTAAATACATCAACACGCTCAATAGTATCATTATTGTAATATAAACTAACATCTGTAAAGTTTTTTAACACCCTGCTAGTGCCGAACACCATGAACTTAGTTTTCTGAATGTTTAATGTAAGATTATTATTCTTGAACCAGTCAACAATTTTGGATAAATTACATTGAAGCTTTGATTGAAGAGTAGAAGAGTCATTAGCAGTACATAGTAATGTGGTGTCATCGGCATACATAGTACATTTACAATCAACACTATTAGAAAGACTATTAACAAATATTATAAAAAGAAGCGGGCCTAAAATAGAGCCTTGAGGAATGCCAATATTAATGTTTTTAAAATCAGATAATGTGGCATTAATGTTAACAGCTTGAGCTCTATTACCAAGATAAGATTCAAACCACTCAAGTGTTGTACCTTTTATACCATAGTTGCTAAGTTTTTCAATTAAAAGAGAATGGTTAACACAATCAAAATTTCAGCTCAAAATGGACAGAAACCCTTCCCGACAATTATTACTAGTATTATTTTAGCATTTTGAGTATAGAATTACAATTTTAAAATTTGAAGGAAATTGTACATTAAGGCTTTAAGGTTAAATCAGAAGGATTAAACTTTTTTTATACACATACTGTACATTTTTGGCAAGTCTGATTGAGTTTTATCAAAATTATCAAAGTTGAAGTCAACGAAACAGGAGGTAACATTTCAAAGCAAAAACAATCCCCTCTCACCATTGAGTCAGAGATGCATGCACTTCATTTTACTTGACTTTAGTAGTGACATAGGTGCTTTTATGTAATTGCACAGAAGCATGCCATCAAACTGCCCATGTATACATGTGCATACACTCTTTGAGATACGGTTGGCATGAGCGTTTTGATCATGCGACCAGCAAAATATGCACATGTGTTGCCAAACCCAAGGTGAAACAAAGTATGGTTTGTTTGCTGTTTGTGTTTTAGTGATAAAAGTGAGGAAGGTTTGAGTCAGATGGGGTACCCCTTCCATAGCCAATTATGTCACCGAGACACACTCTATACCTTCCTATAGTCCCCATATGATTTCTTAATGGTACGACAGGTGTAATTCTCCTTAACTTTACTCACATTGGGGCGTCATCAAGACATTAGCTGACACCAATATATCAGTAGGAGAATCACTATTCCACCATCAGAATTATCTCATGAAGGAAAATATAGATGTGGTTATGGATGCATGCATTCACTTGGAAATGTGGGACAAGGCCCTGGAATATGGATTGCAATCACTGGGACCATACAGGTAAAGGCCCTGAAATATGAGTTGCAGTTACTAAGATGCCTTATTTAAATTGCTGTCAGTGGAAAGACAATTACAAAATAAAATTTTCATTCATTTTGCAACTTCAGAAGCAATGAATAAATTGCTCATTTTGGATGATTTTTTTTATTATTTATCTTGAACTGTCCATTTTTTAAGAAAAGTGTAGGGCAACATAACAAATAGTTTAGCCATACTTTAGCTTATGACCTGCTTCTGTGAGTGTAATTTCAATGATAAGATTTATACTTCAAACATGAATAAAGTTTTTTCAATTCTGCCCTACAACCCTGATGACGATATACATATATGTAGCCTAGACAATTTAAATTCACATAAACATAAAACGAGGGGGGGAGCACCAAGCATAGCTCCCAAGTCACACTGATGCTTTCCCCCAGTCAAGTTTACAACGTACCATTGAAATATATCATTAATCAGCTGAGTACCAGGACACTTGATTATTGATCAATTAGCATTATTTAATTTGTAAATAGATGAATGGTTTGATTAAGCATATATGTAGATCATATGTGACATGATCAAGTGGAATGAGTCGGATGTCGCTAGTATTGATTTTGAGATTTTAGCAAAGAAAGTTTTCAAATTCTTTTTTGTTTTTATATAGTTTTCAGCGATTGATAAATTGACATAATTTCGCAAAAAAAAGTTGTATCAACATTGGGTTTTCAGTTTCTGAAAGCTCTAAATGTGCTTTTTAGAAACATGTGTAAAACTCATTTTTGACCAGGGTCGACATGTGACTATTCCCCTTGATCATATCACATATGTCCATTTGATTGATTAATTGAATATATGAATACAAAAGCCACCTAAGTCCATACTTTGGCCAAATTGAGTTAAGCATGGGAAATTGTTGCTATACATAGGCCTGTCATATGCATGAAAGAACAACTCAAATTCATTCTCTGTGTCTATTGGGCATGTGAAAAATAGCATGTATGAAAGAATCACCCAATTCCATGATTTGAGTCTTGTAACACATTGATTGAAATCCAGTATGTATAAAAGTCCACTTGTAACACATTCATTGCTAGAGAATGACTTTTGAACAAAAAATGGGTTTAATAAAGGAAAGTGTGTGGTTTATATTACATGGCAGAATGCTTATCAACATTATACATACCTGTGTGCTTTATTTTGTATTATCTTACTAGTGGTAATCTCATTCTAACATTGTTGTCTTTGTATATGATTCAAAAAACCACCTAAGTCCAAAATTTAAAATGAACCCCACGAAGTCCCTGAAATGCTAATCGTCATACCTAATACAGGTTAATCCACTCATTTGCACGTAAAACTTACCATATTGACCAGGTAAATCTAACTGAAGGAATTAAAATGATACACGGGTTTTTCTCTCAAAATAACTTCGCATGGACTTAGGTGGCTTTTGTATTCATGTATTCAATTGATTGATTGATTGATTTGAATTGGTTGCAGAGAATTTTATCCTGAGTACCATCCAGCAGTAGGTGTTCAGTGTATGAGGGTGGCTAAGCTGCAATTATTCCTTCAACAGCTACCAGAAGCACAGAAAATGCTGCAGCAGGTTAGTAAATTTACATCCTACTCAACCTAGTATGTGTTGAAACACAAGCAAGTATTTAGGCATGAGAATTTTCCTGCTTGCGCAGGATTTCCTACTTTTTTTGGTCCAAATTTTCACACTTTTTTTTTTTTTATTTCAGCCCGTTTTTGGTCTTTTTAGCCTCATTTCACACGCTTTTTCAGGCTTTTTCAAACTTTTCAGTTTCTTTTCAAGGATGATCATTCTCATGCCGGTATTGCAGGTGCTGTAGGAGACAAAGTTATATGAATGTTGTTGTTGCAGTTATTTTGAAATTATAGCCCAAATCTTCTACCCAAAATACATTCTCTCGTTTATAAATTAATGGACAGAGGCATTTTATATTATGCAACAATGGAGAAAGAGAGGGATTTTTTGTTGAAAATAATGATTGATTAAGGCCATTTCCAGGTAAAAATGCAGGTTTAGCAACTATGCAAAGATAAAGATATCTGCAACTACCAGTTTGCCAAAATTGCGCACAATTTCTCAGTTACAAGCCCATTTGTAATTGTTTAGCAAACTGGCCTGAAGTAGAACACATACAAACTAAGGTTAAATATTTCATTTTATTTCACTTTTTTCCTAGGCTCATCATATCATTAACATCACACATGGTGCTGACCATCCGCTGATGAGGACATTGAAAGAGATGTTGTTTAATTGTGAGGAGGAAATGAGAGTCAAACGGATGGAGTCACTCAATGAAGCTGAAGATATTGACTAAGAAACAATGAAATCAACTGATGGGTTGAGGAGTGCTCAGTGGTGTAGTTACTCAGCCTTTGCTGACTGGTGGAGGGAGGGTCATCATGAGTCTTTACTTTGATTTTACACAATTTGCCAAATTTGTTTTCATCATCACAGTACTCTTCAGTTGGGCTAATCCAGTTGAAATCCATGCACGCTATATAGAAGATATGACCTTCATCTCCCACACAGGGAGTGTAGATTTCAAATGGAGTCACACATTCAGGTAACCCCATTTGAAATTTACACTCCCTGTGTGGAAGATTAAGACCATGTCTTCCATAGTGGTGTATGGGTTTCAACTGGAATAGCCCATTGATATTTCACAGATGTACCAGGGCTGTGCCATATACTGCCTGTACAAACAGGGCAAGTCACTTTCATTGACAGCTGGCAGATTTTTGTCTAATATTTTCATTACAAACCTGAGCAGAACGTAATGCTTGCATACTGCTTTGGTAGTGATGATGACTTATCCCATAATTTAGATTTACGGTTGCTGCGATTTATTGTACTTCGTACATTTCAGATCTGTGAGTCCAGTTACGATAGATAGTATGTTCATTTCTGTTATAAGAAATAGATAAGCTTTACCACATTTTTGTTATTTGGCCCATATTTATGTCTCAAAAAAAGCAAATTTAGATACTTAATCCAAGTCTAGCATCGTATTTGCGCTTGTTCATGAGATATATAGTCATCATATCAACGACTGACTTAATTGGTGCAAACCAGTGGCTTATCTAATATAAGTACTCCAGAATCCCTGGATATATACCAACAGGTTGCAATGTACTGACAGGCCATTGAGACCAGGGCACAGTGCCCAAGCCACTGACTTGACAAGCCAAGTGACTACACCACTGACTTACATTTCATATTAAAACAATGGAATATTAGAAATTATGATTGTGCATAGGTGAAATCTATTTATATGTTGGATGGATACTTTTGCCAAAAGGGAAAATCCCTTAAATGTAAGCTTATAGACCATTCCTATGATTGGCATCTTCCTGCCATTGATGGGGTGAACTTCAATATTACATTTATGTCACATAATATACATACCCTATAATATGTGATCAATATAACATATTGCTATATAAATGGTAATATTCGCTTAGTTATTTTTGTGATTTGGAATGATAGAGATATTTTTTGCGAATGTTATTTCCATGATTGCTCAGTCCTGCCCTATACCTTATAATACATTATTACATACAATTGCGAGTTATTCATTTCTAAAATGTTCAAAAATAAAACCCTCACAAAAATTACCATTTATAGGGTTGCGAAAGCGAGGTCAAGAAGGGTATCACATGATTATTTATTTTGTTATTCTATAATCACATGATACCTTTCTTGGCCTCACTTTTGTTGTTTTATAGTGATATCGATGTTCACCATGATGCCAGCTATAGGAATTGTGTAGAAGTTATAAACACTCGTCTCTTTTCACAAGCAAAATTTTAAAGCTCTCATTGATCGGCACAATCAAAGATCGCATCATATTTAAAATGATTGATTTGTGGTAATATTCATCTATTTGGTATGGTGCATTTATAAAATGCATAAAAGTTGTATATATATATAAAAAAAAGCAACAGTACTACAATTCAATATATGACAAAAACAGTCTTTATTTTGTACCATTATGTGTATAAAATTAGAAATGCATGAAATGAGACAATTCAAAGCAACAAGAAATGTGAATTGTATAGGCTCCAAGCTAGCTTGTAATTTTATCTGAAAATCTATTTTTACAATTGGCTATTTAGGTGAGATCCATACACCACTATAAAAGACATGACCTTAATCTCCCATACAATGGGTGTAGATGTCATATGGAGTCACTCATTCAGGTAACCCCATTTGAAATTCACCCTGCCCAAGCTTAAAGTCATGTCCTCCATAGGGGGTGTATGGATTTCAATTGGAATATCCCAGTATAGTGGTCTATTAATTTTGATATGATAATTAATCATAATTATCATCAATGTGTGTATCAGCTCACTAATCATTATTGAGCAGGCACGTATAAATATGATGTATAACTATAAATGTGAATAATGATATTTGACTGGTGAACATGGTGAATAAAACTCGGGCATCCCCAGGTTTAAAAAACACTCTTTGTTAAAATCTAAGTTCTAAAATGTCTAAGTTTAAGCTACATGCTAAAATAGAATATTCCAACAGTGCTTACGCCTAACAAAAATGGTTTAATTGTCAATTTGGCATAGCATTAATAAAAGTTGTGGTAATTAAGTTGGGATTTATTTTATTAATTTGTTTTTGTTAAGACTACTAAATCGTACCTGTTTTTTAATACTAAAAGACAGTGATATATGCAGGATATCTTGAGATGGTTGAAATGCTTAGTTTCTTTATTTTTAACTTATATAACTTCAAATGGTCACAAACTACTTTATTCCATTTTTAGAGGATTTATTATCCATATCAAATTTAAATAACCTATTTGTTTTTCTTTTCCTCCCTCAAAATAAAAATATATATATTCAGGGTTAGCAGTTTATTTCAGGTAGGTTGGGTTACACCAGTTTTTGGCCTTGATTCAGTGGAATGATTTGTTGGAATACAAATCGTATGGAGAAATACTCTTTATTATTATGAACTTGCTAAGACCAATGTCAGAGAAATTGTCTGATGACATTAAAATGGATTAGAATTAAAGCACACACCCACCCCCCTACATGCAAACCCACCTACTCCCAAATACACACACATAAACATGTGCAAATGAAAGAGAAATAAGAAGGGAAAGAACTCAGAATATCACAGTTATTACCCAGATCTTTTTGTATGATCAAAGGGACTTTCAGAGATGCTTGAAGGACCAAAAAAATATGTAAAATTGGTTGATGAATCAAAGAAATGCCCTATTTTTAGAAATCTCTACTGAATCTCTACAGAATATGAAGAAAACTGAAAGGTTATGTCTGTCTTTGGGATCACGTTCCCTGTTGGATTTGCATTTGTCTCTCTCACCATAAAAATGTAGTGTCTGTCTTTTCAATTTAGGAGTTATTTACTACACCAGTGCACCAGTATATATATAATAGTAATATAATATTCTTAAAGCCCCCAAAAATGACATGTGTGAGGAAAAAAGTGTAGTTTAGGATTGATTGAACACTGAATGTCCCCTTAAGTCATGTAATGAAATATGACATACAGTAGTTTGAGGTCATTTACTGATATGTTCATTCTTCACAAACTTGCCTTTTCTGATCACATAATTTTGATTCAAGAATCGCCAGGTTGATTTTGGGCGTACTACACTTGGGTTTCTAGAGAATAACAGCAGTCCCTTGCCCAGATTGATGTGACCGCCCTGTTAATGCATGAGCAACATACGTGGAGCTTTATGTTCCCTTAAAGCGTGCCAATCTGCGCCGACCAACATAATCAACCAATCAGATTATCGGAATCCACTTCTGTGTTTACACTTTGTACAAAAAGTAAACTGTCGTTCTCTGCCACAAACTGTACATTGGTGAATATTCTAAAAGTGATATATGTGGGAAATTGTACAGTGTGGGATTTATGGATCCCTGAATGTCTCTAAATCATTTATGTAAATATGAAATACTTTACAGTACATATTTGAAATTTGTGATTATTTTTTTACAAAGTTATGGTGAATTGGAAACAAGTATTTTTATTTGTAATAAATTTATGAAATAAAATGATCATAATTGTCAATGTGTTTCTATTTTTGAATCCTGAGGTTTTGAAATAAAAAATAAATAAGTAACTTTCCAGTCTATTTGCCCATTGCACAGTTCTGCCATATGCAATGAGAACCTCAAACTGGCAATGGACATGAAAGGAAGAATTACATAACTTTTCACAATTAAATGCTTGTAATGTAATGCAAATGTTATATGACTGATTTGATTCCCATTTATGAATACCCTCATATTGTAAACCCAGGTAACAAAACACGCCAGATATGGCAAACTGTTTGAAATGTTGTTCCTAAGCGGAACAATTTGAGGCCACTTTGATCAAAATTGGAGCATTATTTACTTTTTGACCCTGTGGAGCCGAATGGTTGGTGGCTATCATAGCATGATTATTTTACAGCTTACTTTACTTTTATCCACTACTGTTGCCTTTCACAGCGTTGTGGGAAAATGTAACCTTCTTTCCTGGGCGAGTTGGGTAGCCTCACTCATGGTAATCCCATGTCTTGCGAGCACTTCCTTTACTGCATCTGCCCACCTCTTCCTTGGTCTTCCTCTAGCCTTAGTTCCTATTGTTTTGATGTTATACATTCTGGCTGCAGGTTGGCTAGGGGCCAGTCGCATAAGGTGACCGAACGATCTAACTTGTTTTGCTATATATTCTGTGAATGTTGTGGTGCCCACCATCTTTCTGATATCCCCATTCCTGATTGTTTCCCTCCTTGACTTACTAGTTGCACTTCTTAGGCATCTCATTTCACAGGTGATGAGCTTTTGGGTTGTTCTTTTGTTGAGAGCCCCATCATGGGACTCTCAACAGAAAGACTGGTAACAGAGCCATTTTATAGCTATTATCATTAAAATGGTGTATTTGTAGCAGTATCTTCAGTACATGTATAGTTAGTTTTGTAGAATCTTCAATAAATAGGTTTATTTTGTAACTATTTTGAGTAGATAACAAGCTTATTTGGTAGCTATCTTCAGTCAATTTGAAGCTATCTTCAGTAGGCAACAGGTTTATTTGGCCATCTTTAGTTGACATCAGATGTGTGTGATAAGTATCTTCAGTAGATAGCAGGTTTATGTGGTAGCTATCTTCAGTAGACAGCGTGCTTATTTGGTAGCCATCTTCAGTGAATAGGTTTATTTTGTAGCTCTCTTCAGTAGATATCTAGCATCTTTTCTAGCTATCTTCAGTAGACAACGGGTTTATTTGGCCGTCTTTAGTAGACATTTAGATGTATGTGATAGGTATCTTCAGTAGATAGCAGGTTTATGTGGTCGCTATCTTCAGTAGACAGCGTGCATATTTGGTAGCCATCTTCAGTGAATAGGTTTATTTTGTAGCTCTCTTCAGTAAATAGGTTTATTTTGTAGCTCTCTTCAGTAGATAGCTAGCTTCTTCTTTTCTAGCTATCTTCAGTAGACAACAGGTTTATTTGGCCGTCTTTAGTAGACATCAGATGTATGTGATAGATATCTTCAGTAGACAGGTTTATGTGGTCGCTATCTTCAATAAATAGGTCTTATTTTGTAGATCTCTTCAGTAGACAGCAGATTTGACCATCGTCAGTAGACGGATGTATGTGATAGACATCTTTAGTAGATAGCAGATTTATGTGGTCGCTATCTTCAGTAGATAGCATGCTTATTTGGAAGCCTTCTTCAGTCCGCCCGAGCTTGGCTGGCTCATTGTGTCCTTGAGCAAGACACTTCACTCTACTTGCTTAGTGCTTCGGAGGGCACTTTAAGCTGTCGGTCCCGTGTACATGCATATTTTCTCACATTAATGTAGTGTGCACGTTAAAGAACGTCACAGGCTATTCGAAAAGAGCAGGGGATCATCCTGGTACTGTTGACTGTACTTCAAAAATACACTCATTAACTCTAGGTTCCAGAGTTCTCCTCGTCTGGTTACAAATGTAGCGTTGAGGAGTATCAAAGCAGAAGCAGTAAATAGGTCTTATTTTGTAGCTTTCTTCAGTAGATGGCAAGCTTTTGTAGCTATCTTTAATCAACAGCAGGTTAATTTAGAAGATACCTTTAGTAGATTTAGATAAGTTATCAGCATTATTTGGTAGCCTTCTTCAATAAATAGGTTTATTTTGTAGCTATATTCATAGCAGGCTTTATTTGTAGCTATCTTTAGTCAACAGCAGGTTAATTTAGAAAATATCTTTAGATCGCAGGCTTATTTAACTATCTTCAGCTGTATTTTGTTGATATATTCAGTGAATTTGGTTACTTTGTTGTAGCTATCATTATAGCAGGCTTCTTTTTTTGATATCTTTAATCAATATCGGGTTTATTTAGAAGATATCTTCACCAGACAGGTTTATTTTCAGTAGACGGCAGGTTTATTAAGAAGACATCTTCAGTAGACATCAAATCACATTTGTGATATAATATCATCACTAGTAAATTTGGTAGCTATCAGGTTTCTTTTGTAGCTGTCGTTTGTAAATACTAGTTCGATATATTTAGTGTCTATCTTCAGTAGATTGTCTTATTTTGTAGCTACAGTAGATGTCTTATTTTGTAGCTATCTTTCGTTGACAGCAGGTTTATTTTGCAGCCATCTTCAGTGGACATGGACAGCAATTTTATTGGGTTTCTTCAATATACAGGAGATGATAGTTATCATCAGTATAAATACCGTAGCAGGTAGTAGCTATTTTCAGAAGATAGCGATAGCAGGATTATGTGATAGCTATCTTCAGTAGATAAGCAGGCTTATTTGGCTATCATCGGTAGATATCAGCTTATGTACCGTAGCTGTCTTTAGTAAACAACATATCGTCAGCCTGCTACGCTAAATGCCTAATTCATCAAATTTCCAGCCGCATTCTTCAATAACTTGTGGAATACATCGAAAGAGATGTATTCCACAAGTTAATGAAAAACACGGCTGGAAATTTGATGAATTATGGGTCTATTTCTCAGAAAATCAAAATTGCAAGTGAGAAACATGTAAAAATGACTTGGGCATTTAGCGTAGCAGGCTGACGCTATTTATTGTTTTTACCTTGTAAAAGGGATGTTTTTATGCTCCCGAAACGTCGGTTGTTTTGTCTTTTTAACCCTCAATTGTGGATGTTGTTGTACATATTAAACAGTTTTTAACATTTACTTTCCTTGGTTATGTACACTACTTGAATCTTTTTAAGATCCATTCAAAGTTTCCCTGCTGGTCAGTTGGTACTGTTTTAGTTTGCTTTTTTGCTGACGATATTTAGTCATACTTTCATGCGCTTGCCGCTGCGGCAATCTGCATGTCGTACCATATTGGGCCTATAATTCAGATTTCAGGGCTTCACAAACTGTGGGCCACGACCCAAATGTGGATCGCGAGCACTCTTTTGTGAATGGGGGTAGTGTACCTTGACTGAAAAGGAAAGAAATGTAAGTAAAAATTATAAATGGAAGACAATTGATGCGTAATTAAAAATAAGAGATATTCACATTTGAGTACAGATTCCATGCAGTGGCTTTGAGCCACTTTTACATTTGCATTATATCGCGAATTTCAAAAATCAAAATTATTTGATATTAGAAGAACATTCCTCGTATTCAGAATGCAATTTGGTGTGTCTGATGTGCTCTCAGATCCCACAAAAATACTGTACAAACGTTGCTATGCATTCCTTCAAGAGATATTGAAAAAATTTAAGGTATTGTGCAAAATTTCTCTACTTCCAAACAGAGCTTACTTGATGTGAGTTTTATTAATTTTCTTTATTTTTAATCAAACGATCCATGTAGGAGGCTATATATATATTACGTATATATTTACGTATCAAAGGAGATACAAGTTTTTTGATACAGATTTACCATAGTTACCAATTCACACATTTATCATGTTTATTGTGACAGTGTCAGATAGAACAATTCTTCTCTTACAATAAGAAGCTGTTTTGCTCTTTACGCAAATATTTCGTTTCACTTTATTTGTTCGAGGTTTTATGTGAAAGAAACATCACTACCGCAAAAGATTGAGATAACATAACAATAACGATTTATAGAAAGATCTTGGCACTTAGCAAGCAAAATATGCAATAATATTGCAGCTACACCTAATACAAATATCAGAGTCGGACAAATCTGACGAGAACAAATAACAGATCTGTCGTCAAGATGGTATTGGAAGTATCACAATATACGTACAATATTATAGCTGAGAAGTTCTATCATCATAGGTTTTATTGAAAGTAATTACTTACTATATACCCCGGGGGGTTCACTCCCATTGTGGCCTGTACACCATCCGCGATAATCAACTTTTGAAAAGCACCCTAAACAAGGATTTAATCCTTGGTTAAAAAGATACCCTAAGCGCCTGATTTAACACGCTAAACAGGGATTTCATTCCTTGCATCAAATTTCATACTCTAAATTTCATTTCCGCGTATTAGCAATTGCAATTTTGCTACCCTTTTTTCCAATTTTTCATGTTTTTTGACACCCTAAACACGATACGCGCGTATCGTGCCTACCCACGAAAAACTACCCTTTTTACGCGTTTTCATTATCGCGGATGGTGTACAGGCCACAATGGGAGTGACCCCCCCGGCTATATACACACATCACACGCCCTTTGAAGGCAATTTTCTTCAACTCTAACATATTTAACGGTCTTCTTATCGTGTCCACACGTAGATACTGTGTTTTAGCCAGAGCTAGACACAACCCTTACCATTGGTCTCTGTAAGGACCTCAACTTTGCTCCAACAGAAATATCTCAATAAATGCTCCATGGTTTCTGGTTCAGTGCCACATAAGCAGGTCACATAATTCTACGGTGTTTAAATATCCACACTTCTTGAGAGCCACTTTACATAGACCAGTGGTACAGTATCAGTTCTCACTCAAAAGGCACCTGCTTATTTACCTTTACCGCCTAAGTCAGATTTACAATGTTATTGGTAACATAATTTAGAATTATTTGACATTTGCATTTGATTTGCGTTATGAAGAAAAGGCGATTGTCAAAATTTAAAATATCTTGGCCCTTGGCCGCCGCCTGTTGCATCCCTTGCTTCATTCACTTAGCTTTATATTGTTTCTATATACAATAAACAAAAACCAGGGTATTACTTCTAAGGTTTCCCTCATATCACCCAAAAGTATTATGTCAGCCCATAGCCCCTTGAAAGGAAACACGGTTCTTATACGAATTCCTTATCGTTTTGGAGCTTTTTGGGAATACACCTAGTCTATCGGCAATTTCTAGCCCGTAGTCTCACCACGAGGAAAACCATTTGCCTCGCTAGTTTAGAAAACATTCTAGATACGGGTCGTTTCAAGTCAAATAATTTACCTTCGAACATTGTGAACAATTTCTCTATGTCAATGTCGCTGTAAATTTACTTTACCAATGATGACAACTACTAAGGATTTTAACGAGCTTTATACTTACACAGAAAACCAAATTATCCCAGTTATGAGATTTTTTTTAAATTACCGCTTGTGTTGCTATCTTCAGTAGACAACACAAATAAGAGTCTTTTCCACTTAGTCTGGTATTGTTCCAGATCTGCTTCCACTATTTCCACCCAACACACTAACATTCGACAGATAAATTGATTTTGGTTTAGCTTCTTTCTTATTATTTTCTTCAACAGAATTTGTCATACCAGAAATGTTGATGTCTTTCTCTGAAATATCGGATTTGTGATCGCTGCTAATCCCGACTATCTTATTCCTGCGATATTTTTGTCTCCACCAACAAAACAATAATTTTAGTTGATAAATATAAGCTTCACGAAAGTTCTTATTGGTTGCCGGATAAATCAGACTGTTTGTACTTGAACTTGCATGGGCTAACGCGTTAACAAAAACATACACTGTACGCCCCCAATACCCTCCTTGATCAAACAAGATTAATATCAAGTAAGGCAACCAAAGCAGCGTGTATGTAATCCAGATAATAAGGACTGATTTCAGCAAGCGAAGATCAGTTGTGCGAATTGCATGATGGCCCATAACCGCACCCTGTTGCTTCTGATGCTTTCTCAATTTCTTCTTCGCAGCTTGAGAAAACTTGAGGATACTTATATACGAAAATGTTATGATAATAAAGGGTATGGTTACCAGAAATACGCCTAGGTAAACGGAGTAACCAAAGTTGGCTGTTAAGTCATAGGTGCAATACAGAAGTCTTTGATCAAATCCGTGACGACCCCAACCAATCAAATTGGGGAAATCGATGAAGAAAGAAATCACCCAAAGCAAAATAATCATGCTGGGCATTGTTTTCTTGGTGAAAAGTCGCAGATAAAGTAACCTATGACAAATGCAAATGTATCGATTGAGAGCAATAGCTGCGATGCTCCACAAGGAACAAGCACATGATGTGATGCAGATCACGCCGAGAAATTCACATACAATTGGTTTTCCCGAAAAGAACGCACCCTTGGTATGAATACCAAGAGTGAAGATATCAACGACTGCAATTACGCAGAAATCGGCTACTGCAAGATTCACGATAACAATATTGCTTAAAACTCGTAACTTTTTATGCACCAAGACGCTGCCTATTACCAGTGTGTTCCCGAATAATCCACAAATGCAGGCGGTATAAATGACAACCAAGTAGTAGGTATTGATAGGATAGTCGTCGGCCCATGCTGATATTTGTGTTGAGATTGTCGCTTCCTGATCTTCTGACATGTTATCATTTATATATATTTAGATATAGATTATAACGACCGTATTTTCATGAGAGTTTGATTCGACAATTTGATGAATTTCACAAGTGAAGAACATCCATTTGGTTAGTATTGTAAAGAGAACTTCAGCCGATACCTACGAGTGTTATTATTTCTTCTCTTTAAATAAAACATTGTTCTCAGCCTCGTCGCGTTGCCCGGGTTACAAATTAGAAATGTTTCAGCTAATATGGTTCTGTTTAATGGGATTTGATCATACAAGGACGACTGGCACTGATCGTGTGTTATATCTTCAGAGATTGACTCTAGCTCAGATCGCATGACTTAAGCCTAATTCAATAAACATGATAAATGCGAAACAATAATATTTTACTGGTTTATAAATACTAACGAACCAGCAATTTTACTACTGCCAATTAAATAAAATGCGTAAAAATCATGGTAACGTCAAATGTAATTACTGCACTCATGCATAAATAGCGGCTTTAAATTGAAATTGGTATGCATGCATTCCCGGGGGCACTCACATGTAAAGATGGTACGGGTATGAGCGGCGGTCCAGGGTCCCTTTTTCAGGCTCTCCGGCACTGAGTTCTTCAAGACCCTCAGATCATTTGCATCATGCTCCAGTTTATTGAGCCTCAAACTCTGAAAATTGAGCTCTTGAGCTCGAATTTGGAAACATTTGAATTTATTTTTAGCTCCAAAGCCTATAATTTGGCTCAATTTGGCAATAATTTGGCTCAAATTTCGCCTCACACCCCTATCAAAATTTAAGTTGGGTGCCCCCCCCCCCGGGGGGCATGCATTCACTCGAATTTTTAATTTGGCTATAAAGCCGCTTCCAAAAAAGCGTAATGTTTACTTCTCCGAATATCAATCAAATTGGTTGAAAGAAAAAATATTTCTGTCGTTCACATATATCATGACGTTAATGGGTTCTTAAATGTTAAAGGTGATTTTATCATGTTTGGACGGTAAATTTCATCAATAAAAGTAGTAGTCTAGACTGGTTCTATTTTAGAACTAATCATGTGCTTATTTATCCATCAAGCGGCAAATTCGCGTAATAGCTGACAACCCAATTATTATTTGGGGATGCTGAATTAAAAAACCTTTGTCTGCTAAGCTGTATTTGAACTGTATGACACTAAAAAAGACCCCCCAAAGAAAAAAAACACCCTTACATCATACAGGGGGCAAATTAAAAAAAAAAAAAGCATGTAAAATTATTCATCTGGGCTTAAGGATAACAAAAATGTAACAAAATGTATTAGGTCCAAGGTCAATTTGCATTTTATAAATGGGTGAAAAATTTAAATTTTCACTCCTTTTTTTCATCGATGTGATTGTGAAGGTCAGAAGATAGGTGGTAAATAAATAAATACAAATGCCATTGAATCCTATGGAATCCTACATGTTTTAACTATTTGCTGTGTAAAATGCTATCTAGACATCACATATAGTGAAAACTATTCTTTTTCTGAAACCTCTAAGCTAGGCGAACAATTTGCCTCAACTTTTACGGAAATTGGAGCAACTTTGACTTTTGACCCATACACAAAGCTACACAACAATCAAATCGACCTTAGACCTTTTCTGCCCCATAGCTACTTAACTATAGGTCGTACACGCAAAAACATTACATTTCTGGGATCCGTAGGGCCAGACGCATAATTTGACATATTTGAAAGTGTTATTGGAATCAAATTAGTTTTTGCCCCCTATCCGATCCTATGGAATCATTTGTCGGTCTTTTTGAGGAGCACTGTCTTAAAATACTGCTTGGCAGACAACATATTCGAGTTCATCATACCCAAATTAACAAAAATAAGCTGGTTGCCAACTTTTACGCAAACTTGCCGGTTGGAACGTGATTTTTCCAAAGTAGAACCAGTCTAGTCCGATATATTTTTTTTTCTTATGCGCAATTTAAACATTTTATGAGTCTCGTTTTCTGCCAACTTCAAAAACAGGCTGCCTGCATACAAAATAACACTGACTGAAAGAGCAGATTTTTGTAGTAGCTATCTCAACCAATTTATGTTTGAACTATCTTCAGTAGATAGCAGGTTTCAGCTATCTTTAGTAGATAGCAGGTTTCTGTGGTAGCTATCTTCAGTAGATAGCAGATTTGTGTGATAGCTATCTTCAGTAGATCAGTAGATAGCCGGTTTCTTTGGTAGCTAAATTCATCTCATGTTCAAATTCATCTACAAATCTCAATAGACCTCTGGATTCTGTGATAGCTATCTTCAATAGTTTGAGGTCATTTTACAGACATGTTCATTCTTCACAAACTGATCGTATAATTTGGCAGGAATTTTGGTTCATTTTTATCTTTAGTGGAGTAGACATCAGATGTAAGTGATAGGTATTTCAGTAGATAACAGTAGGTATGTCACAGTGGCTGCACACTAATTCTGCTACATTGTGCATGCAAGCATAACAGTGAATTGAAAAGGGCGTGCTTCAAATTTGGCCAATTTTAGAATACATCCATGTCGATCAATGAATTTCCTCATATGCTTCATTTATCCAAATTGTTTAAATTTTTAATTATGGTGTGTGAAGCCTTTCCGAGGCTAACATCGGGTCCTCAAAAATTAAAAATTGTTTTGTTTAAGAGCTACTGCCTGTTTTTTATGGATTTTTGAAGATCGCTCATAAATCAGTAAATACCACCATTTAGCTGAAATACTAATCTTTCTTAGCGTGTAAATTATTTCCGTCGACAACGAATGAAGCACTTGCCTAAAACTAGTTGAAGCAAAACATTAATCAATGATATTTTTAGGGAGTAATTTTCCAAACCACAATAGCTCTAAGCCATTGTGTGTGTCCAAGGCCATACTATTTTTGTATACGCGGTACAGTAGAATAGCTGTTCCTTTTACCGATTGTCCTCCCATGTTAATCTAGATGACAAAATGTTAATTTAAAGTCTCATTGCAACTGAATTTTTCTTTTTACTTTTCGGACTTGGCTTTGAGTAATGGTGACACATACCATGTTTACAGTAAAAATGAAAATTATATTCCAGACACCCACAAAATGTCAAACTTTTTATTTTTTTGTATTGTTTTTAAATACTTAACTGCAGTTCATTTATTCAACCTCATAACAGGATCATACTTAAAAAAATTATGATGAATGAACAGACGCTTCATTAAATATTGAAAAAAAAACCAAAATTACTCATGCCTAATTTGCATGATAATATCATAAATACATAATTAGCTGTAATTACCTAATTTGCATAATTAATTACTTTTTGTGTATTTTTTGTTATCAATTGAAAGAACTTTGTATACATATGTGTGCAAAAAAACCCGCACCTTTATATCATGTACGGTTTTCTATTGGCATCAATTTTGCATATTTATTAGCTGAACTTAGTCATTTTTTGAGATTTAATTTGTCTGCAGATTGGCCGAAATTGCTAAAATAGTATATTTGGTTAATTTATTATAATTATTCCATGATGGATTTTTTAATTTAGGACTGTAACGAAGTCAGGAAAGATAGGCATTTAACATGTGATATTTAAATTAACGCTGCTTTTTCAAGCCAGCGTCCAAATAAACCTTCAAAATCTCGAAATGTGCCAATTTTGTCATTACAGCCATTTGTGGCAGGATTTCATTCCATCTACGAGCATCTTTAAATTGACACTACATCACAATGCATTGACCGATTTCAATTCTGTTTTTGATTTTTGATGCTATAATAAAGCTCAATAGTGTAGGAACATTAAAAACGTGTTTCTGTTGCGATTATTTTTGAGGTGATATGCCTAATAACAGGTTTATGTGGTCGCTATCTTCACTAGACAGCATAATTGGTGACCATCTTCAGTAGATAACAAGCTTCTTTTTAGCTATCTTTAGTCAACAGCAGGATAATTTAGAAGATATCTTTAGTAGATATCAGATTTATTTGACTATCTTCAGCTATATTTGTTGCTATATGCAGTAAATGTGTTTATTTTGTAGCTATCTAGTAGATTTAGATAAGTTATCATCATTATTTAGTAGCCTTCTTCAATAAATAGGTTAATTTTGTAGCTATATCCATAGCAGGCTTCATTTGTAGGTATCTTTAGTCAACAGCAGTTTAATTTAGAAGATATCTTTTGTATCTTTTGTTGCTATACTAAGTATTCAGTAAATAGGTTTAATTTGTAGCTATCTTCATAGCATTCTTTTTTTTTTTTTTTTGCTATCTTTAGTCGACAGCGGGTTTATTTAGAAGATATCTTCATTAGACAGCAAGTTAGACTATCTTCAGCAGACATCAAATGTATGTGATATAATATCATTACTACAACTAGATTTGTTTGTAGCTATCTTCAGTAAATGGGTTTATTTGGTAGCTATCTTCAGTAGATAGCAAGCTTCTTTTGTAGCTATCGTCAGTAAATACTAAATAGATATATTTGGCGTCTATCTTCAGTAGATAATCTTATTTTATAGCTACGAGGGTCAATCAGTATGTAATGAAACTTTTGACCCATATATTTAATATTTGGATGGAATTTCGTATGATCAATTAAAGACTGTACCTTTGCCTTTCAAAGCATATATGCAAATGATACCATATACATGTATTTGATTACGTAACTCAGCATTAGCATAAAAGCAATACATTAGAGTGTTACGAGTCGTACTTGACTCAAGGCCAAAATCACCTTTTACCCGAACTCACACGAATGCACAACACAAATACACTGTTTGATTTTAAGCTAACAAAATCTAAGTCTTTAATTGAAAACAAAGTATGCTTGGTACATATAACAACAATATTACAATAAAATCACACAATCAGTTTTATTCTATCGATACTTAACCAGCGGTCTTCTTGTTGGTGATTCTAGAGTTCTTGCAATGTTCTGGACGACTGATGTAATATATCCTTATTCACTTGTCAGCGAAGTCCAGTGTACACTTGCGTTTATAAATGTCCTTGCGTATGAAATCCTCACACGAAAATGATGCTGCTTGCTCCTATTTCTTATCCTCTTGCGCTGCTTTCTCCGCAATATATCTCTTTGCACTGCTTTCTCCAAAAATGGTTGTTTCTTTCACCAATCACTCTTTTTTCAGGGAACAGGTTTCTTTAACACAGCTCCGCTGTTTTTGACAGATGCGTGGCCTTCACAAACTCAGCAAACTCCAGCAATTCGACAGAAGAACTTTAATCCTTTGATGAGGTAGAGCACATTTGTTTGCTCGCTATCTCCTTCGTTGCTGTATTAAAATAGCTCAATTATTGGCTACATAAACTGGTTAAAATGTGGAGTTTCTCAATCTCCCATGGCATTCTGCAAAGTCCAAATTCAAGCCTCCAGCTTTTTATATCAGTACTCATGCAAAAACCCATCATCTATTAATAAACCATTACTTCAATCACATTTTCACAACATTGCTGCAATCTTGGGATTTCCCAATATTAATTATACACATTCACCTTTCACATTACATCACTTCCTGGGGGGTTTTCCTGCTGGTGCAATAATGAACTGGTGATTTCCAAGTTCCAAACATAGCTCTGACTTTGTTTACAATAATTTTTGGGGAATTCCATAATGACTTTCCACACCATCATCTTGCACATACAAGGGGCTTTCCCATCTCATGAAATACTTTCAGCTTGTAAACAAAGTTAAATAATTAAATTAAATTACTCAGGGCACATCACAAGAGACACTGCCAAACCACGCAAAAAGGCGGGCCTTTGAGATTACAGCAACGCCATGTGTTTAAAACGTCCGAGAACAATAAAAGTAAAGAAGCTCAATTATGAACAATTTTACATCCAAAGTGTATGGCAAATGCGACTCTATTGGGGGGAAGTGTCACACTGTAAAACATTATCGTAAATTAAGGACGCCCGTATTACGAAATATCCCGTAAGTTTATTGGAACCAGCCATAATCAAAACACCTTTTTGTGATTAGAACCACCTACCTCCACACCCACCCACACATCTAGATGTAATACTACAAACCCATGTGTATCACTAACTCCCATTTAATCCTGCTTAAACACACTGAAAGTAAAATCTAAATTTCTTAATTTTACTATTCCCCGTAAAAGTACGGGAAACCACTAGCAGCAAATTTTCCGGTTATTTCGTAATTTATTATTTTTACGGGATAACCGGAAAATTTGCTGCCAGTGGTTTCCCCGTACTTTTCAAGTGGTGTATCTTTTCTGATATTTAACATATTTGATTGAAGTTCAATTACAACTTCGAAGCAGGAATAACTAGATTCAGTTTTTAAGCATGCAATAATACCGGAATGGTATTAAGGGATGGGGTATGAACGTTTGGACAGTATTTATTGTGGGACATTGGAGCACATCAGACATATCCAATTGCATTCTGAATACGAAGAATGTTCTTCTGATATCAAGTAATTTTGATTTCTTGAAATTCGCAATGTAATACACATTTTATGGCAAATGATTGAAAATTGATATTTTTGATATTTAACAGTACTCGAAGTAAATTTTACAAATCTGATGATTTATACTTAAAGTGTATATAGGTGGGATGAAAAGCCGACGATCAATTGAAAATTTTGACCTTTCGTATTGAAGATATGGATTTTTTTCCAAAAATCCATATATTCAATATGAAAGGTCACAATTTTCAATTCAAGAATATATCATTAAATTTATAAAATATACTTCGAGAATATATCAAAAATGTGAAAAATATCAAATTTTAATAATTTGTCATAAAATTGGTATTATATCGTGAATTTCACAAATTGAAAATTATTTGACATCAGAAAGACATTCTTCGTACTCAGAATGCAATTAGATATGTCTGATGTGCTCTCATGTCCCACAAAAAATACTGTCGAAACGCTCAAAACGCTCATTCCAGATCCCTTAAGACAATTATCACCTGCAATCAATATACATTTTAAATGTAAAAAAAATACCTTGTTTGTTTTTTGTTTTTGATCTCTTTTGATCCGCGTCTCTGTTGTTTTGTGAAATCGTATAACTATAATGTATTTACCTTAAGGGATGTGGTATGAACGTTTGGACAGTATTTATTGTGGGACATTAGAGCACATCAGACATATCGAATTGCATTCTGAATACGAAGAATGTCCTTCTAATATCAAATAATTTTGATTTTGATTATATACACAGATGCAACATCTCGAATCCATCTGGATACTGACGTTTCTAAAATTGTTAAAATATCCAGAGGAGTTAGACAAGGAGATTGAAAATTATATGGATTTTTGGAAAAAAAATCCATATCTTCAATACGAAAGGTCAAAATTTTCAATTGATCGTCGGCTTTTCATCCCATCTATATACACTTTAAGTATAAATCATCAGATTTGTAAAATTTACTTCGAGTACTGTTAAATATCAAAAATATCAATTTTCAATCATCCATGTAGAAGGCTATACAATATATTCACGTATCAAAGAAAATGTAAGTTTTTTGATACAGATTTGCCATAGTTACTAATTCACACATTTATCATGTTTATTGTGACAGTGTCCGATAGAACTATTCTTCTCTTACAATAAGAAGCTGTTTTGCTCTTTAATGCCAATATTTCGTTTCACTTTATTTGTTCGAGATTTTGTGTGACATATCTCAAAAAGATTGAGATAACAAAACACATAACAATAATGATTTATATAAAGATCTTGGCACTTAGCAAGCAAAATATCCACTCTTGCAGCTACACATAATAAGAGTCGAAAAAATCAGATCTGTCGTCAAGATGGTTTTGGAAGTATCACAATAGGCCTATACGTACAATATTATAGCTGAGAAATTCCAACATCATTATAGGCTTTATAGAAAGTAATTAATTACTATACACACACATCACACACCCTCCGAAGGCAATTTTCTTCAACTCTAACATATTCAAAGGTCTTCTTATCGTTCCACACGTAGATACTGTGTTATAGGCAGAGCTAGACACAACCCATACTATTGGTCTCTACAAGGTCCTCAGCTTTACTGCAACACTGGAGGACAGCACGATTCTCATACTATTCTTTATCGTTTTAGGGATACACTTGTGTATCGGCAATTTATAGCCCGTTGCTCTCAACATTACGAACACCATTTGCCTCGCTGGTTTAGAAAACATTCTAGATACGGATTGTTTCAAGTCATATAATTTACCTTCCAACATTGTAAACGATTTCTCTAAAGTCGCTATAATTTTACTTTGCCAAAGATGTGTAATGATTAGGAATTTACGAGCTTTACACTTTCAGAAAGAGAGCCAAATCATCCCAATTATGATTATTTTTTTATTAATTCTCGTTTGTGTTGCTATCTTCAATAGACAACACAAAATCTAGTCCGCTTAGTCTGATATTGTTAAAGATTTGCTTCCATTATTGTTACCCAACACTCTTACATTTGACTGAAAAATTGAATTTGCTTTAGCTGCTTTCCTATTTACTTCTTCAATAGAATTGGTCATAGACCTGCCAGAAACGTTGACGTTTTTCTCTGATATATCGGATTTGTGGTCGCTGCTAATCTTATTGCTGCGATGATCATGTCTCCACCAACAAAACAATAATTTCAGTTGATAAATATAAGCTTCACGAAAGTTCTTATTAGTTGCCGGATAAATCAGACTGTTTGTACTTGAACTTGCATGGGCTAACGCGTTTACAAAAACATATACTGTCCGTCCCCAATACCCTCCTTGGTCAAACAAGATTAAAATCAAGTAGGGCAACCAAAGCAGCGTGTATGTAATCCAGATAATAAGCACTGATTTCAGCAAGCGAAGATCAGTTGTGCGAATTGCATAGCCCACAACCACACCCTGTTGCTTCTGATGCTTTCTCAAATTCCTCTTCGCAGCTTGAGAAAACTTAAGGATACTTACGTAAGAAAATGTAATGATAATAAAGGGTATGGTTACCAGAAACACGCCTAGGTAAACGGAGTAACCAAAGCTGGCTGTTAAGTCATAGGTGCAATATAAAAGTCTTTGATCAAATCCGTGGCGACCCCAACCAATCAAATTGGGGAAATCGATGAAGAAAGAAATCACCCAAAGCGAAATAATCATGCTAGGCATTGTTTTCTTGCTGAAAAGTCGCAAATAAAGTAATCTATGGCAAATACAAATATATCGATTGAGAGCAATAGCTGCGATGCTCCACAAGGAACAAGCACATGATGTGATACAAATCACGCCGAGAAATTCACATAAAATTGGTTTTCCAAAAAAGAACACACCCTTAGTATGAACACCAATGATAGCGAAGATGTCGACGACTGCGATGACGCAGAAATCGGCTGCTGCAAGATTCACGATAAAACATTGCTTAAAACCCTCAACTTTTTATGCACCAAGACACTGCCTATTACCAGCGTATTCCCAAATAATCCATAAATGCAGGCGGTATAAATGATAACCAGGTAGTAGGTATTGATAGGATAGTCGTCGGCCCATGCTGATATTTTTGGCGATGTTGTCGGTTCCTTATCTACCGTCATGTTATCATTTACGATCATTGAAGATACGAATGGTTGTTGAAGATGTATTGATATGTCGACCGTATTTGTTTGAAATTCAAGTTTGATTTGAAAATTTGACGAATTCCACAAGTGAAAACCATCCATTTATTAGTAGCATAATATTGCCAAGAGAGCTTCAACCGATATCTGTCAGTGTTATATTACGTCTCCTCTATTACATGAATAAAACATCAATCTCTCAGCCTCGTTACCAGGGTTACAAATTTGAAATATTAGAGATAAATGGCCCTGTTTGCCAAAAAAAGTAAACTGTCGCTGATCATGTGTGATATCTCCCGAGATTGGCTCTGAGCTCAGATTTCATGATATCTGAACCGATTTCGATGTATGCATAATATAGCCACAATCAGTAATAAGTAAAATGGACGCAATTCAATAAATGCGAAACTATACTTTTTTACTGGTTTATAAATGCCACGAACCAGCAATTGTACTACGGGTAATTCAATAAAATGCTTAAAAATCATTTTAAAGTCAAATCCAATAACTGCACTCGTGCATAATAGCGGCTCTAAATTGGTATGCATGCAATTATCCGGTTTTTCTAAATTTGACTATAAAGGCGCTTCCTAAAAAACGCAATGTTTACTTTTCCGAATATTTGGTTGAATGAACAAATATTTATTTCGTTTAAAGGACCACTTCATATAATCATGACGTTAATTTCACAGTTATAGGTTCTTAACGGTGAATTTATTAATTTTGGAGGGTAAATTTCATCAATACAAGACATCTTTTGAACATCGTAATGTCTCGAAATTTGCAAGTAGTGGCCCGATATATTTGTTTCTTGTAAGCAATTTGATATTCGGAGAGGCAATAATACAACTTTTATGAGTCTCATTTTATGCCAACT
The DNA here is from genome assembly GCF_039555335.1 of Amphiura filiformis. NCBI lineage: Eukaryota > Metazoa > Echinodermata > Ophiuroidea > Amphilepidida > Amphiuridae > Amphiura > Amphiura filiformis. The sequence goes on along the minus strand of NC_092644.1, from coordinate 52,227,037 downwards.
TCAAACACAGGCTGGCCTCATACAAAAGGACACTGAATTTTGTAGTAGCTATCTCAACCGATTTGTGTTTTAGCTATCTTCAGTAGATAACATGTTTCTGTGGTAGCTGTCTTCAGTAGATAGCAGGTTTGTGTGATAGCTATCTTCAATAAATATGTTTCTTCAGTAGATTGCGTGTTTCTGTGGTAGCTATCTTCAGTAGATAGCAGGCTTCTGTGGTAGCTATCTGCTGTGGTTGCTATCTTCAGTAGATAGCGGGTTTCTGTGGTAGCTATCATCAGTAGATAGTAGGTTTCTGTGGTAGATATCACCAGTAGATAGCAGGCTTCTGTGGTAGCTATCTGGTGTGGTTGCTATCTTCAGTAGATAGCGAGTTTCTGTGGTAGTAGCTATCTTCAGTAGATAGCAGGTTTCTGTGGTAGATATCATCTGTAGATAGCAGGCTTCTGTGGTAGTTATCTGCTGTGGTTGCTATCTTCAGTAGATAGCGGGTTTCTGTGGTAGCTATCATCAGTAGATAGTAGGTTTCTGTGGTAGATATCACCAGTAGATAGCAGGCTTCTGTGGTAGCTATCTTCAGTAGATAGCGCATTTCTGTGGTAGCTATCTTCAGTATATAGCAGGCTTCTGTGTTAGGTATCTCCAGTAGATATTCCGTGGTAGCTATCTTCAGTAGTTAACGGGATTCTGTGATAGCTATCTTCAGTAATAACAGGTTTCTGTGATAGCTATCCTCAGCAGATAGCGGGTTTCTGTGGTAGCTATAGATAGCAGGTTTCCGTGTTATCTATCATGTCTATAGATAACAGGCTTTTCAGCAGATAGCTGTTTTTTTTTACAATTCATTTATATATTCTTCTTCTTCATTGATTGGTTAAAAGTGGGGGAAAGTCTTTTCAATGTCCCAAATGAGCCGTAAATAGCAGGTTTCTGTTGTAGGTATCTTCAGTAGATAGCGGGGTTCCGTGGTAGATGTCTTCAGTAGTTAACGGGATTCTGTGATAGCTATCATCAGTAATAACTGGTTTCTGTGGTAGCTATCTTCAACAGTTAGCGGGTTTTTGTGTTAGCTATAGATAGCAGGTTTCCGTGTTATCTATAGATAACAGGTTTTTCAGCAGATAGCTGTTTTTTATACAATTCATTTATATATTCTTCTTCATTGATTGGTTAAAAGTGGGGTTAAAAGATTGGGAAAAAGTCTTTTCAATGTCCCGAATGAACCGTTAATAGCGGGTTTGTGTAATATCCATCTTCAGTAGATAACAAGTTTCTGTTGCAGCTATTTTCAGTAGATAGCGGGTTTCTGTGGTAGCTTTCTTTAGTATATGGCATTTTTCGGTTGTAGTTATCTTCAGTAGATAGCAGGATTCTGTGGTTGCTATCTTCAGTAGATAGCAGATTTTTTTGGTAGCTATATTTTTCAGTAGATATCAGGTTTCTGTGGTTGCTATCTTCAGTAGATATCAGGTTTCTGTGGTAGCAATCTTCAGTAGATAGCAGGTTTCCGTGTTAATTATAGATAACAGGTTTTTCAGTAGATAGCTGGTTTTTATATACTTCATTAATATATTCTTGTTCATTGATTGGTTAAAAGTGTATCACATAACCAAAAATAGTTCTACCATCAGTACTCCCATTCGTAAATAGTACTTCTAAGCCGTAAATAATTGTATCAATGTCCCGGATGAGCCGTAAATAGTATTTCGAAGCCGTAAAAAGTACTATTGACAATATCTTCCGCATGCCAGCATCCGATGCGACGCAACAGTTCACTCGTGCACAACTACCATATCGTGATTTCATGCTGCTGTAATTTGTTAGCCTGATTTTAACCTGATCGATATTTTTGAAGGGCAAAATACAAGCTGTGCTGCAATTGGTTGTGCTGTTCACTCAGGAGAGAAGCTGGAGAGTACAAATGCCAAATAATAATTTTCTTTTAACCAATCAGTGAACAAAAATATATTAATGAAGTATAATATAACCAATATATACTGCCTTTATTCGAGATTCTGGTTAACTCTATGTTCCCTCGTTGAGATCAATAATACCATAGTATAGTACTACTATCCAGGAAAAAAAGGTTGGCACACTTTGCCCGTCTTTTGGTATATCTCTTCCCCCGCTCCCCAATTCAATGTTGGACCAAGCCATGTTGTCAACAGGTCCGTGAGACCCTCCAACATTGAAGGATGGGGAGTGGGGAAGGGTGAGATATATAGGGGAGTCTGTACTTCACTTATATTGCATGCATGTTTCACTAACCTCTCCAATTTTGATAGGGCACGCATTTCCATTGTTTAGTGCAAGTGTGCCAACTATTGTTTTCCTGGATTGTAGGCCTATTGATCTCACCTCGGGCCCATAGTTTTAACCAGATATTTATTTGTATACTTACGGTAGCTATCTTCAGTAGATATCAGGTTTCTATATAGCTGAGAATCGTTCATTAGCCTTTATTAAAGTAATAACTTACTACACACTTCAATATCAATTTGTTTTTAAATTAACACCTCCTTTCATGAAGTACACCACTTCTTAAATTTTACAATCTAGATTAGCTTTACAATGTTAACAATCCCGAACTAACGCTAACTTTCTGCCTAATGGACAGTAACGTAGATACCGGGACCAACTCCTTTCCAATTCCGTTCTTTAACATAATTGGTTTTACCAGAAATGTTAACGTTTTGCTTTGAAATATCAGTTTTGTGATCTCTGCTCATCCTGTATTTCTTATTGCTGCGATGGTCATGTCTCCACCAACAAAACAATAATTTCAGCTGATGGATATAAGCTTCACGAAAGTTCTTATTGGTTGCCGGATAAATCAGACTGTTTGTACTCGAACTTGCATGGGCTAATGCATTCACAAAAACATACACTGTCCGTCCCCAATACCCTCCTTGGTCAAACAAGATTAAAATCAAATAGGGCAACCAAAGCAGCGTGTATGTAATCCAGATAATGAGCACTGATTTCAGCAAGCGAAGATCAGTTGTGCGAATTGCATGATGGCCCACGACCACACCCTGTTGCTTCTGATGCTTTCTCAATTTCTTCTTCGCAGCTTGAGAAAACTTGAGTATACTTACGTAAGAAAATGTAATGATAATAAAGGGTATGGTTACCAGAAACACGCCTAAGTAAACGGAGTAACCAAAGTTAGCTGTTAAGTCATATGTGCAATATAAAAGTCTTTGATCAAAACCGTGACGACCCCAACCAATCAAGTTGGGAAAATCGACGAAAAACGAAATCACCCAAAGCAAAATAATCACAACAGGCATTGTTTTCTTGTTGAAAATTCTGGGATAAAGTAATCTCTGACAAATACAAAGGTATCGATTTAGACCAATAGCTGCGATGCTCCACAAGGAACAAGCACATGATGTGATGCATATCATGCCGAGAAATTCACATAAAATTGGTTTCTCCAAAAAGAACACACCCTTAGTATGAACACCAAGGAGGGTGAAGATATCGACGACTGCGATGACGCAGAAATCGGCTGCTGCAAGATTCACGATGAAAACATTGCTTAAAACTCGTAACTTTTTATGCACCAAAACACTGCCTATTACCAACGTATTCCCGAATAATCCACAAATGCAGGCGATATAAATGATAACCAAGTAGTAGGTATTGATAGGATAGTCGTCGGCCCATGCTGATATTTTTGGCGATGTTGTCGGTTCCTGGGCTACCGACATGTTTTCATTTACTGACATTGATGATACGAATGGTTATTGATGTCTTGATACAACCACATTTGCTTGAATTTAAGTTTGCTTCAAAATACTTCTCCAGTCCTCTAACGTATCGGATGAATTCCACAAGTGAAGAATATCAATTTACTAATATTGTCAAGAGAAAGAGCAAAAGAGCGAGTATTATATTACGTCCTTTATTACACATCGCACTCAGCCTCATTACTAAGGTTACAAATTCAAATTAGTAGAGGTAAATGATCCTCTTTGCTCATGAAAATGAACTGTCGTTGATCATATGCCAGGTTATACTAGTGACAGACTTCTGGCTCATTCAGATGTAGCATTACACTAATAGGCATATAGCCACAATAAGTATAATTATATTGATAATCGCCACGCGCCATAGGGTGACATTTGTGTCGAGGTTGTCGGTTCCTGATCTTCTGACATGCTAACATATACCGTCATTAAAGATACGAATGGTTGTTGATGTATTGATATACCGAACGTATTCCAAATATGATCCAGAATTGTTCTCCAGTCCTCTAGGATATTTGATGAATTTCATATCTACGAGTCACAGTTATATTACTTCTTCTCTAGTGCAGGAATAACACATTGCTCGTCCTCAGCCTCATTTAATACCAATGTTACAAATTGGAATTATTATAGCTAATTGGTCCTGTTTACCAATACAAGTGAAACTGTCGCTGTTCATCATGTTCATGTGTTATATCTCTACACAGACTCAGACGTATAATAATAATATTGCACTGGCTATAAATGACACGAACCAACGCGTTTACTGCTGCTGATTCATTTGTTATATAATATTACCACTCTATAAACGTTTTACAACTGATTATTATAACCTTATTGCTACGATGGCAAATCGTCTCAAACGTTTCCTTAACCCTACCCCTGCTTGAGGCTACAAAAAGCTACAACATAAAGCGACTCCAAGCACAAGCATCCCACATGAAGCGAATGGATGAATGAATGATATGAATAAATTGTTGAATGAATGAGTGAATGAATGAATGAATGAATGAATGAATGAATGAATGAATGAATGAATGAATGAATGAATAAATGAATCTTTATTTTAATTCCACAATAAAAGAAATACAATAAAAAAAATACATTGAAATTACACATCGAAACATAAAATAATCTGACAAAGACAATTATGCAGGAGATGATCGAAAGGCCAGTAAGGCCAGCATTGACCATCCCCTTATAGAATTAAAGTAAACATCAAAAAACAAAGTATATTAAGCCTGTCACACAAGAACGAAAACGGGGCTCCAAAATGAGCATAAAGTTGACTCCTTGCTTTGGTCTTCAAAAATCAATTTTCCTCCACAATACCTTTCGTTTTCTATTGGATTTTATCATGATTACTGGACTGTATCTTTTATAGTGAGCTGGCGACTTTATTTTGTTGGAGCAGGTGATTGTGTGTTAAGGCTTTCTGGCTCTCAACCCTCGAGTTTTTCTAGCATTTACAGAAAGTTTGTTTACTTTAAACCAGTTGCTTACTTCAGATAGCTGTTTACTTATTAACGACGTTGATTAGCAATGTCATCACTTGAGCAATCAAAAACGCTGACAGGCCAGCGTAACACTCATGCCTTGCTATCTCCGGTCTTGTCCTGCACACCCGAGAGGTCTGTGTTCAAAACCGGCTGCTTGCTTGCTTGCTTGCTTGCTTGCTTGCTTGCTTGCTTGCTTGCTTGCTTGCTTGCTTGCTTGCTTGCTTGCTTGCTTACTTACTTGCTTACTTGCTTACTTACTTACTTACTTACTTACTTACTTACTTACTTACTTACTTACTTACTTCTTGATCAAACTGATTTTATCCAATTATGATTATGAAAGGTTGTAATGTAAATATTCGTGAAATAATGTTGAAACCAAAAACAATTTCATACAATTTAGTAAATAGTAATATGAAAACATGTCAATTATTGATTGTATTGAGTTTTACTTGGTCGTCAAGGTAATTTCTTAAGCTGCTACATAAGCTTTGTTTCAATACAAATCGGAAGAAGTGAAGATATGGCCAATTGTGTAATGTAGCACTAAAACAGCTTGGGCCACATTCGTGTCTTTGTGACTGAATTGAGCATGTTGAGTTGAATCATGAACCACCTGGTTGGTGCTCTTTCGATGGGCAATTTTAAGCAATAAATTTGAAATAAATACCATATTATTTATTTACTAATGTCAATTAAGTGAAAGAAAAACATGAACAACCTTTGCCTTTATTCTGTAATCTTTGACGATATAAAGCATAATCAAAGTTCATGTGGAACAAACTTGATACCTGCGAACATAGCAAAAGGTGGCCCAACTCGGGCGATTAAGTAAAATCGGGCATAGCGTTTGGACCTGAACTAGGAAAGAAACCAAATATTTTTTTCTGTAAGCCAAGATATTACTGATTACACTGCATATTACATGTACGTCATGACCCTATTCATTCTTCCCTGAAAAGCAAAAATGAAATTGCTAATCATGAAAGTCAATTTTACGCGATGCAAGCTTGATATGCGCAAAAATGTCAAAAGTGGCCCAACTCGTTTTCTGAACGATTTATTTAATTGAGCATAGCGTTTGAGCCAGAACTAGTAAAGAAGCCAAGTAAAGTTTTTCAGTCAGCCAAGATGTTACTAATTCCTTTGCATTGTTGCCATGATCTCTTTGACTTTGAAAAAGCATTCGACAGTATTGAACATGAATATTTTTTTGTTGAAGTTCTAAATAGATTTAATTTAAGGAAAAACAAAAACTTCATTAGTTGGGTTAAAACTTTTTGTAACAATAGGAAATGTTACGGTTGTAATAACTGTTTCCTTAGTAACCCCATTTATATGTCTCGCGGCATTCTCCAACGGTGTCCAATTCCGTCCTTTTTGTTCCTCTTTGTGATTAAAATTTTAGCTAATGCCAATCGCATTATTAACTTATTAACAAAAATAAGAAATAAGAGGCTTAAAGTTGCAAATATAGAGACGAAAAGGGGTGTGTGCAAAGGAATTTGGAATCGTTTCAAACTAGTTTTAATGTTCGGAATGAATGTTTGCATAAAATTGCATAGATTTGAATCTCCAAAATTGTTATTCTATGTATGTCGTGTGACTGTAGTTAAATCTTCTCACTGTGGGTTGAATTTTGCTTTTTATATAAGTGTTTGGTATCAGGATACTTCTGAACACGATATACGTATTAATTAAGTATTTCTAAATCCACAGATGTAAATTTCAGCAAATTGTTACAAAATTCCACTGACTGCCTCGTATAATTGGTCAAATTAAGTGACACAAAACAGTAATAATATTTTACGACAGGTGATTCAATTAAAACAGATAAAAAATGCAATTAAATGCAATAAAATTGAATTCATGATGGACTGTTTTGTTCACCCGTGACTCTTGCACTGTTTAAATCTCTGTCAGTGTTACGGTTGATTGGACCTGTTGTGCCGCTCTAATTATTGCTCTAAAGGGTTGAAAGAAGATAGCAGTATCATGGATAAGTATCTCAGTAAAGATCAGGTTTATGACGTTATGGAGTTCAGTTTATAGCAGTTCAGTTGATGTGGTACGGTAGTCATCCTCAAAATAGCCAGTTTTGGGGTTCACGCATAATAACGACTCTAAATTATTTCCAGGCAATCATCTGGTTTTTGAATTGGGCTAAAAATGCGCTTGTAAGAAATTTGATCTTAATTTCTCCAAATATCGAATTGGTTGAAAGAAAATATACTTCGGTTTTTTAACATGTTTCAGGACCATTACATTATACATCAATATTGTCAAAATAATATACATATACTGCCATGAGAGGTTCTGGTTAAAACTATGGGCCCGAGGTGAGATCAATAGTACTATTTTCCTGAGGGGCGCAGCCCCGAAGGAAATAGTATTATTGATCTCAACGAGGGACCATAGTTTTAACCAGAACTTCGAATAAAGGCAGTATATATTTGCTTTATATACTTCATTAATATGTTCTTTGTTCATTGATTGGTTAAAAGAAAATTATTTGACGTTTTGACTCTCCAGCTTCTATCCTGAGTGAACAGCACGACCAATTAAGCACAACTTATATTTTGCCCTTCAAAAAAAATCGAATAGGCTGAAATCGGGCGAACCAATTACAGCAGTGCGAAATCACGCTATAGCAGTTTCACGTGCGCGAACTGTTCCGTCGCATTGAATGCGCGCACGCGGAAGGCATGGTCAAAAGTACTATTTACGGCTTGGAGGTACTATTTACGGCTCATCCGGGACATTGAAAATATTATTTACGGCTTAGAGGTACTATCTACGGATAGGAGTACTGATGGTAGAACTCTTTGGTCACGTGATCCACTTTTAACCAATCAATGAACAAGAATATATTAATGAAGTATATAATGGGTTTTAACGGTGAGTTTTGTTTTTGTCAATTTTGGACGGAAAATTCACCATTAAAAGCCACAGTTTTGAACATCATAACATGTCGATGAATGCACGTAGTGGTCCTTACACTACGAAAATATTAGTTTCTTGCAAGTAATTTAATATTCGGATTCGGAGAAGCAATAAAGCAATATCTGTGAGTCCCTTTTTCGCTAATATTTAAAATACGACTGACTGCATTGTAAAAGTAATCAGTGTCACTTCGAGCGGCGAGTGTTATGACTGAATGAAAAGAGCATCTGTTTGGGTATATAGCTGTTCCTGTAGCTTTATGTGTTAGCTAACTTTTAATTCATTTGATAGCAAGTTTCGTTGTAGGTATTGCCCGTAGAGAATGTGTTTCTGTGGTAACTATCTTCAGTAGATAGCAGCTTTCTGTGGTAGCTATCTTCAGTAGATAGCAGGTGTCTGTGGTAGCTATCTTCAGTAGATAGCAGCTTTCTGTGGTAGCTATCTTCAGTAGATAGCAGGTTTCTGCGGTTGCTATTTTCAGTAGATAGCAGGTTTCTGCGGTAGCTATCTTCAATAGATAGCAGCTTTCTGCCGTAGCTATCTTCAGTAGATAGCAGGTTTCTGTGGTAGCTATCTTCAGTAGAAAGCAGCTTTCTGTGGTAGCTATCTTCAGTAGATAGCAGGTTTCTGCGGTTGCTATTTTCAGTAGATAGCAGGTTTCTGCGGTAGCTATCTTCAATAGATAGCAGCTTTCTGCCGTAGCTATCTTCAGTAGATAGCAGGTTTCTGTGGTAGCTATCTTCAGTAGAAAGCAGCTTTCTGCGGTAGCTATCTTCAGTAGATAGCAGGTTTCTGGGGTACCTACCTTCAATAGATAGCAGCTTTCTGCGGTAGCTATCTTTAGTAGATAGCAGCTTTCTGCGGTAGCTATCTTCAGTAGATAGCAGTTTTCTGTGGTAGCTATCTTCAGTAGAAAGCAGCTTTCTGTGGTAGCTATCTTCAGTAGATAGCTGGTTTCTGTGGTTGCTATCTTCAGTGGATAGCTGCTTTCTGCGGTAGCTATCTTTAATAGATAGCAGGTTTCTGTGGTAGCTATCTTCAGTAGATAGCAGGTTTCTGTGGTAGCTATCTTCAGTAGATAGCCGGTTTCTGTGGTAGCTATCTTTAGTAGATAGCAGGTTTCTGTTGTAGTTATCTTCAGTAGATAGCAGCTTTCTGCGGTAGCTATCTTCAGTAGATAGCAGCTTTCTGCGGAAGCTATCTTCAGTTCAGTTGATAGCAGCTTTCTGCGGTAGCTATCTTCAGTAGATAGCAGGTTTCTGCGGTTGCTATCTTCAGTAGATAGCAGGTTTCTGCGGTAGCTATCTTCAGTAGATAGCAGCTTTCTGCGGTAGCCAAAACCTGCGGTAGCTATCATCAGTAGATAGCAGTTTTCTGCGGTAGCTATTTTCAGTAGATAGCAGGTTTCTGCGGTAGCTATCTTCAGTAGATGGCAGCTTTTTGCGGAAGCTATCTTCAGTAGATGGCAGCTTTTTGCGGAAACTATCTTCAGTAGATAGCGGGTTTTGTGGTAGCTGTCGTCAGTTAACTTTGTACTTGGTAACAATATTCAGTAGAAAGCCGGACTGTGTAAGAACGTTTGCCACTGGATGGCATATTTGGTAACTTTCTTTTGTGTATAAGAAATTTATAATGCTAGCCATCTTCAGTACAAAATAATTATTTATGTACTAGCTATCAACTTTAAATAGCAAATTTATAGGCATCTTTGTTAGTAAGTTTTGTAAAAATCTTCATTAAATAGCATGATACAGTTACCTTCAGTAGATTAAGGCAGACTTAAGTTATTTAAAAGGGCACTAATCTACTTCGTTATCCACAGCCTCACCCTCCAACTCAACATCTGCATCATGTATAATCTTTTTACGTATTGTACGGGAAATGTGATTTTTTTTCTCGTTCATCTATCATTTATATTGTAATTGTCAAGGTCTTTCTGCTCAATTCACGCTGATACTTTCCCTAACATTTTCGCCAGTGAATGTACTCTACAATGCTACAGTGAACAAAGGATGCGACAAGAAAATGCACTTTATTTAAAACAACATTTACCATAACAACATAATGTAACATTGACCATAATATAGTACCACAATAGTGCTCGTTAGGCTTTACTGAAAGTAATCACTAACTACACACTTCGAAAGCAATTATCTTTTCTTTTCTTTTTCATATAGCATTCCTTTCAAAAGGTACAACGCTCATTGATTTTACAATCCGCATTAGCTTTTCAATGTTAACAACGCTGAGCTCTTCCTAATTGTGGACAGTCTTAGCGTAAGTACCAGGGCATTGGAGGTGGAACACCATTAACACCATTAACAGATAATTTCAATTTATTTCTCTCCACCATTTTGCAATAATTTAGTTCCTTTACATGCGGTAATATATAAAACATTACACTGCTATGTCTTCCTCAAATCACTCAACAATATTAGTCAGCCCTTTTAGGAAAGTGATTCTCATGACATTATAACCATTCTTTAGATTTCATTGCTAGGTGTTCGTCAAATCGCTCAAAAATATCAGTCAGCCCTTTTAGGAAAGTGATTCTCATGACATTCTTTAGACTACATTTTGCATGTCAGGCGTCATACCGCACGGTTGTTTGATGTGATTATTTATTACATTTTCTAACAAAGCATCATAATTTTCAATTCTAGACCTGGACAATACTTAGTTATTTCTTTTTTAAAATGTTTTGTGAAAATATAGAAGACGGTGTCTATACCTTGTAAGTATGCAAACAAGATTTAAGAAAAATAGCACTATTATAATAGTTCTACATGCCATCAAACAACCGTGACCACCCACATTATATTACGCCCAATACACTATCTATCGGTACTAGTAATATCTATCCCGTTTGACTTGCCTGTTTAGAAAACATTCTAGATACATGTTATTTTAACTTAAGTCAAATGATTTCTTTTCAATCATAATTTCCTTTTCAACATTGTAAACCCTTTTAGCCAACAGAGCAGTATTGCAGATTAGCCAATCAATTGAGCCCAAGGTCATACGAGGTCATACAAGCAATACATGTGGGTCACTTATTAGGAAAGTACGTTAGACAACGTTAGCCATTAATTGCATTCCCATAATTGCAAAGTCAAAGTTGATGCAGGGGTCGAATTTCAAAGTTGCTCAAATTTTGTTAAATCCAATCCATAATATTACGTATTCATAAGGATAAAGAAAATATGTAGCAGTTTGACCTACAGTATCTATGACTTACCGTTATTAGAAAAAAGTTCGAAGGTAAATATCCCCCCCCCCCCCTCCTTGGTCAAAACAATAACCTGCCGTACCAACACTGAGCAGCTATAAAGGATTATGCTAAATTTAATGCTTACAGAAAGATAACACGTTAAATTATTCCAATTATGATCAGTCGATCAATCTTGTTAATCGCGCGCTAGTGTTGCTATCTTCAGTAGATGACACTACTTGTGTGCTTAGTCTGCTAATGTTACCAATTTGCTTTCATTATTTGTAAACAACACACTAACATTCGACAGAGAAGTTGATTTTGATTTAGCTTCTTTCCTATTTACCTCTTCAACAGAATTGGTCGTACCAGAAATGACTTTTTTCTCCGAATTATCGGTTTTGAGATCTCTTCTCACCCTGTCTTTCTTATTACTGCGATGATCATATCTCCACCAACAAAACAATAATTTCAGCTGATAGATATAAGCTTCGCGAAAGTTCTTATTGGTTGCCGGATAAATCAGACTGTTTGTACTTGAACTTGCATGGGCCAACGCGTTCACAAAAACATACACCGTACGTCCCCAATACCCTCCTTGATCAAACAAGATTAAAATTAAATAGGGCAACCAAAGCAGTGTGTATGTAATCCAGATAATAAGCACTGATTTCAGCAAGCGAAGATCAGTTGTGCGAATTGCATAGCCCACAACCACACCCTGTTGTTTCTGATGATTTCTCAATTTCTTCTTTGCAGTTTGAGAAAACTTGAGGATACTTACATACGAAAATGTTATGATAATGAAGGGTATCGTTACCAAAAACACGCCTAGATAAATGGAGTAACCAAAGTTATCTGTCAAGTCATATGTACAATATAAAAGTCTTTGATCAAATCCGTGACGACCCCAACCAATCAAGTTGGGAAAATCGACAAAAAACGAAATCACCCAAAGCGCAATTATCACTCCAGGCATTGTTTTCTTGCTGAAAATTTGCAGATAAAGTAATCTATGACAAATGCAAATATATCGATTGAGAGCAATAGCTGCGATGCTCCACAAGGAACAAGCACATGATGTGATGCAGATCACGCCGAGAAATTCACATAAAATTGGTTTTCCAGAAAAGAACACGCCCTTGGTATGAACACCAAGAAGGGTGGCGATGTCGACGACTATAATGACACAGAAATCGGCTGCTGCAAGATTCACGATGAAAACATTGCTTAAAACTCGCAACTTTTTATGCACCAAAACACTGCCTATTACCAGAGCATTCCCGAATAATCCACAAATGCAGGCGGTATAAATGATAACCAAGTAGTAGGTATTGATAGGATAGTCGTCGGCCCACGGTGATATTTGTGTTGATGTTGTCGGTTCCTGATCTACCGACATGTTAATAGTTAATTTGCTTGAAACTCAAGTTTGATTCAAAATTCTTCTCCAGTCCTCGCGTATTTGGTGAATTCCACAATTCATTTATAAGTAATATTATCAAGAGAGCTTCAGCCAATATCTGCGAGTGTTATATTACTTCTTTCATTGTATTACATGAAAGAAACATTACACTTAGCCTCATTAACAAGGCTGCAAATTGGAATTATTAGAGCTAAGTGGTCCTGTTTGCCCATAAAAGTGAAATTGTAGCTGACCATGTGTGATATCTCTAGAGACTGACTCGTCTCGGATTTCATGACTTCTGGATCGACTGGATTCATTCTGATGTCAATAACCATACTCAGTACTAAAGTAAAATGGACGTAATTCAATAAATGCACGACAAACAAAACTGGTTGTACGTGACACAGGGCAGCAATTTATCCACAGGCAATTCAATTGAATGCAAATAAAAAGCTATAAAAGCTTAGTTTTCTGTTTAACAATCGAAGGAAATTGAAGTTAACAATGTGCATTGTCTCGAAGAAGGGCATTGCGAGTTATGAAATACATGTTTGTTTGTTTCTTTCATAGACAATATCAGAATAGTATACATAGACAACAGTAAAAAATTCTCTTTTCACAAAGCCTTTTTACCACGACATAGTTTTTAATCAACCAGCTATGCTTTGCGCTAATTTAGTATGTAACACAGAAATTAATTGTCCCGGAAATGTAAACATGAAGTAAGATACAATTTACAACTCTCTGTGCGAGATGCACAGAGGTATCGGAGGAAGGCTATGTACAGCCAGGCCCACCCTATTTTAATAAGAACCTACCGTTTCGACGAACGAGGTGTCAGCCTTTTAAAAGGGCATTTCGTGATCCACAGAATCATCCCCCCACTTTTCACAAAAAAAGTTGATATTTTTATATCATTGGAAACCTCTGGCTACATAATGTTTATGTACAAAAAATTTCTTGCAGATTAATTCGTTTAGTAAAGATATCGTGAAATTTGAATTTCGTTCTGGTACACCAGAACGAAATTACAACGTATTGTCAATGGAACAGAAAAATACACATAATCATGCAAAACTCCCAAACGCAAAATCGGAATCAATTGAAATTTTGGGAATAGGCTTTTTTTCGTGAATATCTACTAATAAATATCATAACAAGAGGTTGCTAGGATCACGAAATACTCCTTTAAGTTATTAAAACAACTTGTATGCCAGTTTGTTGTCAATGTAATGTTGACACTTGAGTTCAAAGGGATAATTGAATAGTTATTCTTTATCAATTCCTACAGAGTGAGATCAGGGACAAATCTAAATTAACATTGAAATATATCAAATAATCAATCTTATATAGAATACAATCTATATAATTCGATTACATTTTCCAATCCAATCCCATTTTGGATTTATCCCTGATACTAATATATTGTAAATTAATTTTCAATGTCAGAGTAGGCAGATTTCAATAAATTAAGTGTCATTTGAAGCAACCTTGACTGCAAAGGACTTTAATTGTAAACTAAAAACAACAGAATACTTTGCAGTAACAAATATTTCCTTTTGACATTGGGGATGGGGAGTGTGGTGTAAAACCCATGAAGTAGAGCGAATGCGGCGTCTTTCGCCCCAGGAGTAACTTTTCTGGAATAAAGTAAGCCATGTCTATCAATATTCGAGTAGTCCCGGTCGAGCGGGAGATTTCTATGTCGTTTAGGTAAATGATCAGAGCGTCTGCCAACCAATCAGCCCCGGGGGGAGTCACTCCCATTGTGGCCTGTACACCATCCGCGATAATCAACTTTTGAAAAGCACCCTAAACAAGGATTTAACCCTTGGCTAAAACGACACCCTAAACAGGGATTTCATTCCTAACATTAAATTTCATACCCTAAATTTCATTTCCGCGTATTTAGCAATTGCAATTTTGCTACCCTTTCTTCCAATTTTTCATGTTTTTGACACCCTAAACGCGATACGCGCGTATCGTGCCTACCCACGAAAAACGACCCTTTTACGCGTTTTCATTATCGCGGATGGTGTACAGGCCACAATGGGAGTGACCCCCCCCGGCAATCAGCGCAAATAACCCGCTCGCTATTATTTCTAAAAGAATGATTTTTATTGTCTGTAAACTTCCCTGTTACTGATGTGAGTCACATAAAAATAAGATGTATTTCTTCTTTTATCTTTTCCACAGGACACCGAGATACCCTGTGCGGTTTTTTTTAAATCAACAAAAATCACAATCAAATCACAAAATCAAAGAAAATCAAAAAATCAAACAAAAGATACAAAATGATGCACAACATTTATAATATAGTATACAATAATAGTCAGTCCTGGCTCACAAACAAAAAATATATAAAATAGATTACAAATTACTTTTTATAGTGAGAGGAGAGCTTATCATGCCTTTTGGCAATATAATACTAATAAGATGTATTTCTTACGAGGACATAAAACAATTTGACAATTCAGCATTTGACATAATGTTCAAAACCAATGTCAAAACCAATTATATTTTACTGACCTGACAGTTTCGGCCATCTTGGTCGAAGGCCATCATCGGAGTGATGGTACTTGATCCTTCCTTCTGGTTGATTGATCACCAACAGAGGGCGCACTAGCGCCCAGAAGAGGGTCGTATACGTGACTGAGAAAATGGGCCCCTCATCTCTGTTCAAGGTGTTTGGAGCTCTCTTTCTTATCCACATGGATTCTTTGATGCGGCGAGCCCCCGAATCACATTCCTTGTCGAGGATTTTAGCGCCGTCCCAATTGATCACATGATTATGCTGAACTGCGTGGTCTGCATAATCAGTCACGTATACGATCGTCATTATGTTAATCATATCACACAAACCTGATGAATTTCTTCAAGAAAATTTGGCATTGATGTTCACATTCTTCATTGGTGAAAAAAGTAATAATTCAATGTTTAAAAAAGTTTTTTTGATGATAATCTATCTGGACAGGTGTAAATTGCAAAATCAAGATGTTACGTCAAGCCGATCTGCTTGTTTAATTCATCCATTGAAAGCAGTACAAGACTGCATATTTATATCAATAGCAATTATCAATTATTAAAACACAAATATGCAAAGGAGCAGCCTCCGGGAGTAGTCTAATAATGTTCCTGTATCTTATAGACATCATAATTTGGATTGTAACAGCCAATAAAGAAACTTCAAATGACAAATTAATATATGTTCTATTGGACGCGATGTGACCGCCTCTTTTCATTAAAACATTGCATGGCCATGAGTTACTGAAATACACACAAACATCTTTTTCTGAAAGCATATTGATCAAACCTGTCTCGCTTTAATGATTTATGAGAAGAAAAAAACTTGCTATTTCATTAATGTGTATATAGGTGCTTCAAATACCTTAAATACCCTTTCCATAATAGGATAATCAATATTATGTTTCGTAAGTTTACCAGATGGCTCAATATGTATGCCTTCATTTGCATAAATCCAATATGGCCGCCAATTTCAAGACGTTATGTCTGTTAATTTGGTAATTATTCTTTATATATTATATAACATGTTGAATATGTTTTAAGTGCACGTTTCAGGTTTGGACAATCTCAGTATATATCCCAAATGTTTCATTCCCTACGCTGTGTGTCTGAATGAAAAATGGCTGCCAGGTATGGACTTCAATTTTCTTGTCATACTGACAACACCCTGATAATAAAAGTATGGTTATATACAAAGATTCAGGGTTAAATACAAAATATCTCTGCCATCCAGATTAACTGATAGCCAGAATGGAGTCAAGTGACTCTCAAAGTGGAGTAAACTAGCAGTGACTCTAAAAAGGAGTCGCCGGACTGTCACAAGAGAGTCAGCTGAATCTACCCGTGGAGTCAATTGACTCTACATTCAGATTCATCAACGCGGTACACAGTGTATTGCTGAGATATAGCAGCCATTTTGCATTATACTGCTGGTGTTTGCTGCTGTTCAGCATGCTGGTCATTAGCATGGTGTATCATGGACAGTTTGATGTGATAATTTCACTTGGTCTTGAGCTGATCGAATTTCACAGGAGAATTTTAACCTGAAGGTGAGGTAGAGATAATAACAGTAAGCTTGAATATTTGTTACTACACCATGATAGAATCGCCTCACTGGGTGATTCTATAAATGGAGGCTGGGTTACTCTAGAACTCTATGTCTAAAATGACTCCATATTTGGAGTCAAATGACTCCTGTGTAGGGTCATCAGCGGCGACTCTTCAGCGGAGTCAACAAATTATTACTCTTCAAGGGAGTCAGATGACTCCCAATATGGAGTCATTTTAGACACACATAGTCGCAGAGTGGCTGGACTCTGCTTTTAGAGTCACCCTGACTCCAGTTTGGCTTTCAGTGAATTGGCTTACATTTTGGTTTTAATTTTTTATATGACAATCTTGAAATAAGCAATATCAAGGTCTGTGATTGCGAGTTGATTCAACAAGCGTCACAGCAGTATGACGAATCACGATCCCTGCCGAGGGAGGGGGCGGCGAAGCCACGACAGCTAGCCGCGAAGCGGCGAGCACGAGTCGGTCGCCTCGAAGCGGCGATAGTCCTACACATGTTGGTAGCTCGCGGGTAATAATCGTTGTCCCAGTCTGTAACTTAATTGTTACCATGCTATAGGGCCTACTCCTACACATGTTGGTAGCTCGAGGGTAGTAATAAGTTTCCCAGTCTGTAACACAGACTATATGGCACTCAGACTCAGTAAAGGCTATTGAACAAGGCCTTACTTTCGGCATGTGCGATTTTTATTTGCGCCGTACTCCAAATTTTCGACGTAAAATATTCGCTCAACTAGTATTCGTTATTTCAATAATATTAATTTTTATCTTCTAACGAATTAGTGTTGACGGAAAATCAATTAGATATATGTAATGTCGAATGTCTGGTGTAAATATATTATCGATTTCATGTCATCGAACATTCGTTAGAAATTGAAAATGAACAGAAATAAAACAGGACTAGATTAATCAACTAGAAGGCTATATATTTGTACACAAATACGGCTACACCCGCATGTTATCGGTGTACCCAAACTTACAGTCCTTATTTGCTGAGGACTTAAAATAAAGAAATTGTAAAAAAGGCGCCCAATTGGGCAGAAAATGTGTAAACAGTGAAAGTTCAAGTCACAAGCTTTAATTGAATGTCGGTTGCACTGTCGTAGCACTTAAAATAAAGAAATTGTAAAAGGCCCCTCCCAGGGGAGGCGTCTCTCTTACTCTCCATAGGTTGCTGTTGTCAGTCTCTCTTATTCACAGTGAGGCTATGCAATATGATTAGGGAAAACTATTCCAGAGGGAGTATGTAAATTAAATGGAACAGCCATTCCAGAGGGAGTATGTAAATTAAACGGAACAGCCTATTTTGGGGCCATTTCAGAGGGAGTATGTAAATTAAATGGAACAGCCAATGGATATGTAATTTAACTGGAACAGCCTTAACGCTTCACGCTGGTATTTACAATTATTATATTATAATACGGATCTGTCTGTTTAGTCCTATGTGTGTGGGGTGGGGTGGGGTGTTAGTAACAATATATATAATTCTCAGGTGCTATCTGTGTACAAATTCTGAGCCCGAAGCTGCTTTATTTGATGAGAAACAGCCGGCCCTTTGTTTTAACATTTGGGGCCATGGGGCCCATTATATTTGAGTTATGAGGTCCATGTACATATCTTGAAGTATAATTCTCTAGTGCTATCAAGCGACTCAAGCTGGGCACTGTAGCTGCTTTATTTAATGTAATGGCCGGCCCTATGTTTTAGCGCTTGGGGCCCTGGGGCCCATATTACGTGATATATGGGGCTCATATGTACATATAACAATGTAATTTTCAGGTGCAATCTGTGTACAAACTCTGAGCCCTAAAGCTGCTTTATATGATGAGAAACGGCTGGCCCTTTGTTTTAACATTTGGGGCCCTGGGGCCCATTGTATTTTACTTATGAGGCTCATGTACATATGTTGAAGTATAATTCTGTAATTCTATCAGTAGGCTAAAGCTGGGCATTGTAGCTTCTTTATTTACTAAGTAACGGCCGGCCCTATGTTTTAGGGTTTGGGGCCCTGAGGCCTATATTGTGTGACACATGGGGCTCATATACACATATAACAATATAATGCTGAAGACCGTTTAGTGTATCAAATCTGAACCCTGTAGCTGCTTTATTTACTGAGTAACGGCCGGCCCTATGATTTAGCGTTTGGGGCCCTGGGGCCCATATAATGTGATATATGGGGCTCACATGTACATATAACAATATAATTTTCAGGTGCAATCTGTGTACAAACTGTGAGCCCTAAAGCTGCTTTATTTGATGAGAAACGGCCGGCCATTTGTTTTAACATTT
Source organism: Amphiura filiformis (assembly GCF_039555335.1). Classification (NCBI taxonomy): domain Eukaryota; kingdom Metazoa; phylum Echinodermata; class Ophiuroidea; order Amphilepidida; family Amphiuridae; genus Amphiura; species Amphiura filiformis. Next base: position 52,207,834 of record NC_092644.1, on the reverse strand, counting down.
GGGGCCCTGGGGCCCATAATATTTGATTTATGAGACTCATGTACATATGTTGAAGTATGATTCTCTAGTTCTATCAGTAGACTCAAGCTGGGCATTGTAGGTGCTTTATTTACAGAGTAACGGCCGGCTCTATGTTGTAGCGTTTGGGGCCCTGGGGCCCATATTATGTGACACATGGGGCTCATATATACATATAGTAGTATAATGCTTAAGACCTATTAGTGTACCAAATCTGAACCCTGTAACTATTTTATTTGCTGAGAAATGGCCGGCCCTTTGTTTTAACATTTGGGCCTCTGGGGCCCCTAGCCTTTAACATCTGGGCCCAAAATGGGCAAAAGGCACATTGAAAACTTAGGGCTCATACATGTACCACATATGAGCCCTAGTGCCCTTATAGTTTTAGAGCTAGCCTTGTCAATCTGTTGCCCCTTATTTTAACATTTGGGGCCCTGGGGCCCATAATATATGACATATGGGGCTCATGTAAACTTGTATATATAGAGTACCCCTATGGCTATCAGTGTACCAACTTAGGGCCCTGAGGCTGCTTCATCTGATGAGAAACGGCATAGTTTGTGTTTTTACATTTGGGCCCCTGGGGCCCGTGACCTTTGACCTCTGGGGCCGAGATGGGCAAAAGGCACATCTGCGGGGTAGGGCCCATAAGTGTACTACATATGGGCCCTGGGGCCCTTGTAGTTTTAGCGCTAGCCTTGACAGAATGATGTGTTTGATAGAAGAAGGAGAAGGAGAAGGAGATGAAACCACAGAATGGCACTAGAAGGCTATATATTTGTACACAAATACGGCTATACCCGCATGTTGTCGGTGTACCCAAACTAACAGTCCTTATTTGCTGAAGACTAAATTGTAAAAAGTCGTCCAATTGGGTGGAAAATGTGTAAAAAGTGAAAGTCCAAGTCACAAGCTTTAATTTAATATATGTTGCACTCTCGTAGCACTTAAAATAAAGAAATTGCAAAAAGTCCCCTCTCAGGGGAGTCGTCTCTCTTACTCTCCATAGGTTGCTGTTGTCAGTATCTCTTACTCACAGTGAGGCTATGCAATATGATTAGGGGAAACTATTCCAGAGGGAGGATGTTAATTAAATGGAACAGCCATTTCAGAGGGAGTATGTAAATTAAACGGAACAGCCTTTTTGGGGCCATTTCAGAGGAAGTATGTAAATTAAATGGAACAGCCAATGGGTAGGTAATTTAAATGGAACAGCCTTAACGCTTCACGCTGGTATTTCCTATTATGATATAATACGATCTGTCTGTTTAGTTCTACGTGTATGGGGTGGATGGGTGGGGGTGTTAGTAACAATATACTTCTTATGGGAAAGCTATTCCAGAGGGAGTATGTAAATTAAATGGAACAACCATTTCAGAGGGAGTATGTAAATTAAATGGAACAGCCTATTTTGTGGCCATTTCAGAGGGAGTATGTAAATTAAATGGAACAGCCAATGGGTATGTAATTTAACTGGAATAGCCTTAACGTTGATGTCATCTATATTATAATTACACTATTCTCTGTGGATCTGTTTAGTCCTAGTGTATGGGGTGGGTGTTAGTAACAATATAATTTTCAGGTGCATTCTGTGTACAAACTCTGAGCCCTGAAGCTGCTTTATTTGATGAGAAACAACCGGCCCTTTGTTTTAACATTTGGGGCCCTGGTGGGGCCCATAGTATTTGATTTATGAGGCTCATGAACATATATTGAAGTATAATTCTCAGGTGCTCTCAGTAGACTCAAGCTGGGCACTGTAGCTGGTTTATTTACTGAGTAATGGCCGGCCCTATATTTTAGCGTTTGGGGCCCTGGGGCCCATATTATGTGACACATGGGGCTCATATGTACATATAACAATATAATTATCAGGTGCAATCTGTGTACAAACTCTGAGCCCTGAAGCTGCTTTATTTGATGAGAAACAGCCGGCCCTTTGTTCTAACATTTGGGGCCCTGGGGCCCATAATATTTGACTTATGGGGCTCATGTACATATGTTGAAGTATAATTTTCAAGTGCTATCAGTAAACTCAAGCTGGGCATCGTAGCTACTTTATTCACTGAGTAACGGCCGGCCCTATGTTTTAGCGTTTGGGGCCCTGGGGCCCATATTATGTGACATATGAAGGTTATATATACATATGACAATATAATAATAAAGACCTATCTGTGTACCAAATCTGAACCCTGTAGCTACTTTATTTGCTGAGAAACGGCCGGCCCTTTGTTTTAACATTTGGGCCCCTGTGGCCCCAAGCCTTGTAAATCTGGAGCCAAAATGGGCAAAAGGCACATCTACAACTTAGGGCCCATACATATGCCATATATGAGCCCCAGTGATCTTGTACTTTTAGAGCTAGGCTTGTCAATCTGTTGCACCATATTTTAACATTTGGGCCCCTGGGGCCCATAATATATAACATATGGGGCTCTTGGATATTTGTAAATATAGAGTACCCCTAGGGCTATCACTGGACCAACTCAGGGCCCTGAGGCTGCTTCATTTGATGAGAAACGGCATGCTTTGTATTTTCACATTTGGGCCCCTGGGGCCCGTGACCTTTGACCTCTGGAGCCAAGATGGGCAAAAGGCACTTCCACGGGGTAGGGCCCATAAGTGTACCACATATGGGCCCTGGGGCCCTTGTAGTTTTAGCGCTAGCCTTGACAGAATGATGTGTTTAATAGGAGAAGGAGGAGGAGGAGGAGGAGGAGGAGGAGGAGATGAAACCACAGAATGGCAATATACCCGTTCATGCTTCGCATGCGGGTATAAATATACCCGTCCATGCTTCGCATGCGGGTATAATCACAGACATGTTGCATTGAATATTCTACGTCCAATAAAAAGTATGCAGCGGACATCCATATCTGATGACCTCCGTGATTGTGGTGCCCGCGGCCGCGGTTGATCCGTATTTTGCGATTAACAAGCTGCCATGAATTAATATCAATCAATATAGACGAATCCAACGAGCCAAGTGATGGTCAGAGTTCAGTTGGCCATTACTGGGTCCCGTCTGCACCAAACCGGTGTTGTTACTGCCCAATTGGATGGATTAAAATCCGCTTAAAAATCGATGTTGAATTGTATTGTGTTGTAAACTTTCATCATTCTTTGTCTACGTGTAACACGGGTGAGTTTAATATCCCCGCCAAGGCCACATTTTTTCACATTTTAGGTGGAATAGACCTAAGGGGGTGACCCAGCAATGGCTACCATTGAGGTGTAGGGATGCGCGAAATTAGATTCGTCTATACCCACTCACTAGTCCAGTTGATTAGATTATAGTTCAAATATTAATATGTTTACTATCTGGATGAATGATAATCTTCATAAACGAATCAAATAGAGCATACTTTTAACTAGGATTACACGCAGAAAATGTTAGGAAAAAACAAATGACAAATGAATATAATAATAGTATAATATTTCACACCTCAAATTATACATTTGTTACAAATCGATTTTCTAAAAACATAGACATACAATTTACTGAAACAAGTAAAAATTATCATAATTAAAATACTTATTTAGAGAATTTTTAAAGCATAAGTGAAATCCAAATTCCCGAGGTGAAAAATATTTTCTTAATTTGTTGCTGCTATGACTCTTTCTAGACTAATGATCAAAACTCTGACAAATTCTATACTGTATTTCTTTATTCTTTTGAAACTTCGTTTCAAACTTACTATAGGCCGTGTAAAATTAATATTTTGGTTCTTGTCCCTGCCTCCTCAATTTCTGGGATTTGTCAGATTTTTTTTTTTTTTTAGATTTTTCAATTTTTTAGACTTTGGAATGATTTATGAAATCTTCATACATATAAATAAGTTTATTAGAGAACAAGCATCACTTCCAAGTCTTTTTGTGGTACTCTAGGGGGTTTATCCCTCAGAATCTCACATTTGAAAAAAAAAAGGGCCTCATCGTTTCCTCGAGCACTGTTGGAGAAGACCGAAAACTACTGACAATGCTAATTTTACATTGAAAAAAAAAACACCTCCCTCCCTCATCAATTCATGAAAATCCTCTGGACGAGAACCAAAACATTAATTTTATACGGCCATATGAACATAATTGGTAATATTTTGAAATTAAACAGCTATTTGGAATTGGAAAAGGTTGCATTGATTTTTCGTGTGTTATTGCTGTGCAATAAATTAATAATGAAATAGAAATTATCCAGCAAATTCATGTCTTTCTTGAAGATGAATACACTGACCGAGTAAAATGAGCCGTATGTCTCGAAATTGATTATGTGATCAAAACCAAGTAAAATATGCAAGTATTATTATTGTTGGCAGCACCCACAATGAAAATAATTGTTATACCCGTGTTGAGTGAAAGTGAAGGCTTTCAGCATATTATTATATCTTATATTAAGGGATCTGGAATGAGCATTTTGAGCGTTTCGACAGTATTTTTTGTGGGACATGAGAGCACATCAGACATATCGAATTGAATTCTGAATACGAAGAATGTCTTTCTGATATCAAATAATTTTCATTTTTTGAAATTCACGATATAATACAAATTTTACGACAAATTATTAAAATTTTGATATTTTTCACACTTTTTATATATTTTAAAAGCTGGGAGGAAAAGCCGACGATCAATTGAAAATTTTGACCTTTCATATTGAAGATATGGATTTTTTCCCCAAAAGACTTAATTTTTTTGGGTGTTTTTGGAAAAAAATCCATATCTCCTATCTTGATCGTCGGCTTTTCATCCCACCTACATACACTTTAAGTATAAATCATCACATTGATAAAGTTTACTTCGAGTACTATGTTAAATATCGAAAATAACAATTTTTAATCATTTGCCATAAATTGTGTATTACATTGCGAATTTCAAAAAATGAAAATTATTTTATATCAGAAGGACATTCTTTGTATTCAGAATGCAATTCGATATGTCTGATGTGCTCTAATGTCCCACAATAAATACTGTCCAAACGTTCATACCCCACCCCTTAAGGAAAAAATATTATTAAAGGAAACTGATTTAAGGCAACACACGTCTCTCTTAATTCAAACTTGTTACTTATTTCAAATCATGCATAAGAGATATATAGCCGACCATCATTTAAAAATTTTGACCTTTAGTATTGAAGATATACATTTTTTCCTTACAATATTTTTCAAATTTTATGTCATGAAAAAGACACACTTATAATTGTCCACATACTAGCGTCACTAGAATGAGCAATGGTCAATTCTCTTTAAATTGCAAATCTTGTGCAAAAAGTTTTCGCCTGTTTTGTCAATTTGATAATAATTATTAATTTTTAATAATTTGCCATAACATTTGAATATATGAATACAAAAGCCACCCAAGTCCATGCTTTGGCCAAATTGAGTTAAGCATGGGAAATTGTTGCTATACATAGGCCTGTCATATGTATGAGAGAACAACTCAAATTCATCCTCTGTGTCTATTGAGCATGTGAAAAATGGCATGTATGAAAGAATCACCCAATTCTATGATTTGATTCTTGTAACACATTGATTGAAATCCAGTATGTATATAAAAGTCCACTTGTAACACATTCATTGCTAGAGAGTGACTTTTGAAAAAAAATGGGTTTAATAAAGGAAAGTGTGTTGTTTATATTACATGGCAGAATGCTTATCAACATTATACATACCTGTGTGCTTTATTTTGTATTATCTTACTAGTGGTAATCTCATTCTAACATTGTTGTCTTTGTATATGATTCAAAAACCATCCAAGTCCAAAATTTAAAATGAACCCCACGAAGTCCCTGAAATGCTAATCGTCATACCTCACACAGGTTAATCCACTCATTTGCACGTAAAACTTACCATATTGACCAGGTAAATCTAACTGAAGGAATTAAAATGATACACAGGTTTTTCTCTCAAAATCACTTCCCATGGACTTCGGTGGCTTTTGTATTCATGTATTCATTTGTATTATATCGCGAATTTAAAAAAATCTAAATTATTTGATATCAGAAGACCATCCCCCCGGGACCATTCCTCGTATTTAGAATTCAATTTGGTGTGTCTGATGTGCTCTCAGGTCCCACACTGAAATACCATGCAAATGTCGCTGTCCGATCCCTTAAAACTGTCATCGAAGTTTATTTCTGTGGTTAATACGCGGTTCTCTGTATACTATATGCCTTGATTTGGTCCTCAGTTTATTCTCGGATCTGTCGGAAGGGACAGAAACAAAGCAGGGATTTCACCTCAAAATGGTTTGTTTCCGGAAGGGTAGTCTTCCCTTGCCCTTCCCCGGCATTGCTTAGGAGGTGGATTGCCAACTGCCACATGGTTTTTATGCATCCGCAACAAGTCATCTCAAGTTAGTTGTACACATTCCCAGCATCCTTTTACTTCCTGATCCTAGGTATAAACAACTCATCCTTCCTATCAGCCTGTGTTAGATATTTTACAATCGCCTATATTTAATTTATTTAATATCCAACGAGTTATATCTTTATACATTGCTGTCATAATATTTATACACACAACGAATATTTGACCGAGATTTTGAGGCTTTTCCTTCTCTTTCTTTCAGTTCTTCAATAGCAAGCGACTTATCAATTCTTGTATTATTAGCTTGAAGATTATCTTTGCTCTTGTCCTTGTTATTAATGCGACCATAAAAAGAGCAAAACAATAATTCCAGCTGGTAAATATAGGCTTCGCGAAAGTTCTTATTGGTTGCCGGGTAAATCAGACTGTTTGTACTTGAACTTGTATGAGCTAACGTATTTACAAAAACATACACTGTACGTCCCCAATGCCCTCCTTGGTCAAACAAGATTAAAATCAAATAGGGCAACCAAAGTAGCGTGTATGTAATCCAGATAATAAGCACTGATTTCAGCAAGCGAAGATCAGTCATACGAATTCCATGCCCAATTGGTGCACCATCATGCTGCTGGTGCTTTCTCAATTCTTTCTTAACAGCTCGAGAAAACTTGAGGATACTAACATATGAAAATGTTATAGAAATAAATGGAATGGTTACCAAAAATACCCCTAGAAAAACGGAGTAACCAAAGTTGGCTGTTAAGTCATAAGTGCAATAGAGTAGTCTTTCATCAAATCCGTGACGACCCCAACCAATCAAGTTGGGGAAATCGATTAGGAAAGAAACTATCCAAAGTACAATAATCATGCAAAACATTGTTTTCTTGCTGAAAATTTCCAGATAAAATAAACGATGACAAATGCAAACATATCGATTGAGAGCAATAGCTGCGATGCTCCATAAGGAACAAGCACATGATGTGATGCAGATCACGCCGAGAAATTCACATAAAATTGGTTTTCCAAAAAAGAACGCACCCTTAGTATGAACACCAAGAAGAGTAAAGATGTCGACGACTACGATAACGCAGAAATCGGCTGCTGCAAGATTCACGATAAAAACATTGCTTAAAACTCGTAACTTTTTATGCACCAAGACACTGCCTATTACCAACGTATTCCCGAATAATCCACAAATGCAGGCAGTATAAATGATAATCAGGTAGTAGGTATTGATAGGATAGTAGTCGCCCCATGGTGATATATGTGTCACAAGTGTTGGCTCCTGATCTGACGCTGACATGTTATCGACAACAGACATTGTTGATATTTACTGATTCGATAGTAAAATCGCAAATATAATAGTTTCTTAATTCCTCTCCTGGTTTTACAACGTTTATAAATTATAATGACATTCGTATTGACCAATTTCCACGAGATTCAATAATAACTTAATTTAATTTGACCTGTGTCACCCACAAATTAAGTTTTAAAAGCAAAATGTCGACCTACTGGTTGTTTTCAGCATGTCTTGAATGCAATGTAAGCATAACGATACAGCTAGTTAACGATTTTCTTCTTACAGATCATTAAAGCGAGGCAGTGTACTTAAAGTAAATGATGTTTGTTTGAATTTATGGCCATGAGCTATTTCAATGAAAACATCGCGTCTAAAGAAAATATATTAATTAATTTGTCACTTAATGTATTAATTGGCTTTTGTTATCCAAATTATAATGGGCAAATTTGATGCAGGAACATGATTAGGATACTCCCGGAGGTTAAACTTTGCAATATTTTGCAACAATAATCGATAATTATATTGCAGTCACGCGTGGCTTTCGATGCATAAATTGCATATCATTTTGGAGCTGAGCAATTTATAAGATTTACACCTGTCCAAATAAATGTATCATCATATTTTCACCAAATATCCTCGAATGAAGAATGTGCCAAATTAGGCAAATTTGTTTTCATTTCCACAAAAATATATCTTTCTTTCTTTTTTAATTGACTCGCATAAAGGGGAGCGAACAATAAAAATCATTCTTTTAGAAAATAGGTTCAATTGGCTGTTCAAGAATATCGTTTAACCTTACACTATTTTGTCCACTTTTACGTGTTTACTGCCTCGGACAGCATGGGCTATTTTAACGCGTCTCCTCAGATTCATCGACACTTCAGCATCCCTTATCTTGAAAACCTCATTTCATAGGTCCCGATGCATATAGAAATAGTTTGGGAACCGCTACTATACCTTAGAGCAGGCGCGGAAAAAGTAGGACAATGAGGAGAAAATGGGAAAAGAGAGAAAGGAGAAGAGAAAAGGGAGCAAAAGATAAGAGAAACGTTAAATTGCACCTAGGTCTATTAAAGTAAACCCATGTCTCTAACCAGAGGCGGATCTAGGTTTTTGAAAGTGGAGCCACTCTTGAAACATTTTCCGGCTCGCTGCCTATGCCCAACTTTTACGACTCTATTAACCATTGTTGAAGAACACGAGGGGGATTATATTCCCTAAGATTAAACAAATTGCAAAATCGTACAACAAAAATGTTCCTTTTTTCAACAGAGAAAATGGATTTCATCTATTCTCCATAATACTGTTATCAGGCTTATAATGAAGAACCTTGATCAAAATTTATGTGTACTATGTAAAAATTGAAGTTAAAACTAAATGAATATTAACAAGTGGCAAATGGTGGTCATAGACCACAAACCTAGCTGGGGCATGTTGGTGTTGTGGAGGTATCTGACCCCTGCAAAATGTTCCAAAAATGTTCCCCTGTCATGAGGTTTGTTGTCACCGAGTTTTGAGTCCTGTACTCCTCACAGATGTCCAGAAAATGCAATTCTAAGATTTGACCCAGATGACCTTTGACCGGACCCTGCAAGATGTTCCATAATTCACCCCTGATCATGAGTTGTCACCGATTTTGAGCCCTGTACCTCTTACAGATGTCCAGATAACGCAATTCTAAGATTTGGCCCCAGAATGATGTCTTTTGAGCTGACCCGTTCAAAATGTTCCAATATGTTCCCCAGGTCATGAGGTTGTCACCGAGGTTAAGCCCCGTACCCCTTACAGATGTCCAGATATTGAAATTCGAAGATTTGACCCCAGCTGACCTTTGACCTGATCCATGCAAAATATTCCAAAATGTTACTCTTGTCATCAAGTTTATTGTCACTGAGTTTGAGCTCCGTACCCCTTACATATTGCCAGAAAATGCAGCAATTCTAAGATTTGACATGACCCCTGCAAAATATTCCCCTGGTTGTGAGGTTTGTTGTCACTGAGTTTGAGCCCCATAAATACCCCTTAGGGGCTATCATTTTATTTGGAAGGAGGGTCTTAAATATACAGGGGGGTCATAAATTTTCGGAAAGAAAAATACGGGGGGGGGGGGCATAATACTTTTGATGACCAAAATGTAGGGAGTCACAAGATGACCACAGATAATGTGTTTATTTTATTCAAAACTAGCGGGAGCTAGTAGAGTAAACAGGAGCAGTTAGTAAACGGGAGTGGTTAATAAAGATGTTGAAGGGTGATGATAAACATGGTGTCTTGGACTAAAACATGAATAGGAATTATTATTATTACCCAGGTATAATTCTGGTTTACCCTGTGCACCCTGTGTTTTAGGGTTAGGGTTTGGTTAGGGGATGTCATTTTCTTCGTCGGGGGGGGGGGAATATGTCGGTGACCGGAGTAAAAATTTTTATGACCCTCCTATCGCGGGCACAATTTTTTTGAGACCCCCCTATCTTGGGTCGAAAATTGTTATGACCCCCCCCACCTACACAGACTCAAGACAAATTATTCATTGCCGGAACAAAGGCGAGGAGCGCATCAAAACTTTAGAGCAAGGAAAGTATGTGGAGTGCGTTAAAATTTAATTGTGTGTCTAAAGAAGGTGCGCTATATGCCCAAAATATTTGCATTATACATGTATAATGAAAGAATGTGTGCACATTTTGATTGTTAAATTAAAAGAATACATGCACAACGCGCGAAAAGTTTGAGTCACCAGCCCTTAATAATTCTATACCCCCTATTTTGGGTGTTGAAAAATTATAACCCCCTATAATTGGGTCTAAAAATTCTATGACCCCACTCCCCAGTATATTCATGACCCCCCTTCCAAAGAAATGACAGCCCCTTATAATTTAAATTTAAATTAGGGTTAGGATTAGGGTTAGGTTTATAAACGGTGAAGATTAGGGTTAGGGTTATAATTGGGGTTGCTTAGGGGTTAGGGTTATACTTGTGCGCAGGGTCTACCAGAATTATTCCAATACCCATGAATAGTCCTGTAACTATCACACTTAATAGAATTAAATTAATTAAACTATGATCAGTCTTACCTTGTTAGTATTAGCTAGTATTTCTCATTCAAGATCACCATGATTACAGAAAACAGCAAATGGGTGATAACCATGATAACAATAAAATATATATACTGGTACCATTAACTGTACACATTTATAAACATTTATCATACCACGATGCACTGACCAATTCATCTAACGCTGAAACCTTTTGGAAATGCAGTTTTAACTTGTTGTAGGGCATAAGGTTGTGCAATAGAAATGATTTACAATATTACTTGTATATAGCCTGACCAATTGACCCCTTAAACAGCTCAAATGTTACAGTCCATGACATTATATACTACATCAAATGTAAGGTGGCACCACATCAGTGCTGCCGCACAGTATAATACCCAGTGGACTCGAAGGTATCATGAACTGTTCCTGCACTTCTTTTACAGTTTCCAATTACTAGACTTTTAAAGGCTTTTATACTATTTTCCCCAACTTCATAAACCAAAAAAAAAAGGTAGGGAAAACAAATGAATTCATGTCCCGCATTCATGTAGGCCTATTCCATTTGCAAGCTATTTTTGTGTTGCGCATAATCTTAAACCATGTTTAATTTCACTGTAAAATACAAGAACACTAATTGTTAATGTTTTAAACCACACAAATTAGGAACTGGGATTCAAATATAAAACTTAATGCAAGATGTTTTTAATCAAACAAAATAAGATACATACTCTAAGATATAAGTATAAAACAAAAAACCCTAACATCAGAAGACAAGAAAATCCCCCAACAATCATTTACTTAAACAAAACATAGAGCCTGTAAACAAATGCTAGTTAGAGTTTGATATTAACTGCCATGATAATGGCACTGAAGAATTAAAGTTCCTAATGCAAAGGAAACACATCTGATAGTTTCATATACCGGTACTAACATTGGAATTACTAATCAGGCCAAAAACACATTCATTACATACAAAGAAAGAGGCCAGAGAACACTTTCATTAATACAAAGAAAGAGGTCGGACATAACCATACAGAAATAAATGCTAAACATTTTAAAGCCTGGCTCATTAATCCCCTGTTTCCAAACATACCACCAAAGTCTGTAAAATACGGGTGCAAAATCAAAATCAAAAGATAAGCCAGAGCCTAATACTAGTACTTTTAATAGTAAACATAATATTAAACCCATAAATTTATACTACAATTACTGTTAAGGAGTGCCTTTAACACGCCTGGTTCATATCAAAAATCACATTCCTATTACAAAACCCCCTATATAAATATACCATTACTGCTTCTCATATTATGTCACAGTTTCAATACATATTAAACAAATTCTGTGTATCCATACCTTCAACCTCACTCACAGGGGATAAGATTTCAAACCCCAGTAACTAAATTTCCACTGAATCTACCCATGCTCTTCCACACTAAAATCAAACCATGTCACAAAAATGAGGCTACAACCAGAAACTACAACAATACTAAAATTGAAACCCAAATCATCAACTAGGTAATTAGCTCGCAAAACTCTTGTCAACATATCACTCCCTCAATAATACTATAGTAAACACCTATCACAATCACCAAAATAGTTATAACAGTGGTGTTCCATCTCAATACTCTCATAATTTCCACTGCATTGACATTCAACCTTAAAGAAAACTTTTGGCTTTAAAATCACCTAAAGTAATTCACTTTTTCATGTGTCCATATGCCATTATTTCAACTATTGCTTCCTACACAAACTACTGTCACTATTATCCAAGTTTTCTGCAACAACCTTTCAATTCCAACTAACTACATCCAAAATCATATTAGCCATCAATCCTCCCACACACACATTCCCAGGGCTTGCAGAAAAAACAGGTAATTAATTACCTTTTCAACTAATTAAGTACCCCAGATTAAATAACAAAGTACAGTAACAAACTAACAAACACATTCATTCCTTAGGAAAAACAATGCTTCAACAAGGCCAAACCATATCTACACTAATCAAATAATTCTTACATAGCATCAAGTCAGGGTTTCATACTCAAAGGGTAACAACACAAAACATGTGCAATTTCACTTAGTTGCCAGCGGAAGAACAAACCGAACGAATACAATACCTAGCTGGGGGGTGTAAAACCCCCCAGCTTGGTAATAAACAATTTTATGATATGTTCACGATTCATTCTGTTATAATGTACCGGTAGGTACTAGACCATCTCGAAAAATATAAATTTCAATCAAGCGATCAGCATTGATGCATTTTAACCATAAAACATCTTGACGCATAAACGATTTTGCACTTTCGAAGCGAGCGAGCGAATTGTTGGAATATTTTAGATCATCATAATGATACATCATAGTCCCAGTACAAGGCATGTGATACACCGTACAAGTAAACAACGTGGCTAATACTGCCTTTTTATTTGGGAGATTAATTCACCTTTTCGGTAAATCCCATAAGCCTTTGCGAGTACACCTGAGAACTCGTCATTTGACGTCACGCCAATCTACACCGATGCGCACATCGTTTATCGAACATGGTTACTGCCATTGCAAGTCGGCGTGACGTCAAATGACGAGTTCTCAGGTGTACTCGCAAAGGCTTATTGGATTTACCGAAAAGGTGAATTGTTGAATCAGTCTGCTTGCAAAGTAAAAGGCAGCATCTGCTGGTAGATAATATAGAATATACTGCCATTTTACATTGCCACATTATTAACCGAAATTAACAAACATTTTCAAAATAATTAAAATTTGCCTGTAGGAGTTGATCCCGAGTGATAGCGAGTGGAGTAATTTCCCCTGATATTCGACGAAGGGTAATGATCCATAGAGAATCATCCCCGCTGATGTTTATAGTGTTATGCAAATTGACCATTTACGCCTGAAATGGCAAATTTTCATACGTATTTGTTGCATTTTAATGTCGTATTTGATCATTTTAACTTCAAAATAGCAGAGTTTCGCACGCTTCGCATGCATTTGGTTGGGAAAATTATTATGGGAGCAAAAGACGCTCTATTCAGTGTACTTCACAAATCATTACATTAGATCAACCTCCCAACCCAGGGTCGGATCCAGGAATTTTTGATAAAGGGGGCGCCTTTTGGTCGACGACGAAAAAAAATGTGTTAAAGGGGGTTACCCCCTCGAAAACTCAACGGTTTTGGCCCATTGTTTGCTGTTCATGGCCGAATTTGTTCCTTTTTTTTTAATTTCTTACAATTTTTGCATTTTTAAGTTACCGGCGCCCTTTGCTTGTCAAAAAATAGAGGGGGCGCGCGCCGGCTGCGCCCCCCTAAATCCGCCCCTGCAACCCCATGGCGATGTCAAAAGAAATCTTCGTCACTGCAAAGTATTCTATAGGTGATATTAATATTTTTTAATTAAGGACATTTGCAGTCAAGGTCACTTCCAAATGACCATTACTTTAGCAAACGTTTTCAAATTCAAATCTGCCTTCTCTGAAAATTCAGAAGCGATTGAAAATCAATTTTCAAAATTAATTATTAGAAAATACAATTGAATTGGACTGTGTTCTGTAATAAGATTGATTATTTGATTAATTTTAAATGTTAATTTTATATTTAACAACCCTCTTCTATTATGTCTTTGCACTCGAGGGTGATTTTACATTTAACAACAAACTGGCTTTAAAAGTTTGTGATTAACATGATTAAGGCTGATACCTCATTGTACGCAATGGAATAATAGCCTACCTCCTTATACATCTGTACATATCGCACAGCGAGTTGTACGTTTTTATCTTACTTCATGTTTGCATTTCCCAGACAAAATTGGCGCACATATAATAGCTGGTTGATCAAAGACTATAGCCGTAAAAACGCTTTGGGAAAAGAGGCATGTTAACCAAAAACGCTTTGGGAAAAGAAATATTTTACTGTCTATGTATATTATTTTGATAATGTTTTTATTTTAAAAAAAACCATGTATCGAGAAAATACACATGACGTTGTTAACTTTAATTTCCTTCGGTTATTAAACAGTAAGCTATAAAGCTTTTATTTGCATTTAATTTGATTACCTGCGGAGAAAACGTTCTGTGTCACTTATAACCAGTCAAATATAGTTTTGTCACGCATTTATTGAATTACATCCATTTTATTTTTATATACTGATTAATTATGCGTTGTACAGATGAGCCAGAAGTCATGAAATCCGACTCAGTCTCTAGAGATATCACCATCAGATAAAATTTCACTTGTTGTATTGCCAAACAGGACCGTAGCTCTTCTAAATCCAATACACGGGGCTGAATGCAATATTTTATTCATATAATAGAACAAGTAATACAATAACATTCGTAGATTTCGGCTGAAGCACTCTTGACAATATTACCAATAAATGAATGCTCTTCACTTACGGAGTTCATCAATGCGATAGACAGCTAGAGAACTGGAGAAGAATTTTGAATCAAACTAATTAAATTTCAAGCAAATACGGCCGTATCAATACATCAACAACCAAGCTCAACCATTCATATCACCAATGTCGGTAAATGCTAACATGTCGATAGATCAGGCAACGACAACCTCGACACAAATATCAGCATGGGCCGACGACTATCCTAACAATACCTACTACTTGGTTATCATTTATACCGCCTGCATTTGTGGATTATTCGGGAATACGTTGGTAATAGGCAGTGTCTTTGTGCATAAAAAGTTACGAGTTTTAAGCAATGTTTTTATCGTGAATCTGGCAGCAGCCGATTTCTGCGTCATCATAGTCGTCGACATCTTCACTCTTCTTGGTGTTCATACTAAGGGTGCTTTCTTTTTGGGAAAACCGATTTTATGTGAATTTCTCGGCGTGATCTGCATCACATCATGTGCTTGTTCCTTGTGGAGCATCGCAGCTATTGCTCTCAATCGATACATCTGTATTTGTCATAGGTTACTTTATCTGAGAAGTTTCAGCAAGAAAACAATGCCTGGCGTGATTATTGCGCTTTGGGTGATTTCGTTTTTCGTCGATTTCCCAAACTTGATTGGTTGGGGTCGCCACGGTTTTGATCAAAGACTTCTATATTGTACATATGACTTAACAGCTAATCTTGGTTACTCCATTTACCTAGCTGTGTTTCTGGTAACCATACCTTTTATTATCATAACGTTTTCGTATGTAAGTATCCTCAATTTTTCTCAAACTGCAAAGAAGAAATTGAGAAATCATCAGAAGCAACAGGGTGCGGTTATGGGTCATCATGCAATTCGCACAACTGATCTTCGCTTGCTGAAATCAGTGCTTATTATCTGGATTACATACACGCTGCTTTGGTTGCCCTACTTGATTTTAATCTTGTTTGATCAAGGAGGGCATTGGGGGCGTACAGTGTATGTTTTTGTGAACGCGTTAGCTCATGCAAGTTCCAGTACAAACAGTCTAATTTATCCGGCAACCAATAAGAACTTTCGTGAAGCTTATATTTATCAGCTGAAATTATTATTTTGTTGGTGGAGACATGATCATTGCCGTAATGAGAAAGAGAGAGTGAGCAGATATCACAAAACCGATATTTCAAAGAAAATCGTCAACATTTCTGGTATGACCAAATCTGTTGAAGCACTGAATAGGAAATAAGCTCAATAAAACAATTTCTAAGTCAAATGTTTATGTTAGTGTGCTGTTTACAAACAATGGAAACAAATCTATTTAACAATATCAGACTAAACGGACAAGAGTTCTATTCGTGTTATCTACTGAAGAAACATCGACACAAGTGGGGATTTAAAAAAGAATCATCATTATTGGGATGATTTAAGGATACGATACACGATTTAGCGACGACAAGTGACTCATTTCGGAATGCGATCATGAATTTCGAAGAAAAAAAAGTTCCCACAGGCTTTGAGGGGACTCGAACCAATGATTCCACGCGTCGTTGATTATCAGTCCCGGTCTTTACCGCTCTGCCACGGAGGCAGATGAATGAAAGAGTGTAATAATAAAAGATAAATCTCATAATGCTATCTTTAGCCTTTTGTTTACATTAAAATGACGCATTTTGTAAAGATAGATTGGTCGTTTTATGTATAAATAGCACGAACATTTGGAAAAGGGCTCAAACAAATAATAAAGACACTGATACGATGATGAAATTGCATAACGTGCCGGGGAATATCTGCGTCGCAATGTTTTGTTTTGATTTTAGAAATTTGACCTTAAAATTTACGACGTTAAGACACTATCATTCGAAATCAACAAAAGATATTTCAGCAGTATATGGCACAATTCTTTCTCTAGAGTGTTTTAGACATGTATGTGAAATGGCTTCAACAATGATTCGCTGCATAATGGTAAAAACAGCCTTGACCTGAAAAAGGGCGAGAGGTGCCATATTTACGGATTCAGGCTAAATTCAAAATTTGTATAAAACGTTTGGTTTTTGATCGATTACAAAAATTCATTTTTGTCATTAAAAGAAATTGTATCTGGCGTGAATTACACTACAATTTTTATTCCTAGGGCTCTTTGATTTCTTTAAATATTTTTTATAATGATACGGTGAATCTACTGGCCCTCTATAATTACGCACAAAAGACCGACCCCCTTAAAAAGTTCTCTTTCTCTAAGTGTACAAGTTGGAAACATTTGTAGTAGTCGCTCATTTCTACCAAAGCACCTGTGGCAAATTACGGGGACATTATAGAACGGGCTTACGATATTGGAAAGTAAATTATCTGACTTTAAATACCATAATCTGCATATAGAATTAAACTCACTAGTCAAAGTATGGAGATAAATACTGCGGAGAAGGAACTTTTTGGTATTCTTATATTGTAGATCCTGTTAAAGGCAAATACATGTAGTTACAGTTTAATTTGTTAGAAGTTCGAGAGGAAACGAAATTATTAGGGACCCCTCTCTAAGTCTAACCTCCATAGTTGCTTTGTGCATTCCATGTTTTCGGAATATTTTTAAGCAATGATAATGCACAATTTAAATATTTTAAACCATTATACAATTATTGCATTATATTTTTTGTTTGTTTTAAATCTCACGTCAAGCTATAAGTACTTGATCATTGTCATTCTTGGCACAACATAAAGAATTAAACCTGGGGCGCTCCCAATTGCAGTAATTAAAGATTTCTCAGACAAAATGCTTCAAACATTGTCACGAATAATGAATGCAAAACTTTTATCTTCAAACCAAAAGTCCAAGAATTAAACATACTATTGCAGCGTATCAAAATTAGAAACTACAAGCTCAGTACTTTATCGTGTTTTTTGTGTGGGGGGTGTGTGTGTGTGTTTTTTTCGTTTGTTTTGTTTTTTATGTTTTTTTTTTGTTTTTTGTTTTTTGTTTTTTTTTTTGAAAAGTTTAACATAATCATAAAGAATTCAACATCTGTGTATCAAACTGAAGGCAAATCAAAAAGTTATATTCAGGTTGTTCACCTTCACAGTAAAAGCAAGAATAACAAAATACTGTCGGCTTATAAAGGGTGGGTGGGTATGAAACAATTGACATGTTCATCAAACTTGGAATGAACTGCATTAATGCGCCTCTTTGTAATGCACAATAAAATAGATTACGCGCTGACTTTAAATTGCTTGATTCCGGTGCCTATTTCTCGACTTATATCCAATTTAATTCACATGGTTATTTTTTCTTTGTGTGTCAGGTAGTGCTATGAAGTGTAGCTGTGGTCTTCACAAGAGTACGCCATCTAGCTCGATCTGATGCCAAGCGCGTTGCACCATGCATTTCTTGGTTAGAAACCAGCTTCACGATCTCGATGGACGTCCTCTTCCATTGTTCCGTTGTTCCATGTAAAATGAACTTCTTTTTTTTTTATTTCTCCATGTTTCTCATAATATGGTCAAAGTACTTCACCTTTCTCTCCATTCGGCAATTTCTGATGGTTAAACTTATACTGTCTTGTCTAGGATCTCGAAATTTGAGGGAATTTGTTTTCCCGTCTTTCCGTGTCACTTGGAGAAGCCTTCTGTAACACCACATCTCAAAAGCATCAACTCTTTTCCTGTCATTCTTGGTCATAGCCCAAGACTCACATCCGTAAGTAGCAATGAAAAACACAGCCGCTCAGTAGTAGGCGTACCTGGAGATAAATTTATAGGCCTCGGCTTTTCCATATGCCTGTCATGCCTTGTAGCCCGGGCTTGTAGCTCTTCTCTGCTGCTACAAATAAGATTATTAAATTTCAATGTTAAATTTAGATTTGTCCTTGATCTCACTCTATAGGAATATAGAGTTCCTATTATCCCTTTGCACTCAATGGTCATTTTAGTATTAAAAAAAATGACGTTAACAATAAACTGGCATTCAAGTTTGTGATTAAGGCCGACACCTCGTTCAACGAAATCGTACGTGGTTCTTCACCTATTCCGGTATATAAATATAAAGTACTGGGGAGTACATTAGCCTAACTCCTCATGCCTCTGTACATCTCGCACGACGAGTTGTATAGGTTTTTATCTTACTTCATGTTTGCATTCAGTTTGCCAGGCAAAATTAGCGCACATAGCTGGTTAACTACGTCGCCGTAAAAACGCTTTGGAAAAGAAACATGTGTTCCATAACTCACAATGCCATTCTTTAAGAAAATACACATATGACTTTGTTAAATTCAATTTCGTTCGATTATCAAACAGAAAGCTAAGCTTCTATTTGCATTTAATGGAATTACCTGTGGAGACAATGTTGTTTTGTCTCACCAATAACCAGTAAATACAGTTTTGTCACTTATATTGATTGTTGCTATTATTCTTTATACAAATGAGCCAAGAAGTCATAAAATCCGAGACAGTCTCTAGAAATATCACCCATGATCAGCTACAATTTCACTTGTATCGGCAAACAAGACTATTTAGCTCTTCTAAATCCAATAAATGGGGCTGAGTGCAATGTTTTGTTCATGTAATATAATATAAGATTAAACATAATAACATTCATATATATCGACTGAAGCTCTCTTGACAATTTTATAAATAATTAATATACTGCATTAAACATTTTCCCATTTGTAACCCGGGCAACGAGGCTCAGAGCAATGTTTTATTCATGTAATAGAATAAAAGTAATAATAACAAACAGATGTCGGCTGAAGCTCTTTTGGCAATATTAGGCTACTAATTAATAGATTGTTTTCACTTAACTTGTGGAATTCGTCAAATTTTCAAATCAAACTTGAATTTCAAGCAAATACGGTCGTCGTATCGACATGTCCATATATTCATTCGTATCATCAATGTCGGTAAATGTTAACATGTCGGTAGATCAGGAACCGACAACATCTACACAGATATCATCATGGGCCGACGACTATCCTAACAATACCTACTACTTGGTTATCATTTATACCGCCTGCATTTGTGGATTATTCGGGAATACGTTGGTAATAGGCAGTGTCTTTGTGCATAAAAAGTTGCGAGTTTTAAGCAATGTTTTTATCGTGAATCTTGCAGCAGCCGATTTCTGCGTCATCATAGTCGTCGACATCTTCGCTATCATTGGTGTTCATACTAAGGGTGTGTTCTTTTTGGGAAAACCTATTTTATGTGAATTTCTCGGCGTAATATGCATCACATCATGTGCTTGTTCCTTGTGGAGCATCGCAGCTATTGCTCTCAATCGATATATTGGTATTTGTCATAGGTTACTTTATCTGAGAATTTTCAGCAAGAAAACAATGCCTGGCGTGATTATTGCGCTTTGGGTGATTTCGTTTTTCGTCGATTTCCCCAACTTGATTGGTTGGGGTCGCCACGGTTTTGATCAAAGACTTCTATATTGTACATATGACTTAACAGCTAATCTTGGTTACTCCATTTACCTAGGTGTGTTTTTGGTAACGATACCCTTCATTATCATAACGTTTTCGTATGTAAGTATCCTCAAGTTTTCTCAAGCTGCGAAGATGAAATTGAGAAATCATCAGAAGCAACAGGTTGTGGTTGTGGGCTATACAATTCGCACAACTGATCTCCGCTTGCTGAAATCAGTGCTTATTATCTGGATTACGTACATGCTGCTTTGGTTGCCTTACTTGATATTAATCTTGTTTGACCAAGGAGGGTATTGGGGACGTACAGTGTATGTTTTTGTGAACGCTTTAGCTCATGCAAGTTCAAGTACAAACAGTCTGATTTATCCGGCAACTAATAAGAACTTTCGTGAAGCTTATATTTATCAGCTGAAATTATTGTTTTGTTGGTGGAGATATGAGCATCGCAGTAATAAGAAAGACGGGATGAGCAGAGATCTCAAAACCGAAAGAAAAACGTCAACATTTCTGGTATGACCAAATCTATTGAAGCACTGAATAGGAAAGACGCTAAATCTAAATCAATTTATATGTCCAATGTTTAGTGTGCTGTTTGCAAATAATATCATACTAAACGGTCAAGTATTATCATCGTGTTATCTACTGAAGAAAGCGGCGACACAAGCATGACAAGTAGGAATTTTAAAAAAAGCAAAAAAATCATCATAATTATTGAGATGATTTAAAGAGTTTAAAAGTGTACAACTTGGTAAAATCTGTAGAAGTTGCTAATTTCTACCAAAGCACCTGTGGCAAATTACGGGGACATTATATATAGAAGGGGCTTACGATGTTGGAAAGTAAATTATCTGACTTAGAATAACTTGCGTATAGAATTTTCTATAAACTCACCAAAAGTCCAACCAATGGTTTTTTTCATAGTGAGAAGAAAATAGGCAAGAAATTGCCGGTAGATATACTGACGCCCATAAAACATAATACAATTTGAGGAATTCGTGTTTCCTTGAAGCCATAATGTGCGATCTTATAATATGAAATTGGTTAATCTTTTTCAAACCTGATTCTTTTGCATATTAATCTTTACACATGTTCCAACTTGTGCCTAAATGGAATCGGCCAAATTTGTTGTCTTTGTAGGTTAACAGAGCAAAGTTCGACAAAAAGTCAATGTTAAATGACCAAAATTCAACATTTTGAATAAAGAATAACAAAATTAAAATTTGACGGAAATCATACATTAAGGCTTTAAAGCTAAGCGGCTTACATATATTTTGAGTGATTTGAGGGAAATCGTTAGAGACGTAATGCACTGTTTTTCATAAATAGGAACTAAAGCTGAAAAAACACTCGGTGTGAATAAAATGAGGAATTCAAATTGGAAGGGGGCGGTGGCCAATATCCCGGGATCAAGATATTTTAAATTTTGAAATCTATCATGTCAAATAATTCTAAATAAGTAATATGTTAATTATATTTAATTATTGGAATTGTCTGTCAACGGGGATACGCCTCCATCGCCTCGGTATGTACTCCTCTGTACGTAGACATAAAGCTTCAGAAATGGCAATGTTAAGGGTGGGCTCAGATGAGTAACATTGTAAAACTAATTTAGATGGTTAAAATAAGTGAGCAAGTTGATATGTGACGTGTCATATCAAAAAGAGACACTTTTGGGCAGGATCGTAAATGGAGAAATAGCCAAAAATCTGCCCGGGGTGAATTTTCTCACAGTTTGGGTTTGTTGCGAATTTGTGATGTTATTAATGTTTAAAATATTGTCTGAAAGTTTCAGACCGATATATAAATGGCATCTTGGTTTTTTTTAGACATTTTCAAGGTAATTCCTACTCTCAACATTGTCAATAATATTTTTAAAGGCCGATATCTCAATTTCCAATTTTATAATACCATAACTTACGAACTCAATATCTTCGCTAAGGGGGAAATTCATTGGGGGAAAACGGCGTTGTGGGGCAATCTCTATATTTAAAATATGTAAAAATATCAAAAATGATAACCTGCCCAAAAGTGACTCCTTTTGACATGACACGTCACATATAAGCAAGTTTATACACCTCCATCTCCTCGGTATCTACTTCACTGTACGTAGACAAAAAGCTTCAGAAGTAAAATTGTAAAACTAATTTAGATGGTTAAAATAAAAAGCAGGTGTACAGATTGAATGAGCTCGAGATGAAGAAAATTGCTTTCTCAATTTGAGACCAGTGTCGTTGAAATCGGAGCACTTTTCATTTTTAGCCCCACAATGTGTGGGCTTATGTTATGGAGCAGATGGTTGTCTGTCTGTCTGTCTGTCCGGCTCTTTTGCTGGGCGGAAGTAAAATAATTAATCTAGCATCAACGCGATAACCGACCAACTTCAAACTTAGTTGGGTGACAAAGTATGTTGACCTCGTATGTTGTATAGTTTTACATCATGATATTTGTATATTTATGAGCATATTAATGTGCTTATTTACATATTTTGTCTGAAATTTCATTATAATTATGTATTTGTATATTTTACCTAAAACAAACGCCATTACTCCACTCTGAAGCTATTATGCAATTACCAATGCAAAAAAAAACAATCTCTTTCTTCGAATGTAGGTTCATACGTGCTGCTGCATGGTGATAAACAGTTTCTTCAGCGCAACAAATTCAACTAACCTTGAATTTTCGATGTGTGACGCACATCTTCATCAGAAGAAGTCCTAAGATGTTGTGATGAATTTGCCCTTTGGTTGACCATTGGCGACTTTTGGTCGAATGAGGTGCTCCATGATTTGTGGTCCAGTTCAACATACGCAGGTCACATCTTCAACGGTGTTTAGATTTTGAGAGTAACTTTACATGGGCCAGTACCAGTTCTCAGTCTGTTAAGGCATTTCCATTCAGCCCAGTTTCAGCCGGCACCGGGGGAAGTTCTTCTTTGGCACTTATGGACACAAATGTTGTTGGTGGAAGATTGACAGGCATCTCTTTCCATAAGGCAGCTCTTGAACCTGCACTTGGTTCAACTTCGTTGAGGAAGTTTTTCCTAGAGTTCAGCCGATTCTTTGCAGGTTCATGGCCGAATAGGGGATGTCGCTCTTCTGTGGTCTGGCGATGATGTTCTCTACTGCTTACTGCACTACGACGGATCTCTGGCAGCGCTATACCACATAATATGTATAGGCTGTCTTTTGATGTTGGTCTGAGACATCCAGTGATAAGGCGGCATGTGGAGTTGATGGCTGAATCAATCTTCTTAGCATGGGCAAACTGGGCGTGTATACTCTGCAGATGAGTAGCAAAGGGCTAAGTCAGTTGATAGTAGAGTGTCTGGGCTGGCACCCCATCTTGTTTCCGTAAGTTTGCTGACAATGTTGTTTCTTGTACAGACTTAAGCTTTTGTCCTTTCAACATGGGTCCTGAAGGTGAGGCATTCTCTTGGTCGGGCTGACGTCACAAAGGGGAAATGACCTTGTAAAACCAGTGTGCGCATGTGCAGTTCCCCTTTCTCGAGCTGGTTGCTATGCGCGCGCTTGTGCAAAGGGGACAAAGGGACAATGTTCCCGGATGTCCGACCAAGTGAATCGGTCTAGGGTGATACCTTATACTGGGTAATCGCAGTTTTCGAGGGGACTACAAGATCAGATGACATTCAGTTGGCGTTTGGCTTCTCGATTGCGCAGATAGAAAGCACACACCTGTTTGCACAGAAGTGGTTATTTTTTCGTAAAAGGGTGTCAGTTCCTTGAGAGCATTTGCGAGTCTTTCTTCAACAGCACTGAAGTCACTGTCTTTAGCAGCTACACCAAGGTCATCTGCATAGATGAAGCGGCATGTACCTTCCCTTCTTGGTTGGTCGTTTGTGTAGATGTTGAAGAGTAGTGGTGCAAGCACGCTTCCCTGTGGTAGACCGTTCTTGAGTGTCGCCGTCTGCTCTCCTTTCCACTTAGTTCAACGAAGAAGTACCTGTTCTCAAGCATACTTTCAATCAGTTCTGTTAGGTATCCTTGGTAAGCTCCAGGATCAGGTGTATAAGGGATCTGTAGTTAACAGTATTGTAAGCAGCTGAGAGATCGACGAACA
Source organism: Amphiura filiformis (assembly GCF_039555335.1). Lineage (NCBI taxonomy): Eukaryota > Metazoa > Echinodermata > Ophiuroidea > Amphilepidida > Amphiuridae > Amphiura > Amphiura filiformis. The sequence goes on along the minus strand of NC_092644.1, from coordinate 52,183,331 downwards.
CTTCACCGGTTACTTTCCCTTCCTCAAAACAATCTTCGGTGTGCTTAATGAGGTTGAGTATTTGGCTCGTCGTGGGCTTTCCAAGGTGGCACCAGCTTGCTAGGATGAGGAGTTCGTCAATAACAGGTCCAACTCTGTTGAGTAACAGGCGTTCGAAGAGTTTGTATGTGTGACTCAGAAGTGAGATAGACCGATAGCTCTTCGGAATTGATAGATCTTTCTCGGGCTTTAGGAGCGCCAGTACATGTGCTTTCTTCCCGATCTTAGGAAGTTTGTGGATAGACAGGCAGTGGTTATACAACTGTAGCAGCCATTTCTTAGCAGCAGGTCCAAAGTTCTTAATCTGCTAGTGAGATGTTATGTAGTGCAATTGCTTTTCCTGGCTTCAATGATGATATATCCTTTTCCAGCTCTTCCATAGTCGTGGGTCCAGTGTGACCAGGGTATTTTCTGTACTTTTTACCGTCCTGTTTGATCTTCTCTCATCTTTCCACTTTTCTGCTAAGAAGCAGCTGGTAGCAACTTGATTTGCAGTGACTTTGTGCTGTTGAGGTGGTGTTTTGGGGGTCACTACTGAGCTTACGAATGTTCTTTGACATATCGGTTGACTCTATCGGGGCTTGGCAGGTCTTGCGACTTTCTCGCCTACTTTAGGTGTTTCTTCAGAAAAGGGTTCTTCTTTAAACATGGTGGCATACTCTTCATATAGTCCCGAGCTTTCCTTGGAAAATGTTGTACTCTAAAGCCCCGTGGAATATTCCTTTTCGACGTCTTCTTCTGCTAGTTTTGCAAAGCGGTCGTAGTTGCTTGATATTGGTGCAATACGCTTGATGTTCTGTCTGCTATAACTCATCGGAGTACTCTTTCCAATCTGCTTTTAAAAGCGCCTCTTGAAAGGAACACTGGCTGCATTGACTTGGATGATAATATGCCGGTGTTGTGATAGGGTCCATCACAATCTTCTAACACAGACCTGCAATGTTACTGGTGACGATGGCTAGATTTGGGTTGTAACCGCATCTCCATCGGGCGCTGTGGAATGGTGGTGGTAGCTTGAGGTCATGAATTAGACTGAGTTGGTTTGTGTCCATCCATTCCTCTACTGCCTCTCCATCTGGGTTAGTTTCCTTGTACCCCATTGGATGATATGGCTGTTGAAATCACCAATGATGATCTGCCCGGGATGATCTGTGGCTTACTGTGCACTTGTGGAACAGAGTGTGTGAACTTGAAGTTAACAGCTGGTGGTTTGTAGACTGGTGTTACTACTGCACTCTACTGTCAAAACTTCGATGTTGTCATCTTCTGACACTGATGTAGCTTCTTTAACAGAACTTGCATTGATATAGCACTGCCATATTGCCGATGGGGTCGCTCGGTGACGGGTACCATATCAGGTATGGGTCTCCTGCAGGCAGAGGACGTCACATTGGAGGTTGCAAATTCAGCTAAGATTTGTTGCTTGACTGTTAAGAATTAGTTTTGACCAGGGCCGTGACGTGGACGCTTCTACCATGGCCCCTTCGGTGAGTATCGTTGTATATTATGCCATAATACTTATATGATTTATTGTTACATTATGTTGTTATGGGGAATGTTGTTTAAAGTGCATTTGCTCGTGGCATCTTTTATTCACTGTTAAGTACATTCACTGGGGATAAACATATTTTAAGGATGTATGTATTCCGTTTCCTGGAGAAATTCTTTTGCCAAAAACGATAAATGTAAACCATGTAAACCTTTCAAAATGTCCGGTTAAACCATAATTGAGAATACTAACACATTTTATCTGGTTTAATATTTTGGGACAAAAAATCAACTACACCTAACTGGTTTTAACTACACTTAAAAGGGTTTTTTTTTGTGCATTGGGAACATCTGTCTCAAATTTGTTTGTATATATTAGGAGACCGTCCTAAATGCACATAACTTATAATTGCCAAGATCTCAATCGATTGTGAGAGTTCCGTAATGTGTGTAGAAAAAAATCGTTTGGATGTATGACAGATGGATGTAGATTCGTTTCGCATGAATTGACTAACAGCAGCGATGTCAAAATGACATTTCACATACGATCATTAAGATGAATACCTTATCCTAGTTGAAACGATGGCCCAATCCGCTTGCTGCAATCGACTGAAGATAACGTAAAAACGATGCAGCAATCACACAACTATCCACTTAAGGCAGTTGATGCTTTAATCTATTGAAGATAGTCACTGGTATATAATGAAGATATTTACTAAATAAACCTCCTACCTCCTACCTACACGGATGTTTGATGTGATCATTTATTAATTTTTCTGACAAAACATTTATTCAGGGAATTATATAGAAAATAAATTCATACCTTTGGCAAAACGCGTACGTTGGTACGTTGTTTACTTAATGTGTCAATGTTTTTTTTTCTATTGAAGATAGCATTTACGGCGGGTGTATACAGAAGATAATTCTTACATTTAGCACATTGCATTTTTATCCGCCAATCGTTGTTGTCTAGCGGAATCCGGAATCTTCCTCTGTTACTAATAAAGTCACAGTATGAAATATTTTCTCTTTATTTTAGTCCCATCAAGTCCCGGATCTGTATCTGTTTTTACTACATAAATCCTGTTCAGAATTTTCAATAACTGACGTCACTTTATCTCCTTTTAAAAACTCAGTACGCTTGGTGTTCATGTTTTTCGCTATCTACTGAAGATAGTATTTAGGACCTATACAGAAAATGATTCGGCAAAACTCGTATTTGGGAAGTCTTTTGGTATAATTTGATGTTTGAGTTCTTCGCTGTCAGTGGCGTAACGACGGGGCGGTTGGGGTGGAGGTGTTGCTGCATTGACTTGGATGATAATAGGCCGGTGTTGTGATAGGGTCCATCACAATCTTCTAACACAGACCTGCAATATCGTATTACTGGTGACGATGGCTAGATTTGTGTTGTAACCGCATCTCCATCAGGCACTGTGGAATGGTGGTGGTAGTTTGGGGTCATGCATTGGACTGATCTTGTGTCCATCCATTCCTCTACTGCCTCTCCATCTGGGTTAGTTTCCTTGTACCCCATGCACGTGCACGTGTCCTGAGTTAGATTCTGCGCCCCTCTAAGCGTTTGAAATTCAAACCTTTCTCGCGCTACGCTCGCATTTGAGCACAAAATCATTTTGAAGATCATTTTAAAACCGATTTATCTTCATTATTACCCAAATTAATTAGCGATAGGCCCTATTTGTTCAATTTTTTGCGCGCTTATGTTTCAAGAATGGGGGAGGGGCGCCATTACATATATGCTTGGCCCTGGGTGCCACAACACCTAGCTACGCCACTATTCGCTATCTACTGAAGATATCATTTAGTGCGGGCCATATAGGAGGATATTAGTGAAAAAATTATATACAAGATGATGTGCTTGTCCAATTTTTCCATTAAAAGCCGCCCATGACTGCACATTATTTTTGACCGTTGAAATTTACTTGAAAAAACAAACATGACAAAGGAGTAGCCTAAATAATGTACCCTCATCTTTATAGCCATTATAATTTGGACATGCAAACAGCCAAATTAATAAACGCCGCAGAAAGTAACAAATTTATATCTTCTCTACATCAGGAGATGTGCCGAATGTTTGCATTGGAATGGCGCATTGCTAATGTCCAACCATCATTTGTATGTGTTACTGAAATACAAAAAAAAATGAAGTATGTAATTTTAAACTGCATCGCTTTAAAAATGATTTATGAGAAACAAGTTCGACTTGCCATTTTCATTAATACTTACATCACATTTCAGATATGCTGAGAACAATCAGTAGGGCGACATTTTGTGAAGTGAAATGATAATATTAAAGCAATAAATTCACAACTTGGACGAAATTAATTTGTGACTGACACACTTTTTACGCTATTGTGATTTAAAGACCTTTTCTTGAGTCTCAGAAATGAAAGCATTGTACTGTAAACAGGTTTAAATTAAATGAGTTCTAAGTACAGACCCTAGATTCTGCGCTCCAAGTTGTTATTGAATCTTGTGGGAATCTGTCATTGCCTAATGAACAACATTGTAAATACGATGTAAAACAGTGGGAGAGGTAAAAAAACTATTTTACTATTGAATCAGTAACATCATCAATGTCTGCAATCGATAACACGTCAGCGTCAGATCAGGAGCCAACACTTGCGACACATATATCACCATGGGGTGACGATTATCCTATCAATACCTACTACCTGATTATCATTTATACCGCCTGCATTTGTGGATTATTCGGGAATACGTTGGTAATAGGCAGTGTCTTGGTGCATAAAAAGTTGCGAGTTTTAAGCAATGTTTTTATAGTGAATCTTGCAGCAGCCGATTTCTGCGTCATCATAGTCGTCGACATCTTCGCTATCATTGGTGTTCATACTAAGGGTGCGTTCTTTTCGGGAAAACCAATTTTATGTGAATTTCTCGGCGTGATCTGCATCACATCATGTGCTTGTTCCTTGTGGAGCATCGCAGCTATTGCTCTCAATCGATATATTTGCATTTGTCATCGTTTATTTTATCTGAAAATGTTCAACAAGAAAACAATGTTTTGCATGATTATTGCGCTTTGGGTGGTTTCTTTTTTCGTCGATTTCCCCAACTTGATTGGTTGGGGTCGTCACGGATTTGATGAAAGACTACTCTATTGCACTTATGACTTAACAGCCAACTTTGGTTACTCCGTTTATCTAGGGGTATTTTTGGTAACCATTCCATTTATTTCTATAACATTTTCGTATGTAAGTATCCTCGAGTTTTCTCGAGCTGTTAAGAAAGAGTTGAGAAAGCATCAGAAACAAGATGGTGCACATATTGGACATGGAATTCGTACGACTGATCTTCGCTTGCTGAAATCAGTGCTCATTATCTGGATTACATACACGCTGCTTTGGTTGCCTTACTTGATTTTAATCTTGTTTGATCAAGGTGGGTCTTGGGGACGTACAGTGTATGTTTTTGTGAATGCTTTGGCCCATGCAAGTTCAAGTACAAACAGTCTAATTTATCCGGCAACTAATAAGAACTTTCGCGAAGCCTATATTTATCAGCTGGAATTATTGTTTTGCTCTTTTCATGGCCGCATTAACAAACACAAGAGAACGTCAGTAGGCAGACGGGTTATTAATTCGAAAACCAAATAACCAAGTTATAAGCCATAGCCCTAAACTTCGCCCTAACTCTAACCTATAACCTAAGCCGTATAATCCTAACCCTAAACATAACCCTCTGATCTATTGTAAGATCAGAGGTCAACTTCTTCATTGGGTCAGGGGTTTCCTAAATCATCATACCCAGCAAGTAGTTTGTAATGGAGAGATTTCAACACCTAGATCCGTCTTGTCAAGAGTACCACAGGGCACAGTATTAGGCCCTCTCCTATTTCTTCTGTACATAAACGACCTGCCTAATAACCAGCTATTTGCTGACGACTGCCTAGTGTACACAGCTGGCAAAGATGATAACCATATTAGAGTTCTCCAGGAAGACTTCAACAAGCTAGAGAGATGGCAGGATAAATGGAAAATGGCTTTTAATCCATTGAAGTGACCCACAATGCAGATTTCATACAAGAAGGACTCTCCAAGTTCAACATTTACATTTTGTGGTGAAGAACTCCAGCAAGTGGACTCCCATCCATATCTTGGTGTTAAGATTGACAGTAAATTGACATGGAGTGTGCTCATCAAGAATACAATTAACAAAGCTATCAGAACTCTAAGATTTTTGCGACGAAATCTATGGTTTTGCAATAAGGAAGTGAAGACCTGTATTTGATACAAATGATACAAAGGAGAACAGCTATGTTCTGCTGCAGTGACTTCGATAGACAACGGGGTAACAACAATGCTGGCACGCCTGGTTTGGGATACACTGGAGCAGAGGAGGAGGACAACCTAACCTAAACCTAACCTCATCCCTCACCCTAATCCTAACGTAAAATGCCCTAAAGTACTTTTCGGACTATAAATGGGCTCAGTGTTCCCACAGAAAAAGCCCACTCTAAATATTGGTCAAAGTTTTGTTGTGGTGGTGAAAGGAAGCTTAAGGATGAGTTGTGTTTACACCAAGGATCAGAGAGCTAAAAGATGTTGGTTGCATGTGTAATATTGATATTAATAACATGAGTCTGAACATGAGTGGACCTGTCGTGAAATCTCACGCCTGTATCGTATCGTGGGCAAGTGCAAGACCATCGTAAGCAAGGTAAGTGCACTGATATTGAATGCATGGTTTTATCAGGAGCAGCATTGTTTGTGTGTGGGGGTGTCATTTGTTGTTATGAGAGGTAGGCCCCCTCTAATGATCACAAAACCTTCCAAAAGTGTTCAACTTCCTAGACATATTTTTTTGAAAAGTTCTGAATTTCAAAAGATAAAAATATAATTGAAGAAACCTCAAAAAAGGAAGCAGGAGGGGACGTGAAACATGTTATTTTTTATTTGGCCTTATAATATAGGCCTATTTGTTTTTTGACAGCCGTCTACTTTATTCAAAGTTTCTTAATAGTGACCTTAAGGGTAAAATTTTCAAATGTCGTGCATTGCTACCCCCCCCCTCTTGGCCTGCTAAAATCGCCCCTCCCTCTCGGCCTGCAAAAAATCTTTGCCCCACCCCGCACACTGCCAAATTTTTGCGATCCCAATTTGCAAACCTTGCGAGAGCAGCGAGCAGGAAAATTTGCATAGCCTATTTAAAGCCATGTTATAACATTTCCACACAAAATAGATAAAAATATTTCTTAGCCATAAAATGTTAGCTTTTATCATCAGATAGAAATTTACTACCAGCGCCGATGTCGCCAATGTGTATCACGGTCACTCCATCGGTTGTAGCACGTACTGTGTTGTGAACATCGTGTACGCGCGTTCGACTAATATTTCCATCGTAATAATAAAATGACGGTTCCTGCGAGCTCCTGCGTTTTATTGAAAATCTCGGATTTTGACAAAACTACAGCGCGTATAGTCTTGAATTTTGCAGGGTATGTTAGTTTGATAAAGTACAATTTTTTATAATCATGTAAAAAAACATAATTTTGAAAAATATTGAGGGCGTTCTCCTCAGCAAATTCATATAATATGGCTTTAAGCGTTTCCGTATCTTAAAACGAATTGATGCTATGTATATAATTTATTTTGAAGCTTATTGTTCCGTGCTTACATTTTTATTCAAATCATGAAATGTCAAAAATGCGACTTGTTCCTGGTTTTGTCAGAACGGGTCACATGATTATAGTAATGTAATTTCATTTGTGCTTTAAGGTGTCATTATTTGATGTTATATCCCTCATTAATATATTCTCGTTCATTAATTGGTGAAACGAGTATCATGTGACCAAAAATAGTGTTGCTATTTTGCAAACTTGTTAACAAGCCGATTGATGAGGGAACGGGGTACTATTCAAAGTACTATCTCCCGGGGAAATAGCTACTGAAGATAGCATCAAATAAAGGTATCCCTTTAATAATGCTGTCTACTCGAAATAGCGTAAGATGCCAGCATCTATGGATGTTGTCTGCTGTAAATAGCATCAGACAAATGCATCCATTATTGCTGTCTACTGAAGATAGTATCAGATAAAGGCATCCATTATTGATGTCTACTGACGATAGTATCAGATAAAGGCATCCATTATTGATGTCCGAACTGAAGATAGTATCAGAGATAAAGGCATCTATTATTGCTGTCTACTGAAGATAGTATCAGAGATAAAGGCATCTATTATTGCCGTCTATTAAAGATAGTATCAGATACAGGCATCCATTATTGTTGTCTACTGAAGATAGTATCAGAGATAAAGGCATCTATTATTGCTGTCTATTAAAGATAGTATCAGATAAAGGCATCCATTATTGCTGTCTACTGAAGATAGTATCAGATAAAGGCATCCATTATTGCTGTCTACTGAAGATAGTATCAGAGATAAAGGCATCTATTATTGCTGTCTATTAAAGATAGTATCAGATAGAGGCATCCATTATTGCTGTCTACTGAAGATAGTATCAGAGATAAAGGCATCTATTATTGCTGTCTATTAAAGATAGTATCAGATAAAGGCATCCATTATTGCTGTCTACTGAAGATAGTATCAGATAAAGGCATCCATTATTGCTGTCTACTGAAGATAGTATCAGAGATAAAGGCATCTATTATTGCTGTCTATTAAAGATAGTATCAGATAGAGGCATCCATTATTGCTGTCTACTGAAGATAGTATCAGAGATAAAGGCATCTATTATTGCTGTCTATTAAAGATAGTATCATATAAAGGCATCCATTATTGCTGTCTACTGAAGATAGTATCAGAGATAAAGGCATCTATTATTGCTGTCTATTAAAGATAGTATCAGATAAAGGCATCCATTATTGCTGTCTACTGAAGATAGTATCAGATAAAGGCATCCATTATTGCTGTCTACTGAAGATAGTATCAGAGATAAAGGCATCTATTATTGCTGTCTATTAAAGGTCCGTAACCCGATCGACAGCATCATGCCCCCGATTTTTTTCATTGTTGATGAGGTTTTGGTATCACATAATTAGATACTATTTTTTTCATTACTATCCTGAAATTTGACGCTCCAAGTCGATGTATTTCCGGAGAAATCATGAAACACAGCGGTTTTTACAGGTTACCAGTTGTTCGCATTTTACACGACACGGGAGAATTGGGTAGTCATAGAATGAAATCGGAATAGATTCGGAAGACTTCACCCCAGTATCAATTCGTCCGCAAAAATGCATCAAATAGGCCCCCTAATGTCAAACTATAGATGGCGCTATAATGATATAAAACAAAAAACAAAAATAAAGAAATACATAAGAGGCGAAATAAATAAGGAAACATAACCTATATTGTCAAGCATGATACGAGGAATATGAAAAAAAGTATGAGAGCACCTCCCCCCCATTAAAAAAAAATTAGTTAAAAAATAAAACAAAGGAAAATCATAAATATGTGAAAATGTGCATCATATAGCTAAAAATAAAGAAATAATTAAGCGAAGTAAATACAGCATGGGCTATCTTGTCAAGAATGATAATGAGCGCAGTGATATGTAATGTTTTTAAAGATTAATCAGTATGAATAGAGGGTATAAAAGTGTACAGGGGCGAGCCGGTTTTCAGTGCCAAGGCGAACACTTCCTGTTTCCACCGGGACATGCGCTCGGCCGTTGTTTCGGGATGCCTGACCAGAATGCAATTCACGCGTACCAGTGTATTGGCTTGCTAATATGCTAATTATTCACATTTATGCTGAAATTGTTCCTGTTTTCTCACATAGATTGATAAAGGGGACAATATTTGACATTGTATGTAAGTTTGAAGAGAATCCATATCCTAAACCGATAGGGTTACCCCCCTTTAAAGATAGTATCAGATAGAGGCATCCAGTATTGCTGTCTACTGAAGATAGTATCAGAGATAAAGGCATCTATTATTGCTGTCTATTAAAGATAGTATCAGATAAAGGCATCCATTATTGCTGTCTACTGAAGATATCATCAAATAAAGGCATCCATTATTGCTGTCTACTGAAGATAGCATCAGATAAAGGCATCCATTATTGCTGTCTACTGAAGAGAGTATCAGATAAAGGCATCCATTATTGCAGTTTACTGAAGATATTATCAGATAAAGGCATCCATTAGTCCTGTCTACTGAATCCGATAAAGGCAACTGTTTTCCTAAGCCTTTTTAGAGCGTTTTCCATAATTACTTCCCGCACCCCTTTTCATCGCCAAAAAACTGCTTCCCCCTCCCAATTTTACTCTCCCATTGAAAATATACGGCATAGGCCTACCCGGGAGGCCTACAACCCAAGAAAAGTTATTTTTCAATCTGATGGCACTTCCACCCTTTATTCCCAAGATGTAATCTTCTCATTTGGTAAGTCTAGAGTTATAATCCTAAAATAGTCGTCCACGCTCATTCGGGTTCTTAAAAAAAAAATTTAATTAAAAACAACTTCAACCCTCGTAAACTTGAATAAAAGCTATTGGACATTATCAGGCCTGTTTCTACTCAGGCCTGATTCAGGGCCTGATTCAATTGCAACTTAAGCAATAATTATTGCAACTTAAGCAATTGATTAAGGAGCATACAAGAATAACTGACAAAAGTAAGACTATTATTGATCTAGCATTTGTTTCACAATCTGATAAAATCATTTCTTCTGGTGTGCATAGTCTTGGCATCAGTGATCATAATCTTATTTACTTTGTAAGAAAACAGAAAAAGATCAAGCATGCTCCAAAAATAATTAAAGCTAGGTCTTTTAGGAACTTTGATGAAAACAAATTTATTTCTGATGTCAAAATATAAACTGGAATGTTATTGAAAATTATGAAAATGTTGATGTTGCATGGGATGTTTGGAAATCTCTATTTGATCAAGTTTGTAATACTCATGCACCAATTCAAGACAAACAAATTAAGAGTCATAAGCCTGATTGGATAACTAATGATTTTATAAAATTAAGTAAGGATAGAGATTGTTATTTTAAGAAAGCTCACAAAACTAATGACCCTAGTGACTGGGAAATGACAAAAGCACTTCGTAATAAATGTACCATTCGTAACACTGTACTGATGCCATTAATGATAATATAAATGATCCCCAAAAGTTATGGCAAGCAATTAAGAAAGAAAGTTGTCCCAAATAAAGTCAAGTAAATGTCGCTAATATACAAAAGAATGGGACAAGTTTAAATGCTACAGATACTGCTAATGAATTTAACACTTATTACATCAGTTGGCACTACCCTTGCAAGTAATTTTGATGACATTAATGAAGACATTTAGGTGAATCATGCTCGTCTTCTGAGGTTAATTTCAATTTCAGTACAATTACCTCCGACTTTGTTCATGAACAAATTTGTAAGTTTTCAAATGATAAAGCAACAGGTCTTTATGGTTTTCATATCAAACTACTCAAGTTAGCATCTCCTATTATTTGTGAATCTATTGCTTACATTTGTAACCTCTCACTTTATTCATCAACATTTCCAACTGATTGGAAGAGAGCCAAGGTAACACCAATACACTCTTATTTCGCCAATTAAAAAAGTCTTATACAATCTTAATCAATCTTAAACTCGTGTTAGTTACGTGGTCCTCTCGTCGAAATAAAACTTTTAACCAATAAATGCATATAGCACTTTAACCAGCTTCAAGTTAAAGTGCTTAACCAACTAGGTTGTTTAAGGTCTTTTAATCAATATTTGCTTAATAAGTCTAAACAGATAATGATTTATATGTTCTATTTTATCTAAGGATTGTTTAAGAAATACAACTGCTTAATCAATGGTTGTATTGGATTTAATTATGATTGGGACTTTCTTTCTTTCTTTCTTTTTAAATTTTATACTGAAACATAATTCATGATAGATTTGAAGTCATCAGATCTTGGTCAACTGTGAGATTCGTTCAAAAATACAATTTTATGCATAAAGTTTTTTTTTTTTTAATCAGTTCAACCCGCTATGTATCCGGGCAATGTATCCGAGTAAAAAATTAAAATCTAGTAAGCCTTTCTCTCTCGCATGCATTACGATACAATGCTAAAATACAATACATCAACGCTAATAAATTCACACACTCGATACGGTATCCAGCATACCGATACTTCAATGCATCTCGTCTACATTGTGCGTATGCCCAAAACTGAACATCGCGGTACACACATTGGTGATATGTACCGTGCACGTAGAACAGTACAGTACAGTATCGCTAGAATGTCAATCCCAATGACGTTGTTAAATCTAGCAAATGAACGCATCAATATCCATCCTTTATGTCTCAACGATGTCTATGCATAACTTATCAAACGAATCTCGAGTTTGGTGCAACCTGATTGACTCAAACCTACCTATTTGAACGAAGTTTCAGGACACCATAAGCAGCACGACCAGCATTCACTCGTGGCCGCCATTTGCTTTTGTCATTTTAAACAATAATTGGTTAAAATTCCGTGGCGCGAGATGTATCGTTAAACAGGTAAAGTACAATTCCACTAAACATTACACAGTTTAACGCCTTTTAACGTAACAAACAATAACCACCTTTATACGCTCGAGTTTAACAGTCTTTTAACATACGATAAACTTTGCAGATTAAGCACAAAATCACGCCTTTGAACATTAATTGTTTAAAAATCTTAAACTTTTCTTCTTATACTTGGCGACTGTTAACTGCCGGAACAAGAGTGTATACAAAGATGGCGATAAAGGTGATTATTGGCAACAATCGCCCTATATCAGTTCTACCTATCATTTCAAAATTATTGAACGTGCAATTCATAATCAACTTTATGACTATCTCAGTGTCAAAGGCATTCTTTCACCAAGTCAATCTGGTTTTCGTTATAATCATTCTTGTGCCACTACTTTACTTGATGTTCAAGATTATATTTTGAAAAATATGAATAATCGTCCTGCCATAGATGCTATTTTTCTTGACTTGAAGAAAGCCTTTGACACTGTAAATCATAATCTACTTTTAAATAGACTTTGTATGTATGGTGTTAACGGATATGAACTTGAATGGTTGAAATCTTATTTGAATAATAGAAATCAGTGTGTAAATTTTAAAGGTCCGTAACCCGATCGACAGCATCGTTCCCCCGATTTTTTTCATTGTTGATGAGGTTTTGGTATCACATGATTCCTACTATTTTTCTCATTACTATCCTGAAATTTGACGCTCCAAGTCGATGTATTTCCGGAGAAATCATGAAACACAGCGGCTTTTACAGGCTACCAGTTTGTAAATACTAAAACTTACTTCGGATTTCTGGGTAGGGAATGAATTGCGAATCATGAGTCTCCTCAACAGCTACTTTGGTTTCGCGTCATACACATTCTGTGAAAAAAGCGAACCACACTAACTGCTGAGGAGACGGTGCGCCGTATATATTTATAAAACTTCCACGTCGGACGTAGTGGGCCGAATAGCTCAATTAGTTAGCGCATCATGCTTCACCCGTGAGGTACCCGGTTCAAAATCCGGTATCGGATGATTTTTTCCCTCTCCATTTTTAACCCAAACCTTTTTATATTCATTTGAAATGTACATATTGCAAGGGGAAATATATTTTGTTTCCTTTTTTTCTGAAACGGTACGAAAAAAACACAAATATTTTCCGTTCAATACGGGCCGGCCATTGTACAGCATGTCAGCATTCGTCATACGAACGGGAATTGTTGTTGTTGCTCGCCTGCCCAGAATGCAATTCACGTATACCAAGGTATTGGATTGCAAATTTGGCTATTTATTCACATTTACACTGTAAATGTTCTCGTTTTTTCACAAAGCAGCATAAAGGGGGCGATATTTGATATTATGATGTAATTTTAAAGACAATCCATATCCAAAACCAATAGGGTTACCCCCTTTAACTCGGTTCTTTCTGACTTTAAAGCTGTAAACATAGGTATACCTCAAGGGTCTATCTTAGGACCACTTCTCTTCATAATTTTTGTAAATACTTTACCACAAAGTGTATCATGTAAATCTGTGATGTATGCTGATGATACTACCCTTCTTTGTTCTTCAGAAACTGCATCACAACTTCAAACTGATCTTGAAAATAATTTGAATAATATTGCTGATTGGTTTCAAAAAAACCACTTGACTTTGAATATCAAAAAGACCAAATTTATGATATTTGGTACATGGCATGTTCTATCTAAATTTGATGATGTTAAGTTAAGTTATTGTGATCAAACCATTGAAAAAGTTGACCAGTTTAAATACCTTGGTGTTATATTTGATTCAAACTTAACATGGTCTAACCATATCAACTATGTTTCTAAAAATATTTCTAAAAGATGTGGTGTCATAAATCGTATTAAGTATTATCTTCCACAGTCAACTCTGACCATGCTGGCAAATGCTCTCGCACTACCCCATTTTGATTATTGCAACCCTGTATGGTCATATTGTTCTAGAGAACTTGCAAACTCTCTCCAAATCCTCCAGAACAGACTTGAAAGAATTATTTTGTCAACTCATTTGTTAGTTATTGTTTTAAAATGTATTAAAGATCAAGCACCTTCCTACTTATCATCTAACCTTACATTTACACATGTACATAATGTTGCAACCAGAGGCCAAATTTCTAATATGCTTTATCTACCAAAATGGAACTCAAACTCTGGTAAACGTACTTTTAATGTTAGAGCTGTTAAAATATGGATATGATCTTCCATCTACGAGGGGCAGTCAGTATGTTTTAAGAGTGGACTCGTGACGTCATATGTGGATTGTTTTCACAGCATTTCTCAATGATTACATAAACACTGTACCTTTGTCTTTCAAACAACACATGCAAAAATTATATCACACACATGATTACGTAACAGCATTAGCATAAAATCAATGGTCTAGAGTCACCTGGTGAAATCGTCGTTTTTGTTAAAGGAAATGAGAGGCTGAAATGAGGTATTGTGGTATTTTTATATTTTCTCGGGAATTAAAGAATGGAGAATGCTGCCTTTTGGAACAGTAATAGAACACAAACTACCAGTTCATTAAGCCATGATTGTTGGGCTGTAAAGGTTTTAGTTTGCTTAAAATGCCTGGTCAAATATGTCTTATTTTTGACAAAAACAAGATTTGTCTTTCTATACAAATCTTGATATTGCCAAAAATAGCAAACGTGGAAATTTTTTTTTTTTCACCAGTTCTGTTGACTAATCTCCACAAATTAAAACGGGAGACTCCCTAGAAAATATTTGAATCCATGTTTAAAATATAACTGTTATTCTACCATTGTTACATTTATACAAAAAGTAGTGGTACGGAGAGAGAGGCCATCGTTTTAATAAGAAATTTATTTTTAAAACTTTTCTGTTCATTTCAGGTTGAGATCATCCATAAAATTCATATAAATATTTAAATTAAAATTTTCATAGCATTTTGTAATATTTTAGGCCCTATTTACATGGAATTTTGCCATTTTCGTGCATTTCCACCATGTTGTATCGGTCATCCTACCTACGCATGCGCAGATTATTGTTTGATTTGCACCAGTTATCATCGCACTGAGTACTAGCTCTCACACGTGACCAGTCATTATATTTTAGTCTGTTTCATTTTGGAGATAATTAATGTCATTTGTAATAACTGCTTTTTCATTAACGCCATTTTTGCAGAATAATTTTGCTTCCATTCAAGCCCTAAAGTTGTTGAAGTTTCCAGACTTCCCATTTCCACCACAGTTTAATGACAAGTCTCATATTTTACCAAATGCAAACTGAGGACCTAGTATTTATTCCTGCCGAAAACTAGCCTTATGCCCCGTGTACTTTCTCTGTTCTCGGACATTTTAAACACGTGTCTTTGCTGTAATTTAAAAAGCCCGCCTTTTTGAGTGATTTGGCAGTGTCCCTAGTATATTGATTTTATGCTAATGCTGTTACGTAATCATGTGTATGATATAATTTTTACATGTGTTGCTTGAAAGACAAAGGTACAGTGTTTATGTAATCATTGAGAAATGCCATGAAAACAATCCACATATGATGTCACTAGTCCACTCTTAAAACATACTGACTGCCCCTCGTAAGATTCGTAGTAACTATTAATACAATGAGTCTCTCCATGCTTAAGAATACTACATTGTGCACCTCAACCAAGATAATTTAATTAATCAGCATAATAAGTTCATAATGTACTCATAATTATTTCATATTCAACTATGTATATTTTTCCTCATGTACTCAGTATAGGCCTAAATATTATTTAAGTTGTATATTTGTAAATGTTCGGCTCTTGCAGGGCCCCCAGGAAGATCAGTGTTTTCATTGATAAAAATTGGTCTTTTGGGGAAAAATCCATATCTTCAATATGAAAGGTCAAAATTTTCAATTGATCGTCGGCTTTTCCTCCCAGCTACATACACTTTAAGAATATGTCATTAGATTTATAAAATTTACTTCGAGGACTGTTATAGGCCCTATATCAAAAATTTGAAAAATATCAAATTTTTATAATTTGTCCCGGGAATTTGTCATACAATTTGTAGGCCTATTGTATCGTGATTTTCAAAAAATGAAAATTATTTGATATCAGAAATATATGTTTCGTATTCAGAATACAATTCGATACGTCTGAGGTGCTCTCATGTTCCATAAAAAATCCCGGGTAAAAAATACTGTCGAAACGCTCATTCCAGATCCGTCTTAAAGAAAGTATAAATAAATAAATTCTACCTACCTGCGAAGGTAGCCTGATTATATATGAAGAGCTTATTTCCAAACCGTGTTAAGTCCACAAGATTCACTTTGAAGAAAATCAGGAATTTTCTTTATGGCAATGAAAAAAAGTTCGATTTCTATAAAATTACAGTGAAGTGAAGGTGACATAATAGGACCATAAAAACATGTTAAGTTAAAATCTAGAGACTTTTGACTTTTTTTTATGAATTAATTTGTTTTAAAAATAGCATGGACTTAACACGCTTTGACACAAAACGCAATTTCTGGCATGGACTTAACACATTTTGACACAAAACATAGTATCTGTAACACAGAACTAACTCAAACTAGTCTTTAAAATTTATCAAAAACATACAAAATGTGATTCTCTCTACTATAAAACACCATTTTGCCACAAAACACCTTGCATCTCAAACCCCCTCCTGCTGCCCATTTTTTACCAAAATTCGACGTTTAAAATACTTCAAAATTTAAAACTTAGTTGAATTGCATTTCTCAGAATTGAATAATCATCATTTCACTGACAATAAGTGATGACCTGAAATATCCACTTGTTTTATCACATCACAAATATTTCCCCTCCCCCATGCTGCCACACTTATCTCATATTGACAGTTGTAAGTTTTTAAGTCCTAAGTTTTTTTATACCTTTAACTTTAAAATTATACCTTGAATTTAGTAGCACATTTTGATAATCATTCAAAATAATAATATCAAAAACTAACTCTACCACCATCCTCTAACATTAATTCTACCATCACAGCCTTTCCCTCTCCCCCTTCCCACCCTATTCATGTCTTTCTGGAGGTATCTATCAAATATTTCAGAAATCCCATACACACTAAGCCTATAAAATATAAAACAACAACAACAACAACAACAACTTTTTATGCAGACCAAATTCATGTATACTAGTCTCAGGACCAAACAAGAACTTTGGCGATTAACTATTGGAAGCCCTATGCCGTGCTACTTGCCTACAAGCTGCCCACAAGGGCAGTGTTCGTGGACTTAACACAGCACACCGTCATCATCCCTATATCTTCGTGTTAAAAATTGCCGTGATAGTACGATGAATCCTCACGTTTTTCAACAACTACGCATGGTGATTTTATTCGAGATAGGCCGTGCAACTTGCAATTTGAGATTTTGAGCGCCTGCCACACTGTTTCTATTCTATGTTTTACGATTTTCGCATGATCAATATATGGCTGGCCGTAACCGCCACAACGTGGAGCTCACTACGCGTAGCTTACTTTTCGCTTCGCGGAGCTAAATTGACCAATCATGTTAGATCTTTTCATTACGCGGAGCCAGTGGATGCATCCTCGTTCCAGAGAGAGAAAACTCTTGCCAAAATTAATGTTTACTATGGGGATTTTAAATGAATCGATTGTAAATAAACCACGACCAGTTGTACAGGATCAATACAATTGTTTGATTAGTGTATAGTCAATGTTACCTTGCATGCATGTGTCATGTGTGTGGCGTGTTTGTTTGTTTGTTTGTCTACTGTGTCAGGCCAGGATCACTGACACCCACGGTACTGATACTCTCATACTATCACGGTGATCATATTGTTGAATGTTGTTGACTTTAAAATAAGCATGATGCAGTCATGTCTACAGTAGAACTCACCACGACCTTTGAAGGACTTAAACCCTATTAAAAGCTATTAAACCAAGATAACACTCAATGAAAACGGCTCAACTATGTTACATCAGATCTTCTCTGGTTAAATACATACTGCACTTGTGTCTGTTTTACCTGTGCAATGAGCAATGAGCTGGTATTATAGTTTCAGTTGGGTGAACGATTATAAAGCGAACGCAAGGTAACAGTACTGTGGGCTTTTGTTTACGAAATGAAACAATAGTCTGCTTATTGTTAACCAGCGTTCTTGAAAATGAGAAGCTTAATGACTTAACACGGTTTAGAAATAATTTCTTCATATTTTTTGGTACAAAAGTACCAATATTTCCAAACACCTAAATTAGCTAAAAATTTAGGACATGTTACAAAACTATATTTTCTAGAATTTCAGAGAATACTTTAAATATTGGCCGGTTATTTTTTACACAGTAGTGACGTCAACTAGGCAATGGCCTATACTTCTAACATACACTATTTGTAGAGGTCACGCGTCAATGGTGAGCGCACTGAGTATTGTGTATAGGAAAACGGACAGTAACTACAGTATGTATGGCCTACTACTAGTATATAAAGTAAATCCGAACTGCCCAGCAAACACAAAACGTTTTCGACATCATTCGCAAATGGTTATAGAATGTTGTCAGAAAACGTTTAAATGTTGGGTTATATAAAGGGTATATTAATAGTATAAAACGTTTTCATAACCTTGAAAAACATTGCTTGATAATCTACTGCTCAGCAAACAAAAATGTTTTACAGAAAACGTTTAAATGTCGGGTTATATAAAGGGTATAAAAACGTTTTAATAAAAAAACAAAAACATTCTTGAAAACTTGATACAAAACATTCTAAACAAAATGTTATTTTGGGGTTGAAAAAATATTTTGCGAAAAATGTTTGCCCAAAATATTTTCAATAACGTTTTAAAAACGTTTTCATGACCTTTATATAACCCGACATTTAAATGTTATTAAAATGTTTTGAAAAAAACATTATAAGAACATTTCTGTGTTTGCTGGGTTCAAATATTTTAACATAATGTTATTTAAGTATTGACACAATATTTGGCAAAAATGTTTGCAAAAAGAGTTTGCAATATCATTTTTTGAAAACATTTAAAAATATTCTTGTAGGGTGTTTTCATACAAAACGTTTTAAAACGTTATCATGACCTTTATATAACCCGACATTTTAATGTTATAAAAACGTTTTTACCTAAACCAAAAGCTAAAATATAACTTTTTTTAAACGTTTTTAAAACGTTTTTGTGTTTGCTGGGTGGTTTGCAGTTTGCTGAAGGTCGAATTCCGCAGGGACACCGCGCAAGTTATACAAATTAGCTCCCGGCGATACACTGCAGATCGCAGAACTGTGTGCATAGTTTACCACCACTCTGCCTAGCTATATAGTTATGTACAATACTGTATGAGTTTCTTATGAGTGCATGTCCATCTTAAAGGTCCGTAACCCGATCGACAGCATCATCCCCCGATTTTTTTCATTGTTGATGAGGTTTTGGTATCACATAATAGATACTATTTTTCTCATTACTATCCTGAAATTTGACGCTCCAAGTCGATGTATTTCCGGAGAAATCATGAATCACAGCGGTTTTTACAGGTATACCAGTTTGTAAACAATGGTAAATACTTTGGAATTCTGGGAGGGAATTATGAACGAAATATCAGTCACCGCAAGACGCTGCGCCGTATATAGTTATGAAAACGGCAACAGTAAGCGTGGTGTGCTAAATAGCTCAATTGACTAGCGCGTTTGTTTTTACCCGAGAGGTACCCGGTTCAAAACCCGGTATCGGAAGGGTTTTTTTCCTCTCCATTTTACCCAAACTTTTTTATATTCATTTGAAATGTACATATTGCAAGGGGAAATATATTTTGTTTCCTTTTTTCTGAAACGGTACGAAAAAAAACATTTTCCGTTCAATACGGGCCGGGCATTGTACAGCATGTCAGCATTCGTCATTGCCTGCCCAGAATGCAATTCACGTATACCAAGGTATTGGATTGCAAATTTGGCTATTTATTCACATTTACGCTGAAAATGCTCTCGTTTTTTCACAAAGCAGCATAAAGGAGGCGATATTTGATATTATTATGTAATTTTAAAGACAATCCATATCCAAAACCAATAGGGTTACCCCCCTTTAATAATAAGTCAGTTCGTACTTTTCATAAACTACTTTTTGAATCATAACTTTCGTGACCGAGGATATCTTGCAACTACGTGACGCTCGTCTGGAAAATTCTTAATGAATAAATTCGCTTCACGTAATGAGTAAGTCGTACTTAATTAGTCAGTTTTACCTCCGAGTAATGAAAAACTCTAACATGATCATGATTGGTCAATTTGGCTCCACGGAGCAAAAAGTCAGCTACGCGTATATCCAGCTCCGTTGTGGCGGTTGCGGCCTACCATATCAGTATCCCATATGATATTTCTATTGCAAGAAAATTTATTTGTTGTCAGGTTTTATCTTAAATACACTAACTGGAAATTAAATACACTAATTAGTGAGGACCGGTATTTTGCTGTGGATATGTTTAACTGCAATTTGCGGGTAAAAAATTTGAAATCCTGAGTAAAAATTTTGATCATATTCAACTCTTTGAGAAAAAATTTATATAAAAGAATGCATGTAAAATCCAGCTGCAATACAATGTACATTATTGACACACTATTACTCTCTTTATCTACGGCAATAATAGAATATCGATTTCAATCGAATTGAATACGATGCTCAGTTTTGAGTTTATAGTTGACTACTAAGCGACCTAAGCGATCGATTGCTATGCTAGCCAATCAGATAGAACTCCTTTTCTTGCGTTCGGTGAAATACCAGTCGCCCGTCGCTCACCAACGGAGTATTAAATTTATATTTATCGAATAGGAAGTCGACACTGTGCACTGTGCACAGTTTGCTACAAAACTGCATTGGAAAAAAATCGATACTTTGTGTGTCAATATTTCGGAACTTGACTAATTTTGGGAAAAACCAAACACATTGCTGGATAGCCCTAGTTACTCACTACCCATTTTCATCAAAATCTCAATTTTGAAGGTGGGTGGACTTAACACGGTTTGGAAATAAGCTCTTCATATACTGCTGCTGTTATGATGCTGTTGTCCAGGGCTGTTGTCGTAAAGTCGTATAGCGCCCTCTAAATTGTAACGAGACAATTTGTGAGTCATTTGGGATTTTCCCATTAACTTCCGGGTATTCCATGGGGTATGCACTGTCCAGCTGTTTCTGTAAACTGCGCTTCCGAAATTAAGAGTAGAAATTTGTCTGTCATGGCCGGATCAAACAGGAGTAGTAAATTTGAGTTTGATGAACGTTTGTACAACATGCAAATGGAGGTGGGTAATTATAAGAATATACTCGTATTCGTCGATTGATTCTCTTTTATCGATGACCAACAGTGTGTCAGTATACATGTCAACAAAGCAGGAGGGGTTGCTATAAGCTGCGCTATACTGTTTAATGTATCATAATTTGTGTGTGGGGTTGTGGTGTGTGGGGGGGGGGGTGTGAATTCTCAAAATGGATGCCATATATTCCAGGCGCGTATTCAGAACTTCAGCAACCTGGGGGCGCAAATTTCTTGGTGAGCTAAAGGATCATGAAACATAAATATAACATGATATATCGTGCGAAGCGCGCCAAAATTTGGCCAAATATGAGATTAATTTAGTCAAAATATGTGCAAACAGGCGTTTCTCTTCTTCTCCTTTCTCTTCTCTTTTTTTTAAACTGAATTAATGTTCAGAAATTTGTGTTTCTATTAAAAGTAAAGTTGGTTTTTTTAAACTTCCGTGGTCGTGCCTGTGCGTATCGCGTATACGAGCGTTCAAACGCAAAAGCAATACACAATCACGCTGATTGGCTGATCAACGCACTTGACAACAAGCCGGGTGACCCAATGGCCTTTGGCACGGTGCGTAGTAGGCGACCTTGACACTTCTACGCGATCGCAATTCACCAGCGCGTACCCCGACCACGGAAGTTTAAAGAAAACAACTCTAGACCTTTGAAAGTTATTTTCAAAATGTTAAAATGTAAAATCGCACATCTCACATATATGTAATACACCTGTCACCTGACAATTTTTCTGCACCTTCCTATCTCCTTTATAACAATATAATTATTGGATCACTCCTAACAGGTTATGCATGAGGGGAGTGTAAAATCATAACATTGCTTGTTTTGATTTTTAAAAGCATGTACATTATTGAATACAAACTAATTTTGCATTTGGTATCAGAGACAATAGAGTTTATACATTTTCATTTGATTCCTACAGGTTCTGAATGAGAACAGAGATTTCTTGTGCAAGACGATAACCCCCTCCAGACATTATCCATATCTAAGGCAACAACAAGTCTTGAGTCTTGAAGGACAAGAAACTATTGAAAGTCAAGTAACTGGCAAAGATAAAGTGAACAAGTTAATTGATGAACTAGAAAAAAATGGCGGACCAAAAGCTTATTTAGCATTCATGGAGGCGTTATTGAATGAAAAAACTCAAGAATTTGTGATAAAAAAATTGAATATGGCTTTGGAGGAGAAACGCAACAGACCTGATGTACGAGATGGTAAGTGGCATCCAATGCAGGGTGTGGGAAATACCTACATCCGAAGCAGATGGAGCTACAAATAAGCAAGGGGCATAATGTTACACTAGTACACTATTTGGGACTGATTTTCTATTTGACTTCAGACTCCCAAATCCACAACATGGCAGTGGAGGGCACCGACCATGATTGGGGGGCACCGGGTCTAACTGGGGGGGGGGCACAAGCCGTTTTTCAGCTATTTTCGTATGGGATTTTCTAAATTTTGCAATTGATTGAGGGGGGGGGCATGTGAAACATCCCCAACCCCACCCCATACCCCTATGATGCTATGCCGCCATGCATTGGAACATAGTATGCCATGGATGATCATTGGAGTCAGCAATAAGTTTCACAATCCCTGATGACCCACAGCATATCAGCATGCATGCAGCAGGCCCTCCCTGGTCAAGCACTGATCCGAAGTATTCCAACCAGAATGAGTCTGGACATTTTGTGAAATTATTATTATTATTATTATTATTAGGCCCTTCACAATTAATTCTTAGTTTCCTGTTTCATGGTTGAAAACCAGGGATGAGGCGACTTTTAATTATTAATTATCTTTTATTTTCTTTATTTTAAAATAAGTGGTCGCAACCTACATCAAGCCATTTTGACAAGGAGCATGCATTTAATTATTTTACTACTAAAGTACTATGTTTGATTTTATACATAAGTAATGGTACAATTAGGTTCTATGTTTATTCATCATTATAGATGATATATGATCAAAGTCAGAAAGTAGCAAATGGTAGTCATTAAAAGTTATTTTTAAAGAGAAAATCGAAAATATAAATAAAATAATTAAATATTTTGAAATTCTCTACTTTGGACGCGGCGGGAAACAGGAAACTAAGAATCAATTGTAATTGGCCTTATAAAACATTTATATAAATAAATAAAGCTAACTACTCCCAAAGAAAGCCTGCGAAGCCCCATGATTGAGAAAACAACAGGGTACCGGTATTTTGTTCTCAATGATATTATAATGGACCATTTCAGCCCAAAGATGCTATAGTTTTGCCAATTCATGGCAACATTGTTGCCCACAGACCCCCATAATATTAAAAATCTTGACAAATTTTAACATCTTGGTGTTTTTTTTCCTGATCAATAGCTATCCATCGATCAGAGTCCTGTAGAGAACCAACAGAAGATGATGATATAGATACTATCATCTCGGAGGAATCACTGGAGCCAGAAAGACCACCATTCAATCCAAGCAAACCCCCATCATTTGAGGTGCTGTCAAATCTTACCACAAAAGGTAACAATGTCATCTGGCTAGTAAACACCAGATAAGATATCTTACACTCCCCACAATACATTTCTCTCATTTAAATTTCTTGTACTGATTTGCTATCTAGTGCAACATGGGTTGAGAGTGATGAAAATGTGAATAGAACACATCCAATGAACCTGTACAAAGTAATGGGCAAGGCATGGGCGTCAATCTGGAGGGGTGGGGGAAGTGTCCCCCACACCCACTACCCACCTTTCGGCAAAATGACCCATTTTTGTTCTTTCAGCCACCTTTTGACAATTCGGGTTGAATGCCCCCCCTCCCCATTTGAAGCCGGATTGACGCCATTTTTAATGGGAGTGTCATTTGGTGAAATGAGGTGATATATTATGTTGCAGAGAATTTTGGGAAGGGTAGGATATCTTCTCTGATAGAGTAATTAATAAATAACATTAACAAAAATATTGCACATATAAGGAACAAATTGGATACATCAAGATAAAAATGCTGTCATAAAATCACAGTTAAAACTCACCAGCTGAATATGAACATAATGCACTATAGTGGGAATTCCAATTGAATGAACGCAGCTTTCAATAGCGTGACGATTTATTGCGTACACTGCGCGATGTACGCCCGCGTGTGCGATTGTGTGTGAGTAATACGCGGAAGTGAATCCAACCATGCCAACGCATTCGTGATTGGTTAGCATTGTATCCATGGTCGGACCTGTTGAAGGCTGCGTTCATTGAATTGGAATTCCCAGTATAATTTAGTAGATGAGTGAGATAGGGTATTGAGCTGTTCCATTATCTTTTTGTATTTATGGTCCTCATATTGTGTGGGAACTATTCTGAGTACCTATTCTGAGATTCAACACATTTTTGAGCAAAGGAACAGTGATGTAATCTTCTATGATTCCAACTGATCATCATATTGTGTTCTTGTTACTTCACAGGTTCATCTGAATCACAAGTGAATGGACACAAACTAATACCACATGGCAAGTCGCAAGAGGACAATTGACATGGATCGTACCCGCGATCCTATTGTACACCAAGACCAGCAAATGGGGCATTTGCAGTTGAGTAGGCCTATCATACATGTACATGTGCACACATACGTCACAACACTTGCACAAAACCACTCCCCAAACAAGGAAAGTCAATTTTGACCAAAAGATGAAAAGCAAGTTAGTAAGATCTGAGAAAAAGCTAGTTTTCCTTGAATGAATACTGCAAATTACTTGACAGGTTACAAAAACACATAATTTTCACTTGCTTTGTTGTCACACATTGTGTATAGCATATTTCTCAAGTGGCCAATGGGCTATATAGGATCCACAACTTATAAGTCCCCCACTAATGCTTTTTGAGCTAAATCAAAAAACATTTTACAAATGTAAAAATGTAACAAGGTATGTGTGGCCTTATTTGATTTGTGAACCAATTTATAGCATCATATATAATTGCATTCAGTCACAGGTTTTCATTAACAAAAATGTGATACTGTATTATTTGAGAGTTGACTCCTATGGACTCAGATGCCACTTTAAAACAGCCTTTTTTACATACTGAACCATTGTGACTAAACACAATGCCGGGACGCAATGATGTGTGACGCTATGATAAATTGGCCCACATGTGTAAAACAAATAAGGCTACACACACCTGAAATATTTCGTAAAGTTTTTTTGATATATTTCAAAAAGTGTTAGGGGAAACTTATAAGTTGTGGATCCTATATAAGATGTGCAGTAAACTTGGGGATGAATCAAATGAGGGACCAATTCTTGACAGGTCAGAAGGGGACATGAATTTTGGGATAACTTTTTTTATTTATCCACCAAATTGTAAAAGCATGGCAAGTAAGCTCTTCCACAAAAAACATTTGGAATGTTGAAAGGGTGTTAAGTGTAAGGATATTTTGGCAAGCAGGGTGTAAAGTGTCAGTTATTGACCAAATGTTGACAATTCTATACAAATTTATATAATTCACAGGGTTATAATTTAATCAGTCATAAAATTGCATACTAGGTGGGTCACACTGGTGAGGGAAAGGTGTGGCAGCATGATGATCCATAAGCAGTGTAAACAAAATAATAAGAGTTACATGTAGTATATTTGGTATCCTTTTACTTCTTTGACTAGTTAAACACATTAGTGATGTAATACGCGGATTTAGGGTCCTCTACCGGGAGTCAAATTTGTACCAAAATTCCTTCCCACAATGCAGTATGCGTATTGCATAACAAAGAATATTGACTAACCTCCGAACTGTATCTATTGTTATGCAAAACACTTATTGCATTGTGGGAAGGAATTTCGGTGCAACCTTTTTGGAAACATTTTTTGAAATTATCTGTTGAGGTGCCAGTGTACTCCTTTACACTATAAATCATCAAATTTTGTGGAATTATTTTTATATTTATGTAAGCCTGTAGTTTTTAACTTAGTTTTGAATGTTGTACATTATTTCATTTTGAAAATTCTAGGGTATTCCTTCATGTAATTATACACAAAATGTGGGCAAGGATTAGAGTTAGGACTAGCTTACAAGAAATAATTACATGAAGGATCAAACAACATTCTATTTATAACCTCTTTACCATTCATAATGAAGCTGTAGTTAGCTGTGTAATGTCAATAAGCCCAGATATCTTCAACCAATGGAGTGGAAGTGCACCTAGGGAACTATGGAGTGCACCCAGGGGCTCAGTGGCCAAAGCTGCCAAAATTTGCCCAAATTGACACGACTTTTATCCAGAGAAGATAGCTTACACTCCCCACAATGCATTTCTTTCATTTCAATTTTCTGTACTGATTTGCTATCCTGTGCAACATGGGCCTATACTAGTGACAAAAAGTACCTCAATGAACAGAGCACTTCCCACATCCAGATTTTAAAAAATATGATTATTGCTTGACTTTTGACCCATGTTTTTATGTCTATTCTCAACATGAGAACAAAGGGAATCTGGAATAGTTGAGTCATTTGATGTTGTGTGAGGTGATGTGTCATGTTGCAAAGGATTCTGGGAAGGGTAAGGCATCTTCTCTGCTATATATACCATATGACATAATATGTACCAGGGAAAATTTTGAAAATTTTTTTTTTTTTTTTTTTTTTGTGTTTGCGGGTTTAAAGCTGTATATACATTGAGATGTATTTTTAAATACATGTAGTACTAGTTAAAAAAATATTTATCTATACCAGGGTTCCTGAATTATATTGCTCATAAATGAATGAGCTACAGAGGGGAACAAATTTCAAAGATCTGTGTTTGGGGGCCCAACTATGCATTGTTATGGTTTCAGAGCTGCTCAGGGTCAACCACCATAGGTTCGGCCCACCTAAGGCACCAGAACCAAATTTGTTTGATCTTTGGATCAGCCGTCAATACTGCTTCGATGCTTGTTATTAATGAGCTAACAACTAATTAATGAGAATTAATGCTTAATTTATATTGGTCAATATCAATAAATACTAGACTCATATATGTTATCATAATTAACAATAGTCAATTAATTGATTTCATAAATAATAAGGATCAACTCCCCGGAATCGAACAAGCATTGATGGTCGATCGAAAGATCAAACCACAGTGATCAAACTAATTTGTTTTTACTGCTATTGAGAATCCCTGATTTTAGCTATAAATCTATAAGCCTAGTAAACACACAATGAATCAGTACTAATTAAATAGCATATAAACACAGCCAAAAAAGAAAGTCTCCAGTAGTTCCATCCTCATTTAATCAGATTCTGATGAGTTTATGGCAAAATAATTTATATAATAATTTTCTATACACTCTCCTTCAAGATTGATACCAAATTTGATATCAAAAGTTTAATCATCGTGAGCATAGAAACATTTGTTTGGAAATTAGTTCAATTTTAAAAATGACATAGGGGAATTGTATCACGTAGCAGAGCTAGCGTGAGTGTCAAGAATTACGTCGCCTGAATAGGCCGGCAGGTTAAAGGTTTGGCCATGCATATCAAAATGCAAATCAAATACCCGCTCTTTCAATTGTGCACAGGCAAGGGTACAATGATTCCTGTCGGGCATGCTTCAGGCCACATAATAAGCTGATACCATGCATTGATTTTTGCGTGGTCAATTCAGTAATTTGTCATTTTAAAATTGCACAAATTTCCAAACAACGCTCCTTTGCTCATGATGATTAAACTTTTGATATCAAATTTGGTATCAATCTGCAGGAAAGTGTATAGAAAATTATTATATAAATTATTTTGCCATAAACTCATCAAAATCTGATTAAATGGGGATGGAACTACTGGAGACTTTCTTTTTTGGCTGTGTTTATAACACATGTGTGAGAATGTCAAATTCCATGTTTCTGTTCATTTGGATTTTGGATTGTGTATTAATTATTTTTTTGTGGAAGACAAGCTAGCTGGTAGTAAAAAAGTGCTCATCACTGCATGCTTCCTTTCCAATTCCAAGGCAAAAGGTTACTGATTACATTGTTGATTTTGAGGGAAAAAACCAAATATGTGAAGCAGTCAGAACTTTTTTTTAAACTGTCTGCTTTTTATTTTAAAAAAAGCAGTATGGATAAACTGACAGGTTGATAGTATGTATGTAAAAAGCACTGGTAATACATGGTACACAGCAACAATTTGTGACCCATCACATCGAAACAGACCACCTCGCGGCAGAAATGAAAATGGAGATTTAAACACTAGGATAAACTGCTGTTTTTGGCTTGAAAATGACACCTTACTTGTTGCAATCAGATACAGTAAATATGTTTTATGAGGCAAAACAAGCTCAGAATTCTTTTTATTTTCTTTATATTTTCTCATCTTCTTTCATTGTTATCTGCCAATGAAGCCAGCCGCGAAGTGGTAGGTTTTGATGTGATGGGTCACATTTATCAAAATGCCAGTAACACAGTATGTCCTTTTGTCATGGGGTAGTCTGGTATTGGGGAAGGAACCAAAATATTGCAGACCTTTAACTTTTGAAGTTGAGGTGCAATGTCATTTGAAATGTCGTCATTCAATCAAAGTCAAGACCCCAAAGTCCCAAAGCAATTTCAACTAACTTTAAAAAGAACAACATATCAAACAATATGTGACTCCTCGCCACAACTGAGCCCGGATGTAGCCAATCATCATTTTTGAGATATTCAACCAAAATATTCTGCTTGAAATTAGCTTTAAAATGATGTATATCATGTCTATAGTACTTGACATTTAAGTAGTGAAAATCAATAAAACAGTCAATAAATCCTTTCTTTCCTATTGTTTATTGTTAAGTTCGATGGAGCATATCTCAATAGTGGCACTGGCGACATCCGGGCTCAGTTGTGGCGAGGAGTCACATATGTGTTAAATCACTCAATTGATGCATCTTTTATTTTTTACCTTTGGTAACTTTTATATCTTCTCAAATACACAGATACATGTGTACTGTTTATTGCAAGCAATCATTTGTAACAATCTGCCATAAAATGAAAACAAAGTTCCACGCATGTATATTCTTGAGGGTGAATTTTAAGCATTTTATAAGTCACACTTTACAGTATACCACAATAAATTGAGCAAATTGTATTTCATAGTAAATATTTTTGTGACTGAGCAGATTCGTGACTGAGCAAACCTGTTACAATTTTAAAAGTGTTTCACACAGACATAATATATTGTCAGTCACAAAATCAAACTCTGATGCTACATGTATGAGGCACTTATCGTCACCACTCAAGTAAATCACACCCTAGATTTGACCGACTCCAAAATTGGGGTGGGGCCGGGGGGGGGGGGTGGGCCTATAACCAGGGAGGGCAAGTACTTTTTTTTTGTAAATCTTCCTAATTTGTATTAATGTTCATGCTCAGTGAAGCAGTAATATCTATCATCTAGGACTATATTAATTACTTAGTCCCTGGGCATGAAAAACCTCACGTAAAATATGGGCTCCCAATGAAAAAAATATAATATGATATGATTTGGTCCACAGAGGCAAAAGGAGGCATTTTTGAAAATTGACCTACTATTATAATTATTACCTTTATTATATTAGGCTATCATATACTGAAACACCCAAGGTGTAGCATACTTGGTGATACCTATTTCCTAATACTCCATATTTTTGCATTTATCTCAATTTCAAATTTGCCTCCTTTGGCCTCAATGGAACAGATCATGTCATAACAATTTGTTATTTTTACGTAAGATACAGAAAACTGTTTAAAATTAATACTAATAGGATATCCGTAGCAAATGGTGTTAGTTTTTTTGTTATAAAAACAATTTACAGACACTTATAAATTTGTTTATAATTAGCATGGAAACAAGTTGTAATTGTATCAATAGTTCAAAAAAGGAATTTGACCAAAACTGTACATAATGTTATGAGGTTTTGATATTGATATTGGGGTCCACATATCACATTATGAGGTTTAGCATTTGACCTTTACAATTACATACAAATACATGGTTTTCCTTGTCCAGCAACACAGTATGGAATGTCAATTTTTACTGGGTTTTTTTTTTGGTTTTTAATTTAAGAACTTAATTGTGGTGTGATCAAGCAAAATGAGTCTGAAGTCGGACATATTCAATTTTCAATTTCTTATAGGATTAAAAACAGCATTTGCAAAGCTATGTACATTTTGCAGAAAATCCCATTGAATTTGGACAACCAGTTCATAAGATATGAGCAGTTAGGGGCAATAGGGGGCTATCATTTTCTTCGGAAGGGGGTCCCAAATATACTGGGAGATCATAACTTTTTGGAAAGAAAATAGGGGAGGGTCATAAAATATTTGATGACCAAAATGTAGGGATTCACAAGATGACCACAGATAGTGTGTTTATTTCATTCAAAAAGACTGATTTCAATACAATTTTCGGTGGTGGGGGTCATAAAATTTTTGTTGCCAAAATAGGGGGTCGCAATTTTATTGATGCCAACTTTTTGTAAATTTGAGACCCCCTTCCAAAGAAAATGATAGCCCCTTAAAGAGTTCCCAAAACAATAGGAAATACTTTCTTTGTTTGGCTATGATGTCTCAAAATCAATATTTCTGACTTCCAACTAATTTTGCTTGATCACATCAAAATTAGCCAAAATTACTACCAAGCTTGTAGCGGAGTGCAGTCAGTGCACCCTTAACTCTTCACTTTTGCACAAGTATGTACGACTCGCACCAAGTAACGACACTAACGCTAAGCTAACGCAGAACACGCTAAACTTCAAAGTGCGACTCGAGGTAGATATTATACAGACTTATAGGAGACAGACAGGTGTTTAAAATTTCGATTTGAAAAAAACAAATTAATTGTTCATAGTTAAGGGGGTACTACACCCCTGGCCAATTTTGTGCCTATTTTTGCATTTTTCTCAAAAATTGCAGCGCATTGGTGACAATTAAGATATGCATGTTGTAGGGGCAAGTACTACAACTATTGCTCTGAAAATTCAGCAACTCAAGGCAAGTAGTTATTGATTTATTGATCAAATACTGGTTTTCCCTCATTTTTGACTGCAACTCCACAACTGCTGTCTGTGCCGAAATAAAATTTCCAGTGCAGTAGTTGTCGTCCTTGCCCCTATAATATACATATCTTACTTGTCACCAATGCGCTATAATTTTTGAGAAAAATGCAAAAATAGGCACAAAATTGGACAGGGGTGTAGTACCGCCTTAAATGAAGTAGAAAAGGTTAGGCTATTTTTCAGATCAAAAACTGATACTCACTCAGAAATATTTCAATTCATAGCAGGAATCTTGATCACTCTGATGTTTCTACATGTACACGCATCTACAAACATGTAGAATTAGAAACACCAGACTGATCAAGATTCCTGATAGGATTTGAAATATTTCTAGGTATCAGTTTTTTTGATCTAAAAAAAACCTTTTCTTCTTTTATAGTGCACCCTTGTTTCCTCTATGGAATGAAAACTAAGGGTAGGCTTATTTGCTTTAAAAAGTATACTGTGTGGTTACAGTACTTACATGTACAACATTTAGTCAATACTTGACAATTATAAATATTTAAATGTACACTGACTGACAGTGATACACATAATGGGAAATTTCATGAATAGCCCCATATACCAAAATGCCAAAATATTGCACACAAGGGCTACTTTCTGTAGAATACATTGTGTTCAAAACAGGTTCAAAAGAGTTAGCATTGCAAGCAAAACAGTAATAGATTGCACTTAGTCTTGTGCAGATAAGTGATGTCTTCTCATTCATAATGCCCTTGCATTACAAAGTGATAAAGCTTTATTATTATATTATTACGGGTATAAGCCCACCTTTGGCTATAAGCCCACCCCCTATTTTTCAAAACATTCTGGGAACAAGGGTGCACTCAGGTATAAGCCCAGTACTAAATTTTGGTCAAGTTCTTAAAATCAAATCAATACTTGGCTCTCATATTTAAGAACAAATATGAAAATATATCAGTTGATAATTAACATTCCACACTTGTAATTTTAAGAAATTGACATATTAAAATGATATAAATTACTGGTACATTGGGCATATACATGTACAAATGGGGGATGATTGTTCTTATTTTTAAATTCAAGCACTAGCCCTTCCCCGGTTATAAGCCCACCCCCCATTTTTGAAGCGAAATCTGCCATCTAGGGGGTGGGCTTATACCCGAGTGGTTACGGTAATATCATCAAGGCTTTTTACTTGTAATATAGGCCAACGGTACATGTACAGTGTAAGACCTACAATTCCAAATCTGAAAATACAATGTTGTTTTACACTCCAGGTATTGTAAATTATATTCAGAATTTCAGAACACCGGTACCATACACACATTGAAATGAGAAGCACTTCATCTAGTAAGAGCTGATAACTTCTTCAGAACTAGTTGTCCACGTCCAACTTAGTTTCGTCAGCACAGACATTGACTGTTATCATATTGACATTTTTTAAACGGAATACTGCTTGCTCTTCACTAAGTTGGACAATAAGTACTCCTGAAACACGTAGCGGAAGATCGTGATGGTCCCCAGTAAGTCTATCTGCACAACATGCTAGGAGATTCGGGAGCCAACATGACACAGCGCACTGCGCGCGAGTTTTGTTGTCGCACCCAATGAATTTGTGTGGAACGGACTCGCTATCGGGGAAATGTACGTAAGCATTCCCCACCGTAGCACGATAGACACCCATATGATAAGGGACGCGAAGGTGGGGTGTTCCTCACTATTCAGAACTATTTAAACTGGGGGTCACTTGAAGCTTGGTGACAGCAAATCTGGGTCATTGGGCAAGGTGGGGTTGAACATGAGATTCAATGTGGCTGCACATCACCAATTTTCCAATTTTGTTTCTTGCCCCGGGCCCTACTTGCCGATGCCATGATATGAGATACTAGATGGCAAAAGGACTTTGTGTATTTTCTGACTGACATTTACATGTATGTTTCATTTTGTTTTTCAAAGTTACATGAGTTTATACAACTTTTTAACAGCATCAATTAAAATTAAATCATAGCAAATCTTCAACTAAAAAAGTTTGTGCAAATTATTCCCAATCATCTCCATATTTATTCTTGCGTGATTTTCTTCCTAGTGAGAACTCATCATCATCTTGAGACTTCCTCTGTGGTGGGCTTCTTGCTGGAGGACTGCTTTGTTGAGGTTGCCATTGATAGCTTCCAGGCTGACCTTGCTGAGATGGTTGCTGCGGAGCATACTGAGATTGATATATCGGCCTTTGTGACCTGTTCTTACTACGTAGCTCTTGATATGTGGTAGTCATTTCTGCTTTGGCTTGCTCAGTTTGTTCTTCTTGAGGTAGTTCTTGGTAGTCATCTATTCTTTTCACATTGCTGGTATCAATGTCCATGTTAACGTGAGCGTCATCCGACTGATAACCACTTACTTGAACACCACCAAATTCACTACTAGGATCTGCGTTGTAAACTCCCCCTACTGGGGGTGGGGAATACTGGACCCTGGTGCTGGCATTGGCATGGGTGTGCGCACGCCAGACTTTCTTTGACGAAGCATGTCGGCCAATGGCGAGTTTTCCAGTTTCATAATCTTTTCATTACACTTATTTACATACGAGAAAATGCCTGCAAAGTATCCAATTGCGCCACCAGCTATCATCTTCGGTAGAGAGCCGTATCGTACTGTTAGAACCCCACGGTTTATCAAGTATTTAGTTAGTAAAGCACCACTAACCATAAGTGGAAGCGATCGGTACCAAAAGCTTTCCGATCGGCATTCTTTCATTGCCTGTAATTCGCTTTCAGTGTACCGGTATTGCGCTGGTTCTTGCTGCCCACCACGCCCTGGGTATGTCTGGGGTCCACCTGGTGAGTCTGGTAGGGTTGTGGAGAGGGTTGTGGTTGATCGCCAGACATCTTGGAGAAGTTTACTTTAGAGAAAACAAGACTTTCTTTCACACTTCATGCAGTTTTGCAAACTTCTTTCGCCGGTCATGTAATTTCTGTGAACTATGAACTTACTATGACCTTCATTAATCCAGATTATAACTATCAACTTCGACCTTTTAACCATGTTAATTGGGATTAAAAAGTAGAGATGGGCAATAGACAAATATTGCATTTCGATAGTGAAGAGGCCAAGAAAAGTTTTTCGATGGGGGGGGAGGGGGGCTATTACCCCGGGCAACTTTGGTCAGAGTATACATTCCATGAAGGAAAAAAATCAGAAAAATTGATCTTCGCTGTATATGGGCAAATTGTTGTTTTTTGTGACATTTGACCCCTTGTACAATTAATCATAAGCACACATCTTGGCTCACAAATATCGATTTTTTTTTTCTGAAAAAAAAATGTAAAAAAATGCTCATTTTTGGTCAAAAATCCTGATTTTTTCATAAATTTTGAGGATATTGGACATAATCGACTATTATTTCTTCCAAATATATGTCTCAACAAATTAACACCAAATAGGCCTATGACTAAAAACAATATTGCTGTATGAAAATATGACCATTACAAAAAATATATTTGACCGACCAAAGTTACCCCGCTGACCGAAGTTACCCCATTTTACGGTAGGCCCTAGGCCCGGGCCCTAGGGCCTATGATAGGCCCCTATAACCTTTTCAATACCCGTCAACCCCGTCCACTTTTTCAAAACTAGCCCCCCATGATGATAGGCTACTCCTCTTTTAGTTTGCGTTTTTCTTACTTTTTTGTTTTCTTTGATTCCTTTATCTTTGATTACTCTCTTGATAAAGTATAGTCTACTCTCACACAACCCTGTTTCTTTAAAGTTCTCTTTCTTTATTTCTTGCTTTCATAATTCTTTCTTTCTTTCTTTCTTTCTTTCTTTCTTTCTTTCTTGAAGTTCTTTCTTTCTTTCTTTCGTTCTTTGAGTTATTTATTTATTTATTTATTTACCGTATTTATTTATTTATTTATTTATTTATTTATTTATTTATTTATTTATTTATTTATTTACTTATTTACTTATTTACTTATTTATTTATTTATTTACATTCATTTTCGAGTCGACGGTTTTTGAGTCTATTTTTTAAGTTCAGGCTTCCTTCAAGACATTCTTTGAGTCACTCAGTTGAGTCTTTCTACCTTTACTTTTAGGCCTACCTCAGGTTTCCACGTAGGCTAAACTCCGGGGCTATAAAACTTGACGATACATGACCTTATTAGTCCTTATACGGAGTGTTCAGAAATACATGGGGGATAGGGGTCATAAAAGTTTGGGAACGTAATGGGTGGGGGCGGCAAAAATTACGGTCCCAAAAGGGGTGGGCAGGGTCAGTCCCAGTTTCAAAATTTGTCGAATGCTTGATTACCGAGTTGCAAAGCTTTTCGTGATAAAAACTCGAATGCAACTGCAAATTTCACTTTTGCAAACCTAATCATTCACTAATCATTCTTTTTTTTTTTTTCAATCTTAGTGATTTAAGTCTAAAAATGAGCAAAACTTACCTCAAAACTTTGAATCCC
The DNA here is from genome assembly GCF_039555335.1 of Amphiura filiformis. NCBI lineage: Eukaryota > Metazoa > Echinodermata > Ophiuroidea > Amphilepidida > Amphiuridae > Amphiura > Amphiura filiformis. The sequence goes on along the minus strand of NC_092644.1, from coordinate 52,147,596 downwards.
AGGGATATGCACATCAGTTCGTAGCAATCTGTAGAAACAAGATGGAACCAACGAATGTAGGCCTATAGCCGGGATGAAAAGTAGACCATCATTATGAAATAAAAATTTTGACTTTCGAAGATAGGCCTATATGTTTTTTCCAACACCAAACAAATGTCTTTTGGGGGAAAATGCATTATCTATCTTCAATATGAAAGGTGAACATTTTCAACTCATGGTCTTTTCCATCCCATCCCAGCTAGCTACAGCTACACTAGGCCTATAGGGCCTATCATTAGATTTATGACTACACCGCTTGATGAATTTGTGACTATTTTTGCATTTTTCTACAAAAATAATAACACTGGTAACAAAAGTTACTGTTACTACACTGGAATTTCAGCTCAAGACCGTAGCGATATGATAAGAAAAGAGGTAGAGAATGTACCGGTACATAATTTCTTAACATATATAATGAACCACTTTGATTCAAGACAAGACTTGTCTTGAATCACTGAAATTTCAGTGAAGTAATTGGATTCCTTGCCCCTTAGTAACTTTTGTTACCAGTGCATGTGTAGTTATTTTTTGAGGAAAATGCAAAATTAGTCACAAAATTAGACCACCTTAAAAAAAAAACTGATAAAAAATATGATTAAATTAAAAGGGCATTTCGTGATCCACAGCCTCATCCCCCCACTTTTCTCAAAAAAAGTTGAGATTTTTATATCACTGGAATACTCTGGCTACATAATGTTTATGTACAAAATAAGCTAAAATATATCTTGCAGATTAATTCGTTTAGCAAAGATATCGCGAAATTTGAATTTCGTTCTGGTGCACCAGAAGCTACCAGAACGAAATTACAACGTATTGTCTATGGAGCACTGTTTAATACGGTTACGGTTCGCTATCTCTAAGGTTCGCTATCTCTAAGGTTCGCTATCTCTAAGGTTCGTTATCACTAATTACAAAAAAGGTCCGCTATCTCTAAGGTTCGTTATCACTAATTTCGATTAGGGTTCGCTATACCTAAGGTTCGTTATCACTAATTTTAAATAAGGTCCGCTATCTCTAATTTTAAAAAAAGGTCCGCTATCACTAATTTATTGAAGGTTCGCTATCTCTAAGGTTCGCTATCACTAATTTAAAATAAGGTCCGCTATCTCTAATTTTAACAATCCCGGTATCCCTAAGGTTTGCTATCTCTAATTTCAAATAAGGTCCGCTATCTCTAAGGTTCGCTATCTCTAAGGTTCGCTATCTCTAAGGTTCGCTATCACTAATTTTAAATAAGGTTCCCTATCTCTAATTTCAAACAAGGTTCGCTATCTCTAATTTATAATAAGGTTCGCTATCTCTAATTTTAAATAAGGTTCGCTATATCTAATTTTAAATAAGGTTCGCTATCTCTAATTTTAAATAAGGTTCGCTATCTCTAAATTTAAATAAGGTTCGCTATCACTAATTTCAAATAAGGTTCGTTGTCTCTAATTCCAAATAGGGTTCGCTAACTCTAATTTTATATAAAGCCCGCTTCATATCTGTAATTGAAAATAAAATTCGCTATTTTAAAATAAAGCCCGCTATCTCTAATTAAAAATAAGGCCCGCTATAAGGCCCATCTAATTTAAAATAGGACCCGTTATTTCTAATTTACTGTAAGGTTCGCTATGATCAGTAATTTTATTTTAATAAACATGATAAAGTTTGCAAGATCGCTAGTACGTATACTGGTCCGGTCCGAACAACCCAGAAAGAGATTTGAATCAGTTCACCGTCGCGTACCAGTATAGGCCTACAATTGATAGCCGATCGCGTTGCGCTCAGGTGTTGGGGATATACATGTATGTTGTGTCCCCCTAAGAAGTGAGAAACCTTTCTAAAATGAAGACCTAATTAAAGTCATTTGGTGGACCATTTTGGCACAAGTTTTTTCTGTTATAATTGTAGGCCTATAAAATAATTGTGTTAAACACAAAGTACCGGGTGACAAAAACGAAATCGGCGACTTGTTTATCCACTATTGTCTATGCAGGGGGAGGTGTCTGAGGAAGTTAAAAATTGGAAAATTGTCCAAAATTAAGGAAATTAATTCCAATTGAAGCCATTTGATGCATCATAATTTATTCACCCTATTTTACTTGATCAAACCAGAGAATATCTTCTCTGATCCAGTGGCGTAGCTGCCTGGCGGGTGGTGCTACTTGAATGCAGTCAGACCCTGCGCCCCCTAGCGCTATTTGGGCCCCGCCCTAGCGAAGGGAAAAGGAGAGAGAGAGAGAGGGAAAAAGAGAAGGGGAAAGAGAGGGGAGATAGGGAGAGGAGGGGAAAAGAGATGGGGAATCCATACGATATGCAATACCACACGATTATTGTCAATAAGCCTGGCAAAAAACAGTGGGCTGTGTACTGCCCTCTACGATAAACTATGCTAATTGTTTTATTTGATTTGATTTGTTCGGGTTTTTGACAACCCTGGATAACCCAAGAAAGCCTCTATTGAAGCTTATTTCCATTGGGTTCCATTTGAACACCGGGACGGGCTGCGAAATACATATACAGGTATGGCTCTCTGCACACGGGACTGACGGCTTAACGTCCCCTCCGAAGGACGGAGTACTTTCATGATTCATTTACCCAATTCTAAATGAACCATGGGGAGAGCGGAAGTCTGAATTTAATATGCAGAAGTTGCCAATTAATTTCAGACTTTTTTCCCTAAATCTACGTGCTAAATAGGGGGTCGCGTTTTAGGACATTAGTCGAGTTACCTCCAACTTTATAATAATATTGTTGATATCATAAATCAGAACAAAATACCGCATATCTGAAAATGATACCACATTTTTAGGTTTAGGCCTACTTTTTAAGAAAATTAGCGACAGATTTTCCCGTATTTAGACCCTACATCTGACTGCTAACCACGTTTTGAACTCGTATGTTCATGCGCACATAATCGTAAACATTGCTCAAATTTTCGCATTTTATTTTCAAATTGATAGAGATCACATTCACAAGAGCTGTAAAACACGATTTTATGCAAAGTTGGGACTATAGGCGTGATAAACTTTAGCCGGAAACTGCTTCACAATCATTAATTTTTGGGTTATTTTCTTCTATATATATACTTTAGACACGCTGGCGAATTCAACGCATTATAGTTGCTGATTTGCAATTTTCATGAAGATATCAATAGATGTTAGGAATAAAAGTACTATCATCAAAAATTGAAACACAAACAGGCCTATCCCACCCATCCAGCATCGGATTTAACCCGTTTTGTCCAATAAGCAAATGTGATGATTGACTATTTGAAATTAAATTTTTAATATAAATTCAACTTTGATTATTAGTAATAATTTGGAACACACTAAACATTGGTATAGATAGAGCAAACTAGATACCTATATGAATTATTTAAAAAAACCTTAATTTTTATGCAATTTAATCAAAATTGAAGGCCAAAACTTGAATTTAAATTACAAAAAAAATAGTTAAAACAGCTAACAATAACATTGAAAAGTCTCTTTGTAATTTAAACACCAATAAACATTGTTTTCTATATTTTTAAACCCTTCTTTACTCATATTAAAAGGTTTCTAGCTTCCTCCAAAATCGGAGCTGTTATTAAATTGGAAATGAATGTAGGCCTATTCCCGGCAAACGCACGTACAGCGAAAAACCTGGTGGCGTCCATGCACGCGCTTGTGGATGTCCTCATTTTTTCACGTGCATTTTAAGTAGATAAAGACACGAAAACGCATGGAAATGCTCCTTAAATGGTACATACCACCCAAAAAAACCCTTTCCACAGACTTTAGGTGCTAAATAGGGGTCGTCGCATTTTTAGGCCATACGTCGAGTTACTTCCATCTTTAAATATATCATTGATATCATCAAAATCAGAACAGGGGGTCCTTTATGCAATTTATATCTTCCAAACAACATGTGATGGAAAGGAAAACAAGGATTTTTCCCAACAAAAGGGGTCACTTTGGGGTCAGTGTCATTTGGAACATCCTACCATAAAGCAGTTACATCAATAACACATCAGGCTTCAGATTGGCAGCTTTACCAGCCATCCGAAGACCGCAGCCTCCTGCTTCCATCAACAGGTGGTAACTCCCACATCAAGTTTATAGTAGCAGGCCATGAAAATATGCATGACAAAATTCTCTATCTATTGACTACTTTATCTTGTAATTTAGTTTTAGTGTGTTTAAGGGCTGGGGTATGAACGTTTGGACAGTATTTATTTTGGGACATTAGAGCACATCAGACATATCGAATTGCATTCTGAATATGAAGAATGTCATTCCGATATCAAATAATTTTGATTTTTGAAATTCGCAATTTAATACATTTTATGGCAAATCATTAAAATTGATATTTTGATATTTAACAGTACTTGAAGTAAACTTTATAAATCTGATGATTTATACTTAAAGTGTATGTAGGTGGGATGAAAAGCCGACGATCAATTGAAAATGTTGACCTTTCGTATTAAAGATATGAATTTTTTAAAAAAAAACACCAAAAAAAATTAGGTCTTTTTGGGAAAAATCCATATCTTCAATATGAAAGGTCAAAATTTTCAATTGACCGTCGGCTTTTCCTCCTGCTACATACACTTTAAGAATATATCATTAGATTTATAAAATTTACTTCGAGGACTGTTATATCAAAAATCTGAAAATATCAAATTTTTATAATTTGTCATAAAATTTGTATTATATTGTGATTTAAAAAATGAAAATTATTTGATATCAGAAAGACATGCTTCGTATTCAGAATGCAATTCGATAGGTCTGAGGTGCTCTCATGTCCCACAAAAAAATACTGTCGAAACGCAATAAACGCTCATTTTGGATCCCTTAAGAAACGGCTTTTTTTTTAAAGAGTTCGTGTACTTTATGTGTATATTTTCACCCGTATAAACTATTCAACTCGAGGGCGCCTTTCCCGCTTTATTTAAAATAACTTTTAAGTCAGAGATAGTGGGCTAATTTAAATCAGAAAGAGCGAACTTTATTGAAAATTAGAGATGTATAGTGGGCTTTATATAAAATTAGGAATAGCGGGCGCTATTTAAAATTAGAGATAGCGGACCTTATTTGAAATTAGAGATAGCGGACCTTATTTGAAATTAGAGATAGCGGACCTTATTTAAAATTAGAGATAGCGGACCTTATTTGAAATTAGAGATAGCGGACCTTTTTAAAAATTAGAGATAGCGGACCTTTTTTAACATTAGAGATAGCGGACCTTTTTTTAAAATTAGAGATAGCGGACCTTATTTAAAATTAGTGATAACGAACCTTAGGTATAGCGAACCCTAATCGAAATTAGTGATAACGAACCTTAGAGATAGCGAACCTTAATTAATTAGGGATAGCGAACCTTATTTAAAATTAGTGATAGCGAACCTTAGGTATAGCGAACCTTTATTGGAATTAGTGATAACGAACCTTAGAGATAGCGAACCTTCAATAAATTAGTGATAGCGGACCTTATTCAAAATTAGTGATAGCGAACCTTATTTTAAATTAGTGATAGCGAACCTTATTTAAAATTAGTGATATCGAACCTTAGAACTAGCGAACCTTATTTTAAATTAGTGATATCGAACCTTAGAAGTAGCGGACCTTTTTTTAGGTATAACGAACCCTTTTCTCTATTAGAGATAGCGGGATTCTGTCTCCATAGACTTTACGCGTTAGTGATAGCGAACCTTAGAGATAGCGAACCTTAGAGATAGCGGACCTTAGAGATAGCGGGATGTCACCTTTAATACACATGACATAATCATGCATAACTCGCAAACGCAAAATCGGAATCAACTGAAATTTTGGGAATATGCTTTTTTCGTGGATATGTACTGAAAAATGTCATAAAAAGAGGATCACGAAATACTCCTTTAACTTTGGACTTTTTTAATCAAATTTTAACTTGATATGTGCCCGGGGATATGTGCATGATAAAACTTGTAACTCTTGTATTAAAGGCCAATCGCGAATTTCAAATCAATTAAAATTATTTGATATCATCACTGCCATCAGGACATGCCTGATGTGCTCAAGCCATGCACCATCATCAGTGTTTGGCTGAACCAGTCACGTCTCCGAGTATCGTTTACCGCTCAGCACTGGAAACTCAGTTTGTTGTTGCTTGGAAACAGTCTCGGAATTAGGGTGTAAATTTGATACGTTTTCACCATAATTTACACCTATTCTAAAACTTTACTTTAATTCTAGCATATCCAGTGGAATATCTGGTATCGCTATCACAATATTCGCTTAATGATGTCAAAATCTTAAGCATCATTTTCATGAAAATAAAGTATCATCATATACGTGGAACGGAAGCCTGTTGAATTCAGCAGACATGACAACTGAACTGCAATGAACTGATAGTGGTTTGGTAATTCAGTGGTTTTGCTTGTGATAAACAAACCAACAAAAAACTGACACAATGGCAGAAATACAGGCTGTAAGGGTTGTACCTTCGGGGAAAATATATAGACAAATATTTGATGCAGAGGTGAGTGAGCTGCAGCTGGAGTTTTTTTATTTTCTTTATTTTTACCCCCCATGTTTACATGTTTATGAGAATACTGGACACTTCATCCCTGGACATTTCATCCCTGGACATTTCATCCCTGGACATTTCATCCCCTCGTGTTAAAACGCTTCTTTGAGCGTGACAGTCATGACAGTGAATCAAGAATGCATATGAATATAATAATTGTTTAGAATCTTGAACTTAGAAGGAACTAATATAAGGAAATTAATAATCTTATTTATCCAATGTGTGCACCGTGTTCTGTATGAGCTATCACCAGCTGACCACACATATAATAATCGATCAATGTTGAATGGCAGCAGGGCCTATAATAGACTAACAGTTAATAATAGTTTATACATTCAATGAATTTACTAAATTGAACAGTGCATACGCATTATATCTTTTGTTATTACTGTGACTATTGTTATCATTATATTACTATTATTGTTAATATTATTAGGCATATTGTTATATTATTATTATTATTATTATTATTTACTGTGGTTTTTTTTGTTGATAGCTCAGACTAATTATTGTTATGTTATGTTAAGTGTATTCTCTTTTTTCCCTGTTATTTATGTATTTATTATGTATTGTTTGTTTTTTAATTAATGAATGAATTAATTAATTAATTAATTAATAAAATAATTTAATATAATTAATGAATGAATGAATGAATGAATGAATTAATTAATTAATTAATTAATTAATTAATTAATTAATTAATTAATTAATTAATTAATTAATTAATTAATTAATTAATTAATTTATCTAACAAAATTAGTACATTTTTAATACTATTTATCTGTTTATTGTATATTGATAAAGTCAAATTGTCATTACAAAACCGATTTTTTTTTTTTATTTCATGATAAATTTATGTGAAACCTTATACATTGCGAATATACTTTCTTGCTGATCAAAATCGAAAATAATATAGGCCTACCATTCCTTTTTATACAATTTTTTTTATAACCATGAGTTTTAAGTTCAGTCAACTTTCAATCAATCAACCCCCCTCCCCCCGTGCCCACCCCCTCCTAGGCCTACATCATGCATTTTTGTAAAATTTAAAATTTAAATTTAAATTAAAAAAAATTAGATAACGACTGGTAATGTAGACTAACCTGTTTTCAGCCACTGCCCAGAGCCATGGAACATGGAAATAGTAGATGCCCCCCGCTTGGCACTTTTGTCGTCTTTAACCACTTGTGAGAATTGATATTGGAATATTCTAAGGATAATCATGGGGATTAAGCCTTATATCAGTTATCTCCCTGTGCGTGTATCGACTTTAATTTGTTTCCCATTGTCATACTTGGATGCACACTGACCACAGAATGTTTTCTTTTTATTTGAATTAGTTGTTTGGAGGTTTTGTTTTGAAGGACCATTGACTATGACAGAATATCCAATTTAACAATTTTGAAGTCGGCTTTTAAAAAATCACCCAATATTTAATGGATTTCGCGGTGAGATTTTTAAAGTAGCCAAAATGTCGCGAAATCGCGGGAGCACTTTGTATACTTTCTTGCTGATCAAAATAAAAAATAGTATAGGCCTGCCATTCCTTTCTATACAAATTTTTTTATAACCATGAGTTTTAAGTTCAGTCAACTTTCAATCAATCAACCCAGAACACCCTCCCGGGTCCATGGATAACGACTGGTAAGGTAGTCTAAGCTATTTTCTATTTTCATCGCCCCCGTGCCCTGTGCCAATGTATAATGTCATGTAGTTAGTGATATTTTTAATTAACCCCAAAACAACCTCTTTCGTAGGCCTACATCATGCATTTTTGTAAAATTAGTTGATTTTCAAAAAAAAAAAAAAAAAAAAGATAACGACTGGTAATGTAGACTAACCTATTTTCAGCCACTGCCCCACTCCCCAGAGCCATGGAACGACATGTTGTTATGTTATTTTTAATAAACCCAAGTGAATCTACATGAAAAGAGAAACTTGTGAGAATTGATATGGGAATATTCTAAGGATAATCATGGGGATTAAGCCCTTATATCAGTTATCTCCCTGCTCGTGTATCAACTTTAATTTGTTTCCCATTGTCATACTTGGATGCACACTAACCACAGAATGTTTTCTTTTTATTTGAATTAGTTGTTTGGAGGTTTTGTTTTGAAGGACCATTGACTATGACAGAATATCCAATTTAACAATTATGAAGTCGGCTTTTCAAAAATCGTCCAATATTTAATGGATTTCACGGGTGAGATTTTCAAAGTAGCCAAAATGTCGCGAAATGGCGGGAGCACTTTGTTTGTCGCGAGACGAAAGTAAAAAGTCGCCCAATTGGGCAACTAAAACTGGCAATATAGTTATATGTATAGATTCCACTGAATGAAAGAGTTCAACTTCCTGTAACCATTCGGGTTGACGGCTATTGTTCCTATTGTATAACATGACATTGCACTAAATCTAATCACCTCATCAAGTGGACAATACAAAAATATTGCCATGAACCATCCCTTGGGCCTATATTAAGCTACTTGCACGGTTCGCCATTATGCACTATGTGCGGGAGAGCCTCGAACTGGCAGCATACATGAAAGGAAGAATTATGTAACCTTACACATAACGTTATGACTAGTTCAATTCCCATTCATGTATGCTGCCAGTTCGAGGCTCTCCCCGCACATAGTGCATAATGGCGGAACCGTGCAAGTAGCGAATGCAGACATATTTGATGCTATTATCTTTTATCACTATCTAATAATATAACATACTATCCACATGACATAACATTTACAGATACATGGTTCCCATAAAAATGTAGGCCTACTAATTTTGTTAAATGAACAACTAAGTAAATAATAATAAATAAACAACAAACAAAATAAATAATAAATACATAAATTATTATAATAATTATAAATAAATAAACAGCCTATACAATACACAATAAATACATAAATAACAGGAAGAAAGCGAAGAAATACACTTTAGCTAAGTTAAATAGTCCAGGCTAGTAATATCAACAAAAAAAACAAAAACAAAGTATAATAATATATATAATAATAATAAAAATATTAATAATAATATATTGACGATAGGCCTACCCGCTAGTACCCGGTAAAATAATAAAATAATAATACTTTTAATAATAATAACTAGGCGTGATACTGAATTAGAATCATCCGTGTAGGGGGCCTACACACACTGTTCAATAGGTAAATTCATTGCACTATTGCCATTCAACATCGATCGATTTTTACGTGTGATCAGCTGGTGATAGCTCATACAGAACACGGTGCATACATTGGATAAATAAGACTAATTTTAAATAAATATTAATTTCCTTATATTATTTCTTTCTAAAGATCCTAAACAATTATTATATTCATATGCAATCTTTATTTACTGTCACTCTCAAATAACGCTACAATAGCGTTTTAACATGAGGGGATGAAATGTCCAGGGGAAATGAGGGGATGAAATGTCCAGGGGATGAAAATGCGAGGGGATGAAATGTCCGGTTACCGTCTCTGACGTCTTAACTTGATTATGATTCATTCCATTTCCAGGAAGGAATGCATTTACAATTACAATTTTAAATTTTTTAGGCAAAATATCGGTGATCTTGACTTTTAGACCAACCTCGCTAGGCTAGGGGTGGTGCAATTAATTATGTGTACCCTGAGGGGTAGTGAATTATACAATGCATATGGGGGGGCAAAGATTTTTTGGCAGGCCAAGGCCTAGCCGAGGTACTCACACCTCCGTCACTCGATTTCCACTGTCCTTCTCCGTCACGAAGGTCTGAGACTCCTGAGTATATCTGGTCCAGGGTACACATAAAATACCACTTTTTCTCATAAATACCACTTCCTACCATTCCTCACGTGAAGATGAGACTTAAACAAAACATATTTGGTGCATGTTCGGAAATTTTGAGCACATTTGAGGATGTAAAAGACCAGACTTGTGACTGTTATCGTCGCCGTGTTTTGAACTCTTCCTATAAATAGATGCTGTCAGTGTGACGTCATCACCGCGACGTGTTTTCTCGGTGCCCCGTTTTTACGTACGTAGGGCATTCATGGCCCTAGTGAGGAAGGAACAGGGCCATGATGTTTCGGGCTAGCCAAGGCCAGGGGGGGGCAAGCATTTTTTGGCAGGTCGAAAGGGGGATCAAGCAATTTTTGGCAGGTCGAAACTTCGAAAGGGGGGCAAGTGATTTTTGGCACAGATATTTTGGCACCGTTTCTATATTAGGCAAAATAAAAAAATAAACATGTTTCACATCCCCTCCCCTCCCGCTTCCTTTTTTGAGGTTTCCTCAAATATATTTTAATTTTTTGAAATTCAGTTACAACTTTTCAAAAAATATGTCTAGGAAGTTGGAATGCTTTCTATAGCCTTGTTAAGATACAAGAAACATTTTAGGAAGGTTTTGTGATCATTGGAGGGGGTGTAACTCTCAGAACAACAAATAAAAAAGGGCCTCCTTCTTTTTCCAGGCATTATTGTATACGCTAAAACAGCTCTAAGTGTGGGTATTTACACCAATTTTGCGATAGAAAATAAAAAGCCCCCTCCTCCTCCTTTTTTTAGAAAACCCGGACGTGAAACATGTTTTATTTTTTACTTGGCCTTACACCCAAAAAAGTAGAAACTGTAGGAAAAAAATTAGAAACACATGAATCAAAAATGCAAATGTACCTTGATAATGATAATGTACCTTGATAATGATAGTGTATCTTGGAAATCATGGGAATAGGATTCAGTGGGAATAGATTCAGGTTGATTTTAATATTTTTTATAAATATTATTTTCTATTTTAGGTTCAACTTGTTAATTCTTTGGAGAAAACCAAAGCCGAGGCCAAGCCAACACAACTCAAAACATTGTCAGTACCATTGGTCCACGATGGCAGGAAAACAATGGGAGAAAGCCTGTTATCAGAAAGGCAGATAGAGTGGCTGGAAAGTTTGCCCAATGACCATGGCACAGAAAACCCTGTACTCTATAGGTAAGATTGACAGTGTCAATGAGACTTATAAAATACAATTAATGCATGTGCACATATTTTTCTAATTCCTTCTTATCTACCTCATACATGCTCTTTCTCATTTTCTAATTTGAGGTTCTGATTGTGATTTCCACATCTTTGTATGTCATTGTATTGTGTTAAGATTGTCTCTCGTACTGTACATCTGTGAATGTGATGTCTTTGTGGCTCTCTGCACTAGTTTGTTTCTCTCTGAGATGAAGATCAAAACTCTTTAAACATTTGAACACCTATCTAGTACAGGAGAATAAACAAACAAAAAATATGTGTCTATTCTACAGGCATGATATTGAAAGAAAGGTAGAGCGTGCTACTTAACATGTATCAACTTTAGCTGCGAGGGAGGTCAGAGGACTTGCTGATAGTGTGGGTAAGTTAGTTACTACTTAAAATATTGTATACCGGTAGTTCACTTCACTCTCAGTTTGTTACTTGATCAAGCAGCAAAGAAGCCCAGGTTCTGAATAGACCTTTTTACTGTGGCATCTAAAACTTAAATGGCCATCAGCCAAGAACAGCACTGCACTGAAAAGGCCTGTTTACTGTGAGAACTCTGAGAAACTCTTGAGAAACCACATAAAATCTACTTGATTTGTAATATTTTAAAGAGCTTTGTTGTATCGGTTTATACAATACAACTTATTTTCACTCTTCGAAATTTTAAGAATGTTCAATGATAAGAAAGATTACAACATCATACTATTTCAGACACATTTTGGATTTTTCCTTCATACAGAAGCTGAAAAAAGAGGTTCTGACACCATTGAAAGGATAGCTGAAAGTCGTCGGTTGAGACATGAGGAAGCAATTGAAGATATGCACCAGGAGCTTCATTTGATTGCAGATGTAAGATTATGAATGATATTAAAATATCCCTGTCCTTTGATGGGTAGATACTGAATTTTGTGCCATATAATATTTCATAATTTTATTTCCCCAGGTGGTATTTTCTAACATGGCAAAAACTTCCATAAGAAATAATTGTTTTATCATACAAGATAATAAATCTAATTGACTATATTGACTGTTGATGACATAATCACTGGTCAATGCTCACTTATATGGGATTTTTTGCATTGCTCTACATAGGGATCTCAGTAGATCAATCTGATACAGATTGATCTTTGGCGATCATATTGTCGCTCATTGTTTAGAAATAATTTTTGAGGCTGAACATTTGCTTTTAATTAAGAGTTATAAAACAAATATTGACTGCTCTTTATTCGGGTTCATCTTGGGGAAAATACATGTAGTTCATGGTCTCTAGTTCACCTTAAGGGAATATTTTGTCCCATTTCCCTTATGAGCAGTCAATAAATGGGACAAAATATTCCCTTGAGGTGAACTAGAGACCATGAACTACTGTATACTGTAACACATTGCTGAAAATGGGATTAATCTTTCACACATCTGTGATTAATAACTAAAACAATTAGATTTAGTGATGTCAATCAAGTAATTAACAAGACTATTCTTGTTTATCATGTTTTAACATGTAAAATGGAAAGAAATTTTATTTTAGTGTTCCTGGATAATGTTTTTTTTTAAACATTAAGTAGCTGTGGCAACAATGATGTTGGTACAAATAAGGTTTCTTTTGTGTTGCATTTACCAGGATCTTGAGCCTAAAATAGAAGCTGAAGGAGAAACAATAATACAAAAACTTGAGAAGAATGATAAAGGTTAGTAAAAAGCTAGAATCTGTAAGTAGGCAAGTGATGTTTTTAATGAATCTCATCAAATGCCCCCAGTCAGAACTCTTGCCCCCAGTAACCCCCCATGAAATTCACCTTACCCCTTAATCCCCGAAAAAATTCTTGGTACCGCCACTAGTCTCACCTTTGGCACACATTTATTTTCTCTAAAAACTAAATTAATTTTCTATTCAGAAGTCAAAACTAGGAGTATCTTGCAAATAAAATACCATCAGTTTGTCACAATTAACGCGGCTGTGTACTCTAGACATTGTTTCTTTCGCAAAATTGAGTTTTTTTGATATATTTGTACTTTGTTATGTTTTTTATAAATACAAGGAATGAAAATCCAGATTTGTAAACCCCAACTGCAATATTTTAAGGATTTTATTTCACTATTCCACTTGTGTTTGAAATTGAAAAGGAAAGAAAATCTTTGTTGTACCAGCAGGATACACGCACAAGCGCAACAACTGATCGCGTTATGTGTCGCGCAATTTGTTAACGCACAAATACGCTTACGATACGCCGACGCTTATCTGCATCGTGGCGCATCTTATGGAAACACCACGGAAGCACAAAAACCTAGTGGTCAAATGGCTCCGCTTTTAGCTTATAAAATGTGAGTTTTTCAAGTTCTTTCCCCCGATTTAAATATCAAGTTATGAATGGATTACGCTCAAACTTCTCAAGGGGCCGTGGATTTACCTGATGTTTATGTAATGTAAGGTAGAAAAATAAAAACTGCTGCATTCTCCTGCGAGATTCGATGAAAGTGCAAAATGTGACCACTTTAAACTAAAAACAAAAAAAAATATTTTGGAAAGAGTGTTTTTTGTTATGATGTACCTAATAAATATTGCGAAAACTCACTTTTTTGTGATTTTCTTCATAATTGTTGTTTTTACCCCAAATCTGTATTTATACCCGCATGCGAAGCATGGACGGGTATATTGTTATCCTTTGGTTTCTTCTCCTTCTTCTTCTCCTCCTTCTCCTTCTCCATCAAACACATCATTCTGTCAAGGCTAGCGCTAAAACTACAAAGGCCCTGGGGCCCATATGTGGTACACTTATGGGCCCTACCCATCAGAAGTGCCTTTTGCCCATCTTGGCCCCAGAGGTCAAGGTCACGGCCCCAGGGGCCCAAATGTGAAAAATACAAAGCACGCTGCTTCTCATCAAATGAAGCAGCCTCGGGGCTCTCAGTTGGTACACTGATAGCCCTAGGGGAACTCTATTTACAAATATACAAGAGCCCCATATGTTATATATTATGGGCCCCAGGGGCCCAAATGTTACAATATGGTGCAACAGATTGACAAGCCTAGCTCTAAAAGTACAAGATCACTAGGGCTCATACATGGCATATGTATGGGCCCTCAGTTGTAGATGTGCCTTTTGCCCGTTTTGGCCCCAGATTTACAAGGCTAGGGGCCCCAGGGGCCAAAATGTTAAAACAAAGGGCCGGCCGTTTCTCAGCAAATAAAGTAGCTACAGGGTTCAGATTTGGTACACAGGTAGGTCTTTAGTATTGTATTGTCAAATGTATGTATAACCCCCGTATGTCACATAATATGGGCCCCAAGGCCCCAAACGCTAAAACATAGGGCCGGCCGTTACTCAGTAAATAAAGCAGCTACAATGCCCAGCTTGAGTTTACTGATAGCACTTGAGAATTATACTTCAACATATGTACATGAGCCTCATAAGTAAAAAAATATGGGCCCCAGGGCCCCACATGTTAAAACAAAGGGCCAGCCGTTTCTCATCAGTTAAAGCAGCTTTAGGGCTCAGAGTTTGTACACAGATTGCACCTGAGAATTTCATTGTTATATGTACATATGAGCCCCATATACCACATAATATGGGCCCCAGGGCCCCAAATGCTAAAACATAGGGCCAGCCATTACTCAGTAAATAAAGCAGCTACAGGGTTCAGATTTGGTACACAGATAGGTCTTTAGTATTATATTGTCATATGTATATATAATCCCCATATGTCACATAATATGGGCCCCAGGGCCCCAAACGCTAAAACATAGGGCCGGCCGTTACTCAGTATATAAAGCAGCTACAATGCCCAGCTTGAGTCTACTGATAGCACTTGAGAATCATACTTTAACATATGTACATGAGCCCCATAAGTCATATATATTGGGCCCCAGGGCCCCAAATGTTAAAACAAAGGGCCGGCCGTTTCTCATCAAAGAAAGCAGCTTCCGGGCTCAGAATATGTACACAGATAGCTCCTGAGAAGTATATTGTTACTAACACCCACACACCCATCCACCCCACACACGTAGGACTAAACAGACAGATCGTATTATCATAATTGGAAATACCAGCGTGAAGCGTTAAGGCTGTTCCAGTTAAATTACATACCCATTGGCTGTTCCATTTAATTTACATACTCCCTCTGAAATGGCCCCAAAAGGCTGTTCCATTATAATTTACATACTCCCTCTGAAATGGCTGTTCCATTTAATTTACATACTCCCTCTGGAATAGTTTCCCTGAATCATATTGCATAGCCTCACTGTGAGTAAGAGAGACTGACAACAGCACCCTATGGAGAATAAGAGAGACAACTCCCCTGTGAGGGGACTTTTTACAATTTCTTTATTTTAAGTGCTACGATCAGTGCAACCTAAAATAAAGAAATTGTAATAAGTCACCTCACAGTGGCGTCGTCTCTCTTATTCTCCATACGGTGCTGTTGTCAGTCTCTCTTACTCACAGTGAGGCTATGCAATATGATTCAGGGAAACTATTCCAGAGGGAGTATGTAAATTAAATGGAACAGCCATTTCAGAGGGAGTATGTAAATTATACGGAACAGCCTTTTTGGGCCATTTCAGAGCTTGTGACTTGGACTTTCACTTTTTACACATTTTCTGCCCAATTGGGCGACTTTTTACAATTTCTTTATTTTAAGTCCTCAGCAAATAAGGACTGTAAGTTTGGGTACATGCGGGTATAGCCGTATTTGTGTACAAATATATAGCCTTCTAGTTATATTAAGATTTATTGATGTCTTGCCTTCATAAAAATGTATACTTTTATATGTCTTCCACGAATAATTACAAAGTTATTGCACTTTTACTACATGCATGTCTGAGAGTACACAGCCTCCTTAAAGTTTTATTCTTGTCCTGGATGCAACTTCACCATTCATGTCCTTATATATCATTTACCTCTTTCAGAAATTGAGAAGATGTTGCAGAAAATAGCAGATGATAAGGTAAATCAAGATGTTATAAATAGCCAATCTATTTTCCTTTTCAGGGATGCTTAATTTCTTTTTTCAACCATAAATGGGCCACAATACCACCAACCCTTAGGTCCGTATGTATGCACAAAAGAGTTTGTCTAAGTGGAATTTAATACCAGGAAAAAGGGCAGTTTCCTTTACATTTTCTTAAGTTCTTTTGTATTATTTTTGAACTTTGCATTTAAATCTTTAAAATTTGCTAGCTACTTTCGGAAGGAAGTAAAGGTCCATTCTGGTAGAACCAAATTCTGCTTAGACCAGGTCTAACTTTAGACCTGGTCTAACTCTTTTGTGCATATGGACCTTAGGGTTTAGGGTTAGGTGTAGCATATTGTGGCCCATTATCATTGCAGAAAATAAATATGCATCAGGGACAGCCTTGAGGCTGAGCTATACTCCAATGTCTTGCGGGTAATTTTCCATTGCGACCAATGCAGCAGCTAATTTCCACCAGTGTGTCTTCCACAGCCGCTAACATTTGCCTCAGCATCTTCTGTTGCATAAAACATTGAGAAGGAGAACAAAGCATGATCAAAGCTAATCACTTAGCGGAAAGATCGAGAACTGGAAGTTGTTATGGAGAACTGGACACGCAGCATCTGTCACAGGGAAAATTGCCCACAAAGATGTTGCACTATAGCCTGGCTTTTAGATAATCATAATCTAAACTATTGGAGGGGTGTCAGCACTTATAATTATAAGAGAAGTGAATGTGTATGGGAACACTCAGCTAGAATATGTACATAGGCAAGTGAGGTTTTTAATGAATCTCATCAATTTTCTTCTTTCTTCTGCTTCCTCAACATGTTGTTTCTGCATATCAACTTCTTACTCGTTTATGAATTGTGTGACTAATAATACTGATGATTCTATTTTATTGCAGGATCTGATAGTATATTCATTGGCAGCTCTTAATCAGCTATGGGAAGAAGTATCAGAACAGTCTATAGTAAGACGCCAATGGATAGAGAAGATGGACCACACGGTTAATAAGATAGAATCTGACAGGTTATTTAGGGTGAGTTTTGTCTTTGTTTTTAATTTAATTACTGTATGGAGAATTAATATTGGATATTTTTGAATTGGACTTCAATAAGTGACAAGGATTTTTTTACATATTGCTGTATGACTATTACTTTTATAGTTTCAAATTTTTTTGATTTTGTCAGTATATCCAAAGTAATTTATGCTATAAGGTGTGAACTGAAAAGAAAATTATTATGTTTGTCATACATGGTTTGATATATAAAATTGGATGTGAATCTATTATACGAGCTAGAGTTTTCATATATCGAAGCGAGACAAAGTCAGGCGCGATATTTGAAACTCTAGCGAGACTGATAAATTTTAATATGTACAAAGGTTTTGGATGCAAGATTTTGAAAACGTAATAATTTAAAGTTATTACTTGTATGTATTACCATCATTACATCATTAATATATTTCTACTATGTTTTGTTTCAATCTTAGTACTATAAATTCAATTATTTTGATACAATAATAGTCATTTGTTTTGTTCTACCTTAATCTACTTTGCTTTGATTTTATTATTCACATCCAGATACGAAGCACTTTAAAGGACTATGCCAAGAAGCTGGAAAAGATTGCGTATCAGATGCCTCCAGATGTCCAAAGACTTATAGAAAAAGAATCGCAAGTGATCAATCAAACTATACTCAATAATAGGAGGGCATATAGTGACCTCTTTGCAAGGTAGGTTCATTGGATTAGTTAATGGGGCAGTGTACATGAGATACAAGAACCCACATCAATGTTAAACTCAAATGCAGATCTGTGTGGACTTGTGTTTGAAACGTAGCACAATTTAGGGCTGTCTTCATGGCAGTGTTGTAGTCGATCATCGGCATCAAATCGATGTCAATAATATGCAATATTCAAATTGATGCTTGCATGAGACTGAGACCTTGATATCCAAGACCGAGACCTGCAAAACCAGGTCTCGAGACGGTCTTGAGACCGAGAGCTACAATCAACGAAAAAAGTCCTTGGAACGCTTGGCACACTCTGTCAAGATTCCGTGCAGAATTTCTTATGTTCATGGAAATGACCTATATTGTGTTTGCGAAGAAACGTGACATCTACAACAATGATTTCCCCTCCCCCTCTCCCCATCAAGCAATGTTGGAACACATTGGGGAACCGCTGAAGACATTGGCAGTTCTCAACATTGCACGGGGGAGAGGGGGTGACAGTTTTCCGTTATTTACACGCAAGCGTTCCAAGGACTTTTTTTCGTTGATTGTCTCTGCCGAATGCAAAATATTTCATCTAAATTTCGTTTTTGTCTCATAACTCAAAAACGGCATGTCGTATGAGCTTCAAATTGCACACGAATTGAGAGTGGATTATATGCTTTGTAATCATAATAAACTTGTTGATAAAGAATTTGGTTTATTTAGGGAATGGTCATTGGAAACACCCCCTATGCTAAATTACTCACGTTTCTTAATCATGGCTCTAAAATGCTCTAAAATGTCGCTTTTGTCCATAACTCAAAAACAGAATGTTGTATGAGTTTCATATTGCACCAGATTTGAGAGTAGATAATATCCTTTTGAATCATAATAAAATTGTTGATAAAAATGTTGAGTTATTCAGGGAGTGGTCACTGAATACACGTCCTATGCTAAATTACACAAGTTTCAGTAATTATGCTCTCTACTGTAGTCAAATTTCGTTTTTGTCTCAGTAACTCAAAAACACTACAAATACATTTTTTTACAATATCACAATACTTTGGAGCATGTTTCCAAAATATTTTCAATGTTATTAAAACTTAAAACATTTTGTACCCTTTATGATATAACCCAACATGTAAATGTTTTCTCTAAAACTTGTGTATGCTGAGTATAGGCATATCCGAGCGAATCAGAAAGATTATGATATAACAATTTGAAACTACTCATTTCTGAATATTATTTATATTAAAACACGCTTTTGAGATGAGAAAAAAAAAAGAAAAGAAAAAAAAAACACAATTGAATATACTATTTTAAAAAAAGACCACCACTGGGACTCGAACCATTCACATCGGTCAATAGTCAAAAGGTTATCAGTCTGAGGACTATTCCGCTTTCACGCCACGCTGCCATTTACGCAATCGAAGTAACAAGTTTTGTTCTTTTATAGTAGTCAGGTATCGGGAAAGTGTAAACTTGTATAGAGTGTTTGCACGAAAGGTCATGGGTTCAAATCATCCTCCAGACACGCTCCATAAGATATGCTAATGCATAGAGTACAAAGAATTACTTGATCAAAACCAGTTAAACAGGTGATTGGTATTGTACTCCGTGCATTTGCATGTCCTCTGGAGCGTGTCTTTAGGATGGTTTGAACTTAATGATCTTCCATGCAAGCACTCTATAGTAGAAACGGCAAAATGTATCAGTTTACCATAATGACAAAATGGTCCAAAAGCGACATTTTATGTTTTTAGGCCGCATCTCACGAAGCGTCACGTTCGTTTACATTTGCTATACCAATTGAAAATGTTTTATTGCAAAAGGAATGAAACATTCGTTTCATATATCAAATTTGTTAACAGTTAAGTTTACCAATTTGAATTGAAATAAATATGCATAAACAACTCAGACTCAGTACACCGGTCGATCTTACCGTTTCCGATGTTGATTAAGATACTTCTTGCATCGATCCCGAGATGCGGAAAAAACCAATAGTCATTTTGTCCCACATA
The DNA here is from genome assembly GCF_039555335.1 of Amphiura filiformis. Taxonomy (NCBI): domain Eukaryota; kingdom Metazoa; phylum Echinodermata; class Ophiuroidea; order Amphilepidida; family Amphiuridae; genus Amphiura; species Amphiura filiformis. Next base: position 52,127,338 of record NC_092644.1, on the reverse strand, counting down.
AATGAATAAATAACAAAAACCCCCGATCCCCGAGTGGACTCACCCATTCGGTGACGTCACACACGATAATCATCCTTATCCTCCTTGGTTTCTAGATGAGATAGACGTGTGGATTTTTCTTTACCAACGCTAAGTATCATTACGAACAAAAAAAAGAGATATACAGTTTGTTTGTTACACCTGAGGTAAAAACCAACCAGTATAGTACGCTAGGGAGATAGTTTTGACGACATTTTTCGACTAGAAAAGTGACAAAAACGATCCAAAAACTTAGCTTGTATGAGTGTTTCCGTTAGATCACGGAACACACGTTTCAAAATAACCGCCTTTAGGACGCCATTTTATTTTTGTTCTCACGTAAAACAACTATAGCAGACTAGTAAGTTACAATAGATGTTTGTACAGTACTGTGTATACATGTATGGTGAGTGATTTTACGCTATGTTTATGGTGTGCTCTATCGTTATATCTTTCAGTACGCGTCTGATGACGAGTTACTGCTAAGAGTTCGGTGGGTTTCCGAAGGGACCAGCCTGACAAATCTATACCCAAAAGGTTTTCAGTTTTTCATCCCTTTGTTTATATATTTTTATATCATACCACTACATCAGCGTCAGCCACTGTGCGTGTGGGTCTGTTTATTGGGCTTGAGCTTGTGTTCGGGGGTAGTGCTACACGCTCCCCGATTACTACAATGTCCAGGCCTTGTCAATCATGCCCTTCCCTTGTGGCAGAGTGGGACCCGCATCCACTCTGCTACACCCACAGGGATTGCTCTAAATCAAATAAGTGTGCTTCCTTTTGCATAGGCTTATCGGACATCCACTTGACGATTTAGAAAGTAGCGCTCGCTTTGGGTCTTCGACACAGACAGAAGACGAAGACTAAGAAACAGAAGCCTACAGGTAAGATTGATATGGTAGGTACTAGCGCGGCCGGCAAGGGCCAAGCTAAGGTAACCTCTGGGGCTCGGGTCCCGGGCAAGCAGGCGGACCCTACGGGGACTGATAGCGAGCCCGAAGGCCTAGCAGCCAGCGAAAGCACTGACTTAACGTCTAAGCTAGTAGCAGGCAGCAGGGCGGTACTTGCCCTAACAGGCGAGTACCAGTCTACCAGTGAGATCTCTACCGAGTTTCTTGCAGGTGGACACCCGTCTATTGCTGGCGAACGAGCGGGTCTAGCACCCGCGAAGTAGCCGGCGACGGACAGTATGCCAAGGGCACCCCGGGCTTGCCTGGGTTGACTCCTAGCATACAGCGTGCAGCGGACTTGCCTCGGCCGGTCTGTAGCACGCAGCGTACCAGTGGAACCCCGGGCTTGCCTGGGTTGATCCACGGCACGCAGCACGCTTTTCGTTCCCCGCAAGGGTCGAATGAAAACGTGCATGGGTTTAGCAGAGACGATACCGGGGCTAACGCTTCGGGTGTAGTCTTAGCAGAACCAACTGGGGTTGTCACACGGCAGCGTTCCATGGTGGGACCGCCGAGTGATTCCCTGGGCCTTGGAATGGCTGCCGGCTGTCCTCCGGGACTGGCTAGCGGCTATACCGGGGGTGGGCTCGCAGTCTCTCACGGGACAGCGACCCAAGTGCAAACAGTGGCAGCTACCGAGACGAGCTACGGCTTGACTTCAGTGGTAGCCACTATGCACGCGCCCATAGCTGCCGTGAGTGGTCCGCCACACACAGCGACCTTGGGCGAGGCTCAAGAGGTTAGGGTAGGTAGTTTGAACAGCCTGGCTGATCAACAACCCACTTATGTCCTCGAGAGCCAGCAGAGCGTGGTGATCCATTACAGTCAATGGGTCAATTACCCTCTTATGATCGATCACTATCTATTCAGCGGAGCATGGCTCCATTGATTGATACTGCCTATTCAGGTAGCGAGGTGACTGATCGAGGGTATACACGCTCAGCTACCCGTGATACTAGGCAAGCTCCTTTTAGCCAAGGGACAGCCAGTATAGCGGGTACCCATACACACGGCTTGATCCTCTAGCGGGAACGCTGTGAGGCATGGGTACAGTGGTACGCAGCCGGGAGCCCTACCGGGCACCTACGCTACAACCACGCAGGTACCGCAGTACTGTCCTGGTTACCACAGTCTCTGTGGCAACAGGGGGAGGCGGTACTGGTACTGCCGCTCCCATGGGGTTTCCCTGGTGGCGGATCCTTTCAGGGTCAGCTACCAACAGGGTATGCCCCGTGGTATCCGCCGCAGGGTGGTTTCTTCCACGGTCTAGCACCGTGGCAAGTGCCGCCTAGCGTTGGGCAAGCAGTACCACCAGTTGTTACCCAACCCGGCGGCGAGTGGCTAACCCTGATACAGCTCAGGGTAGGCCGCACACTGCTATGGCTAGGGCGACAGCAGCGAGAGCGTCGCGGATCCCGGGTGCTATAGCTAGCATCTCGGGGTCTAGCGGGAGTACTCCCTCTTCTGCTGGTGTTCAGTTGGCTAGCCACACGGTGGCGACACCTCCCTGTCCACCTTCAGATGCCCGTCGTCAGATCTCTTCCTCATCAGAGAGTGAGTCAGAGTCTGAAGGCGAGGGAAAGGAGTCGGAAGATGAAACCAGTAGCGACTCACAGTCTGATGAGACTGTGCAGCTAGCTTCAGGTATCCTTCCCCGCTTCCCGTGAGGAACTTCGCTAGCAATGGTCTGCCTGCGGACACCGCTGAGGTGATGAGCCGTGTGGCCCAAGGTTTGGGCCTGGCTTTCTCTCAGGAGGAGTCCGTTCAGGAGGACCAGGGCATCTTTTCAGTAGGATGCCCAGCTAGCGCGTCCACACAAGGGTCGCCTGCACTTGCATTCCCGGCGGACCTCAAGGGTAGGTTTCAGAGGGGCTGTCAGGCTCGCTGGAGCTTCGACGCCGCGGGCTTGCACGCTTCCACTGCGTGTTTCGCAGGAGGACTACTGAAACCTACCTCAGGGTCCCTGACATGGATCCAGACGTTGCCAAGCGCCTGCCGCTAGCGGCCAAGGCGCACGGGTCGTTCTCCCCCCCAGTGGGAGGAGGAGCTAAAGCTCATCGATAAGCGAGCACGCTCGCTTATCAGAGTCTCTAGCGTCGCTACCACGCTTGCCGAGCACCTCGGTAGGAAGGTAGCGAACGACCACGGGCAACGCGTCAGAACTCTTCCGCGAGGTTAATCTGTTAGCGGTGCTAACAGCTAACCTCAACGAGAGTTCTATGGGCCTAGCCCATAGGATGTCATCTCGCCGCCGGAGAATGCCTGTCTGTCCCTCCAGTCAACTTACGGCTCCGACTTTGCTGAAGCAATGAAGAAGTCAGACTCGGTGGGACAGGGGCTACTCTTTGGACAGGCCTTTTGCGCCACGGTGGAGGACCGGGCAAAGAAGGCCACCAATGAGAGCACTCTGAAGAAGTCAGAGGCTGCCCTAACCAAGGGAAGGGCAGTAAGGCGAAGAAGAAGCACAAGAAGAAGAAGTCTTCTAAGCGTTCTTCAGCGCCAGCTCCGCTTCAGCAGGACGCGCACCACAGACTACACCTGAGCCGAGGCTACTCCAGCACCTCCCAAAAATCTGGGAAGCGCAAGAGTAGTGCTGGATCGATGGCAAGCCCCTAAGAAGAGCCGTTCTTCTAAGGGTGGCAAACCAGATCGGTCCTGAGGGCCCGGCGGTCGACAGCCCGTGCCGCCAGGCCTTGGACTTCCCACAGGGGCTTCCCCCGGTGGGCGGTCGCTTGTTGCAGTACGCCCAGAGATGGCATGCCATCTCACCGGGCGCCTGGGTATTGTCAGTGGTCAGTGGGGGTTACAGGCTGGAATTTACCAGCCACCCTCGTGCGCCTGCACGATTCAGAGGTCCACGGTAGTGCCGCCAGACGGCCCCCAGCGTCGGGCACTACTGTCAGAGGTCACTCAGCTTCTCCGCGAAAAGCGATTGTCCCGGTCTACCCCCCTTTCACCAAGGGGTTTTGGAGCACTTTTTTTCTGGCTCCAAAGAAGACCGGCGACTGGAGGCCCATTCTGAACCTCAAGCCGTTGAACGAGTTCATCAGGCCCAAGAGGTTCAGAATGGAGACTCTCGCTTCGGTGCTAGCCTGCCCCATCAAGGGTATGTGGGCGGCATCGCTAGATCTCTCGGACGCATATCTGCATGTTCCGATCGCACCTCAAGATCAGAGGTTTCTACGCTTCAAGGTACAGGGTCAAACTTACCAGTTTCGATGCCTGCCATTCGCCTTGTCCACCTCCCCCAGAGTGTTTACACTCCTGGTCAGGAGGTGGCAGCGCATCTGAAGCGCAGGGGAGTCAACATGTGTTGCTACCTGGACGATTGGTTCATTCTACGGACGCACCCCCACTGGAGACACAGTGTCTCGTGGAGTTAGTAGTCCGTGACGGTGCGGACCTGGGATTTCTGATCAACGCCAAGAAATCCAATTTGGTCCCGACGCAGACACCACTATTCTTAGGGGCCCAGATCAACCTCAAGGAGGGATCGCGGCGCCTCACCCGAGAGGGTGACGAACATGGCGAGGTGTGCCCGACTCTTGGCCGAGTCAGAGGGAGCACCCGCTGTGGCATGGATGAAGGTTTTGGGCCTTATGGCCAGTATGGTAGACCTCGCACTGCATCGTGCCGCTTTCACATGAGGCCTATACAACTACACCTTCTAGCCTTTTACAGGCCCAGTCGTCACCCAATATCCCTCGCGGTTCCGATGTCGGAGATCGCGCGAGAGAACTCTGGTGGTGGACCCATCAGCCCAATTTGACTCAAGGTGTCAGGTTCCCTGCACCAGCGGTGGCCACGTAGTGACGACCGACGCGCCAAAGCTGGGCTGGGGGGCCACATCCACGGGACTCAGTCTCGGGCCTATGGTCGGCCACGGAGACGGAGTTCCATATCAACCTTCTCGAACTTTGGGCAGTGGAGAGAACTCTCCAGCATTTCGAGAAGGTGATCGTGGATCTCATATCGTTGTCCAAGCGGACAACACAACCGTGGTGGCCTACCTCAACAGACAAGGGGGCACCAGGTCACCACGGTTGTGCCTGCACGCACCACGCCTGATAGGGTGGTGCAAGGCCAGGCAGATTACGTTGAGAGCGATGCACATAGCGGAGTCACCAACATCCTCGCGGACGATCTGTCACGAGGAAAGGTGTCGGGACCTACAGAATGGTCCCTTGCTCCGCAGGTCGCCCAGACGATCTTCGAGGTGATGTACCACCCCTCGATAGATTTGTTCGCATCTCATCGCAATCATCAGCTGCCGGTGTACTGCTCGAGGGTCGCAGACCCACAGGCATTCGCCGTGGACGCTCTGTCCGTGAGACTGGGAGGAATGACTGCTTACGCTTTCCCCGATCTCACTGCTCGCAAGGGTGGTGACCAAGATCGGGAGGGAGATTGCAACGTCATTCTGATAGCACCGTTCTGGCCGAAACACCTGTGGTTTCGACCGATGGTGGATCTACTAGCGGCACAGCCGCGAGTACTCCCCGAGTTACCAAATCTACTTCGGATGCCCGGAGGAGAGGTACCAAGTCTACCACTAGAGCACCTGCAGTTAGCTGCATGGCCCTTATCAGGGAACGTGCGGCGGAGGGAGGCTTTTCATCAGAAGCTGCTTCTCTTATCGCCGGGGGTAGACGAGAGTCTACCCTCCGTGCGTATAGTCAGCGCTTTGGCTCCCTACTACGCATGGTGCGATGAGAGAAATACATCTCCCACTAGAGCCCCTGTGCCTCTAGTGGCAGATTTTCTGACAGAAAAGTTCAGGTCAGGACTTCAGCAGGCAACGATAGCCAACTATAAGTCAGCCATTCTCTCGATTCATCGGGATTTGAAGACGGGTCGACTATCAATTCAGATGGGTCCCTAAGTCTTCTTCTCGACGGTATGTTCAACGAGCGCTCACCGGAAAGGAAGGTGGTCCCTCCATGGGACCTCAACACAGTCTTGGAGTATATTAAGGGTCCCCTTTGAGCCCCTGTCAAAAGCGACCCTTAAATACGCCACTCTTAAGGCGGCCTTTCTTCTGGCGTTGGCTTCGGACGGCGCTGCTCAGAGTTGCACGCAGTCTCAAGTCAGCCTCCGTGATTACTAACAACGGAGCGACGCTGTTTCTTCGCCGGATTTCCTTGCAAAAATGAGCGAAGTACATTCCGACACTCGCCCCTCTTCCTACCCAGTATTGGGCAGGGTTCGTCAATAGCCGAAGACAGGTTGTGGTGCCCGGTGAGGGCGCTACAGCACTACCTTGGCCGAACACAAACCTTAAGAGGGGCTCATGACCGCTTATTTATCACTCACGCCCAGAACCGCACGGTCCAGCCGCTAAACAGACTCTGGCACGGTGGCTGGTCCAGGTGTTGGTGGACTCGGGGCGGCAAAAGACGCCCGCCCAAGGCCCACTCAACCAGATCTATCTCATCTTCGTGGGCCTACCATAGGGGGGTCCCCATTGAAGAGATTTGTCAGGCTGTGTCTTGGAAGAACCCGTCGTCCTTTTCCACGGTTTACTACAAAAGCGTAAACCAACGACCAGGCGATAAGTTCTCCAGGGCTATTCTCGGAGATAATATGGTGGTTGGGTATCAGGTGTTTTGCGGACATTCAGAATTCCAACATGGTAAGAACCAGTGTTTCTATTCTTAACCACTGAACTTTCAGTTCAGGGGTTTTTGTCTGTTCACGTAGTCTTTCTGTTTCCCGGCCGGGAGGGGGGGAAATAGTTTGACCTCGCGATTACCATGCTACCCACTCTCCCGATCCTTATCAGATGCTGGCCAATCTTGTACCTCCATCCGTCGGTTACTTGCTAGATCGATCTTTCAGATGTTGATGCAAGAAGTATCTTAATCAACATCGAAACGGTAAGATCGACCGGTGTACTGAGTCTAGTCCCAAACAAAAATGTTTGGTAGACTCATAACCGTCGCGATCTTACCTTTCCGATGTTGATTATCTCGACCCCCGCCGCCCTACAAGTTTGGCCGAGTAGGGGCTGCCCAAGTCGGATAAGGGATGATTATCGTGTGTGACGTCACCGAATGGGTGAGTCCACTGGGGATCGGGGGTTTTGTTATTTATTCATTTATGTGGGACAAAATGACTATTGGTTTTTCCGCATCTCGGGATCGATGCAAGAAGTATCTTAATCAACATCGGAAAGGTAAGATCGCACCGGTTATGAGTCTACCAAACATTTTTGTTTGGGACTATTTCTGAATATTATTTATATTAAAATACGCTTTTGCGATGAGAAAAAAAACAAAAAAAGAAAAAAGAAAACAACAATTGAATATACTTTTAAAAAAGACCACCAATGGGACAAAGGTTATTAGTCTGAGGACCACATCGGTCAATAGTCAAAAGGTTATCAGTCTGAGGACTAATCCGTTCATACGCTGCCATTTAAACATAATCGAGTAACAAGTTTTGTTCTTTTGTATTCAGGTATCGGAAAACGATGTAAATTTATTTATAGTAGAAATGGTAAAGTGTTATCAGTTTCCATAATAAAAGATCAAAATGTCATTTTTTGCATTAAAACTTCTCAATTGGTATAGCAAATGTTAAAGAACGTTTGCTATACCAATTGAGATGCGCCTAAAACAAAAAATGTATTTTGACCATTTTGTCATTATGGTAAATTGATACACTTTACCATTTCTATATACAAGTTTACACTTTCCCGATACCTGACTACTATAAAAGAACAAAACTTGTTACTTCGCTTGTGCAATGACAGCGCATGAGTGGATTAGTCCTCCGATGTTAACCTATTGGCTATTGACTGATGTGTGGTTCGAGTCCCAATGGTGGTCTATACTTTTTCTTTAAGTGTATTAAATTGTTGTTTCTTTTTATTTTATTTTTTTCTCATCGCAAAGCGTATTTTGTTATAAATAATATTCAGAAATGAGTTGTTTCAAATTGTTACATCATAATCTTTCTGATTCTCTTGGTTTTTTAGTGAAAAACATAAATTTAACACGTTAGGTTATATCATAAAGGGTGCAAAACGTTTTAATAAAAAAAAAAAAACATTTTGGAAAACATGTTGCAAAACATTGTGATATTGTACTGAAAAATTCATTTGTAGTGTTTTTGAGTTATGAGACAAAAACGAAAATTGACTCAGTATCATACAGAAGAGGGCCATAATTACAAAACTTGTGTCATTTAGCATAGGAGGTGTTGTCAGTGACCACTCCCTAAATAACTCAACATTTTTATCAACAATTTTATTATGATTCAAAAGGATATTATCTACTCCCTAATCGTGTGCAATATGAAGCTCATACAACATTCTGTTTTTGTGTTATGGACAAAAACGACATTTTAGAGCAGTTTAAAGCCATAACTATGAAACGTGTGTAATTTAGCATATGGGGTGTTTTGAGAGACCACTCCCTAAATAAATCAAATTCTGTATCAACAATTTTATTATGATTGCAAAGCATATAACCCCCTCTCAAATCGTGTTCAACATGAAGCTCATACAACATTCTGTTTTTGAGCTATGGACAAAAACGACATTTTAGAGCAGTTTAGAGCTATAATTATGAAACGTGTGTAATTTAGCATATGGGGTGTTTTGAGAGACCACTCCCTAAATAAATCAAATTCTGTATCAACAATTTTATTATGATTGCAAAGCATATAACCCCCTCTCAAATCGTGTTCAACATGAAGCTCATACAACATTCTGTTTTTGAGCTATGGACAAAAACGACATTTTAGAGCAGTTTAGAGCTATAATTATGAAACGTGTGTAATTTAGCACCTGGGGTGTTTTCGGTGACCACTCCCTAAATAAACCAAATTCTTTATCAACAATTTTATTATGATTGCAAAGCATGTAATCCACTCTCAAATCGTGTGAAATTTGAAGCTCATACGACATTCCGTTTTTGAGTTATGAGAAAAAAACAAAATTTAGATGAAATATTTTGCATTCGGTAGAGACAATCAACGAAAAAAGTCCTTGGAACGCTTAGCACACTCTGTCAAGATTCCGTGCAGAATTTCTTATGTTCATGGAAATGACCTATATTGTGTTTCGGATAGAAACATGACATCTACAACAATGATTTACCCTTCCCCTCTCCCCATCAAGCAATGTTGGAACACATTGGGGAACCGCTGAAGACATTGGCATTTCTCAACATTGCACAGGGGAGAGGGGGTGACAGTTTTCCGTTATTTACACGCAAGCGTTCCAAGACTTTTTTCGTTGATTGTAGTCTCAAGACCTACAACACTGCTACATGGAGCAGCTAATGTATCCCATGTTCACAATCTAGTCAATTTTGATAATAAGGATATAAGATGCACTTGGCTATATATTTTCTATCAGATCCCTGTCCAGTTTTTTGACAGTTTTATAGGGAAAATGTTTGTACTTCCATTGCCTGTCAAATGTGTTTGCCATCACCTTAATAAGAAAATGTTGAGCTGGATCTCACACAATTAGTCACTGTATTTGTTTTTTCTACAACTGAGATCAGTATTTCAAATTATGGAGAAGGGTTTGTCAAACTGTAAAATATGACTCAAAATCCAGCCTTTTTATATTGATATCCCACTCCTAGTAGATTATGGTATGTTTTTCAGGAAAAGGTTGACAAAAATAAAGTTTCTTGTGTTAAAGAGTTAAGTGTGTGACTATAATATATGTTTAATTTAATTTACATAGGTTGATGAAGAGTGATATTGAAAGAGAAAAGAACCATCACAGAATTTGGGAGACAAGAGTTGCTGATTGGAGACAGCTCAATACAGATGTAGCTATCAAGCAGTTTACGTAAGTTCTGATCAAAATGTAGAGGGGAAATGACTATATCATGTCATAGAAGATAGGCAGGTCCAACATCTTAAAATGGACAGTTAAATGTGCATACTAATGTTTTATCATACTTACTACATGTGCAATCGGACTTTTAGATTAATAAGCACAGCACGATGAACACCCGTGTTTGTGCCACTCAACCATGATACGTTCACACAGAGCTAGTTACTGGCTGGATGCAGCGGACGCATGTGATTATGCGCACATCAAAAATGATACATTGTTCATTCATTTTGCAATTTTCACTCTAGTTTGCTAGTTTTTCAAGTATTTTGATGAGGGTTTTGATGTCCCCAGGCTGTTAAATCATAACAAGAACTGACCTCAATCAATTGGGAATCTTTAAATCCGGATTTGTTTAATGATTCCTAACAAAAAGAGGCAAAGCTCTGCATTTTGAGTAACCATAAGAGAAGTAACCAGCAAATATATGTAGTAAACCCTTCTCCTGATGTTGTAGTTGATGTGTTCTTTGTCATTTTTGTTATTGCAGGGAATATATGCAAAGCCAAGAAGTAATTGACCCACCTGGTGTGACAGTGTTACTAGAAGACATGCAGAGTGAGCAGAAGATACTGAACCATAAGAGACTGGCTCTCTTGAACTCACTAAGGTAAAAAATCTCTCAACTATGGTGAAAATGGTTTGGAATTAACTCTCAAATAATAAAAATGTTGCTCTTCTGTTAGCTGTTAACAACAATGATTATTGTTAGAGTGTGCTTTTCTTCAAAACTCTGGAAAAAGTGCCAATTTTTCATTGTTTTTTGTTATAAAATTTTCAAAAATATTTCCAGAATTTGGCAAAATTACCTGAATTTTGAACTAAAGTAATTTCAAAGAAACTATCTTAGTTCACTTTGGTTCATCAAATTTGGGATATTTGCAGCTCCTTCAAAATATGCAAAGCCAACCATCAGCATACAACATAAAGTAATAAGAAACAAGACAGCAAGAACAGGGACTGTCTTTTAGAATTTGCAGGAGAGCATTAAATTGCTCTCCTGGAGCCTTCAATGAGAGCTTTTTAGAGCATTTACAATAGTATGTAATGAGAGTATTGTCAACTAAGAAGAGCTAAGAATCACTCCTATATCAGATTTAACTTAAGGAGAGCAGAAGAGAGCGATTGCTCTGGCTCTTCTTAAGGCAGTCCCTGCAAGAAAATGCATTCAAAACGTTGTAACAGGAATATTTTTCCTTGGCAAGTAAACATTGTAATAATCCATCATATTTGTTTCCCAGACAAATGAAACCACCCAATTCCACCAAGACAGCTGTGTATCAGTGGAACAAGGACATATCTGAGGTGTGTCAACAGATAGAACAATTACATGTACGATACCTAGGCAGATTACATCAGCATTATGAGGCTGTTTGCAAGGGATGCTTAGAACAAATTGACAAGCACAAGGTAAGGGGGGGGGGGAGGTTGTGTCTCAGAAAATCAGTGAAATCATGTGAAATGTCATATTTTTCCTTTTTTTTTTTTATTAAAGACCAAAATGTGATGGGCTAAAAATCACATGTCATCTGGGAACAAGTAGCTCCAAGTGAAACAGCCCCACACGTTGGAGGCATTACAATTCACCCCGTATCCAAGAAGCATAAAATTTATAGTTTAGGGTTTAATGTTGGTTGTAATCTCAGGTAATTTACTTTTACTTTAGTCCCCCACCATTTTGTAAAGCATCCTAGAAACAAAATTCTGTTAACCAGAACGTAAATACAAATTTGACAATATTTTTGCTAAATGATTTAAGGGAGGTGCAATGAGCGTGAACCTGGTTTGGATGCAGAGGGAGTGTGCCTGTAACAGACACAGCCACCAGAAAAGGACCAGCTCAGATCGCACGCCAAATAAGTTTGCAGTCCAGAAATTTCATTTTTTTCTCAGCCTTGCAAAAAATAGGCAGAGGTGGGAATCGAACCCGGGACCTCTGTGTTGTAAAACCTACTGCGTTACCACTGAGCCAACTGACAATCAGCTTTGAGAAGTTTGATAGTAATCCTTGATATTGCTGAATAGAATAAATCAATACTGATAGGTCTATTTATCTAATGTACGATGTTATTCAAATTGGCCTATAAACTAGGAATATAATGTGAAATGACTATCAATCGATCAATCAATCAAGTTGTCAAGTTATCAACAATCAATAATAAACCGACGTAGGCCTATCATGGAATATTACTAACTAGGCCTACTAACTAATATACCAAATAAATAAAATAAATAAATAAGTCAGTAAATAAATAAATAGGCATAGGCCTAAATAAATAAATAAATACATAATGCAGAATGCAGTTAGTATTTTAGTTGCAAAATTCCAAACATTCTATTCACACATTCTATTATAATTTTCTGCTATACACGCAAAGGACCTGTGCCTTTAATATGTCCGCCTAATCAATAATGAGTCTTTCACCATGCTCACACACCATGTTAAACTATTGTATCCCTGCAAGTATTATCTACTGATCAAGTCCTAACACCTCAATGAAATGGATGCTATAACGTACCCAATCAAGCTTAACATATCAAGGTCATATCAGGCGTTATACAAAGAATGGTCAAAGGTCAACGCTTCCAAAGAAGTATAGTAATAGATGTAGACACAAGCTTTCGTCAGGGAAACATAAACACATAGTCGTCAGTCGTGTGGTTTTTATGAGATTTGATACGGCGCTGAAGTCTATTGGCTGTCCCAAAATCAGTACCAGACCCGGTTTCCAGACGGCAATGCGTGTGTTGTTACAAGGAATGCAAACTCATTTTATCAATGAGTGAACCACATAGAGGAATACGACATCTATTGTGACCCAATCTGCATTCTGTTGCCTGCAAAAGCCGACGATCAGGTAAAAATTCTAAAAGCAGCGTGACTAGATATTTGCGTTAATTTCATGATACGTGTAAAACGCATTGAAAACGCCAAATTGCAGTCATAAAATATATAATATTAGTAAATCACCCAATCGAATGTTAACGTAGGTATGTGGAAAAGAACTGCAATAACAATAACAAACTATGTGCCCAGAGAGTTGTCTTTGGCATGTCGCTTTTTGAAATATGACCAAAATATCAAATTTTGGAAAAACGCCCCAAAATTTAAAACAAATACGAACCTTCCAAAATAAATATATATTAGCACTCGGCGGCCCAGTCACTACCTGCCGCTGTGATTTGGGGTAACTCATTGCTTCCCCCCTCCAGATACCGGAACTTCAAGGTCGCTCATACCCCAGCCCTTAATCTGCAAGAATTTTTTTGTACATAAACAATATGTAATCAGAGGTTTCAAGTGGTATAAAAACTTTTTTCAGAAAAATGGGGGGGGGGGATGAAGCTGTGGATCATGAAATGCCCCTGTAAAGAGTGTTGCTTCACATCACTAAACAGCACAAATTGTTTCACCAATTACACACATTTTGTAATAACTCATTCTTCACTCAAAGGCCTCAGTGCATGCCATAATCCCAGTTTGGAATAAATGCATATTATCAGTTTATTTTGTGTGTTACAGGAAGAGTTGATGTTATCTGGTGTATGTGATGAGGACAGATGTCTGGATGTCATTGAGCAACATTTCTTGCCTCAGATTGGTGAACGACAGAGGGTCTTTGAAGAGATACTTGAACAGATGGATGTAAGTATTATACACAGTATTTCAAAATAGAAATAAGATACTTAATGGTAGTGCTGCCACAAGGAACTTTCCTAGTGTGTGTCCTGAAGCAAACAATAAAAAAGATTATTTGCCTGACCTATTCCAACCATCTGTCCTAAACGTTCCAACCTTTTGGGGACAAAAAGAGCTAAAAAGGCGTTTCTGCCAAAAGTGGTCTGTGGACAAGCAAATAATCTTTCTTGCTTTTTTGCCTGCTGGTAGTTCTTCTTTTTATTTTCGGTCGGCAGGGTGACTTTTTATAATATTGTCACCCTCATAACCAAAGTGCCTAAGTCAATATTACATGTTTCTCATTTGCAATTTTGAGATGAATTCCACAAGTTAATGAAGAATGCGGCTGGAAATTTTATTAATTATGGGTTTATTACTCAGAAAATCAAAATTGCAAATGAGAAACATGTAATAATGACTTAGACACTTTGGTTATGAGGGTGACGATATGCCACATTTCGCCAACACTTGATCCTGGAACCTAGGATTGATTGCAGATATCAGAACTGGGGATGGCCCCCCCTTCTTTGAATAGCTCTGACACTTAACGTGCACAGGATTTTACTCTTTCTGTACACAGGACCAACGGCTTTATGTGACTTTCTAACCACAAGACGTCGCACACACACTAGCTATATCTGCACGTGCTAAGCAGTGTATGGGGCGAGAAGAAATTCTGTATTATAATTATTAAAAAGTGCTATTGTTAACAGGCTACCAGCCACCACTTTCCAAGGGACATTTTTACACATCATACTGACACAATGGGCTTGTTGAAATCTATTCACCCTCTATAAAAGACATGACCTTAATCTTCCACACAGGTTCTATATTTCAAATGGAGTCACACATACAGGAAATCCCATTTGAAATTCACCCTCATGATTAAAGGTGAACCTCATTGAAAATAAAGTTATATATCAATGGAAAGCTTATGATGTCAGGATACTAAAAATTATTTTTTCCGATTTTTTGATGGCCAATAAAGCTGAAAAATTAAAAAATGAATGAATTTTTGGTCTTTTTAAGGCGCCCAAAAAGCACCCAAATCAATCGTCTATGACCTTGAGAATGCTCGTGACGTAAGCTCAGGGTTCGCAGTCACGTGATCCTACTCGGAAACATGTAAACAAGACTTGCTTCCTGTACTTTGCAAGCTGCCCGGCAAGTCTGATTTTCACAATAAAGCTTGAAATTAGAGGAATCTTCAAGTTGCTGGTTCCTTCTATATATATTAGAAATAATAGAATTATTGTCAGCACATAAATTTTCCGTAAATTTTAGACAAAATCAGTCATAACTCGCTGGGTATAATTGGGTAATTGAGTTTGAATTTCGCGCTGGGATCAATTCCATGCGCAAATGCTTGCTACCGCGCCGTTCATGTCATGGACTGAATAAACATGATCGAAAAACAAATTACATACTTGTTTGTGACATTCCTATTCTTGATTCATTTGAAAATATCTGATATTTAAAAATATCGTCTTGCAGTAATCAAAAATTAATAAAAACCCACCGATTTCATCAAATCCAGCCCATAAAGGTTTTCATATTTAGCGCATTGCGGTAAATACATTCTTTCCACGCAATCACGATTGAAAGAAACATACTTTATTATAAAATAAGTACAATTTAGGCTTAGTAGATGGAATTCTGAAATCTGAATAAAATAAAAATAAAAATATTGTCACTTGTGTCACGATTCTTTAATGATAGTACAATCAGTGTACGGTACTGAAAAAGTGAAACATTCATGTTTTATGGATTACCGAACACGATGCGTAAATTGCTGCTGAAGAAATAGCGCAACAGCGAGTCGCCAAGTTCGTCCTCTGGTAGCACTTGCGGTCCGGTGTGTGTTGCAGCAGATTTGATCTCCGGGATTTGATCAAGTCTGCTTGCATGCATTTTCGCAATTAAGCTTGAAATTAGAGGAATATTCAAGTTGCAAATAATAGAATTATTGTCAACACATAAATTTTCTGTAAATTTTGGACAAAATCAGTCGAAACTGGCTGGGTATAATTGGGTTATTGAGTTCGAATTTCGCGCTGTGATCGATTCCATGCGCAAATGCTTGCTGCGACCGGTGACCGGTCATGGCATAATAATATAAACATCAAATTAAATACTTGCTTATCAAGTAACATTCCCTGATCTTGATTCATTTTAAAATATCTGATTTCTAAAAATATTGTCTTGCAGTAATCAAAAAAGATTTCATTATAAAATCCAGCTCATAAAAAGGTTTTCATATCTAGCGTTGGATCATTCCCCGATCGGATATGATTCATTATGGAAAATATTCTTTCCATGAATTCCCAATTGAAAGAAACAAATACTTTATAAATACAATTTAGGCTTGGTAGACCGTTATTTGATGGAATTCTGAAATCTAAATTATAATATTGTCATTTCTGTCACAGTTCTTGATGATAGCACAATCGGTGTAGCCCTACTGAAAAAGAAAAACATCTATGTAATTGTTGTATGGATGATGGTAGTAGCGAAATACTGAAGAAATTGCAAGGAGCTGGTGTCTGCGAGGCGGATATTCCCAAACAGCGCTAGCGCTTCTCGCTTCCGGGAGCACTGTGTATTAGCTGATTTGATCAATCGTTCCTTGATATTTGGAACATTTACAGGAATAAATTTTGCTGACGAAGTAGCAATAAGTTGGAAATATCAGAATGTGAATATCAAATCGGTCATTTTGTCTGCAAGCAGTACAGTCAGCGGATACCGAACACTCGACTGAGACTCAGCCCGGAGACTCAGTCAGTCACTGAGTTCATCACGTATGCCCCGGCCCGTATGGATCTACGAGTTCGCCTATCATACATGACCGGTTGTAAAACTAAGAAATAATTAAAAATCCTGTACATGTACCTTATTCTATTCCTTCATTTTCTCATTGTGATAAGTTCATCTCAACTTGGTGTGACGATCTGAACTGGTAGCACTAGCAGTTATTTTTGCAATCTGTTTTCATTCCGGTTCTTCGCGAATCTTCGCTCTTGCTTTACTGCAATATTCCCTATGCATATCGTGGATGGTTTGGCCTATCCCAAATCACCCTGGCCAGCACTTTTTCCATTTTTATCCACACCCTTTATTCAGGAACTTCATTCTTGATTTGATCATGATGTTTCCTTCATGTTATTCTTATTTTATTGAAGATATTTTTCATGTAAAATAAGTTGACAATGACTGAATTTGTACATTGGCCCGATGCATGCCACAGTAACGCATGGACATTGTGTTTACAATCAAACCCGGAAGTAACTGTGTGTCCCCGAGCTGACGTCATCAACGAAAGCGCCCAATTTGAACGATTTCGTTTTGTAATTTAGGGGGGGTGCCAATATCAAATCTTTGCATTGAGATTGTGTCTAGCCTGGTACGTTTGGCAAATAAAAAATATTCTTTTCTGCTTCCTGACATCATAAGCTTTCCATTGATATATAACTTTATTTTCAATGAGGTTCACCTTTAAGGTCATGTTTTCCATGGAGGATGTGGATTTCAACTGGAATAGCCCAATTGGTGTTGGATTTTCTAACAATCTCATCATGCTGTGTTCTTTTACAGGACTCCTTGGAGAAGCTCTCTGAGAACTTTGACGAACAACTACGCTCTCTCTTCAAGTTCTCCCAAGGTGCTGCCCACCTGTGGGATATCCATGAGCTAGGCCTAGCTCGCCGTGAGAGAGACTTGCAGGAACAGCTGGAGGAATGCCGACATGATCACGACAATGTGAACCAGGACATGGAAGCTAATTTGGACATCATCATGGATAGATTAAGACAGGAAAGCAGTGAGGATACACTGGGGGATACATTGAGGAAAGCATTACTTATGCTGGATAAGATCCAATCAAGGTAAGGATATCCCTGAGATGAACTCATCACAGTCATTACTTGTTTTGCTGGTTGTAACTCTATTACTTAAGATTGATTGACCCTGCCTACATCTTGGTGATTAGTAACTTGCCTATTTTACTGACAGGTGATTGGCAATTAGTGGACAACAATTCAATCCTGTTGACGACAGACTCATCTATAGTGCTTCCCTTCCTTAATTCTCCAGTGAATGAAATTTTTCTATTGGTAGTTATTGGTGCCAGATTAAATTGAGCACCTTGATTCATGGATACATATGGGTGCAAGGGCTTATGCAGCCAGCGGTGTAGGGAATGTTTTACACACCTAAATTTGGAAATACACACCCAGTTTTTGCCCTCATGGCCTATACTTTGTACACAAATCTTTAATGTATACACCCAGGTTTTTAAATTTATGCACCCAAACCTTAAAATCCTACATAAGACCTTGTATGGGTGCACAAAGTAACACTGTGCATTGGTATGCATGAGTCACAGGTGGATCAAGGTATTGCCATGTTTCCATTCTTTATTGTCGGATATTAGCATGAATGTAAAAAAAAAAAGCAGACCTAGTTCTGTCTGACGATTCTGTTAATCATACTCCGACCCAGCCCCATTATTGGTTTGCATTGCATAATAAGGAAAGTACCAAAGCATGACAAAATTGAAGAGCTGCTCAGTTCATTTATGATTTTTTTCCATGTAATTATTGAATTTCAGTTATGAAGCATTTCACAAGGAGCAGATGGAGATAGTCAAGCAATACCCATCCATGGTGAAACAAGAACTAGAAAAATATGATTTCAGCGTGTGTAAATTCTATGAAGTAGACAGAATACATCCAAGTGTGAGTAGACTTTGTGTAGTGAGATCTAATATCAAGTTGTGAAACATCAGCTAAACGAAAGCATCTCTTACAATTGGTATTTTTTTAAAGTATATTTGAAGACCCGAAAATAAGTTCATCAGGATTGTCAAAATATGGTGCACAAAAGTCTTGAAAACAAGAAATATTGGGTAAATGATGTTAAACATGACAGTTTCATTCTACAATGTAGTAATTTTTCAAATTGAATGAACAATTATTCTGCCCTTCCTTGTCTGCTTCCTGGTGAAACCTGATGTTGGTGGTGGTGTTTTGGGATGTAGGAGCTGGTCATATATTCCGTAGAAAGTGATTTGCTTCATCTCAGTTTATTGTGTACTTCAGGACACAAAAATCAGAGATAGCGAACAAAACAGGAACAGAAGACACAAAAGAAACCATTTGGAGCTAGAAAAAGAGGGTCAACACCGTAACCGAAATGGTTTTTTTTGAAGCAACAGTTACTATGTTTTTTTAATTACAAAGAAAAACACACTTAATTATAACACAGATATAATGTTGTATTTAGGATCGTAAACAGATGCGTGAGCAGGAGGTGGCAGATAGATCCAAGAGGACAACGCCTACACCAGTGTCCAGAAGAAAGATGAGGTCAACCACTCCTGATGAGAGGTCGGGTAGTATCTCAAAAGCGGTAAGAGAAACTATCATATTTAGGGTTTTTTTTAGGAAAGTTTGACGTCACATCATCATACCTTACATGTTTTATATCCCTTTCATTATCTTATTGTTCTTACATATATCTTTCTATTTTGTAGTAACTTGTTTCTTACATTGAACCCTTAAAGTAGGAAGGAACCTATTGAACCTGAAAATGTGTATTTGCTGCCAATTCCATGTTGATGTTTGTTCCAAAATTTGTGATGCAAATATTATAATACTGTTATGATTTTTGTCAAGAGTGCTGTATACATCCTTTTTGTTTTGTGCAAATATTTACAAAATCTTGTTTTGTCACATTTTACACAATGCAATCAGAAATATATGTTTTCAGCAAATTTCTAGTTTGGTGAACATGATGTAACTTTTGGAAATTATGTTGCAAAGATGAATTCTGTCATGAAAGTATATCTGTGCTGAAAAGTGGAAAATTATGTCCAAAATAGCTATTTCGGTACCATTATAAAAACAATGGTTATTGACACTTAAATATCTAGAAACCATACACAATTGTTTAAAAGGAGGGCCGATTGGTCTATTAAGTGTGCAAGACAAAATTGCTGCACTTCATTTGTCAAATGCAGTTGTAGTATCTTTTGTGACCTATCCAAAAACTGGGTGCCTCAAAAGTACGCCAAAATCTGCCTAACAAAGAATTTCAGATGTGCCTTTCATACACACACATCACACAATGATATCTTCAATCTTAGAATGTTAATGGTGTTGTCTTGTCCTGTCTGATCATGTCTTGTCCTGTCTGATCATGTCTTGTCATTGTCTCACAATTTCTCATCTTAACCATATCACAGCAATTGAATGGACAATGGGTTATTCCAGTTGAAATCCATACAACCCCTTTGGAAGACATGACTGTCATTTTCCACGCAGGGAGTATGATTTTCAAATGGGGTTACCTGAATGCATACAATGGTGTATATACCAGAAAGAAAATGACATGATTTTTCAAAGACATACAACAATTATTATTTATATGTTATTTTGATTCAATAAGGGCTGACATTTCATGAGTCAAACTTATGGTTGACCATTGGCTTTGTGAAATGACCATCTTGCTGCATGTCACACCTTTTGTCATCCACTCACCTTTGCATGTTCTTGTGTGTACCTAGAACAACAAACTTCACATGTTATACATGTCATGTCCATTCAATTTGTGTGCAAATAAAGTCAATTTTTTATTTCTTCAGAGTTATGGTTACGAGATAATGATTATCAAGTGCATAGAAGTGTCCCTTGCACGTTCGATGGCCAATGTGTCAACCATATTGTTGTCATGATCGTTGATCAGCCAATCAGCATGATTGTTTATCATTTATTCATTCATGCCTATATGCACTTGACACAGAGAACATAACTCTGAAGAATTAAAAAAAATTACTTTAGTACCATACTCATGATTTCACCTATAATTACACCTGTTTCCTTTCTCTAACCATCTCACTACATGTTTCCTCATCCATCCATCCACCTTGCATGTTCCTTTGTGTGTACACCTATATCAGAATGTGTTTCAACAAGTACACTATGCTCAAGCTAAGTGGAAAAACCTGAAAAAGGTGAGTAAACATTGTCAAAAGCATGATGGAATCATTACCTTTCAGACACTGTAATTGTTTTTTTAACATGACTCTAAATTTTAGACTTGATGTACACTTCATATTCTAAAGATTTGCACTTCATATTAGATTTTTTAAAAGTTACACTCATATGGGAATGATATATAAAACTCAAGCACACTATTCTTCCTAAGCTTTTGTGCTGTTAACATTCTTTTTTACAACAGTTTGAAAAGTAATGCGACCATTTGTGATGAGTCGGATGTCGCTAATATTGATTTTGAGATATTGGCAAAGAAAATGTTAAAATTCTTTTGTTTTATATTGTTTTCAGTGATTGATAAATTGATGTAACTTCGCAAAGAAAAGCTGTATCAACATGGGGTTTTCAGTTTCTCAAAGCTCTAAATGACCTCTTTAGAAACAAATGTAAAACTCATTTTCGACCAGGGTCGACATGTTTTAAGTGCAGGTGAATCAGATGTGCTTGCTATCATCAAGAATTTAATCTTAGGCAGGTTTCATGATACTATAACTTTCTGAACCAAGTCTTTAAAACCAAACTGTTGATATATTTTAATTTCAGAAAACTGGTTTAGAACCCCCAAGCATCTCTAGCCAAAGCCCAGTACCAATGGCTGTCAAGGAAGTATTATCCACTGCAAAGGGTACTACATTCTATGTGCTGACAGTGGCTGGAAAACATGGAATATCAGAAGAAGAAGAGAAAGGCAATAAGGAGGAGAAAACATTCCTGACTGAAACTGGTGTAGAGGGAGTAGGAAAGATGCAAGCTCACACCACAAAGAATGTTGCGGTTCCCAATGAGCTGTTTGTAGAACTAAGAAAAATGTAAGTAAATGAAAAATTGAAATGTAGGCATTACATACTACGCAGTTCGGGGGAAAAGACAGGATTATTTTATAATGGTTTTGACATGATGTACATTATGCTGCCAGTAGTCTGCTCTTTGAAGCTTCACTTTAAAGATTTAACGAAGAGGTTAGACTTCAAAGAGTCCAGACTCCAAATAGTAAAAATGTAATATTATAAGAAATCTGTCATAAGGCTTTGTTTACTTTGTTTACTGTAGTAGGTGGCCTGAAAACAAAAATACAAAATATATTTTTTTCATTATTTTAAAAATATTGTTAGTGTCAGGATTTATAGCAACACATGCTTCAAATCACAAATATTTATTGTCAAATCAGTGCAGAGTAGGTTAGATGTGTACACTCAGGGCGTTTAACTTTACGCGCGCGATTTGATACTGTGGCAAGCAAAATACTCACTACCGAACTTGAGATGAACCAAAATATATTCACTATGTATTCCTATTATAAATTCCTGCAATTTGTAAAAGAGATAAATGAAGCACTGCAGTTTGGTTGTGTGCACACATGTGTCACAGGCAGACAGTACCATGCACTTGCATTTTCAAGGTGCTACAATGTGTATGTGGGGGTGTGTTTATGTACATATGGGTACATCAGTGGGCACCTAATTAAGTGTCACCAGGGGTGGACCAAATTGACAAAATGTGAAATAACATTGCTCCTATCTAACGTATATGTATGATTATTATGTGGGGTGTGTATGTGCGGCTTTCACCATCAATTGGGCTACACAGTAATCACCATGGAACAATGGACACACAGGAAGAGTGATGGTCTGCGCTTACTGTATTATATAGTGCCTATGGATAACGGTTAAGAATAAAAACACATCATAAACAATGTCCACAGCTAGGGTCTGTGGTAAGCTTAGCCAATGTTTGCCAATGTTGGGGTGTGTGGGGGGGTGTGTTTGTAAACTCATTTTTTAATTGTTGCCACTTTTCTTGCCAGAATGAGAATGGAGTTTTTGAACCACCTTGAGGAGTGGCTTGATGGAGCAGTGGAGAGAGGCAATAGTGTGGTTGCTGCGAAGGTAAGATACATGCAAACAATTGATGTAAAATGGTCGAACTGTTTGTGATTGTAAGAGGAATCCCAGCAATCACAAAAATGTTTTCAAAATGTTATGAATATGTTTTGGTTTTGTTCAAAACGTTTTAATAACATTTAAAGGTAGGGTTATAAAAATGTCATGAAAACAATTTTTAAACATTTTAAATGAAAAACCACTTCAACATTTTGATATTGTAACATAATTTTTGGCAAACATTTTTGCAAATATTTTGTCAATGAGTTTTGCAGCAAGTTTTCAAAAATATGTTTTTATATAAAAAATAGTTTTATATGCCCTTTATATAAGCCAACATTTTCTGTTTGTTGGGATCAATTTACTGTTATTTACTGTTTTCAACAAAGTAAGAATTTGGTAGCTGATAAAACTTTTATATTTCTAGTATTCTGACAATGCTGTGCCTTAATACTAAATTGTTGACCCTTGACATTTGTATTGAGAAGTTCCTTGCATTAGTGGCTTGACTTGTCAAGCCTCCATGCACTCAACTTTGATATATCCCATCATCTTTCTGTTATGTTTCAAAAACATTGACATTAGGGTGGGGTCAAACTTCTTGGCTGTCTGCAAAATCAACCCCCGTTTTTGTCATTTTACATCAATCAATAGCCCCTCGGCACCCTTGCCTTGGCACCCCATAAGGGTGGATACTTTTTGGAAAATTTCTGGTGCTTACATGTATCAGTTTGCCAAGTCTGGCCCTGTTAATACAAGCCCAAACTAGTCAGTATCTATTGTACAAGTCACATAGAATGAAACAAATAAACAATCCCAATTGTTTTCTTTCTTCTCTTTAGTTTGAAGAACTCAACAGCGAATTGGATCTTCGTCTTCATCTTCATGAACCACGTTCCAAGAGAGCAGAGCTTGACATCCACAACGTACGAGGAGCTGAACTGGTGATGCATTCAGAAAGGGTGGTCAGACACTCCAAGGGTATATCAGGGGCACTGAATGACATCAAAGTACGCTTTGCAGATATGCAGCAGGAACATAATAAATTCACTGATAAGTTCAAGGAGGATGTGGATGCGATGGAGAGTGTTTTTATACAAGCCACAAAATCTGCCACGTAAGTAATGTCTGTTGGTTACTTGTGTTTCTAGGGAAAGCTTGTGCTTAGAGGAACATTATGGAACACAAGAGTAAATATAAGGAAATTAAATTTACAATAACAGAGTACAATATAAAAGCAACCATAACAAATATTTGGGCTATTGATACAAACTTTGAACTTTCTGGTTTGTTGCTCTGAGATGATGATGAAAAACAAGTAAATATATTGGATAAGGCAGACTCCATATTTGCAGGTCACTCATTAAGGAGAAAATAGCGTTCCTCTGGATTTTTCTTAATTAGTGCTGGTTATTTTTAATGTAAGTTTGGCAAAACAAACCTCACATCCACGCTTCTAAGGGGGTAACTAACTTCTATTACTAGATTTTAAAACAAAATCATGTGTTGAAACTATTTGGTTCCGTGCATAACATCCAGTATTGGGTTCCTATGGTGTTACATGTGATATTATGCATAGTCCAACTGTTTAAAGATTGAATTTCCAATAGCTATTGTTAAAGCAAGTAAGTCTTCAGTTCAAACATGTACCTATAACACTAACACCTGCATTAGAACCAGAGTGATATAGTTCATATTTCAAATACTTTGTTGTTATAATTTTGATACAGATTGGTGATGCTATCTCATCAAGTGAGTTCCAAGGTAGAGGATCATATGAACATTATCAGGGCATCGCTGAGACAATTCAGACAGTATCTAGATGATACACTACAGATGCTCAGGGAATCTAATGCACGCTTCATCAAATCATTCAAGTAAGTACAATACTTTGATAAATGGTAATATTTTGGGTACAGATATATGGCTTATTTGGTAATTGGCATCAGGTGTAGTGGATGCTGGTCAATTCACACACACAAGACACAAATATCTTGTTTAGGTTTGACTTGTGCTTTCAATTTCTGAATTTATAGGTGTATGTTTACAGTATCACAATTAAAAATGCAAGACCAATGGGCAGTTTGATTGAAACTCATACATCCCCTATGAAGACATGACCTTAATCTCACACACGCACAGGATATAGATTTCAAATGGAGTCGCCACCAATTCAGGTAACGCCATTATAAATTCACACTCTCTGTGACTGTGGAAGAACTTTAGAGAATGGAGAATATTAATGCATTTAGGTCGTCTTTATATCTACTTTGTTCTGTCTATTCTTTCTTCTTCTGCATTTCCTTCATCTTGTGGCATATCATATTAACTTGTTTTAACAAGTCTCTTTTTCACATCTCTTCCCTTCTCACAGATTATTTTCTGACGGTGGTAACTTCTCCCCAGAGGAAGTTGACACTTTCAAGAAGAAACTTGAGAAGCTTGCAAACAAGATAGACTCAGCTGAAGGCTTTGTTATGGCTGACTTAGAAGGCATGGAAGCAAGGAGGCTAGAACAAGCCACAGAGATAGCTAACAAATTTGAAGACAGGTAGGTGATACCATGTATGCAATCATATTGTAATTATGGTATGTAAGTGATTATTCTTTACTTTTTAACCCTAACCGCCTTAGGGCTTTTTGGCAATGGGAAAAGAAAAAGGAAGGAATAAAGAGAGAAAACAAAGAGAGAAGTTGTTTGCTCTGGGTGGGATTCGAACCCGAGACCCCATCGCATTCCAAGCACTGGGTCAGCGACACTTTGCCACGGGTGTTGGGCTTCACTGGCCAGCGAAACCGTGCCTTTATATCACTTAGGACGATTGCATCATCACACCATGTGGGATGCACGCACAAACAGCGCATTTATCAAGTAGTATTTTGTAGTACCTGGTCCTGTTAGGGTTAATGCACTGGCAGATTAAAAAAATTGTAATAGCAATTCCAGGATTCTTAGCCTACATCTGGAATAATCGGAATAGCATGGACCAGTCCCAGAGTACGGGTAACTGACAATATGAGGAATTTCAAGTTGGCTCAATTATTCCATGAGACTGCACTGGGGCTTGGAACTTACATCACTAAACACGTATGCACTTGAGTCTAACACCTTGCTGATTGACCTGAAACATGAGAGCTAGAAACTCTCCCTTTGTAATGCTGCAGATGGTGATGTTGTCAATTTTTTCCAGTACAAAACTGGTTCTTTCAGTGATTCCAGCGAAAGTAAATTTTGTCTTAAATACATAGTTTTCAGCTGAATTACTATGTTAGCACATCTATGACAATGCAAAGGTACCAAAATCTGAATTTTGATGACTCACGATACGAACGTCCAAATGAGCAAATCGCCGAATGGGCCTTTAAAACCTGTTACTTTTAAATCAGTGGCTCCGGAACCGAGGCAAATCCATCATGTTTCCTTTAATCACTGCGTTGTCTTTTTTAAAGACATTTCTTGTTTGCCATGATTGATACCTGCCCTCTACAAATTGTGTAAGGCATTTCACATGCTGTTTAAGAATGGCATAGTAATATTGCATTGCTCATTCTGCAGAAATCACAATGATAGGAGCATAATGTTCTATTAATATTGTTTATATTCACTTGTTCCAGGACTAGAATTTCAGCAGGAATCCATGAATCAATTTTCACAAAGATTTTTGTGAAACAAATTTGTGTGAATCAAACTTGAGTCTCATAAACTTTTTATATATGCACAGTGAAGATTGGGTGAGCATCAAGTGGTTCTCACAAACAACTATGTTGCATGAATCAAATTTGATTCTTGCAATGTGTCTGCTCCCTGTGTTCTATGATACCCAGTTGCATAATGAATGCAAATATCAATCTTCATTCACTTCCATATCTCTTGACAGATTCAAGCATCATTTGTTTGACCTGACATTTATTGAGAAGTTGACAAGATGGCTGACCAACACGCAAGTGAAAGTCAAAGGTGAGGTTGCTGAGAGCAACAGACAGGCCCAACAGCTTATGCATCATTTGAATACATTGGAGAGAAGGATTGATGCTTGTGAGAAACCAAACTTGGACAAAGAGGTAAATTATCTACAGATAGGCTGAAACTAGTATGGGGGAATATGGAAATATGAGTGTGACAATAACTGTTGGATTTTAATTTTATTTTGTTCAGGAATATTCAAACAGTTTGTGTGCAACCAGAGAGAACAAAATTCAGTTAATATAAGCAAATAACATACTAACCTAGCTTGGGAGCGCTGTCACCAAAAGTAGTAGAGCCGTCATCTTGCCACCAAGATATGATTCTCAATGCATGCGCATTTTTAAAAATGTATTTTTTGATAGTTTTCTTCTCCACATTTATGCAAAACGCACGAATGCTAATGTAAAGTGTACACACAATCTACAACATGTGTACATACCATGCAGGTAGAACCATGTTTTGAGATGACTGTGCATGAAGTCTACAGTAAAAATCACTGGGAACAATTACATTTCAAATTAATTTATTGTATTTCATTTTGAAGAGCCAAACATTTTATGCACAAATTTGTGTCCATTGTTATTTGTGCTTTCTTTTTTCAAGTGAGAGTAAGTTATGCCATTTTTCACAAATTCTATCCGATAAATTGAATGTTGTATTTCATTTTATTGCATATTACAGCAAGTGACTCCAGGTCAGCTTCTGGACAGTATGAAAGATATCTTTCAAGCATTTGACGACCGTGCTCAATATCTCCACTGTACAAAACATGCTGCTTACCGGACTTCCGCATCTAAAAAGGTCACTGGGGACAAAGCTGGCAAGGTTGGCTTTGCATCGGATGGTCAGTCTGGTCAACAGACGGCCCCACAGACAATTACACTAACCACTCTGAAGGCTAATAAGACACAGCAGGAAGATGCAGCAGTCACACTTATCAAAAATATCCTATCGTAAGTAGATACCTGTTTAATTGTATCGTACATGGGAAGTAAATAAATCTCACATTCTTCATATGCAAAGAGAGACTACCCAGAACTCATCTTTGTTGTCCTGCAGGTGCAATCCCAAAAATATATTCAGGCTAAATCAGATTGTTGACCTATGTTTCATATGCAGATCACAGAAGATGAAAGCTAGACAAGGTAGCCATGGCGATGGTGAGAAAGAACCCCCATCTAGCTCTGGTAAGTTAATATTAAATATTTGATCATATTTTTCCTCGGAATAATATAAAATTATTGACTGATCATTAGGGAAACTCTGCAAAATATTACCCCAAGGTGAACTGGAGACCGCTAGCCTCACGGTCTTCTGTAACAGAGGGGAAATGTTTTGCACCATTTCCTAATAAGAAGCAATCAATATTTTTTATATAATAGGCCTATATGAAAATATTCAGACTGTCACAGCCTCAAAAAGATCGCCATGGTATCAGTGTCAGCTTGATCCACTGAGGTCATAATGTTAAGCAGGGCTAAAGGAATTGCCTAAGAAAGTGACTATTCGCCCTTTTGCACGGATCCGCCATCTTGCTACTGAAACGAGGTTCTCCCTGCAAAACGCATGCGCAAAAAGTGCATTTTGATTTCTCACGCTTTTCTAGCAACGCCAGAAGGCTAAGTTGTGTTCATTCAAATGAAATTTCTATTGCAGGTAACCTTCAGTGCATTGTTCAAAAAAGGCCAAAACACCAGAGATCACAGTCACACACAAGACAAATATTTGCACACTAAAAACAATAGCAAATACAAAAATGCCAGTCTTTTTTCAAATTAATGGTTGAGGCACTGTACTTGCATGTTTCAATGGGTTTTTTTTCCGATACAGGTTTACCCCGTCCACCTGGTACTCAATCCAGTATTCAAACTGAAGATGGCAAACTGAAGAGCACCTTGAGACCACCTCCCAAGATGACGGACAAAGACAGGGCAAGAACATTGCTACGTAGGAGTACATCAATGAGTATGGATAGCAATCCACGCAGGAGTGCCTCAGGGTAAGTGACATAGGTCCTCTTATATGTAGATTATAAAAGACAGGGAAAGCACAGTATGAATAGCAATCCACACAGAAGTGCCTTAGGGTAAGTGACATGGGTCCTCTTATATGTAGATTATAAAAGACAGGGCAAGCACAGTATGGATAGCAATCCACACAGAAGTGCCTTAGGGTAAGTGACATGGGTCCTCTTATATGCAGATTATAAATGACAGGGCAAGAACATAGGTTTGTAGGAATACATCAATGAGTATGGATAGTAACCCACGCAGGCGTGCCTCAGGATAAGTGACATGGGTAGATTATAAATGACAGCGAGAATATTACTACATAGGAATACATCAATGAGTATAGATAGCAATCCGCGCAGGAGTGTGCCAGGGTGAGTGAAATTTTTAAAAGTTGAATCGAACCCAGGACCTCATGTACCAGAAGCAGGTGTTACTGCTGAGCCACACTCTCTTTAGCTGTTGAGTTTTAGAACTCTATACTCTGATATTATCATCAATATGCAAGTGAGGATTTGTACCTGCAAAAGTCATTGAAATGTAATTTATTAAACATCTGAAAGTAAGTCAGGATTAACAGAATTCTAATTATTCCTTCCTCTTGCAGAGTACTAAGGAACAAGAACAATGGACTCAAATTTGATCCAAAATACTATGTCTTTGGAGAAAAACTGGAAAAAGAAATGTAAGTGTTTATGTAAAGGAAGATTAGTGTATTTAAAAAACATGGCAATTTAGGGTGTGCTACATACAGTCATAATTAAGCACACAATCTTCTGTACACTTTACAGGAATTTGCTGACCACACACCACATAAACCACTTAGCATCAATCAGGATACAGCTTTATACAGGTGCAGACCCTAATCACCCTACACCTAGAATATCATTTACAGGATCAGCTGCTCAAGTTCTCATTCGCGTTTCCAAGACAATAAGCAGTTAGTTTCTAGCCAGAGGATTGGGCTATTCCAGCTGAAATCTATACAACCCTTATGAAAGACATGACCTTAATCTCCCAGGGGATGCAAATTTTAAAGGGAGTCACACATTTAGGTAACCCAATTTGAAATTCACACTCCCTGTGTGAAGATTAAGGTCATGTCTTCCATATAGGAGTGTATGGATTTCAAATGATATTATAATTAAAATTTTCGTCCATCCATTCTGGTAACCAATAGTGCAATGAAATCAAATCGCCCACAATGGTGACCTAGTGCCGACGAAGGCAACTCTCATTGGTCAAAGCGCGATGCTGTCACACAGCCATGGAAACACCCGGGAAAACACTGACCCAATAGGCATAACTCAGAAGTGCCTCCGCGTGGGGTCAAAGGTGTTTTCTTACTCTTTCACGTCAGCAAACTTTATTTCAAGTTCAATTACTACACAAGAACAAACAGGGCTCATTCAAACTCGCATTGCCACACACACCAATGCATCAATCTTACTGATTGAGTGAACTGTTAAACATCATAATTTGTCTTAACAAATCTTTTAACAGGCTTTTTGCAATATTCTAAGTGGAAAATGGATTTTAAAGAAAAATATTTATTTTCTGTAAAGATGTTGTTGGTATGCAAGATACCATATTTGAGAAAATTCTGAACAAAGTTTGAATTATGTTTGATATTTCAGTCATTATATGGCAACAAATAGAAGAATCCTACAGGAGTCATTGGAAGGGTTACTGACAACAGCAGATGTGAGTAGTACTATAGATTATATATCACATTGTTTTGAGTAAATGGACCGTGATAGTACTCCTTCCTTTGGAGGGGATGTTAAACCGTCTCGGTCATCATTAAAATTGTATGATGGACAGTTGCTGTAATGGGCTAGACAATGACCAGATAAATAAATAACCATTGTTTAAGTGTATAACTGTAAAATCCAGTTGAATTTTACACATTTTGACCTCAAATTAGTCCATTTTGTTTGGAATCCCAAAACTGTCCACCCTTTTTCCACTTTTTATGGGTTAAACTTGTTGGATCCTTTGAACTTTTGAATTTGGTTGAAATTCCAAAACAAAATCTTCCTCAGTGGGGGTGTGAATTCAAATGGATTAGCCCAAATGCCAACTATATCAACATCCAATAGTGTGTACTTACTGGTATATATTTATTCTCCTTTCAGTTATACTATCGTCAAAAAGGTTCGCGTCCTCCTACCAGACCTGAGGCTATACATGAATCCTTTGAGTTATGTGCTGATGTCATTGTGACAAAGCTGCAATCCTACTTCAATCAAGCTGATGAATATCACAATCAATGCCTACAAGGTAAACATTTTAAATGTACAATTCATAGTTTGTAACATCATCTCTGAAATGTGGGGATGTCACTTATGTTGGACTTGTCGGTCGATTGTCTACATATGGTGCATATAAATGGGTAATTTGGTATAGCAACATCCTTGATGTGGTCATAACTGCTTAGTACCACCACAGGTAAAGTGAAATATTGACATGTTGTTAAATGCCTTTGGATCTGATTCAAGAATATGAAGAGCTTGTTTCCAAAAGGGATTAAATCCACTATTTGTCGAAATTGAGATAACTGCAGAACAGAAAGAGAGTTACAATATACAATTTTAACCTTTGTTCCACATCTGTAGCATGTCTGGGTCCAAAGCTCATTCCCTTATTTTCCGAAATTTTCATAAATTTAAATATAAACCAATATTTTTAAGCCATGGTAAAATATTGATAGAAATGTTCTTAATCAATTCAAATTTAACCCAACTCAATGGTGGGTACATCATTTGTGTATACAATATTTTTGGAAAATTTTATAGTCCAAAGAAATTTAGCTGTTAGCATTCCCAAAGGAGCCGCAAGGTCCAGAAAGGTTGAATTCAATTAAGATAGGGTGGATTCAAGGGGCCGGGGGGCTGTCTGTACCTAAAAAATGAAAAGAGAAAAAATTAAAATGGTATGGAGTTTGGGCTCAGGACTGCCCTTCCACGATTCGCTTCGGGCGGGAGGGTCGAGTATGTGCGAGTTCACTAATATGGAAGAGCGAAGTGAGCCAAAATTATTAAAAAGCCTTAAAAGGTTATATATGACTCATGAGAGTGGAGTCACAAAACAAAGGTGAAGTATTACATTGGGACAAGAAGAGGGTAATTGTGTTAACTTTCTCCATATGACTTTGATCATATTTCAGAGTTCCGAGAGCAGCTGGAGAGACTTGAAAAGGCCATCTCCAAAGTTCCTGCTCTTGTGGTACAAGAAGTATTCAAAGGTCACTTACAGAAATCTAGGAGTAAACTAGAATCTGTAGCAGGTGATTTCAGCAGCAGACTGTCTCATTGGGACAAGAAAAGGGTAAGTGTTTGCAGTCTGTTATGAATGATCATTCTTGCCTAACACGTCCTATGTGTAACATGTTCTACGCGTAATCTCACTCCCAGCGCAAGACACAATATTGCAAGTTGCGCATACGACAATGGTACGGACTACAATTACTCCATAAACATTAGGCCTATTCCTTATCAACCGTTTTAAAATCCACCCAAAACTTGCATGTGAATCATTTTAATATCATTCCCATGCCATGGCAGCATCTTGGATGTGCAGGAAAATCCCCAGATATGGTCTGTACATAGGGAGTGTTAAAAGTTGTAGTGACTTCCCCTGATCTGAATTGGTGCAGGTTAAGTGCAAATATTGCTGAGGATCATTCAAACAATTTTAGGAGGGGTTCTCCCTGTTTTGTGATATACAGACAGACATGTTTTGGGGTGCATTTTTTGATAGAGCAAAGGAGATAAGTGTTTGACTCTATATTAATGGGTCTCATTTTGGTGATTAGTACTTGTATGTGGAGAGATGGTAGTTTCTAAAACTCAATGGGCATATCCAAGTACACATCTGTTGAGACCGCCCACCCCTTCTTCAGCAATTTTGGAATAGTTATCAATGCCCCTCCGCACCCCTTTTCTGGTATTACAACAAATGTGGTAAATTGTGGACCGACATTCTCCCAGGACGTTCTTTACCTGTTTTGATGTTTGGTCCTCTTGTTTGTTGATTTTACAACAGTGTTTGAATGAAACCCTTGATTTGTGTTTTCGTTTCAGAGAGAGCATAAGACATTACTGAGACCAACACTGGGTCATCCACACAATAAGAATCAATTACAGACATTATGTGATAGTGAGGAGAATAGGAAGCAGGATTATGTGAACGGTATAGATGAACATGCACAAAATCTTAAGGTAAGTTGGCTAGTATATCAGTACTACCAATCACAGTGATAATTGGTGGGTGATTCTTCAGTTGCTGAGCAATTGATTACATGCCTGTGACCATGGCTGTGATTGTGACCTTATCAGGTGTTGTAACTTATGATGATACTATAAGGAAGTACAGAGTGCTTTAAGAATGATATGCATTAATTGTTTAGGTTACCAAAACAAAACCTGAGTTACGGGCTTGACCGACCCGATTTTATATTTTGGTGATTTTTTTTTTCAGTGCGCATGTAAAATCTGCTGTTTTTTGTGTGTTTTTTCCTTTTTTGTTTGCAAAAGTGGACTAATTTCAACTGGAAAACACAAGCAAAGCCAGTGAAAACAAATAGGATCTTGTCAGACATTTGCAAAAAAACAACAACAATAAAAAACCGCCCATCCATCCAACTATGTACAGGTTTGTTTGTTTTGGGGTTTTTTTTGTCACCATGAATTGGGGTTCATTTTTTGAAGTACATGCACCCAATTCTTTGGCAGTTTGTTAATTCAGAAAGCGAAACTGTCATGTGTCATGTAGCATCGACTTTGATGATGATGATAACACAGTGAATTCAAATTCAGTGTTCATAATGCTTTGTTTCAGGATCTTGCCAAGACATTAGGAGATGAATTCATCCAAGACTTGACATCGACAGGAGAGAAGCTCTTGGCTTTGTTTGATTCGCTTCTTACTATGGATGATGTAGAAACTGGACGTAAGTTTTAATAAAAGACTGCATTTCTGCAGTTTTAAATTACATGAATCAATATAATTGAGATATTTGAAAGCTGAGATTAGTGATTAGAGTGGAGGGTGGTGCCCTTTATCCAACCCTAATCCTATACTGAACCCTAATCCACAAGCCTATCCTTATACAGCCAACATTTATAGGGCCCATGTTTTGTGTCCTTATCTCAAAAGTTTTGAAAATGTTGCATATTACATTCTCATTTACATTTCTAAATTCAACTGCCTATCTCACCAAGGAGTAAAATTAATAGCAGGGGTGTTATTTTATGCAATTTTATTGGTTTCAGCTCGTTTTGGGGCACTAAAAAGTATTTTAGCCCAATTTCACACTGTTTTTCAGAATATCAGGATATTTCACAAGCTTTGAATCACACCCCTGTATTAGGGTTTTTCTTTAACCTCCCTGTTTAAACTATGCATTTTGTACCCGCTGGCAAATCCACAAAAGCAAAATGTTGTGATATTATTATTACATTATATAACTATTTTTAGTACCATGTATTATATTAATTTAATGTTTACCATTTCCATAGTTCTAGCAAATTACTGAACAGTGTGGCTGATATTAAAACACTACTTAAGAAAAGCAACATTTTTTCATTTTGGCCTAATAATAAAATCAAGTCATGGTCCCTTTGTAAACTAAGTCATATTATTGGTTTCATGTTCAATACACAGGTGTAGACCCAAAGCGTCTGAAAACCAGTGCTCTAATCCGCCGCAAGCAAGCAGGTCTCCCTCTAGAAGACAAGGAGTATGTACCTTTGATAGAGAGAGGTCCCCATGTGTGGATGGGAGTTCCTTTAGATCAGCTTGTGGAGGGTGAACGACCTGCTAAGCCACAGCTGTCTAGTGCAGTGACATCAACAAAGACAACTCTGGGACATCAGTCTACGGTGGATGCAAGGAATAAGGCTTTCCAGGTGAGATCATGTTGATATGTTCATTTGTTTTGTTTTCGAATGGATTGCATCCCAAATTCAGGTATATGAAATGCCATGTCAATGTCAATGGGCTATTCCAGTTGCAGTATGGAAGGCATGACCTTAATCTCCCACACAGGGGTATCAATTGAGGTTTCTGGTTACCCCATTTAAAATTCACTGTCCCTGTGTGGAAGATTAAGGACATGTCTTCCATAGGAGATGTATGGATTTCAAATAGAATAAGCCTATTACTCCAAAGACCAAGTCACCAATTGGCCTGCCACCACCATGGGGGTGGCGCCAAAGACACTCAACAATTTTTTCATCAGTTAAGACCATTTTTGATAATGTATATGTTGTTTTGTATTTTCTCCACAGGATTATCTGGTAGCATTTGATTCCAAATTAGAGGAGATTGAGCAGCAGAAAGCAGAACAAATGACAGCAGAGACAAGATGGTCTGATAGCTGGCACAAATCAGTATGCAAGGTCAAACAACTTTACTAAACTTGGAAGTCAAGATTTGTGATTCTATTCAAGTTCACTGCCAGAATAAGTTGAGGTCAAATCACAAGTGCTTTTTACTTAACATGTGTGAATTAGGGATTCAATCATGTTTCACCGTTGTTCATCACCGTTTAACAACGATGCGGCCGCGTCGTCTGCGTGGTTTACTTCGCGAGGGCAGCTTTAGCTGCCCGAGGAAATGTCAGTTAATCGTTGTCACTAAGCCTTACAAAAACTTAGATGATTTCTCTGTTAATATCATTAATAAAACTACAGAATAAAACGGCAAAATTTAGCCGCTATCTGAAAATACTGAATTGAACTTGTAAGCTTGCATACGCACAAAGGTTCCAGGCATGACGAATTTTACGCGCTCTCGCGTAACGCGTAGTCTCGCTTTCGAGTTCGCGTATCGCCGGTAAAAGTGTGGATTCATCACGGATTAACAACGGTTGGCTCCTGTACAAAGGTATAGGAAGAGTTGTTGAAATTTGTGTGAAAAATGCATATTAATGACATTCTAAACACTATAGTTCCTTTCACCATGAGAGATTGGTAATGATTTCAAAAAGTGTCTGTGTGTGCGCATGTTCCTCACGACGCACCCTAAAATATGCAGTTAGATCACTACCAATCAAGGTGAGAAGAACTATAGAAGCAAATGAATGGGTTCATCAAGTACTTACTTGCATATAGCGTTGTTGGGCAGGAAAAATCTTTTGTGCCATTGATTGACCCCTGAACATGTTTAAAGCAAAACCTCCTATGTAACCTGTTGGCAGTTTTGTTTTAAACATGTTCAAGGGCCAAAAGCTTATAGGAGTTTTTTCCTGTCCAAAGACGATAGGTGCATTGGGCTATTTCAGTTGAAATCCCATACACCTCCAATGGAAGGCATGACCTTAATCTCCCACACAGGGGTTGTGAATTTCAGATGGGTTACTCCTCTATGTGGGAGATTAAGGTCATGTCTTCCATAGTGGTGTTTGGATTTCAACTGGAATAGCCTATTGCAGCTTTTGTTGACACACGCATGTAGTGAAGCAACAAAGTCTGCTGTAAGTCCTGCAGACTTTGTTGTAACTTTTTGACTTCCATAGAGAAACAATGTTAAACCTATACAGTGCCTTCCTACCTAAGTCTAACCAGTTGAGGCAGAAAGTGTCACTTCCAAGTACCGTATTCGTTCCAATAAGCGCCCATGCCCCAATAAGCGCCCACCTACTGTATTTTCAATTCGCTTAAGGGTACCATTAATGTTGAAGTGACAGAAAGGCATTGATACAGTGAAATAGCTGGAAGACTACAAGTCCTGCATAAACTTGAACGTCTCAGGACCCTTAATTCATCTCTAATAAATGCCCCTTACAAAAAAATTAGGTAAACCAGGTGAAAAATAAGCGCCCACCCAAAATGACTTTGTTAAGCGCCCTGGGCGCTTATTGGAATGAATACGGTATTTTGTTTTTTAAATGAAAATATCAAAATTTCTGTATTTAAATTGTATTTATAAATATGTAAATATTAAAGAATGCAATATTTGTAAGTAATAAATGATTATATCCGTCCAATTTTGTCTGACAAACAAAACGTATGCAAAATTATCCGTCCACTGTTGTGAGGTCAAACAACATGTATGCAGAGTTATAGGGAGTTAAATTCACTGTAATTATTATGATAGTAAATATCCTTAAAGGCTCTATTAACTGATCCCAGCAAAGTAAAAAAAATCTAAATTTGTATGATTGGCTTAAAAGTGAAGGATAAATCAAGACATAAGTCATTAGCTGTCATTCTGTATTTTTTCAAATAAAAAAATAGAAGAAAACAGTAGTGTTGATAATTATGAAGCTTCATCCAATTGCATGTAGCTACAAATGTCTGTGAGGGCGAACTCCCCAAACATTGACCAAAATTTGACATTTTACCCTCGGTATTATCTATAAAAGGTATAAATGCACTTTACAAATTGGGATTTTCTGATTTTGCCAATCACTGATATAGAGCCTTCAATGTGTATCCGTCCAAGAGTGCAGGGGTGTGTTTGTGGCAAAGAAAGTGGAAATAAACCATCATATAAACTGAACTATTGTATTCAAGTGTCATTATTTATACACACAAATTGCATCCAGCCCCTCAGTTGATCAGAAATCAATAGTGATTGGTGACTACATCATTAACATTGATGAGAATATATAGATTTGGGTATTTTGCGGCTTTTGTGATGACATCACAAATCAACTCGTCATATATGTTTGATGACTTTTATGGTACGCAACCGACAGAGATGAAAAGGACATAATTCAGGCCAATAAGGAATAAATTGCAATGAATCCGTGGCATTTTAAAAAATGAAGCAAAATGTGGGTACATCCTTCATTTGAAATTTGACTTGGACTATCTTGAATAGGATTTGTTCATGAATGGTGTTGACTCAAATACAATAGAATATAGAAGTCATACTTCCTTTATTTAGTTGCATTTCAGATATGATTTTTATGACAAATGATTCATCATGCTTGATTATGTCAAATAAATCTGTCCATAAATATTGAAATGTGATCATCAGGAACTGAAGCAAACTTTTACTCATCTGAGTTTGTTTATTGTCCAACTCTGCAAAATATCAGATGCATCCACATCCACATAGGTCATTCAAGGCACCCAATCTCGAGGGTCAAATATATGCCAATATGTGACCTGCTACCACGAATGAGCGTAAAGTCACAAGTTAGTAGTTTTCAGACATCCTGGCTGCTGCGTTGATGTTCTTTGCAGCGCACCTGTACAAGCCAGAAGTATGTCCTTTCACTACTGACATACATACTATTGGCTTGAACAGGTGCATGTGAAATAAAGAACACCAACACAGCAGCCAGGACGTCTCGAAACGACCAACATACAACTCATTCCGTGGTAGCAGGTTACATTTAAGGGAAGGGGTATGAATGTTTGGACAGTATTTATTGTGGGACATTAGAGCACATCAGACATATCGAATTGCATTCTGAATACGAAGAATGTCCTGATGATATCAAATAATTTTCATTTTTTGAAATTCGCAATGTTACATAATACACATTTTATGGCAAATGATTAAAAATTGATATTTTTGATATTTAACAGTACTCGAAGTAAACTTTATAAATTTGATGATTTATACTTTTTATTTGGATTTTTTTCCCAACACACCAAAAAAAAATTAGGTCTTTTGGGAAAAAAATCCATATCTTCAATATGAAAGGTCAAAATTTTCAATTGATCGTCGGCTTTTCCTCCCAGCTACATACACTTTAAGAATATATCATTAGAATTGTAAAAATTTACTTTGAGGACTGTTATATATCAAAAATGTGAAAAATATCAAATTTTAATAATTTTTCATAACATTTGTATTATATCGTGAATTTCAAGAATTAAAATTATTTGATATCAGAAAGACATTCTTCGTATTCAGAATGCAATTCGATATGTCTGATGTGCTCTCATGTCCCACAAAAGATACTGTCGAAAAGCTCAAAACGCTCATTCCAGATCCCTTAAAGAAGGGATTTTGAGACTTGCGGTGTATCGTAAATGTTAGTGAAATTTACACCAGGGCACATTGTAGTTGGGTAGCATTTTCAGGGCACTTTTTCAAACAGGCATATACAATCTCACAAAATTGTGTAGTGATACCAGCCCAAGCCTGGTTTACAAGAGGGTCCTCGACACATTGTATCCACCTTGCCCACTATAATGCGCACTTGATCATGGCAATTTACTGGACAGTGTAACATTGTACACCTCGGAAGTGTTTGTTCAATTAATTTCATATATTCAGGAAAAGCATCTTAAACACAGATTGCACTAAATGTTTTTTGAGCGTTGTTATTGTTGAAGAGAAACTCATTTGACCATCCACTACGAACCCAGTGTCAAGTCGCAATTTTGCATGCATCTAAACAATTGAAATCTGCATAAAACAAGCTTTAAAATGACAACACTTGGGCAGTAAGTGCTCAAAAAATAAATTTGCTATCGATTTCTTTACTGCAATATTGGTCCATATCTTGGTTTGTGATGGATGGTTACATTTGTCACTATTATATTTACCATTTATCAATACAATTTTATATGAAGTTGTAAATAAACAAAACATAGCAAAAAACCACAAGTTGCAGATGTTTTCTATTTTGGTATAAAGATGGAAATTTATTCTTAAAAATCAAATATAAATCAGATAATAAATATAATTTTTATAAATCACAATGTAAAAATTACAATTACAACATTAAGAAAACCCATACAAAACTACAGTGGAAACCCATTAACACGAAGTTGTGCAGAATTCAAATATTTTACTTCTTGCTATCAGGAGTTCGTGTTATCCAGTTCTAATAACATGCGAATTGTATGCTTGGCATACTTCTTGTTATCAGGAACTTCATGTTAAGAAGGTTTGTGTTAACAAGTTGCCACTGTACATGGGTATGAATCTGCCTACTATAGGAGAGCTGCTATTTACCAAAATGAGACCAATCAAATATACAAGTTTTCTATAGACCATTATTATAATTAGCACTTTTTCTGCCATTGATGGGATGAATATTGATATCACATTATAAAATAACGAGAGTGAGGTCAGGAAGGGTAGCTCATGATTATTTCATGTGATATCATTCTTGACCTCGCTTTCGTTTTTTATAATACATGATATCAATGTGATACCAATGTTCACCCCATCAACGGCAGGAAAATGCCAATTATAGGAATATAGTCTATACAGATTAATCACTTTTGTATGAAGTTTTTGCCAAAAATGTACCCCATATCAGGTTCATACCATGATACACCATGTATTAAGAAGACGGCACACTACTAATGACTGAAATAGTCTACTACTAAGATGATCTAATGCAAGTTAGAAATGTCCTAAATACAACAATTAACAATTTTAAAGCTAAAGAAAATTTATAAAAAGAAGACAACATATAATTAAAGAATAAAATACAATACATGACTTGAATACATAATACTGATAATGTGAATAAATACTGGAATAGTATGCTATATTAAGATGCTGATTTCTGTGACCCCATGCATGAACCGGATATCCCACAATTTCACAATTTTTGAGTTATTGTCATGGACGTGTAGAGTAAAACTGTATGTCTTTTAAAAAAACCACAATAGCCTGGGTGACCAAACTTTTTAGCTATAGAGGGCAGTACTATTTTTCTCAAGTCAAGTCAAGTCAAACTCTCACATCAAAACTGTTTTTTTTCCAATTAAGTGTCTGTGTGGGATATCAGGTTCATACATGGGGCCACAGATTTAATTTGACAGCACCTTCTGAAATATTGACATGTCTTAAATGCTAATTTTACTTCTTGGTCATACTTCATCATGCAAGTGAAAGAAAGTTGTATGTGCAATGGTTACATCACATTTTGCAGAAGAATAAAAAAAACTTGATAAACTGTATCTCGTGATTTGAGATTCATTGGATGATTAAAGTTGCTCCTGGAAGCAACTCAAGTCCATCTACACTCAGACAACACTTTATCAGGGTTATAAATGAAATCTTGAATTACAAAGGGCAGCTATTGCACATACAGTCCAACATCTCTTATCCGGCCATGATGGGAACAAGCATTAGCCGGATAAGTGAAGTGAAAAACGATATGTGATTCTGCATGTCTGAAGTGCTAACACAGACAGCAAAAGGTTACTTGAAAATTACAAAGCATTAACAATAACAACATGTTTTTCTATGAAGATTACATGTCCAAATATTAAAGGCCAAAAAGAAAAAGATTGTTTGCTTGTCCTCCACAACTTTTTCAGAATTGGGTCGGCCGGTCCGGATTTTTGTTGTTGAAGGTTATTGCCAAAACATGACTGTATGCCTTTAATTAGCTTAATAAATAGCCTAAATAGTTGTGAATTGGGATATTTCTCTACTTTATACCACTCATTCATTCATGTTTTAAAACAGTTTAGAAGTGTGTAGAAACTGTAAAAAAACAAATTTTCAGGATGTCAAAATGTTGAAAGAATTTCCAGATTTTCCATATTAGGGTCCGTCGGTGGAGGACAAACAAACAATCTTTTTTCTTTTTTTCTTTTTTTTTCCCTAATAGAGAGATCCGTATAACAGCGGTCTGGATAAGGGAGGTTGGACTGTACCACTTTCTTGCATATTAATATGACGACTTGTCCGTTCAAATTTTGAAACAATAGCATCACACTAAAAGCACACCAAAAAGCACCTTGTGAAGAAGTAGACAAACATAAATGGATAATTATATTAATCTAGACAAAAGTATAGAGCATCACAACAATTTTCTACAAATGTACATATAAAATGGATTTCTCTTAACATTTTTAAAAGTGGCTTATTCGTACTAAGATACAATTTTAAATGGATTTGCTTGCAAAGTGATAGTTTGCTCATGAATCTTCAATAAATGGTTTAACAAGAAAACTAAATTATACATTTCATCAATACATTAATGTGATCTTTGTTTCATCAATTCCAAATGTGGTCATTTTCACAAAGACCATGTATAACAAAGATTGTTCCATCACATTTGCTGTTTATTGAAAAGCCTTCCAAACATGCAACATTGGATTATCTTCAAATGACCATATTTTGTTCAATGACCTTTTATACCACTAAAAAAATAAGTGCATTGCCCTCCGATGTTCCAGTCTTATCCAAAATCACAGGAAACTTGTGGGTAACGATCATTTTGATAATTTGATACAACCCCGGGGATACAACCTGTATTTCATCACTTTACTTATTATACCATACTGACCCAATTATAGTCCATTTCTTTATTTTAATTTGCTGGCACAAATAATAAGTTATTTCAACAGCTGCTCAGTAACGTTGCATTTTTGTAATGTTAACTTTTTTTGGTCCTCAACAGATCTGCAAGTCCCTTTATTGCAAATATATACATTGTACATTTATCCTTTAGTCCTTTAGTTGAATTCTGTAATCTCATTGGTCAAACACCACTTGGATTAAAATCTGTATTACCTGCAGCATACTCCTCATTAATATGTATACAGGCAGGTAAAATTTTCCTTATTACCTGCATAGTCCTAACACACACACGTCTGCATAATACATAACATGCGCGATATCCTAAGACTCGCGCGCATACTTCACATGCAGCATGGCTGCACTGTTAAAAAAATCAAGGAAAAAACTGGATACTTTTCAGTAAGATTATCAAACTTTGGCAAAGTTTATGAACAAGTCGGAAGTTAGTAGAATTCATGTTCACTAAAGGATAAAATTGTTACTCACTCTTTGTTCTCACGAAATAAATACGGGAAAATATCTACGGTCTGGTGCCGTATTTCATTCAGCCTTTGGCTTCATGGAATACGGCACCAGACCGTAGCTAATTTCTTGTATTTCGTCAACAAACAGGGGGTAACTAATAGTATACACTGGCAAGGCCTTTACCTCCATTCCATCATAGGCTACGTATGTTAAATTAAACAATTCAGTAATTAATGTAAATATGGGATTATGTTATTATCTCCAATTAATCCATTATGGGACAAGAACATTTGAAAATTCATCTTGCAGGGCATACATCATGTAGTTGTTACGACAGCAAAGGTT
The DNA here is from genome assembly GCF_039555335.1 of Amphiura filiformis. Classification (NCBI taxonomy): domain Eukaryota; kingdom Metazoa; phylum Echinodermata; class Ophiuroidea; order Amphilepidida; family Amphiuridae; genus Amphiura; species Amphiura filiformis. Next base: position 52,084,865 of record NC_092644.1, on the reverse strand, counting down.
TTTAACAATCAAATTCAATTCAACAAATGGCATAATTTGATACAAATTGTTTTAGAAATTACAAGTCATGATTTGGTATATATATCAAAAATTAGAATATAATTATTATATAATAAGAAATGCATTTTCAAAAGCTATTTCACACAACAATAAGAAATTGGTGAGCTAGTTCATTCTTTGTGAACAGTTCTATGAAAATTTTTAGAGACGTTTCATGGAGAAATTGGAATTGAATCCACACACACAAATCATCTACATGAATAACAAACATTCACAAATCAGCTCGGTTCACAAATCATGTCGCCTCTATAAATATTAAATCATTCTATCAATTGGCAGGGCTCAGTTCCAGTAGCACAAAGCCTCATCTCTGTAACAAACCTTTTTCTCAAAGTTCTAAGTCAGTATAACAAGCTCTCATTATGCAGTTGCACATATATCGAAGGTTCAGAACCAGAAAGCTGTAACTCACTATGACCAGCTCTCACAAAATGAGCATAAAGTTGGCTCCTTGCTTTGGTCTTCAAAAATCAATATTTCCTCCACAATGTCTTTAGTTTTGTTTATTGAATTTTGTCATGATTAATGGACTGTATCTTCTATAGCGCCCTTACGACTTTATGCTCATTTTGTGGTAGCAGGTGATTATGATTGTGAGTTGAGGCTTTCTGGCTCTCAACCCTCAATATATAGAATGACCAATTCTTCAATCGCTTTTGTCTCAATATTGACATACATGTACAAGGCCTTGTGTATTCTGAGCCCTTGATATTTAAGTAACATGTAAATTTTAACAATGCACATTGACACAATATACTTGCATGTCGAAACAGAGTACATGAATATACTAAAAAACAATATTTCGAGGGATTAAAGCCAGGACTGTCTATGTCCAGTTTTGGCCAAAATTAGTAAAGTCCTATTCCATTTTTCACCCTGCTGTGGCAGTGACGTCAGTGTGCATTTCATTAGGCGTAGCATTAAGTAGCTAGCGGACGCTCAAAGCGCTGGCGTACATACGCACATAGGTACGCTCGCATTGACGTCACTGCCACATCGGGGTGAAAAATATTATATGGATACTCTTTTTTTAGTAGGAGTGACTAAGTCCAATAGTGAAGAAAAAAGGGTGCCATAGCAATGTCAATACTGTACAATGTATGGTTATGTTAAATATATTTCACACTCAAACCCAAACTTGTTTTTCTCAGAATGACATATTTTGACATAGACAGTTCTGGTTGTAAGCCCTCGATTTGTTAGTACTGAACAATGACTCCAATACAATATTATAAATCTTATGTTATCCATACAATATCCTCATACATGCAATACGCTGGCAAGGTGATGTAATAATCAGATTTACTACCATAGCAATAGGTGAAAACTATTTTTGAATACACCGCGCTGCACTGGTACACCACGCGGTACCTCTGCATTGAACCATATCATGCTGATCACATGCACTTGTAAGATTAGTATCTTTGAAAAGACTAGTATTGTATTCAATCTATGATTGCAGACATACACAGGTGATGAGTGCAACCTGCTTGTAGTGCAGCGCAACATATTCAAAAATTGCTTTCACCTATTGCTGTAATAGTTAATCCGATTATTACATCACTTCACCAACATATATCCTCATAAAATATCTACAAACAACTGAAACAACTGGTAAATATAAATAGAACTTGATCAATGTTTTTAATGAACGCATAATTTAGTACTTTTATTTGTCTGCCATTGTTTCACCTAAAGTTTGGTAGTGATGTCATTGTCGTTACAAGATTGTGCTGCAAGCGTATCAACAAATCACCCTTGTACATGTGTGCATACGCTCTTCGGAACTAGGGTAACATATACGTAATCTATACTCAGACCAGCAAAAGACGCACCTATGTCACTCGAAGTGAAACAAAGTATTAAGTCAGTGATGCTCTAAGTCAGTAAGTCTCTAACGCTGGACCTCTAACACAACTAGATTTCTAATTTAAACTACCTCTGCTACATGTATATACTACTGAGTACTGGTACAATATTTATGAACACATTTATATATCTACATGTATATGGATAGATAAATGTGTTCTTCACATTGGGCTATTCCAGTTGAAATCCATACACCCCTATGGCAGACATGGCCTTTATCTTCAACACAGGGTGTGTGAATTTCAAATGGGGTTACCTGAATGGATGACTCCATTTGAAACCTAAACCCCCTGTATGGGAAATTAAGGTCATGTCTTCCATAGGGGGTGTATGGATTTCAAATGGAATAACCCATACAGATGTGTTATTATTATTAGGCTCAATTCCTTCCATTTGTATTCATTTATTTGTCAGAGAAGAGCGGATCAAAATGACACTATCTATTGACTTTCCCCTCCAACACACCAATAATGAATACATATACAGCATAAACCTTACAAACCGTACACTACAGTGAGCCCATTTCAAATTGGATGTGAAAATAGATAATTTGTCATTTTTAACGAGTTCTTACCTTCTAATTTTATGACCTTTCAAAAATTTGCAGAACATATTTCCCCACTTGTGGAACTTATTCATTGATTTTCTCATTTTTTCATTGCAATTAGCATCAAGGAATTACCACATATTTAAAGTGTAAAAATACTTTTTTGGTGCAGTTTAACTTTGGTGCTGTTTTTCTTCATGGTTCTTAAGCCGAGACGGATTTGTAAACGTAAGCTCACACACCTTACACTTGTAACACATCCTCTTTGTCAGTAACTTGTTTCCAACGTTCAGTAATCCTTCAGCTGTATGGGCCTTTTCATGAGCTCTGAGCTGATTCAAACCTCTTTGTGGTTTTCCACATTGCTTACAACGCATGTTCAACGGATGCATCACAATTTCATGCGCCTTCAACGCTGATTCTGTTGTGAATTCCTTTCTGCAATACTTGCATATGTTACGACTGGACTTCACACTGTTGCTATTCTTTACAGCACCATTCAGATTGTGTCCAAGCAAAGGTTGTTTATTTCCCTGATCATTTGCATATGTTTCCGAACATAGGCTTAAGTTCTTATCACATAAAGCAGACGGTAAAGTACTACTAAGTAGGTTGCTGTGCATGATTGGGGTTGAAGCAGCCACTTCATCGCTACAAATAAGGTGTCGATGTACTGCATCTTTCATAGGGCCTGTTTTTACATCCGTATGACATGTATTCTTGTGCCTGTGTTTGTGATGAACAGGTTTGCTCTGGGAGTTGCCTCCTTGTAATGAACATTGAGTACCATTCCAATGCTTTCCACTTTCAGCACTGACCTTTGACACATCCTCACTAATGCCCTTGGAATGCATACTTGCAGATTGGGCTCCGCTTTGCTTCAATTTGATATCTCCATTTTGACTAGAATTCTGTGTTTTATCAATGTTACCTTTAGGATGAATCACCCGAATCGCTCTGTTACTATCAATGATACCTTTAGCACGAATCACCTGATTCTTTATATCAATGACACCTTTAGGACGAATCACACGATTCTTTCTGTTTCTATCAATGACACGTTTAGGACGAATCACCCGCTTCTTTATTACCCGATTCTTTCTGTTTGTTGACGGGCTGATTTTGTCCGCATGTGGTATACTTTCATGTACCCTCAATGCCAACTTTGTGGTGAACTCCTTTCCGCACTGTATGCAAATGTTACGACTTGACGTGTTCATTTCTTTGCCTTTGTCAACAACAAGATTCACAGTTGGTTTATTCAAGAGAGGCTGACTAGAGAGAGCATTACTGCCACTTTGATTTATGGGCAGTGACTGTGATGATTTAGGATAGGTACCTGATGACGCCAGACCTATGCTTGAAGACGTATCACAAGTACTGGCTGGTAAAGTACTGCTTGTGGCACTCTCTGATGGTGTATACATGCAAGATTCTGTATCCTTTTGATTCCTGTGGCCATTTTCATGCTTTATTATCTCATTCAGTGGGAAACTCAATCTGCAATACCTACATTGGTACTGGTTATGCTGTGTTGATAAGGGAGCAGATTTGTCAAGTATGCTTGGCTCCATATTGCTGTTAACTACACGGAAAGATGGGACAGCTATGTTGTTCATAGTCTGCTTCACACTGCAGTTCACGCCATCTAGTTTTTCATCATGTACCATCTTTTTGGTTCCGATTTGAAAGTTACTTTTAGTACCAAACTCTTGTTTATTCCTTTTCTGTACTACATGCTTCACATGCATGTTATATGATATCGTTTGCTGACCATCAACTTTATATTTGAAAGTATTGGACACTTCACTTTGTTCACACATAAATGTATTTTGAAGTCCATCTTGCATCTGGATGATGCTTTGTGGAGCTGCATTTGTAATGTTGCTCTGCAAACCATGTCCTGATGTGAATCCATATGGAGGATTGGTCTGTTGCCTTTCACTTGCAGTAACAACCTCTGGCGTTTCACTGGAGATAGTCCTTGCATGTTTACTTCCACTAACAGACACATCTCTACTTTGAACTGATTTGACAACTCCACTTGGGCTACAATATTGAGACAGCTTGAGGCTACGTTTTGGAAGAATTACTTTCTCCACTTTACTGCCAGAAACAGCTCCACTCTGAGTTGCTTGGCATGAATTCAAAGATCTTTGAGTGTCACCTCTTGGACTTATTGCTTGGTACTTTCTCTTATTGGCAGGTCCTTCACTGTGCAACAGGCTTTCATGTACCTTCAATGCCGACTCTGTTGTGAAATCTTTTTTGCAAAACTTGCATACATGTGATCTTCTTAATGATTTCATTTCTTCCTTCTTGTCCACAGCAGAATTTAAATTATGCACCACATAATGAGGAGCTCTATTCAGACCAGCAAGTTTGGCATCTATAATTTTGAAAGTTCTTGACACTTCACATAGATCAAAACTGTTCATCTTTGGAACTCCACCATGTTTCTGGATCATATTTTGTGGTGCCATGTTTGAGGAATTCCTGTTTAGAACAGGTTCTTGTAATTCATTTGGATTGTGCATGTTTTGTCCCTTTTCAATTGGAGCAGCAACCTTAGAAATGTGGTTGCTTTTTGTACTTTCATCTTTACCATCAGAAACAGCTCCACTCTCAATTGATCGACAGGAATTCAATGGTGTTTGGGTGTCACTTCTTGGACTAATTGCTTGGCACTTTCTTCTCTTGGCAGGTCCATCACAATGCAGCAGGCTTTCATGTACCTTCAATGCCGACTCAGTTGTGAATTCTTTTTTGCAAAACCCACATATATTTGGTCTTGATGACTTCATTTCTCTGCTATTGTCCATACAGCGATTCAAAGTTGGTATCCGCTTTCCATGTTGATTATCTACCTGTGCTACCGGATCTACACTTATGACACTGGCTGATTGAGACATCCCTCCTGATTCATGGAATAACTTCCGCCATCTGCTACCCATTTTCCGAGTTTGCATTTGAGTCCTTCCACCCTTGCTTGCTACAAGATCCATATGTTTGAACATGTGTTCATCCAATACTTGTTTGGAATTGTACTCTTTCTTACAAATTGCGCATAAATGCCTTTCATTACTGTGGGTGATTTTTGCTTTCTCATCTTTACTGCTAGAAACAGCTCCACTCTGAGTTGATTGGCAGGAATTTAATGGTGTTTGAGAGTCACCTTTTGGACTAATTGTTTGGTACTTTCTCTTATTGGCAGGTTCTTCACTATCATAATGCAGCAGGCTCTCATGTGCCTTCAATGCCGACTCAGTTGTGAATTCTTTTTTGCAAAATCCACATATATTTGATCTTGACTTCATTTCTTTGCTCTTGTCTACAGCCGAATTCAAACTATGCACTACATAATGAGGAGCTCTATCCAGACCAGCAAGTTTCTGATCTATAATTTTGAAAGTTTTTGACACTTTACTTTCATCATACATGCTCATCTTTATAGGTCCACTCTGGTTTTGAGTGCTTTGTGATGTTGTTTTTGAGGCATCAACATGTTCTTGTAATACATTTGGAATATTGTTTTGTCCCTTTTCACTTGAAGCAGCAACCTTTGAAATGTCCATGCAGGTGGTTCTTGTACTGCCAGATACAGCTCCACTACAAATTAATTGGCAGGAATTTACAGGTGTTTGGGTGTCACTTCTTAAACTAATTGATTGGTACCTTCTTCTCTTGTCAGGTTCGTCACTATGCAGCAGGCTTTCATGTATCTTCAATGCCGACTCAGTTGTGAATTCTTTTTTGCAAAACTGGCATATATTTGGTCTTGGTGACTTCATTTCACTGCTATTGTCCATACAATGATTCAAAGTTGATCTCCGCTTTCCATGTTGATTATCTACCTGTGCTACCGGATCTATACTTATGACACTGGCTGACTGAGACATCCTTCCTGATTCACGGAATAACTTCTGCCATCTGCTACCCATTTTCCGAGTTTGCATTTGAGTCCTTCCACCCTTGCTTGCTACCAAATGCGTATGTTTTAACACATGTTTATCCAGCTCTTGTTTAGTATTGTATGCTTTCTTACAAATTGTACATAAATGCCTTTCGAGATTGGAAGTATCAGATGACCGCTTTGATCTCAACTCCATGGACTGCGGTGCCGAGATGCTACTGATCTGGCAATTTGGTGACGAATCAGAAGGGCATTGACCCATTACACTACAAAACAGTCTTTTTGATTTCCTCAACTCAACTGTTTGTCCATCAACATTTACTTCTTCACTTACTGCAGTATCAGCAATTTCACTTCTTGATTCAAAAGCATTCTCCTCTTTTACCATTTCCTGGTGTGCGCTCATTTTCAATTTTGGCAACTGCACCGTCAGATGCGTAATGTTGTGTTCCAACAATGTGTGATAAACAGCAAACTTCTTCCCACAAAATTTGCAGGCATGGCATGTTGAATTGGTTTCTTTCCTTTCTTCATTACATTTGTCATTATGATATTGTGTTGACTTTATTCTGCTTGGGCTTTCAGGTGGCTGTCCCAAAGTCTCAGAACTTCTTCTAGCAATGTCTACTTGCATTCTCCGCCAGCATTCTGTATTCACCAAATCCAGGTGTGACAATAATGATGACTTTTCAGAGAATTCTCTTCTGCAATAACCACACATGTTACGCTCACAGATGTTCTTCTGTGGGCTACATGTACCTGCCTTCAATTTCTCAGCATGTTTCTGTTTTCTCTCCCAGCACCTTCTACTTGCAACTTCGTTGCACATGTACTGAAGCCTGGTCTACAAACCTCTTCTTGCAATACTTGCATTTGAATTTACGTTTTGCAGATTTTATTTGTCTCTGAAATACTTTCATTGCCTTTGTCTTTTGTCTTTGTTTTTCTTCAATGCTGTGATAATTGGTAGTGTCTACTTGCTTTTTCCGCCAGCATTCTGTATTCACTAATTCCAAGTGTGACACTAAAGATGACTTTTCAGAAAATTCTCTTCTGCAATAATCACACGTGCTACGATTACAGATGCTCTTCTGTGGGCTACCTGCCTTGAATTTTTTTGTGTTACATTTTGCAACATCTTTCTGTTTTCTCTCCCAGCACCTTAAACTTGCAACTTCATGCACATGTACTGAAGCCTGGTCTACAAACCTCTTCTTGCAATACTTGCATTTGAATTTACGTTTACAGATTTTATTGGTTTCTGAAATACTTTGATTGTCTTTGCCTTCTGGAAACTCTCTGAAAACACTTGTTTTTTCTGATGGCATGTCTTATTCATGCCCTCATGCAAAAGTAGCAAATCTTTTGTTGCAAATACCTTGTCACAGAATGAACAAGGATACTGGAAGTGAGTCTCTACAAAATCGGAAGAAGAGCTGCCTCCCTCTTCTTGTTTTTCTTCAATGCTGTGATAATTGGTAGTGTCTACTTGCTTTCTCCGCCAGCATTCTGTATTCACTAATTCCAAGTGTGACACTAAAGATGACTTTTCAGAAAATTCTCTTCTGCAATAATCACACGTGTTACGATTACAGATGCTCTTCTGTGGGCTACCTGCCTTGAATTTGTCTGTGTTACATTTTGCAACATCTTTCTGTTTTCTCTCCCAGCACCTTAAACTTGCAACTTCATGCAAATGTACTGAAGTCTGATCTACAAACCTCTTTGTGCAATACTTGCATTTGAATTTACGTTTTGCAGAATAAAGTGATATCATTGGTGCTTTGATGGTAGTTGGATACATATCAGTGCTGCAACTAATATTCAGAGTAATCCAATCAAGCGTAAGAGGTGATTTTTCTTTCTGCAATGCAAGCTCACTGCTGGCCTTTGGATGTTTGATCATTTCATGTTTGATCAGTGCAGACTTCTGCATAAATTTCTTGCCACAAATGAGACAAACTGCTTCTTCATCAGCCCCTTCGATGCTGCTAGGGCTTACTGCAAGCCGACTCTGTCTTGCATCTTTAGGTATAGTCTGTGCACTCCCGACAGTTATCATTCCATAAGGATTTTCAGGGTTTTCCATTGTCCTTAAGTCTGTGTACTCCCTTGTATGTCCTGGGTGAGTCTTCATGTGTTTTGTGAGTTCCGTTCTGGTGGTAGAAGTCTGCTTACAGTATCTGCACTGATATCTGGCAAAAACACCTGTGCCCACCCTGTGGTGCATATCAGCAATATGCTTTCCAGCGTTGCCTGATGTTGTGAAGGCATGGCTACAATATTGGCATTTGAATGGCTTATATCCATTATGACTCCTTAAATGTATCAAACAAGTACTTTTTTTCTGAAATAATTTTCCACACCATGGACAAAAATATTGAACATACTTATCTGGTTCTCCACCAGCCAGTCCACTGCTGGCAGGGTTTACTGTAGCCCGTCTCTTGCTTACATCATTGGAGTTATTTCCCTGTAATTCAGCTCTATGATTAATTCTGATATGCACCTGCAAATCTGTTTCTCCAGAACATTCTTGACCACACATATTACAAGTCCACACTCTCCTACTTGAAGTAGCTTTTGTCTTAGCTTGAAAACCTTTCTGTTTCTTCCATATTTGTTTCTTATGAGATCTTGAGTGCATCATGAGATGATCAAAGCTACTGAAGTGAAGTGGGCATCTTGAACACTTATATGGCATCAGTTTGTTTATCTGGGATGTGACAGGCACAGAGGGTGAACTTCCACCAATGGTGAAGATGATGTTTTCTGTGTTGACGCCCGTGTTGAAGACTTTTCCATCATCAACCAATTTGTCTCCAGACATATCCTTTCCATGAATAGTCTGACCTACATGGTCTACTGAACATTGGCGTATTATTTCTAAAATTCTTGTGGTAGTGACTTGATTCTCACACCTTGGAGGACTTTCTCTGTCTTCAATAGATTGAGGTTTGTCTCTATTACAGGCAGTTGTATGCTTATGGAATCTTGCGCTCGATATGTATGTTTTACAAAATTTACATAAGTACATCATAGACTTGATGCCTGCATTGGGTAGTAATGAAGTAGTTTCATCTACCATCGTCAGATTTTGTGTATAACTGGATGACAGTAAGCTCTCAGAATCCTTGGAGAGTTTAGCACAATCTGTTTGCACTCCATCATTTGCGATCACAGGGATCACAATGGTACTTGTACCTCTTGTGGCACTGCAGCTTGAATATGAAGTGTTAGGTACCTCGATAAGTTCATCTGTAGTGACTTGATGATGTAGCACACTGGGTGATGTATTCACTTGGATTTCTAGAGGGTTTAATTGACAGCTAACAGCTGTACTCTGGCTGTGTTCTGCATCAGGTGATGTTATAGTATCAGCAACTTGAAAACTTGAACTTGAAGCAACATCAGCTGCAGTCAAACTCTGCCTCTTACTGTTTGGGACAGATGTTCCTGCCTCACTCATGCCACTAAGGGTTTGCTTCGGAAGTATAAAGCGGGGACTATTCAGATGACTTGATGGGCTCAGTGTTTGTGATGAGTTGTCAACTTCTGCTAACGTAGTTGGATATATATCATTGATGCAGGTATAATCAAATGATACATTATATGCTCTATGCCTTTGCTTGTGTTTTATAAACTCCTTTCTTATATCAAAGGTTCGCTGGCAGTAACGGCACAGATAAAATGATCCAACCTTTTCGTGATTGTCTGCTACATGAACAGAAGCTTGCCATTTCGCTTTGAAGTTTTTGCAGCACAGTGTACATTGATATGGTCTATTCTTTGAACTCTTATCAGTTATCACTCCAAACTGATTTTCAGGGTTTTCCTTTGTTCTCAAATCTGTATACTCTAGTGTATATTCTGGGTGAATCTTCTCATGTTTTGTAAATTTCCCTCTGGTGGTAAAAGTCTGCTTACAGTATCTGCACTGATATTTGGCAAACCAACCTTTGCCCACCCTGTGGTGTACATTAGCAATATGCTTTCCAGCGTTGCTTGATGTTGTGAAGGCACAGCTACAATATTGGCATTTGAATGGCTTAGATCCATTATGACTCCTTAAATGTATCCAACAATCATTTTTATGCTGAAATGATTTTCCACACCAGTGACAAGAATATTCAGCATGCTTGCCTGGTTCTTCATCAGCCAGTTCAACACTAGTGAGGTTTACTACACCATGAGGTTTGCTTGCATCTTTAGGTATAGTCCTTAAATCTGTGTACTCCAGCGTATGTTCTGGGTGAGTCCTCTTGTGTTTTGTGAGTTCTCTTATGGTAGTAAAAGTTTGCTTACAGTATCTGCACTGATATTTGGCAAGCGCACCTTTGCCCACCCGGTGGTGTACATTAGCAATATGCTTTCCAGCGTTGCTTGATGTTGTGAAGGCATGGCTACAATATTGGCATTTGAATGGTCTATATCCATTATGACTCCTTAAATGTGTCAAATAAATACTTTTTTGCCAAAATGATTTTCCACACCGTTGGCAAGAATATTCAGCATGCTTACCTGGTTCTCCACCAGCAAGTTCACTTTTACAGGCAGTTGTATGTTTATGGAATCTGAATTTGCAGAAGTATGTCATAGACTTGCTATTCTTTATGCCTGCATTTGGTAGTAATGAAGTAGTGTCATCTACCATCATCAGATTTTGTGTACAACTGGATGACAGTAAGCTCTCAGAATCCTTGGAAAGTTTAGCACAATCTGTTTGCACTCCATCGCCTGGGATCACAAGAATTTCATGGTCGCCGATAGATACACAGTTAGTTTCTTCCTGTCCTGAACATTGCTGGCAATTATGAGAAGAAGTTGACTGACTACCAATACATGCATTTGTACCTCTTGTTTCACTGCAGCTTGAATATGAAGTGTTAGGTACCTCAATAAGGTCATCTGTTGTGACTTGATGATGTAGCACACTGGGTGATGTGTTCACTTGAATTTCTAGAGGGTTTAATTGACAGCTAACAACGTTACCCTGGTGGTGTTCTGCATCGGGTGATGTTATAGTATCAGCAACTTGAAAACTTGAACTTGAAAAGTTCTTTCCCTGTAATTCAGCTCTATGATTAATTCTGATATGCATCTGCAAGTCTGTTTCTCCAGAACATTCTTGACCACAAATATTACAAGTCCACACTCTCCTACTTGAAGTAGCTTTTGTCTTAGCTTGAAAACCTATCCGTTTATTCCATCTTTGTTTCTTATGAGATCTTGAGTGCATCATGAGATGATCAAAGCTACTGAAGTGAAGTCGGCATCTTGAACACTTATATGGCATCAGTTTGTTTCTCAGGGATTTGACAGGCACAGATGGAGAGCTTCTACCAATAATTGTGACGTTGACTTCGTCCCCCAATTTACCTTTAAACCTATCATTTTCACAAGTAGTCTGACAGCTATTAACAGCTTTACTCTGCTGGTATTCTTCACTGGTTGATGTTTTAGTATCAGCAACATCAGCTTCAGTCAAACTCTTACTGTTGGGTGCCTCAGTTCTTGTTTCACTCTTGCCATCAGGTTTGGGTAGTATATAACACACACGGTTCACACGTCTAGTTAGCGATAATGGCGTAAGAATAGTCCTACCTGTTTGATACTGTTGTAATCCCTTAGTTCTATTGTTAGATCTTACAGGCAGATTCTTCCCGGGTGGTTTAATTGAATGGCTCCATTTCTGATGGCTAATTAATGCACCATTGTTACCAAAATATTTTGAACAGTGTGTACATCGAAGCAGTTGCTTTCTTATAATGTTGACTTTCTTCACCACAGTATTTTGCATGGTCATACTTTTATTGGCCACTTGTTCTTGTGGGATATAATTATTGGATGCTTCACCAAGCTCATTAGCATTTACATATACGTCACTTTGTCTGCTCTCGCATTCATCAGGCATTTGGCTCTGTACACTAACCTTTTTGATGATCACAGTTTTGGGCTTTGTGATTTGATCTTTCTGTTCCCGACACAGGTCGTCATTACTGCTTCCGCTGCAAAGCAAGTTTTTACCTACTATAGCTGTATCATTTGTCAGAGATATTCTGCTGGCTCCTAATGCAATCTGATTATTAGAATCATCGTTATTTTGGTCAGAAAGCTTAATTCTCTTCGCTGGATTCAACCGCTGCTTTTGATCATTGTTTTTCCTGTGGCAATTTAACATATGTTTACTAAGTAAGGTTACACTGGGAGCTTGGCTATGACAGTACCGGCATTCATACATCATTGTCTTGTACTTGACTTGCTTTGTTTGATGCAGTTTCTTATGTCTTTTCAATGCACCTATGAATGAGAACTTCTTGCCACAATATCTGCACACATACTCACTACATTCATTCCGATGATGCTCTTGCATGTCTTCATTCTGGTGTTGCTCTTGCATCTCTGATATGCGTAGCTGTGCATCTGAGTTACCACAAGGCATATCTTTACTCTCAATGTTCAAATTCATGGCCCTTTTGTATCGTTTTTTTCTGGTGAGGTCATAAATATTCCCATAATCGTTCAAATGTTGTGAAGTGAAAAGGGCATTGACGACATGAAAAAGGTTGTAGGAGTTCACAAGTGCAATGTTCCATTTGTGCCACTTCCTGTACGAATAAAAAAATAGTATTGACATTCATCATGATGTGGCTTGCTATCAGTAGCATATAAAGGTTTGGCCAACTGGTGACTGGTGTAACAGGGAATATAATTAAACAGTGGGAATAATTATTTTTCCAAAAAGGACAAAACTTGCCAAGAATCTATTTGAGGATTATAATATTATATGAACTTATGACAAATGTCATGTATACAAAAATGAAGTTGTGACAATCTAATTCTGTTTACCAATATGACTTCTATAATGGCCAGTGGGGGGGGGCAGGGTTGGCGGTTAAAACCGCCCGGTTTAAACCCCTAAACCCCATGGTTAAAACCAGGTTTAAACCGCCTAGTTTTGACCGCTAAAAAGTGGTCAAAACTGGTCAAAACCATTTTGATGCTACAAAATCAAATAAAATAAAGGAAAAAGACTGAAAATTTACCTCACTTGACATTTATTTTCATGCAAACACTCAAAAATGTTGCCAGTTTCATACAAGTGCAACAAACAAACAAATTGATATCACTGTTAGGCTGTATTACTTTTTGTTTACTCCATGTAGTGGCTATGCTAGAGTTTAAATCCATTAGCCTACATGTAATTATCAAAACATTAAAAGCAATGCCCCCCCCCCCATTGGTTTTAGTTTGCTAATATTTCTTATCAATGTTTCATGTAAAATATACCCCATTGCTCACATCCCTCATTGTTTAAATTTTAAGAGATACGGTAAAAGTAATTTTTCATGTCATTCATTTAAAACATTTGCTGTTTAAGTACGAGGGGCGGTCAAAAAGTTCGTAGAACTCGGTATGCTAATTTGTCGCACGGTATTGAATTTGGTCTCATTTGAAAGCTTGTTCCTTCAAAACATTACTGCAAAGATATTAGATTTTTACATCACTGTATGTGGGCAGGAGACTCGTCAGAGGAAGCCTACCTCCATGAATTCACAGGTACTATCAGAAGTGAATACAGGGTCATTATGGAAATTTCTCCGGACGGCGGTGAAAACTCAAATGAAATTTAACAATGTACAGTTGCTGTAAATGGTAATGAAGTCCTTGGTATTCAACAGCAACGAAATGATTCTTAGAGTTCAAGAATGGAATGAGCGTTCTTGAAGATCATCCGAGGTCCAAAAGACTTGCTGACGTCACCACTAATGATAAACGTGCTGGTACAGTGGCATTGATAATGAATAAAGAGCCAAATAAGAAAGATGAGATAGCCACAAAATATGACAACTCTGATGAATGTGTTTTCAACATTAATCCATTAACATTGGGTATTCCAGGGTGTCTTCCAGATGGGGTCCCAGAATCTTAATATACAAAATTGATACCAATTGACATATTCAGGTCCACACCTTCTATACACTTAGAATGAGGACCGAGGCAAGTTTAATCTATATGTGGCTAAAGGGGATAAGACATACATTAAATACTGGAATTACAAGTGCATTTAGTGGAAACACCTAGATCTCCCACCCCTTTGAAGATCATCACTGGGTCACCATAGTGCAAGGTCTTCATCGCTGTTTCTGAGATCCAGGGAGAGTGTTGATGACAGATCATTTGCCAAATGAAAGTACAATCATAGCCATATATCATACAATTTTGATAGCAAAATTGAGGCAAGCCATCATATGAAGAAGGTTGATGGTAGGAATGTGACTGTTCTCGGATTGTGTCCTGTACGCTATTCTTAGTTTGTCAAGCTGCTATTCACGACAGAGGGGTCAGTTAACTAAAGTAACCACATTGTGATTCAGGCATGGCCTCCAGTTAGTGAAACCTATTTTAGAATTTTAAGTCCTACCTTCATAATATCAGGTTTGCTGGTGATCAATGCTGGTGAGCCTTCACTGAAGAGTGGCTCAAGGAGCTATCGGAAGACTTCCATTTTGTTGACATAGAAGGTTTCAAGAAAAATTGCGACGGGTGCATTAAGGTTTATAGTGACCATGCTCAAGAGTGAGGTAGAAAGAATTTGGCTAGTACTCTTTCAAGTACCTTGTTCTACGAACTTATTGACCGCCCCTCGTACATTGGCTTTTGAAGGGACATTTTTTACCTAGCTGAGGGGTTTACACCCCCCAGCTAGGTACTGTAATGCTCTCCGATTCTTTATTTTAGAAATGTATTTCCTGGACATCTGTAATGGGTACGTGGCTCAAACTCCGTGACAACAAACTTACTGACCAGGGGAATTACTTTGGGACACTGTGCAGGGGTTAGGTCAAAGGCTATCTGGGGTCAAATCTTAGAATCATATTTTCTGGACATCTGTAAGGAGTACGGGACTCAAACTCGGTGACAACAAACCTCATGACCAGGGGAACATTTTTGGAACATCTTTCAGGGGTCAGATACCTCCAAAACACCAACATGCCCCAGCTAGGTTTGTGGTCTATGACCACCATTTGCCACTAGTTATCTATATATTTTCTTAATTAAAGATTTATTTATTAATTAATTGATAAATAAGTCATATTATTCTATTATTATCCAAATAGTGATTATAATTATAATAATAAGTTATAGGTATACATGACGCAGCAACTCTAGAATACAAATTAGGTTTTGACCAGATTTGACCAGTTTTGTCCGGTTTTGACCGGTTTAAACCTGGTTTTAACCGCTTTGTGGACAAAACAGGTTTTGACCGGTCAAAAGTCCAACCTGCCAAACACAGTACACCTCTGCCCTGAGGTCAGATGCAGCATTTTGAGTTTATCTTTGCCAGTGATTATAAGTAGTACTAATACTATCATCAATACTTGTAAGTAACAAGAAAATCAGCCACATGCTTGTAACCAGATCCACAATTTGGACAGATATATATGTAAAGATGGATCAAGGAAACAATACAGATCAGGAAGCAAGACAATTTCATGCACAGAGACGAGGGACAATATAATTAATAGTCACATATTTTTCTTCTTTGAAATCAAACCGGTAACCATGTTGCTGAGCAACCAGCATCCTCTGAGATATTCCGAAGTTCTTCACAACAATGATAATGTTGAAAAAGAAGTCTGCCATACTTTGAAATGTTAAATGTCCATAGTGAGCACTGTTTTATTTTACTAGAAATATAAGTTCCCTGCTTCATGTACATGTATTATGTTTCAACAAATGTCTTGATTTTCAGCCAAGCTTCCAGAGATGCCAACATTAACATCCAGAAAATAGGGAGGATTCAAACAAAAAATAGGGAGGTTTTCAAAATTACATACAACTTTAATGACACATAACTTGACAGAAATAAACCTAGTCATTGACATTTGTTTTCCTGGTTGGAAAAGAATCAGGATCCAAAAAGGACTGATTTAACTTTTTTCATTTTTGAAATAGTTTTCAAGTGCACAGTTTGCCACCCCACATATTGATAATCCAAATTACAAGTGTATCACACTAGGGGTATGTTGAGGTGTCAGCTAATCAGGATTTAGATATTTTAATGTTGAGATTAAAAATATAATACATGTACATGTAGGGTACTATTAATACAAATGCGTGAAATTTACCTTGATCAAGTTCACCATCACACACTATCTACCAGAGGATGACATCTTTCTCTGTGAAATTGCTTCAAATTGGAATAAATCCTGGACTCATGTAGATTCAAGTTTGCTGCTATACTTCTCTTCCTATTGGATCACTTCTCCCTACCTGTAATGTAAAAAGTTGAATAATATATTATTTTTTACACAGTTGTATATTGAATACTTTATTGAAGTAAATAAGTCACAGGCAGTCACCAACACAAACGGTCCTTTTGGACCTATATGTGACGTGTCATGTCAAAAGGAGACACTTTTGGGCAGGATAGTAAATGGAGAAATTGCCAAAAACTGCCCGTGGGTGATTTTTTTTTCACAATTTGGGTTTGTTTAATTTGTGATGTTATTAATGTTAAAAGTATTGTCTGATAGTTTCGGACCGGAATATAACTGGCATCTTGTATTTTTTAGACATTTTCAATGTAAATCCTACTCTCAACAGTGTCAATAATATTTTTAAAGGACGATATCTCAATTTCCAATTTTATAATACCACAACTTACCAACTCAATATCTTCACTTAGGAATGTCCGATTTCATTGGGGAAAATGGCATTGTGGAGCAAAATATCTCTATATTTAAGATATGTAAAAACCTCAAAATTGATAACCTGCCCAAAAGTGTCTCCTTTTGACATGACACGTCACATATATCCCAACCCTCATTTCCATCAGCTGGATACTAGTATCAGCTGTTTTGAACCAAACCTACAAAATCACAGTTCAGGTCAATGCTGACAACAGTGCTGAAACATACATGATTGCCTCTCATCAAGGCCGTCATATAAACAGTGTAGGTATCCATCTTCCCACCACGCTTCTCGAAGGATACAAGCTGTATACCGTAAAACCTCGTCTACAAGCATATAGAGTGCTTTTGATGAAAGCTAAATTAATCCAGATGCCATTCATCGACAAAATTATAATATTATGGAGTTTTAGCAAATTAATTACCGATACAAACATATACAAACAAGTACTATTGAAAGACCAATCTATTGTATTGGCAAATTTACGGCTGTCAAAAACACACTATATGCTTGTAGACGAGGTTTTACGGTATATGCTTTCCCACATTTGTGACTCTGCCAATGTCAAAACCTTCAAGAAGAACCTGAAAACTCACCTATTCACCTAATGTTTCCTCCCTCTTGCATTTTTCCTTTTCCATAGCACTTTGTTTCTTCATTTTAAAAAAGCGCTCTCGAAGTCTGTGTATTATTAAGTACCGTATATAAGATCACTATTATAGGACGTCTACTATTATTATTTTTTTATCGTTGTTTCTTGTTAAGGCAATGGAACACTCAGAGGGCAAGTATCAAATTGAGCTCCTAAGTCAACTCAAGAGAGCGATCTGAGGAGCTCGGCTCATTCAATTTGAGCTCCTTTTTGAAACCAGGAGCGAAATTGATAGACCTCCAGGATCTTATAGAAACTAAGGTCTGGTACATAATGGATTCTCCAGCCCCCCCCCCCTCCCCCACATCCCTGGAAATTTCGGATTAAATTTTCTGCATTTTGGTATATCAAGGGCCAATTTTGATATATACGATCTTATGAATGGGTCCATTTTTCAAAATTTTCTCAATTTTTTTCGGAAAATATCCCAATTTGGCTCAATCTAGCCAAATTTTTTGAAATTTCGCTAAAATTTGGAGGAAATATTTTTTAAACTAAGACGATTTGGGTTAAATTCTACCGAAAATTGAATTGAAATGAAAATCCATAAGAGCTACAGACCTCAAACTTGCAGGTTTTTAATATTTCTACAGGTACAACATATGATTAAAATATAAAGCAAAACTGAGGGGGTCAGGTGGGGCCCTCCTTGATATGGTATGGATTGACCATATATGGAATCACATTGGTATATGAATAAATAAACAGTTGTTAAAAATATGCTGTGCATATTGAAATTAACTAAATTTAAATTTCAGCACTATACTTGCATATCACTAAATAGCCCAGCTAAATAAAATCCTACACAATTTAAACACCTGCATGGTTAACTCTACAGTCTCAGATAAGATTATACTAGGCCCAGTGTTCGAAATAAGCACTTGTCCTCTTGTCCAAAAACCACTGGGGACAACCATATTGAGCTATGTACTTATCCCCTGGACAACCACTACTTGGATCCTTTGCACTCAAAAACATGACATTATATTTTGGGGACAACCAAAATGTTTTGAGGACAAGCAGAATTCATGCATATTTTCCTTATTTCGGACACTGACTAGGCCTGTCCAGTGTTCTTTAACACGACATACAAAACATGTTATAAAAACTCGGGAGTCGGGACAGTTTAAATAATAATAGCTATGTAGGAGGGTTACAGCAAAGTTGGAGGAAATTCGCTAAGTATGCGTTTTAATATACTTCTATAATTTCCTTTAATTTATTTATTAATTGGTAAATGACCATGCCTTTCGTAGTAGCAAAAACTTTTATATGTATGACCTCGTTCGCGCCTGACAAGCTATATTGATTGTATCAAGCAAAAGGCTATCCCCTCTTACAACCTATCGACAGATCCAATATCTGTAATGAGGTGTCACCAGGCTTTGAACAGATAATAAATGGTGGTATTAATCATAGCCTTATAGGCCTACTATCGAGCATGCAGTTTTAAGAACATCAAAGTGCCGTATGGCACTTTCCATACAATCGGAACACAGTAAATCGGGTCTGAATTTCATAGCTGCTGTAATCACTGGTACGCGCGGTTCAATTTGCACAATGAGCAAGGGCTTAGGCAGCCAGCCGTGTAGGGAGTGTTTTACACAGCCAAATTTGTAAATTCACACACCCAGTTTTGCCCAAATGGCCTATACTTTGTACACAAATCTCAAACTTACCCAGTTTTTTGAATTTACACACCCAAACCTTCAAATCCTGCCCAAGACCCTGACACTGAGTGATCGGAGCCTAACCAACACGGTGAATTTAAAACCGTCACAGCGACTCTCACCCAGTAATAATAAAATTTAACTGTATTTAATTAAAGCAATATTATAACATTTTCAAACAAAATAGATTAGCATTTCTTTGCCATAAAATGTTAGCTGTTACTGTCAGATATATCCCCTTTTATTTTTGAGACGAACAACTACGGCAAAGCAAAGAAAATTGGAATTTACTACCAGCGCACATGTAATGCCAATACGTACCACTCCTTTCGGTCATGTTGTGGTACGACCCTTTGTTGTGTATATCACCGTCCCTTGCGCCGTGGCGTACTGTGTGTTATGAACATCGTGTATGCGTTCGACTAATAATTCCATCGTAATAATAAAGCGCTGAATCAGCCTTTAATTCAAAATCACGGATTTTGACAAAACTACAGCACTTAGAGGCTTGATTTTTGCAGGGTATATTTGTTTAATAAAGTACAATTTAATCGTGTAAAAAAAGGAATTTTAAAAATTCAGTGAGGGCGTCTTCCTCAGCAAATGTTATAATATGGCTTTAATTTGAAGGTTAGTTTTGTGGGATTCATTATCGAACCCCAACGGTTTTAGCTTGTAATAATATTATTTATTAAATTAATATAGACCTACTTGTTTGCGATATTTTTTAAGTGTTTTAAACTTTCAAAATAATCCCATTCAATTACATGCCTGACAAAGGAAATTTAGGCCTGAATTTAGAGAATGCACTACGCTCACCACCTGCCGACAGCCTGTATATTGCGCCACGTTTTGTAGGCTCTGATTGCCAATTACATACACGAGTACAACTGGTAACCAGCCAAAGCCGATACTATGCAGTGCTGGTCTGCAATTCAATTGCATGGTGCATTGGGTGACATGTATTTTCTACGTCATTTGCCGAAACGACGATCCACCCAAAAATAAAAATCATTGTATAGATCACTGTACTACTAGTACAATGTAGACATATTATACCAAAACAATGGTACCGGTACATAACCCATCTCAATACCTTGCTGGGTTATGAAGTTACAGTAAAAAATATATTTGTGAGGCACTAAAAATCAATATTCACTAGATTAGTATAGCTCAAGTTGCTCGAGAACTCTAGCTTCGAATTTGCACACGATAGTTACGCATTCCAATGCTAGAGTGCGTTGCTATCGTTTTTTGGTTGGACAGCGGTGCAATTTTTTGCACCGGAGGTTATTTATTCTGCTAATGTTGAAATTTGGATGAAAGTTATTTCGATGAGTCAACTGTATCTTTTGAGCAAGATTTGCCTATTTTGGACAGTCTAAAATTTTGCTGAAGTATAATTTCTGATGCAATTGCCTGTCGTGATCGGCTGTGTTTACTTCTGAACTTCAATTACTTTTATACACGGTGTCATGTTTCAGCGAATCTGACTAGATTTTGAATGCAATGGTCTCTAGCCTAGAATGTGAAGCTATCGGTGAGCAAATTCTTGGCTAGACTTCTCGAGCAAAGCTCGAGATACTCTATCTAAATTACAGGTTTACATTTTACTATCTTACATTATCTTGCTGTATTTCAGCTAGAGCACCAGAGGTAGACAACCTGGGATTTTACTGAGAACAATACAAATAAATACGGAATCTTTTCATGACTTCAGTGACGGGACCTCAATGGCTGTCATTTCTATGTATACACCATGTCATGCCATAAGGCGGGTGAAAATCGATTCCCAGTTTATCGCCCCGCCCGCATCACTTTTTGGAAACCAAAAATACCCGCGTCAAATTTTCAAAAATGCCAAAATAAATCATTATTTTCATAGTATCAGTGTTTTCACCAGTTTTAGCAATTGGAAACAAATATTTTTGTTTGTAAAACATATAAATTCATAACTTGGAAGCAAAACCAGGCTCTTTTCTAACTTTTCTAGTCCCTAAAAATATATGTTTAAAATCACAGTATGAGTTTGGCTTTAAATAAACACGCATTTTAGGTCAATAATGAAATCTGATGAAATAATGAAAAATGAAAAAGTCACCTCACCAACCTGGAAAAAAAAAGTGACGATAAACTCGGAATTGACTTGCATGGGCCTAATGTCCAGCACGTCCAGTGAAGTGAAGTGTCCATCAAAGGTGAAAATAAGAAATGAAGAAACCAGGGGCTCCTGTTTACACAAAATGGCCCTTGGTACACTTCATTCAACATTGAACCAGGGGCCACTCTTCTAATCAACAAGGGCACAATATTTGTTCTGAATAAGTTCATCATGCATTAATTTAATTAATGGCTATAGAATTTAATTTTTGGGTGTAGTGACCAGCCCGTTTCTGAAGAAAAGTGTCCCCTGGTCAGCTTAAGGTGGTACTACATGTACATGTACACCCCTTTGATAAATTTGTGACTATTTTTGCATTTTTCTCAAAAATTAATAAAACACTGGTGACAAAAGTTATGTATATTATAGGGGCAAGGAATCCAGCTACTACACTGGAATTTCAGTGACTCAAGAAAAGTAGTTATTGATTTATTGATCAAATATTGGTTTTCCCTCATTCAAGTGTATAAACTCCAAAACGGTTGTCTGTGTTGAAATAAAATTTCCAGTGCAGTAGTTGTAGTCTTCTTCTTCTTCTTGGTTGAGTCGGCATATCCAGACTTAGCTGTATTATTAAACGCCAACTTTATCCAGGAACCTAGGACTGAGTGCAGATATCAGAACCGGGGATGATCCCCCTTCTCTTTTCGAATAGCTCTGACACTTTAACATGCACAGGGATGAATCCTCCTGAACACGGGACCAACGGCTTTACGTGACTTCCGAACCACGGACATCGCACACACACTACTTATATCTGCACGTGCTAAGCAGTGTATGGGGACGAGAAGAAATTCTACAATTAACTTCTGTGATGAAACTGAACTTAATTGAAGGATTCCCGACCATATAGGAACTTTTTGGGAGGGAGGAGAATTTTCACCTAAGGCAAGCCCAAGGCTCGAACTCTCATCGATTGTATCTCCCGGCCGACAGCGCAATGCTTTAACCGCTCGGCCATCTCGCCCTCTCAATCCTTGCCCCTATACATATCTTAGGCCCTTCGCACGATTATTAGTTTCCTGTTAAAGATTTTGAAAAAGGGACGAGGTGACTTTTAATTATTATCTTTTATTTTCTTTTTTAAAATTATTTCAGAACAATATTTGATTTAATAAAGGTGGAGTTGTACTCTTTGAGCGTGTTTCTACAGGCGCACCGCTAAGTTACCGCTAAATTGATAACGCTATCTTACCGTTATCTTACCGTTTAACCTGCTGTTTCCACAGACAGGTTTTTGCCGTTGGCGTGTTCATATAATCTGAATGACAAACATGTTTTAAAAGTGTATTTTGTCTTACCTTTTACGGTAGTATGGCCAAAATCTTGCATCGTAGGCCTAGAATGAATGCTAGAATGGATTGTTTAATGGTTGATTATTGCTAAATAATCACTTTTTTTTGTTATATTTTGCAAATCAACAGAAAAGTTTTACATTTTACACAGTTTTTCACTATTTTGTAGCATTTACAAATTTCCGTTAGCAAACCCCGAATTCCGTGAGTTTTTCTGTTTTTCCGTATCACGGAGAAATTGTGGCTTTACATAATAGTTTGGACTTGTTATGTTGCCCAGGCTGTTATTAACGTTTTTGTCATGTCGTCTGTCCAATTAACATGTTGATTAATAGCCATTTTGTTTGATTTTGCTCTATAATCGGCAAGTTACCGCTTAGGTCTGTTTCCACAGAAAATCTACCCGCTTCGTCAACGGCAAAAACCTACTCCAACGAGGTTTCCGCTGTTTGTTTCCACAGGAGTGATTAACGGTTCCATACCGTTTCCAAAACGGTATTTGGCTCCGTAGAAACACGCTCTTTGTTCATTCATCATTATTGTTGATTTTATTAAAGTCAGAAAATGGCAAGTAGAAGTAGTTGAAAGTTATTTTAAAGGAGAAAATTAGAAATAAAAATTTTTGATTTTGGACGCGGGCGGTAAACAGGAAACTAATAATCAAGTGCGAAGGGCCTTACATGTACTTGTCACCAATGCGCTATAATTTTTAAGAAAAATGCAAAAATAGGCACAAAATTGGCCAGGAGTGTAGTACCCCCTTAAATTTAGATGGAACCAGGGGCCATTGCAGGGTTTCTGGTAGTGCCGTACCATTACGCTGCCTTTCGTATTCGCCGAGGAGGACAATTTCGACCTCCACGTTTGTTTACAAACAGAAAGGTGGACAAAAGGCCTGTCAAAACTGTACCGTTTGTCCAAATACTCAAGTATCAAAAGGATGGTCCACAATAGAGTGATTCACGCAACATGAATAGGGGATTAAAAAACTGTGAAGTAGGACCATGTGCTTCTTTTGTCCAATTTGGCATCAAGATTTCGAATGGAAACAGTTCAGACCCAGAACACGATCATGTCAGAAATTAATATTTTGTTCTGGGTCTGATTATTCGGACTAGGTTTCTGGTAGTCCGAGGTGCTCTGACGATAACACTCCGATCGCCATGCCATGTAGTATAGTAGGCCAGTGGCAGTGGGACAACGGAACCGCTATGTTATGCGTCGGAAATACAACCAATACAAGATAAGACAGAACAGGCTTTTCCATACAGTGAACAATAAACAAGAAATGGAATCCAATGTTAACATCTGCACAAGCGACTGATAGCCCATCTTTAGTATTGATGCTTTCAGCCTTTAAATGATAGCAAGAAATGGAAATCGCCCCAAAGGAAAGATTTTAATCGTGAAATTGATCGCCACATCTTATGGATTCACATTATCCTCCGGCAGAAATGTCAAACTGTCAATTACAACGTCTACTAGTGGACTGGTTTTGAAATCCACTCTGATCAAACTAATCAAAACTGTAAACTAAAATTTTATCGAAAAAATCAAAAGAAGAAATACTAAATATTGCTTAGTTTCAATGACGCTTACCGATCGAGTCACCTTGATGGTGTATTTTCGATCATTTTGCAACGTGGTTGAAAAATATTTCCAAGACGCGAGTATCGCCATTATGCATGGCCCGGTAACCTGGATAAAATTTAACGCAATCTATCATCCAATCCTAGTTCACCTGAGTGATCACGTAGTTTGCCGAATGAAACCGAATGAAGCCGAATGAACGGTATCGGTGTCGGAACAAGGATTGTTACTTGTAAACAAATCGTTTACCGCACGCTTTCAAGAAATTAAATTTACGATCTTTTGATAATTAGTTAGGGATCGTTTTATTTTAACCTCTGGCATGAGAGATTGAAAATGTGGGTTAAAGATAAGCCACTCTAGCTTAGTCACGATTATGCACTTTCAGTTTCCCACGCGTTTGAACGGGAATTGGATTGCGTACTTTTTCGATGTCTAGTGAGCAAATTTTTTCAATATTTTGAGAAAATGATGTCAAATTTTCTATTCTATATTGTTTGGTAATAATGTCTTTTGCCAATAGTATGTTTAAAGTTGTAATTTTGTGTTTTTGATCGCGAAGATCGGATATTTTAGTCCTGCTTCCAAATCTAGACTCTTCGCGTGGGTGCAGAATTCGGCAGAACTTTGATGATAATTTTGCCTTTTTGGACACTAAAATGCTTTCGATCCTTAATTTTGTTTCAACCGAGTCTTAAATTAGCAAGCACAATACGGTTGGTACCATTTTTATATACATTGATGAAATTTTTGAGATTTTTTATCAAGTTTCTAACCGGCGCAAATCGTTAAGTGTGTATTTCCCATTGACATCCAAAATGGCGTAAGCCAGTCCTCAATATACATAGGTACGGCGTATATAGGACTGGCAAGCGAGTCTACTCTAGCTCTGAGAGCTGTGTTCTCATTTTGCAACCAAAATAGGCTTCTCATAAAGCTTAAATTTGCGGGACATTAAGCTGGTCATCCATGGATTTGAAACATGGCGGATATACCAAGCACCCTCACTACGTCCGGGTATGTGAGGGTGCTTGACCAGGCATACCGCTATGTGAACGAGCTAGGTTTCTGTAGTCCGAGGTGCTCTGACGATAACACTCCAATCGCCAGGCAATCTACGTTATTAAGTGGGACAACGAAAACGCTACGTGAACGAGCTAGGTTTCTGGGGCTAAACGGCTCCCGTCTCCCACTTATTTTCACCCTTGGTGTCCATTGTCATTGAAGTGAACAGAGCGCACTTCAGCATAGAACTTTACAAAAGTAGAAGTGAGCTCTGTTCGTCACAACAGAAAGCTTTTAGACATGTTAGAAGTGGCAAGGTTTCCGAATTCGACAGACAACAATGCCCAGGCATAGGGATGATTAAAAAGCTTATCATTTGTTTTATAAATAAGTGAATAAACAACACATAGGGGGCCTACTTACAAAAAAGCACACGAGATAATATGGCAGCTAAATTACCACCTCTCTTATCATGCTTTATCTGTGACTTGCAGCCAAAAAAAGAGTAGCGTGACTCAGATGTTGAAGGACTTGGAATGGGAGTCCCTGGAAGTCAGAAGGCAGAAAGCAAGAATGACTATGACGTACAAGACCATCAACGGGCTAGTCGGAATTAAGGCAGAACAACACTTCCAAAAGGCTGAGACCACAGGGGTGGCAACACGGAACAGAAGTAGCACAAACCTTCATCAAATGTACCCAACAAAGGATGTGTATAAACACTCCTTTTTCCCAAGAGCATCACGGGAATGGAACAGTCTGGACTCAGAAACCAGGGAAGCCAAGTCATTAGACATCTTCAAAAGCAGAATGTACAAATTGGGAACCAAAGAAACTGAAGTTACCAAGACAAGCAAAGAAACCAAGGCAACTGAAGTAACAAGCAAAGAAGAAACCAAAGCAACTGAAGTAACCAAGACAAGTCAAACAGAAACCAAAGCTACTGAAGTAACTAAGACAAGCAAAAAAGAAACCAAAGCAACTGAAGTAACCAAAACAAGCAAAGAAGCCAAAGCAACTGAAGTAACAAGCAAAGAAGAAACCAAAGCAACTGAAGTAACCAAGACAAGCAAAGAAACCAAAGCAAATGAAGTAACAAGCAAAGAAGAAACCAAAGCAACTGAAGTAACCAAGACAAGCAAAGAAACCAAAGCAATTGAAGTAACAAGCAAAGAAGAAACCAAAGCAACTGAAGTAACCAAGACAAGCAAAGAAACCAAAGCAACTGAAGTAACAAACAAAGAAGAAACCAAAGAAACTGAAGTAACCAAGACAAACCAAACTGAAACCAAAGCATCCAAGAAAAGTGAAGACTCCGAAAACAGAACAAACATCTAGTAAGAATCGTGTATCTCTGACAGTCCAATTCCTCTGAAACCTTTGTAAAGTTGGCGAACATACAGCAATTAGTCTGAGTATGCCGACTCAACCGAAGAAGAAGAAGAAGAATACAGCTGCGACGTTTCACACTAGCCTGAATCCTTCTGGCCTCTAATGGCGGCGCCTTTTTTACCCACAATCCTTCACGTTGCCTTATTCAGCACAGTGGAGCGGCCGTGCGTGAGTATTCGAGGACTGGAGGATCGAGTCTAGTTTCACACTTCTTCGGAACCACGTAGAGCAGCGGGTTATTAATATTAATGAAGTGACGTCATGCATCGTGTTTCCGCGAATAGCTGAATTAGCTTGAATTTATCGCTCATTTTACAAAATCCGGTGCCAATAGCCTTTTTTTTTTTTTTTGGTCCACAAACACTTTGTCGAGCATTTAGGGCATCAAATATGTTGTTTTTCTGGTAGAACTCAACGAGATCTACACGGACATATATAGTTTTCCATACTTTAAATGCTTTCTTCATTAACCCTTGCAAATGCTTTTAAGCTTTTAAAAAAATGCGTTTCCACTGCTCAAGTGTCACATCTAATGATCTAACCCTGAATATTTTCTTTGAATAAATGCGATTAGTAGTTCCTGGGCATCCTCACGCCCAAAATTATGCAAATGAGATCAAACAAATGACGTCACGAGTTAATCCCTTCAATTACCTAATTGCTTCCTAAAATGGGGTGGCTGAGCAAACGAGTGAAACAATGTCAATATTAATAGGTCAATTAAGAGGTTCAACTTCAAATATATGCTTTAGAATGTTTAATGTAGTACTTGTACAGTATACCTGTATACAGGAGTAGATTTATCGGCCTAATATAATATTGGTAAAGTATAAAAGATAATAGGTACTGTACTATAAAAGTAAATAGGCAGGTACAAACTTTTGTAATATAAAGTTAGGCCAAAATGGAACCCCTTCACTATTCATCCCGAAAACGTTACAGTTACATCAAAGTTATAATATATCATTGCAATACTGCATAGAGCTGCTTCAGAAAGTTATAATAACATGGATGCGCAACTAAATGATTGTCCTCTAATGGTGGTGAGGAAGGAAGAGTTGACCAACCAGTTATGTGCCTGGGATGCTGATTTTTACCCAGAAAAGTTCAATCCTTCAAGAACATTGTACATTGAAGTATATGGCTGCCGTGAATGTGGCAAAGGATTGTCGTACGCCAATGCTAACCATACGTGTAGTGATGGTTTAAATACCGATGATGGATTTTCTGAAAAAGACTGTTACCGTGGTCATTTCAAAGCATTTTTGAAGAGGATGGTGAACAGTATGGATACCGAATTTGTGAAAAGGTGCGAGATATGTAATGAAATGCATTACGTTTCATTTATATTGGAAGAAATCGACAATGATGACGATGGATATGATGGCGACATGGACATCGATGATGATGATGATAATGAACCAATGGAAATGGACCACGAGTTTGTGTAGGCGGATAATGAACCAATGGGAATGGACCACGAGTAAGTGTAGGCGGGGCATAGAGGATGAAAGGATGAACTTCCGGAGTATGCTGGGGTGAAGTTATATATAAGCAAGTAGTTTTATAAACTATAACATTAAACATTCAATTCGGCAATATGAATTCTTCTGCAACATCATCATCTAGCCAGTGTTGTGGGCTTACTGAAGAGTTGGACAAGATACTTGCATCGGATATGAAAGAAGAACTGTACAAACTGTTAAAGTACTTGTACGCCGCTCAAATTCTTTTTGCGTACAGAACGCTGGCGGAATCCCGATGTAACGGATGTATGATAGACCATCCTTCCCAATCACAGCACACATGCTTGGGATCTATAGACGATCAAGTTGCTGCAGAGCTGTATGGTATTGCAGAATCCAAGGTGAACAAACATTATTTAAAACTTCTCTTCATAGAGTGTTGTAATACGCTTTGGCTGAATTACAGACTGATTGACTTTGAAAATACATTATTGGAATGTTTAGAATGGTGGACAGGCACCGACTTCCTAGATGTGGACTTCAGTATGAATGTAGAGGAGTCTTTCAAAACAGCGTCGGTAGCAGCAGCGATGAAATTGTGTTCGCTGGAAGAAAGATTTTCCAAATGATAGCGATCTGTTCGCATGTGGAGAAACTGAAAACAAACTGTGAATGCTCAGAATGTGTATTATTACAAGAACTGCCTGAAAGGATACGACTTATTCGAGAACATAAGGACTACAAGTCAACTACGGAATGGATTCTACAAAATATAAATTCAACGAGGGAGCTGAAGATTCTGGGAGAAGAAGTGTTTGCAGAAAAAAACTGTAACCCTAAAAGCATGTGTTATAGAGCATTGACTTTACTTGTCTGCAGTTACGACGTTTGCTCACAAATGAGAGACAATGATTTGATTGAGGACATACTTTTAACCATTGAGAAATTAGTGGATTCAAAGAAAGTGAATTGGCACTTAATGTGCGTTGACAATGATCACAATAATTATCATACAATTTGGAATATACTTAAATCATGTTGCTGGGCGATGCTTGCATGCTACATTCACTATCTTCTTAAATATTAATTTGTTTAATCAAACTATTGAGCTAATCATGAACAAATGAAATAATGAGTGAAATAAATAACACCATGAGTGTAAAAAATAAGAACAATCTTGTATGTCATTGTTTGTGTTTTATTTTCTAGAATATATCTTTTGTACTTAAATCTATAACAGTGTTTAAACATATTCATTACATATCAGCATGGCTAACGATAAAGAGGTTAAAGATTTCTTGCGTGGGATTTATTATGATGTTAGTCATCCTGCAGGTTATGGGAGTGTAAGATCTCTTTACTTGGCAGCACGGAAAAAAGGTTTTAAAATTACCTTAAATATAATTAAAAAGTGGTTGCAAAGTCAGGACACTTACACTCTACATAAAACTGCTAGGAAAAATTCCAACGCAATAGAGTAGTTGTATTTGCGATGGATTCACAATGGGAAGCTGATTTGGTGGATTTGTCATCTCTCACTCGTCAAAATAAGGGATACAAGTACTTGTTAACCTGTATAGACGTGCTTTCCAAGTTCAGTTGGGTGGTCCCTTTAAAAGATAAAAAAGGAGTCACTCTAGTAAATGCCTTCAAGAAAATCTTATCCTCAGGAAGAACCCCTGTCCGCTTATTTACGGACAAAGGTACAGAGTTTAAAAATCATCACTTTCAAAAGTTATTGAAGAGTAAGGGTATTCATTATTTTACCCCCAACAATGAGACCAAATGTAGTATTGTAGAAAGATTTAATAGAACACTCAAAACAAAAATGTGGAAATATTTTACGAGTAAAAATACATCCAAATACATAGATGTACTCCCCAAACTTGTCAGAGCATACAATGATACCACACATCGGAGTATAGGTACAAATCCTTCATCCGTGAACATAAATAATCAGATGAAAATCAAGAAAAGGTTGTATAGAGAAATGTACCCTTCAAAATCATTTCCAAATTTTAAATTTAAGGAGGGGGACCGTGTAAGAATAAGCAAAATCAAGATGACATTTGAAAAGGGATATAGGCCTAATTGGACGGAAGAAATATTTATAGTTTCAAAACGTTTAAAAAGAATAACACCAGTGTACAGAATCAGTGATCTCGATGGTGAGAATTTGATCGGTACATTTTACGAGGAGGAATTGCAAAAAGTTGATAAAGGAGATGATGCTTTATTTACCATCGAAAAGGTGATGAAGAGAAGAAAAAGGGGTGGTAAAACTGAATATTTTGTCTCTTGGAAGGGTTACCCTAGTAAATTTAATAGTTGGGTGTCAGACATTCAAATTGCAAGTAGGTCCTGAATAAAAACCATTGAATTTTGTGGATTATGTCACATTGAATCCAACTACGGACAGAGTGATAACGTTTAATAAAAGATGGGTCTCTCACAATTTTACGTTACTTTACCTAGTAACAGCTCAATGCAATTTTACCCCGACAACAAGTTATCATCCTATACAACAAAACTCCATACTCCATTATCATTACAGGGTGAATGGGAGGTGTCTTTGGTAGAAGTCAATTATCCTAGAACATGGTACAACATATCGGGGGATAGTTGTAAAATAAAATACAAAGGTAGTGGAGTGGATGTAGAAGAAACAATTGCGTTAACCCCTGGATACTATGAAAATGTACACCAAATTATTTTAGAGATAAAACAATATTTATCAGAAAGATCCAAGAGGAATATACTCATGTACGTGAAATCACAATCCCGAAAAATGGTCATCAGTTGTCAGAATGGCGCCAGTATAGAGATTAACGATACCTTAGCTCGTATGTTTGGGTTTGAAAATGCTGGATATTTCAAAAAAACCAATTATGGTTCATTTCCAGTAGATGTACACAGAGGATTTTACACTTTTTACATTTATACCGACATAGTTAACTCTCAATTTGTCGGAGATGCGCACGCTCCATTGTTAAGAACTGTAGATGTTGATCATTCAGTAATTGGTGGGATGGTCTGTAGAACATATAACAGTCCTCATTACGTACCTATCAAACTGAGGGATATTGAAACTATAAAAGTAGATATAAGAATGAATTCTGGAGAACTTGTACCATTTGAAGCCGGACAATTGATAAGTAAACTACACTTTCGCTTGAAGCGCTCACCTTATTTGATTTAATTAAGAGGATCATTATGTACCGTAAATCATGCTCAACCCACAGTCAAGACCCTCAATTTTTTAATGACTACTATCTCAAGCAGGTAGGATCGGGGTCAGGAATGCCTTTTTACCGAGGGTCTACGAGTCTTCAAAGGGGGTACGGGTTAGGCGGTCTGTTAGGGGGACTTTTTCGATCCGCCATACCTTTACTCAAACGAGGAGCAGCAACAGTAGGTAAACAAGCTCTTCAAACTGGAATGGAAATTGCTGATGATGTTATGTCAGGTCAAAATGTAAAAACCGCAGCAAAGAGAAGACTCAAACAAGCAGGTAGACAATTAGGTTCAAAGGCTGTCAGAAGAATACAGACGGGTAAAGGAAAGACAAAAAGAAGAGGCAGGAAACCACAAAACAGACCGAAGCGTGGGAGAGGTATAAAGAGAAAGCAAAGTGGTCGTGCAGTCAGTTTAAAAACTAGCAAGCGAAGAAGAAAGACCTATCTAGACATATTCTCTTAATTTACCAAAGATGGCTTTATTACACGAAAAATCATGTCAGTGTACCACTAATCAGTTAGATTTATTCACCGTGCTACCGACTCAAACAGGTATTTTGTCTGGGACATGGGATGAGTATCACCCTATATCTAATCTTCTTGATGGATCTCCAATAGAATTTCATGTAGCTGGAACGGCGGAAGAATATGTAGATCTGTCACAAACTAAACTACATATAAAAGCAAAAATAGTCAATGGTGATGGGACCAATCTACCTGCTCAAGCTGAAGTAGCACCCTCCAATCTTTTCCTACAGTCTTTATTCAGTCAGTGTGAAGTGTCCCTGAATGAACGCTTGGTGTCTGTGGCTAGTAACAACTATCCTTACAGAGCTTATCTGGAAACATTACTCAACTATGGGAGGGAAGCCAAAGAAACGCAACTTACATCATCACTGTTCTTTAAAGATAAAGCAGGATTGATGGATGAAACTAATCCTCATGCTGATGATGGTGTGGTGAACACGGGGTTAAAGAAAAGATGCGAGTACTCTGCCCGTAGTCGTCTCATAGACATGACGGGTCCCTTACATTCCGACATTTTTATGCAGGAAAAACTTTTACTAAATGGTATTGATCTTAAAGTAAAACTCACACCATCTAAAGCTCAGTTTTGTCTTATAGGTAGCAATGCAGCTGGTGACTACAAAGTTTCCATAACTCACGCATCCCTGATGGTGCGTAGGGTAAAGGTCAGTCCTAGCGTGTCCTTAGCGCATGCCCGAGCTTTGGAAATGGGTACAGCCAGGTACAATCTTAATAGAGTTGAAGTCAAGGCTTTTTCAATCCCTACAGGGACTATGTCTTTTTCTAAAGATAATTTGTTCCTAGGACAATTACCACAACGTCTAGTAGTTGGATTTGTCGACAATGATGCTTACAATGGAGTTTTGACCAAAAATCCGTATAATTTCAAAAATTTGTCCTTAAACTACATGAGTTTGATGTTAGATGGACAGACTGTGCCTAGCCAGCCTCTCACCCCTAAATTTACAATTGCAGGAGGACAGGGCTACATCCAAGCTTATCAGACTCTTTTTTCAGGCCTAAACAAAATGTACCAAGATACGGGACACTTCATCAGTCGTGATGATTACCCCAACGGTTACACACTGTACTGTTTTGACCTCTCCCCAGACCTAAACCAAGGAGATCATTTGAACCTAGTGAGAAAAGGCAATCTGAGATTGGAAATGCGCTTTAATGAAGCCTTACCCCAAACTGCCATGGTGATTGTATATGCACAATTTCAGAACATTCTCGAGGTGGACAAACAGCGAAATGTACTCTTAGAATACAACGTTTAGTCAAAAGTATGGATTCGCAACAACTGAGACATGTTATGCATATGGATAGATTAGGCAATACATACTTTAGGGGTGTATTTGCAGCTGATGAACTTAGTAAACAAAAAGTCAACAAATTTCCCAGTGGATACATAGCCAATACAGATCCGAGCCAAAAAGCTGGTGAACATTGGGTGGCTTTTTATTTTGACGAAAAAGGCAGAGGCGAATTTTTCTGTTCTTACGGTAAAACACCATCAACCTACAACTTTGAAACATGGATAAAAAGGAACGCTACATCTTGGAAATACAATAAAACCAGACTTCAAGGAGATATGTCAAGCGTGTGTGGACAATATTGTTTATTTTTCTTATTACATCGTTTCAGAGATATAGTCATTGATGATGTTTTTGGATCAAATAGGGATGTAAATGACTCTTGGGTTAATGACTTTATTAGTAAACGATTTAATTTAGAAACTCGAGTAACTGACGAGAAATTTCTCTTAAAACAAATTGC
The DNA here is from genome assembly GCF_039555335.1 of Amphiura filiformis. Taxonomy (NCBI): domain Eukaryota; kingdom Metazoa; phylum Echinodermata; class Ophiuroidea; order Amphilepidida; family Amphiuridae; genus Amphiura; species Amphiura filiformis. The sequence goes on along the minus strand of NC_092644.1, from coordinate 52,051,001 downwards.
TAGGTCTTTATTAGGACAATTGTAAAATCATATAGATCTTTTTCTTATCATTATAGGGGTGTACTAGATTTGTTTAAGTCATCATCTTTGTACATAGTATTTATAAGTAAAGTAGAGGCAATAAATAGACAAAAAGATTTTTTTTTTTTTTTACCATTTAACATAATCAAAGTATGTTTTTTATTAAAGTATTATTCTTTTTTTCCTTTGTACATGATATTAATAATATTGTAAAAATGACAATGTAGTATCAAATAAAGTTTTACAAAAAAATTTATATTACAGTAATGAATGTGCTTTATTATACAGCGTGTTGTTTGAAAACGTATCTTACAAATACTATTATACAATATATACACAAATAAAAACTAATTATATTTTATACAGATAACAACCAATCTACTCGTAATACAAGTTTATATGTTTCATATAATCAAAGTATTATATACATATTATTAGACTCCAAATGATTTGCCAAAAAAATTAAATATTTTACGCAATCACTTAGGTGGGTAAGTATCCCAATTTAATCGCCCTTTTACACGCTTTAAAGGAGTCGCTGGGGATCTCCTAGCTTTTTACCTTTTGATGGTTTTTTGTGTGGTGGGGAGAATCAAATTCCCCAAGGTAGAAGAAGAGGTGGTGAATGGAGGAGTCGATCCTTCTCGCTTCATTTTTATCATTTTATACCGTCTATTTGCGTTACTAACAATCCTTTCAGGTATGTTCATTTTGATCAAACCGCCCAAAAAATGTTCCCAACCCCTTGGTTCAAACCCCTTTTTCCTAAAAGAATATCATAAAGCAAATCTGAAACGTGACTTCCATGCACCACTTTTCCTTCAACGATCAATTCTCCTTGTTCATTATAGTCTAAAATACCCCCACTGTTTTTAATTAGTCTCAACAAAGACTTGGCTTTTGCAAGTAGAGTCATTGGAAAATTTATAAGAAGTTTTTCAGCATCTTCATGTACAGAGTCTACACCTGTTGCGCCATCTAAAGATTGTACATCATTCTCTACATCAGAAATTTCCATTGGATCAATAGCAGCATCCTGAACATTCTGAGGTTTGTCCTGAGTTACTCGAACAGTGATCGGTTTTTTGACAGCTTGATTATAGTACGTCAAATATCTTTGCAAAATTTGATTATAAAGTTGTACTTTGTCAAAGGGAAGTAGATCGTGTCTATCAAGAATCTGCTGAAGTTCTAGGTCTAATTTAGATAAATTGTTTTTCGTTGAGGATGTTGGCACATCTTTAACCGCCGATAATGCTTCCGGTGACACTAATACCATTTTCTTAGCATGCTGCATTTTTAATGCAAAAGTAATTTCCACTATTTAAACAATAAACCTGCCAAAGTGGATAAAACTGGTTTTAAGAGAGCTCCTAAAAATCCACCTTGTTGTACTAGTAATTTCTTCTTGCGATTATTCGACACTTTATGATCAGCGAGTGCTCTTAACTTCTGCTTGTGACGAGATAATTTTCTCTTCTGACAAGGAGTCAGCTTGACACGACCATTTAATACATTCAAACAGCATTCAGAAAGTGATCTTAATAAAGTTGTACTAGCTTTCTGTAAGATGGATTTCCGGACTTTAGGATTACATTCTGATAATAGTTTGAGAAGGTGAGCGTTGCTCTTTACGTGTTGAGACATTTTGATAAAGTGAAACAAGTTTGATTATCAATCTTCTTTTATAGTTCATCGATCATTTCTTTGGTAAATATACAAAGTGTGGTTTTTCTTGAGGTAAAATATTTGATCTAACTCTCATATTATCCGGACAGTTAGGCTTAAAATCAAGAAATAGATATCCAAATGGTGGTGAAGTTGCGTCGGTAAAAGCCTCCCGCAAAAAATTAACATTGCCAGGAAACATCTGCTTGGCTAGGTGAACAATTTGGGACCTATCCCTAGGGTTTTTGAATAAAACCATATAATGACTATTTAAGCTAATAGTACGACTCTCTTTACCTTGATAAAACAAATTTTGTAAGATGAATATTACACTAAGGTTACGATGGTGAGATCCTTTCGTAAATAAATTTGCAACTTTTCTATCACCAGCAGCTTCAGCCATTAAATCATCTATAATGATCATGTTATTCATTTTAGGGTCAAACATATCAATAACGTCTGTAGGAATACCTTCGATAAATTCAATTTGAGGGAATTGTTGGGAAAGTTCTTGGTAAGAAGGCTGAAATTCACCGTAGCAAAATACTATTCGATCAGGAACATTTGTCATCATCTCCTCCCTAGATTCCAAAAGTTTTTTTGTCCATTGAGTTTTACCCGAACCACTAGGTCCGCAGCATAATAACGAAAAAGGTGTCTGTAGACGGACGTCCATACTCTTGAAGGTCTTGGAATGAAATGATGACAAAGTACAGGATGATCATAAATAAGTTATACATAATAAGAATGATACAAATGTCTCAAACAGGATGACTCGATAAATCAATCGCCATGTTGTCTATGATATTGACACTTTGTTTTATAACGTTCCATTGTTGTAGATTGAGATTTATGCCAACTACCGTCGGTCTGATGCCAGTTTTAACCGTTCCTGTGAACTTACGGATATCTATTACAATATTATAAACATTATTATTTAGGTTGCTGACACCATTATAAATATTGCAAACACTTAGGAATACATTTTCACCTAATCCTATAACATTTTCTTCCAAACATGGTTGGGGGTGTAATATGGAAGAGAAGTTAAACTTCAATGGTACATCATCTGACAAAGAGGTGGTAGACACGTTAGATATTGTATCGGTGTGATTCCTATCCTTAAAGAATCCTATGTCATTGGACAGTTTTTCAGTTGAAGATAGTATGAGTGCCGGAATTGTGATGTATAGCGCCAATGTAACAAAGATAAAAAAGAAAATCGCGAGGACAAATTTATTGTCCTTAATGTTTTGGTACGTCATAGTTAGAGAAAAACGTTGTTCCTCAGCCATGGTTAAAAGTAAAATGATAAGTTTCAGCAATTGAATGCATGTTTTATACATACTGTCTTTATTAAATAAACAAAGCTTTAAAATGAATATTTGTACGCCCATAATGATTTAGCATGACTAGCCTGAGTGAATGATTTTTGGGGGAATAATGATAAGAATATATGAACAATATTTTTGGCCTAATCTTGTTTGGTTTCTGCATCTTCTTTTACTAAAATGTCCATGAGGTTGTGAAAATAGTTTGGGGACAAGTTTGGTGGTGTAGGGATGGGGGATGTGGGTGGAATGTGAATGTGTGGAGGGGGAGATGATGGCTTGATATTACTACAAAATTTTTCAATTAGTCCTATATCAACGTAGCTTAATGGTCTTATAGGCGCTTCAAAAACATCATCATCCCCTATGCTATCATCGGATAGGGCCAAGGTTAGTATAGAGGATGATGATGAAGAGTGTGGACACGCATGATGTGATGACACTAACCTATTGCATCTCTTGCAATCATAGGGGTACGGATTAATCTCTTCCAAACTGTCATTTAGATATTGCCCCATGCTTGAATTCAGAGGATTAAAACCTGCAAAACTACTACCGGAATGGGGGGAGGGGAAATCGGGTTCACATGGAACAAATACGGGACTTTGTAGTGGGGAACTTGTGCTACATGTATAAGGGACTAAACGTAGGGGACTAGGGGCAAGAACGGGATCATTTCTAAGTACGTTGGGATTTTCTTCTGCTACTACTACCTCCATATATAATTCTACTTCTACTTCTTCATCGGATATTTCTTCTCCCCCTTCCCGCACACCATTCATCGGCTCTTCTTCTTCTTCTTCTTCATCCTCTTCTGTATCATTCTATTGAAATGAAATAAAAATAAAAATGAAAATATAAATTTTAGTGAGAAATATTTGGACGATATCCATAAGGAATAGTATCAAATTCCCCTACCCTAACCCTTTTATCATAAACGACCCTAAAATCTTTGTTTTGGGATCTGGCAATAATCTGTTTATTTTTCAAATCTCTTACAATTTTGTGCGGTTCATGAACCGTAACTTTCTCCGCACCCTCCCCCTTAACCATTTCTGCTAAAGTATCAAAATTGACCACTTTCACAGCTTCAGCGTTTAAAGTGATTCCCCTAATTTTGGTCACTATTTTTCCATTATTTGTAACATATGAATAGCATTTCGGTCCCGATGTAACAAATGTTTTAATATAATCCCCCCCTCCTATCTCGTCCGTTAATTCCCCCAGATTATCGCCTAAAGGCGGATTCCACTCCCCTTCACGCTCTAAAAACACTATGGAATCGGTATCGGCATAGTAGACCCTATCACCTAAGCTTTCTAAAAGTTCATAAAGTTTAAGACGTGCATGAGCTGTCGTGAAAGCTGCTATGACGACATTTGTTGTGGAATTTGACTGAACAAAGTTTTCCCCCATTTTGTAAGTAATTTCGGCAAACATTTCTCCGTAAAAATTCAAATCTGATAATTCCATCTCATCACTCCCTAAAATTTCAAATAATCTTGATGGTGAATTTATAAATTCTGTTTTAGGCAAATTATCCCTCATACCGAATCTACCCCACAAAGTATTTAAACAAAGTTTTGCGACTGTGCGCAAACCAGGATTGTGTTTAATTTTTTCCGGGTCCAAACGAATACCTTCTGCCGTGAAGTAGTCTTCAATATATTTTTCTTTGTCTTCTTCTGACACTACTCCCTCTGGCCAGCCAGAACATTCTTGTTTAATTTTTAAAAATGCATCAATATAATCCCCAAAAATACCCTTTTCCCCCGTTTCAGTATTGTATTCGGCTGTATTTTCAAAATTCCAGACTTCGATCACCTCAACTATTTTATAATTCATCTGTAATGCCTTCATAATTTCTATCGAAACCCATGTACCTCGTAACGCTCGTTCATCGTCAGTATGTTGACAAAGATCAGTTTGTTGCATCTCAGCACACTTGGAGCAAAGTGGAAACACTAATTTGCCGTTAGATTTTACAGGAAGTACGGGGAAATAAAGCGAAGTCGGAGGTAAAATTTTGCACTTTATTAAACCGAAATACTCTTCGATATTACCAAAATTTTCCCTGATAATGGTAGGCTGCCCTACCCCATATTTTTTGTATTTATTGCAGAAAGGATAAAGACTGGTATAATCGTAGTAACGTATTTTCTCCCCTTTTTTACACTCGTGAAACAATTTAAAACCATTAGTACGACCCCCCGTGAAAGCATCACGCGGCTGGATCGGGGGGTGTATGTTACACTGAAGAGCCGCTGCCTTAAATTGAGGATCTGTTTTCATTAACTTATCAAATTCATGTTCCCACAAAATACACAGATCGTATCCCAAGTCTTTAATAGCTTTCATTTTGGTTTGTGATTCTTGGTAAAGTTGACCCATTGTTTTACCCGTTAAAGAATTGATAGTCGTATGTCCGTAGCACTCGTTACACCCATGATGAAAACACCCTTCCAGTTCCCATACTGTAGGCCTATTTGTCTGAGGATCTATTCCAAAACCATCTACAAATCCGACACCTGGTATGTAATGCTCACCCCCATGTGCCGCATCTTTGATTTGACAATTTTTCAAAATTCTCAAAGTATGAAGCCACCTTAATCCTTTAACCGATTGATTTTTACCAGGAGAGTAACCATGAGGGGGTATAAGCGCTATCTTGTCAGCAGGCATAAACATAGTTCTATACACCAAGTTACAGGCTGACGCTAATGTGGCACTCTCACGAAATGGATCAATTCCTGGAAAATCATCACTCAAATAAGTTGTTTCCATAAAGAGACGTCTAAATTCTGAACAAGCTCTAGCAAGAATATCAACATCGGAACGACAATACTCCAAAATTTCCTTAGTAAAATCAAAACGATAGAGTCCCTTTTCCTGCAACTCTATCGTGTCCTTGTACCATTTTTCAAAGTCATCTCGGGCAGAAGGCATCATGGATTCGTACCCATAATCTTTCATTGGAGGAAGCTTACCAATATAATTGAAGTTTTCCGGACGATTAAAAAAATGAGCAAAATATCCTTTTTTCAATTCGTTAAATCCAAATGTTTTTGGTAGCTTGGCAAGAGCCATTGGAAGGAAACTAAGGGAATCTATAAATCTAATACGTGTGATAGGTTCCATCATCTGCCTAATTTTCCCCCCTGATCTAATAACGTTGATTGGTTTGACACCATTGGCAATCATGTACTGTATTATAAAATGTATATCATAACCAGAATTATTGTGCGCTATAACTGTCGCTCCATGATTAGCTTTTGTATGAAATAACCAATGACAAAATGCTTTATTTACATCTATTGGCAAGTTATATGTAAAAACTGTCTCCCTCTCGGAAACAGGTCCACATAATTTACATTTGCTGAGTTCACCTGAATTTGATACCTTAGGTTTATTATGTTTTTCCCTTTCCAAATTCTCTTTATCAATCCTAACTTCTAAATCTAAACATTCTGTACATGTCCTCCTAGCTACAACTACGTCAGGTTTATGGATGCCTCCCAGTTGTGTACACTCATAGTCAAAAAATATATAAGGTAAAGGTTTTTTGTGTGTGGGGTAGTCAATATTTTGCATGCAACAGTTGTGATCATGGGTGACATACTGATTACAAGTTTGACAATGATAATCTGAACAATTATGTTCTAGCCTTTCACCTTTATCATCGCGGGGGAGTTTTTGTTGGTATACATATAGCTTACATTCACCACATATGTAAAAATTTTCACAAGTTTTATTTTCAGGGGCTATATGTAAATCAAAACATAGTTGTGTCTTAAAAGATCGGAAACAATCGTCACATTTTATCCAGGGAGCATTATTACCATCTGGGATGCGAGCATTACAATTTGATGTCTGACATTGTGAACATACAGGGGTGTCTGAGTTTCCCATTTTACATTTTGTATGTGTATTTTTATTATTGTAGCCCTTTAAGCAAGCGTGGCAAAAGTAATTGCTGTTAACAAAACCCTGGGGGGGGGAACCAATTACATCGTAATGATTATGATGGTAAAAGAGATATGCATTATACTTGGCTGGGGTCCTTCAAAAATCACGCCATCTTGACTCCTAAGACCATAGACTACTAATCGAAAATTTTCTTTGAGGATTGCTTCTTGAAATTTGGGGTAATCTACCGCGGAAACTGGCCCTAAATTAACCTTGGCTTGATGGTACAAAGCTATAGATTTGCGTGTTAGAATTTTTGACCCCTTCTGAATACCTCTCCAATTTTTATCAGCCGCTTTAACCCCCCGAATTGGTCGAGCCATAGCTGTAACGAGCGCTCTCGCAAAACAAAATTCATCGTCTTTGTTTTCTATAGAAATCATTGAACCAGATTTTTTGACAAATTCACGACTGTCCAAATCCTGAACTTTACGTGAATGACCTCCTAGGGGAATATTAACGTGTTTAATAACTAGAGTCACTCCTGAATGGATGTAGAAATTTTCATTTGATTGTAAAACACTCTCGATGGCTTTCAACATCTCCTCGAGGGACATATCTCTAGCCAAAACCCAAGGAATGGCTATAGGGTTTTCTAAATCGGGTGAAATCAAAACAAATCGTACATGGTCGCCACCCTGAATACCATCCAAAGTCTGATTCATTACATCTTGAAAAATCTGATCTAAATCCGCCAAAACTTCAGCCACGGACCCTCTACTCCCCGATTCAAACGATACTTTGTACCATTTTTCCGTCCCCCTAAACCTTTTACTTATCATTTTCCTGTCTAACTTTAGATTGTACCTAGGGGTTTCACGCTGCCTTTTAGGTAAGGACTCTTCACTCGTCTGATCGTCAGAGATACTCCTCCCTCGTTTCAACGTTGATGGTGTTTGTGGAGTTGAAGGTGGTGATGGAGTTGATGGAGTTGAAGGTGGTGGTGGAGTTGATGGAGTTGAAGGTGATGTTGATGTCAGAGGGGCCCCCCTTGAGGGTTCAGGAATATCCCTCCTATCAATCGCTACAGTTGGACTTTTAGATATATTTGTCTTACTTTTTTTAGAAACGGGACTTTCAACATTTCCTAACCCACGTTTAGAAGACGTAGGCCCTGTTTTTGATGATTTCACGTCATTCCTAATTGTAACATTATCTCTAGGTCTACCACCTTTTTGAATCTCTAATTTGGTTATGCATTCACCCTTAACTACACTGGCATACGATGGACGGCGTTGTTTAGTGTCAATATCATTACACGATTGATTTACCTTTTTTCCTGGTGTTGATGTTGATGGTCCCGGTGCTGTTGCTGATGGCGATGGTGGTGGTGATTCCACGGGTACGCTCGGTGGTGATGGTCCAGCAGGTGGTGATGATGATGATGCCGTTGGTTGTTGATGTTGATCAGCGGGTGCTATTGGTTGATCTCCTATGGGTTTCGGTAGGTGGTGGTGGTGATGGGCCTATAGGTCGGGCTTCACAGTTGTGTCCGTCCCAAATCTGTTTCAAAGTACTCATCCGTTTCCACGCAAGATTTCTCATGACTCGCTCATCCAGGCGATCCCCAAACACTTGCTTCAATGCCGTAAGAATCTTCCATAGCCATTGATCGCTAATGAAATTGAGTCTAAAATTAAAGATAATTGAATCATATGTTAGATCCACGTTTCATATATTATATATATAAATATGCACATTGCGACTAAAAATACTAAACATAATTATGTTTCGTTACGATTGTTTTTGTTTTTTCTGAATATTTATGCCAAATGCCGGTAATTCGAGTCATTTTTCCTCGGATAGTTTTGTCTTGTAACTGATCACATTTCATCCATAAGATGAACAATATCAAAATTAAAGTTTACCCGCTTTAAATAAAAAACTATTACATCTCAGATTTAAAGTAAAGGAACAAAGAATAGAATACTTACGTAGGGTGACTCAATCTCCATTTTCGGATTTTGACAGCAATGTTAGATCGGACTATCTCATCCGTAACACATTCCGCAATCTCCCAGTGTACGCTTTGAGGATAAATTACATCAAAGTCTTCACTATCCCACTCCCCTCTGACGTATTGTTCATCCTCGGGTTCTCCTGTTGGATTGATCATGCTAATAAGCCCATCAAGTTTGATAACGTCCCGGATGTTAGCCATGATAGTTGCGATAGTTGTTGTAACGGGGTTTTAAGCCGAAGAAGTCTTGATGTATTACGATGTAAGGTGTGTTCAAGAGTGAACATGAGAAATATGTCTCTGAAAATATATGTCATAGAATTCCTACACTAATAATTTAGCACCCTCCCCCTTTCTGAATCTACCAGAGTACATCAAATCATCTCTGATTGCTGATTGGACTGTACTTGATATTAGGCTCTGTTTGGAGTAACCAATCAGGACTGCTTTACTATAACATACATGTATAACTTTTAGGTATATAATTATCATACATGATTTTTGTATGCATGATTAAATATTTTACTTTGGGCTCATTAACTTAATGATAAGAAGTCAACAGTCAGCATCCTGAATACAAGTTTGTTTTTTTTCTGTTAACATTTTAGATAAATTTATTTGCTAGAAGTACAGCACTACTTCTTCAAATCTTTTCATCTTTTGACATCTAGGTATAAAACTAGCACTTACTTGTTTATGGGTCAAATATTAACTCTGTTTTAGCTTTTTACAATATTTGTTATATGTTCAGGTGGTTGTATCATTTCACCTATATCACTGTATCTTTGTTTGAACTTGTACTTGAATGTCTAACAATTATTTACAACATTTACCTTCAACTCTTTTCATCTTTTGTCATCTAGATATAACAATGACACATTGGATTATTCTTACTTGTTAATGGCTCAAATATTAACTCTGTTTTAGCTTTTTACAATATTTGTTATATGCACAGGTGAATGGAGCATTTCACATATCACACCAGCTCTGATTGAACTTGTTCTTTAAAGTCTAAATATTTACACCAGCTATATACTGATTAACTGTTTGATACATATACTTTAACAGATTGTATAATATATACACAGGTGTTTGATGTCTTCCACCCAGGAAATGTATTTGTACTTGTACTATAGTCTAACAAATATTTACACATGCTGCTATTGTAAAATGTTCAGAATCCTCCAGTTCTTGTACTTATTAGTTTTCTGGGTTCTCTGAATTGAGAGTTTTGTTAACATCTTGCATCATGGTGGTTAGTTTCTTCCATTCATCCAATGTAAAGACAATTCCTTTTTTGCTAGCGTGCTTGACATTGTACATATCATTGTAGAACTGCCGAATGTGTACGCTTTTTCTCCCTCTGAAATGCGTTACTGTAACATACTTTTCATTAGCAATATGAAATGCTTTCTCAGAGTTGCCCTGTTGATCCGATTTCTTCTCCATTTTCTCAAACAATGTCTTTGGTCGCTGATAGAGTCTTGGTAAATGTGCAAATGGTTTTCTTGGTGCATTGCTCAAATTATTGTCCAGTGATGGTTTCTGCTCAATCGGAGTGTTATCAAGTCCCGGAGGCTGCATATGCCCACAGTCGTCAACACCTTCCAAACCTGAATCTTCTACAATGATCAAATTTCCTTCATCTCCTTCACAGTGTTTCTTCTTTTTGTCGGATTCTCTCCTACATTCTGAAATATGCTCCTCAATGTAATTATCCAGAGTAGCAGCCACAGGGTCATCAAGGTCCCATCCATTTTGGGCTTTCATAAATTGTCTGTAAGAATCGGCTGTTTCCATCAAATCATGAACGCTACAACTACTTCTTGATGGTTCATCGTAGTTGCCTGCTGAATCTACACCCGTAACATCTACATCAAGCATACTGGTGCTGGATGTTGAATTGTGCATTGAAGACACGGGATCACAGTGTATTGGTACATCAGGCAGTGCTTTAGTATAATATGGAAAAAGACTTTGTTGTACAGTATCCATTGTAGAGGTATAGTACTGTGTAAAACACGTTTTGTATTCTCAATTTTGAAAAGATGAATACAATGATATCCTACAATTTTTCTCTACTTATATAACATTAGAATATTTTTCTATTTGATTAAAAACTTGTTATAACCAGTTAGTACCGCTTTGTACTAGTACCGCTTTGTACTAGTATTTTGATTAAATTGTTTTTTACTTATTTTCCTTGCATAAATTCTATTATAAAGTGGGGGTCTTGATCAATTAATATGGCGTGTTAATTAGATGATTGTTCTATCTTGGTTACTATACCTTTTAATAATCACAATCCTCTTTTCATTTATTAAAGATGTTGTCCACTTATCTTGACAAATTGTATTTTGGCACATCTTTATATTACAATAGTCTGTAGTACAGGTCCTATTAACTTTTATACTTTACCAATATTATATTAGGCCGATAAATCTACTCCTGTATACAGGTATACTGTACAAGTACTACATTAAACATTCTAAAGCATATATTTGAAGTTGAACCTCTTAATTGACCTATTAATATTGACATTGTTTCAATCGTTTGCTCAGCCACCCCATTTTAGGAAGCAATTAGGTAATTGAAGGGATTAACTCGTGACGTCATTTGTTTGATCTCATTTGCATAATTTTGGGCGTGAGGATGCCCAGGAACTACTGCGATTTCTTTACATATTTGTTGGGTTTTTTTTATTAGATAACGCACCATCATATTGTTTATCAACATTATTTTTTAGTGATTAAAACGTCTTTGTGTAATTCTAAAATAAATTGCACTTTCCACCAAAACGCTGTGAGCTTCGTTAGGCCTACCCCTTTTCTAACACACGTTATTGGAAAGAAGTAAAACAGAGGTAGGCCTATCAATGTAATTTGCGGTTTTGAAAGGAAACACTCAAAGGTTTTTAAAAATCACAGTAAAAATCGTGATGCTGTAGCATTTTTGGCATAGAAATGTTGTAAACATTGAAATTTCGACCGACCATGATGCACTTATGGTCCATGGCAAGCCCGATTCGACCTTTGTGGCATTAAACCCAGTTAACAGGATATTAATCCAGTAAAGCGATTCAGTAAAGCAAATAAGCTCATGCATTCGATCACTCAACGACAACCAGCTTCGGTCGATTACCCCAGCTGCAGCGTGTGTAAACTCTAATTTGCATAGAGGCTGTACGTGAAATTATTGATTGGCTCCAAACAAAGGATTTGAACCGGTGCACCGTAATCATGTCGCAGTGCAGTCCATTCAATCAAATGTTGTCATCAACCTATTTGATCGCAGTGCATTGTTATGTGTGTGAGACGAACTGTCGCGGTTGATTGCAATCAAACAAACGATGTCTTATGTATTACTTTGTTCTGTAACGGGATTTCCCCTCTATAAATAGCTTGTTTTTCCACTATTTTGCAAGCCAAATGATCACGTGTTTTGCGGCCACATCAAGGTATTTTATGTAGGCCTACCATACTTCAGTTCCCGGCTTCAGTTATATTTAGAAGTTTGTATCGTATTTAGCGCGTATAAGCGCCGTCAGTCAGGAAGCGGCAAGTCCTTTGTGAGGATTTGGAAATCGCGGACGCTGATTGGACGGAGGTCAGCTGATCCAAACTTTGGCGTGGGTCTTGAGCTGGGCGATTTGGAAAACTTGTCAGACTAGACCGAGCTAGAGACCGACCGACTGTGTGCAGACCGTGTTACGTGATGGATAGGCGAGTAGAAAGCGACGAGAGAAGACAATATTTCGACAAATGGACGGATAATATTACTTTTGTATGTTTTTCTGGAGGAGTAAGACGAGAGTTTGGAAGAGATGAAGGTTACTGTGACAATATTTTTGTGTGTAAAAGACCGAGCAATGGACGATACAAATTACCCAGTTGACGAGTTTTAATAAATTAATTGCGACGACACTTTGCTTCGTAATATGCTGAGAAATGGGGAAAGATTCGCATTATTTGAGTGGATATTATCGCCTAGATTGAGGTTATATCTTCAATGGAGTTTTGGCAGCTCATGACGCAATGGACATAGTATTTTAACGAAGTGATTAGCAATTAGCGAAGACGTCATTTTCTTGCATCGCAATGGACATTTCGCAGTTAAAAGGCTGGCTAGCAAAATGTCGGATTTATTAATTTCTTCGAAAGTGCACTCGCGATAACGACAGACAAGCAAGATCGACAGGCGACGACAACATGGGACATTGTGTGTATATTTTTAATGTGAGTTTATGATTTGATATGCATATTTAAATGTAAACAAATAATTTGTGCTTCTTGTGGGGGGATGAGTAAAACAAATGTTTGCCAAATTGGGATGTGTTTTGAGCAATGTTTTGGTTGTATTTGTTTTGAACATTGTTTTGAGAGTCAAAATATCTGAAATTGGGTCAGAGTTCAAGTTCAGGTCATTGTTTGGGAGGAATTGGGACACAACCTTGTGGAAAGTAAAATGGGTTAAAATATTATGTTTTGCAGAACAAGCAGCACAGATGATTGCAAATTGTCATGACATTTTGTGTACAGAAAGTCAAACTTTGTGTAAATAAATATTTGAAGCTATTTCATCATGTTGATTGACATTTTGTAGCTAAAGTACGGTGCGCCAAAAGCGTCATAATTGCGATTGTGAGCATGGTTCAGATATTGTGCACTTTGCGAAAAGGTAGACCAGGTTGAAATAATGTGTGACTTTAAATAACATGTATAATTTACCAGATTTGTGCATGCTAATTGCGTAATCATATTTCAGGTTTGGCTAAATGCTTTGTGTAGAGGTATATTAGTGCATCATTTGATTCAAGATTTGTAGGCCTATAAATATGTGTTGATAAAAATGTGTATTCATGCTTTGTAAATAACTTGTGTACAAGTAAGAAACCATGTTGTGTACTTTGGCAAAACACTGGTAAATACAATTGTGTATTTATAACTTGAGTATGGCAAGCCATTGTTGACAAAATTAGCATTGAAATTGATGATTGGTGTGTGACAAAAATAGATCATTAAAAATGTGATAAATGACAGCCATTATTGAAATATTGTATAAGTGTGTGTTGAAATCTGTCAAGTTGAGCATTGGATAAAATTACATGGGATTTGTGTATCAATTGAAAAATGTGTGTTATATAAAAAGATTGTCTTTCAAGTGGAAATCTGCGCAGTGGTGCAGAATGTGTTGATGTGGCTCCCAGCATCAACTCCCGAAGGTTGTGCGCAACATAGATTTCCATGAGGACATTCGCTAAACATGTGTTCAGTGTGTAGGCGTAATATGGTTTCAAAAATAATGCTTGCAGTGTGCATTCATAGTGTCATTTTTGTGAAATAATTGTGAAATGTAATATTAATGTTGGCAATTGCGCTTTTGTGGTTTATGCATTAAGGAGTTGCAGATTAGACGAGTTGTGAGAGAGCTTTAGTGAGAGTTTAGAGACACGAAGGTTTGAGGCGCTCCAATTGCGAGTTAACATGTACGTGAAAGAGTCGTAATGTTATTGCATGGATTGTGTGGTATTAAAAGATTTTACATGTACGTGAAAGAGTCGTAATGTAAATGTATTGCATGGGATTGTGGATTAAAACAGTTATCGCGGGTACGGATTTAATAGTGACAAAATGGTTTGATTCATGTGTTTGGTAAACTTTCGGGTCATGTGACCATTAAAAATGATTCAACCTACGTGTTTTAATTAACTTTCAGGTGTGACATTAAACATGGTTCGACCCATGCATTTTTGCCAACTTCCGGGTGAGACCATTAAAATAGTTTAGGCCCAGGTGTTGCGGGTAAAATTATTAAAGGAAAGAAAGGTGATGAAGTTTCGAAATAAGGGTTTCGGGCGAGAATATGGGGAAACGAGAAGTACAGTTGTAGTGAAGCCATATTGAGTATAAGAGTAAGGTAACAATCAATTGTTGGAGGTTTGGCATTTTAAATAGTTTGTGCATGAAGTTAATAGTGCAGTGACCTTTGTTTATGTATTTACATGTGTCAGGTACTTTGATGAATCCTAAAAAAAGGGTACCATGTATTACTTGTTATTGTATAGGATGCTTTGATGAAATTCAAATAAAAAGTATTCTTTGTAATGTAAATCGTGAAACTTTATGTAAAATGATGTAATGCATTTAATCATAACAAGGTATTGTGTCATAATAAAGTATGGTAAGCCATTTGCGTCATAACAGCAGATAAAACACACTGTTGCTAATTGTTCAATTAAACAGCTGTGCATTTTAAAATCAAATCATTCCTTTCAGCCAGGTATGGTAAGCCATTTGTGACATAAACTGTTATTCATGTAGTAGATTAAGATGTATTTTGTAGAGTAAAAACTTTAATAAAACTTGTTAACAAAATAATAATATTCATTGTTTATTGTCTTTATAAGCCTGACCAGGATTCCTTTGACGGATACCTCGGTGTGTTCTGCCACACCAACTTACCCTGATGGTGGCAGTATTTCTGTTCGCATAAATCTGCGCTTTTAGAAACCAGTCTTCGCTACTTTTATTTTTTTACCCTAAAAGGAGGGGTGGCGCTGCTCCAATTAATTTGGCAAATCCGCTCGGCCATCAATCAAAAAAAGGGTAAGCCAGCGACCAACCCTGCGTCCCTTTCACAGTTCCGTGATGAAAATCGTGATGTTTTATTTAATCACTCTCGAAAAAAGTATTTCTTTTGTAGGCCTATTACTTTGTTTTGATGAAAATCGTGATGTTTTATTTCATCACGCTCTAAAACAAACGATTTCTTATGTATTACTTTGTTTCGTGATGAAAATCATGATGTTTTATTTCATCACTCACGAAAAATTGATTTCTTATGTATTACTTTGTTTCGTGATGAAAACCGTGATGTTTTATTTCATCATCACGCTCTAAAACAAACGATTTCTTATGCATTATATTTGTTTTGTGATGAAAATCGTGATGTTTTATTTCACCACGCTCTAAACAATAATTATAGTTAAATGCATTTTAAGAAAAAAATCTTATTAAAACAGTATGTTGTTTAGAAAAAATGTAGAAAGTGATGATGATGATGATGATGATGATGATGATGATGTCTCCAAAAGTGTCCCGGGTTTTTTTCTTGCCCTAAATCGTGCGTATCTATTAATAAGGCACTTCAATAATCAATAATCAGTCCCGTGACGGCCTCCACTAACTAGCTACTAACTTGGGTAATTGGGTTATGGGCGCTGAATTTCATGTTCACTGTCACTTACTCATCAGCGAAGTACGACCCTTTGTCAACCACCTACAGTGCCCAATTTCGGCATACTATGTAAGAAACTCATCATGATGATCGAACAGAGAGTACTTTAAATGTAGCTTGTACCGTTTTCGTGTGGCATTCTTCAGAAGTGAGCGGTCCGTTTACCAAAATTTTCGGTCAAATCTCCATTCAATTAACACGGGACGTTGGCTAGCTATGTCTTGCCCTCACTCACTATTTTACCAAAGTACGAATATTTCTGAGCATCTAACCTAGCTGTAATTTTAGGTCATGTTAGAGGAATATATTTGCTAGAAGTTTTTGAGAGTACTTTTAATATTGGCCGGTTATTTTTCACACATTGACGTTAACTAGACAAATGCCTATTCTTCTAACATGGCACGATTTGTACAGGTCACAGCTCAATGGTGAGAGCACTGTGTATTGTGTACACACTAAAAACTACGGGGTTATATTTTCCGTGGTCATTTTGAATTGACCACGTTTGGGGTTGTTTTGACCCTTCAAGGGGGTTGTACTGTTTTAATTTGACCACTTTCACGAGGTCATTTTAGCCACGACGAACGTGGTCAAAAACTTAGTGGTCATTTTGCCGATACCGTTGCGCATTGATATCAGTTTCAATCTTCCGCTTTGAAAATCTCAATTCATAAATGAGTTTAAACATGAGCTGCAATTAATGTTTGTTGATTAATAAATAAAACTAATTTTTTGACCGAAGTTACCAATTTGTCAACTTTATAATGACTTGCATTTCGGAACTATTTGCAC
The DNA here is from genome assembly GCF_039555335.1 of Amphiura filiformis. Taxonomy (NCBI): domain Eukaryota; kingdom Metazoa; phylum Echinodermata; class Ophiuroidea; order Amphilepidida; family Amphiuridae; genus Amphiura; species Amphiura filiformis. The sequence continues at coordinate 52,034,027 of NC_092644.1, read as the reverse complement.
ACACGGTGTGCATCGGCTCACGTGGTCACATCAGCGCCATATTTGTTCTGATTGTGCAGCTCAGCGGATTGTCGTGTGTGCTTGTCTGCATGATGGAATATGAAAAGTTAGTTGAAAAGTGAGCCTGCAAGGATGCATAGACCCTTGTCTATGCACGCAGATTCATGATTCCAATTTCATGCTGTCGTGGCTGGTGTCTTGGCTGCAGTTGTTATAAGCTTATATCATGTAAGCTTATAATACGTGAACTGTCATAGGCGATGACTGACTGGGTGTGAGTGTGATACACAGATGCATTTTGCAGTTTGCTGTTTATGTAATGCTTTCTCTGTGCAGAAACACACTTATGTCCTGGTGGGACCAGCATGACCATAGGCCTACTAAAAAATCCAAACAACCCCTAAATGTGGTTATTGAGTAACCCTATAAAACAACCCTTTCAAATGGGTCATTTCATTTGACCCCGAAATGAGGTCATTAAGTAACCCAATAAGGCAACCCTTTTGAAGGGGTCATTTCATTTGACCCCGAAATGTGGTAATATTTTGACCCCAATGGGGTTACTATTTGACCCAAATACGTAGTCATGGCAATGACCCCGACCAATGGGGTCAAAATGACCCCGTTAGTGGTATGGTGTTTAGTTGATAACTATGCTGGGGTCAAAAATGACCCCGTTTGGGTCATTTTTTGACCCCGTAGTTTTAAGTGTGTATAGGAAAACGGACAGTAACTGCAGTATGCTATGTTAAGATTGGTGAGCTACTTACCAGGATTCTATACTATAGTATGCACTTGTATTACATGTAGGCCTACTTCCTAATATGTGAAAGCTACCAGTGGTCGAACCCCATTTATATTAGAATTAACCGACATAACGTTCTAACGTTCGCAAATCACATTAAAAACATTTAAAACCAGTGAACTACGTTTACTGTGAGCTACGTTACACACTCATTTACGCATCTTCAAAACTTCTATGAAATGGTGAAATCTGTTTTACATTTCACTCAAGTGACACTTTAGTTTGCTCAAGTTTTTATGACCTTGGATTGAGTAAAACAAGCCCATTTTGTAGTCGGTAACGTAGCTCACATTACATTGAGTTTTAGTGTTAATAAAATGTCCTTTAAAAGGAATAGGGTGGACAAATGAAAAACTGTCAAGAGAAATGAAAGAATGAATAAGTCTTCACAATTAAAAACAGGGAAAATATGACACAACATCAATTTCCAATGGGGAATAACACAAAACGTATAAACAAAGTGAAAGGAGTTTTTAACTTAATACGTTTATACGTTTGTTATTCCCCCATTGGAGGTTGTGTCATATTTTCCCTGATTTTAATCTTATCTATTGCTTATCCTTTGGTTCTCTGCTGGTCAGTTGGAACAGATTTTCCCTGTTTTTATATTAACCCTTCACATCATAACAAAAGACGTTTTATGTTAACATTTTATATAAAACATTGTTATAAAACTTTTGTAGATAATAGCTATTTAAAACATTTTCTTAATCATACCTAGAGTTTTTTGTGGCGCCCTCTACGGAGGCGCCACAATATAGGCATGATTTTGAGAGAAGCTTCTAATTTCACTCTTGCTAGATTGACTTCGCAATTGTTTTGCTAAAATTATGCCCAGCTCAGAAATAAAACCACAATTTGCTTGGATTTTATTTTATTGTTGTTTTCTGATATGCACGGGATAAAATGGTGAGCGTATATTCTTTGTTTAAAATACAAAATTAGGATTTATAAAAACACCAAATAAATCCTGACCTTTGTATGCGTTCAACCAGTTTACCGTGTGCCTTAGAACCCGATAGACGGTGACATTTGACCATACACTAGGATCCACAACATGCTCATCTATCATGGGAACAGTTCTTAAACCCTAATACATTTGTACATTCATCCTTTGAAAATATGGGTACACAAACTCATACTCTGCAAATTGAGGTCAAATTGTGCACTATGATTATGTAATTGAGGTTATTGGACTATGCCATTGGGATGAGACTCTTGTGGTCCATAGTGATAAGATCAAATAACGAGGCCTCTTAAACTGATGGCTTTTGTTTGCTAATTACCATAGAATCTATATAGCGGTTATTCATTGGATTAAGTAAATAACTAAATCCTGTTATCTACCCAGCAATGTTTGCTTATCTTAATAATTGTAACAAACTGTAGTGTACAAACAGAAAAGGCAAACAGACAGAAATTTAGAGTTTTAAATTAGAGAGTTGACAGGAAGTTGTAAGCCGAGTTAAATTGTTATGGATATGATTGGTGTAAGCGCGAAAATGTTGAATGTCAGATCAAAGTCATCCGAGGTGAATTAAGTAATGTCAATCACAAATTGTTACAGGTCATTTGAGGTGGACTAAGTTTATATTTGGATCATCTTCTACTCTTCCCTAGAAAAATCATTATAATACCAAATCTACACACCATGGATTTCACCATATCACGTCCAAGTTCACATTGGGCGCCACATTCCTTTTTTAAAGGATTTTTTATTATCATCAGATAGAAAGACTTCTGCTCATCTTCTCTGGTGAGACAACAGGTCTGGGCTATCTTTCCATATCAAAGTTTCAAAATCGGTCATATTTCCTCAATATATTGTTTTGAGGGGAAAAGTTTGATTTTACAATACCGTAAAACCCCGTCTACAAGCATATAGTGTGCTTCTGATGAAAGCTACATTAATCCAGTCGCCATTATGGAGTTTGAGCAAATAAATTACGGATCCAAGCATATACAAACAAGCATTATTTTAAGACCGATCAATTGTATTGGTATATTAACACTTGCTTCGAATTAATTAAGCTTTTATAAAAAAAAAACACTATATATGCTTGTAGACGGGGTTTTACGGTATTTCGATATTACTTTTTAACTTTCTAACTGTATTTCAAAGCGTCAAACTATATCATTATTTTGTCCCAACAAATATAATCCAGGGAATAAAATATTCATTCATAGGGGCCTATGTTTATTTATTTTATTCAACCTGGGCCATTTCTACTGGTGCTACACACATGCAGGACAGCTAGGGCTGCACATGCATTCTAATAATTTGTCTATAATACATTATACAAGCATCAGCAAGCACAATTTGTCACACGATTTGAAAAGTAAATAGCCTATGTATACACACTGAACGCAATGCACATACAATTAGCTATAAAGTACATAGCGAAGCTGTTAGCATAAAATTATGACCTTTATGACTTTAAATTCAGCCCAAAGATTAGGAAAACTAGCAAAACTGGAGACCGAAATAAGGAAAATATGGAGGTTGTCCAGAGGACAACTAAAGCATAAATTCTGCTTGTCCTCAAAACATTTTGGTTGTCCCCAAAATGTGTCATATTTTAAGAGGTAAAATATAGTGGTTGTCCTGAGGATAAGTACATATCTCAATAGTGTTGTCCCCAGTGATTTTTGGACAAGAGGACAAGAGGATAAGTGCTTATTTCGAACACTGAAATGTCTGTCTGGTACTGTTCAAATAAAGACATCTGCAAATCTTGCTGCAATTTCCGAATAGTATTTCTATTACTGAAATAATTATTTCTGTTATTTATTTTAAAACCAACACATTACTGCCTATGATGACTTTATCGTATTACTTAAATATCAAAATCAAGTAATAATTACAAAACTCGCTGTAAACTATTCACCTCTGTGGGTTTTTGGGTGTATATAACCAGCACGAATATTTTCTGCAACGCTGCATGTGAAAAGGTAGGTCAATAGTCAGACTATAGGGCGGGTGCGGCGTACCGCATCTCGCCCAAAAAGAGAGAGGGGAAGAGAGATATGGAATCCATACGATATGCAATACCATACGATTATTATCAATAAGCCTGGCAAAATTGTCTATTTGGGCCCCCGCCCCCCTAGTTTGGGCCCGCCCCATACAGGCTTACTATACTATAGGCTATGTTTAATATGAAAGTGAGTAGTTTGAAATAAACAAAATACCATCTCACAGTTTCAATTCACAATATTTGATAAAATATTGGGAAAATATTGAAAACCAAAATTAGTACGGTCACCTTTGGTGACTGAGATTCACAAGTTCTTTAGAAACATAAGATTTTGGCATCAAAATATCTTTATAAAAGAAAAGAGCGTATGGGTGGATCTCAGTTCATGCGCTTTATAGGAAAAAGCAGAGTGAAGGGGTGCAGTAAAGCATCAGTCACGTAAATAAGATGCGAAATGCACTTGACTCTACTCTTGAAGGATGGTGCGCCGTTGTCAGATATGTATCCGACTACTGATCTACTGAAGATAACTCAAATGCATGTAGTTATTTTGTCTCCTCAACGAGCAAGCATATTATTTCAAAACCGTGTTTATCTATACTGAAGATGAAGAAATTTCCAATAAGGCGGTCAGAAAAAAAAACATTCTAAAATGTCTATCTCGTTCAGGAGACAAAAAATGACAACATGCATTTTATTGGAGCTATTTTCAGCATAGAAAAAGCACATGAATTAAAAATTAAACCAAAGCAAAACGTCACAAAATTTGACAATTTAATTTGATCTTTGATTTTCTTTTGGTAAGCCTATAATTATGTTGCATCCATGTGTTTTTCCTACCTACTGAAGATAACTCAAATGAAATGGATGTTGTCATTTTATCTCCTCAACGGGATTTGAAAACCATGTTAGTGGTGACATCTACTGAAAACAAAGAAATTTACAATATGGCGATAAAAATAAACGAAGCATTCGCGAATTCGATCTTCAGTAGATATAGCACCAGTAGGCTAAAAATGGCAATATGCATTTTATATATTTGCGCTATCTTCAGTAGATACAGGGTGAGTAAAAAAAAAGTGCAATTAGAGAAAAGAATCCATTTTTATTAAAAAACCGAGTTGAAACTTTTAGGTTTGAAAACATTCTATATATGTGACCCGTCACATCGAAACACGGCAGTTGTCGTCAAAAATGAACTTATAGATTTCTTTACCAGACTAAAGGACTGCATCGAAACACGGCAGTTGTCGTCAAAAATGAACTTATAGGTTTCTTTACCAGACTAAAGGACTGCTTTTAAGCTTTAAAATGACACCTCTTCCATTGATATCGTATGTAGAATGGCGATTTTATGTGACAAATAAAATTCAAAATCCTTATTATTTTCTTTATTTTTCGGGACACATTTTCTTTATTATCTTTAAATGTGGGTTTCCGACAACTGCCGTGTTTCGATGTAATGGGTCACATATGATATATTCATCAGCAACCTTGTGTGAGAAATAAAGGAATTAGCACTTACCGTTTTGTTTTTATGACACATTTTATAGCGATACCCAATTTTAATGTTTGTCCAAGAGACATCTAAAATTTTAATGTCAGCGCACTCTGTGTAAGGCAGACTTCCATTGCCATTTTCTTAACCTCATTGGCATTGAAATCAAATGGAGCACCCAAAGTGTTATTGCCCTTGGTCTTTTTTAAGGAAAAGAAACATTATTTGTTGTTATTTTCATTTTACCTTTACTTTAAAGATGCTTATTCTCAATCAAAAACATACAAATTTGTAGGCGGGTTTTTCAAATGTCAAAATAAAATGCGCACAAAGTGAAGTGGAGTGAATTACAAAATGTCCAGTAAGTTGGACATACTGGGATTAAAAACTGGAGTTGGAGTCGAGTGAGGTGTGAAGGACTTAAAAGTAATGTTAGAAAGTTTGTTTGAACAGAAAAAAAGAACTTAAAATAAGGCAAAAATCAACCTTTTTTAAGTTGATGTCAGTTTCAGAGCTAATACCTTTACCGTGCATTGTGTGCCCTCATTCAAAATGCATGGTATCTCGTGGACAAATAACGAAATTGGGTATCGCAGCAAAAGGATTTATAAAAATTAAACGGTAGAAGCGATTCACTTCCTATTTTCACAGAAGGTGACTTTTGAGTGAGGCATTTATAACATTTTTCAATAATGGGAAAGTTTGACTTGGTTATTGCATAAATATCGATTCTTTGCCCTATATTGCACTTTTTTTTACTCACTCTGTAGAAAAAAAACCCATGAATTTCAAAGCAAAATCTTGCAACACTCAGCAGAAAAAATGACAACCAACACGCATTTTTACATGAGCTATCAGCAGTTGATAGCAAAAACACACGAATTCAACACATGCATTAAATAAAAAGCAACAGATAGAGAAATGCAATGGCTTTATTTCAAAGTTTATTCCAGCGTCATACATAGGACATACGGTATTCCGTTTTGAGATATTTTAATGTTAATATTCACCATGTAAATAAATTATAAAAACAGGAGGTTGTTTTTTACGCAATCACTCGCGACAATCGATCAATCTTCAGTAGTAGACTGGTTCTATTTTGGAAATAATTATGTGCTTATTTAGACATATAGCGGTAAGTTCCCGAAGCTAAAAACCAAATTATTTTGGTTAATTCCAGTATAATTATGTTGAATTCAAAAATGTTGTCTGCCAAGCTTTATTGCAACACTGTGACCCGTTAAAAAGACACCCAACCCCCCTACATGCTCATATGGGGGTAAAAATTTAACATGCTCCAAATTCACTAAAAAACACGTCAAATTATTTGTCTTAGGATCACGTAAATGTAACATATTTGCGCAAACGTATTGCTAGGAACACGATTTTTCCAAAATAGAACCAGTCTATAGAGAAACAAAATACACTTACAACGCTAGTCTCATGCTGGCTATTGTTATACAAGGAAGGCCCACTCAGTCATTTAATTAGGCTATTAACCCTAACACTGACCCATGCTTTTTGATATCGGAAGTCAAAGAAGATCCGAATTTTTCAAGAAGAAGAAGAATTTTTGACTTGCCAACCACACGATCGCGGATCGGTAGCTGCACGGGTTATTGCTGCCCGGCCAGCAATTCCGTGAGCATATCACACTTAGGGTGATTGCGTCATCGCAGACCCTGGGATTCATGCATGCGCAAAATTTTTCATCGTGGTATTTTGTGGTATTTACAGGGGTTAGGGTTAAAGCGATCGAATTCGGTGTTGAAATGAGCGAAATTTCGCGTTACACCTTTTCACGTTAAAATTAATTTTCTTGGTCAAATTACAAGTAAAAATTTTCATTTTTTCGAGTGGTTAAGGCACATGTCTCGTAAACCTGAGGTCCTGGGTTCGATGCCCAGGCGGGATCGCTTTTTCTGCTTGTCTCCTTTAGTATTATTTGAGACGGCGAACCTGGTAAAAAAACATGTTTATTTATATAATTCCCGTCGATCATACCACTGTTTTCCGTGTTATGCCGGTAGCTTTATTATTTTAAAGACCGTGTTAGTGCCAGTGGTGCTATCTAAGCTTATCTAGGCTATACTGAAGACAAACGAATTTCCAATATGGCTGTCAAAAATAAACGTTTTTAAAGCAAGCCGAAAATAAAATGCCACTTCTAGGTTGCATTTATTTGCAATTCAATGAATCAAAATTTGGTATTATTTTTGCCTTTGTCATTCTATAATGTCAAGGACTTCCGGATCCCCACAATGACAAGCCCATGTACTCATATGTACCAGCCCACCCTGTTATTGCGATATATATAATAGGCCTACTCGCCTATATTGCGCATAACAGGTTGGGAACAGGGCAACTTCTGCGTTCTAACTTTTCGCCCACTACTATACTCAGCATTTTATAAAGTGACTCATGAAAAAATAATATGATACTAGGCGCAGGCAGGCCTAATTTGAAGTATCTTCATTAATCACCGGCGATGATTATGCAATGTATAGTTCCTGGGACATGCTTAGAACGTTTTTCCAAGCTTCCATGGCTATGTCCATGATAGTATTATAGAATTGTAAATCACTGTGATAATATTAATTATCGACGGCATACAAGTGATCATCCTCCCCATCTGACATGTTGTTAGCTTGCGTTATCTCGGATGTGGCACTCTGTGAAGTACTTGTGACATATGCTGCTTGCTGCCCGTTGCGTAGGCCTTCAGCAGAAACTGGTCCAGGCATAGTTGGCTCATAAGGTCCCAACAGCTGCATGACTTGCTTACCCTTCCCTTGAACCGGGGCTGAAACTGGTCCAGGCATAGCTGGCTCATAAGGGCCCAATTGCTGCATGACTTGTACTTGTTTGCCCTTCCCCGTAACAGGGGTTGAAACTGGTGCAGGCGTAGTCGGCTCATAAGGACCTATTTGTTGAATTACTTCTACATGCTTAACCTCCTCTCTAGATGACGATGACCGTTTCCTAAACAAAGAGTAATAATAATTAAGGCATGTTTAAATAGACCATTATAAAATCTGGTGAATCAAATTCGCGAGAACAGCTTAAAATTGCCAGTTTTTAGGCTAAAATGAGCAAATACGAGGTTCATTTGGTCAGAAACTCACATACAGGCGTCAACATGAAGGGATGACTGTATTGACAATCCCAATCCCCCTTAAACATGTTAAACAAACGTCGAGAAGAACTGCTAAACCCCAAACATATAATTATTTGCCAGGTATCACTCCAATTATTTAAGTTCTACTCAGTATAGTAGATCTACTCATGCTCATCATTATCCATTCATTTTTGTAATTTTGTGATTTTTGCCATAAAAGCGGGGTGGGGGGGCAACCCTTTGGATGAAGTAGAACTACCTCTGATGATCGTGACAAAGCAGCAAGTGATGCAGCTAGCATGAAACCAAAGCTCACCAGCATGCCAAAATCGCCACTGTATAGGCCAGGCTTTAGGATAAGCTCAAAATCCAACCCTTTTTCGCTGTTTTATATCGCGCATGCATAGCACTTTTATACTGACGAGTTAAAAACTTTTAAAAGTGGAAAAAATCTTGAACGTACCTTTGGCGTAACCAAACTATTACAACTATCAATATAATGAAGACGAGAAGAAGCACGCACACTACAGCCGCAGCAACATAACCTTTGTTAATAAAAGAAATAATACCGTATAAAAATTTTAATCATTGATGATGAAAATGCTCTCTATTTACTAATTTCACACTATTTTTTGTAACTCCATTAAAAGTTTAACGGATCTTTTTGTTTCAGATCAAATTTACATTAGCGAATTTTCATATTCGGCTGTATGTAGAATCTGATACAAAATTGTGACATTTACCACAACAACTTTTGGATAGTTGCCGGTCAAGTTATAGAGATTTGTGAAGGCAAGTATAGGACTATGGAAATGGTAGGCCTACATCATCATTTTTATAGCCCAACCATACCAACGATCCGACAAGTCGAGGGACATACAGGTCAAGCTTTTTGATATCGGTTCTGACATTAAATTGTATGATACATTAAAATTTAAAAAGTCGTCGTGGACGTAGAATATTTACCTGATGATAGGCCTGCTCCTGTTCTTGCGCCAACAAAAGCGGCTCCTTCAACTAGCGACACATTTGGTTTTTGTGAGGAAACAGTCTCTATAAATAGTTGGTGATCAAAAATGATAAAATTGTGTTATGTGCGTAGCTTAGTTTCCCTTAGGACGTCACATTGATATCAAACTTACTCAGACAAAAATCTATATACCTATAATCAAATATTTGTATGCAATAAGTTCTTCATAAATGTGGTTGGATTACTTATATATCCCCATTTCCCACATAATCATATATGTTAAAGGACTTTGACCAGGCCTCAATGTTTTTGTGGATTTGACCACAGTTATATTTAAAAGTCTTTGTCAAAATGTTGTTTTCTGAGTTTGTGCCCTATAACAGGATGCCAATTGAAACTAATTCGGAAATACGCGGCAACTTATTACCGGAAGAAAGTCCCAATAACCCCATGAGTGCATGATCCTGTATGCATAGTTCAAAGAGTACGGTAGTCTAGTCAGAGTCATCATAATATTTATCATTAATTAAGGAAATCATATAGTCCTGAAACAGGTTTAAACCATTCAATTTCTTAATACAAAACAAACAGTCCGTCAAAGTTGAGACGTCGGTATTTTCCCTCTTTATCATAGGAGGTTTTCATGTTTAGGATGCTTTGGTTGAAAGAGTGATGGGAAGTAATATAGACCGTACTGGCATGATCGTTTTTAAAACTGAAAAGTTACTTGATAATCTGTGCTTCCTCTATGGAAGACGTGTCCCTCAACATCCCACACAGGGGATGTAGTCTTCCATAGGGGGTGGGAGCCGGGGGTGGGAGGTGTATACTGTATGGAATTTAACAGGAATATCCCAATTAACAAAATATCGAGCCTACCTACCCTTGGTAGTAGCGAGCGGCGTCCTAAATGGTGTTTTTGTCGAGACATCATTTGCGGGAGCCCAAGCTTTAATGCCGATACGGTTACCTTTCCTTAATCTTAATGTTGTTGGTTTTGGTGATGACTGCACTGTAAGAACAAGAATTGTGCATTAAGCTTTCTTTGTTTTATTTTATTCAATAAAAAGGTATATTTTACTTGCAGGTGACAAGAATACAAATTATGATCGTGCCGGAGCTGAGGAAGGGACACTTCCCAAATGACCAGAGGGATATCACAACACCTGTTTTTGAACCACGCCTTTCCGAAAGACCCTAATATATACTTTTAAGGGAGTGCTTAAACACCCTTGATTTTGATAAGTTCGGTTCTAAACACCCAAATTACTCATTAATGTTTTTCAAAACGATTTTCAAGCCAATGCACCCTTGATTTTGAGCATGTTGAGGGCTGGTGCCCGGCCCGTAATCTGCACCGAATAGTGATTAATGATCTTAAGTTGAAATTACCATATTTGAAACAAGCAAGCAGACTTACATTTGCTGGATGTTGTCCTTATCCTGGATGTTGTCCTTATCCTGGATGCTCTGGTAATGATTACCTTACTTGAAGTGATTTCAATGACAGGAGACGTTCTGGGTTTGCGTGTCGTCGTTGTCACTTTGGCCGGGAGTTTGGGAACTTCAGACACTTCAATAACAGAGCAATATGATGGATGAAGATTATATACAAAAACTGAGTCTTAATACTAGATCAAACTATATATGATCTGCAACTGACGATTGAACGATTATACTTTGCAGAGAAGGCATCTTCAAAGTCCTTAGTGAAACATTTTCGGGGAAAATTTTTCGCGCGCATTTGTGTACCATAAGGTGATTCTGGGTGCCAGTCACGCCATTATACTTCATCATGAAATGTCCAACCCATGAGAAATACCATGAAATACTCAAGAGATTTCATGCTGAAAGATGCGTTTACTTTAAAAAAATGTGCTCTACATTTAATTCATAGCTATTCATAATGCTCCAGGACAAAACGCTCAATGGAGATCACATCCACCAAGTTTCAAGACACCCAACAATATAAATTCAGTAAAGCTCAGATATAAAATAAACAAACATACCTTCACATCCATATAATTCAAATCGTAGAGAACATCGGTTTTTACAGGCAATCGGCTCAATTCGAATAAACCGTAGGCGTACAGGCGTTAGAAAGACATGGAATACCGGGGTATTACGATTGTGATTTCCATGAAAAACCTGCAATAAAAATAACACAATCTTATTGCATCATTGTAGATGACAACCGGTAAGAAAGATCCTAATTCCGAAAGCAACTATCATATACATGTAGTTTCTTCTTCATCTTCATCTCATTCTACTCCTCCTCTCTAGTCCTCTTCGCGTTCTATACTTCTCCATCATCTTCGCCCCATTTTTTCAGTCTAGAACATCAAAATTCAAGGATATGGTGCAAAAAAGTCATACCCTTTCGTCATATTCTTCATCTGTGATATACTGCCATTCTTCAGGTTCTTCTTCCTCAATGCTATAAGACACCATATATCTTGTAACACATTCAGCTTCTTCCCCATCCTGCCTTCCTTGGGTGGATATACCAGCTACATAGACAGGTCGTCGAAAGTCAACTTCAATCCACTCATCTGACTCCGATTCGGCTCGCCATGCACTGTAACCCTGCAGACGCGCTTTATGTGCATGGTCGTTGTTTGAAGAAGCTGATATTTGATGGTTCGTGATTCTGCCATCTGTCATCCCCAGTTGAGCAGTGCATTGGTGTACTATTCAATATTATTTAAAGAAGGAGAAAAAAACGTAGTGGTTTCAGGACTAAGGGCAGTCATAAGTTCACGAAACAAGGTATACATGTACTTGAAATTTATTGCTCAAGCCAAATATGAAATATCACTTTCTACCTTGGTCACTGCAACCTCAAGGGTCACGGCAACCTCAAGGCACAATTACCCTTGAAACCAGCACTTGAAGAGAAGACTACCGAATGCCCTATCATGCGGCCACTCTTCTTCAGTGAAGGCTCACAATCACAGCAAGATAATTATATGAATGAAGGACCGCGAAATTCAAAATTAGGTTTCATTAACTGGGAGCCATTCTGAATTATAAAAATGGTTATTTGATTTATAATTGGAGCAATAATGTTGTTAATGACAGCTTGATATAGCATGATAGGATAAACTGAGCATTAGAGGTGCCTATAATCAGAGAACAGCATCAATTCAGCCACCAGTCTTCTTCACTTAATGGCTTGCTCCAATTTTATCATCAAACTATATATTCTGTACTTGTTTCCTTGAAAATATGGGTGAAGATCTTGTGCAATGTGGCTGAGTGTTGTTAATCTATAGGAATAAGGGGATGCGCTTCCCTGAACGGACATGATGAATGCATATTTAGCCAATCGTACATTATTTTAAAACTTATCTCGGTCTTTATTCTAGATGTATTGTATAGGGCCTATGGAGGTGTGCCAATTCTGTCAACTGGTATCAATCTTGTGCACTAAGATTTTGGGACACCCAGATGATGTCTGAAATACCCAAATGTCAATAGATCTGTATTGAAAATATTTTAAACACAGATGTCATATTTTGTGGCTATCTTATCTTTCTTGTTTGGCTCATCATACATTGTATATTCATTATCAAGACCTTAATATCAGCATCCATGTGCATAATAGTATATCATGTCAGTCTTTTGGACCTTGGATGATCTTCACGAGTTTTCTTTACATCCATGATCTCGAAGGAGAAGCTTGCTCTAGTTCAATTTAAATAAGCACCCGTTTGCCCCATGATTAAATGTTGCTAGATATTTGGTCGATCCTTCATGTATAATTATTTCAGTCGTGTAAGCTAATCCTAACCCTAACCCTAATCATTACCCTAATCCTAACCCTAAACTAACCCTAACCTTATCCCTAACCCTAATTTCGTGTAAAATTACATGAAGGAATAACCAGATATTTATACTTGAAATTACAAAATTTTCTATTCGATCCTTCAAAGCCTTCTAACCCTTTGCAGAAGTACTTGCGAGAAAACCGGGATATTACAGCATGTCGAGTTATAGCCTAAAAGTAATACTGATTTTTTTTTTATTGGCATAGCCTATAGATCTACATCCTCTGTGCATAAAATCAGTCACCGATAATGTGCTATTATTGTGCATGAGGGGACGAGTTCGAGCCCAGGCAGTGACGTTAGTTTGTGTAAAAGAAAAACACTTCATTTGAAGGGGGGGGGGGTAAAAGTGCAAAATGTGGGTGAATTTTTTGCGATTCTTTTAATCTGACGGGGAGGGGATGAGATAACTCTTAATTGCTTTGCATTTTCGGAAAAAATAGGGGGATTTCGGTGATTATTTTATTGTTCCGATTGCTGGGGCAGAGATAGGGCACTCACGGAGTAGGCCTATAGGGCGTGCGCATAGGCCTAACCGTAGCTGTGATTTGTCACGTGATTTCTGGAATGGGACCACTTGCTCAGTAACAATCTGTAAAGTGTAGGCCTACAAAATGATGCGGGCTTGGCATAACGCGCACTATAAATCACTATTTCTGTAGGCATTCATTATGTATTCCTATATATTTAAATAATTACATGAACAGCTTTTTTTTTTTTTAACTTATAAGGGCATAGGCCTATAATCATAATATAAAATTCACTTACCGTCAATAGAGCATACATCGCCAGCATAACTCAAAACTAACATCCATATGACAGCAATCATGGTAATAATCCTTTCTGCTTCAAATTACTTTAAAAAATACCAAACAACATGTATTATTACCCTTCAATTTCTTCCTTTTGAATGTATAGGCCTACTTGTCATATCACAACTTCACTACAATATCGATACCTATCCAACTTACAAATAAGTCACTTCAGGGCCTACATTTATAAATAGCCTGCCCAATAGTGCCATGGCCTACAACCGCCTTGGGTGAATTGCAATAGTCAATTGTACATTGCAAACTTGCGGAAGTGTAGGCTATACAAGTAGGAGGAAAGGTTGAAACTTTTTAAATTGTTGGTATTTGGAATAGGTGAAATACACTTAAGCCTAAAGCCTAATACTAGTCAGCATGCAGGTTTGGTACTGGTATTATTGTATAGGTAGAAAATTAAATTTATAACACAAATAAGGGGAGCTTACGAGCCTCCATGGTAATGGTAACAGAAAGCACACAACATTTTGGTTTTTTGGCTGCCGTAATTCTCTTTTCTTTACCATACCCACCTAGAATTGACCAAATCTGGTTGACATTCTTAGGAGAGTAAAATTAATTATCAATGAATCTTAACAAATTAAAAATTCATGTAGGCATATAACTAAATTATTAAGATACGAGGGTTATTCAATAAAAAATTCCTTTAAAAAAGGAATGGGGCGCCCAATGTGAGCTTGGACGTGATATGGTGAATTCCATGGTGTAGATTTGGTATTATAATGATTTTTCTAGGGATTTTCTGAATGAATTGAATTGTCAAATAATGTCATGAAAACTTTATTTGTGAACGGATTTTCATCGTTGACAAAACAAAATGTATGTTTAATATATCAATTATTTCAATGAGAGCAGTTCCATTAACTTCCATAAATAATCACAGAGTATTATCTGTTTACAAAATAAGCGGTTTTTTAATTGTATATTCAGATTTAATTAGCGTGCAATTATTATTATCAGTACTACTAAAAAAACATGGCCTTGCTCATGTTTACACTGTATAGTCACTGCCTTGTTTGATCTTAGGCCAATAAAAAAATTGTTTGCTTGCCCTCAAATGAATTTTCAAAATTGGGTCGGTCGACCGTCGGGATTTTTTTTTTCCTTCTTTTTCTTTTTTTTTTATTACTAGCAAACTCTACTGTTTGTATTAATTAAGGTTCAAAATATGAAAAATCAGACAATTTTGGTGTCAAAATGAATCAACTAACATTACAAAACAACTAAAATGTTGAACACAAGTTCTAAAATACATTTTTTTTTTACATCTTCAGAATGCAACAATTTGAAAAGAAAAAAAAACTTTGCAGGAATTTCCAAAAATAGGGTCGGTATTCTTTTGTACAGTAAATAGAAAAAAAAAACACCTTGTTTCTGATTTCCAAAATGTATAGGGCCGGTCGGTCGGTTGAGGGCAAGCAAACATCTTTATTTTTTGGCCTTATATTGGATAATGTCCATAAAAATGTTTTCAAGATCTGATACGTGGTTGTCCAACTGCTTCAGGATAAATATTTTGGTCGTGTTTGAGCTCCCTGACATACTATGGGACTTTCAAAACAAAACTGAAATATGTATTATATGAGAAGAAAAACATCAAAAGGTGACATACAAATGTTAGTGAAATTTGCCAGATTTGGATTAGATCACGTTTAAGGGTACTAGTAATTCGTATATACGTCCTATTTTAAGCAATGGGTACATCTTAACGTGGAAATAAGATGAACAGTTTGTTAATAACCTTGTATTACAAAAATACAAAAACTGTGCGTAGGCCTACTAAGACTTATTTGATTTTTAACTTATGAACCAATTAATATGACTTGAACCAACAAGTGCTTACAGTAGTATCAATGAATCTTCCAAAATTAATCATTCATGTAAACCTATATGCCTATAATTAAGCCTATTAAGTTAAAAAATATCTTGCAAACAAGATACGATACTAGTATACACTTGTGAGGGCACTACTTAATCATCAGCCAAGTTGTCTAATAAAAAATTCCATTAAAAGGAATAGGGCGAGCAAATGAATTGTCAAGATAAAGGTGTAGTTCCATATTGATAAGTCCATGTAAAATAAAAAACATGTTTCACGTCCAGGATTTTGAAAAAAAGGAGGAGGAGGGGCGTTTTTATTTTGTATCGCAGAATCGATGTAAATACCCATATTTAGAGCTATTTTAGCGTGCACAATAATGCCTGCAAAAAGAAGGAGGCCTCTTTTTATTTGTTGTTCTGAGGGGTAGGCCCTCTCTAATGATCTCAAAACCTTCCAAATTGCTTCTTGTATATTGGGAAGGCTATAGAAAGCATCTCAACTTCCTATACATCATTTTTAAAAAGTTATAACTGAATCAAAAAGGCCCCATGACACAAGGGAAAAAGCGGTAAAACGAGCAAAATCGCTCAAAAACGCTAAGTTCGCCAAAATTTCCCACAATTTCTGTTAAGTAAGCTTATAATCTGAAAAAGAGGGAGATTCTGCAAATAATGTGCAATGTGAAATAATGTGCGATTTACCGCTTTTTTCCTTGTGACATGGGGGCTTCTTACTTGCAGATGATTTTACATGCAGAACTCAAACAGGTGATTAAACCATTGGGCTATTCCAGTTAAAATCCATACACCCCTATGGAAGACATGCCCTTAATCTTCCACACAGGGAGTGTGAATTTCAAATGAAGTTACCTGAATAGGCGATTCCATTTGATATCTACACCCCTGTGTGCGCGATTGAGTCATGACCTCCATCTAGGGGTGTATGCATGTCAAATGGAATAGCCCATTGGCTGCAAGAGTGTGGCAGTCAAATTTCACTGTATCAGCTACACATTGAGTATGTACAGTACACACACAGCCTGTGGAGCAAAATATCGATTTCAATTTTTTATGGCTTTTTTTTTTTTTTTTTTTATCTCGAAAGCCCTAAGTAATATCGCGTTCTCGTTCTTGAAACTTTGATCCGAACCAATTCTAATTTTTTTTGGCCAGAGGAAAAAAGCACTTGGGAATTCAGAAAAATGCATTTGTTTTAATTTTACATGGAACCCTATGCAAAATATACAAGTTGGAGTCCAAATTGAGCTATATGCTACACATTGGCTGCCTTGAGATTCCAGTGGTTAAAAATATGAGTGATTTTGACCGTTTCAAATTTTCAGCCCCCCCCCACCTACCCCCCTGCAGATTTTTTTTTTTTTTTTAAAGGCGAGTGATTTCAAATGTAAAATCATGATCTGGAACAGACTTAAATATTGAAATCCTTCAAATCCTACAAAAGAAGAAATGTTGGGCTATTCCATTTGAATTCCATACTCCCCACCCGGCAAGACATCTTCCACACAGCGAGTGTGAATATCAAATGGAGTTGCCTGAATGGGTGACCATATTTGATATCTACACTCCTGTGTGCAAGATTGACGCCATGACCTCCATCTAGAGGGTGTAAGGATTTTAACTGGAACAGCCCATTGGCTGCATTTAACACATAGGACATACAAGGTATGCTGGTAAATCACAGTGTCAGCACATTGTGTACTTTGGAGCTGTGGAGCAAATTTGATTTAAATTTCCGCTTTTTTTTTTACGCTCCTCTGTGCAAGATTGACGTCATGACCTCCATCTAGAGGGTGTAAGGATTTTAACTGGAACAGCCCATTGGCTGCATTTAACACATAGGACATACAAGGTAGGCTGGTAAATCACTGAGTGTAAGCACATTGTGTACTTTGGAACCTGTGGAGCAAATTTGATTTAAATTTCCGCTTCTTTCGAAAGCCCTAAGTAATATCTGCGTTCTCGTTCTTGAAACTTTGATCCGAATCAATTCTAATTTTTTGACGCCAGAGGAAAAAAAGCACTTGAAATTCGGAAAAAGCCATTTAAAGTTTGAATTCTCCCATTGAACCCTGTGGTAAAGCCACATTTTGGAATTCAAATTGGGCAATATCCTATATATTGACTGCCTTAAAATTGCAGGGGTTGAAAGTATGGGCAATTTCAAACATTTTATTTTTTTTGACCCCCCCAAACACCCCCCAATGCATTTTTTTTCCCCTTCAAAAAATTTGGTGTATAGCGGGTGATACAGGCCCCATGACACAAGGGAAAAAGCGGTAAAACGAGCAAAATCGCTCAAAAACGCTATTAAAGTTCGCCAAAATTTCCCACAATTTCTGTTAAGTAAGCTTATAATCTGAAAAAAGAGGGAGATTCTGCAAATAATGTGCAAATAATGTGAAATAATGTGCGATTTACCGCTTTTTCCCTTGTGACATGGGGGCTTCAAAATATAAAAATATAATTGAAGAAACCTCCAAAAAGGAAGCGGGAGGGGACGTGAAACATGTTTATTTTTTTATGCAGTAGGCCTATTACTTCGATTTTCACTTGTCATCATTATACTTTTTAGACCCTGTATTTAGCGTATAAAACTGCCTGAAAAAAGAAGGAGGCTTTTCCTTAAATTCTATTCTTCTGGTAGATATAACTCTTGGTATATGGTCGAATCCAACAAAAAGTGTACACGGCATGTTCAGGGCCATAACTTAAAAGTATTAATCAATTGGCATTCGTTTTTGTATTGTGTTTATTCGCTTTGATCATACGCTTGGCATACATATATAATAAGACCCCTTCTGTGAAAAACTTAGACACAGAGACCCCCAAAACATGCTATTTTTACCCATTTTTTCAAAATATTTCTTAAAGTATTTTTAAAAACATCTAAATCAGTTATGAAAAGAAGTCATTGGATTGAATCTAAATTGATTTCCTGAAAGGTGTGTATTCAAAGATTGCCTGTTCAATTTTTCACATATTTGTACATAATTATGAATTTTTTGTGGAAATTTTTTGAGTGGTATTTTTTTACATTACCTACGAATACAATTTTTAATAGCACTTGTTTTATCTTTAAATAATGGAAATCACTAATAAATGTGCAATTGATACAAGTTTTGATATGTGCAATACTGAAATGCATTACATTCGGACATCTTTATTATTGTGTTTAGCTGCCAGAAATTCTAAATTGCACAAAGGTAGGTTTGGTAAAAAATATGCATTACCTCCGAATACATGTTAAAAGCTGTGCCATTTCCACAAAGTGAGAGAATAGTAAACAATAGTTAAGCAATAGGTGCAGGGTAATACACTCTTTATTTCTACCAAGTTTCAATAACCTGCGTTTAAATATTTCTGAGATGTCAACAATAAAAGCAAGTATTCAGAGGTAAATTTCGGTAACCGAATGTTACCTACTTAATACACTTTGACATCATGGCAGTATTGTGAAACACCGCAATTCATGCCAATGCCCATATTGGTACATAACGAAGGACTGTATGTTTGCTATCAAATCATATGTCAATGAAAGTTGCGAATTCACATACATGCCCACCATGCAAAACTGAATACGGCTTAATTGGTGAAAAATATGTACTGAAATAGACGACGGTCTGCTCATTTGAAAGAAAAATCAGATTCAAAGAAGATTAGAAGGGGATAAATACTTGGATTTGTCAACTGTCATGTGTGCTTAATTTTAAATGTTTACCGACCTTCTGGTTTCTGAGTGATTTGTATCCAAATTGATTTATTCGAAGGTAACTTTTGACGTTTTCGCTAAGGTTACCTACGAATACCATGGAAAAAACGACTGTTCTCATTGTCTCATGATCTAGACAACACATTGATGGACCCTGGTATAAAGCTTATAGCTTATTCATCAATATTGATTTTTGTTGCTGTGTGCACCTTTTGGTTGCCCCTCCTGACAAACTTGGCCATTTTGCTGGACTACACCATCTTTAGTCTAGACTGCATTTACAGAGCTTCAGCAGTAACATCAAGGAATCTACTGGTCACTTTTGGAAGATTTCTGTGCTGTCTTTTGAGCAGAATTTAAAGGAAAGTGATTTTTGTTTACTACTGTTTCTGGGATTTGATCTAAACACTGTCCATGGCTAGTACAAGAAGCTGGTTGTTAATACTCCTAACTACTCTATTATGGGTACTGGGTACCCACAGAGCCAGTCGCACATCATTAACTTTTCTATCAACAACATCAATTGATGGGACAGATAATTTCATTGTTGACAATTTATCTCTGAAGTCATCAATACAAATCTTTATTGACTGTGAAACTGATATAATGGGTTGTTATAGTAGAAGTGAGCTCTTGGCTCTCAACGGGGGTACCACTACACGCCTTCCTAGCAATGTGTGGAAGAGGATTGTGTCACTTGATTTACAGGCAGTGAGACCTACTCATAGAGGTTCACAAGGTTCTAAAAGGCAAAAGCATCCCCTCATAGAGAACTCAACACAACACCAATTTCTGATCTCCTAACTTTACCACATACATGTGAAACGTCAGGTGTTAAATTTGGATTGTGGAATGCTCGCTCGATAAGGAACAAAACTACCATGTTCAGCGAGTACATAATTGAACACGATCTTGACTGTTGTATGCTAGTTGAAACCTGGTTAAATGTATCTGACCCGGTTGTTGTAGCAGAACTGGAACAACCTGGGTACAGGTTTCTTAGTACACCACGTGACAGTCTTACTAGTGGTGGTGGCATAGGTGTATTATTTAAAGAAGAGATGAAATGGCAGATATTTAACACTGAAATCATGAAGTTTCCAACTTTCGAATTTGCATGTTTCACCACTATTGACAAAGACGTATTTTACTTTCTTGTTTATAGACCTTACCCCTCGTCTGTTAATGGTCTGAAAACTTCGCAATTCCTCATTGAGTTTGATAACTTTATCGAATGCATTAACACCATGACAAGTAAAATCATCATACTTGGTGATTTTAATCTGCATGTTAACACTCCTTCCAAATATGGAGTATCGCATTTTCTCACAACACTGGACAGTGCTGGTTTACACCAACACGTTGTTGGTCCCACACATAAAGACGGGAATACTTTAGATCTGATAATGTCTCGTCCTGAAGAAGATCTTGTTATCAATTGCACTGTGGACTTGCGACTAGGTTCAGACCATCATGTTGTTCTGTTCAATGTAAATCAACATAAATGTAAACCGTCCAAGATCCAGGTTTCTTCGCGACTTTTAAATTCAGTTAATAGAGAGATTTTCCAAGCAGATCTTGAGAAAGAGTTCGTATTACCGACTCATTACCATCACGTCGATGATCTGGTTTCTCACTATGAGACTGCTGTCACATTGACATTGGACAAGCATGCTCCAGTCAAAACTTCCTCACGCAGCTGTCGACGTAGACAACCATGGTACAATGATGAGATACATCAGGCTCGTCGTTTGCGCCGAAAACTAGAGCGTCGATGGCGAAAGTCGCAGCTTGAAATAGATCGTCAAGCTTATGTTGAGCAGCGGAATGCCACAAACTTGCTGATTGAACATTCCAAGCAGGTGTACTATAAGCATGAATTTCAGAATGCGGACTGCAAAGCTATTTTCAAGAAGGTTGATGGCTTACTAAATAAAACTACAAAACAGCTTCCAGTCCATGATTCGGCAAAGGATCTCAGCAATGACTTTGCAACTTACTTCAATGATAAGATTAAAGCTATTTATCTCTCGCTTGAAGATGGGCTGACAGATCCTAACTCCGAAGGGTCTGTACCTAGCTCTCCTTCTCTTTCTGAGTTTGATCTGTTAAGTGAGACGGACGTTCGCCAGATGATAAATAAAGTTGCTAAGAAGTCGTGTTCGCTGGATCCTGTGCCTACATGGTTCCTTCATGAAAATATAGACTCTTTTGTACCAATCATAACTCAAATCATCAATGGTTCTCTATCGACAGGTATTTTTCCAAGTAGTTTAAAACATTCTATTGTTACCCCACTCATCAAAAAACCATCTCTTGACCAAAATGATTTCAAAAACTATAGACCGGTATCAAATCTCTCCTTTGTATCCAAACTGATCGAAAAACAAGCTTGTACCACTATAATCAACTATATTGATAACTATCAGCTGGGTGAAGAATTTCAATCAGCGTACAGGAAGGCACATAGCACTGAGACGGCACTCATGAGAGTTAAGGATGACATCATGAAAAATCTTGCTCAACGCCAAGGTGTCTTTCTAGTGTTGCTAGACTTAAGCAGTGCCTTCGACACTGTCAGCCATGAAATCCTCATTAACAGGCTTGAATTTGATCTTGGTATACAGGGTACTGTTCTTCAGTGGGTCAGGTCATACCTTTCAAATAGATCAAGCAGTGTGTTAATCAATGGTGTGTTTTCAGACCCTATGTCTTTAGAGTTTGGTTTACCACAAGGGTCTATTTTAGGACCACTTGGCTTTACTTTGTATGTTCTGCCGCTTGGTCGTATAGTTAGATCTTTCGATTTGAATTTTCACATGTATGCAGATGACATACAATTGTACACAAATTTTAACCCCAAGGACCCTTCTTCCATTGTGGTTGCTCTGAATAACCTGTCTTGCTGTGTTGATGCTCTCAGAAAATGGATGAGGAGGAATATGCTTAAGCTCAATGACAGCAAGACAGAGTTCTTTGTAGCCACTCCGTCCCACCTGAAACATATTGTGGGTCCTGTGTCATTGTGTGTTGGTGATATGTTGATCAATCCATCTGATAACATCCGCAATTTAGGTATTATATTTGATTCTTCCATGTCATTATCTGCCCATATTACAAACCTTTGCTGTAGCTTGACATATCATCTTCGAAACCTCTCTAGGATTCGTAGGTATCTTGATCGTGATACTTGCCATCTTGTCATCCGTGCCCTCATCTTGTCTAAAATCGACTATGGCAATGGACTTCTCCTAGGGTCAAACAAAACTGACATTCAGCGTATTCAACGCATTCAGAACTGGGCTGCGAAGATGATATGTCAAGTCCGTAAACAAGATCATGCAACTCCATGTTTGGAAGAACTGCATTGGTTGCCTGTGGAAAAAAGAATTGTGTTTAAAGTACTTTTATTTGTTTACAAATGCCTGAATCATATGGCTCCCAATTACATCTCCTCTTGTATCACTCTCAATCAACCTGGTAGAGCTGGACTGCGCTCAGCATCTGACACCACCTACGACTGACAGAGCACAATACATCTAAATTACTGAAGTCTGCTGAGCGAGGGGCCTTCTACTATAATGCTCCCAGAATGTGGAATCGTTTACCGATCAATATCCGTGAATCTGCATCACTTCCTGTTTTTAAGAAGGTTCTTAAGACACATTTGTATAATCCTTCCTAATTGTTCTGTTGCTCTGTATATATTTTGCTTGTGTATATATTTTGGCCTATTGCCACCTTCAATATTGTGTGTAGCGCTACGCTCTTAATGTAGCAGCGCTTTATAAATGCTCAATATGTATGTATGTATGTATGTATTGTAGTTGCCCTCAAACGAAAGGCCACAAGACGTAACTGACTCCAAGATGGATTTCACAAGACTGCAATAACGGTTTTAAGCGATTTGTGTGCAATTAAGCAAATTAAAGTCAATTTAGTGCCTTTGTTTGTTACTTCAATCCTCTTTCAACCGCTGTGAACCGACATTATTAATACATGATAGGGTCTAAAGTATCAATAAACGCACATAAAGAAAATAATACATTCAAAGTGCTTTATAAAATGAAGTTTTGATTGCGATATCCACCAAAAGTCTAATTCTTACCTACAAATACTGAATGTTACTTACGAATACAGCATAATACATGACATGTGTAATGAAGTGTCCCTACAAATGGAAATTAATTGTCAAAAACTTTAAGCGGTACCCCAGGACACTATTATTACCCATATACGGATTCATTCAACAATTATTTATTATGTAAAATTGCTGATTAACTACTTGTATATCAAAATGAAGTGGTCAAAATCTTGCTAAAAGCATCAAAATTTTTTTGATCTAAGGTAATAGCATTTATTCATTTGGACGTACCATCTGAAAGAGATCTAAAACTACCATTTTATTAATTCATTACCATAATAGCAAAATTTAAACCTCTAAACTCAATATAGATATTGTTAAATCGCTCATGTTACCTACGAATACCCGGGTTTCTTCACCTTTTCATTGTATAAAGCGTTAGGTGTATGCGTATATTTCCTAATATTCTTGAAAACATATATCATACTCGGTCTTATACAATGTGTAAATTGATTCATACTCATTTAATAAATAAAAAACAGAAACTGACCTAAACTTCATTTTCAAAAATAAACTAGCATAAATTGACTAAGATCATATTGATCGCGTTATAAAAATAAAACAAATATTTTCTGGTTGAGCTAGCATTTTCCTGACACCCTGTGGTCTACATTACACGAAAAAAGCGTTAATGGGAATATTCCATTTGTTTTAGGCTGACTAGTATTGCGATAGTGAAAGCATCCTAGTGGTATTCGTAGGTAACATTGGGTTGTGATATCACATTTACTATCACACGTCCTGGATTTATTTTTCAAGATTAGTAATGGCACTTTTGGTTCCTATAAGGCCAATATGCCATCAATCAATGGGCAAAAGGAAAAAATTGTGGAGACATCTTTATTTCGGACTTTTATTTTTGGCCCGTGGACACTTTTGGTTGGATTCGACCATATACCCTCTAATGATCACAGAACCTTCAAGAAATGTTTTCAAAATGAATAAAGTTATGACTCAATTTAAAAATAATACAAATTAATTAATTAATAGAAAATATCTCAGCTTCCTCAACATCTTTTTTCAAAATTTAAATAAATAGAAATAAAGTTATAAATGAATTTTATAAATAAAAATTAATTTGAAGCGGCCTCCAAAAAAGGAAGCGGAAAGGGACGAGTAACATGTTTTATTTTTTTAATCGGCCGTATCATATCAAATAATGCTATTGCAATAACAAACGGTGTGAGTCATATTGGATTTTAAAAAAGAGGATTTTAATTTTTCATCGAAAAATAGGAGCGAAAGGACTTTTTTATTGTATTCTTCTGGTAGGTATTTAAAAAAATTAAAATAAATTTGAAGCGGCCACAAAAAAGGAAGCAGTTTTTGTATTCTTCTGGTAGGTATTTTTAAAAAAATAAGAATAAATTTGAAGCGGTCTCAAAAAAGGAAGCGGGAGGGGATGAGAAACATGTTTTATTTTTTACTGATGATATTAACAACAGAGTCATGGAATTGTTTGGATTTGTATAGACAAAATGTTTTTAAGGGTAGGCCTGCATAACTGTTGCATCTATTGACACTTCTATCGCGGGTTGCCTTTCCAGATTTTCTGTTTGTTTGTGTAATACACAACCATAACATTCATGCACCCTTAACCCAGCGCAAACATTATAAACTTTATCAAGTGGTAATTGTGTTTGCATGCGACATGTTAGTCTCGGGCCAGACTGTATGGGGATCGACGAGTGTCAGACCGACGCAAACTGGCTGTGTAGGAGACTAGCGACATGTTGACATAAATTAATTGACTGTGTGGTTATACATGTAGTATCATGAACAGATTTTATACGCTATAGTAGAACAGCAAGCACATACAAGCAAGTATTTTGCCAGTATTAATAAAACTATAATGAGGCTATTAATGTAGCCCAACTGTACGTAAAATCTGGCAATACCGCTAAATCTTAAAGAAATGAAAATATCTGTTGCAATTTTCGGATTTGCATAAAAGTAATTCTAGTTCACCCAAGTTGTAAAACAATTATTTCTTTCAATACAAACACATTCCTTGGTAAGACAACTTTATAGCACTGTTTGAATATCAACATGAAGTAGTAATGACAAATTTAAATGTACACTTTCGCCTCTGTAGTTTCCTGATTACATAGACAGCACGATTATTTTCTGCAACGCTGTGAGGAATAAGTAGGCCAAAACCCATTCCCAAAAACTGCGCATTTCTCGCCCAAAAAGTGGAAAGTGGTGCTAGGTGCAACATGGGTTCCATTAGTACACTGTAAAAACAGTGTTTAGCGATTAAACACTTTTCTAAACACAATTTTGCCACCACTTTGTAAACATGTTTAAAAGCTAAACATCATCGTCAAATTTCTCAACATTGGTCAGTGATGGTGTTTAACATCTGACATCCATATTCTAAACATAACGTTTCTAAACACATTCTTGCCACCACTTTCTAAACACTGTTTTAACACTGTTTTTACAGTGTATAGACTAACTTTACACTTGTATCAATTCATAAAGAGGAACCCCTGACAATTTATTTAAATAATTACAAAATAACAAAAGTACAGTCAGTTAAAAAAATCAGCCATACAAAGACTAACACATCTTGAAATTTGCAATTATTCTGAAACCGCAAGTTTATTATCTTTTGAAAAAAAACCCAGAAGTTACATGTCATTGGAAAAATATAACACATCAAAATAAGCTCATAACAAACATACATACACACAAACATTTATATTTAATAACAAAAACATGTCAGCATTACATAATTATATACCGGTAATATAATATCACATCATTTGCTGACTTCAAACTTAACAGAAACAAATTATTGTCAACATGTACCATGCATAAGACTCCATTTTGGTAAATCCTGACAAATGTGTAGCACTAATATTTTCAACCTAGGCCAAGAGGAGGGGGGCAAGGGAGGGGAATGTGTAACAGGTGCAATTTGGCAGTAACTTCATTGCAATGGCTGTAAACACAATTTTTATTTCTTTCATATTTGTAAATAGTCTACTATTTTTTTATATTTGACCTAATTAGCAACCCTTCCAGGTGATATACTTTTACAGAAGGCCTCAGGATTTTTTCCATATTATTTTCCAAATGGGTAAAAGGGCTTCTATCTTCCAAGACTTCTTATTTCTTCTATATAAAAGTATGGAATTATCAAGTTTTCAAAACCCTGATAACACCATAAATTTTCAATGCACTTGCCTGCTTGTATAAAATTGGGCTTTATCAAGCTTTATAGACTGCAACATTAATGATATACAGTTCTTTATAAGAAATTCCAGCATAATTTGCCCTGGTATTTTGCATGGAGCAAATCCAATTCGAATGTCATTAACAGAGTGAATGATAAGGGTGCTCTTAAATTACTTACTGCCCA
Organism: Amphiura filiformis; assembly: GCF_039555335.1. Taxonomy (NCBI): domain Eukaryota; kingdom Metazoa; phylum Echinodermata; class Ophiuroidea; order Amphilepidida; family Amphiuridae; genus Amphiura; species Amphiura filiformis. Next base: position 52,006,936 of record NC_092644.1, on the reverse strand, counting down.
GGGCACAAATTGGGTAAAATACGGTGTAACTATAATATTACTTTTTGTTCATTGGTAGAGTGCTCTTGTATACCTACAGATAGCAATGTATCAACAGGGGGGAGGGTGGGTTCGGGGGTCTGGATTTTGTATTAGGTAGGCAGTTGGGTTTTTGAAAACATACCCCACAATTATACCAAATTTGACAAGAAAAAAAGAGACCCAAACATATACTAATTTTCTGTTCAAAATTATGGTAAATTTGCTAAATTCTGGAAGATTTCACCCAAATTTTGCTAAAAACAATGAAGAATCTGCTCTTCGACCAGTTTTTTGATCTTGTGGCCCAAAATTATACCAAAAAGCCTGAAATGCGCCCCATATCTGCCGCACATCCAGGCCTTCATTTTTGAGGAGCTCAATTGAGCCAGAGCTCCTACAGCTCTCCTGAACAGTATTTCAGGACTCAATTTATTGAGCTGCTCACTTCTTGAAAATCCTATGGTTTAATATTGATATTATATAATTGAGCTCCTTGTCAAGCTCCTCAGTACACAGAGGAGAGTGACTAACTTGAGCTCCTGCTATTTTCAGAAATGAAGGCCTGCACATCCCCATGCCCACCCAACAAACACAAAATATTTTATAGAAAACGTTTAAACATTGGTTTATAAGGGTATAAAAATGTCTTTAAAATATTCCAAAAACATTTTTGAAAACTTGATACAAAACATTCTAAACAGAATGTTAATTTTGGGGTTGAAAAACACGTTTTGTTTTCATGACCTTTATATAACCCGATATTTAAAGCCATAATGTGCGATTTGCTTCACAATGACGCCCTCAATTTTACTCGGATTTCTACTTTTTGCATAATTGCCCAGTGGTATACTAAAATACCACGTAAAAGACTAAGCCTGAAGTGCTTTAATAACAGTAAAATTTAACTTTTTATATTAAAACCGGGTCGATCCGGTTTTATTCCGAGTTCATCGATCGAATGCTTGCTAACATGTCCGCGGATGTACACGCATAGTACACACATTGTAGGCGCTGGAATGAAATCGCAATTTTCTTCGGTATGCCTCATTTGTTTGGCTCGAAATTAAAAGGGGATAGTGTGATCAGTGAAATCAAACATTTAAATAGGAATATATTCTTTATGCAAATCACACATTATTGCTTTAAATGTTATTAAGGGGGTACTACACCCCTGTGGTAAATTTGTGACTATTTTTGCATTTTTATAAAAAAATAATAACACACTGGTAACAAAAGTTATGTATATTATTGGGACAAGGAATCCAATTACTACACTGAAATTTCAGTGACTCAAGACAAGCGGTTCAGTATATATGATAGGAAACGAGGTACATCCTAGTGGTACCTTATTTCTTTATCATAAATAACAAACCGCTTGTCTTCGGTCACTGAAATTCCAGTGTAGTAATTGGATTCCTTGCCCATATAATATACATAACTTTTGTTACCACTGTGTTATTAGTTTTGAGAAAAATGCAAAAATAGACACAAATTTATCGAGGGGTGTAGTACCCCTTAAAACGCTTTTGGAAAAAAAAACATTTTAAGAACATTTCTGTGTTTGCTGGGCACCTTCCCACTAAGAAAAATACAGGGCCCTCCTCTTAACTACAGCTATGCATTCTGAATTCCTTTGACAGGGAATTGACATGGTGCAAGCACATTGGACTGTTCCATAGAATTGACACTACCCCTGTTAAAGATTTTGGAAATATCTTCCACATGGGGAGTATGAATTTCAAATGGAATGAACACATTAGGCAACTTTGCTAATGAGTGAATTCCATTTGAAATTCATACTTCCTTGTAGAAGATACATAATCTTCCACAGAGGTATGTGGTGTCGATTTTAAATGTAATAGCCAATTGAACTTTGAAATCCAAACACATTACAAAAGTTTTACAGTGTCCTGTCCTGTTTAAATATCCAGGATAAACTCCCTGCCCTTCAATTGGCACCTTCCTTATGTTTTTGCTCTTCATCATACCTTGGTCCATGTGCTTTTTGTATATTTTATGCTTACATTGACAAGCTACCCCCAAATGCACACCTGTGGTGGGCCTACTCCTATTCCCGGGGAGGGCACTCAACCCTTTTTTGGTGGGTATGTGCCTCCCCGATTTCGACAAATAGGGGCTCCGGAACGGACTAGGAGTCTGAAAATCAGGGTCTGCGGAACTGAAATTATGAAAAAATTGGGTCTTTGGAACTACAAATATCAGATTTTTTTGGAGCACTTTGGCCGATAGGCCAAGAAAATTTTACATTTTTGGCTGTTTAGAGCCTAATTTGATGAGAAAAACGCTAAATGGGTTGGAAAAGGAAAGTGGCGTCTCTGAAGCTGAAGGAGAACTTGAAATGGAGGGTCTCTGGAACGGGAGAGTGACCTAAAAAAGGGGGTCTTAAAGGCGGAACATACTGGTATTACTTCCCAATGCGAGTGCCCCCCCCGGCTCCTATTTTTGCATCCACATCTCCCTCATAAAATATCTTTATCCATTAACTTTGAATTTCATTTGTTATCACATGTATTTTATATTGAGTGATGAGAAGAGAATGGAACCTATTGAATTGAATTGAAAAATAACAACTTTATTTAGAAAATAATGACTCAAAATCTCAATATGCAACAAATTTTCCAGTTCCAAATGCCAGTTCCGCAAGTGTTGATACCTCATTTGTCTCAAAAGCCCAAAACTTTTTGCCATGGGGACCAATTGCATGAAAAACAGTGAGATAGTATTCAATGCAGCCATGAAATCAATAATTGCATCACAGAGTGACATGGCCACGCATCTAGTATACTCTCATCCTCAATAAGTGCACCTAATGAACAACTGAACGGAAATGTTGGTCATTATTTGCACCACTAACGCTAGTGATTAGAAACGCTGGGTTACATCATATCATTTAAAATCACACACTGATATCTATCTATTCAATGTGTACCTGTTGCATTTGTTGCAAATGTTTGTTTTGAAATGCAATGCTTTACACTTATGCTAGTGTAATTGCACAACAGACTAATGGGTGCGTAAACCAGAATGCAGTGCTATTGAAACTTGCCACTCAAACATGTGAAAGTGAAATGAGCTCAGCTTAATCCAATTCTATATTAAAATTAGATCAGGTACAACATCCCCGTGTTGGTGATTATATGTAATTAGCATGGAAATATCCATCATGTGCCGATTATGTCCACAGATGTGTCAATATTTGGCGCTTTTAAGGTCCTTGCTGTTTCATTACTAGCTTCCATTTGTTCAGATGTTACATAACCTAAAGCAATCAGTTTCTGTCTTGTAACTCTGCTGATCTTAGCTGGTACTTTGGAGCTAAACTTAATTGCATACTCATCCGGCGAACACATATCAAGCAGTCCATCTGCTAAAATAGGTCCTGCAACCTCCGGTGGACTTTTGATGAACACAACTGGTGATCTTCCAGGAGACGAGATGGAGCCTTCACGATCTAAACTGATCAACATACCCAACTTGGCTGTTTGTAGCTCTTCAGCTGCTCCGTTGTAGGCTTGCTTGCTAATGCTGCGTAGCCGTGGTGGTCCTGATTGTGTGAATGCTGTGAAGGTACTGATTGGTCCTGTGCATCTTAAGAGTGATCGCATGATTTCAAAACTTGTAGATCCTCTCTGCCAGAAACTTTTTCTGAATTCTCCATCAGTCTGTAAATGAAACAAATAAACATGAAATGGACAAATTAGTTAGAGCAAGTAAAATTGGCACGTTCCCTGTGTGGTGGCTGTGAGCCACAAGTTGATTTTTACTGGGATATACAATATTAAGTTTCCAATGATTTTGGTTTTCACTGGTAAGAAACATCCAACTGTTGCGTCCTATATCATATGTGTGTCTATCGCGCAACTGTGGAAATCATTTTTTGTATTTTTCCACATTAGAAAGATGCACTACACAAGTCAATGGGACAACGATTGAAACAACCGTGGTAGTGCGCTGTGTCATGTTGGCTCCAATCTCCCAGCATGCTGTGTAGAATAAACTTACTGGGGACCATCACAATCTTTTGCTATGTATTTTGTGACATAGAAATCGTCCAACTTAGTTTAGAAGCCAATGTCTGTGCTTACAACGTCAAGTTCGATGTGAGCAACTATTCTTCACCAGACTACTAGTATAATTACCATCACAAAATACTTGCTTTAAAAATTGCTAGGAATTGCAAGTGTAAATGTGTATTTAAAAACATGTATTGTTGTACTATTTTTCACCATCTTCTTGCATATGCTCAAAAATAATTGTATCTATTATACTTCATTTATAGCCATCAGGAAGTTTATCCCAGCACCAAGTTGGAACCAAGTGGCAAGTGCATCCATCTTCAGTCAGCAGTGATGTAGCCAGGATTTTAATGTGTGTGTGAGGGGGGGGGGGGGGTAAAGCCAAATTTTGTATCCCATTTGTCATTTTTAGTCATTTTAATGCCCCTCTACTCTTTGCTATCCCCTGAAAAATTTCCGGGTGAGGGCCAATTTTTCCATTCCCCCTGGGTACACTACTTTCAGTCAGGGACTGTATTTTGACCATATAGTCAAATGGCAGCAGCATCTTGAACAAATTCAATGTGTAATTTGTTTTTGCACCAAATACCATAGCCTTCGATGATGAGACCAATTTTATCACTCAGAGAACAACTGTTTTAATTTATTCACTGTTTAATATCATTGAAAGACAACATGTTATTTAACAACCTTTTTTTCAATATTGTGTCATTAAAAACTTTAGCACATCATATCATTGACAAAAGGCTATAGTGTGTCTCGTCTTCAAGTTGAGAGTAACGCCATGTTGGATTTTTCAGTGGCAGATTCCAATTGCATATACTACCCTAATCTGGTGGGTTTATACACATGTGTAGAAGGTGATTTGCCCATACACGGGTGATGCAACAATACACAAATGCACTGATTTGAATCTGACACTGCAAGATACAACATTGCGTTACTCTCAACTTGAGAAGAGACACAAAAAATATAGAAGAACCAATATGGATTTTCTTTGTTGTTTTCAAGTTTTTAAACTTGTCAACACATTTTATATGTGACCTGTTACTGAAATAACACAATTTCAGAAATTATTAATGAATTATGAAAATATAGGTAAATTTTAAGCTATTCAACAAACTGAATCTTACATGTAGAAGCAAATATTAAATTTTAATTACATTATTAAAACATTGACCTAAGTAAACAAAATGAAACACAAAAATGCTTCTGCAAAATCAATGAAAAGTCACTATGTTATTGCACTGACATCATGAGTTATTTTCTATGCCTATTTTTACTTCTTACTTTTTCTTTTAGTCACCCTACAGACTTTTTATTGACGTAAAAATTTGATGTAAACATATCTACGTTATTTATATTCCCATTCTATTTCCAGTAATAAACGTTTAAGTTCTAACAAATGTTTGATGATGTAAAATCGATAATATATTTCTACCAGATATTATACGTAACATATTATCAATTTTATGTCATCAAACATTCATTAAAACTTAAACATTACTGGAAATAGAATGAAAAAAGATTAAATAACATAGATATGTTACATCAAATATTATATGTTGAATACTCAGAGTCTGTAGCGGCCCTAATTGGTCAGTTCACACCTTACATGCACTGAATGGAACCCGAAATTATTATGGTATTATGATATCTCAATAAATAAAGCAGCTTCAGCACTTTGGTTTGGCAGTACACTTATAGCCCGAGATAATTATACATTGCACAGCTACATGAACCCATTATTAAATATTATTATGGCCTAGGGCCACCTTTTCTCAGGAAATAAAATGGCTACTGTGCACTGAGTTGGTATACTGATACATGTAGTACATGTTCATTATACCTTTTAATGTGCATGTAAGCCCCATAGGTCAAATATTATTGGCCCAAGGCCCCAAATGTTAAAACAAAAAGGTGGGGGTTTCTTAGCAAGTAAAGAAACTTCAGGACAATAAGTTATGCACTTAAAACATGCAGGTATAGCCATATTTTGTGTGCATATATCAGGCCCACTAGTATTGTTTGTGAGATGCTCTTTCGCCACAAAGATTAGACCCAGAGAGTACCAACTACGTATTTGCATATTGCTCATTATAGTGTTACTTTATATTTGATCTGAATTTTTTTTTAATGAAGCGTGCATCACTTACTTTTTGGCACTTTTACCGCCAAAAAGTGTTTTTGCCAAGTAGAAGAAAACATAGTTAAACTTAAAACCATGGTTTTTCCCACCTGCAAGCCCAGAGAGGTACATAATGTACACTATTTTGGTCTTCTTCATGCATTTATTTTAATGCAAAACAATTTCCCTCTAGATTACCAATTTTCTTGGCAATGAGATTCCTGAATTCACCATTTTTTCTAGGCCTGTCCATTATTTGGAATTAGAAAGCTACAAATTTGCACAAGTGTTGAAAATTAAATTGTCGTCTTCCAACTTTGCCAATTAGTGTGAAAAGGACTGTGTTCAACATTCAGGAATAAGCACTGGTCCACTGACTTTGCAGTGTCAGCATGTCAAGACAGGTATTTAAAAGCATGCATGGATATTCTACAATGTCCTATTCAAGAGTTGGTTTTCATGTGTACTCAATAGATATCGGCCTTCTATCAATTCTTGCTTGATTTCTTCTGATATATTCACATTCTTTGGCAGTGGTAATGAGTATCTTTCTCCATAATCTCGTATATGACACAGTTCTTCATGGGCCTGCAGAATCTCTGTAATTTGCTCGGGTGGCTTTTTCACAAACCACACCTGTGCCCTACCATATGGCTTATCGTTTGATAGGTTTGATCCAAGTTGCAATTTTGCCAGTTGTTCTGTGGCATCGATATATTGATGCCTTGTGACTGTTGTTTTCAAGTTTCTTGGTCCTGATTGTATGAATGCGCTGTATGATCCTACAGGTCCGGCTGTAAGCAAGATGGCAGTCTTCAGTGCTGGCATTGGTACAGGCCCTCGTTTCTGTTAATTAAATACACAAAAAAATAACAACCAACTCTTGAGAACATTGCTTAAAGATGTAGTTTGTTCATGCAGTGCCTATCATATATTGATTGTGCTCATTTTGAAATTAAATCATAGACGAGAGTGTCGTTCAGTAGTTGGGCCATTTGTTTGAAACTTCGGTGGTTGAAACAGTAATTCTCAAGAACAGAAGATTTGCAAGTCTAAAAATACTTTGATAGTTGAATGAAACTTCATCACATATTATATCACTTATGTATAAATTCTAGACAGTTCATTGGTTGATCGCCATTTATCATTTTTACCTTCAGTCTCCCCATCACATTGCTGTGCTGTGTAGTATGCATGCACCAGATTGTGTGTTAATTGACCCTTAGACTCACTGATTTAGTTATGGGGTGGATCCCAAAATGTTAAGTATGTCATGGCAAAACATGGTATTATGTTGATGAAAAAATGTACTATTTTTAATAGAATTTATGAATGAGTGATAAAAACATAATAAACTTTTACATTTGAGTATCTCCGTTTGAATTTCATACACCCTCTGAGAAAAATTCAACTTGAATCTTCCACAGAGGGAGGGTGAGTTTCCATTTGTAATTCATACTCCACCTGTGGAAAATATTTCATTATTCTTCAGAGGTGTAGCTAGGGGCAAGTAGTGCGTTTTCGTAACTGACCAAGGTTATTTTTTCAGCGACACCCCAGAAGAGGATATATTTCCCAGGAGTTCATAACTTTATTTCTTTAAGGGCCACAATATTGATTATTACTCTATTTGGTAATTTAGGGCTGAATGTTGAGAAGCAAAATAATGCTAAAAAACACAATGAAACCCAACTGTCTTTGTGTGAATACACATTTATTACCACACACAACTGGAAACTACATTTTAATCACACTTCACAGAAAATGAGATACCAACAAAAGCAAACTACATTTACAGCCTGATAATTCTGTGACACAATTGAGTAAAATGATGCAAGTAAATTTTTAAATACTGTATATGTACCAATAAGCAGTTGTCCTGCAAGTGTTATAGCCGCAGCAGTGAGGGTTTATAAGTTTCTGCCCACTTGCTATACATCATGGGATAATGAGCAGGTGGTACTCAAATATATAAGGCATACAGGGATGTACCGCTCTAATGGGTAGGATTTTCACAAGATATCCTTAGATATGGATCCGTTGTTTGGAAAAAAATCCTTATTTAGTCTCCTTTTAATCCTTTTCTCAATTCCTATTTTTAAAGCTCAAATCATGTTTTTTCGCATGCTAATGTACACACATAAAATTTGGCACTACACTTATAAAATCTGTAAAAATATATATATGGAGTTATGGACCTTAACCAAAATTTTTAGATTTGTGTCCCTATTTTTGGCAAATCCTTAAATATCATATGGTTCCCTATTTTTGGCAAAATTACTTTAGAAATGGGCACCCAGCATTGCTATACAAGTAGTTTCGAGTAGTCCTAATTCCAGTGCAGGAATTCCAGAATGTCTTTTGGAACTTACAATTAGGAATGGGATTAAGGCAAGGATTATCATTATGGTCTTAGGTCTTTTAAGACCTTAAAAGTTTAAATGTCTGTGATATATCATGTGTTTAACTAACTACATTATGTGAGCGCTACATGCCTATAGATGGAAATGATTTGGCAAAATATCAAATTTATGTACTACACAATACTGTTTCCAATAGAGGCCGTCAGCGTGACGTCATACGCCGCCATCTTGTGGGCACACGCTGTGTTGGTCGTTCGATCTCCATGCAGCAAAATCACGTGTTGATGCGCGATAACAGCTGCGTGGCAAGCTGCGCCCTGCACGTGGTGTCCGACGCATGAACACACAGATCATTTGTACCCACAAGATGGCGAAAAACTGACAGCCTCTATCAATTGCCCTGTACAAAAAGTCTGTTTTTCATTGACAAATCAAGCTTGGTAAACATGTGGATTGTATAATAATAAACATGACCAATACTGCATATAACAATAACTGTCACATGAACTTCCTTTATCAAAACATCCCAGCAAACACATAACATTTGACAGAAAACATTTAAATTTCAGGGGTTATATAAAGTGTATAAGGGTATAAAACATTCTAATAACATTCAAAACATCTGTCAAAGGTTGCTGTAAAACATTCTAACACAATGTTATTTCAGTGTTGACAAAATATTTTGCAAAAATGTTTGACAAACAATATTTTATAATAACATTTTACAAATGAAGAGCTTGTTTCCAAACCATGTTAAGTCCACAAACACATGTTTCTGATTTACCTGTGTGATATTACAATGGGTTGTGATGCTATAGGTATAGTAATGTCAGTTCAGTGGATGCACCATTACAAAGCAAACAGTGGATGGATGTACAGTAACAATACTGTGTGAGGCCTTTGGTTCCCAAATGAGAACAAAAGTCTGCATATTGTTAAGCAGCATTGTTGTGGTAAATAATGGCCAGTGTTCTTAGTCGGTTAATTAACCTCAATCTTACCGGTTAATTAACCGGTTAATTAACCGGTAATTAACCGCATCATATTTAACCGGTGGTAAAATAGGTTAATTATGAATTTTGAATTATTCTGACGCTTTTTAAGTTTTAACATTTTAATATCACTTCAGTGTTTACTGGAAATAATAAAATAGTATTCTTCTTCTTGCTCTCTAGTCCTAGAGTGTTATGCATGTCATAGACCATTTATTGCATGGTATATGAGCATGTACAAATCCATGTGGGTGTGTGTGTGGGAGGTCTTTGAAAAATTTTATGCGAGGGATGTGCCACACAGACTTTTGGATGCTGACTTTCTCTATACATGTCCCTACTTCCAATCAGAATTTGTTTTATATCAAACGAAAGCTAACACTTCCCCCTAAAAACACTTTTTCCCATTAGGTCAACAGATAACGCAATTCAATGTTATAGCAAGGCAAATGTGGTAAATCTACCTATCTAAGTACAATTTTGACCAAAATGTAGGTTTTAAAAGTCAAAACCTCAAGTGTTCCTTACAATATTTTTCAAATTTTATGTTATTTTAAATGAAAGAGCACACTTATAATTATTGTCCATATACTAGCCTCATTTTATTGACTCAGCAATGGCCAATTTTCTTTAAATTGCAAATCTTGTGCAAAAAGTTACTATTTTCGTCTGTTTTGTCATACGGTTGTAAATGCAATATGACATTGCTAAAGAGCACAAGCTACATGTACACATTGATGACCCAAAATGTGCAAATTTCGTCGCTTTTTGCGCATTGCACATTTTCCTTGTCCTACTCCTTACCCATACCAAAATTGCTGAAAAGGTACTCAAAAACCTGTGACACATCCCCATATACCTTCAACCAGGGAGAATGCCCCCCCCCCCCCCCACCACCTGTTGTACATGTACCCAAAAATCCACAGCAGAGTGAACAGATTATATCATTTTGGCCCAGGATTGCTTCAATTAATAAATTAAAAGTTGATAAAATTAAAAATGTATGCGAGTCACAGACTTACAGTGTCATTGTGCATCTGTGTCAATGAGTGTAAAATTTTTTAAACAGGTTGAATTGACATTATAAGTTTATATGAGAATAACTTTTTAATTAAAATGGAATGTTTTAAAGCTAAAGGTGGACAAAAACACTTCATGCTCATGTAAAATACTTGCACAATGTTTTTCAGTTTGATGGCATATTGAATTTCGAGCTTGGATTTATATATTTTCCAACCATAATTAACCAATCTTACCGGTTAATTAACGTTAATTAACCGGTTAATTAACCGCCGTTTATAATTAACCGGTTAATTAAGAACACTGATAATGGCTTGTTGATGGTCATTGCTGCTAATGTCAAACTTATCAAAGTAATTGTGATTGTAGCACACAAGTAAATGAGAAACACATGGTTGTGGAATTAACGTGGTTTGGAAACAAGCTCTTCAAATGTTGATAGTGTTTTTCCATATAAAATGTTTTAAAACACATTTTCATGACCTTTATATACCCAACATCTAAATGTTATTTGCAAAAAGTTTATAATGTTTTAAAAACATTTGTGTGTTTGTTGGGATACAATCTTGATCATTTTAAAATTGTTCTGTATTGTAAGTAGTGTACTCAGACTGGCACTGAAAAGACATACACAATACAATACTACAACCCAAGACATTCATATGGCTTTGGCCATGATGTAACTATTAGACAGACCTTAACAGGTGGATTTTGCTCCTCCATGGAAGATATGCAAGCTTGTCTATGCTAAATTCATTCTTCAAAATAGACTCACACAAATTTACTAGCCAACATTGATACAACTTAAACATTTACATACATTTACTTCAAAATCAGAATCATTTTTTTTTTTTTACAAATTATCTAATATATCTGGACTATTAAATTTTACAGTAGTCTGAGAAGCAAACAAATCTGTGCTACCCGGAAAAACTTTTTAAAGCCATAGATCTTCCTGTGCACATCTAACATCTGCTGAATTCGGCAGTGTTTACAAATGTTAAATTCTGTGTTATATCAGTGATATAAATTTACATTGATGTAGAAATTATTTGAGCAGAGCTAACATTTTCTGAGTTACATTAACTATGGCAAATTCACTATGGGCTATTCCAGTTGAAATCTAAACAATTGTACATTACATTTCAAATTTCTGGAATTTACCATAAAACTAGCACCTTTTCCAGCTGGATTGAACATAAGCTACAACTGCAATTGAGATGGTACTGAAATCTTCCACAGGGGGTGTGTAGATTTTAAATGGAATGGTCCACTGTATGAGTCTAGTCACAAGTATCAGAACAAAGGTAATTTCAAGTTTCTTGTTTTTACTAATAAATTATATATATATTGGTATGCAATTCTTTAATAACACAGAGCATAATTTCAACCTAGTACTCTTCTTTAGGTTTCATGATTGAGTTGATATTTTAAATATTTCAGATCTATTCAATACATAAATAATTCATGTGCAAATGGAATATACTCTTCTTTAGATTTCATGATTGAGTTGATATTTAAAATATTTCAGATCGGTTTAATACATAACAGACAAATGCAGACCTTTGTTCCTCTTATCACTAAAACAACAGGTCTATACAATGCATGGGGAATTTGTACTTTGAATTGTTTATCACCCATGTACATGTAAAAGCACTTTTTAAAAGTACCCAAAGTATTTTTCAATGTTTCATTAGTCTAAAATGGACCCAAGCAAGCATTATGCGGTTGTTTTCCTAGATATCCTATGCAAGTATGCTGAGTCACAATGAAATTCATTGCCACCTACATGTAAAACCTCCAGTACCCATAATGAATGGATTACATTCCTGAGGAGTTTTTCACCCAGAATTTTACCTTCATATCAACTGACATTTTTCAGGATCTGGGTGCCAGGTTTGGCTACCCCCAGGTACTCAAGTTTGGTTTTGGTAGGGACGTGCATGAGATTTTGGAAGTAGACCCATAAATATACCAATTTTTCAAGAAATTTGGACCCATTGATATACCAAAAGTCAAAATTTTCGCTGAATTTACCCAAAATTGTCTTAGTTTTTACAAATTTTCCCAAAATTTTGGCTAGATTAAGGAAAAATTGGGCTGTTTTCCGAAAAAAAATGCGAAAATTTTGAAAAAAGGACCCATTCATATATCAAAATAGGCTTTGAAAAAGGGGTCATTGATATACCAGAAGGCTACCCATGTTTGCGGCACGTCCCCGTATGGCCATTTGTACTGAGTACCCCGGGGCTACCCTTTGATACCCTAACCAAGGTATATGCTCGCATAGGTGGAGATATTCAACTTGAAATACAAGTTCCTAGGGAATAGATCATAATGTTGCATATTTTTGTTTGACAAATTCAGAAATTTTGCTCACAACTTTTACCCCAGTCATGAGTAAAATGTTTGGATTTGTCAAACAAAAATATGCAATATTAAGATTTTGGATTACAACAGGCTATTGTCTTCAATCAAACAAAGCTATGAATAAACAAATGATTTCAGTTGATTTCTTGGGAGTGAGCTTCTATTTTCCTAAACATATATATTGTTTTGTTCCTCTCCGTTATTTCCCAAACCACCAAGCATACTTTTCTAATAAGCCTGCCCTTTTCTAAACAATTGAGCCTGGTTTATCGCACAGCACTGACCCTTCATTTGAATTGGCCTTCTCCCACAATCCCTAGCTGCAAAAGTTTCCGTCTCATGTTAAGCGTTATACACGCCTGGGCCGGGGAATTAAATCTCAACACATACTCTTCAATCTTGGCCAAATCTGGATTCTCACGCAAACCATCCTGAATCTCATACGGCAATTTCTTCACAAACACATCCGTTCTTGGTGAACTGAGATTTACGATATATCCCAGCTTAGCTTCCTGAAGCCTCTGCTGCGCTATGTCATAGTAAGCTTTAGAGACGGAGCGCAGATAGCCGGGACCGTATCTGACTACGGCATAGTGTGTTGCGACTGGTCCACGAGTAAGCAGTATTGCAGACATGATGTCGCGTAATGTGACTGTTTCATCTCTTCTTTGTCGATGTAACTTCCCATTCAACCCCTGTGGAATTGAGAAAAGTTGAAATAAATACGGTATGTAAACTTCAGCTCTCCTCAAATCCACTTCTTAAATATACACATGCTGTTTTCTTTACACATGGATGGGAGACAGGAAACATGATTTGGTTTTCAAAATATTCAACTGAAAAAGTATCATTTCTTGTATATCTTGTGGGCAAGTGTTGCAGAGTTACAGGTACAAGTACACAACACTTTCATGAATTTAAGATCCAAAATGTGAGCTTTTTGTAAGTTACTGTAAAACAACCAGAAAAGTACATTATACTGTATACAAAAAGTATCCATACACTACAAAAGCAACATCTTAAAGACACTAAACCTATGTTACCAAATAAAGCAGTCAATAGTTGGAAACATTTTGTTTTGCATATTTTGATACCTCATTTGGCACAATGCAACTTTATTTTCCCAACTTATACCAATTTGAATGAAAAAAATAGAGCATTTAAAAGTGACAAAGATTATAGACTTTTCTCTCGAAACACACATAATGAGCATAGCAAGTGTGTGTTGATCTATAGTGGGAATCGCCCTGACAGAAGAAATATCCCACATGTGTCACTTTTGAAATGCTCTCTTTTTCCATTCAAATTGGTATATAACTTGAGAGAATAAAGTCGCATTGTGCTGAATGAGGTGTCAAAATACATAAGAACAATATTATCCATCTATTGATTACTTTATTTGGTAATTTAGGTTTAGTGTCTTTAAAATATTATTATGGATACTTTTTGTGCACAGTACATGTAAATAAGGAAGGGATGCCTTAGATTCAAGTCAAGTTCCATGCTCAAACATGCAGGACAAGTAATGAAAAAAGGCAACACCACAATGTGTCACTCAATCAGAAGGGGTATCAATGCTTCTGTATAATGAAGCAACCCAAAATATCAATGTTCATAGCTGACCACTCTTGCTCCCTATCGGTAACAAAACTGGAAGTGGGTTAAAATAACATTGATGTGTAAAAAAAACATACATGTAGGAAAAACACAATCAACATTTTAAATCCCTCACTCCTTGACCAAACTATAGGGTGTACATGTACGCCATCAATCTAGTTGGTTATCCTCCAATGCAAAGAGATGGATACATGTATCAAAATTGCAGAAAGGGTATCAAAAATACATTTTGTCTAAAAAATCCTGGAAAGGGGTAATTTTATTATTTTGGCACCCCTTGTAGAAGCAATGGACTCTTCCAGTTAAGATGCATACAACCCCTTTGGATATGGAAGACATGACCTTAATATCCCACACAGGGGGTGCAGATTTCAAATGAAGTCACACATTCAGGTAACCCTATTTAAAATTCACACTCTGTGTGGAAGATTATGGTCATGGAATCACAGGATTTCAACTGGAATAGCCCATCGGAACCATCCAAGATCCAAGAACCTCTTCCCGGAGGTACTCAGTACAAATGACCAAACAGTAATGTGCCGCAAATATGGTTTTTGACAATGTTAATCCCAGTTCTCCCTCGATAGAACCATGGATGCTAGCGAGTAAGATATTGTCATGTATTTTCACATACTATTTCACAAAGCGCAAGCAATGTATGCGATGTTCGCAAGCATCCAAATACGATGGACTGAGCAAGTTAACATTTTCTCTCAATTGGTGATGGAAAAAGAAATTGTAGTTTTCTAGTCTAAAATAATTGCATTTTTATAGTTGTGAAGGACAGTAACAGCACATAGAATGTTGCGTTTGTATGAACAGGGTTCATTCATTCATTTTCATATCTAAACGTTGTTTAGTCATGAAAATATATGAACAAACCCATAATTTATTTCCTTTTGTTTTTCAATCCTACAGGTGAAAAAAATTGATATTCTCATCAAAATTTGGGAGCAACCCAAAATATTGATATCATGCTATAAACAAAACCATTAGATTCGATTATGTTGGAAAAAACCATTTGTCTGATGCAGGAACCATAATTTCCAACATTTCAGGCTTACATTTCTGGCAGGGATGCAAGGGATTAATCAAAAACACAAATAGTTTTGTGTATACTTAAACAAAAGCAATATCTTACAGACACGAAATCTATATAACCAATCAAAGTTAATTTATTCTGCTTATTTTGTTACCTTATTCAGCACAATGCGACTTTATTCCCCAAGTTATACCAAAGAGTATTTCAAAGTTGACCAACTTGGTATAGTTTTGTAAATTGTCACTTTTCATTCAAATTAGTATAAGTTGAGAACCCGGGGGGGGGGGGAGGCACTCCCATATATTGACATACGCCATGCGCCCATGAAATAACCCCATTATTTTTGGCAAATCCTACACCCAATGACCCTGTTTTTTCAGTAGCCTACACTGAATAACCCCCTTTTTTGAACAATTATTCCTCAAAATTGAAATTTCGGTGCGCTAAATGAGTTTTGTCTTGAGAAATACAGTCACATTTTTCCAAATGAGGTTTAAAAAGCAGAACAAAATTCCCCATCTATTGACTACCGATTCTTGGTAATTTAGGTTTAGTGTCTTGAAGATATTGCTTTTGTTTTAAATGTATGGATACTTTTTGTGTGTAGTAATGTAGATGACAATCATCATGTTGGGTTGTTCCTTTACACTCATAGTTATTGTGATGTTATGTGATATCTTGATATACAGGAAACCAATACTAAGATGAACACTTCCTTTAGCCATACACTGTATATTTGACTCATTATACAGACCATAAGAGAATCAAGGTACGGTACCAGTTTTCACCCCTATGTATCCTAAACAAAGACAGATATGTCATAATTAGAACCAGATGGCTGCATATTTTAGCTTGGATTTAAAACTTCATTTGTTGAAATCAGTCAAGAAATTTTAAAATTTTAAAAAGACACTGTGATCCAAAATGCCAAGGAAGATGCAAATTCAAAAATTGCAGATATGAGATTGCTCCGTTAGATGCCCTACTGATTTGTGCTTTCCATTGATTAAAACATTAAAGTACAACTCTTGATTTTGTTCCTTCCTTGCTTTTTTGATCACTGATGTCAACAAATGACACATGAGGTGTTAAATCAGAGCTACAGGGTACATGTTTTAATTATGACACATTTGTCTTTGTTTAGGATATTACCGGGGCGAACATAACTGGTACCTAAATTATTTTAGGGTCTGTATATTATTTGATAACATCATGTGTATGAATTAAATAAATTACTCCATAAATTGGACACACATTTGACTTTTGACATGTTTTATTTCAGATACCAAATTCAATTATTCAAGTCATGTGACAAACAAACTTTTTACAAAACGAGTGGTTATTTTCGCAAGGGTTTTATCATCCCAAATTTTGAGGGCGCGAATATACCAACACGCAAAAATGTATTTTTTTATATGAAGTTACATTATACAAATATTGACTGCTATGAGGGGCACAGTTAAAATTATAGGCCCGAGGTGATGTCAAAACCATGACTATGCCCGAAGCGAAGCTGAGGGCATAGTCATGGTTTTGACATCACCGAGGGCCTATAATTTTAAACTGTGCCCTAATATTAAGCAGTCAATATTTGTTTTATATACCGAATAATATAGATTCTTCTCATTTGATTGGTTAAAAGATTTCCTGACTGACAAGGCCTACAAGCTTTTAACTGCATAGGCCTTTAGGCTTAAATGCACACAGCATGACAGTGCATGCAAGAGCAAGGGTGCAGAATTTGGACCGATATCTACCGATGTCATAATCTAAAACAACCCTACCGCTTCTGTGCTAACATCACACACTGCCGAAGTCTCCAGGTCGTAGTAATTTGTCTAAAAAGTGACATTTGGCAGGTATAAATCCTTGACATGTAACATTTTGTAAACAATCACTGCACTCACTACGGCGGCCGGTTAAAGATCGTCATTCAAGCAAGGAGAGGTCAAATTCATTGCGAACTGTGACCGCGATAGTCTCAACACTCGTAATCAACGCCGGCCGTATAGTGGGTGCGCAATGTATACTGAGCGATCTGTGTATTCGGGTTGCGAGTATCCAATTATATCCAATTATTTTCCGGGCATAGAATCAACTGTGCCCGGGGCACAGTTGTTTTATGACGTCATCTTGATAGAAAAAGGGGGCACAGCTATTTTAATGACTCCACTTTTAACCAATCAGATGAGAGGAATCTATATATGAGGTATATAATATATTATACTTAAAATTTTGCAAATTAATCAACTTGCAACATTCCTAAAAAACTTAAAAATAACTGTTAAGGGATCTAAAATGAGCGTTTATTGCGTTTCGACAGTATTTTTTGTGGGACACAAGAGCACCTCAGACCTATCGAATTGCATTCTGAATACGAAGCATGTCTTTCTGATATCAAATAATTTTCATTTTTTGAAAATCACAATATAATACAAATTTTATGACAAATTATAAAAATGTGATATTTTTCAAATTTTTGATATAACAGTCCTCGAAGAAAATGATATAAATCTAATGATATATTCTTAAAGTGTATGTAGCAGGGAGGAAAATCCGACGGTCAATTGAAAATTTTGACCTTTCATATTGAAGATATGGATTTTTTCCCCAAAAGACCTAATTTTTTTGGTGTTTTGGGAAAAAATCCATATCTTCAATACGAAAGGTCAAAATTTTCAATTGATCGTCGGCATTTCATCCCACCTACATACACGTTAAGTATAAAACATCAGATTTATAAAGTTTACTTCGAGTACTGTAAAATATCAATTTTTAATGATTTAACATAAAATGTATATTAAATTGCTAATTTCAAAAAAACAAAATTATTTGATATCAGAATGACATTCTTCGATTCAGAATGCAATTGATGTCTGATGTGCTCTAATGTCCCAAAATAAATACTGTCCAAACTTTCATACCACAGCCCTTAAGCGGAAATATGCACTTTTACAGTAATTAGCATTACAAAGTATGTTGCATTCATAAACATATATGTACTCCCGAAATCTTCCCGAAATTATTCCAGAATAGTATTCCTCATTCAAACCAATTCAATGCACGACCTCTGAGTTATTTGCATGACTTTGGAGGGCTATTTTGAAACAGTCATGGTTGCACATGCAGGTACTTCTTTTGAAAATCCTAAACAAGGTATTGCAGTCCCTGATGGGATATGCAGCTTATAGAACACGGATAACCTCTATGGGCTATCCTGGTTGAAATCCATACACCCCTATGGAATTGGAAGACATTAATCTTCCACAAAGGGAGTGTGGATTTCAAATGAGTCACCTAAATTGGCTACTCCATTTAAAATCTACACTCCTTCTTCTTCTTCTTCTTCTTCCTTAGTAGTACCAACTTCAGAATCCTGAATAATATCGTACTGCGGCGGGGTGCACGCGCTTAGTAGCTCAATCAAAGAGGAGTCAGCAAAATCAGGTGCAATTCAATATGTACAGTGATGTGCGATAAAAATAATTGGATGCTGGCTACTTGGTGGAGTCCCTTAATGCCAACTTGAAGGTATCAAGAGATCTGAAGTCTGCTGGATCCTTTTCTAGTTTATTCCAGTCTCGGCTTGAGCGTTGGAAGAAGGATGAGGCAAACTGTTGCGTGCTACAGTAAGGCAACCAGAACCTGGAGTTGTGACCTCTGGTGCGTGATTTCGCTTCTTGGAGGTAGTCTTTCCAGTCGATGTCTACCAAGTTGAACCTGATGCGATATAACATGGTTAATCTGTACTGAAGTCGCCTGTTTTCAAGTGACGGCCACTGAAGGTCCTTGAGCAGGGATGTTACACTGTAGCTGCCAGTGACATAGCGGGCGCTGCTGCGCTGGACCTGCTCTATCTTTTTGATGTTACGCTGGGTGTGGGGGTCCCAGGTTGCAGCAGCGTACTCCACAATCGTTAGAACGTATGTCATATAGGTGGCTTCTTTAATCCTCCTGCTGCAATGGTGAAAATTGCAGCTCAAGGAGGCCCTGGTTGAATTGGCCTTCTTGCAGGTAACATCAGCGTGTTCGTTGAAGGGAGTGTGGATTTCAAATGAGTCACCTAAATTGGCTACTCCATTTAAAATCTACACCCCTGTGTGGGAGATTAAGGACATGTCATCCAGCGGGTGTATGGATTTCAACTGGAATAGCCCTATTCACTATTAGGTCGCTTTTGCCAAGGTTATGCTTTGTGAAAGGTTTTATGTTATATTAAAATCCATTTACTTAAAATGTGTTTCAATTATAAATATTTGTGAAATTTAACCATTGGAACTCACAATTATGATGCAACTACTGTATGTCTCATTCATGAAATCTACCCTTGGTTGAGGTGGAGTGAAATGAGGGAATCATATACCACACCTTTACCAAGGAAGTAACTGACTGAGGCTTGAACCCACACCCTTTCTATTATATTATTACTTATATTGACAACTCTTTCCCTGGCAGAAATTTTGACATTGGCAAAGATTTGACGAAATTAAATATATGGTAAAAACAGATGCAATATAAACAGGGGAAACTTTCACTCACTAGGAGACTCAGTTGGTCTATTTCACAATTGTAATTTGGTGACAGGGCTACTGATAAGCAATTAAAAAGATCCCTCACAACACCCCCTTCACCATGTTCACAGGCCAACAAACCTTTGTTGCCAGAAGATTAGTCAACCTGGGCATTCATCCAGGATAGGATGTGAGATACCGTCCTCAAATAAAAGTAAGGCAAGTTGATCAGATTATAGTTTACTACCTGGATGAATGACTACCTTCACAATAAACGTATCTTCCCAGGGAAAGTTCCCTCAGGCACATGACCATCGTCACATAGCATCTTCTTCATCAGTGGAGTGATTGCATGATCATCACTCTTACAACAATACCTTCGTTCAAACTCTTGAAACGAAACCCCATTGCTGCTAACTAACTCTACATCACCTGCCGAAACTTCTTGCGGGTTTGGTTTCACGATATCATTGTCGCCTTGTTATTGCGGGCGTTTTTGATTTCCACTAACGTCCCAAATGTTCCTTCACATAGAGTCGATACTGCAGCGTCGTAGTGTTGTTTTTGCAATCCAAACCTGGAGTTTGCACGGTGAAATGATCTGTGAGTAGTCACTGGCCCTGGCATCAACAGTACATTACGAATCACATGCTCTGGTTTGACTATTGTGGCTACTACTGGAGATGTAGAAATACTTGATGAAGATTTGATTTTTTTCTGCAAAACAATAAGAAAGTCTTTGTATGTATGAACAGGTATATAATACTAATGTCTGCAGCATGGTACCCCTCCCCTTTTTATCTAAGCAAATGGTAAAAAACCCAACTGTATACAGGTCTACACTAGTGTAAAGCAACTTTATCCAGAATAGAGTCCATAAAACAGACTTGCTGCATCAAGTGTAGACTTCTCATTGGATAACTTGTATCCAAAGAGCCCAAACTGAATGTTGCTCATGAAGGAGAAATACTGTATAATAATTTTCCAACTTCCCCTAGTTTAACTTCCTTGGTTTAAACCTAGAACTTGTACTCTTTTTGTGGCAAACTTTGAATACCGTACAAATTATGTCTTTTCAGCAGCAAAAATGTAAACTAATAATATCGTAATAACATATTGATAAAAAATAACCAAAACCCATGGCAGCAATAGTGTATGTTTTGCATCTGAATTCTTCACTTGAAGATAACTGTATAAAAGAAACCCCTCAAAAATGTCGGTACTTCGTTTAAGTTTAACATTAAGACAATACTCTCTATTACCATGTGGATAATTATTATACTCCACGAATGATTGGATCTAAAAAAAACTTAGCTTACAAATTAAAAGCAAGACACTTTGCACTATACCATTATACTTTAACATAAGGTAATAATTATCAAACTTACCTTTGCATTTTTAGGTTATAAAGTTCTTTAGATCTTTCCCAGAATGAGTGAATCCTATCTGGCATCTCAGGTCAGGGGTCAAGGAAGTTCACGGAATGATACTATGTTCGCTGTCTGTTGAGAATTGAGCTCCCCGATGTAACGCATTTACATAAGTATACATGCACATCATGCTATTGATCTATTTACAAAATGAAGACTTTTCAGAAATAGATAAAGTTGTGACCAAAGCTGAATTTTATTTCATTGCTTTTCCAACAAAGTAAATTCCATTTTAAGAGTGTCAAGACCATAGATCAAAAATCAGTCCCCTTTCAACTCTCGAGCTACATCACTCAAAACGTGAACTGCATTGACCAATCACCCTCTACCAGCAGAATCTACTACTTCCTAAATCAATTCAATATTCTCAATAACTAATTCTAGTAATATTTAACTAGGTATAAATCATTAAAATTCAAAGAAATGTGCACAGAGAGATAGCTTTGTTATCCACAACAGTTCAATGACCTCCAGATTTGATCAAGACAGTTACTTTCATAAAAGCACATACTTTATGTTTGCAAAAGCAATCAAACATAATTCAGCTTAAAGATGTCCTACAATAAAGATCCTGTGACTCCAAGAAGATTAGACCCAAAATTGCATCCCCTCCCCTGAGTGACATGCAAACTCATGGTAAAGTGACAAAAGTCCTTGGGACTAACCTCTTTGTGTGAAACAGATACATGTGGATGGTCAAATTAAACAGACCAGATGAACAAGCTATGTTCTGCTGATCTTGATAAAAGTCCAACCTATAGCTATCTACATCAGGTATCAACACCACTGGGGATTGCAGCTTTCTATAGTGGCCCGCCCTAATTTCGCAAGCCCAAATTTGTTACACATGTAGACCCTGTATTATGAGAGGTGACTTGTCTCTTCATTACTACTACTGCTAACTAAACTCCTCAAAAAAAGTTTGGAAACTTTCAAAAACGGCTGTATATCAGAAATTTTTGAAATCTATCTCCATATTGTTTCATATCAGTGAAATCAGTTCTTTCCTGTCAACAATGACACCTCATTTCTGATGATAACATATTCCACGGCTGAGTAACTTTCTTTGAAAGACAGAGAGGTCTCAAAGAAAATGTGCCAAACTGACCATTGTCTGCGAATGCATGAATAAATGAATGAATGAAAAGTTGTTTGCAATGCATCATGTTGAATGAAAAGTGCTAGGATGGGAAACAGTTCTACATGTGGATTCAAATGGATCAACGCAAGTCAACCTCTCTTGCTGGTCACTTCTTTATAGTGATCATTTGCAAGAAAGTTCTAATCAACCATGGTTCGATTATCAGATCTGGATAAGACTCGAGCTATTCTTGGTCAGCTTGAGGCGTTTCCCGCAGTATGATCTCCAAGCTAAAAGCCAAGTTTCACAGACCGAGATGTCAAAGGCAGACCCAGAAGTGGCCGCCAAGAAAAAACAATGGTTGCAGAAGACCGGTGCGTCAGAATGGCAGCACTTTAAAGCCATTTTTTAATGAAACAGTGTTAATTCATGTTTACTGATGCAAATGGCGCAGACATTGGCAGATTTGGCACATTTTGTTTGAGACCTCCTTGTCTTTCAGTTAAAAGGGGAAACTATAAAGAAAATTGAAAAAAAAAATGATATCAAAAGACCAAACATGAGTAAATAATTATACCTGAACTATCAGAAGTGACAAATGAGGCCTACTATTGTAATAACTTTCCATAGTTTTGAACATTTGAAATAATCGTACATGTCAGATTCTCAATAGAAGAGTTGTTCATTTCATTCAAATTATGCCTTAAACTGCACAAAATTGTTCCATTTCGACACAAAATGTCTCCACTTCTCCAATCAGCCTCCACCAACATTGCATTTTTTGAGTTGACATAGAGTCATCGTTGTGCAAGTGTGTGACACATTCGCGCCGATTAGCTACATCAGCAAAACTACCCATCACCTACCATTAGCTTACCATTTAAAGTCAAACCCTTTAACTGGAAAGCCTGGCTACAGGCCTCATCTCATGATGACCAGTTCACCAGTCACATCTTCTAAAGGGTGGTAAAAGTTGATGATGCATTATATCACTGTGATTTCTTCATACTGATGAATACCACATATAAACCATAGAAGTGATATGTAACAGGATTAACTATCATAGCAATAGGTTAAAACAATTTTTGGATATATCACACTGCACTAGTATGTTCACACGGTACCTCTGCATTGAGCTATAGATGTCACAGAATAGGGATAAACACCTGGATCATAATTCTAAAGAATATTTATATCATGCTGATCACTCATGCCTTAAGATTAGTATCTTTGAAAAGAGCGGGATTGTATTCACTCTATGATTGCAGACATACACAGGTGATAAGTTCAACCTGCTTGTAGTGCAGGGCGATATATTCAAAACTGTATTAACCTATTGCTATGGTATTCGATCCTGTAACATCATCACTTCTATGGCAAATAAACAATCCTATATAACCCGTCCTGTGCCCAGTGTGATTTTCTTTGAGTGCAAGCAGGTCAGTAGCAAAATAATTTTTGCACTGCAAACAAATTACTAACATTGCCTTTTATAGACATTACAATAGGACCAGTTTCTAGTAATTTGGGATTCATCAGTATGCACTGATCACAAAGATATATGCCACCACTGTTCAATAGTTTTAGCAAAGATAAGGCAATATTTCTGGTCACTGTTTTGATTGAAAAATGAAGCTTCTATGCACACACAAAATGCATTGTGATATGGCGAGCCCTCGGACAGAAAGCCTGTAAAAACCACTTATGAGTTACAGTGCGGTCCTCATGAAATTTTGTAACTAAATTCAGCAAGATGGAAATGTGGACCAAAATAATATTAACACTACACTACTACAGTTTACCATTTGAGTTTGGGCCAGTGAAAAATTAACGAGGGTGCAAAGATTTCAAACCCAAGGGCTCTAAGACCCTTGTAGATTTTGGCTATTTCGAACATGGTGGATTAAATTATAAGACCAAGTTGAATCTTGCCTATTATCTTTGTTCAAACTATTAAAAATTCTGAGAAAATGTTGATGAAAACTGTGCCTACCTTAGGTGAGGTTCCTTGTCCTTTATTTGCAGGTGACCCTAATGCTCCCGGCCTTCCTGGACGAGGAAATCTGTAAGATGACATTCCTCCTAGCTTTCTCTTTTGAGGGGCAAAGATAGGAGTGGAGGGGGTACCTGTCCATGATTGAGACAATACCCCTGATGTAGATGGTTGTGATTGATCTGATGAAGCTGTAAGGTGGAATGGGCCTTGAGATTGGCTTCCTAAAGATGACGACTCTGCAGAACTGTTAGGAGGGAACAAATCCGAAGGTTGGGACTGAGATGCGAGTTGCTGCATGGCTGGTGATCCCATGTGAGACCGGGACATGTGGTCTTGCAGAAGATCGGGGTGTGGGAATGATCTGCTGCACATTACACATTGATACCTGAAATGGAAATCAAGAGAATAATTGACAGGTTGAAGAGTCCACAATGCAATATGGTTAACCTTAAGTGTTATACTGACAACTACTCTGATTGGTAAGAAAGAAGCATATGTATCATATATTGAGCCACTGACAACTACTTTGATTGGTTAGAAAGAAGCATATGTATCATATATTGAGCCAATCAGAGATGCGGTAAGAATAAGTTCTATTTTGATTGATTACTCAGATGAGTATATAAAGTAATTAACCAATTGGAGGCAAGTAGAGAAGAACACTTTCTGCCAAAATAAGCCAAAGCTAAGGAGGCAAACATTTCATAACCAGAAAGGACTTCCCTGATTTCCAATTTTTCCAGATCTGGAACATGTTAAATCCCAAAGATTCCTTGACATAATACTGGTATCAGATTACAACAATGTATGTTATTTTGGCTGTTTAATGTGATCTACTTAGTTCTGGGGGTAAAATAAAGTACATATGAGGCACTAAATGATTGTATTTTGAAAAAGAATTCAACTGTACAACAACTATTTACCTCTTCAACGATGATGACGATGCATAACCTCTGCCTCTGCCACGAAATGATGAGCCTGATGACCCTTGACCTCTAAAATGGAATGTCTGTGTGTGTTTCTGTAGTACCTGTACACTACGGAATGCCTTTTGGCACAAAGCACATTGATATGGTTTGGGTGACATTGGCATTGAGAATGTACCCACTGAAGCTTCCTCTCCTTGCAATGAGTCAGTTGAAATGACACCTGTTGTATCCATAGGTAGATCATCCTGAAGATCATGAAAAGATACTGGTTCTGTACTCTGTGTGTTCGTATCCAGAGTCTCACTTATCATACAAGTGGTACCTTCTGATTCATTGTCTTCCTTTTCCACTTTAATTTGTACACCTTCTGGAAGTTGTCCATTATCAGTAGAAAGTTCTCTTTCTGAGGTTTCTTTGTTCTCAGACTCGTCACAAGATGGTTCATTTGATACAGTTAAATGTAAAGGAAGAACTGTCTGTTGATCTTTACTATCAAACACACTTTGACTATCGAACTGATTTTGACTTTGAGTGAAAGAATCAAGCTTTCCCACCTGTCCATCGTCAGCTTCAGATAAATGTTCATCGGCATATCCACTTTGGATGGCTTGATCGACGTAATCGATCTGCGGCAATCCGGTATCACCGGATACTAGTTTGTCTTTGGGATGTTTGTGTAGGGTGTTGCCTTTGTACGCACTATGTAGACTGCCTGTAGCATAATACTGATGGCTGGTGACATCGGCGGCATCATGAAGTTTGACCAGTATCTCACAGCCGGTTTGGATGGACAAAGCATGTGCCTGAAGGAAACCACACAACAATTACATTTAAATTGGAATAATTGTGAATTTCAAACTGGGCAAATACTGTACCTCTCTCAGACTGTACAGTTACATCAACTGGTTACAAGGGTTTTACACCTGGGAAGATTAACTGCTTTAAAACCGAACAATTGGATACTAAAGGTACCTGTACATGTACTTACTTTTGCAGAACATGGGATTTTACATGGCCATACAAACCCACAGCCATTTGGCTTGAGACCTTGCTTTATTTTCAGCAAGTGATTGCAAGTCAAATGGCAAAGATTATTAATTGCCTGTTACTGGTTACGCACAAACATTTTTATGATTTTATTTTAAAGTAATTCTTGGATAAGCACCACGATAAACACACAAGCATATAATGTGGTCCAGAAAATTACATACACACACTTAGTGCGCTACAAGTTCAAACTAGGTATGCTCAACCATAGCAAGAATTACTGAAATTAACTGTAGAGTCACATACATTCAAATAAAACAAGACACTGCAGCAAGACACCGTCCACAACTTAAACAGTAAGTAATCAAATGAAGATGGACTCATTCTTGTGCTTCACATTATGTGATGAAAAAAGAACAGTTTGTGACACGATCAAGGGAAATGAGTTGGATGTCGCTAATATTGATTTTGAGATATTGGTCAAGAAAGTGTTAAAATTCTTTTGTTTTCTATTGTTTTCAGCGATTGATAAATTGATGAAACTTCGCAAAGAAAAGTTGTATCAACATGGGGTTTTCAGTTTCTGAAAGCTTTAAATGTCTTCATTAGAAACATAAGTAAAACTCATTTTTGACCATTTGAACATTTTAGGTTGCACAAACACATAGTGGGTGAAAAAAAGTAATGAAAAAAGTTAGAAAAGCTGAAACTTTATCCAAGCAATACAGCTGTCTTCACCAATGAAGATGTTAGTTCCTTGCCATCAAAAGGCACCAGCCCCTTTCCAGCAATGTCAGACATTCCAAGTCTCCACAGCTGGAGTAGAGAAACTAGTCCCAAACAAAAATGTTTGGTAGACTCATAACCGTGCGATCTTACCTTTCCGATGTTGATTAAGATACTTCTTGCATCGATCCCAGATGCGGAAAAACCAATAGTCATTTTGTCCCACATAAATGAATAAATAACAAAAACCCCGATCCCCGGTGGACTCACCCAAAAGGTGACGTCACACCCCAGCCTATCTTTGGCTTCAGCCGACCCTTGCCCACCCCTGGGGATTGGAGAGGGACGAATGTCGGTATGCACCGCGCCGTTCAGTAGTCACGAGAACAGAGCGCCGAAACAGTGTCGCTCCAGTGTTTGTGAACACGGAAGCTAACCTCGAGACCGTGTGCAACTCAGCACCGCCGTCCCGAAGCCAACGCCAAACCGGAAAGCCATCTTGAGAGTTACGTATTTAAGCGTCGCTTTTGACGGAAGGTCAAAAGGGTGACCCTTAAAGTAATCTAAGACTGTGTTGGGATCCCTTAGGAGGATCACTTTCCTTTTGGTAGACACTGTTGAACATACCGTCGAGGCGTAGACTAATAAGGTAACCATCGGTTATGATAGTCAACCCGTCCTCGAAACCTCGGTGAATGGAGAGGACAGCTGACTTATAGCTGGCCCCAGTGGCCCGCTGAAGTCTTGCTTGGAACTTTTCTGTCAGAAACTCCGGAACTAGCAGCACAGAGGCTCTAGCGGAGAGCTATTTGTCTCATAGCACCAAGCGTAGTATGGAGCCAGACTCTGGCTATACGTCACGGAGGGTAGACTTCCGCTAGCCCCGGCGATGAGAAAAACAGCTTCTGATGAAAAGTATCCCTCGCTGCGCGTTCCTGGTAAGGGCCATGCAGCTAACTGCAGGTGCTCTAGTGATAGACTGGTACCTCCGCTCCGGGCATCCGGAGTAGATCTGGTACTGGGAGTGCCAGCGGCCTTGCCGCTAGCAGAATGACAATGCAGTCTTCCCACCCGATCTTGGTCACCACCCTCATGAGTAGTGAGATCGGAGGGACTGCATAAGCTGTCATCCTCCCCAGTCTATGGACAGAGCGCCCACGGTGAATGCTTGGGGTCCGCGACCCTTGAGCAGTACACCGGCAGTGGATGATTGCGATGAGATGCGAACAGATCTTTCGAGGGTGGTACATCCCTTGAAGATCGCCTGAGCGACCTCGCGGAGCAAGGGACCATTCTGCTGGTCTCGACACCCTTCCTCGTGGCAGAGTGTGCGCGAGGATGCTGGTGACGCCTGCGATGTGTATCGCTCTCATCGTAATCTGCCTGAACTTGCACCACCCTATCAGGTGTCGTGCATGCAGGCTCAATCGTGGTGGCCCGGAGTCCCCTTGTCTGTTGGGGTAGGCTACCACGGTTGTGTTATCCGTCAGGACAACGGTATGTGATTCCACGATCACCTCGTGAGCGAGGGAGGTTGATGTGAAACTCTGTCTCTATGGCCCCCATAGGCCCGAGACGGAGTCTCCAGGATGTGGACCCCCAGCCCCGCTTTTGACGCTATGGTCGCTCACTACGTGACATACCGGGGTGCAGGAAACCTGACACCCTGGGTCAAATTGGGCTGATGGGTCCACCACCAGAGTTCCTCTCGCGCGATCTCCGACAACGGAACCGCGAGGGATATTGGGTGACGACTGGGCCTGCAAGCAGGCTAGAAGGTGTAGTTGGGTAAGCCTAACGTAGAAACGGCAGTACAGTACGAGGTCTACCATACTGGCCATTAGGCCTACCACCTTCATCCATGCCACAGCGGGTTTTGCCCGAGACTCGCCAAGAGTCAGGCACACCGCACCATGTTCGTCACCCGCCGGGTGAGAGCACCGCGAACCCCTCCGTGAGGGTGATCTGGGCCCCTACAAATAGTGGTGTTCATGCGTCGGGACCACGCTGGACTTTTTTGAGCTGATCAAAAATCCAGGGTCCCGCACCCTACGGACTATCAACCCCATGAGACCCGTAGTCTTCAGTGGAGTGCGTCCGTATATGAGCCAAACGTCCAGGTAGCAACTGATGTTGACACCCCTGTGCTTCAGGTACGCTGCCACCGCTCTGACCAAGAGTGTTAAACACCCTGGGAGAGATGGACAGGCGGATGGCCGGTATCAAAACTGGTAATTTTGATCCTGTACCTAGAAGCGCAGATGCCTCCGATCTTGAGAGGCGATTGGCATATGCAGATAGGCGTCCGAGAGATCTAGCGATGTTGTTCCCATGCCCCTGATGGGGCAGGCTAGCACCGAGGCGAGAGTCCCCATTCTGAAACTCTTGGGCCTGACGAACGTGTTCAACCGCCTGCGGTTCCGGATGGGGCTCCTGTCGCCAGTATTCCTTGGAGCCAATGGCTCCAAGATCACCCAGTAGAACGGGGGTAGACCGGGACAATCGCCCGCTTCGTGAGAAGCTGTGTGATCCCTGTCAGTAGTGCCCGACGCTGGGGGCCGTCTGACGGCACTACTGTGGACCTCTGAAATGTGCAGACGAATGTGGGGAGACTGGGTTGCCAGTCTGTAACCCCCACTCACCACTGACCATACCCAGGCACTCAAAGAGATGGTTTCCCACCTCTGGGTGAAAGCCATAGCGGTCGTCCACTGGGAGATCCCCAGTGGAAAAACCGCTGAGCCCCCAGGAATGCTCTGCCTAGCTTCCCTTGGAAGAGCGCTTGCTCTTCTTCGGGCTTGCCAGCTGTTCCTGTGCTACCCTGGCGCCTCCCAGAAATGGGTGCTACAGAGGTAGCGGGCTCGGGTACTGTTGGTGGTGCACGGCCTGCTGAAGTCGGAGCTCCTACCCATGGTAAGGGCAGTTTCCGACTTCTTCAGAGTGCTCCGTTGGTAGCTTCTTTGCACGGTCCTCCACCGTGGCGCAGAAGCATCCAAAGAGAAAAAGGACCCTGCCTTTCCATCGCGTGAGCGATTGGAGTGGCAGGCCCCACCCCCGGCGCTGAGTGGACACCCTATGGGCTAGGCCCATGGAGCTCTCGTTGAGGCTAGCTGTTAGCACCGCTAATAGGCTCACCTCGCGGAAGAGCTCAGATGTTGTCTGAGCGTGATACGCTTGACGACATCTGGGTCCCTCTCGGATCCCCTCAGGTAGGTCCTGTGGTCCTCCCTGCTTACATCGCAGAGGAAGCGTGCAAGCACGCCGGCGTCATAGCTCTACTGAGCTCGACAGCCCTACGATATCTACCCGTGAGGTTTGCCGGGAATGAGAGTGCAGGCGGCCCCTGTGAGGAAGCAGCAGCTGAGCATCCTACTGAAAGGATCCCCTGGTCCTCCTCCATGGACTCCCCTTAGGGGGTGTCCGGGGAAGATCAGTGCTGTTGCTCCCCTCGCGGGCAGCGGGGAAGGAGATTGTAGTGATGTCACTACCGGACTCAGCTTCCGACTCTTTCCCTCGCCCACAGTATCCGTGATCATGCTCCGATGATGACGGTAACTGAGGACGGGCATCTGAAAGCGGGTAAGAAGGCATAACCACTGTGTGGCTCGCCGACTACCTGCCAGCAGAAGAGGGAGTACTCCCGCAAGACCCTGAGGTATCCGCCATGGCACCACTGGGTCCGCATGCTCTCGCAGCCGTCGTCCTAGCGCTAGCAGCACAGGGCCTACCCTGCTCAAGATCTGGGTTAGCCCCATGCCGGCTGGCCTGGTCAACAGCTGATGTTGGTACTGCGTGGCCATCGCGAGGCGACACTTGCCACGGTGCTAGGCCGTGGAAGAGCCGCCCCGCGGCGGGTACCGCGGGGCATACCCAGCCGGCAGCTGACCCTGAAAAGATCCGCCACCAGGGTAACCCCATGGTACTGCAGTACCAGCACCGCCTCCCCCCCTTGTTGCCACAGAGACTGTGGCGACTAAGGCGGGTGCTGCGGTACCGGTGCGGTATCAGCGTGGGTACCCTTGAGGGTTCCCAACTGTGGACCGCTGTACCCTCGCCACACCGCGTCCCTGTTTGGGGGTCAAGCTGTGTGCTGGCGTGGTACCGGCGCGGTACTAGCATGGGTACCCGTGAGGGTTCCCGGCTGTGTACCGCTGTATGGCGCGTGGTTCCAGCGTAGGTGCCCGTGAGGGCTCCCGGCTGTGTACCACTGTACCCATGCCTCACTGCGTTCCCCGCAAGGGATCAAGCCGCAGTGTATGGGTACCCGCTATACCGGCTGTCCCTTGGCTAGAGGGAGCTTGCCTAGTACCACGGGTAGCTGAGCGTGCAGATACCCCGATCAATCACCTCGCCACCTGAATAGGCAGCGTCAATCAATGGAGCTACGCCTGTTGATTTGACAGTGATCGATCAAGAGAGGGTAATTGACCCATTGACGATAATGGATCACCCACGCTCCGCTGGCTCTCGAGGACATAAGTGGGTTGTTGATCAGCTAGGCTGTTCAAGCTACTTACTGTACCCTCTAGAGCTTCGCCCAAGGTCGCTGTGTGTGGCGGACCACTCACGGCAGCTATGGGCGGGTGCATAGCGGCTACCACTGAAGTCAAGCCGTAGCTCGCCTTTGTAGCTGCCACGAATGCACCTGGGTCGCTGTCCCGTGAGAGACTGCGAGCCCAACCCCTGAATAATCGCCAGCCAGTCCCTGTGGACAGCCAGCAGCTATTCTAGGGCCCAGGGTATCACTCGGCGGTCCAGCCATGGAACGCTGCCTTGTGACACCCCAGTTGGTTCTGCTAAGACTACACCCACAGCGTTAGCCGCGGTATCGTCTCTGCTGAACCCATGCATGCTAGGGTTCAACCCAGGCAAGCCCGGGTACCCTTGCATGCTGCCCGTCGCTGGCTACTACTGTGGCTGTTTGAGCCCGTAGATATGTCTGCAACAGACGGGTGTCCTCCTGCTAAAAACCCGTGAGGATTTTTGGCTAGAGGACTGGTATCCTCCTGCTACAAAACCCGCTTAGGGTTTTCGCTGGTGGTTACCGCTCTGCTGCCTGCTACTTTGCTCCGACGTATAGTCAGTGCTTTCGCTGGCTGCTGAGCCTTTGGGCGCGCTTAGCAGTCCCGAAGGAACCGCTTGCTTGTCCGGGGACCGGAGCCCCTTAAGCAGACCTGCCATGACCCATAGGGGCTGTCACAGCAGAATCTACCGTGTCGACTGGTATCCTCCTGCTGCAAAACCCGCTAGGGTTTTCGCTGGTGGTTACCGCTCTGCTGCCTGCTACTTTGCTCCGACGTATAGTCAGTGCTTTCGCTGGCTGCTGAGCCTTTGGACGCGCTTAGCAGTCCCGAAGGAACCGCCTGCTTGTCCGGGGACCGGAGCCCCTTAAGCAGACCTGCCATGACCCATAGGGGCTGTCACAGCAGAATCCACCGTGATCGACCTTACCAGTGCCCTTGGTAGATTTCTTCTTCGCCTTATGGCGATGATGGAGCCTATCCCAATCGTCAAGCTGGAACTCGGAGAGTCCTAAGCAAAAGAAAGACATCTAGAAGATCGTGAGCACTCCCTGTGGGTGAAACAGAGCGGTGTGGGTCCCGCCCGTCACCAGGGAAGGGCAAGCCCGACAGGGCCGAGGCGAAGCGAGGAGAAAAGGGAGGGGGCACTACCCCCCCAACACGCGACTCAAGCCCAGTAAGCAAACCTGAGCACGGAGGCTGGTCGCTAACGTTAGTGGTAAAGTAAGGACTGGCTAACTTTATTACTAAAATGTCAGACGGTCCCTACCAATCCCCACCGTATGAACATCTGATTAACTCGTATTATCGGACGGTAATGAAGACATAACGATAGAGTAATCACCCTAACATAGCAACAATAACCTACCGTACATGAAATACAATGTGTATGTACAAACATCTATTGTAACTTACAGGCTGCAATGGTTGTTTTACGTGGGAAACAAAATGAATGGCGCCAACGAGCGCCATTTTGAATTGCTCGTGTGTCCCGTGATACAAACGGAGGCACGATATGTAGCTAAGTTTTGGATCGTTTTTGTCACTTTTTCGCCAGAAAATGCCGTCAAAACTATCCTCAGCCGAACAATACCGGTGTGGTTTTACCTAAGGTGTGAAACTACAACCGTATATCTCGCCTTTGGTCGAGAAATTGATACACAGTGCTATGAACAATCGATAGGCACGCCTGTGTCAGTCGGAGACCAAGGAGGATAAGGATTTATCATATGGTGTGACGTCACCTTTTGGGTGAGTCCACCGGGGATCGGGGTTTTTGTTATTTATTCATTTATGTGGGACAAAATGACTATTGGTTTTTCCGCATCTCGGGATCGATGCAAGAAGTATCTTAATCAACATCGGAAACGGTAAGATCGACCGGTGTACTGAGTCTGCTTATTTCACTTTGACCAGGGTCGACATGTGACTCATTCCCCTTGATCATGTCACATTTTAGGTTGCACAAACACATAGTGGGTGAAAAAAAGTAATGAAAAAAGTCAGAAAATATGTTAAACTTGTCAGCCTCTACTCATTATTTCTAGGCTCATGAGAATTCACCGCTCCCAAATTGTTTCCCTCATATCAAACTCAGCTCTTACCTTCTGAAAGATAGTCTTTCGCAAGCTCTCCTTTACCCATTCTCTCAACTCAACATTCTGAATATACCTCATGATTGTAAACACCAATGCTGGGTTAGGTTTTTTAACTGTAAAAAAACAAGAACAAAAGAGATTATATTAAATATACAGTGTCATTTTCCTGCTTAGGAAGAGCATACATTAAAAACTTTTATTAAATTGCATTTAAGGAAAATATGGCCTGAGACTTGAACAGCCAAACCTTGCAAATGTTATGTCGTATAAATTAATGTTTTGGTTCTTGTTCAAAGGATTTTCACGATTTCCTCCTTTGGTCGCATGTCATGAATTGGTCATCTTTTGTGTAACATAATTTTTTATGATAAAAATATCACCAATCTTGATTCACTTCAACACAACTTTTAATGAATACATTTTAGACCATTAAAAGTATACATTTCTGGAAAGCTTATATTACAAGGATGCCAAATCAACAAAGTATAATATCATAATACAGGGTGGGTAAGAAATATACAGGGTGGAACATCAACAAAATTAACATCTTTCGTGTCATGGTAAACCCCATATTTTCTTTTTCTGAAAGCTATGTAGCTCAAAATAAATATGGATTCAGAAAGACATTGCATGGGCCCTTCCAACAAATTAGGAAGAAAGAGTTTGGTATCCCTTGCGTTAAACATACAGGGTGGTCAAAAATTGAAAAAATAATTTTACAATTTGTATGACATTATCAATTAAAACTTTTTTCCTCCATGTCTGGCACTAAAATTAATAGCATAATTGAATTCCTCATCAAATTTCCTTAAAAATATGTGTACTTTTGAATAAGCAGGGTGACTCGGGCAAGAGATAGGCTATTTAGAAATGTCGGAGCATTACACACTTTGTACAGTAACATATAGGGAAAACTGTCTTAATTAGTATTTAATTAGGCAATTAATTAGTTACATCTTTTGTTACAGTTGATTTACTATGAGGTTCACAATTTTGTTCACAATTTTGTGTACAACCCTATGGGGCTCACCCGCCCCGGCTCACCCGCCCCAGCTCCTCCATTGACACATCTTACATATTGAAGTATAAATCTCAAGTAGTTGTCTAATTGACTTGGGGTTTTTTGCATTTGACAAAGAACATAATTATCTACAAAATGACACCAAACTTTTTAACATAGGTATCATACTTTTAGAATAAACTAAACTTGAAGTGGGAAGAAAGCCATTTTCATGTTACGGCTCCTCCATTTTTGGGTGACCTATTTGTGATATGCGACCCTTTAAGAAAGCCCCTTTTTTGAAGAAATTTCATGATAAATCAATGTAACTGTAAGATGGCTCAATTTAAAGAACATGTTGAGCTCTTTCATTTGATACCAAATTTCCTATTGTAGCCAGGGTGTTAGCTAGCCAACCATCCACCAGTCATTTTAATTTGGACAGGCAGTTTGATTCTGGGACAGGCAAACTTAATGCTAGTGACATAATGCTAAATTCTAAAAATAATATTTGAATAAGTTCTGTGAACTCAGAACAAGATCAGACAAGTAAATCAAGGCTAAATTTGCACTTACTGATCCGCCAGAAGCAGAGGTCTGGTTTATGTTTTGAGATCAAATTTTAGACAGGAGCGGTTTTCGATGCAAGGTGTCGATTGGGATGCCTCCACATTGGGGTGATTTAAATTTGGAAAGATATTATAACAGCTATCAGTGATTTAAAAAAATCATTTGATTTAAATTGTGATTTAAATCTACTGATTTAAATCATGCTAACCCTGATTCGCTAGAGCATAACACCAGTTACGGCAAAACAATGGAAATCCAAAAGTAAATACTGGTACATCTGAACACGACACAGGCAATTGCATCAAAAATGTTGCTAAAAAAGATTGCTTCAAC
The DNA here is from genome assembly GCF_039555335.1 of Amphiura filiformis. NCBI lineage: Eukaryota > Metazoa > Echinodermata > Ophiuroidea > Amphilepidida > Amphiuridae > Amphiura > Amphiura filiformis. The sequence goes on along the minus strand of NC_092644.1, from coordinate 51,971,164 downwards.
AATTTTTGGACTCAATGTTCAAATATGAAACTTTACTCAAAGTTGCAAATTCTAAGCTACAGTCTTCGAGGAAACATGTACATATCTTCAAATTGGAATCATTTCAAATCTCAAATCAAAGCAATCATGGACAGAAATGCACCATCCAAACATTTGAAAGGTGGCTGAAATCTACCTTAGATGACACCAGCTATCCGGTGCTTGATGAAACGAAGAAAATGGAGGTACAAGACATACAAGAAGTTCAAAACACAGAAAAATTGGGACAAGTATACCACGTTTCAGAAGCAAGTCAAATGTCAACTCGATGAGTCACATACAAACTACATCAATGGCATGAAGAAGAGGACCCCAAGAAACTGTGGAAGTATGTTAAGTCCCTGAAGAGAGATGGATTGGACATATCTTCCTTAGTCTCTGGGAAGCAGGTTGAAACATCAGCCAAAGAGAAAGCTAAAACTTTATCCAAGCAATACAGCTGTCTTCACCAATGAAGATGTTAGTTCCTTGCCATCAAAAGGCACCAGCCCCTTTCCAGCAATGTCAGACATCCAAGTCTCCACAGCAGGAGTAGAGAAAGTGCTTACTTCACTCAATCCTAGGAAAGCTACTGGGCCAGACCAGATACCAACCAAGATTTTGAAGGACCACGCTTCTATATGGTCATTTTCACGGTAAAGGGTGTAACTTTGGATTTTTAACATTTTAATCCGTAGTGTTCTAATAAAGCCACAGAATTCCATGATTTTTGGCCACATAAGTCATCTAGTTAGCAGCTACCTTGGGTAACATAATCAGCTTTGGGAGTTACTGCGTTCAGTTTTAGCAGGCTTAAATGTACTTAATATTGCCATTTTGAAAAACTATAAAAAACAGTAACATTTTTGTAAAACCCTGTGTTTTCTTCAGTTAGTTCATGGATAATTTTTCTTATCCTGAAAGTACAGTCATATGTTCAGTAAACACTGCCACATTAGATTTAATTGTGAACAGCCTGTATTTTTGAGAACCGGACTTGATATTTGTCGCTTCGAGGCTTCATTTTCCGTTAACAATTGTTAACAAACTTTGTGGGTGTAGCTTTGGTTCATAATTCTTGGTTATTTCTTCACTTCTTCTTGATTCATAACAGTTGTTATCTTAACTTGAAATGGGTAACAAAAATTAGTCGATTTGCAAGCTTTTAAAATTTTTATAAAATCTTGACTTCAAAGAGCCGTTTTTCCGTTAACTTTTTTGAAGCCTCCGAAACAAACTGTTCAGCAAGCTTGTGCAAATATAAATAAAAGAGCTCATCAAATCTATTTATCAAAATGTAGCAAAGTAGATCTTCAAGTCACATGTTTTTAAATCGTGGAGATATATATCACCGTTTGAAAATGGGACCCAATACAAACTTTCCGTTAACAATTGAAGCCTCCGAAACAAATGAAGCCTCCGAAACAACAATAAGATTAATTATCATCTATGCATATCTAAATTGGTGTGTTTCATACTGATATCTGCATTGTAATTATTACTTGATATGTGCAGAATGTCATAAATTTAAAAAAAATTGACATTATGGTTAATGTTTGAAAAATATACTGATATCCAAAAAAGCCTGTTTCGGAGGCTTCACATGCAAAAAACACCATACTTAACAAATGGGTGAAAAAAGTAACATGTGATAAATCTACAATATCTGCCGCATAGAATCATTGATTCAATATACACAAGAAAATAACAGCTTAGATGATCCCAACACTGTTGTTTTCAAAAAAACTACTTCTGCAATGTTTAACAATTGTTAACATGAAGCCTCCAAACAAAAAAAAATGACTTGCTGTGATAATTTAATTTTGTCACAACTGAAATTCAATACTTAGAAGCAAAGCATGAAAATTGGTAATTGTGATATTTTTTACCTATTTTTTATGTCAACTTGTAGTGGTTAGCCAAATATTTTACTTTTATGATCACCTGTGTTGTTAACTGAAGCCTCCGAAACACAAATCGCTTGAATTGCCAATTCTAAAAAATAACTCCAATTTCTGTGAAACTTGGCTGGGAGGTTCCTTTTATCAAGTAGTATTTGTACATGAAGTTTGACATTCAAATTATTTTAGGAACCCAATTAAAACTTAAAAAATATGTTTAAGGTTTGGAAATTTCCATTGTAAATGACACTTGATGTTAAAAATTTTCAAAACTGCAATTACAAACATAGCAAAACATGGTAAAAATTTAACTTATATCCGTTGACTTACTTTGGAATGGGATTTCACATGTATTCCAGCTTTCATGTCATAATTTTCTGAGGTTATGTAAAATACATTTTTTCTTAGATTTTAACCAAAATGTTATGGAAATGTCAAATTTTTATTAGAAATCAAAAGGTTTAAGCCTTGAAACATTATTTTACTGGAATTTAAGTTGCTTCTATGCATGATTTCAGTAAACAGAAACATATTTAAGTGGTTTGAAATTTTGACCCAAAAAATCAAAAGTTACACCCTTTACTGTGAAAATGACCATATAGCTCCTGTTCTGCGGATTATTTACCAACAATCACTGGATAAGAGACATCCCAGATGATTGGAAGCAGGCCAATGTGACTGCAGTTTTTCAAGAAAGGAGATAGAAACAAACCGTTCAATTATAGACCTGTCTCCCTGACCAGTATTGCGTGTAAGGTGTTAGAACACATCATCTCAAGTACCATCAGGGCTCATCTGGACCAACATCATTATAGCCAGGGTTATACATGTAGCTAGCCCAAGTTGAGTGCCGGCTAATTTTACTATCCAATTAGGCTGGCTCGGGGCACAATCTTTTTAGCGAACACAAGGGATCTGGGAATAGGCTAGGGGGTATGTACCCCCAAAATTGTTATGATAAATAAAACATTTGTGGGAAATTTTTTTTTTTTTAATTTTTTTTTAGTGCCGAGCGTGGCTATAACCCTGATTCTAGCTAAAATAATAGTTTCTCGATCATGAGAGTATGAATGTACTGCGTGCACTGCGTAATGACGCAAGTTTAGTGGAATGACACAATAGCGCGATCGATTGTGCACGCATAGGAAATGCAGAGCATGTGTCGTAGGCGTTGTACGCCGACGCAATTATCATTGCGTGCCTATTGAGCTCTCATGATCGAGAAACTATTATTTTAGCTATAGAAACACTTCGACCAAGTTTCAGGGCAAAAGTATGCAAAATAAAAGTACCCTGAACATTTATGCATTGATTTTTAGCAAAATATTGCCAAAAATTACATATTATTATCAGTTGCAGTAGACCTTTGACAAGCGCATATTTTAAGGATACATCACATATTTACTGCGTTGGATGCACTTGTCTCTCATTGGCTGCTGAGGCGATCTGCTGTTGCCGAGAAGAAATTTATTAATGAACTGTGCGCCCTACGTGTTGTTAGCTCCGAATTTGCAATATATACCAAAACGTTTCTGGTTGTCCCCCAAATATATGTCACACGATATGTCATGTTTTGGAGTTCAAAGAATCCAAATAGTGGTTGTCCAGGGGATAAGTACATAGCTCAATATGGTTGTCCCCAGTGATTTTTAGCCAAGAGGATTTAAGTGCTTATTTCGAACACTGATTGTGATTGTTTCAAATGGCTAATCTTGTAAAAGACATGAAAAATAACGGGGGATTTCCTTTGAGTTGCAATTCATTCACACTGCTGTCAATGGGGGAGATTGGTTCTGTTTATCTCTCGTCGAAGAACTGTCACATGACCGTCTGAGCATGCGCAGTTGCAATTTTCCGAGATTGCAAACTGCCTTATTGTAACGCGCCCCAGTTTTTTTTACCTTTTTACACAAGGCCAAATAAAATAAAAAACATGTTTCACATCCGGGTTTTTGAAAAAAAAAGGAGGAAGAGGGGCCTTTTTATTTCTTATCGCAAAATCGGTGTAAATACCCATAATTAGAGCTGTTTTAATAGCGTATACTATGCCTGGAAAGAGGAGGAGGCCTCTTTTTATTTGTTGCTCTGAGAGATAGGCCCCCTCTAACTATCACAAAACCTTATATTATTATTAAAAGTGTTCCTTGTATAACTAGTAAAGGGGCACGACCCCACGTTAAACTATAAATTGAAGTATTATGTACTTAGTATGTTCAATTAGCTCCAAACAAAGGCATATATTGATCAGTGTACTTTACCCTACTCTACCTGTTTAAAACATGCTCAAAGCATTTCCCAATTTCTAGAAAATGCCTTTAAATCCAATACCACCTATAGTGGGAATTCCAATTGAATGAACGCAGCTTTTAATAGCGTGACGAATTTTTGCGTACACTGCGTGATGTACGCCAGCTTGTGCAACTTTGCGTGTTTAACTCGCAAGTGAATCCAACCATGCCAACGCACTCATGATTGGTTAGCATTGTATCCAAGGTCGTGCGTTCGCGTTGTAGTTTGAAATATGCGATATACGATCGCGGTTGGATCAAGTGCAGCTGTTGAAAGCTGCGTTCATTCAATTGGAATTCTTACTATAATTTATAGCCAAAATATTAAATTCTCGATCATGAGAGCCAACTTGGGTATGCACAGTTCACAATCAAACTTGCCCCATTGCCACTGCAGGATTTGGCAATAGAAGCTACCGGGAACCAAATTACATGGACCGGCAATGGCGCCACTGCACGACCCCAATTGAAACCAGCCAGTCCACCTAATTAATTATTCATGAGCCCAGCACATGAACAGATTCGGCAGCCATAGGAAAAAGCCGAGGTGGATTTATGAATGAAAACAAGCTTTTATGAAGATCCGGAAAGTGCCGATTGACGATTTTCGGAAAATTAAAGATGGCGGGCTGTCACTACAGTTTTCAGAATGGGAATACATGCTACCGAACGGAAGTTATAGCTGTTTGAAAAATGACTTTTTACCAGCATGAAAACACACAAAATTTGTGAGTGTCATAGAAGCTTAAATTTCATCCTTTCGTAACTTGATTAAAAAATTTGTTATGGTATTAAAGAAGGAATTAGTTTAGCGTAAATTTGGAGTTTGTTTCATGCAGTCATGCTCTTGTTTACATTGCTCGGTCGTGCATTTCCTTGTTCGCAAGCAATATTCATGATGGTTTTTCTCATGAAATTCTACCAAAAAGTGACCAATCTCACGCACGTGATTGGCTGGTTTTGAGCATGTGATAGTCATTAGTTATTTAGTAGTAGTGCTTTTGCTCATTTGCATAGATTACGGCGCAAACACTGTCACAGCTTTTGAGAATTGACCAATCACACGGCCGTTGCTAGGCAAGGTCAAGGTTCGGTCATGCAGGTTGCGCGATCGTGTTATTGTATGAAAAGTACGCTCACGCAGAAGGTACATCCTCTCATGATCAAGAATTTGTTATTGGCTGAGTCTGTAGTTAGGGAGTCCGGCACTTTTTGCCTTTTTTAAGCGAACCTTATCAAGTTTGGTATCACTGGAAAGAGAATTTAAAGAGAAAACCAACAGTCTTTGAATCAGCTCAGTAGCTTGAAGTATAGTGAAGTTATGCTCAATTAAAGTTGTGTGCGTACAGGTTTTGTGTCTGTCGCCATGCGACCAACTGGAATGTGTGCAACGAAGTCCCTATTATGTCGATTACTGTCTCAAAATTTATTTGAAATCTAATAAAATTTGAAAAGGGAGTTAAAAAAGACAACTAGTATTGTAATATCATATTGACAATTATTGAATAAAAAAGTAACAACATATGATTACATAGTATGAAGTGCAGTTGTGTGTGTTTTATTTTTTTCTCAAGTCACCCCAAACTTCGGGCCTATACGGGAAAAACGCAAACATTTTTATAACAAGTTTAGAACAGAGATTCTTATTATACTGGAGTTGATTAAAAGTAGTAACATAAATAATATCAATTCATTGAAGTGGTTTTTTTCTCATATTTCTCTGAAGCCCTCATGCAAAATGTTCTTGTCTTTAGTTTATGAAGCTCATTGACACTGCACTACTCAATTTCAGAATTGAAAAAAAAAATACAAAGGAAGTGAAAAAAAAAAAAAAAAATATTACACAGATTCTTTAAGTATCATAGAAATGATTAAAAGTAGTAACAAAAATAATATCACTTGTATTAAGTGTGCTTTCTTCATTTTTATCCTTGCCCTCAAGACCCGATAATGCGCTACATCTACCACCCGGCGTCAACCCGACAAGGCACATGGCATGCACCGCTAACACACCGCTACACTCCCCGTACTTCGCATGTTACCACAGTACCTCCTGTACAAAATCATGGTTCGCATTTTACCGCAACCTCCGATTGCTCTGCAACTTGGCCAACTTCTTCTTGAAAGTCTATAATTTAATCTAATACCAGGTTTCATGGACTCTTTATAACCGAATTATAAGGTTTTTGACAAGAAAAATCGGGAAAAATTACCTTGATTTTGGTGCCTCAGAAATTGCTTTTGACTACCGTTCATGCTTTATCGACGGGCATTTGTTTACTATTGCCGGATGGGGAATTCTTTTGTCTATCCCATAATAATCTCAGATTTTGGACTAGGTCAGGGGTTAATGAGATGTGATCCAAAAACTCCGTCACATCCGGAAGCTATGTGACAAGATGGCTAACGAATGCATCTACTGCTAATCTGTTGCTCTGAAGGTACACCGTATTTATCGCATTGATCTAGGATTATACAGACTTTTTTTGGATCAAACTTACATCATACAGTTAGAAAGATTAATCTTTAATCTCTTCGAATCATAATTTATTTTTCCATTTGAACATAAAAATCATGTTTAAAACATACGACAATTCTTGCGTGTTTTACGTGCTTCCAGATACAAATTCGGAAATCGGGAAACTACTGGACTCCCTACTGTAGTGCAGTGTTATTAGTGTATTCATCTTTCATGACGAGTTGAGTTTAATACTCAACTTTACTGTACACATACACGATAATAATCCCTATTTTATCACCTTTCACTTCCACTAATTTCGTGCATACCTTTGTTCTAGTCTTGTGTAGTTTGTTGCAATCGAGCCACAAGGACAGGTACTTGTTTCTCTTTTTTCAATTGCCAGTTATTTGGTTGTCGAATTCTGCAACTGTGCCCAAAACCAAAAAAGTTGATATAGGTTTAAGCGTACGTCATTGGTGATTTTAAAGAAACGATGAGATCGGTTGAATAATCAATAATATCAAATTGAATTCTGGGTTGTTTAAACCACATTACACCAAGGACATTTGCACAAAATACAAAAATAATTCGTCCTTCCAGCCCTTCCGATACATAAATAAAAATAAGGTAAACGCTGATTTCCAACCGCCGGACCGACTTCATGAATAATTAATCCAATGACGTACATAACAGGTTTTCGAGGCTCATTACATGTACCCTGGTGTACACTGCTCGGTGGTGTATTTTGCATTGCATGTCTAAATCTCGTGAAATTATGGTCTGCGGGAGTGAACTCTTAATATAATATTTATTTATTAATTATAGGGCCTAGACCTACATTTATTGATTGATTGATTGATTGATTTATTATGTATCTATCAATTAATTATTAAATGTTTATTAATTATTTATTTATTTATTTATTATGTATCTATCAATTAATTATTAAATGTTAATTAATTAATTAGTTTATTTATTTATTTATTTATTTATTTATTAATATTAATTAATTAATTAATTAATTATTTATTTATTTTATTTATAGTACTTATGTATCACAGGCTATTTATTTGTTTGTGCGTGTATTTATTAATTAATTTGTTTATTTATTTATTTATTTTATTTGTTTATTTTGTATCTATCAATTAATTATTAAATGTTGATTAATGAATTAATTAATTTATCTATTTATTAATTTATTTATATATTTATTTAATTTATAGGGCCTATATATGCCTATACATATGGTACTTATGTATCTATCAATTTATTAAATGTTATTAATTAATTAATTAATTAATTAATTAATGTATTTATTAATTTATCTATTTGTTTATTTATTTATTTTATTTATAGGGCCTGTGCTACTTATGGTACTTATGTATCTATCAATTAATTATTAAATGTTAATTAATTAATTAATTAATCTATTTATTTATTTATTTATTTAATTTATAGGGCCTATATATGCCTATACATATGGTACTTATGTATCTATCAATTTATTAAATGTTTATTAATTAATTAATTAATTAATTAATTAATGTATTTATCTATTTATTTATTTATTTATTTAATTTATAGGGCCTGTGCTACTTATGGTACTTATGGCTCCACCTCTTCTCATCACTTACTCATTCACTTGTCCCTCCTCTCTTTCATTCATCTCCCCCCTCACTCACTCACCACCACCCTCTTAATACTCTCTTGTTCACTCACTAGCTCATTCCTTATGACTCACAAACTTACTCACCACGTGTTCACACTTGATGCACTCGACTCGATGATTTATCGATTCCGTTGATTGATTGCTTGAGTTATGTTGTTATAGATCCTCCTTGATTAATTGATTATTAATTAAGTTTTTGATTGGGTGAGTATGTGAGTGATTGATGAAGTGATGACTGATTGATTGATTGATTGATTGATTGATTATTTATATATTGATGGATTGGTTGGTCGCGTTTGATCGCGTTAGCGTTTGATCACTCGCTTGCTTGATTGTTTATTTCTTGCTTGATTAATTATTCAATTATGTATTTATTGAGATGCGAGCGATGAACAAATAAATAAACAAGCAAATGTATAATCATCAATAAATAAATAAAATAATAAATAAATAAATAAGCAAGCAAGCAGCAGTTATCAATTAATTTATTAAATAACAACGATTTACACCACTCCGAAGTAGCTATAAACAAATAAATAAACAAATGAACAAACAAATAAACAATATATTAATGAAAAATAAACAAATTAACAAACAAACTTATAAACAAACACATAAACAAACAAATAATCAACAAAATATTAACAAAAAATAACAAATAAACAAACTTATAAAAAAATAAACAGATAAACAAAATAACATAAAATAAACAAATAAACAAACTTATAAACAAACAAATATAATAAACAAAAAGATAAACAAACAAATTAACAACAAACTTATAAACAAACAAATAAACAATATGATAACCAAAAATAAACAAACAAATAAACAAATTAACAAAGTTATAAAAAATAAACAAATAAACAAAATAATTAACATAAAAAATAACAAACAAATTTATAAACAAACAACATATAAACAACATAATTGACAAAAAGATAAACAAATTAGTAACAAACCTATAAACAAACAAATAACAATCTTATAAACAAAAAATAAACAAACTTATAAACAAACAAAATACAGACAAATAAACAAGGCCATTAACTAAAGATAAACAAACAAGCAAACAAACAAATAAATTAACAAACTTTTAAACAAACAAATATGATTAACAAAAAATAAACAAATAAATAAACAATTAACAAACTCAGTTATAAAAAATTTTAAAAAAATAAAAATACTTAACATAAAATAACAAATAAAATAAACAAATTTATAAACAAACAAATAAACAATATAATTAACAAAAATACATAAACAAATTAACAATAAACTTATAAACAACAAATAACTAACTTAAAAACAAATAAATAAACAAACTTATAAACAAACAAACAAAATACAAACAAATAAACAAAGTCATTAACAAAACATAAACAAACAAGCAAACAAACAAACAAACAAACTTAACCAAACAAGTAAACATTATCATTAACAAAAAATAAATAAATAAATAAATAAGCAAATTAACAAACTCATAAACAAACTAATTAGCAAACAAAGCAAACAAAGTTATAAACAAATTAATAAAATCTGGTTTAAACAAACAAGTAAACAAAACAATTAACAAAAAATAACAAACAAATAATAAACAGACAAACAAAATACAGACAAATAAACAAAGCCATTAACTAAAGATAAACAAATAAGCAAACAAACAAATAAATTAACAAACTTTCAAACAAACAAATAAACATTATGACTAGCAAAAAAATAAACAAATTAAACATAAATTAATATACAAATAAACAAACTTATAAAAAGTGAGTGAGTGAGTGGTTGAGTAAAATAATAACAAACAAATAAACAATATAATTAACAAAAAGGTAAACAAATAAACAAACAAATTAACAAAAAACCTATAAACAAACAAAATACAGACAAATAAACAGTTACTAACAAAAGATACACAAACATGCAAACAAACAAATAAATTAACAAACTTATAATCAAACAAATAAACAATATGATTAACAAATAAAAAAACTAATTAACAAACTTATAAAAATAAACAAAATAATATAAAATAACAAACAAATAAACAAACAAATAAACAAAACAATTAACAAATAAACAAATTAACAACAAATTTATTAACAAACAGATATACTTATAAACAAATAAATAAACAAATAAACTTATAAACAAACAAAATGCAAACAATAAACGAAGTCATTAACAAAACATAAACAAATAAATTAACAAACTTATAAACAAATAAATAAACAATATGATTAACAAAACATAAACAAATAAATAAACTAATTAACAAACTTATAAACAAACTAATTAACAAACAAACAAATAAATAAACAAACTTATAAACAAATGAATAAAGAAACGTTTAAACAAACAAGTCAACAAACTTATAAAAAGTCTAAAAATAAACAAGTAAACAAAACAATAAACAAAAAATAACAAACAAATAAATATAAATAAAACAAATAAAACAAACCAAATATAAACAAATAGTTAAAATTATTAATAAGCAATAACAAACAAATAAACAATCAAATAAGCAATACAATTAACTATAAACAATAACCAATTGTCCCCCTTGTGCACACTCATGACACTGTACTGTGTATCTCGGCATTTTAATACTGCACAGAATACGTCATTTAATTAATTATTCATAAGTCGGTCCGGCGGTTGGAAATCAGCGATTACCTAAAAATGGTAAATGAATAAATTCTTGTGTGCGCATGCGCAACCAGTTGGATTCTAAATTGGAAAAATATAGCATTAATTTAGATGTTATTTATACAGCTAATAGCTTTCTGGATATAAACCACATTTATGTTAAGTTCTTTCCATAATATATTTAAAATTCGATTAACACCGTTTTTATTTCCTGGCTATTTCCTATTCATATCAAAAAATAAAACACTAGAAACTCTAAAAACTTAATTATTCACCAATGGAGGCGCTATAACTGAAACCGAAAACTCCAGGCAGTATAGGACACGCGACATGTGACATTCGAGGCTGGTGCTGCATCAGAATCTTGGAATTGTCAAAATTCCGAATCTTTTTATCACTTTAAAAACGTTCATTAACAAAATAACACGAACCCGACGTTACAAAATAATTCCAACTTTTTGACAGCTGTCGAAATTCCAGAATTCTGACACCCGTCAGAATTCTAGAATCCCGACCGTGAGTTCCAAAGATCTGACACACCAGCATATTGAGGGAAAGTTCATGTAGAGTTCAAAATTAAAACTGTATTAAATACTTTTGAAAAGTTCCCCGATGGCAGGGTTCGCGTAATCGCGTGAGGTTTTTGCAGCAAAGTGAAAAAAACCCGAGGTTTTAACCACTTGGCAAAAACAGTTTTTGCCAGCAAAAATGGTATTAAAAAACTAAAAAAGTGATGAATGCGTTTCGAATTCAAAACTTTTTTCATTTTAAGGACTTGACGAGACAAAATAATATGTTGAATGATTGATTAGAAGTTGTGTATTATTGTTTACATGAGCTTTCTGTGTAACTTGTTAATATTTGACTGACTACATGTGAATTTGCCATATCTGACCACCTCCTTCTCCATGTAGGCCTACTGGTAAATGTCGGCGGTCAAAGTTGCTCTTTCAGGTCGGAATTTTAATAGTTCACACTTACGTAGGGAGGGGCCAGCTTCTAACAAAATCACTTCGTATATAAAATGACATTATCAAAATTTGTTCCCTAATAGACATTGGATGCATAAATTTTGTTGTTTTTACCGTCTTGTCAAACTAGCTACTTTTGTGTGTTATTTACCGTATTTATGCGTATAGCATCTTGTCAGTTGTTTATAATAAATTTGAATAAAATCGGGGGGTAGCACTTTGCACTGTTTACACATTTTGGGTAAATTTGGAAGAGTTATTATTAAATTTGGAAGAGTTATTATTATTATTATTATTATTATTATTATATTCCTTATTATTATTATTATTATTATTATTATTATTATTATTATTATTATATTCCTTACACTCATATTTACTAATATTATACTTTAGGTTTTAACTCAATATGACATCAAAATATTTTCGAGTTATTTAGATCTACTAAAGCAAATTATGTATAATGCATTTGACTAATTTTGAGTCCATTTTGAAGCATTTTCTGTTAAATTTTAGCCAATTTGTGTTCAAAATTAATTATCGCAACACCATATTCCAAATTCTTTGCCCAAGAAGGAATTCTACTAGGGATGCCGATAGCATGTAGGTTTATTATAGATCCAATGACCATAATCAAACTCAGATGAAATGACCCAAAACTACGCAAATTACATTTTGATCGCTGGCAACACATAATTTCATTTCTTCATATCAAGTAGTATTTTGAAGGCTTATCAGCTTGCCACAATCTATGTAGAGCATGAGTTAATTACTACAAAAATTGTCCAAATTGTGTGCTTTTTATAGGAAATTCGAAAAAAGCAGGTAATCACCTTTTGAACGGTTTTTGTAACTTTTTGAAACGTATCTAATTTCTGGTAGGGTTCCAAAAATAAAAAAAACCAAATTATGTTCTATGCACACTGCAATGGTCCATTTGTAAACAAATGTGTCCAAGTCGCAATTATTGTGCAAATTGACTCAAATATAATTGAAAACGAAATATATATTTTGAATTTGACAGCACCCCATTCCATTCAGAGTGATATATATATGGGATAAAGTTTTGAGTGGTCCGGTTGCCACAAAAAATGCCGACGAAATTTTTTCGAAGCACATTTCATTCCAAATAAATCCATCTAATAGGCATGTATTTTATAGGCCTATTCATTGGTAAACAAACATACTCGGCTTGCCATTTACAATTTTTCATGCATCACTGAATGAATTACCAATAATTACAATCTAATACTCTTAATCCTCACTAGTCATGCTAGATGAAACAATGTACCCGAAATTAACATAAACATTATTAAATTGATAATTATAACAATTCAAAATATGCTGGTTTGACGTGGTGGGTGCAATATTTTTGAATTTGAAATTTTTGCATTTTGTGACGGGTTTTGTGACTGCGTGAATTTCTATAGACAAGATTTCAAGGTCTCAAGATAAGGCAATTTTATAATACAACACAAGACAGGACTTTTTGGCAGAAGTACCGTATGCAGAGAGTTTTTTGGACGTGCTACATGAATTCGAATTTGTTTCCAGAATGCTTGCGATTCAAACGTAAAATATAAAGTCTACAGTAGAAGGTAACTATAGGCCTAGTATTTGAGCTTATTTGAATGTAATTTCTGGCCAAGCGCCTGCCTAATACCCGGGCCTAATACTCCAGAGTCAGTTATAGACGCAACAGTGCAGTGTGTCTCACATATTAAATTATTAGTGCACAGCGCTATGTTGAACAAAGGGGAAGTCGTGCGATTTGTTTGTTAAAAGCAATTTCTCAATTGATTTCATTACATTGAAAGGTAAAGATTGAAATAAAACATGTTTCCATTTTTTTAAAGACCGTTTAGTGCCTAAAATCCAAGATGGCCGCCGTGATTGAAAATTTTCCATATTTTACTCATAAATTGCGCTTTAGTAGGATACAAAATGGAAGTCCCATTCTAGGGTTGAGTACAAGAAGTTTTGAAGGTGTTTCTTTATAGATTTGAGGACGCTGAATAAAATGAGAGGGGTCTGCACCATCGAAAAGTGTGGGGAACTCTTGGTAGAGGGCGTTTTTCAAAATGGCCGCCAAAATCCCTTAAAATCACCATAACTTGGTCAGAGAAGCACCCAGCAGCACGATTCTGATGTCTATACCCATGTTTTCAGGGTCAAGGAATCCAATAGAGTCATTTACAACTGCCTTTGACCTATCATTCCAAGATGGCTGCCAAAATTTCAAAATGGCCGCCAGTGAAAATTAATTTGGCTAGGCCTATATCTCGGGTGCAGAAAGTCCTAGAAGTATGATGCTGGTGTCTATACCCATGTTTACAGGGTCTAGAAATCCATTGGTATAATCTAAAACAGCACAGGACGTTTAATCCCAAGATGGCCGACAAAATTTAAAAAGACCACTAAAATGTAGAATTTAGTCTTTATCTTATCTTATCAGTGGTTTATACGGCCCTATCCGGGGTTTACGATCCTTACCTGGGGCTAAGATACCTTAACCTTAGCATAACGCAGTCTAAACCCCAGATAAGGTATCTAAACCCCAGATAAGGCGCCGTAACCCCAGATTAAGGGACATAGATTCCAGATAAAGCAGTCCAAACCCCAAATAAGTTGCCTTAACCCTAAATAAGGAACATAAACCACATATAAGGCACCTAAACCCCACGTAAGGTGCCTTAACTCTAGATAAGGATCGTTAACACCGATAAGGGTCGTAAACCCCAGATAAGGCACCTAAACCCCAGATAGGGCGCCTTAACCCCAGATAAGAGACGTAAACCTCAGATAAGAGACGTAAACCCCAGATAAGGCAGTTTAAACCCCAGATAAGGAACGTAAACACCAGATAAGGCATCTAAATCCCAGATAAGGCATCTAAATCCCAGATAAGGCGACTTAACTTCAGACGAGGGACGTAAACCTAGGATAACATAGTCTAAACCCCAGATAAGGCATTAAAAGGCTCTAAATAAGGGATGTAAAAAACCCAAAATGGGGATGTAAACCATACTAGTCTAAATCCCAGATCCATTCTTTAGGCATCTAAATCCAGATAAGGCGCCTTAACCCCTCATAAGGGACGTAAACCCCAGATAAGGCAGTCTAAACTCCAGATAAGGCACCTTAACCCCAGATAAGAGATGTAAATATAGGATAATGCAGTCTAAACCCCAAATAAGCTGCCTTAACTACTGATAAGGGATGTTAACTGGGGATA
This sequence comes from Amphiura filiformis, assembly GCF_039555335.1. Classification (NCBI taxonomy): domain Eukaryota; kingdom Metazoa; phylum Echinodermata; class Ophiuroidea; order Amphilepidida; family Amphiuridae; genus Amphiura; species Amphiura filiformis. The sequence goes on along the minus strand of NC_092644.1, from coordinate 51,955,972 downwards.
ACACAGTCTAGACCCCAGATAAGGCAAGCCCCAGATAAGGGACGTAAGCTCCAGATAAGGCAGTTTAAAAAACCCAAATACGGCACCTTAAACCCTAGATAAGAAACACAAACCCCATATAAGGCAGTCTAAATCCCAGATAAGGCATCTAAACCTAGATACGGTGCCCTAACCCCAGATAAGGGACCTGAATCTAGGATAATGCAGTCTAAACCCCAGATAATGTGCCCTAACCCCAGATCAGGAACGTGGATCTAGGATAATGCAGTCTAAACCCCAGATAAGGTGCCCTAACCCCCGATAAGGGACGTGAATCTAGGATAACGCAGTCTAAACCCCTAAACCCATTACACTGTTGTCAATGGCAAAATGGCTGATTTCGGGTGAAATTTTCTCAAATTTAGAACTCTCACCTGCTTTAATATAGTTAAACGCCACCAATATCAGGTGAAACTAGATGATTTATCAAAAACGCAACATAGGTTAACTCAGACTTTTCTTGTTTAAATGCACTGAACCGCAAACAAAATGGCATTGCGCCCTCGAAGCTGAAAGATGCAATTAATTAGATAGGGCGAATATATGCTAAAAGGTGTCATATAATGAGAAAAATATACCATTTCGAAGCATCAAAACCCAAAATGTACTTTTTTGGCAATATAACTTTGTCAATTACAGTGATTTTAAACAGCCTTTTCAGATGCCACGCAAACAAATAGTTCATCATTTCCATGCATCGCCCAGGCCTATTAGTGGTGTATAACCATGCACTAGTGCCATGAGTAGGTACTGTATCTGATATGTTGTCCATCTTGGACCTGGCAAGGGGTCTGGTTATGTAAAACATTATGCTTTTGGTTTAAAGACATAATCACTTGGAAACGTGATCATAAATACAAACTCATGCATTTATATACATTTAAGCAGTATATAAGTAGCCATATTGGTCGCCATATTGAATAATAATCATAATTCTAGAATATTAAAGTTATCTTTGAGTGCATGACACAATGTTAGTTCCAGTGTTTGAAATTTAGATTTTGAGCATACTTTGAGAGAGGTATATGGCTTTTTTTGCATGTGTCAGTCAGTTTACAAGATTTTGGTGGCCATCTTGAATTTTACCACTTACCCTGAAATATTAAATCTTTCTTTGAGTGTCTGACACAAGGCTTACATAGTTCCAGTGTTTGAAATTTACGTTTTTAGCATATTTTGAGAGCGATATATAGCTTTTTTTGCATGTGTCAGTCAGTTTTATAGGATTTTGGCGGCCATCTTGGATTTTACCACTTACCCCGAATCTTCCTTTGAGTGTCTGTCACAAGGCTACATAGTTCCAGTGTTTGAAATTTACATTTTTAGCACATTTTGAGAGCGATATATAGCTTTTTTGCATGTGTCAGTCAGTTTTATAGGATTTTGGCGGCCATCTTGGATTTTACCACTTACCCCGAAATATTAAATCTTTCTTTGAGTGTCTGACACAAGCCTACATAGTTCCAGTGTTTGAAATTTACATTTTAGCATATTTTGAGAGTGGTATATAGCTTTTTTTGCATATGTCAGTCAGTTTTATAGGATTTTGGCGGCCATCTTGGATTTTACCACTTCCCACGAAATAAAAAAATGGAAACATCTTTTTTCCCATTATTTACCCCCACAAGAGACAAAATCAAGTGAAAGTTTGCTTTTAACACCGGAATCACACGACTCGACATAGTGCTGAGCACTATATACCACGAATGACGTTTCAAATTGTTGTTGCATATCTTGAGTATTCGATAATTTTTTTTTTTTCAAAACTATTGTTTTGTTAATTCCATAATTCTTTGTCAATGACGGGTGTGAAGTTCGGGTAGGCCTGCATTATTAGGAGGATTAAAATCTTAATCTTGGATTGTGATTTGTTCATAGGCCCGGCCTACTAGTACGGTACTACATAAACATTTATCACTTTTGAATGACAAGCCAATGTTTACCAATTATAAACGCAATAATGCTGATGGTAATCGGATAGGTCTATATATAGGCATCCCATTGAATTAGGGGGCTGGTATTTTCTTCGGAAGGGGGTGGGTGCCAAATATACTGCGGGGGGGGCAATTTTTGGAAAGAAAAGTATGATAGTGTGTTTATTTATTCAAAAAGGCTGATTTCAATACAATTTTCTTAGCAGTGTATCGGTGCAGTGTGTAGGTGGGGGGGGTCATAAAATTTTGTTGCCGAAATAGGGGGGTCGCAATTTTATTGCCGCCGACTTTTTGTAAATTTGGGACCCTTTCCCCTTCCAAAGAAGAAAAATACCAGCCCCCTCAGTACGGTACCGGTACCGTAAAATGGGGTAACTTCGGTCAGCGGGGTAACTTTGGTCAAATATCAGTATTTTTTAAATGGTCATATTTTCGTACAGCAATATTGCTTTTAGTCATATTTCGTGTCAATTTGTTAAGAAATATATTTGGAAGAAATAATAGTCGCTTATGTCCAACTTCCTCGAAATTTACGAAAAAATCGTGATTTTTGACCAAAAATTAGCGTTTTTTAAACATTTATTTTCAGAAAAATAAAAATCGATATTTGTGAGCAAAAATGTGTGTTTGATTAATTTTACAAGGGGTCAAATGTCACAAAACACAACAACTTGCCCAAATACAGCGAAGATCAATTTTTGTTCACGGAGTGAACATTTCCCCCACTTGAACCCATATCTCATATGCACAGTTTACAAGTTACATGCACTGTGTCTTTAGTAGCTGAGCCCATCAACCATGTGGTTAAGAGGCTAGGAAATAAGTCCTAATGTCTCATACCAAGGTTTGTATCCCTTTATCTAATCCTGCCCCATATTACAAGGACTTTTTAGCACTTCTTATCTTGTATTGAGACAATGGCAGCCAGGACTATTTTTTTTTTCCTTTTTTCTAAGCATGTTTACTATTGGATTGAGCCATCACATGATTATAATAGGCTATACTGATTGGTGGGTAAGGTCAAAGCTATTGTTTATTTTGTGATAAGGCTGAGCATATTACTGCATATATGAAAAATACACTGCTATTTTGATACAGGCGATTTACTTAATTATACTTCCAACTGACGAAACTTAGTTCCTGTTATCTACCCAGTAATGTTTGCTCATCTTAATTGGAAACCTAATAATTATTGGGCCAAGGTTATTTATCTGCATGGTATAATTGAATTTCAACAGGCCTATGATTTGAAAGTTTGCATTTCAGTGAGTTTCTTGCTGAATGGAAAGTTATATAAGGCAGAGTCAGGATGTAGGCCTAGATATCATTATGCCTCAAATCACTAATTATTGTAAGATCAGTGCAGAATAGGTTAGATAATTATGGAAAGTTAGAGCAACTTACTATACACCTGATCCGTGAACTGTGCAAGACTCTTCTTGTTTTGAATTTTTTCTGCTTCATGGAATGTAGGGCCTAATACACTGACCAAAGTTTGGGCAGGCTATTTTTAACCCCTAGGGTACAAATTATTAAAAACTCTTTTTTAACTTCAAGGTATAGAAGGAACCCTAATGTCATAAAAAAGAGAAAATTATAAATATTATTGGTTTTGTTTGGAAGCAGTAGTTTAAAAACTCTGAAAAGTGCCCAAAGTCCCGGGCCAAAGTTACCCCACGGTAGGCCCATGCAGCCTACCGTGGATTGCCGCACAAAACTGCTGTCATTTTGTTAATTTAGCTTATTTTTCTCCCGGGGGGGGGGGCGGCACTTCCATGACAGATATGCATCATGTGCCTCGGGATAGACCCCCTTTTTCAAACCGGCTTGTACCCAATGACCCCCTTTTTTGTATTATGGTCCTACCTATTACCCAATGACCCCCTTAAAAAAATTCATGTACTCAATGACCCCCTTTTTCTATTTCCTGCTATGACCCCCCTTTTAATTCCCAAATTTAGGTGGTATTTGTGTTCTCCTCCAGAAATAATGAGATTTTTCACATTTCCAAGGTGGCCAAGTTGTTTTTACGCAGTTTGGCACTTATTTATGTGTACTTAATGCCCCGCGGACTTCAAATAATAATGATACTCTTTTGGCAATCATGTACTCAATGACTCCCATTTTACTTTTTGTTACCCCAATGACCATCCTTTTTTCAAAGTTTCATACCGAATGACCCCATTTTTATTCAGGTTGTGTACTGAATGACCCCATATTTTTGTAATTGTACATTTGACCTGAATGCCCCCTAGGCCTACTTTTAACATGGCCGAGGCACTGATCCCTGCCATTTCAGATAGGGAGTCCCCCCCCCCCCGGGATTTTTCTCTCATTTTTTCACCACACACTCTTAGAAAAATACATATTTAAAATATGTAACAATATTGGGAATAACTGCTTTATAAAACTCCGAGAAATTAGGGTTTTAAATTCGGTAAAGTTGTTTTTGATCCACCCTGTATAGGGTTGGGCAAGATTTGATTTTTTTTAAAAAGCTTCAAATACCGCCCAACTCCAGCAACGTACACCAAAATGGCGTGTAAACATCAGTCATGTCAGTTGTATTTTGAACTGCCAAAATTAGGAACCAACGTGATTTAAACATTTTCTATTTGCATGATTTATGTTGTATTGAAGGGAAAGATTGTAAGGTGAATGGTTGCCAATTACGATAGCTTCGTTTATAAAATACTGCCCGGAATCCAATAAAATAGCTCAAAAACAAGACGCATAAAATGGACTCGGTTGTCGGAGACGATCCGACTTTACCGGTAGATTTTGATGCAAGGTAAGACCTGTTTAAATCTCGATCAACAATAAATAATACCTTTTAGGATTTTTCGTAACCTTACCATGTTGTGAAATTCCAAATATTATTAGTGGTTTGCACTCTGCAGTCGTGAAAGAGCCTATGCCTAAAAGTTTATCGCGCATTGCAACCCTTCCGAATTCCTCAGGCTCAAATGAATGACTCACAGCTTGTCATTCGAATCTTTCACTTTCATACATCTTAATTAATTGGTTACACCCATGCACCCGCCTCACCCAATCTTACACTTTTTTGTTTACTTTGTTCATTATATTCTTGTTCTGAATTTTTGATTAATATTAAATGATAATTTAATAAATTAAAAAGGCCGGGCATTTCGTGATCGAGATCCACAGCCTCATCCCCCACTTTTCTCAAAAAAAGTTGAGATTTTTATATCACTGGAAACCTCTGGCTACATAATGTTTATGTACAAAATATTTCTTGCAGATTAATTCGCTTTAGCAAAGATATCGTGAAATTTGAATTTCGCTCTGGTGCACCAGAACGAAATTACAACGCATTGTCTACATGGAGCAGTGTGTAATACACTTAGGGATTCAATCATGTTTCACCATTGTTCATCACCGCTTAACAACGATGCGGCCGCTGCGTCTGCGTGGTTTACTTGGACGCCGAGTTGTTAAACGGTGATGAACAACAGTGAAACATGATTGAATCCCTTTCAACAACGAAAAGAAGCTAAATATTGTATAATTCACGATTATTTTACGAGGAATGTGAGTTAATCATTGCCACTCAGCCTTACAAAAACTTTGATGTTTTCTCTTTTGATATCAGCAATAAAACTACAGAATAAAACGGCAATGTTTTAATAGCCGCTACCTGAAAAATACTTGTAAGCTGGCATACGCACAAAGGTTCCAGGCATGACGAATTTTACGCTGCTCTCGCGTAACGCGTAGTCTCGCTCGCGTTCACGTATACGCTACAGTAAAAGTGTGGGTTCATCACGGTTTAACAACGGTTGGCTCCTGTACAAAGGTATAGGAAGAGTTGTTGAAATAATCATGCATAACTCGCGAACGCAAAAATCGGAATCAACTGAATTTTGGGAATAGGTTTTTTTCGTGTATATCTAATGAAAAATGACATAAATAGAGGATGCTAGGATCACGAAATAAAATATAATTAAATTAAAATTATTATATAAAATAAATAATTAAAAATTATTTTCACACAAAATATATAAGCATGATAAGTCAGATGACTGAGAGTCGGACAGTGTCAGAAAGTGAGAAGAGACTGCTTAAATTCTTTCTCCCTCCCAGATTTTACACCCATCGTACATGTATAGTTACGGCTTTTCACAATCCTTACTCACACACGCATACATTAAAAATACATGAACACGAGTTTTGAATTGGTTGTTTTGATATGCTTACCTGACTAATATTTAACCTCAGGCTCAGACAATACTGGCAACGATTTTGCTTCACTGTGCAGTTGCACCAGAACCAGTCTTCTTCTTTCGTGTCCTTACATCAAACTGTACTTATCCACTGAGAAACACACTTTTGTGCCCGTTGAGAAAATTGCGCCAGATCGCCTGTCGCCACCGGATCTTCCAAAAGCGGGCATTCCAGCAGATGCTGCATCGCCTGTGGTTCTTGTCCACAATCACACATGGTCGGGCCACTGATGTATCCCCATTTGTGAAGGGTATCCTTGCAACGCCCAACACCGGTTCGAGGCGGTTAAGGCATCTCCAGTTTGCCCAGACTTCGCTTGCTCCTGGAGGTAGTGATTCTGTGGGTTGAATCCCCATCTCAGTGGTGGCTGCTTCAGATGAAGGCCTTTCTTTCCACATCTGGGTGCGAGCCTCTGATGATGTTGTTTGCAGAGGGAGGGTGCTTGTGATGAAGCTTTTCCTTGACTTCAACCGCCTGGTTGGTGGTGTATGGTTGAAGAGGGGTGTCTTACGTCCGTGGTCTGTTTACGGCGTTCCTCTTTGCTTGCCACAGCTCTCCGGATGTCAGGTGGTGCGATACCTGCCAAGAGGTAGACCTTGTCCATGTTGGTAGGCCTTAAACATCCTGTGATGGAGCGGCAGCTTGCGCTGAGTGCAGAGTCTAGCTTCCTAGCATGTGATGATCTCTCCCAAGCAGGGCATGCATATTCCATGTGGAGAAACTCAGAGCCAGTGCTGTTGATCTGATGGTATCTGGGCTAGCCCCCCATCTGGTGTTGGCAAGTTTGTGCAAGATGTTGTTATGCAGTGTGCTGACCTTGGCCTTGGTCTTCTCACGTGGGCCTTGTAGGATAGGCATCGATCTAGTGTGGCCCCCAGGTACACTGGGTTAGAGCAGAAAGGGAGCTTGGTACCAGATCAGGTGATGTTCAACTGTCGCTTGGCTTCCTTGTTGATAAGGTGGAAGGCACAGACCTGGGTCTTCCCTGGGTTTGCGCGCAGTTGATTCTCGTCGTAGTACTCTCCTAGTCCAGTCAGTGTATCTGTCAGAGTGTCTTCGATCACCTCAAAGCTGGTACTCTGGCTGGTTACCAGAACCAGTGGGGACCAGCAACAAGCCGATATATATCAAACACTCCACCGTTTTGCCCAAAGGGGCAGATCACTAGGAGTTGAATTCAAGTAAACTCGAAACCAGCATGTAACATGTTGGCATTGTTTGCAATTGTGCATGACTGGTGGCCATGACAGAGAATGGCGACTCCCACAGTTATGATGATAAGAATTGGTCTTAAATCCATAATGACAAAGAAAATGCAGAAAAATGGATAGATCTCACCCTGGATGTAATCACATACAGCTATACCCAATTACCAATGATAAAAAAACCCAGTGAAATGGGCGGAGTGAACATAGTCCTGATGTAACCCCACAGCCTTGTTCCTTTGCTAGTCTTTCTTTTTTGTTTGCTTGCCACCAGTGTCCCACATTTCCCAGGATAGGGGGTGGGAAGTAGTAGTGCATAATAACTAAATAAGAAATCATAAGACATAGGATTGTCCCAAATTTCTCACAAACATAGCAACTTTTCATTTTAAGCTTAAGCCAGGATATCTAATGTATTTTCTTTATGACAGCATTCAAGCTTTGACTTACGTTTGGTGGCCAGAATGGTGGGAACTTAAAGTCAGTGGCCGCCCACTTCCTCAACAGCCCGAAAAGGTTGACCCATTTTTTTCTCGGTCGCTTTGAAAAAGTGAAGAGCAAAAAAAAAAACGCGCCTCTAAAAGCAGCACATTTTGATGTATAGTACCATTTTTTCAAAAATTGTTACGCTTTATCAATTTTTTCCGCCCTTTTTTATTTACTACCGTAATTCTTTTTGCCGCCCCATTCGCTTTTGACGCCCTTCTTCCGCCGCCCTTCATTTTTGCCTCCCCTGCTGCTTACTCCGGGGCCCCAAAGCCCCCCAAAAATACGCCAAGCATGAAAGTGAAAGATATCCTACTTATAGGAACATTTTCTAGGGTGAAATTTTGTGTAGAAACTGAATCTGACATAAAAAATGCATAATTGTCAACTTGAAAATTGTCCCCATAGCACAGTACAGGCATATTTCTGCCCGAAGTCCTCAAATTTGAGCGAAAATTGTCACACAAAAAAATAAGTCCTTCAAAACTGGGACTCTCAGGGCTAAACAAATATAAACTTGCTCTAGAGGGAGGTCTTGGCTATAGCAAGTTTATATTTGTTTAGCCTTAAACCTCACAGTTCTGAAGGACTTATTTTTTTTGCGAAGGCCTTTATTTTGTTCACACCCGCCAAAATGTTAGGGGTAGGGGTAACATATTACTACTTTAATTTTTGTCAGTACATTTAACTGATTCAGGTTTTATATCACTATTTAGCTATTGAAATACTGAACAAGAAAACACAGTTTTGGCTTTTTCAAGCTCAAAATTAGGCGAAAATTGCATTTTTTCCCAAACCACTTGTCACCCTGACCCCCAACTTTCTAACCCTGTTACAAAAATAAAGAAATAGATTTGTCCCATTTAATGATTTGAATATCACAAATGTACCCTTGTCACATAATTAGCATAAAAAATTAGGCACTACTCAGTAGTTTTCATGTTCTTTCACTCACAGGAAATTAGCTAGTCAAAATTTTTGTCACCCCAAAACGGCCATTTTCGGCCAAAATTGGACCAAAAAATTAATTTTTCTCAAAATCAGTGAAAAATAAGCGGTTTTAAGTGCCAAAATCTGAAAATATGTGACATTTTACCCCTAGAAACATTTAATTAATCAAGAATTTTGACTGTTTTCACCCCTAAATATATTTTTCACACATGTGTCCGCCAAACGCAAGTCAAAGCTTGAATGCTGTCTTATATTTTGTTGTTTTTCTGCATTAGTACCAACATGTCTATGCTACCTGATGTGACCACTGGCCCTCCGGATGTAAGCAATGCATCTGGCGGTCTGGAAAGACTTCCAGATGGATCTATTCCTGGTAAGTTAAAAATATTGAGGCAAATGATTTTAAGTTAGTAAGAATTGTACATAGAATGCTCAGATTGTGTGGAGAAGAAGTGAATATTACCATGAATAATGGATAGGGCCAAGCCAAGTAGTGTGGTTGTTGTTTTGTTGGATAGAATCAAGTCAAGTTGTTTGTTTGTTACAGGTACTCATTTAAAAAAAATTTTATGCCGATTCCAAATATGGTCATGAAAGGGTAAAATTCATGAATGTGAATTTTTGAATTAAAAAAAAAATTTGAAACTTGTCATTTGCAGTTGGCACCCGTGTGGAGAGAGTTCAAAGTTAGATTAAATTGTTGATGAGAGGCATGGGTATATAATATTGATCACATGCACAGTAAACCTTGCATTACATATTTTAACACAGGTAAAATATTAGAATTAAACAAATTTGACAATACTGATTTATTCTCTTATATTTTCAGGTATACAAAAGGTTAGCAGTGGTCGTATGTCACCAATCAGGGCTCACACCATGAAAGACTACGAACAGGTAAGCCAGCCAATTAAAGTTAATTCCTGTCTTCATAATTTTTATGACATATCCAGTTTTGTTCTGAAATGACTATTTCAGTTAATAACAAATAACTCATTTTTTGGAATTAAAATATTATCTTGTTTTGCCAAAGGAAATCATGATCATTTAGTTAGTTCTTACTGGCAATAAAAGTCAAATTTTAATATTTGGCCAATTCAGGGGAAAATGGGCCAAAAACATGCGATTTCTTACAATTGTAGTCACAAAATTTTTAGACTTGGCACAAGTTTAAACATTTAAAATCATGAGTATAGGCTAAAAATTTGAATATTTTATGTTATTTTTGATAACTGTTTATAAAAAGAGATCAGAAAATGTGTTTTCAACTTTTTATTTAGATGACAGTGTCAGGGGTGGTCATGTTGGTTCTGTGTGTCACAGATTCTAGGATCTGTACCTGGATTTGCCTTATATACTAATTTATATGCATGTTTAAATTACAGCAAATTTCAGAATTGAAGAAGGAAAACTTCAGTCTAAAATTGAGGATATATTTCATGGAAGAGAGGCTCCAACCAAACTTTGAAGAAAATGATAACATCAAAACAGTAAGTTGAATAAGAGCAAACCACCTGTACACCACATGTCATGTGGACGAAGGAAGAGTTTGCTCAGACAGGCAAAATTAATGCCTTAAAAGGGCATTTTGTGATCCACAGCCTCATCCCCCCACTTTTCTCAAAAAAAGTTGAGATTCTTATATCACTGGAAACCTCTGGCTACATAATGTTTATGTACAAAATATTTCTTGCAGATTAATTCGCTTAGCAAAGATATTGTGAAATTTGAATTTCGCTCTGGTGCACCAGAACGAAATTACAACGCATTGTCTATGGAGCAGTGTAATACACATAATCATGCATAACTCATGAACGCAAAATCGGAATCAACTGAAATTTTGGGAATAGGTTTTTTCGTGGATATCTAATGAAAAATGACATAAATAGAGGATGCTAGGATCACGAAATACTCCTTTAAATTGGCAGATGCTAAATTAAATTTACTGTTTTAAAGTTGTTATAGTTCATTCAACTCAGAAGGCAATAGCAGCACATCTTCAAACTTGCTAAATCCCCCAGATGGCTGCTGAAGCCTGGCTAATTTGTCAAAATTAGGATAGGCATTTTAATTGGCATGCTTGGCAGACCTCAATTTCTGACTAAGACCACAGTGCAGGAGTAGATGAACGAATGTACACCCATAGACGGCAACACCTGCAGGCACCTACTTGTAAAGACCTAAAAACGGTTCTTCCTAGCCGAGAACCTTGCACACCCGAAACATGTTTGAGCTATAATCATAAGTACATGAAACAGATCCAAAGATGTGTCTACATAGCACATTATGGGGGGAAATAAAACCAACATTGAAGAATTATTAGTGCTTGGCAATGGAACTTGAATGAAAGGAACTTGGTTAAAGCCAATACAACACATTGATGTATGTGCAAGATTATACATAGTTTCACTGTAACTTGTGTTTCCTTATTTCTATTAGAACAGGAAGTTCTTAATTATTTTGAATGTAAGTTTTAGTTTCTAGTCATAATGTAGATGAAACAAGTGTCATGGGTGGTTGAACCCTTTTATATTTAAATAACTGAAGTGTTATACCAGTTTAATTTTATTCCTAGTAAAATAGGGCATATTAAATGAAATAAATGCTTTATAGGCAAATAATGTACCCTGTGTCAAATCAAGAAAAATTTCAGAAGAAACATACATGTATTAAATGAGTCTTATAAAATGGCAAATTATAGTCATCTTTTGATATTATTAGTCCAATTAGAAATTTACCTGTGATGATTCAATTGTAAAATGGTATTTTTTGTGAATTTCAGAACATTGAGCTCAAAGTGGAAGTTGAGAGTTTAAAGCAAGATCTGATGGACAAGCAACAACTTCTGGTGAAAGCATCGTGAGTTTTGTGTCTAAATGTTGTAATATATATATTGTTGATCATAAGTATAGCAATAGATGCAATGACCAGGGGTCCATTTTACTAAACTATACGAAGCATCGTAAGTCTTGAAATTGTTTGTAACAAATGACGAGTCATAAGTTCCATTTCACTAAACATACTTACGAAGGGTACCCAAAATAATTGCTTTTATGTACTCACACAGCCTTGATACCAGGCTTCACTATGAACTGTTCCTTTGGGCCATATGAAATTAATACATAGCTATCCCATTTCATCCATTTGCTTAAAGTTATGTTTTCTACTTGTGGCCAACTGTGGCTAAAGCACTAATGTACAATAGTAGGAGACTTCCCAGATTATAGCACATTGCAAAGAATGGCCATGGGCAATGATTTTAGTCGCAGGTGCCTTTATCCCATGTATGTACAGCTTACATGTCACAAGCGATAGGGTATTCTCATATTAATGGCAAGTTCTTGCCAGCTATGATCAACTGACTTTGGTGTCATGCATGAATACATTTTGTACATTGTCGAAGCATACTGTATGCAATTTGAAAAATAAATAGGCCTATATGGTGGGGTATATGGTTTCTGATGATTTGAAAAAAAAATCTATGGATTAACCCTAATGCCCTAGCTGCTTTTTTGTGAGGGGGAAGGAAAGAAGGAAGGAAAAAGAAAGAAGAAGAGAAAACTTTTTTTCTCAGGTGCGGTTTCGAACCACCGACCCTTCGGGCGCCAGACACGTGCACGGGCCTACCTTGCCACGGGGGTGTAGCTTGCCCGGCCAAGCTTTCCGTGACCATATGACTGTTCGCATGATGATGCAGTCGCATCACATGTGATACCTGCCTGTGCATATGCTTTGTGAACTGTGGTTTTTTGTTGTTTGGTACGGTTAGGGTTAAAGGACATGCCTGAGGATTTGGAGCAAGCCTAGTAGTACTCACGTTCCTTTTTGTGTTATTTATAATTTATCAAATAATGATTAAAATATTTTGTTAGCTGGTAAATTACTATTTTCTGATTCACATTTATTACATGTGCTGAATACATGTAGCTGGGGACAATTTAGGGGTGGACATTATTTTAGACCTGCTGTGAACCAGTTCCAAATTGTCATATTCTTGCACATTCAACTTATGCGAATTTATTTGCAGAGTCAAATTTAATCATTGGATAATCTTTTTTATACAGAAATGCAGTTGAAAGTCTTGTACAAGAAAAAGAAACCATTGCTGAAAAACTGAAGGAAGAAAACAGGACAGCTTTGGAACAATTGAGAGAGAGGCTACAGGCAGAAACAGTGCAATCTAAGAAGGTAGGTGCACCTAGAATCCATTTAGCTTCTTTGAGGCAGTGATGTTAGTACTTTGTCGCACATACATGTATACAGATGCATTACACCAGGGCCCCAAAAAATGTTGACTCTTTCTGGGACCTTAAATTGTAATGGCAAATATTTTCTGTCAAATATAAAGCTGGCAAGACATCACGAGCGCCAGAAGCCAAGTCCCCACGGTTGGGGTCCAGGGCCCGCCTTAGGGCCCTGGAAGCCAAAGGTATTTTGATGCTCTCTGGTGCGATCTGGGCCTAGTTTTGGACCATTTTTGGAAATGTTTAGGACTTTAAATTTCAAAACACATTAACACATATAGCATAAAATGACCTGCTATTGATAAAAATTGTGTGAAAATATGTAATGTTGCACCTTTAAATGGGTACCTTTTTGGTCGAATTTCATGAGAAAAACCATCATGAATATTGCTTGCGAACAAGGAAATGCACAACCGAGCAATGTAAACAAGAGCATGACTGCATGAAACAAACTTCCATTTACGCTAAACTAATTCCTTCTTTACCATAACAAATTTTTAAATCAAGTTACTGAAAGGATGAAATTTAAGCTTCTATGACACTCACAAATTTTGTGTGTTTTCATGCTGGTAAAAAGTCATTTTTTTTTTTTTTATAACTTCCGTTCGGTAGCATGTTTTCCCATTCTGAAAACTGTAGTGACAGCCCGCCATCTTTAATTTTCCGAAAATCATCAATCGGTACTTTCCGGATCTTCATAAAAGCTTGTTTCCATTCATAAATCCACCTCGGCTTTTTCCGATGGCTGCCGAATCTGGTCATGTGCTGGGCTCATGAATAATAATTAATTAGGTGGACTGGCTGGTTTCAATTGGGGTCGTGCAGTGGCGCCATTGCGGTCCATGTAATTTGGTTCCCGGTAGCTTCTATTGCAAAATCCTGCAGTGGCAATGGGGCAAGTTTGATTGTGCACTGACAGCATGCCTTCCGGCTGTGTTTACGTTTGCTTCGCTTCACAAGTCAGCATTGCCTCGTCAGAAAATAGCTTGACAATAAAACCCTTTTTTTTCAAAAAGGACTTAAAAGTTGATACTAAGGCAGAAACAAAATGAGAAATATTTCTTGATGCTGGGAATACCATTTTCATACGAAACTCATACCAAACAATAATTAAATTAAGCAAGATAATTATGTCTAAAAATAGTGTGTTGGGTGTCTGTCATTTAATACTGGTCTCTTCCGCATGCATCGTATTGTGTCAATCCGGTACTTGGAGCACGTAATGCTAAGTAGGCTCACAAAGACTGTACAAAAGACTAACGTTGTCCTTGCAGAATTTTAATGAGCACCGAGTCGCTGACGACGGCCACGACGCACTGAGTTTATTTTATGGATAATAATGACTGAAATTGAACATGGAGATAGGGAACGGGAAGGGAAAATGGACAAAGAGGCATATAATAAGGTGGAAAACAATAAATAATAAATCTTGAAGTTGAGTTTGAGAGTTTGAAACTTACAATTTTGCGATTTTTTTTTTTTTTTTTTTTTTTCATTTTTTTATTTTTTTTTTATTGGCTTAAAAAATTTTCTGCAGCTGTTAATTTCTTTCTGGGACCGCCGGTCCCGCGGTCCCGTGGATTTTGTGGGCCTGCATTACACACCAGTTCTCTACATCAACACACTTGAATTCTGCGTACATGGTAGAAGGGATTGGGATGCCATTGCCTTTCATAACTTGCAATGCAAAATCAGAATCAACTGAAATGTTGGGAATTTTTTCATGGATATCTACTCAAAAATACCATAAAATGAGAATGCTAGAATCATATCACTTGTTATTATCATTGCTGTATATCTTTCTTTATTCTAGGAAGTGAAAGAATTAAATGAAGCCATGAAGCAGTTACAAAAACAGTTGGATGATGCCCAACAACAGACTGATGAATACAAGGAGTTGTTGCCTAGTAACGAACAACAAACAAGGTAGGGTTATACAAAACAAATATAGCGTATAAGAAGTTAACATATATGTCTTTATGTATAGAAGACAGATAGATTACGAGCTGTCAAGGTATAGCTTGTTTACTCTGATTGGAATTGTTATTAAGATGATATTGTGTCAGATCCTTTAGACCCTAACATAGAGTCCGAAGTTTACCGTTTTCTAAAATCCATTTTCTGTGTTGTAAAATTTGTAAATCCGTGTCATGAATAAAGGTATAAACAATGATATTAATGTGTTTAATATCGCGATCAATACGCTCTGATTGGAATATTCTCACGATAATAGGCTGACTATTGTGATGTTTGGAGGGATATAGCATATATAGGGGGTTCATGCCTTGGTAATATACCTTTATTTCGGTATTATTAAACAGTATTTTTATCATAAAAATTGACACACACAACTCATGATTGTTTTTATCATTTCTCTTATATTAAAACAATTTTTGTCACATCATACAAAAATATAATTTTCCGTGTTGTACCTTCAATTCCATGATTTTTTTTCTGTTTTCCGTAAAATGGAAAACTTAGGACTCTACCCTAACACAGGAGAAAACTTCAGGCTCTAGGGAGTTGGTGTTGCCCCTAATGCCTAAGACAGTGTTGAGATCCTTTAGAATAGACTCTAACACAGGAGAGTGCTGCAGGCTTTAGAGAGTAAATGTTGCCCCTAATGCCTATTCAAGATTCTTTAGACTAACACAGGAGAGAACTGTAGGTTTCAGAGAGTCAGTGTTGCCCTTAATGCATATTCAACTTGTACCCTATTGTCCAAAGCTGGACATTATGTGGACTAGGATTGTGATCAAAATACTTGGGAGGAGAGTCTGATTAGATTAGATTAAAGGGTTAAGGAAACCAGGGGAAGGGGGTTTGCAACCCCAAAAATGCCAATTTGAAAAAGGTCAATATTTCTGTAAAAAATGTTGACAAATTCAAAAAGGTCCACTTTTCAGCTCCTTGCAGTGTAGTGCAGCCCCCAATCCCCCAAAAGCCTGAAGGACATCATCCATAAGAGCCTGAGTGCTATGATCTGAGATGAGGCTACATGGAAGTTGTTCTAGATGAAGATTCAATCAATACTCATGCACATTTAGTAAATATTTACTCCATAACTGTTACAGAATACAAGAGCTAGAAGATGCGCTAAGAGGTAAAGATGACGAACTAGCTCATTTACACCAGCTAAAAGATGATGTGAAAAGGAAAGATGAAGAACTTGGTAGACTACATGACCTGCAAGATGCACTTAAAAGGAAAGAGGATGAGGTAGATGAAATGAAACGTAAAGAGGATGTCTTGCTGGAAGACTTGAAGAATACTAGGGAAGAGCTGGAAAGTATACCTACCAAGGATGAGGTAAGTAGTAATCTAAAAAAACAACAACATTTTGTGTGGTCTTCTCCAACAAAAACAAGAAGATTCTGGAGATAATGTTAAATTTCAAAGATTGAAATAAAGTTGATTATTTTAGGTTTCAAATGTCAAATATCAGGTTTTAGAATGATATTAAAGTTCCCTGTTTTGATCATTGCGATCCTGAAGGAATCCTGTGTATTTTTGTTGTTGTTGATTTTTTGGTAATACATTTAGGTCATATATTTGAATCATCTTGTTAGTAGTGGTTTGCTCTGTGTGAGCTTCAGAATTCAGGTAACCTGCCATGTGGACTCAGGTCACATTCATTCCCTCTTTTGATACATCCATTTTCTTCCAACATCTACCTCTTAACCACCCTTCATAGATCACAGTATTTCAAACAGAGTTATTTCCTTTTTGGCCTTTCCTATATTCAGGATGTTGATTTGGAGAAGGACACCAGGTTAAAAGATCTAGAAGCAGCCTCAGAAGACAAGGATAAGGAACTGGAGGAAAAAGATGCATTGATAAAGGTAAAATTATTATATTAAAATGCCCTCAGTGACACTAAAAGCAGAGTTTTATATCAAGTAGATCTGTGATGATTCAGGGTCACCTTTGACCCTCCTGGGAAAATGGGACATAAAATTAGCTTCTTTTATGCTGGTTAAGGTACACATTTTCCCGAAATTTAGTAGCTCCGGAATGATTTATTTTATGCAACTATTAAACCAGGAAAAGCAATTTATAAACAGTTTGGGGTAACATTTGTTTTTGGTGGTTTATTGGGCTCTTCCAGAAATTAATGGCATGCCACCCTAAAGAGGGCAAGTTTTTTTTTTTTTTTTTGCTTTTTACCAAAGTAATATGGAATTCCCAGGCTAGAATTTTATTGATGAAACTTTTGAAAAGAAAAAAAAATGATTATAGTCCAGTCAATCTAAGCAAATTAGTGGTGTGACCCACCACTAATTGCAACAGAATTTTTTTCACTTTTATGCCGTTTAGAGATGCCTAATTTCTGGAATATCCCATTGAGAGATTCATTGGAATATATCTTGAACATAGCCTTGTCAATTGAAATTAATTTGCATCCTGTTGTTGAGGATAATTACAGTTTCAGAATTGCTTTGCTGATTTAAACCTTTGCTGATCGTGGTCATGATGGTTATTGCTATGTTGACTAAGGTTCCACTCTCTATTTAGAGCTGTATGCCTGAATTATGCTAAAGGTCATAGTGATCAGCAATTTTCTGTAAAGTCATCTTGGTTTGGTATAGCACACTATGAATCAACATCTTTTCTCTTTTGTTGTTTTTATTAACATGCTGTTTTATCCATATTAATTAGTTATTACTCTTTATCTTTATTTTAATTTTTACAGGAGCTGGAAGATGAACTAGGCAAAACCAAGAAGGGGTTAGAGGTAAGTTATTTAAATCTGATTTGACAAAGTTGCATCACAAGTCCAAACCAATTTGTACATAGCAGGCCTGCAACACCCTGTAGTATTTTCCAATAGAATTGTTTTCAATCAATCAAAAACATTTGTAAATAGCCAGCATCATTTCAAAAGAACTGTTCAGAGGTGCTGTGATGAATAAAAAAAACAAATATTATTTACTTGAGTACAAATAAGTTTCAGTTTTGTTTTAAAGATGTTCACATTTGGCGCATTTTGTGAAACCTTTGAATGCAGCACATTTGGGCTAGTTACTTTAAAAATGCTAACCAGTCATTTAGTTTATTCTTCATAAGTTGCAGCTTAGTTGAGTTTATTTAATATTGGTTTCTATTGTTTAGTATGCGCCTTGTATGTTCTTTATATTTATTATTACTGTTGGTGTCAATGATTTTGGTTGAGCTCTAATGTGCCATGAGTGCTTACTAGTAGATTTCTGGACAGTATATATGTGCATCATCATGTTTTTATCTTCGTTAAATACACAGGATGTTAATGAGGATCTTGCCACCAAAGCTGCTGCTTTACAATCCCATGAGGGCAATGCTTTGAAGAGAGATAAAGCCATCCAAGGTCTGACTGAAATGGTTAGGGGCAAAGACAAAGAGGTAAGACTAAAGCCATCCAAGGTCTGACTGAAATGGTTATGGGCAAAGACAAAGAGGTAAGACTAAAGCCATCCAAGGTCTGACTGAAATGGTTAGGGGCAAAGACAAAGAGGTAAGACTAAAGCCATCCAAGGTCTGACTGAAATGGTTAGGGGCAAAGACAAAGAGGTAAGACTAAAGCCATCCAAGGTCTGACTGAAATGGTTAGGGGCAAAGACAAAGAGGTAAGACTAAAGCCATCCAAGGTCTGACTGAAATGGTTAGGGGCAAAGACAAAGAGGTAAGACTAAAGCCATCCAAGGTCTGACTGAAATGGTTAGGGGCAAAGACAAAGAGGTAAGACTAAAGCCATCCAAGGTCTGACTGAAATGGTTAGGGGCAAAGACAAAGAGGTAAGACTAAAGCCATCCAAGGTCTGACTGAGATGGTTAGGGGCAAAGACAAAGAGGTAAGACTAAAGCCATCCAAGGTCTGACTGAAATGGTTAGGGGCAAAGACAAAGAGGTAAGACTAAAGCCATCCAAGGTCTGACTGAAATGGTTAGGGGCAAAGACAAAGAGGTAAGACTAAAGCCATCCAAGGTCTGACTGAGATGGTTAGGGCAAAGACAAAGAGGTAAGACTAAAGCCATCCAAGGTCTGACTGAAATGGTTAGGGGCAAAGACAAAGAGGTAAGACTAAAGCCATCCAAGGTCTGACTGAGATGGTTAGGGGCAAAGACAAAGAGGTAAGACTAAAGCCATCCAAGGTCTGACTGAAATGGTTAGGGGCAAAGACAAAGAGGTAAGACTAAAGCCATCCAAGGTCTGACTGAAATGGTTAGGGGCAAAGACAAAGAGGTAAGACTAAAGCCATCCAAGGTCTGACTGAGATGGTTAGGGGCAAAGACAAAGAGGTAAGACTAAAGCCATCCAAGGTCTGACTGAAATGGTTAGGGGCAAAGACAAAGAGGTAAGACTAAAGCCATCCAAGGTCTGACTGAGATGGTTAGGGGCAAAGACAAAGAGGTAAGGTTTCATCAGTGAGGTAAAACAAAAAGTATGGCCATGTTTGTGTATTGCTCATGGAGGGCAAAGAATGTACCTCCAGATTATTTTGCTGTGCGCCTGATAAACTTTGATTCAAAGTACTTTATTATTTGTGTTCTGCTTGTAACTTGTTGTGCCAGAAAACCATGCTAAATGCTGCGAACATTTGTAACACTCAAGCTTAACGTTGTTAAGTTCATACATACTCACGATATAACGACGTTTCTGATTGGATTTGCGCCCTTTTTTGCTGGTCATAAATACCGTTTATGACCAGTACGCAGGGCATAAACAAGCTGCGTCAAGCAGCATTGGAACCCAATTAATGCGATCCACGATTTGCTAGTGTTGCGTACACGCGCATGTCACCGCGCCCATCACACGCGGAGCACAAGAGATGAACGCGTTGACTCTCGGTCGTTGACCTCACGAGCTGCTTCCTGCAAGTAGGCCTACTCATTTTCTCCCAATTTTGGAAGGAAAACGGTATGAAAATGTTATTTAAACTTTTAAACTTTATTATTTTCATTTGTTTTGGATTGCTAACAATGTTCAGAATGTTGGGTATGTATGAACAGGGTTCATTCATAGGATTTCGGGCATGATCGTTGATTAAAGCCCTCGGCTCACGCCTCAGGCATAAACAGCGATCATGCCCTCAATCCTATGAATGAACCCCTAATTATTATTCCATTTCAGGCTTTAGTTGAATCAAGCCGTAGGTATGCTATTTGCCCTCCTTAAATCGACACACCGAAATTGTAGATTCACCATAATATCATTTCACACAGGGCAATTTTGAGTTGGTACTCTTCTGATATAATCTCTTTGGGTTTCATAGAAACAGAATCTTGATACATAGCTAGATAGATACCCAGGGGCCCCAGCTATCCAGCTAGATAACTAAGGGTCTTAGGTCAACTCTTGGACAGAGGAGCCTGGTATATGCTGTTTTGCTGGTGTCGATACCATCCAAGAAGATATTAATTACAGCACCTCCTCTCTAGCTTTTAACCGACAAAGCCTATAATACTTCTTATATCATCTTAACGATGTTACCTAACAAAGAGTAAACAGTATTAAACTCATCTTTGTCTATTAATTACTTCATTTACAGATAAAGAGACTCTGTGACCAAATAGATGAGAAAGACACAGCTTTATCAAATGCCAAAGAGGCTCTTCACAGGGCGGAGAAAGTCAAATATGAGGTAATATTATTATGTTCAAATTAAAAAAAAAATTGTTAAATCAATACATTATTAGTGATTGTGGCCAAAAATTTGTAACCAAAATGGCGAGAGGGGTATTCATCTACTGAAACTTCATTGACTGTTCATTTGTGAATTTTGCCCATCAATTAAACCTAATGACCCTCTACCAATTATGGTAACTCATATATGTGTTATGTTTTTATCCTTTTTTTTAGCTATTTTATTTGTCAATAATGAGCTAATGACAGCTGTCAAGAAGGTAGCACAATTTATAGAAAACAATGTTATTTGTTACAAATTTGTGTTCTGTTACAGGGTCTTGAGCAATACCAAGCTTCCATGTCAGATATGGATCAGAAAGCTCAATTATATAATTTCATACGTATTATTGCTGTGAACTTTGTTATTTGATTATTATATTATGTTGTAGGGTCTTGAGCAGTACCAAGCTTCCATGTCAGATATGGATACCAAATTAGATGAAAATAAAGCAGCTTTACACAGGAAAAACCTGGAGAATGAGGTCAGTATAACAAGTGGAAATTGTTCACTACAGTCCGTTTACTCTGAAGTACAAAGTACCGACGCGGACGCACACATTGTGCTGACTTTGAAGGCACGCATACCTGCAGCAGAGACGCAGCACTGCACAATGTTTACGCGCTGTATACGCGCGCGTTGTCACTTTATACTTCAGAGTGGACAGACTGTACCTTGCCCTTTAAGGTAGTACTACACCCTGATAACTTTTGTGACTAATCTTGACTTTTCTCAAAAAATAACTACACGCTGGTAACAAAAGTTATGTATATTATAGGGCAAGGAATCCAATTACTTCACTGAAATTTCAGTGATTCAAGACAAGTGGTTCATTATATATGTTAAGAAATGAGGTACATTCTAGCGGTACCTCTTTTCTTATCATAAATAACGCATCGCTTGTCTTGAGTCACTGAAATCCCAGTGTAGTAACTGGATTCTTTGCCCCTATAATATACATAACTAATACCAGTGTTTTATTATTTTTTGAGAAAAATGCACAAATAGTCACAAATTGATCAAGGGGTGCAGTACTACCTTGATACTGATGATGGTATTAATCGTAGTTCACAATAATGATATTCACAAATTTATTTAGTGTAGTGACTATAGAACTTCAAGATGAATTTCTCTTTTTATCTATAGTGAAGATCAAAATTTGTAGATACATATGACTTTTATCTTTGCCCCCCCCCAAACCACATGAAAGCTGTGTGATATTATGTATGTTTCCTTTTCTGCACATCTGCTCACTTCAGTTATTCAAATATTTCTTAATTGTTATTTCCTTGCTCGTTTTATCTTGATACTTTAATTTGTTGATATTTTCTCATATTGTTTTAAATGTATTAATTATGACACGATCTGGTCCATTATGGCTAAAGGAGGCAATTTAGAAAATTGAGTTACTATAATTTTTACCTTACACAAACATTAGGCTATCATATGTGTACTGAAAACACCAAATGTCTATCATACTTGGTTCTAAAGTTAGGAACTTTTGTGATGTCTATTTTCTTAGGTATTTGATTGTTTTTTTACTTCACATTTTTGCCTTTATCTCAATTTCAAATTTGCCGCCTTTGGCCTTCATGGACCAGATCATGTCACAATTAAAACAATTGAAATGGCTAAAGATGGTTTACATGTGCTTTCTTACAGCGTTTACAAAGAGCTGTTGCCCGCAAGACAGAAGAACTGGACAAATTACGTCAGAATAAAGGAGCAGCAGATGCCCAGATAGATGAGCTACTGGAGGAGAAGGATGCAGTAATCAAGGTATGTTGCCTGCATATTATGTCAGGTGATGCTTGTTGTAAAATTAGTGAGACAACTGTGAATATACCTGCGCTTTACCTGAATATATCTTTATGGATACAGGGCATGTAGAGTGTTTCATGCAACCTGCCTTCCATTATGCAATCTGACCCAAGTTCTGTCTGACATAAGTTGTGTATGTCCTGTGAACGTAGGTGCCTTCTTCCCAGTGTATGGTATACCAGGCAGGCTGTTTAGTAATTTGTTTTTCTTATCGGAGACGTAACCACATAAATGCACACTATAGACACACTATAGAGGCTAGTGTCCTGCTAAATGAATTACCAATACCATGACTGACTGCTCGATGACACAAGATGATGCTTTTAAGTGCGATCATATATGCGATGCAGCACATCAAAGGGGGAACTTTGTGGCAAAGTGCTTTTCAAGATGTAGAATAAAATAGACAGAAAAAAAATAAGTAAAATAATAATTGGGATGCTTTTTCACGTAGCTTTCACTTACCTTGATCAATTTTAGCAAATGAGGCCCCTTTTGATGTGCTGCATCACATATTTATTACAAGGATTTTTGTGAAGTCATTGCAACAATTTAAATATGTAATTTATGGTTTGCTCTTCTGTACATCTTAGACTGGCAGAGAATTATAACAGTACAAACCCAAGATTTATATGTTATTTAACCTTTCCATTTTCTCAATCCAATAGGAACTAAAAGATGAGCTTGCTGAAGCCAAAGGCCAAGCTGACAACAGAATGGATGGCCTCAAAGACCACTATCAGGTAAACATTTGAATCATACTCCAGTTTCATTTTAACTGACATTACTTCCCCATCTTGTGGCATGTTAGTTTACAGAGCTCAAAAGCTCTATAACTTTCTCTGATTTTGATTTACATAAATAAAAGGAGGTAAAGGATTCAAACTTTGTTAGAGATTAGGCCAGACTCCACCATGAAATGTTGCTGTGGGGATCGCCGCACCTCCTCCACAGCAAGTATGTTATCATCCTGGCATTTAAGAATATGGGTACCCATTTATACATCCGGGTGGAGAGGAGTAATCGAGATAAAGTACCTTACTCAAGGGCACAACACAATGGCGTTGCCAGGGCTTAAACCCACAACCTCCCGGAGTCCGTTCTGCTCAGCCACCATGCTCATATACATATTTGAATTCAGTTAGGTGATAACTAAAAACCACTCTCTATTTATTTTAATCATACAGCGGAATGTAGGCATGTTGCCTATTGAGGTCGTCGCCTAGTCAGGTTTGCGTGAGTGAACTAAAAAATAGCACATATAGCACAAAACACAAAAGAAACTTCGCCCATATGATGGGTGATGTCGCCAGGTCTGAACGCTGTACCGGTGTTGGCTGAATTCAAGTACGCTTAGAGGGCACAAGCATGGAATATTCCAATCTATGTGTTAATTATTCTATGGTTTCAATATTTGTTTCAAACCTTATAGGGTCTCCTTGAAGATTCTCAAAAGCAGTTGCAAGTCAAAGAGCAAGCTATTCAACGTCTGACTAAAGGATTACATGAGAAGGACAAACATATCCAGGTAAACATTACTAAACAAATGCATCATCAAAGCAAATCGCAAAAGCAAAGCATGTTTGACTTTTACTATATTATTAAATACCCCTATGCAAATAACTCATATAGTAGTTGCAAGTATGGATAATATTTGATATGTTTAAATCATGCATATTGTGAATTCTGTATACTGTGAATAACAGGTTACTATACCCATCCCTATATGAAATGCTTTTCATAATTCGCTGAGCAAAAGTAGTGACCAACTAGGGCAACCAAAGCTTTGCACTTCAAAAGAAAATGTTGCACTCTGTAGTCAGACAGTATAATACAAAGGGATGGTTTATAAGTAACTAGGGTTAATTAGTATGCAGGATCACAATGATATGGAATTCCAAGTTTTGTGAAATATCTGCTCTTGAAGTGACTTGAAAAATCTTCCCTTAAAGAGAGGTTTTGTTATTTTGATTTGATTTCATTTGATGAATGCTACTTATTTTCAGGAGTATATGGAACTTGCACGCAACATGCATAAGTCTGCGCATGTAAGTTTGACCCAGCTCCCCTTACTGTTAGAGCAGTGTAGTAATCTATGTGCATTTTATAGCAAGGTGACACCCAGCTGCTGTGTAGGACAGTGTTCCAAAGGTTTCTCAACTGATCAATTTTGCTCTGAATTTTATTTATTCCAAATTTTTGTGCCTGTGAGAATAAGGGTTTTCTTTGTAAGGTTGTGTCTTTGTTTCTCAAAGGATTGATTCTCTGATGAAGAAAAATGAAAAAAAAAATGCCAAAATTATTTGAATGTCTTTTTCTGAACTGTTTTTTCTTGAATTGATCACACTATTTGTATGGCAAGATATAACCTTTCTTTTGGTGGTCTTGCATGTTATGATCTGAATTTGGAATAATGATCCACCAATGTAATACTCTTTATAATTATTACAAAACAGAATATTCAGAAATATTTCTCTTTGCAAAGGAATGATCAGACAGTACTGATACATTTTTAGATAATAATTTGCTTTGGGACAAAAAAATTTCATAGTGAACTTGTCAGAGAAGCAACCCTTTGGAATATTGTCAGGTACAGCTTACACAGAGAAGATATCTTACCCTTCCCAGAATCCTTTGCAACATGATACATTACATCAAATGACACTCCTAATTAATTTGTACAGGTTCCCTTTGTTTTCATGTTGAGAACAGTCTACCTAAACATGGGTTGATAGTCAAGAAATAAACATGGGAAAAATAAACATAATTGGCAAGATTTGGATGTGCTCTGTTCGTTCATTGAGAAACTTTTTATCACTGTCAACCCATGATGCACTAGATAGCTTATCAGTACAGAAAATTGAAATGGAAGAAATGCATTGTGGGAGGTGTAAGATATCTTCTCTGTAGCTTACCTACATCCCCATCTGTCATTATGTTTGATTGGTTTCTGTAAAGGCAGTTATTTTTATATAAATCTGATTTTTGTGTTATCAGAGCTGATATTAGATCTGATATTTGCAAGGATACTTGACATTTATTTAGGTAGTCTGGATGTTTATGAAATATACATTTGGTAGATGGAGCCATTATTTATTCATTAACAAATGGAACCAGTATCTTCAATTGTTTCAGTCAGAAACATATAAGCTGTCCAATATCCTCTCATACAGGTTCAAAGGTTGCTACCCTCATTTGATTGATTAATCAAAAATTACACATTTATCAAGTAAACAATTATCAGTCATTCAGTTAATTGACCATTGTTCAATCATTAATTAATCAAATCATCAAACATTCAATCAATCCAATTAATCATTCAATCAATCAATAAATCACTATTCAATCAATAGAGGTTATCCATGTTCTATAAGGTGCATATCCTATCAGCGACTGCTATACCTTGTTTAGGATTTTTACAAGAAGCACCTGCATGTGCAACAATGAATGTTTCAAAATAGACCGCCAAAGTCATGCAGGTAACTCCGAGGTTGTGCATTGAATTGGTTTGAATGAGGAATACTATAGGAATCCACGCTTTTTTGTTAGAAGTCACACATGAGTAACGTGGATAACCTCTATTTATCTATCTTGTCATGTAGCATAGTAGGTAAACCATTTGAAGGTTCTTTCTCTGCTTAGTAAAAGGCCTTGTTAGTTATCATTTTATCATGCTGTCTGTAAAGCTTTATTGTTGTTGGTGTTGTGTTTTTCTACATGCATTCTTTCCAATTAAATCTATGATGATCATCATCGTGAATGACATTTGCTATGTGATCAGTTTTTTTCTGTACTCCAAAATAAATGCTTGTCTTCTTGCATCCTTATATCTGGTGTATATCTGTTGGTGTAACTCATGTGTGTATATAGTGGCAAATCCAATCTTTCTCAATATTTCATACATATTTTACATTTTTTTTACCTGCATTATATACTCAACCAAATTTGGCTGAAGCATGGATGTGTTATCATGGCATAAAATATTGAATATTCGTACAGGGATTTTTATGAAAGATTTTAACTCTGACAGGTTTCTTTCTCTGGATAAATGATCAAAATTTGAAAGGTTTTGCTCCATAAGTACCGTATTTGTTCAATTAACCGCCCAGGGCCATATTAATTGTCATGTGTGGAGCACTATAATTGTTGTCATGTATGATTGGGGCTAGAATAGAGTGCTACCAGACTTTGAGGTATAAACCGCAGCAATATCACTGGATTTGGTATTCTAAAAAGCATGTGGGTTTCAAAGGTTTGGGCATACAGTGCTATGCACACTTGTAGCAATATTACATCGCATACAATACAAATGCACTATAGACCTTTTGTCACTCCCAGTCAAAGGTGGTTTACTAAGTACATGGTGAAATAATCTGCAGGTGCAAGCAAAGTGGATGTGTGTTGTCCTGTGTATTTGCACCAGAAGTCATTGGTTCATCATATTTGTGAACATATCTGTGAAGCAGTCTTGTATCAAGGTTTGCTTAATTTAATACATTTGATACAGTTTGATAAAGTGTAATGTGATGTTGTTTTTAGTGTGTAAAAATGTCTGATATAAAGTAATATCGTGGGTATTAAACAAATGGCAAGAGACATTGTAATTGTGCAAAGTCTGTTTGTCATTGTTTTCAGTAATTTAATTTTGTTGTTTTGGTAAATCATACAGCTCAACTTATCATACTTTTCCTACATTCGACCTTGAATGATTTTTGAGTTGACACAGTCATGAAAATAACTATAGATACTTGACAAGACCA
Source organism: Amphiura filiformis (assembly GCF_039555335.1). Classification (NCBI taxonomy): domain Eukaryota; kingdom Metazoa; phylum Echinodermata; class Ophiuroidea; order Amphilepidida; family Amphiuridae; genus Amphiura; species Amphiura filiformis. The sequence goes on along the minus strand of NC_092644.1, from coordinate 51,928,628 downwards.
TTAGTAGCCCAGTTCTGAACCTTTTCATTGATCATTCATAACAATAGGTATCTGATGGATCAGTGAAGATAAGAAGGATTATAATATCCGTAACCTTGATATTATAGTACATCTCGAGGAAAAAGTGCAATGGACATGTTTTCATTTTATGAAAATTGAGTATTTAACCCAAAATGGAAAATGGAACAATTTATTGGAAATCTGTTTTAACAGATTTTTTTGACATCTTTTTCTGCACTGTATTATACCTAAATTAAGAAATTTGATAAATATTCAAAGAAAATATAGGTCATCCAAAAATTGTGATTTTTACACATTTTGCGGCAAAACAGGAAACATAAGCAAAAATATCAAAATCTGTCTAACAGTTTTATTCATCAAGTCATAACAAACGGCCTACATGCTTAATTTCTAATAAAATATTGAAATTGTGAAAAATATAGGTATTTATTGATTTTCATGTTTTTTCTTGCAAATATGCTAATAATATGCAAATTATGAAATTGCAAAATAAAGTTTCTACATAGCATACATCTTTCAAGTATGATGTTCAAAATGACAGACATCAAAAAGAGATTTGATGAAATGTAAAGGTGTAGTAACAATTTTGGCATGGAACGTCTGGTTAGGCAAAGTACGGTAAGTTGAGCTGTAAAGAAAATATTTTGCTATGACTACAAAAACTTTTTTTTGCCTTGGCAGACTGTGAAAGAATATAATGTGATAACATTTTGTTTTGCTTTTATTTTGCCATAATAGGATGAAAGTGATGGCAAGGAGTTGGTCATACAGAGCCTGAGGGATAGGTTGAAACAAAGAGACAAGGCTGTGGAAGTAAGCAAATTGATTTGCACATCTTTTTGTAAAGCTGAAAATGCATTCTTTCAAAATCTGCAATAAACAGAAAATGATCTAGAGCCGACTTTACTACCACTTCGTGGTGGATGATCACATATTATCTCTTAAAATCCTGATATCAACAAGCATACCGCAGTATGAATATTATAGTAATAAAATCATTAGGGATTCAATCATGTTTCACAGTTGTTCATCACTATTTAATAATGATGCGTCCGTGCCGTCTGCGTGGTTTACTTCGCGAGGACAGCTTTAGCTGCCCGAGCAGCTAAAGTAAACCACACAGACGCGCCGGACCACAGGTTCAGACTGATGAGGGTCAAGCAAACCACACAGACGCGCCGCTTGCGAGTTGTTAAACGGTGATGGACAACGGTGAAACATGATTGAATCCCTTTCAACAACGAAAACAAGCTAAAGATTGTCTAATTGACATGATTATTTCATTAGGAGTGTCAATTAGTCATTGCCACTCAACCTCCGATCTACAAGAACATCAGTGATTTCTCTGTTGATATCACTGATCAATGAAGCTACAAAATACAGGGATGCAAATTTTCCTGCTTTTGCAGGAATTCCTGCTTTCGTGAAGTTTAAATTCCTGCACTTTTCTTTATTTTTAGCCCGTTTTAGAGGCTTTTGGCCTAGATTCACACACTTTTCAGGCTTTTTCCTTCAGGTCAGCTTGCATCCCTGAAAACAAAACAGCAATGTTTAGCCGCTATCTCGCCAACATGAAAACCAAGTTTTAGACATGACGAATTTTACCCGCTCCTGCGTATACGCGCTTCCGTTAACTTGCGTTCGCATCATACGTGACTGGAAAGTGGATTCATCACCGTTTAACAACATTTGGCTCCTTTATTTATGCAATAGGAATGAACTGTTGCATTGTGATATACAAATATTGAGGATTGCATTTCATAAATTGCAACTTTGATTTTATATTTAATTAGGATGCTATAGATGAGAAATTCCAAGTAGCAGAAGCAAAAGATGGTGAGATCCGAAAGCTGCGAGTTGCCCTTCGAGAAAGAGATCGTGAACTTGAGAGGGCTAACAGTGAACTGCTTGGGGCTGAAGATAGGATCAATGTAAGTTACAGAATAGTTGTACAAGGTTTTATCTTTACTTGGTGTTGCTGGTGTACGTAAATGTTGGAAAAGACACCAACATGTGTGTTCAATTTGTGGACACATTGCAAGACATGTGCAGTATTTAAATCAATAACAAATGAAGAACCCCCCAACTACATGTAAAGGTGATATATTGGATAAGCTAAGAGGCCATCAGGAAAGTAATACAAAAAAGCAACAACTATAGTGGGAATTCCAATTGAATGAACGCAGCTTTTAATAGCGTGACGAACATTTGCGTACACTGTGCGATGTACGCCAGCGCAGCGACTGTGCGTGAGTAACGCTGAACCATGCCAACGCACTTTTCGTGATTGGTTAGCATTGTATCCAAGGTCGTATGCGTTAAGCGTAGTAGTTTGAAATACGCGATATACAATCGCGGTTGGATCGAGTACAGCTGTTGAAAGCTGCGTTCATTCAATTGGAATTCTTACTATAAACAAAGAGGGGCTTGTGCTGCAAACAAATAGGTGTTTTACTTGTTCTCTGGAATGTGCAGCTTTTGCATATGCTCCTTTTTACAAATATCAGAAGTTCACTTTTCACCATCCTTGTAGCACTTTCCAAGGGTATATTATTCAACAGTCTTTTCTACCTCAAGTATACACCAACAACAGTTATGTATATACATGTTGTTGCTCATTTGCAATGAACCATGAAAGCATTCATATTTGCATGTGGAAGAAGCTTGTTATTTGGTTTGCGCAAGCAGTCAATTATTTGGCCAATATGATGATTGGTTGTCCTTTACCAAATAACATAAAATTTGAAAACTGGAAGTCCATATCATATAAGATGGCATTTTTGCTGTCCAACCTGGATGTTACAGACACAAGGACTAGCTTTTATTGTCTTCTCCATCAAGATAGCGATGCAGTTTGCAAATTCTTCTGATTCCAAAAGAGGAAATCGGCAGATGGCATTGATATGACTTGATGCAAATGTTGATTTGACATTATTCACTGGCGTTTTTCACGTTAGAATATGAACGTTGCTAGGTCAACTGGTTCACGCTTTCTTTGTTACGAACTACTGATCGAAATGATCACAACACAAAGCCTGTGGCATATCATAATTCGGAACAGGTGTATGAGCCCATTCTTGGACCAGAAACCAATGGTTATTATATACTTCATTAATATATTCTTGTTCATTGATTGGTTAAAAGTGGATCACATGACCAAAAATAGTTCTACCATCAGTACTCCTATCCGTAAATAGTACCTCTAAGCCGTAAATAGTATTTTCAATGTCCCGGATGAGCCGTAAATAGTACCTCCAAGCCGTAAATAGTACTTTTGACCATGCCTTCCGCGTGCGCCATTCGATTCGATGACGGAACGGTTCACGCACGCCTAAACTGCCATAGCGTGATTTCGCTGCTGTAATTGGTTAGCCCGATTTTAGCCTATTCGATTTTTTGAAGGGCAAAATATAGGTTGTGCTTAAATTGGTCGTGCTGTTCACTCAGGATAGAAGCTGGAGAGTCCAAACGCGTCAAATAATTTTCTTTTAACCAATCAATAAACAAAGAATATATTAATGAAGTATATAAAACAAATATATACTGCCTTTATTCGAAGTTCTGGTTAAAACTATGGTCCCTCGTTGAGATCAATTAATACTATTTTCCTTCGTGGCTGCGCCCCTCACGAAAATAGTACTATTGATCTCACCTCGGGCCCATAGTTTTAACAAGAACCTCTCATGGCAGTATATATTTGTATACTAACATGCACTATGAAAGCAACTATCCAGGGAGCTTTTTACTTTTCATTGTGCACAGAGTACAATACATCAAATAAATGTTAAATGAACAAACTTTGCAATTGAAAAGAATTCTAATTGAGGTATAAATTTATTATTAGTATTTATTTATATCTCTTTAACCTGCAGTCCTTGGAAGATGAGATACAAGAGAAGGATGCCAAGAACAGACAGCTGAGGGATGCAAACAAGGCTCAAACTAAAGGCAAAAAGGTTTGTAGGATTGAATGCAAAGAACTATAGAGTGTATGCAATAAACTAACCGGAATGGTATAACAATTGAAATGGCAGCCATGTTGGAGGAGAGTTCTACGATGGCTATAGATGACAGAGAACCAGGTCTCTAGATCGATTTCAGAACCATTTATACTTGCCTGTTTTATTGTATTATCATGTGAATTGCCCAGTGGTACCTTATGGAGAACAGAATTTTATCTAAATGATGATGACTCTAGTCATGAGTGATGTGGTATTGAATACCCTCTATACACCTCAAGTTCAGTGACGTGGTGCACATTTCGCTGGCCAGGGTATTGAATTGCGAGCATAAAGTTTAATCGCGTACACTTACGTGTATCGTTATGAATTCGGCAGACGGCCGAATCCGGATTTGGATTTTGGTAAATTCATTTTACGCATGCATTACTTTTGAATTAGAGAGCAAGGGATCAGTGCTGTACATAATAGACATGATAGAGGGCAGCATATCAATTTTAAACGGAGATTAGATGATTACAGCATAATAAGTAATCAGAAGAGGGCGGCATACAGGGTTAGCTAACGGTGCATCGCAGTACGGTCAACAACAAATCCGGATTCGGCTGTCAGCCGAATTCGGCCGTCAGCCGAATTCATAACGATATATTCAGGCCAAGAATGAAAAAGGTTTGTCTCTCGCTTGAATAGGTATTCTTTTTTGAAGTTGTCAGAAAAAATTAAAAGCAAAAATTGCAGCTAAGCAGCAATTATTTCAACCAGGGCTGTGACACTCGTATTCAATCCCTGTATAAAAAGTGAAGTCACTTTACGGCAGTTTGATTGACAGTTGCTAAGGAGTTTGGTACACTAGTAACGCCATAGTAACTCTTGGCCTAAAATTTACGTACATGTGCACGACAACGTTCTGCGTACTACTTCAATAGTGAAACAGACTTATCCCGCAGATTGATTGACAGTTGCTAGGGAGTTTGGTACACCAAATTTTTCCAAGATGGCGCACATCGAGTGCCATTAATTCGGACCCTTTCCGGCAAAAATACAGCTTATTTAGCCAAAGTCGACATTGGGGCATCGGTTATAATATTTTATTAGGATATTGAGCTAACTCCTCAGCTACTTGGTTTTTCACAATATGATAGTAATGGAAAGACACGGCCAATTTGTCGTTTTTCGCAATTAAATTTTTTTGAAATGATGACGTAAGCATGCATCACATCTTCCACAGGTCAACCTCTCACACAGCGCAAACGTGTGGCTTATGCTATAGTATATTATTACTCGAGAATCCTTGTTTCAACCTGCACATGTTTTGTTATGTGGGAACTGGTCACATTTGTAGCTACAAACCATACAATTTTATTCATTTAATTACAGGAAGCTGAGGATGGTCACCAACAGGCTTTAAAGGACAAAGACGCCCTCATTGGTAAACTACAAAATGCGCTTGCAGACAAGGACCAAACCATTGAGGACCTTCAGGGTTCATATGGTGGTGGCAAAAATAGGGATGATCTGGTACAACAACTCAATGAGAGAATTATACAGAAAGATAAGCTTATTCAGGTATGTTATACAGGTGTTGTGCTGCTTTCTCATACCATGTGGAATACAATATGGGCATATAAAAACTCAACAAGAGGACTAACTAAATACATGCTGTAGTCTTTGAATTCAGATAAATACTGACATCTTTTTTTAAATGAAAATGATACCATTTTGATGGATCAAACATACCTCAATACTAATATCCTCTTTAGTCAGGCCTGACTTAAAATTCAATCAGTTTGTCTACAAGCAATCAAACTCAGTCTAAATCAATGTTTCGTTTCAGTAACTGCATTATGGTTTTTGGCAATCTTGTTTCCCTATCCTCTTTAGTAATCAACAATTAGATAAACCAAAGAAATGAAATTAGGAGAAACATTTTAACCTGTACAAAATCTGAATTTTATGACTGTTATTGTATGAAAACTTGCAAAATACGGGTTAGTCTCCCTTTTATGCAAGCCCTGATCAATTATTGTTATTCCCAGTTTGGGTTAAACATATATGGGTCAGTCTGTAGTACTATTGCAATATTGTATGTGTGTGTGAACAATTAGGTATGTTTCATGTAGCAAATGTAATGACAAACATAGTTATGAACATTTTATCAAAATAATTAACAATGTTTCCATTATTGTTTATTCCTGTTTGTCTTCGATCTCTATTTATCATGACCAGGATTATGATAAAAGAGATCTGTAACAAACTAAATATTTTGTTTTTGACCATAATGACCAGCCATGATTCCGTTGCAGGATTTGATCCTGTTGGCTTTCCATACCTTTTCAATTTTGAATCAAGTTTTTTACACCTTTTATATTGCTCTCCTTTTGTTCTCTATTGCCAAACCTGCAATTTAGTACCCCCAATTGGGCAACTTTTGAAGATATTCCTGCAACTTTTGACCATTTACTGTCCCGTAAAAAACCAATGGTAAAGAAAAAAATTAGATGACTTGTCAACAGTGGCACTTGCTACTTCTGGTAGTTTCCTGCTCCATAGATACCAATAATTATTTAGAAAATTGGGGGACTTTGATAATTTGACTTGTGTGATTCTGCTTAAAAATTTGTGGCAACACTGTTCTTCATTCCCAGCAGGCACTACTGTAGCATCTTTACATTGATTTCACATGTAATTGTGCTATTATATGATGTGTAGAAATTAGATACACAACTTTATAAATCATAGATATTTTGAAATTTTTTGCAGGAAATATTGGCAGAAAGGGACCAAATGGCAAAGGCTAGTGAGAAGGAAGTGCATGATTTACTGGGTACAATTAGGGGAAAGATGAACAAATCAAGGTAAGCTTACTGCTGGGGCTACATCCAAGTAAGTTTGACCACTGTGACTATAGCCACTGTTCTAATAGGCTAACCCTAAATATTAGCCCTAATCTAAGTCTTAATCGACTGTCCCAGCATGATCATATTTTTTTCTGCTCCAATTATAAAGTGACCAAACCAGAATTTTCCTCAACCCAGCAATATGCCTGAGATCCCCTACACCTTTTAGACTAAACTGGCATCAAGTCCGGCACGACAAGTTGATTTGGTGCGGGATGAGGATGTGATATATTTTGTGTTGGACTTACCTGTACATGGTGTGAAAGTTAAACTGTAGACTTGCACCACCTCATTAATTTCACTGGACCTTTGGATGTATTATAAATAACATTTTATTCCAAAAATCAACATAAAAGGGCTGTAGTGTTAGTTCTCATGCTTCTCTGTTAAACATATGGCTAATCCTACCCAGGCCAGTATGCATAAGGTGTCACTGGAGTTGTAACAGATAATAGTCCCCAATTAAATTTTTTAATAAATCATATCAACTGCTTCAATATTGTAGATTTACTGGAATGTTTATCCATATCTAGACTGAATTTGTAATTTTCTATTCTACTTACAAAGTAGTAACTGCCATGGTGTCTATTCTGCTTCCACATAGCAGGTATAAAATAAACACTGACAAATTACATGGCTGATGATGTCATCATAATAGGGAGAATATATCTCCTCCCTTCCATTGGTGTATGGCTGTTATATTATGATTGGGCAACAGGAAATATGACTCCAATTGGAGTGTTATATATTTTGAACAATACAAACTGAATTCAGAGCAATATATTTTTCCCATTTGGTTCTTATTTTCACAGGATTTACATGACAGGCATAACAAAATGATGGCTAGCAAAAATGACATGCTAAAGGAGATGCAGAAGCAACTGGATGACAAAGAATATGAAATTCAGGTGAATTATAAGATATTTACTATCAATTACAGGGTGCTTGGGGTGCTATGTGATGTTTTACACAAATAGGATTTTATGAATCTCGGTCATCATGCCTCTTGGGCACGTCCCAAATTCTCTTTGCTGTTTAGAATATGAATAAAGGTTTATTTCCTAAGTATGTTTCCAAAATCTGTTAATGCACTGTGGAAAAATGTTAGGTTGCTAAGAATATCTTGTACATGAATTGCATGTTTATTTGCAGGGTGCTGAGGATACACTGGCAACAACTGAACAAGAACAAGGAGCACTTCTTAACAAGATGAGGAATGCTTTGGCTGAAAAAGACAAAACTATTGAGGTATGTATGGTTGATGCAAGTCATATACAGACCATATGTCATAAACATTACAAACATAATAAAACGTGTTTACCATTTTAAAGATGATTGACAAATGAAGTCGCAGACAAATCAATTCATACCATCTAAAAGCATTTCTAGCAGAGTTCAAACATTGCAGTTGGTAATATTTGTGCCGTCTCCAAGAATAGCCCATATGCACATTTTTGGTTATTTGATTTTACATTATTATTCAGACTACCACTATGAAATTGCAGTGAAAGTAAATGATACACACTTTCAATTTTGTTATAGTCTGTGCAATATTTTGCAGGATTTTTCTCTGTGAAGGAATGTCTTTCACAAATTTAATTGCACATGAACCTTGCCATTAGGATGATGTTTAGGTTCAATTGGTCAGTCAATTTCTACATGTTGTCTTTTCCTAGTTGGCTTTCCCAAGTGATTCCCGGTATTGTTTTGGCTCCACTTAGCACCCCGGTACCACTATGGAGGTTGCCATTATATATGCTGAAGAAGCGTCTATTTATGTTGACAAGCCACCTGTGTCAGGGATTGAGTTTTAAGGTTCGCGAGTGCAATCGCACATCATCGCACACCTTAATTCGCATGTCCAAGTGCAATTTATAGCACACCTCAATTCCTGAACTTCTTACCAAGTACAATTTAATCGCACACCTGACAGCCAGCCTAAACATTTCCAAAAGTGTGATTCATTAATCTCATTAATTGAGACAGTTTCATTATTTTCTTGTTAAAAATCAACAGATATCTTTACATTGTTTCTTAAGTTACTTTCTCTTTTCTTGTGAAATAGAAATTACTTGCCAGTAATCAAGAAAAAGATCGCCTGTTTTGGGAACTTCAAAAAGCCGCAGAGAAATCGCCACCACATTCTCCAGAACTGCTTAGTGCAGAGAGGATGAAATTAACAGCAGAATTGGCACAAGCCAAAAGACGACTGGCAGAAAAACAAGGTGAGACAAAAAGATTGTTTTGCAGGTGCAAGTGGTTATCACTGAAAGGCCATCAACATTCTAATGGGATCCTTTATGTGCGTTTGTAATCATGCTCAAACATGGATGTTTTTATTGTTATGACTTTTAATTGGGGAATTAGTCATGGGAAGGAAGAGCGAGGTACCAGATTTGGAGACCCAAGGACTTAGGGAATGACCGGAAACGGGAATGATTATCACGAAATGATTAACAAGATGAAACAGAAATTACGTATCATAGAATTTATTAGGAAATTACATTATCAGATAAACTGATCAAAATAATACCGTAGAAACCCGTCTATAAGGAATAGAAGCGACTGTGATGATAGCATATTTCACGCTAGCGCCCTCCACAATATTATATCATTATGGAATTTGAGCAAATCATTTACCGACACAAGCAGGTATACAATGTATTATTTTATCTTTATTTCGCATCTCACGAGCATAGCTCACTTGGCAAGGCATAAGACTTTGGTTCTTTAGATCGGAAGATGGTGAGTTCGAGCCTCATCACGGTCACACAAACTTTTATAAACAAAATATTGTTCAAACTTTTCATTTATATTTTCTTGCATTTTCTAAAGACTCCTTTCGTGATCATTTTTTTTTTCATATTTAGTTTAATTTATTCTATTGTTTTTCTTTTATTGTTTCTTTTCTTTGTCTTTTTTTCTTGTTTAATTTTATTTTTCTTTATTTTTCTTTGATTCATATAATATTGGCAGGATAAGGAGAGGAGGAACTAAAGACCCATTCAGTGATTTGCTCATCCGGACGATCGTAAAATCATCAAAATTCACCTTTGTCATTGTCATAGATGTGGTAACATAGCCTGCTAGTGGTTCAGCAGAAAACCGTGTGACACATAATATACATTTGGCTACATTTTATTATAAGATAAATACGAATTTATTAAACATGGTAACAAATATTCTCTAGCAGATCGGTTATACGATGGAACTGGTAGGCATAGGCCTATTATAAATTCGGGATATTAAATATCTTCCTGACGAGACAGATCTGCGCATGTGGTCAAAGACGATTCCTTACTAGCCACAGACCGTCCGCTGGAATTAGTTGAACATGAACCATTCGCTATGGCTGCACACCACTCCACGCCATACATAAATTCTGCCAGTCACATTTCCCCAATATGAAATTTTTTAAAAGTAAAATTTCAATTTTAATTTTAATTCATTAAAGTTTGGCGGAGGCGGCGTTCGAACTCACGGCGGCGGACTGCTTTGGAAACACTATAAACCCATCAGCGCCTTAGACCACTCGGCTACTTGTCTTGTTGGAATTCATTTGGAACTTATTCAAGATATAATCGCAACTTCAACATAGGCCTACCACGTGACAAGCAAAGGCAGAAAACGTACCATATTTTGGAATTATATTTCAAATAAAAACATTTATGTGTATTATTAGCGCTCAATTGTTGTTAACTGCGTATTTTATACAAAAAAAATCAACGATAAGCATGATAACTGGGCGTCTATATGGACAATACATTATATCGATTTTGACACGTGCTTGTGTCTCAGTACATTTCCATGGTCAGTAAAATACTATAGAGAAAAACCTACCATTTTTCTTGTATACACGTTCGATGTTTTTATCAATTACATAAAAAATCCATTTTAGACCCCAAATGTTTCTTCGGAAATAAAAGATTAGAATACCATAAAAAGCGAAACAGTAATCTTTTGCGGGTCTAATGTTATTTATACATAGATTTTTAACGTTTTTTCTATCCTTATTCTTGCTCAATTAAAAAAATATTTTGGCGTATATAAAATTTAAATAAAATTCTCTGCTTCATAAACGACCTCAAATATGCCACAATTGGGTATCACGAATAGTTATATATGATGTGCAGTTAATATTCATATTTTCTTTTATACAGAGGATGCTTCAGTTTTGACAGGAAAAATATTTTCTTGAAAACCCTCTCACTCGGTTATTTCAAAACAGTAACCACGCTTCCCTAGAATGTGCAATAATTTAGCATTAAAATTTTTCTTATTCTAACAGCAAGCGTTTCTAGAATGAATTATGGCGAAATGTGGTGTACTATGGCTGTTGGTCGGACCTCTCATCTCTCCACATCGATTGTGACCTATAATCCCGACATTGCCCTTATGAACTCACATCCTCCTGTTTTATTTCAATACGCTGGCGAAGTTATTAATAATCGGATTAACTACCATAGCAATAGGTGAAAACAATTTTTGAATATACCGCGTTATACACTGATACGTTCAGGCGGTACCTCTTCATTGAACCATATCATGCTGCACCTGTAAGATCTTTGAAAAGACCAGTATTGTATTCAATCTATGATTGCAGACATACACAGTACAGGTGATGAGTGTAACCTGCTTGTAGCGCAGCGCGATATGTTCAAAATTGTTTTCACCTATTGCTATGGTAATTAATCCGATTAATTACGCAACTTCACCAGCGTATAATGGCTTAATAAATTCTGACCATCACTTGGCTTGTTGGATTCGTCTATACTACAATTAAGCTGTCGGTGACGTAATAATCGCAATAACTACCATCAAGCAGATTGCACTAATCACCCGCGTATGTCACCAAACATAGATTGAATACCACTCTTTTCATAAATACTAATCTTACATGGCGAGTGATTAGCATTTCTTTGACAACTATGGTTTAATGCATAGGTGCCACGTGAACGATGAAGTGCAGGGCTATATATTCTCAAATTGTATTCATCAATTGCTATGGTAGTTAATCCTATTAATTACGTCACATCGACAGCGAATAGCCTATAGTATGGGTTCAAGTGGAACAAAAAATAGTGTATGTCCATTGCTAGCTATGGTAATTAATCATGTTAGTGTTTACATCACTACTTCGGTGAAGACAAGAGAAGTGTGCCTTCTCTACCAACGCCTGTGATATAACAGGTGCAAGCGAAACAAAATTGAATGACCAGAATAGTTTCCTTTGTCAGATGAATTGATTGAAGTTTTTGAAGACACTCTATTCTTGATGGGACAATAGATTCAAATATGGAATAATTATTATTCCTCATCTATTTTTTATTATTGAAAACACTGCAATTGTGGCAACAGAACAATATTTATTTTGATTTCATTTCAAGTAGAAACAAAATCGAACTTAAGCCAAAAACGCACCCTACCTACCATTCCTCAAGAATTGGGATGGCACAAAGGTGCAACATAGGTTTTATTGCAAAGACGAGGACAGACAAGTAGTTACAACACATCTGTCTAACCGTGGGTTTCGCTATTATTTAGAATAAATGCTTTTACTAGTTTCTATAAAACCAAAAAATTACTAAAAAAAACTATAAAAAAACTATAAAAAAAAAAAATAAATAAATAAAAAAAAAAAAACTAAAATTAAAAGTAGAAAGGTAGATTTGAAGAAAGATAAAAAGAACATGTCAAAAGTTAAAATTAAACGAGAATGAAAAAAGCGGAACCGGTGCCCGGACCATGCTCTCTTCAGCATGTCTTCAGTTCCAAAGTCTGACGCTCTATCAATTGAGCTATACGATCCTGATATACTGAAACAGTCGTTATTATGTCAATACAATTGATTGGTGTTACAACATACTTAGATGGAATGCATAGCCACCCAGTGCCAGTATATATTTGCTCAAACTCCAAATACAACAAGCAACCAATTTTATTGAGGGCGTTTCTTAGGTATATCCTTGTAGACGGGGTTTTACGGTATGTATGTATGAATTAATATAAAATCTTACCAGAGTTACATCACATAAGTAGTATAATTTAATATGAATCACGTGCAAGACATGATGACATTAAAATCGTCATCATGTTACCAGTCTAACTATCCATCATGATCAAAGTTGAGTAGACCTGCATCAGTCGCAAGGTTAGCAAGGAGTGACGAATTTATTAACGGAGAAACAAATCCTTGCTTCACTCAGTGCAATTGATGCACGGAATCGGATATAAAAACGTTCACTTGATGAATAGTTATCATAGCTTTCTGCACTATGATCAATAATCAATTATTGACTGAATTATCGTCACAACATTATAAACCCACAACCATCCTCAATTCCTTAGTGTGTGCAATGGGCTGCAAATAACCTAAAATGTATTTGATAATGTTACCCCTATTGTGTATTCTGTTCATTTTTGCAGTGGTTATGCATGATAACCTCACATTTCATTATGCTTAGTGTTCCTATGTGGCATACCATTGTTTTACATGAATAAATATACATACATTTAATTAATTGGACATACTCAAGTGCAGAGGATGGTAAAAGGCTAAAAGCACATTCATGTAAACTCATGTCATTTTTTTTCTTTCGTTGTTAAAGCTTTAATAGATGAGCTGAGTTCGTTGAACCATCCACAGACAGATGACACAGAATCGTTGAAAAGTGAAGTGGACAATAAGAATAGATTACTAGCTAAAGCAAAGTAAGTTGGTTGCTAACCTATTCCCACAAACCTAAGAACATTTTGATTCAGCTTTAAAATTATACCATAATTCGTCATTGGGCAGGAAAACCTACTATGTACTTGTGGCCCTTGAACATGTTCAAAACAAAACTGCCAAGAGGTTGCATATGAGGTTTTGCTGTAAACATGTTCAGGGGCTAAAGACACAGAGGTTTTTCCTACCCAAGGATGGTTTGATTTTGTACCATGAAAAATTCTTTTGAAGATAAGGTCTGAAACTAAATGAGTGATATTTTATATTACTAAACAGTACAAAATGGGGATTAACAGAAGACAATAGGCAACTTTATCCCTCTCTTCTCTTAGTAGACCTTTTCAGCAAATAATGGGAAATATTTGAAAATTAGCTCAAAAAGATGTTGTGTACAGTGAACAGAAACCCCACAACCATTCACACTAGTGACAGCGCGTTCGAGGAATGTGTGGCATGGTGTGATTGTTCACACCAATCAATCATGTACCACATTGCTCTTGCTCTTTAAATCAAATTGATGAAGCACTTTGTGAATGTGGTGTCCACTGCATGGTCAAATACCTGTTCAAATTGCCAGAAATTGCTTGCTTGAATATTTTAATAGTTGTATATGATCAGTGTGTTTTAAGTCCTTCTGAAAAGGCCAATACATTGTGCGTACAAAAGTATGGGTAATGTTACGTCAATATCAGAACTTTGCCAAATGTTGGTGTTATGTATCTTTAAAGGCTTTTCTATCATATTTCCAAAATCTTCCACGGGGGAGTATGGAATTCAAATGGAATTAGCATATTAATCAACTCTTAATTCATACACCCCCAGTGGAAGATATTTCTAACATCTTCCACTGGGTTAGTATGATTTTAAATGGAATAGATCATTGTTGTTGCTTTTGTTGCTATAGCTGACCTTACTGACCACTTTGAATTTGGGGTCACCCATATGCTTCTTATTTCTTCACAGTCTTATGAAATCCCTGATCATGGCTATGAGTACTATAGCTATATACTGAGGTATCTTATTCTGCTTCCTTGCAGGTCTACCATTGATGCAATGCAAAGAGATCAAAAGGCTGAGAAACAGTTGAGGATGGACATGGTATGTTATATTGGTGTGTCTGATCTACTCGTTACAGCGTTTGCGTTTTTTTCATAGCCTGCCACTAATAGGCTGGGAAATAGACAGATTAGATTTTAGATGGTTTCCTTTTAGACCATCAATACATTATCTATGAACTTGTTTTTGTTTGTCTGTTTGTTTGTGTGTTTGTTTTCCCATGTCTTCTTTGTGTGTGTGCTACTCATTTCTGGAATAGCCCATTTAGTGTTATTAAAGTGTCACAAAAACTGGACCGATTTGACATCCACTAAAAAATTAGAAATTGTGGTGTTTTTTTTGGTTTTTTTGTTTGTTTTATTTTGTCACCATAATGTCTGGGCATAACATTAAGTATGAAAGTAATATAGTGTCATATGTGTTCTTAGTATGGATATGTAAAACCCATGTAGTTACTGCCTCAAAGCTGTCATATATGTGCATTAAAATGTACATCATGCTTTGCAGTAAACTTTGTTTCACATACATGATATATAATAGTTACAGCTATGGCAAAAAATAGTACCAGAGAAGTATCAATATAACTAGTTACCCTTACCTTTCCCAATAAAAAAATTACACATTATTATATCAATAATTGCTGTTTTGATCCACTAAAAGAGTAAGTGTAATTAGTTATGGTAGTTTGAAAAGTGTGGCAGGAAAATCTAGTTTTTGAACTTTTTTTTTCAATAATGGGTAATTTTTTTCCAAATTCTTTTTACCATATCCTTTCAAAAACTATCAACTTTGGTATACTTGACTTTGTGGTGGAAATAAAGTTAATATTTTTGTCCTGCCCAACATGATCCTATGGGCACCCTTTAAAGTATGAAGCAACTGGCAAAGTTAACTTACAGAATTTTACACAAGAGATATCATGCGATGTCAACTTCTCTTTCATTTATACTTGTGGTGTCTCAAACAAACCTGCAAATACATTGTGTGTTCTTCTATTTCAGGCTAAACTAAGGAGGCAGAATATTGAGCTACAAAGTGAGCTACAAGCCAAACAGGACCATATTGATGCACTAATACATGCAGGCAAAGTCAAAGATAACATCGTACAGGTATGGTATAACAAGTGTAGCACAGAATCTACACAAATCAAATTGAAGATCTTCAAATATCTTGGCTGTTTTGCATGATTGTTTACTGTTACCAGGACATTTTTGTAAAGATTTTATTTTTCAGAGCAGCAAATTGATTTGACATTGTCTTTTTGGGTGTTGTTTTTAAATAAACATTTTCTGGTGAAGTAGTTTTCTGAAACTTGATCAAATCTGTTTGTTTAAAGGGAATAAAATAAAGAAGTATATAGGAAATACCGTGAAAATAAAAGAATGAAACCAAACCGGGTTTTAAGCTTTGATGTGATATCTTTCATTGGGCAGGAAATAAATGTAATCATCCCTATTTCAAAAAACATTGATTTTCTCTAAACTATACAAAATGGATTTAATCCCTTTTTTAATCAAAATCTTCATTTGATGTGAGCTATAGAACAAAAGAACTAATCGTTTTATTATTGGAATAATTAAATATTATGATGTGCTTTTGTGGTATTTTTTAGGAGCTGAGACTACAAGACACTGGTATACCAGTACGTAATGGAGCAGTAGGAGGAGATTCTAATAACCAGGTATGTGTGAAGATCACTAAACTCTTGGTGAGCATCATCTGTTCACCAGAATAGCTTGAAAATTAACGTAATGTCAGAAAGTTATTTTACAAAGTTCAGGCATGTTAAGAGAAAGGTTGTAAAGGATAGGACATGAGGTCCATTAGCTGGTCCCAACACATGCACAAGATTTTGTAATATTTCTCAGTGTATACTTGCCTTCAATGATATTTATGTGTTTGGTGTTGCATGTTTCCAGGGAATTGCTAGTATTTCATCATCTACTGTTGGAGATGCGGTTTTAATCTGCCAAAATTCTGATCATATTTCAACATCAGTTTCAGGTGCGGGGGACTAAACCACGGAGGACAGCAATCAATTCTTGTGTATTTATAAGATTATAATGCTTTAGCGGCATGACTGCAACCTCTGTGCCCATCCATTGGGTGCAGCTTCTAAAATCAGAAGTATTCAAAGCACTGCCAATGGCATACACACACACATGTTGATACACACATAGATGTGCGTACGTGTTTGCCGACAAACGAGGACACACACAAGATTTTTCACCCTAAACTGTGGACCTACTTCCAACCGAGGACTGTCCTCGGTCTCAAACTGCTGCAAAAGACCTCAAATGCCTGCTAGATGCTTTAAACACTATTTGCCTGAAACTGAGGACCACACGTGTAAAAACTACTGTCCGCAGGGTGATGGCTAAAATTCCGTTTCGTATTATACACAAAAAAAATCTGCCATTTTAGTCCACGGTTAGGCGATGAAAACATCATACACACGTCCTTGGTTAGATAGCAAAACACAATGTCCACGTTTGGAGGCAAACACAGACAGATGTGTGTGCGTACGTGTTTGCCGACAAACGTGGACACACACAAGATTTTTCACCCTAAACTGTGGACCTACTTCCAACCGAGGACTGTCCTCGGTCTCAAACTGCTGCAAAAGACCTCAAATGCATGCTAGATGCTTTTTAAAAACGCTATTTGCCTGAAACCGAGGACCACACGTGTAAAAACTACCGTCCGCAGGGTGATGACTAAAATTCCGTTTTGTATTATACACAAAAAAAATCCGCCATTTTAGTCCACGGTTAGGCAATGAAAACATCATACACACGTCCTCGGTTAGATAGCAAAACACAATGTCCACGTTTGGAGGCAAACACAGACAGGGGTGTGTGTGAAACAGCAGCCTCTACGGGTTGAAGTTACTGACTCACCATCAGTACAATATTTGAGTGCACTGGACTTGATAAGTCTCACATTTTGTCGATTCATATAGTTACAGCAGGCTCTAGTGGATCATTTAGCTGAACTAGGTAACCTCAGTGATGCCTTGAAAGCAGAAAGACAACTCTATGTAAACATCACCCAGAGTAGCCAACCACCACCAGCAGCACCACCACCACCTGCAACAGGAGGAAGTCCTAACCATGGACATACCATGGAGCCATCACATGCACTGGATATAGAGTTATCAGCTGTGCAGGCATTGAGGAAACAACTGGAGGAAGGGATCAAAAGGAACAAAGAAATTAGGAATAACCTGCTGAAGCAACAGCCAAATACAACTAGTGCTGTAAATGAAGGTTAGTGACAATTTATATTTTAGTGTTGACTCTTAAGAACCTACAATGTTGCCTCTTATATGTATTTGACATCTGAAATCCAAACCTCCTATGTTAACAGTATAGAGGCCGTCAGCCTTTTGCCATCTTGTGGGTACAAATGATACGCGTGTTCATGCGCCAGGCACTGCGCGCAGGGCGCAGCTTGCCACGCAGCTCTTTTCACGCATCGGCGCAGTGATTTTGCTGTTCACGCATGGAGATTGAACGATCATCGCAGCGTGTACCCACAAGATGGCGGCATATGACGTCACGCTGACGGCCTCTATACCCAATTTCAAAACTTCACATATATAAAATTGGTCAAAAGTATGAAAACCACTATGGCAAATATTTTAATGTTATTTCTGACTTTCAAAAGTTCTTTGGAATTGACATATTGGATGATTTGTCACTGTACTATGTCTACTACATCCTTGATTTGAAACTGGATCCACTTTTATAGGTTTGGATTTCAGAGTTCAAATACGCATGGTTGTCCATGCCCAGTAACAATTAGTTTTTTATCCTTTCACTGCAAGCTTGCTGTGTGTGACAGTAAGCCTATGTGATCCAGTTATAGTCATTGTTTGGATACTATGTTGCCATCGATCAGATGCCAAAATGTACTTAAAGCCTTGAAGGTTTACGTGAAGGACTATAGAAAAATTATTTAATTTGTGTACATTGTGGAACATACTCTTTGTGTGGCTGTGCGTAGTAAGAAGTTGTACGCAGATAGCCTCGCTAATTAGACGTGTAGAGTAGCGTTGTACGTGCGTGTATTAGCATTATTAGTCGCGGAGTAACATGAATGTTCCACGATGTACACGAATTAAATAATTTTTCTATAGTCCTGAACACTTGTGGAATGTACTGAATTTTAATTAATTACCATTGTACCAAATGCAGCAATAAGTTTTAATTAATCATTGTAACAATTTATCTTCTAAAAGACGCTCATGTTGTCTGTTGTTTTACAGCCTCAACTTCCACCGATCCAGCCGAAATCCAAGCTCTGAGGGATCAACTCGAGGAAAGCCGACGTTGGAACGCATCATTACAAATGCGTCTTGATGAAATAAATCAAAGAGCAGACGGTGTCGGCAGTGATGTTGAACCAGTGATACACACCATGGGCAATGAAGAAGAGGAACCAATGGCAGCTTCACAACAAGATGAGGATGAGTCAAAGTCAGATGGAGATTCAGATGCTGATGAGATGAGGAGGAGGAAGTCATTGGAAGATCGGCAAGATTTGGAGAGTGTGAGGAGTATTCCAGGACAAGAGATGCCATCTAAGAAGGTTCCTACAAATAATATGCAGAAGCAACTGGAGGACTTGCAGGTACGATGTGTGTTTTTTTTAGGAGGGGTGGTGATATCCTGTACTCTATCACCCGGACAAACCCCCTTAAATGTGCAATACCACACTCAAGCCCTCGTCCACCTGTCCAAGGACCAGATAGATTTTTAGGATATGGATATGTTAACCATTTACATCCCTGAATTTTCAAATTGGACTTCAAATAAAACTTACGATTTTGATACCTGCAAATGGTAGTCCTCTGAGTGAGTGCAGTTCACTTTTCTGTCTGTGTTTCAGATCTGTGCAGTGATTGTTTTCCAGTCTCCATTACCCTAAGTGGTTTTATTACTTGCATTTCTTTCTTCTATGTTTGGTCCATTTTTCTTTTCCCAATGCTGCTCAGAGTTTTGTACATTGTTCCATTCACTTGTCATTACTGTTATGCGTGTATTAAATGACATCTTTTGTTAAAGGGGGGTAACCCTATCGGTTTAGGATATGGATTCTCTTCAAACTTACACACAATGTCAAATATTGTCCCCTTTATCAATCTATGTGAGAAAACGGAACAATTTCAGCATAAATGTGAATAATTAGCATATTAGCAAGCCAATACACTGATACGCGTGCATTGCATTCTGGTCAGGCATCCCGAAACAACAGCCGAGCGCATGTCCCGGTGGAAACAGGAAGTGTTCGCCTTGGCACTGAAAACCGGCTCGCCCCTGTACACTTTTATACCCTCTGTTCATACTGATTAATCTTAAAAAACATTACATATCACTGCGCTCATTATCATTCTTGACAAGATAGCCCATGCTGTATTTACTTCGCTTAATTATTTCTTTATTTTTAGCTATATGATGCACATTTTCACATATTTATGATTTTTCTTTGTTTTATTTTTTAACTAATTTTTTTAATGGGGGGAGGTGCTCTCATAATTTTTTTTCATATTCCTTGTATCATGCTTGACAATATAGGTCATGTTTCCTTATTTATTTCGCCTCTTATGTATTTCTTTATTTTAGTTTTTTGTTTTATATCATTATAGCGCCATCTATAGTTTGACATTAGGGGCCTATTTGATGTATTTTTATGACGAATTGGTACTGGGGTGAAGACTTCCGAATCTATTCCGATTTCATTCTATGACTACCCAAAACTCCCGTGTCGTGTAAAATGCGAACAACTGGTAACCTGTAAAAACCGCTGTGTTTCATGATTTCTCCGAAATACATCGACTTGGGCGTCAAATTTCAGGATAGTAATGAGAAAAATAGTATCTATTATGTGATACCAAAACCTCATCAACAATGAAAAAAAAAATCGGGGATGATGCTGTCGATCGGGTTACGGACCTTTAAAAAGTTCTTTAAAACATTATGAAATGAATGCTTGCTTGACACCCAAAATAAATTGTAACATCCCACATTCATTGCAGACTAAGCTTGCCCAAAGTGAAGGTGAAAGAAGGATCTTGACACAACAGCTTGAAGCTGTTATGCTAAACCAGAACCAACCTGAACCAGATGGTGGACCAGTAGTACCGATATTGAAACAGCAATTGGATCAAGCTAAGACACTCCTCATGGAAAAAGATAGGAAAATACAGGTATGCAATTGTAGGTTTATTGAATGATAATACACTACGCAAAAAAAGTTTCTTTATGGTTAGGAAATTTACCCACTATTAAAATCTAGCAACTAATTTAGTACGTTTGCTAAATAGTCGCATGCGGGTGGTTGTCCTGCGTATTTTGACACCTCAATCACTACTCTACGACACTCCTGAGAAAAGATATGAATGTTTAAGTAACACGAGGTCGAAAAATGAAAATTGCAAAAAGGCCTATTCAAGTTTTCAGCATAAAAGAACACAAACAACAACAAACATGCAGATAACATTTATTGTTTAATTGCTGAGCACATTTCAGGCATCATCCTGCTGCTTCCAACTTCACTTGAGATTAATCTCTTTCTTTACCAGTCTTTCAATTTGTGTGTCCACCGTTGGCTTCCCTTACAGCAGCCACGCGGCGTCTCATGCTCCTAATGAGGCGTCGAATGTTACCTTGCTCAACCCCGTTCCACTCGTTGATAACGATGCGACGCAATCCCACCAGAGTTGTATCTGCCTTTATCTTCTTGTTGACTCGTCTCTTGTGCTGATCCCAAAGGTTCTCCAAGGGGTTAAGATCAGGGCTTCTGGAGGGTTACTCAAGTGTCTCAAATCCTTCTGCTTCCAGGAATGCAGCTGTAATCATGACCTGTTTTGAATCCCATTTTCAAATCCATCTCTCAAAACGTAAATGTCTTAGTACCCACTCACCTTTGTTTTTGATCATTCATCTGCACAATAAGCAAAGGATTATCCAACATGAATCAATTAAAATGCTTTAAATTAAAATTGAAAAGGCGGGAATAATGAAACCGTCTTGGATCAGTGAATCAGCTCTAAAACCATTGAATAGGCTTCTTTGCAATTTTCATTTTTCGACCTCGTGTTACTTAAACATTCATATCTTTTCTCAGGAGTGTCGTATGGTAGTGATTGAGGTGTCAAAATACGCAGGACAATCTCCCGCATGCGATTATTTAGCAAACATACACAATTGGTCGCTAGATTTTAATAGTGGGTAAATTTCCTAACCATAAAGAAACTTTTTTTGCGTAGTTTATGTAGATGCACAATATAACTATGTACACCAAAGGTAAACTGTAAGTTAATAATTGATTAAAATTTTTTGAATTTTGGTGCAACTCAAAATCATTCATGATGAACAAGGGTGAAGAGGGAAGAGTTGCCCATACCAGGCAGGCCAGCTTGACTACGCAGCAGGATTTGCATATATTTGGCCTGTTTATCTTTTTCTTTTTGACCCATTTTACTTTTATTTTGTCCCAAAATCAGTTTAAAATTGCAAATTTTCAATGTGCAATTATCCTTCTTAAGTCTTGTGTGGGACAGTTATATTGGAAGGCTTTTACCCCCTTAAAAATTGCCAGTAACTAATTTACTGACCTATGAGATGCTACTGCAGCAGTGACTTAGTTTGTATTTAAACGTTTGTTATTATTGGTTTTGGTTGTTTTGTGCTTTTAAATGTTCCACTAATTTGGATAATTGTCACCCACAGTGGTTAGTTGTTTTAAATTGAAGCATTTCACGATAATTTGTCTCTCTAAAGCAATAAATACTTAATTGAAATGAAAGCATGAAGGTCATAAGTGCATTATTATCACTTCTGGTCTTTTTGCATTCAAGTGTCGTATGAGTAACACTGATTACAGCTAATGAGACATTAATTCTCTTGTTTCAGGAAAAGGAGCAGCAAAATCAAGCCCTGCGTCACCATCTGGGAATCGGCCCTAGCTCTCCCATCACTCCTGGTCGCAGCATGATTGCTGGACTAAGTCAAGAAAACACTCGTCTTCAGCGTGAACTCCAAGAATCCAAAGCATACAACAAGAACCTTGAACACCATGTACAAGGTCTGAAAGGCCAATGTATTAAACTGAAACAAATTAATGATGCACTGCAAAAACAACTTGAGAAACTTGCACAGGCAAACTCATCTGACGATGAGCAATTGGGTGTGCTTACAAAGGAGTTGGATAACACTAAAGCTCAAATGCAGAGGAAAGATCAGGAATGTGAGGAATTGAGACAGATGGTTGGGTTGTCAACAGACACTCCGGTTGTAGATGGGCATAACTTGATGGATAAACTAAAACAAGACAATGCAAAATTAAGAAAGCAAATGGAGGAGATTAGGAAGGAATTGGATGAAATGCAGACACAATTAGATCTAGCACATAAAGAATTGGAGGAAAGACCACTTGGCGCAGAAAACAAAGCAGAAATTGCTCGGTTGAAAAAGCAGCTCAGCAGTGCCGATAAGCTTAACGAACTTCTGAAGCGTCACATTGAGTTGAACAGTGCCACCGATGGAAACCAGAGTTTTAATCCAGAATTGATAGTCGATATGGCTAAAGAGATTGAAAACTTGCAAGAGCAGATTGATGGGAAAGCCGGTGGGGATAATGAAGACAAGACTGATGGGGGAAGTGCTGCTAAAGAGACTGGGTCGACTAAGGACAGAAGTACTATCAGTGCTTACAAGAAGACACTACGAAAAGTGGAAGGAGATCTTGATGAAGCAAAGCAGAAGATTAGAAGTTTACAACGTAGACTTCAAGCCACTGAAGGCACAGTGCATCGACAGGCAGATAAAATTAAACAGTACAGGCGTGAAATGCATAATGCTGGTATTGCCCCTCCTGGTACACCAAAACGAGTGCAAAGTGATTCAAACTTGCTTCAGTCATCTCTTTTGGGTTCACGAATTAGATCTATGTCAAATTATAGTAACGTGTCAGCAGATAGTGCCAGCAGTTCAGCCTCTATCAGTCCAGCTCCGTCAGAGCAAGGACTTGCTGCATCAGAGATGTCATTTACCGAGTTTGGTTCTACGGATGATATAACAGAACTAAAAGAACAAATTGGCGTGCTGAAGAATCAGTTGCAGAGATTACGACGAGCAATACGTCACTTACAGAGACGGTTGCGAGCCACTGAAGGTAGTCGATCGCCGAGTCCTACACGGTCACTGAACGATTCTTGGTTTGAGCTTACTGCTAATCACGATGCATTTGAGAAAATGCGTTTGGAGTTAGAGAATTTGAGAGATCAATTGAACCAGACTAATGTTGCTAATATAACATTGCAAGAAAGAAATATTGATCTGCACCATCAGCTGTCAACTTTCTCCTTTGTTGAGGGACAACGACAGGACAAACAATCACAAACAAAGGTAAGTATTTTCTTTGTTGAAGTAAGAAGGGAGGCAGAAAACAAGGGAGGGAGGAAGGGAGAGAATGATATGTAATTTGTTAAAGGTTTAATTAAAGTTTCCACAGTATTTTTTGTGGGACATGAGAACACATCAGACACATCAAATTGCATTCTGAATGTGAAGGAATGTCCTTCTGATATCAATTTAAAATTGATTTTTTGAAATTTGTGATGTACAAATTTATATCAAATTATTAAAAATTGATATTTTTGACATTTAAGACTGTTAATTAAATATAAAAAATATTGATTTTTAATAATTTGCCATCAAATTTGTATTATAGCCCGAATTTAAAAAAATCTAAATATTTGATATCAGAAGGACATTCCTCATATTCAGAATGTCTGATGTTCTCTGGTCCCACAAAAAATACTGCGCAAATGTTGCTATCCAATTCCTTAAAATCGCTGATTTGGTATGATTTCAAGGAAGATAATTCAGCGCGTAGATGTTTCAACTACGGGATGTCATAAGCCAAACATCTTTCTTAGAAAGGAGAGTAAGAACTCATATACAGACATCTTAAGAAGGTCCTCAAATGTGACATTGCAATCCCGGGCCATGTATGGGTGTGTTTGTGTTGCCAAATTGCACACTTTCAAAGCTGTGGTGCATTTCAAAGTTGTGGTGTAAAGTCGTGTGAATACGGGAGAATGAGGTGCAAAGGAATCATTGTTACTTTGATAATTGTATCACTAAATTTGAGTCCAAATTGTGATGTGATAATAGTTAATGCTCTGCGTGCTGACCATAGGCTTTAACATATACATTCCAAGATATTTTCTCAGAAAATCAGGAGCGATCTGAAGAACCACTACTGATATAAAATTGGATTGATTGAGCCCATATTTATTGGTCGAGCTATGAGTTTTAAAATATTGGACGAGACATAGTCGAGTCCCATATTTTAAAACTCGTAGCGAGACCAATCAATATTGGGCGTAAAGCATCCAATTTTATCATTATTATGTTTTGGATCCAATATTTTCACTCATCAAAACATAATAATGGGCTTGTGTGTACACAGTTTAATATGTTTTTCATGCTGATACCAAATATGGTCATGAAAATGTGCATTTCTGAAACTCTGAAATTTGTGAATTTTTAAAGTAAATTTGAAACTTGTCTCGTCTGCAGTTGACACATGCATGGAGCAGATTTTAAGTCAAGGTTTGGGTAAAACCAAATCATGCTTTGCAATTATTATTATGCTTTGTCCCATTAGAAGTTACAGGTATCTTGGTGTATATTTTTCTGGTTGTAGTATCGGATCGTGCATGGTAAGCCAATTATAAAGCGACTGTCAATAGTTTTTGACTGTTTTGGAATTTTTACCAGAAGTCAATATATATATTGCTATATTGAAGCCATGTTACTCACAATACAAAAGAAAATTTTAACCTTACACATTGTTACTAGCATGTATGCAATGTTTAATTATTACCATGTTTCTGTATAAAGCCAACAGACACAGATTCAAACAAAGAAGAACAGTTAAAGAAATTGAACAAAGAATTGCAAGAGAGGAAAAATTTGAACAAGAAATTGCGAGATTTGCTGGCTGAAAACCAGAAGATGGCCGAGGAGACTGGCAGAGATCTTGAAAGGTGAGGGGGTAGCTTGGGCTGTATCAAATCATCAATGATCTATTTATTGTAAAGTCTTTAGCTGTCACTTAATCATGTATGCGTGTCTCATTGAGGGTGATATGCGCCTGGCAAACTTTGATTGATAGTTCTTGATTTTTTGTGCTGATAAAACCCTAAGCACTACATACTCAAACCTTTGTAACGCTCAGCTTAAAGACGCCAATCATTGTTCACTTTTGGGCTGTTGATGACAAATGCTGGCCGGAGGTACATTAATCTGGTCTCTATGCGTGGCTCTCTTTTGGTTACAAGTCATCTGTGCTTTGGTAATCGATGTTAAATATAAGATATATTACAAGATTCAAGGTGAATGAATGTTTTTGCCATAATTTAGTAAAGGTCCTTGACCCGATCGATGGTCTCATCCCCCAATTTTCTTCATCAAAATTGAGATTTTGCTATCAGAAGAAATTCATATTTTTCTCATTACCTCAGTGAAATTTAATGATTGTTAAAATGGTGTGAACAAAAACGTAGTGATTTGTGGTAACCACACCGGAAGTGTATGTACACTGTACTATCCTATGGGGCACTATTGTTATACACATATTTGCTTCTCATAGCAAAACGGCTGGAGCAATACAACTCAAAATTTGGAAACATTGTTTTAATGGTAGGCCTCAAGCTAATATAAAAAAACAGAGCATGAATTAAGCACCAATCTACTTACTATAGTATGTCAACAGGTATTTTCCTACAACCCTTTTTAAAAATTGTTTTCCTATTCTAGACTTGCTAAAGAAGTGGAGCAGAAAAATTCAACCATCAGTTCACTTCGTAAGCAGTTAAGACAAGCTCGCATGAACAAATCACAGAGAACAATGGCAAATGGACAAGATCAAGTTGATCCTACCAGAAAACGATCTCAAACTGCACCAGGACTTGACAGGCCACATGATGCAAAGGGTGACAATGATGAGCCTGACTCTGCTAATCAACACCAATTTGCAGGTAGAACTCACATGTCAAGAACTCACAAAAGGACAAGTACTGTCAAAACTGACCATTGGTCAAATGCAGCGGTCAGTAGTGATGAAAGCAGTAGTACCAGGACTGAAATTGACCACCTGAAGACTAAGCTTAGAGAGACAGAACGTCTCAGTAAAACTTTAAAAACTGAATTAGAAATATATCGTAAGGTGCTGGATGGATGGTCAGATGGAACTGGCGGAGTACCGGTACCAGATGAGAGACAACAACAGCAGCAAGACCCTAATGATGTGTTGAAGGAACATCTGGAAGAAATCAGAGCTTTAAGGAAACGTCTGGAGGAGTCCATCAATGTGAATGATAGGTTACGAGAACAATTGGAAGCTAAGCTTGCTGGAACAGACAGTGAATCTGAAGGTGAGGAAGGGACATTGACAATGTTATTTGATGTATTTTTGCTTAGTTTCTATATGAAAAAGGTGGAAAGACATAAATTGTGGTGTACGTGAAGGACAAAATGTGTTTCAGAAGTTTTTGAAGGATATGTTACTAACAACAGAGTCGATACTCCACTGTTTTTTCTCAGTGGCCCAATCCATTTGAAACTGAAGTTCAAGGTTCAAACTATTAAGCTGTATCTTAAATAGTTAAAAAGGAATAAGTATTATAGGGTATAGGTAGCTCTAAACTTATGTGTCACTATGTGAAACAGGAAATTTGAAAAAATCACTCTGCGCTACTGTGTTATGACCGACAAAATGATTGAGAATTTTAGCAACCAGATGTATGAGGTGTATCTTATCTTGTGGTAAAAATTGTATTTTTAAGATCTGAAGAAGTCACATTGATGTCTAATCACAAGTGGTTCAATCCTTTTGTTATCTTGTTTGAAATTTAAGTTCTTGATAACTTTTCATAATTTGATACAGCTATATCTTTTAAACCATGTTACTTGACATCTTCACAGCAGATGTCTGATTGTTCACAAGATTTCAAGTCACAAGTTTATTTGGAATTTATCCTGAGATCAATCTTTCTTTTAGGACTTTTTATAATTTCCCACCCTTATTATGTTATAGTATTTCTTTTTCTACCATTTGTTATATCTATTTCATTGCATTATTTGAGATGAAAACAAATGAATTTAATTTGATTTGGAGCATTTAATCATCAGTATTGTGTTCATCTTTTATTTCCTAAGGTACTACCACCATACACCTGCATCAGACCAACATAGAACTTAGTGAAGAGAATAACTCCCTGAAAGTACTGATACAAGAGAAAGACAAGATGATAAGACAATTGACTGATGAATCTGTAATTCAAGAAAAAGAACAGATGATAAGGCAACTCACTGAAGAATCCACCAGGAGTAGGGTGAAATTACAGAGGTAAGCTTATACTGGGCAGGATTTGTATTGAAAGATGTGGTATATGATTGATGGACATGATAGGACTTACACCTTAGCATGGCAATGTGCAGCACCACAGGGAGCACGAAGGGGCACCCCTGGTACTACCTAATACTTGACTACATTCTCTGGGCGGTGTACAGATTCTCTGTGTGGCATACAGAAAAATTGTTTGTCCTGAATATGTCAACTAATCCTGACGAAAGCTGGATAGTGTTATATTTGTCCAATGATGATCCCATTGAAACCCTCAATAGGTAGCAGGAATATGTGTCACAAAGCTTAACAAGCAATGTTTAGGCCTATAGGTTATTAAACGTGTATCACCTGTTGGGAGTGAAATTGCACTAAATGATGCATGCGTACTGAGTTGTTGATGTGTCTAATGCACGAGCCCCAAAAAGGGGGGAGTGCATTAGATGCATCAACATCTCAGTACAAGTGCATTATTTTGTACAATTTCTCAAGCATCAAGTGATATCCATTTATTAACCAATTTCATATACAAGAAAATTATTTTCTTAAGAAAATTGTCACTAAATAAAAATGCATCAACCCGTCCGCAAAATTAATCAATCCTACGCGATGTGAAAGCATGTGAAAGCACTGCACGTAGTAAACAGTGTCATTATACACAAGCAATGCACTCCACGTATTTTTCTAACTACTTTTCTGATTGGCTGCTTTGATAAAGGAGTGTAAGAATGTTACTCTGTTGTGGCAAGAATATTGGATTTCAAACTCACCCTATGATGTGGTTGGCTTGTCAAAGGTCACAGTTTATATTATATGTGTTTGTTTTGTGAACTATATTCTAATATTCATGTATGCATTTGTCTGTAGGATCACAACAGAGAACCAGCGCTTGAAAGAACAGCTGGAAGAAAATACACACCTGGCCGACTCTTTACGATTTGAGTTGAATGTCTATGAACATCTGCAACAAAAAAGTAAGTACATCAACACATTAACAAAAAAAAATAGGTAGCTGAACAAAGAATAGCCTTTACCAGGAACTGTGGCACATTTCACATATTTGGTTGTCCCTATATAACAGTGATTTCATACAAATTCCTAACCGTGTGAATAAATGCAATGCATGAGACCCAATCAGACATGTTTATTTGCTAAAGCATTAATGCGATACATGGGTACTAATAAACAACAGTGGACCTCTGCATAATATTAATGATGGAATCAAACAAGGTGACGGATATGAATGAGGTTAATAACTTGGCATGTATCAATTATTATTCGGGTATTGTAAAAAAGTAAGCATTTTGCTTTGACCTCGAAACATCCTCCCGGGCTGTGACCCACACAATATTCCTCAGTTCCAAATCAAAATGTATAAATAGTTACAATATCCTCAAGAAATACTGATATCCAGTCATTAACGTCTAATCAATACCTGTGCCCTGAATGTGCATGCTTGTCCACTGTACTTGTGCATTAGAGGTGCATCAACATCTCAGTGTGCTTGCAATATTGTGTCAAATTTCAAAATATGCAGTTATTAACATATAAGTAACTTATAAATTGACAAAAATACATCAGCAAGAT
The DNA here is from genome assembly GCF_039555335.1 of Amphiura filiformis. NCBI lineage: Eukaryota > Metazoa > Echinodermata > Ophiuroidea > Amphilepidida > Amphiuridae > Amphiura > Amphiura filiformis. Next base: position 51,898,959 of record NC_092644.1, on the reverse strand, counting down.
ATACATTTATAATATCAAGTATTTAAATTTGTAATCTGTAAATGAAAAACACCACCGAAAAGTAACTTATCATGATACTTATTACAATTTTCAGATTCGGCAGGTGGCAGTGCAGGCAGCAGTCCCTCTGCACGTATAACAGACCCATCATCAGGAATAGACCTCACTGAGTTATTACGTGAAATACGCCATCTACGAATCCAATTAGAACGTAGCATAGATACAAACAATGCACTGAGGCTAAGATTGGAGGAGATGATGGCTGATAAGAATGGAACCAAGGCATCACCAGTTACAACATACAGGATAACGACAACAGAAACAGTAGAAAATAGGAGAGACAGTACTGCGAAAAGGGAGCTTTTTAGAGGTAAAATATGAAAGAGATGTTGTGTTTTTAGTCAGGATATGTGACACAATCTGGTCCATGGAGGCCAAAGGTGGCAAATTTGAAATTGAGATAAAGGCAAAAATATGGGGTAAAAAAACAACAATAAAATACGTAAGAAAATAGACATCACAAAACTATAGAACCAAGTATGCTGGTCCATTGGTGTTTTCAGTATATGATAGCCTAATGTTTGTAGAAAGTAATGATTATAGTAACTAAGTTGTCAAAAATGCCTCCTTTGGCCTCCATGGAACAGATTGTGTCATATACATTGGGTTCTTCCACTTTGTTTGCTAAAACACTTACCAAAATTTATCCATGGCAAATCATTGTTGTAAATACTGTTATTCCTGAACACAATCTATGTCATTTCAATGATCATGAAAAACTCTACATGTAATTTTGACAAAGTGTGCCTAGTGTTCCAAGAACTTTTTTGGGAAAGAGCAGATTGCTTATTATTTTAACTCTCTGTAGAACTTACTATCCTAAGATCTATTTATTCCATATCAGATGACAGGACATCCAATTCAAGACCTAGAAGTCACAACAATAGTACAGATGATGAGATCCACACAAGACAGCAGCAGGATGCAAGTGATAGACTTAGAAGTACTACTACTAATAGAACACAGCATTACAATCAAGATCTAGATGATGAAATTGAAGAACCACAATTCTATTCAATACCACCAGGTAGGTTTATGTTAATAATGTTATCTCTTTCTTCAGCAGGGGTGGGCTCACAAAAATATATTACTAAGATTATAACAAAGTTAATAATAACACTGCGTATGACCATCAAACTCTGATATTCATACACAATGTGGCCCTCAGCTTTCTACATTGGACTATTCCAGTTGAAATCCATACACCCCTTATGGAAGACATAACCTTAATCTTCTACACAGATAGTATGAATTTTAAATAAGTTTACCTGAATGGGTGACATCTACACCCCTGCATTACAAAAAATGACCCACTTTGATTGACAGAGAAATAAATTCAGAACTTATGTGACTTCAGGGGCTCAAACTTGCATCACCACACACTAATGCACCAGAGCAATAACACCTTATGGATTAAGCTATAGTCTATATGTGACACGATCAAGGGAAATGAGTCGGATGTCGCTAATATTGAATTTGAGATATTGGCAAAGAAAGTGTTACAGGGTCGACATGTGACTAATTCCCCCGATCATGTCACATATCTACCTTGAGTCACCGGCACTAGCTTTGAAGTTCAGCATGTGCTGCATTGGCTTGGTGTTGTTTCTTGCGTGTACATATGCGCCACTTTGATCGTGTGCGTAAAAATATGTACACGCACCATGTAACGCTAAGCTAATACAGAACACGCTGAACTTCAAAGCTAGTGCCTGTGACTCGAGGTAGATATTATAGGCTATAGCTTGGATTGTTAAATACAAACATTCTCTGTTGTGTTACATTGTAGTTCATACATACAATAATTTGTATTGATGTGATGTGTTCTCTTCCAGGTGCTGGTCACATGAATACTATTCCATCGCTTCTTACCAATGGAGCATCAGCAACAGTACATATCAGTAGTAATGGAGATGGGTTGTATGCTATATGTACATTGGCTACATACAATGCTATCCATAGAAGTGTTACTGAGAGCTGTGTTATAGGCAAACTTATAGAAACCAAACTACTAGGATTAAGAGTAAGTATGAGTGGTTTACAGGTTTTATGCTATATGTGCATTAGCCACATATAATATTATATCATGATTACAATGACTTTAGCCATGTGATAGTTTTAATTATATTACTCATACATAAATTCTAGACAGTTCATTGGTTGATTACCATTTGTCATTTTTACCATCACCCTCTCCTTGTGATAGTCTTTACCATCATAGTGCCTGCCATAGTGCGCCTGCGCCAAGCCGTGCGCCGACTCTTAGACTCGCCGATTTAGTTATGAGGTGGATCCCAAAATGTGACCTATATCACGGCAAAACATGGTGTTATGTTGATGAAAAATGTATTTCCTACCTTAAATAGTATTTTAGTAATAGAATTTATGTATGTGTGATATAAAATAAATATTAACTGTCTTAAATTTGTGTAATGGTCGAAATATAATCACTAGGTGAAAGTTGTATTGTTCCATTCCACAAGCCGGAACAATCCATCTTTCACCTCATGATTATATTTCGATCATCACACTCATAGACAGTTAATATTTGTATACTATCACTTGGCATGAAAAGAAACCATGTTATATCATGATATAAAACAAATATTACATGCCAATATTTGTGTAATAGTAAAAATATATCATTTGGTCAAATTTTGACTGATCTATTTCGCTCGGTACACCTTGTGAAATAGAAAAGTCAAAATTTGACCTCATGATATATTTGACAGCAACATAGTTGACACATCAGCATGTAGAAGGAGTGGAGACTTTGCCTCTGCTACCCGATCACCAGCATGTACCAGGAATTACTGTAATGTCAAATTGTCACAATAGAAAAAATTTTTGCACAATTATAATCACATTTTTCTCAAAATGTTGTTTGCAGGGTGAACCTATGTCTGTCAAGAAATGTCAAGGTTTATTGAAGAATGTCAGGTTCCTAATCTCCCACCTGGATGAATGTATTCACCATCTTTCACTATTCTGGAAGAGTAAGCTTCCTCAAAATGATGAGCTTGTAGCCAAGCTGAAGAAACGTTTGTCTGCTCAGGAGAAGACAATGAGACAGGCATTAGCAAAACTGTCAGCTACAAACAGAATGAAAGAAGGCATGGAGCAGGCAATCATTGACCAATGTAAGTTTATAATATTTGAAGAAAGGATAAAACTTTCTCTCACAATCAAAGAAAGTAAATTTATTGTATGTCACATTGAGAAACTTTACTGTAAAAAGGTGTGTGACATTTAACCAGACTACTACATACTATTCACTTACAGCCAAAATCTCTGTGCTTTGTATGCTGTGAATTCTAGCATATTCATGAGGGCTGATCGTTCGATTTGTACGTGTCTAACCAGAGAAGATGATAAAAGAGGAGGTCGCTCGCTGCCCACATCAAATAAATAATGTGTGCATCCGCCTATTGATGGAAACAATGATCTAATCCGATTGATCAACTAATACGATAAGTGGCTTTGCGAGTCACGACTGTCTAGCTCTAAACGACGCATGCCCGGATATCAATTTGTTACGTCAGTTGACCTCGAAATATAATTTCTGTATTGTTTGGCATGACTGGCTGCTAAGTTTGACCCGAGATCCCTGTGAAAAAGACCCGCATTTTGGATCCAAATAGCATTTTTTGACACGTTTGGACACAAAACGGGAGTATATGGAGAAACTGACACGAGTTTGAATTACTGATTACACTGGTTTTATGTTTCCGTAAACTGCCGCAAATATTCAAATAGTTATCATTTAAATTTCTTTTCCTTTGACCTTATATTAATTTGACTGGAAAATTAATTATGCTTGACTTTCCATAACTTAACAATTTTTTTGATTTTTTTAATGGGAGTTGCAATATATATAATGCTTCTTCACTGTTTAAAAATCATGGTCACCCTAGTTAGTATTATTTTTTTAAACAAAAAAGCATGATTTGACTGCAAAATTGGGACTTTAACGATGTACTTCCGTGTGTGGAATATTTTCTCCACTGGAGAGAACTACCAAATCAGACTAGCGTGTGGCGGATGAACAGATTACCACAAAGGAAGTTTCAAGTGGTGTTTTAAGTACCCCAAACAAAGAAAAGTGAATAGAGGTTAACTGTGGGTAATCGGATTATATGTTCGAGCGATCTCCTCTTTTCTCATCTTCTCTGGTCTAACATATCTCGCCTTCACGATATGCGATAAAGCATTACGTGTCTTCTTGTAAAACCATAGAAATATGCAGTATGTGCATAGCAGTTTTGTCTAGCGTACTTCATTGAATGATTGGCCCTCAGTAACAGGTGATGCTGGGACTTAACTTGTTTGTAAATAGTCTTGTGTATTGGAGAAAAGTGGCCATGCCAACCAATGACATTTGGGCCCTGATCAAATCTAGAATACAGGTTCGAAATTCAGGGAAACCACCAACGCCATGGCCTCTGTTGCACTTAGACTCGGCCATTGGTGCCCTTCAATTTCAAACTATTCTTTGATATATGTGACATGATCTGGTCCATGGGGGCCAAAGGCGGCAAATTTAAAACTGAGATAAAGGTAAAAATACGGAGTAAAAAACAATGAAATACATAAGTAAATAGACATCAAAACACTTAAGAACTTTAGAACCAAGTATGCCAGACCTCTGGTGTTTTCAGTAAATGATAGCCTATTGTATGTATAATGTGATAATCACAGTAACTCAATTTTCAAAAATGCCTCCTTTGGCCCCCATGGACCAGATCGTGTCACATATATTAATTGAAGACCAAATTTAAAAGACCAGTTTGTGCCTGACATCCGGTCAAAGGTGCAGTCTTTTTTTAAATTCTGTCTTCAATTATAGTGGTGTTCATACCTTTCACTCACAGGCCTTGTAATGAATGCCCATGAAAGTGAATTTTCAAGGCCTGGTAAAATGTAAAAGAAAACATAAACATAAAACATATGCCAGTTAAAATTCATATACCCCTATGGAAGACATGACTTCCTTGTTAGGCCAGATTCTACTAGTTACTGTTTTTCGCTGTTCAATTCTGGAATGCTATGGAACTGAACAATTTACAGTTACAGGTGTTTCAAAACAGTGACCCTAATCTTGTCTGTAAATGAGGTTACCTGAATGGGTGACTCCATATGAAATCTACACCCCTTGTGTGGGAGATAATGGTAATTTCTTCCATAGGGGGTGTATGGATTTCAACAGGAATAGCCCATTTGTAGGCTATCATCCATGATATACAGTATGGTAGCTATTCATGTAGCCATGTAAGTTAAGATTAATCAAAGTTGTCTAGGTGCCATTGACATTTGAAACTTTTTTCTCACTTTTAGTGGCTATGACTCACACAGTGCTCCGGCAAGCTCGTGGTAATTTGGAGGTAAGCCATAACTTTGTTCTGTGATTGAAAACATGAATAATTGAAATATTTGAAATTCACTTGTTTTGAAGTAATAGTATGAAGGGGCAACATAAATGAGATGATTTGTGGTGTATGCTCATTGATTACAGGGACCAAACTTAAATAAAGTGTATGAAAGCATACAGGATTGGTATAACAAATTTACAGTTAAAACTAAGGGATTCATGTTTCAATGTTGTTCATCACCGTTCAACAGCGATGTGTCCATGTTGTGGACTTGGTTTAGTTTGTGAGGGCAACTTTAGCTGTCCTAGCAAAGTGAATCATGCAGATGCGCTGGACACAAGTTGTTAAACAATAGTGAAGAATGGTGAAACACAATTTTAATCCCTTTCAACAACGAAAACAAGCTAAAGATAGTCTAATTCACATGATTATTTCATGAGAAATGTCAGTTAGTCATTGCCACTCAACCTTACAAGAAGATCAATGATTCCTCTGTTGAAATCAGCAATAAACCTACGAAATGAAACTGCAATGTTTAGCCGCTTCCTCCAAAATAAAAAGCACAAGTTCCAGGCATGACAAGTTTTATGCGCATAAAACATGCTTGCTTTTGTTAACTTGCATTCACATATGTGACACGATCAAGGGAAATGAGTCAGATGTCGCTAATATTGATTTTGAGATATTGGCAAAGAAAGCGTTAATATTCTTTTGTTTTATATTGTTTTCAACGGTTGATAAATTGACCTAACTTCATAAAGAAAAGTCGTATCAACATAGGGTTTTCAGTTTCTGAAAGCTCTAAATGTCCTCTATAGAAAAATATGTTAAACTTATTTTTGACCAGGGTCAACATGTGACTCATTCCCCTTGATCATGTCACATATATATTAATGTGAAATTGTGGATTCATCACAGATTAACAACTGTTGCTTGCTGTATAACGGTATAAGAAGAGTTATTGAACATCTTTATAAATCAGGGAATAAGAGTCTGGGTACTCGCTATCAAAGGCAGTGGAATTTATATCGGAATGCATTTGTCCAAGCCAAAACTACTCACAGGTTTCCTCCTGCATCTAAAACTGGGCTTTTTTCCTTGAGTTTATTGATATGTATTGCCTCCCATATTGAATATAATAAATAAAGGTATTGGAAAATGGGGCAACAATCGGAACTTTGTACATTGAAAAAGCATGGTAGCACCCAGATCAGTTATGATCATGATAAGTGGTACATGACTTCAGTTAGACCAGTTTCAGCACACTGTGACAGTGGACCATTAAAACCAATTCAAATATTTTATTTTCTCCCGTTTTTTATTTCCCAGGCGCAGCCAAGGAGGACAAGTATTACAAGCAGTGATTGAAGTGTCCCAACAATGAATGCCACCATATTCTGTGTGCAACATATCCTTTTAACAGAAATATGTAATTGTTTAAGGCTGTTATAATATAAATTGTCACTTCTACCTCTAAATTATAAGTATCCATTCCCTTCAATCTATTGGCAGCGAAGTCAAGAATATAACGAGTATTGATGTTAAATATTAGCGTTCATTTTGTTTGTGCCATTGGTTTGTTCTGTTTTATTTTAATTTGTGAAAATTTAATTTATTTTTGTATTCATCAAGAAAATGCTAAATCTAACACAATGAGAGAGAAAAACAAAGATTCAAAAACATAGATACAATTGCTCTATTCACCCGACTTGATTTTTGTGTAGTGAGATATTTTAGCAGTAATAATTGTTCACAAATGTTGTAGTGTTGTGGATTGTTTTATTTATGGTTTCAAAGGGACTACACATTTAACCCTGTTGATCACAAGCATTTTCACAGAAATAAAAGCTTATGAAAATCACAAGTATTTTCACAGAAATAAAAACTTTTGAAAATTTTCATCTACACTTAATTCACCTAGTGTTAGACCGACCATCCATCATGGGGTGTTACACGTAGGTGATGGTTTTTGGAAGCATTTCTTACTATTCTTAGTACCTATCATCTTAATCCTAAGAGTCAAATATTGCAATAATCATTTCCTCTGACCTTTTATTTATACAGTTATTTGGTCAGGTCATTAGAGCATTGACATTGATCCAAAGGTCCTGGTTTCAATTTATATATTCTTGATATTATTTGTGTTGTATGTTGTGATTTGTTTTTAAATGGATTTCTTAAAATTTTAGGGTGTAAATACTGAAGCTCTTGTGTTCTTTTCAAATTCTCAATCATTCCAAATAGAAATAATATTGTTTTAATTTTGTGATGATTATTCAGTCAGTTGTACTTTAATCAGCACCATATATCTAGGAACTGTGATGCTTTTGTTATTACACCTGTATAAATGGGTCCTCTTTTTGTGCAATATTATGTCCGTTCCAATTTTTTTTATAAAAAGTGAAGAAACTGATGACAATCTAGGCCATATATTCATTGTTCTCAATTTATGAGATGCATTATTTTAAAGCTGTATCTCAAGACTTACTATTATTATATATTCCAGCATAACCGAAATCATCCACTTAGAGCATTATTGTAACATTTGTAGAACACCTTCAATTATTGTTCAAATTTCTGATTTTCGCATGATTATATAAATATACTATAATGAACTAAAATTAAAATACCCTGCTAAAATCAAGGTCTAGGGTGCTGTATATTTGACAAATTGACCTTATTATCTAAAAACTGAATACTGTATAAGAGGTCATTTTCGTGTACAGTCCTTCCCTATACTTGTAATACATTATTCACATATTCGCGAGGTGTTTTTTTCGTGGTTGGAGCTCTAATCGCTACATTCACGAAAATAAAACCCTCGTGAAAATTACCACTTATACAGTAATACACACATTCAGAATGCAGACTCTAGATTTCAGAGGGAAAATTTCACATTCCTCAACATGGGAAAACATTTACTCACCTTGATTTTTAGATTGTGTTATTTTAGACACTTCATTCTTGTGAAGGATTTTGCTTTGTGATTTTTATTTTGAAGTAAGGAATAACCGTGTCTTTCTGGTGTTTGTGATATATTCATTGAATTCTCTGACTTGTTTCTTCCATATTGGTGTGGGTTTCTCATTCTGACGAATTCCAGATATTAACTTAAGTTTGTTTAGTTTATACAAGGCGGAAAAAATAAGACTCATAACACCGGTATTGATATAGAATGACATGCACACAGTTGGGTGCAATGCTTACGCTTGTTGTGTGGTGCGTAATGTGTGACTGGCGCACGCTTATGTGAATTTATGCGAGCATGAGTTGGGACTTTATTAATGTGCACAGTAACAAAAGCCAAATAACTGCCACCTTATATAAGCCGAACAAACTCTATAAACCACACCTTGGCTGTAGAGGGGGGTGTTATCAATATTTTGGTGCTGACTGTCTTTTCTATATTATTGTGGTTTTGTCGTACTGATATATCCTTATATAACTATAAACTCTCCCTTTGTTTTATACTGACTGTAGAAGGCAATGTGATCAATTTGGATCAAGGGGGGGCCTCTAAGTGGAAAGGTAGGTACAGGGATGTGCAGTAAATTTAGGGTATAACTCATAATTTTTAGAAAAACGTTCCCTCCAATTCTGGTTAATTTGCCGAATTGGGCAAACATACCATAATTTTGAACACAAATAATTAAAATATTTTTGGGTCCCTTTTTTGTCAAATTTGGTATATTTATGGGGTATAGTTTCAAAATTCCAGGTGTACATTCGTACCCAAACCAAATTTCCAAATTGAGAACCCCCTCCCCAGGTGTTACCCATGCTTGGTGAATCTCAAAAGACATTATGGGATATAGCAATTGGTAGTCATCAGAATGGGGAAATCACAACGATATAACACAATACAGTAATGTACATAATCAGTATGAACTCAGTGTCTTTGAGAAGTTGTGTGCCTTCAATGATATTTTGCCTTTTCTATACACAGCTTTTTGAAAATGTATATGATGCTCAAATTTCATTCTTAAATTAGTGTATATGGAAGTGTTAGTCCAGAGCTGTGTAACAATCATAAATCTCTTTTGTAAAATCAAAGTCTTTGTAATTTATGCATTAAGATCTGATGCGTCAATGATGTACCCTAACAGTTAGTGAAAAGGATTTGTCTGTCAGACTGCCATATGTAGTGCAAAAGATGAATTTGTAAATGTACAATGGTACTGAATTGGCTGTATAAATCTATGATATAAAAGCTAGGAATAAGAAATTAATTAGCATGTGACCTACACTGCTCAACAAAAATTAAAGGATCAGAAATCTTGATTTGCTTTCTTTTCCTGTTCTCAATGGTGCTGATAAAGGTGTTTGTCCGTGTCATGGCACTTCAGTATTCGGTAGTGTATGGTCTATTGCCTGAACATTACTGAATGAAACAATAATCATCTGGCTTACCATGCTGCTATGTTTTGAAAAATACTAATAAATAAGTCTGATCCTTTACTTTTTTTAGTAGTGTATTTATAATAAGTATAAGGGGAAAGTATGTTAATATCCTAAATTCATATGTTCATTATAGTTTTTATTTTCAGCATTTTTACACACAACAGAAGAATTAAATGTTAAATGTCAGCTTATGGTATTAAGAATCTTTAATTCCACTGGAAATTATACTGATTTTGGTCATCAAGATCACTTTTAGATGAGTCAGTTGGAATTCAATTATAATATTTTTTCCTGTAAAATTTGTTTTCATTGGTATTGATTGAAATAAGTACTAATTAGTGCAATATATTATAGGCCTATATAATAGACCTTTTACCCTACTAGTATCTAATTGGATGCTCAATTTGTATTGGGGTGCTGTGTTGAGTTAAAAAAGGATGAACATATAGGATGATGTTGTTGTGAGGGAATGAAGACCTCACCAAAACTAAGATTATTTTTTAGCCAAATTTAGTTGTTTTTTCCCTCCACTCCCCATTGCCATGTGCATCTAATAATCCTAGCCTAGTCATATTAAATAATCATGTTTCATATAATTAGGTGTAAACTCGTAACGAAAGAATGATGAATTTATGTGACCCATCCTATTGAAAAACATGGCAGTTGTCAAAAATCTACATTTAAAGAACAATTTGTAATATTTTTTCACATAAAATCAATATTCTTCATATCCGATATCAATGTATGATATCTCATTGTAAAGCAAAGAGGACTTGTTTTATAACTAAATTTTCATTTTCAAACAACTGCCATGTTTTGATATGATTTGTCAGATATTTAAATTAGACCAGTGTCTTAACAGAGTTTTTTTTATCCCTAAAACATGTGTTAGAAATTGCCATGTTACAATAGAAATTTCAAGTGAATGAACGCAGCTGCCAACAGCATAACGAATGTCCGCCTACACTAGAGTGAAGAACGGATTGAATGCCTGTGTGTGCATAACGCAATAGTGAATCCAATGATGCCGACTCACTCATCATTGGTTAGTAGTTTCCAAAGTTGTGCGTTTACATGTATTTGTTCATTCAAATGAAATTCTTGCTATAATATGATGCCAGGGCCCTCATACATACAAGTACTACAATATTGTAGGCATCAACTAAATGATAAACATGTTCCTGCTTTTGAGTCTCTTTTTGTTTTACCAGCAAGTGTTGTTTTCATTGCTCAATGTTTTGTGACCCTTCCAAAATAAGTGTGCTTGTGTAACTGAAATATCAATGCATTTAAAACAAGATAATGTATTTACCATATTTACGATGATTGCCAGAATTTCAGATGGATTTGATGTAAATGTCAGACTATCTAAGAGGTGATCACATGATATTGTTTGATTGTTATTTGTGACCCAACACCAGTGAATGAGGCTGATTGTAGCAAATGACATTTTGATTTATGAGCGCAAATGTAGAGCATGGTCAAAAATTGGACCACATTTATAAAAATGCACTTGAAGGAACATTTTACATGTTCTATCAAATCCAAGACTTAATATTTTTGAGTATTTCTTGTTCATTTCTTGTTCATTTCCTCCCTCGACTAATTAACAAATTGAGAACTTCAGATGGTAATATCTTGGTGTGTATTGGATGTGATGAGACACATGATTTTCAATTATTTTAATTATGTTCAACTTTTGAACAGAATGCTGTATAACATTGATGTTGGTATCAAAATATTTATTGATTCATATGAAACACTTTGATATGAATATCTCAGTGTTGCCCTTTCCTTGTTCAGCCTCATTTACTCATGTTGGGTCACCTTCATTAATCATAAAATTAGTCAGGAATTATGGAGATCAATCAGTTGTAGCTATATAGCAATTTAAAAAAAAGTAATTGTGTGTTTGGGACTTTGAATTGCAGTTGAAGAAGCACTAGTACATGTATTCAATTTCATTAGCAAAACTTGATAAAACACCAATAATCCATTACATTACAATAAATGAAATATATTCCAACTTATAAAAGTTTACAAATGTGTAATTTGATTTAATTTCTTACAAGATTGTATTATCATTTCATTGTGTATCTTACTCATGGATTGTTTGGACAAAATTATCAACAAGTTATTCGGGCCTTATATGGTAATCAATCTCTGGGTATATTGGACAAGTGCAGTCATAGGGATGTCAGTGCACATCTTGGAGCACAAATTTTGTGGGCACAACTTCAAGTTATGAGCATTTGTTTTGAAAGACATCGCACATATGCAAAAGACTTTCTTGTCACTGACTGCACTAAGCCTACTCAGAGATGCAACCCTCCCGATTTGGTCAGAGTCTCCCGAAAAATTCTCCCAAAATCCTCCCAATTTTGTTATATAGAAGGTATTTTTCAAGTTATTGTTAAATTGAGGGGATAGTGTAGAGGTAGGCGTAGGTGAAGTCAAGAGTAGACTTCTCCGTAATCCACTTGTCCATCATTCATAGATTTTCCAGGGGCTGATCCAGAGGGGCTGATGGGGGCCCTGGCGGCCCCTTCTTTTGACAGCTAAATCATGCAAATTAAGCTTGTTTGGGGATGATATCAGAGGATGATTTAAGCACTTCCCAGCAAGTCTTGCGGTTAGCACAGCTGTGTGAGTGAACATGACACCACTGCCCGCCCACTGCATACACACGTGCATGGTTAAATTTGAATTTGGACAGATATATTTACAATAAAAACACCTTCAAAAAGTTGGTCGATTTCACATTTTATGTTATCTACAGAAGGTGTGAATTATCCTTCATGCATACATCACTTTAGATCTGAAATCGACCAAGGAATAATGACACACGGGCAATTCTAAAACAACATCTTTTGCACAGAGTTCAATGGGATTTGAAAAGTAAAGTGGCAGTTGAAACTCTAGTGATAACACTTTTACAGTGCATGATGGGGCTTCCTTAAATCATCCTCTGGGATGATATCAACCACTTGGCCCCTCTTTGAACCAATTAAGACACTCAAGACCCCTTTTTATAGAAATCATGGATCCGCCCTTGTTTTCCCACATCCAATCTTTCCGGTGACCGTACTCCCTCTGTCAAACAAGTTTGCTACTATAGCTCCCTAAGTGGACTACTATCTTTGCATTTGCAGTTAGCTGATTTACTTTGTCGTCAATGTGATCTAAATCTGGGTCACTAGATTTCAACTACCAATCACAAATGCAATAAAGGCCGCTAATATGTTGTTTTTAAATTTAGCTACATCTTAAACAACTCTGTGGGATTTGTAGTGCTTTGTGTTGGCCCGAAAGTTAAAACGTTCACTTGGTCCATGCGGTTTGATTTGAATGATCACAAATAGATGCCATATATGATTGACAGAGAGTCACTGGTAAATGTAACAAGATGTGTGATATTGGGGACAAAGTGCATACTCAAAACCCAATGTTTATTTGTTTATTATATAATATTTTTAACCTGGAGGTGACCAATCAATGCACTTTTTATTCTTTTAAGGACATTTTACTCTTTGCTATTCCCATTTTCTCTCTGAAAAAAGAGTGGGGCACACCCCCTGGCTACGCCCCTGTTCCCAGTCCCTCTCTTTTGTGCACCCTGTCACAGACACAATACTATGACCACCCTCTTCAGCATGCCCCAAATACCACAGAATACCAGAGGCTGGGTGCTTCCCTTTCAGTAAGCTGGGGCAGGATACGCAAATCCCCCCAACAGTTAAACCTATAGTGGTTTCCAATTAAGTACAAGTTGTAATTTTTGAGGGTTTTATTTTTGTAAATAGAGGTTAGGTTGTGAATTTAACAACACACAAATAAAATTTTGTCATAATAACAAGTGTTAGGTCACTAATTTACCGCAAAAATACCAACACGCACCCCAACACCCCCCACACACCGGTCTGCTTTGTCAGAAATCGCAAAAACTTCTATGCGATAATAACCACTTCAACAGTAAATGCCTGGACAAAAATCTTTGTTGTCTGCAAATTAGTGTCAAAAAAGTTTCAAGGTGATAGTACTTGGTACAAATTACCATGATCATTGATGTGCAGCATACGGGTTCGGCACATAATTTGGTATAGCAATAACCCCTGTTTGTTCAAAATCAAACTTGGTATACCGATGTGATCATTTCTTCATTTTTTTCCAGACAAATAGTCCCAATATTGGCTCATTTTAGCCAACATTTTCAAAAGTTCTGGGAATTTGGTAAAAACTGCCAAATTGGGTAAAATTTGACAATCATTTTGGATTATTGGTATAGTGATGGGTACACTTTTTTTTCTCAGATGCACCTACCTACACCCCCCTCCCGATCTAGATCTGATCTGATTTGAGAAGTTAGTGGACTAATGAACTTGATCTATTTATACACATTGTCTTATTTGTCTATGTGTAAATTAACAGGTTCAAAATCAGATAAAAATCTAATTGAATCAACATTGTATCTGTCACAACACAACTACTGTGTCGAAGCTAATAGTCCGTTCTGCCGCCATTTTGAGTACGCAGTTACAATTGATTGGTTTGAGACATGAAAATTGGAGGACAACAGACAGGTAGGTTTAAATAATAATACAAAGAGACAACAAAGTTATTAAATACCCGAATACAAAACCCACCAAAGCCCATAGAAAGTGATTTTGAGAAACTAAAAAACAAATGTGTATCATACATGCTGGGAAATTGGAGCACTATGCCAACAGACAGGTAGGTCATAATAATAATACAAAAAGACTATAAAGTTATTGTAAATTGTTGGGATTAATTAAGTCGGACTTTCATAATAATTGGTTTCAAATTTAATATCTTTGATTGTATTTACGCTAGCCCTTGTTGTTGAGAAATATTGATTTTTTTTTAATTTTATGCCCTGATACAAAGGCTAACTTGGAGCACTATGACAGCAGACCGGTAGGTTATAATAATATGTGACCCCTCGGCACAACTGAGCCCTGAAGTCGCCAATCATCATTTTTTCTCGCCTGATAAGGCAGGAGACTATATAATCACTTTTCCGTATGTATGTATGTGTGTATGTGTGTATGTGTGTGTGTGTGTATGTGACAAATTTGGTTAAAGTTTTGGTTAAAGTTTGCTTTCCCCCTATTTTCTCGGAGACTATGAGTCGCACGTTCCTCAAACTTGGTGGGTGGGTGCATCTTGACCCGAGACAGTACCGGTTCGTATTGGTTAGTGGGTCAAGGTCACTGAGGTCATCTAGGGGTCATCTGAGGTCAAATTAGTAAAAACTGTCTTATGGCCATGAAACTTGGTGGGTCCAGTCAACATTTAAAGCCAAATTTTTGGAAGGTCATTTCAAGGTCACCAGAGGTCATCTGAGGTCAAATTAGTAAAACTGTCGTATGGGCATGAAACTTGGTGGGTACAGTCAACATTTAAAGCCAAATTTTTGGAAGGTCATTTCGAGGTCACCAGGGTCATCTGAGGTCAAATTAGTAAAAAGTGTCAGATGGGCATGAAACTTGGTGGGTACAGTCAACATTTGAAGCCAAATTTTTGGAAGGTCATTTCGAGGTCACCAGGGGTCATCTGAGGTCAAATTAGTAAAACTGTCGGATGGGCATGAAACTTGGTGGGTCCAGTCAACATTTGAAGCCAAATTTTGGAAGGTCATTTCGAGGTCACCAGGGGTCATTTGAGGTCGAATTAGTAAAAACAGTCGTATGGGCATGAAACTTGGTGGGTACCGTCAACATTTAAAGCCAAATTTTTGGAAGGTCATTTCGAGGTCATCTGAGGTCAAATTAGTAAAAACTGTCGGATGGGCATGAAACTTGGTGGGTGCAGTCAACATTTGAAGCCACATTTTTGGAAGGTCATTTTGGGGTCACCAGAGGTCATCTGAGGTCAAATTAGTAAAAACTGTCGTATGGGCATGAAACTTGGTGGGTACAGTCAACATTTGAAGCCAAATTTTTGGAAGGTCATTTCAGTGTCACCAGGGGTCATCTGAGGTCAAATTAGTAAAAACTGTCGGATAGGCATGAAACTTGGTGGGTCCAGTCAACATTTAGAGCCAAATTTTTGGAAGGTCATTTCAGGATCACCAGGGGTCATCTGAGGTCAAATTAGTAAAAACTTGCATGGGCATGACACTTGGTGGGTACAGTCACCATCAGCCAGATAATCGTGCCCAGCCGATAACCGCCAAATTCATTTACCGCTATCAAAAGTAATCGAAAAAGCAGGCGGTCGCAAAAGCAGGCGAGACTCGTGGTTCGAGAACCGCCTTGTTGAGATATTCATCCAAAATATTCTGCTTGAAATTAGCTTTAAAATGATGTATATCATGTCTATAGTACTTGACATTTAAGTAGTGAAAAATCAATAGAACAGTCAATAAATCCTTTGTTTCCTATTGTTTATTGTTAAGTTCGACGGAGCATATCTCAATAGTGGCACTGGAGACATCCGGGCTCAGTTGTGCCGAGGGGTCACATATATTGTAAATTGTTGGGATTATTAACTTAATTAAGATTTTTTAAAGAAGAATTTAATATTGAATGTCTTTGATTCTGACAATTATGTAAAATTAACCAATAAATGTAGAAAAGATGGGATAATATTTGACCATCCTGTGTGTTATTGTGGCCTAAGAATGAGTTATATAGGGTTCAAAAGAAATACCCCCCCTAAAATTACAAAACGTTTCTTTGCATAACTTGACATACATTTTGTTGATTTGACACATTCAAAAAGCTGTGAATAGAAGAATTGTTTTGCTACCCTCCCAAAGTTGTCTCATTTCCAAAAACATTTTCTTTTTGGTCAAAAATAATCACACTTTCCAAAAAAGTTGCACTATTCAACGTCTCATACAAAACATCCTCGATATCAGTTCGGGGGCACTTGTAATAACCGGACGTCTCTGATTTCAAAGACGGGTCAGTGATTTCACATACGGGGGTCTGTGATATCACATACGTCGAGCTTTGTTGACAATTCGGCACTCGATGCAGCACATCGGAACGAAGCTGAGTGTATTACAATAAGCTTTCCTATGTTTAGCAAATATCTACCTGTGCAAAAAGTATATCTATCTGTGCAAATTCTGACAAATGGTCCCAGAACACACTTAGATTGCAATGGCTAAAAATCAAATGTTTTGAGGTAAAAAAATCCCAATTTTACTATCCAATTCATGAATTGGATAGTAAAATTAGCAGGCACTCAAAATGCTCAACTTGGGCTAGCTACAACCCTGATAAGGCCTATACACAAAATTATTCCCCACTGCGCTGGCACGTTCATCAAAATTACTTATATCGTTTGCGACTGGGTTTTGAAACTAGGGAGTATGTGATTTATGAGACGTCTCTGAAATATGATACTGTAAGGTGACATAACGCTTCAAGAGTATTTGATATCAGAGACGTCTTTGAATTAGCAGTGCCCCCGAACTGATATGATTGATTTAATTGGTTTCTTTGCCTTTACCTTTTTGTCTCTGATCCCTCAGTTACCCATGCAACCATCATTCAGTACAAAACAGTGATTCGTTGAAATATAAGTTTGACATGAATGAGTTTTTAATCGGCAGTTGTGTCAAAATGATAAAATCACTATACTATGATCAGCTCGTAATCGGTGGGCCGAGAAACATCGCGGATTAATATCACAATATTTCATTTTGAGAAATGTCTTGTGACATCTCGCCAGAAGCATCACAAATTATTAATTCAAGTCCTATACTTTGTCTACTTTCTTTAACAGACAGAATATAGACCAGACAGGTCAACTAATTCCACTCTTAACGTGGGTCTACATTTCGGCGTAGTGGTACGTAAAAGCCTAACATTTCCCGCCTATATGAGCTGATCAAACTATAGGGATGTGGAAAATGAGGTCTCTATGCACATATTTGACCAAAAGGGTGAACATTTACCTGTAAATGGATAGGCTGAAGCATCTTGCATCTTGATTTAAAGCCATAATGTACGATCTTATAATATGAAATTGGTTAATTTTTTTCAAACGTTTTTTTTGGCATATTTGTAATGTTTAAACATGTCCCAACTTGCACCTAAATGGAATTGTAGGTCAACAGAGCAAAGTTCGACATATTATCATAATTTAAAAATTATGATATGTCCTCCCATAGAACTTTACCTTATTATTTCAACTTAAAAGGGCATTTCGTGATCCACAGCCTCATCCCCCACTTTTCTCAAAAAAAGTTGAGATTTTTATATCACTGGAATACTCTGGCTACATAATGTTTATGTACAAAATATTTCTTGCAGATTAATTAGTTTAGCAAAGATATCGCTGAAATTTGAATTTCGTTCTGGTGCACCAGAACGAAATTACAACGTATTGTCTATGGAGCAGTGTAATACACATAATCATGCATAACTCGCAAACGCAATATCGGAATCAACTGAAAGTTTGGGAATATGCTTTTTTCGTGGATATGTACTGAAAAATGTCATAAAAAGAGGATGCTAGGATCACGAAATACTCCTTTAAAATGGACAGCAACCCTTCCCAGTAGTTATTACTAATATTATTTCAACATTTTGAATGAAGAATAACAAAAATAAAATTTTATGGAAATCGTACATTAAAGGAGTATTTCGTGATCCTAGCATCCTCTATTTATGTCATTTTTTTTTTTTTATCCACGAAAAAACTTATTCCCAAAATTTCAGTTGATTCCGATTTTGCGTTCGCGAGTTATGAATGATTATGTGTATTACACTGCTCCATAGACAATGTGTTGTAATTTCGTTCTGGTGCACCAGAACGAAATTCAAATTTCACGATATCTTTGCTAAATGAAATAATCTGCAAGACATTTTTTGTATATAAACATTATGTAGCCATAGGTTTCCAGTGATATAAAAATCTCAACTTTTTTTGAGAAAAGTGGGGGGATGAGGCTGTGGATCACGAAATGCCCTTTTAAGGCTTTAAGGTAGCTGTGTACTCTCAGACATGCATGTAGTAAAAGTGCCATAACTTTGTAATTATTCACGCAAGACATATATAAAAGTATATATTTTATAAAGGCAAGACATCAATGAATCTCAATACAAGTACAGTTTTGGTGTAAAAACAACAATTATGAAGAAAATCACAAAAAAGTGAATTTTTGGCAACTTTTGTTCGGTACATTATAACAAAAAAACACTCTTTCCAAAATTTTTCTTAATCTTGAGGCACCATTCCAAAAACTTTTTTTTTAGTTTTTTGATATTGGCCTTATTTTTTGAGATATTGACCATATAAGGTTAAATACCACTAATTATGTATTACACGGGTTTCAATGGGAAAATGCCTAATTTCGGGTGGAATTTTCTCATATTCGAACTCTCACAGTTCAATGCCACTAATATCAGGTGAAACTATATGATTTAGATGCCAAATGATCAAAAATTCAACATAGGTTGACCTGAGACTTTTCTTGTTTTAACGCACTGAACCGTAAGCACCTTAAAATGACAGTGCGCCCTCGAAGCTGGAAGTTACAATATGATATGGCGAATATTTACTAAAAACCGAAGCCGTGCATGTATGAATTTTGGTACTATTACAACAAAATGTCAAATAATGAGAGAAAATATACCATTTTGAAGCATCAAGCCCTACAAAGTACTTTTTTGGCTATATAACTTGATCGATTTCAGCGATTTTAATGCAGTCTTTTCGAATGCCATGAAAACAAATAGTTCCTCATCGTATTTCAATGTATCGCCCAGGCCTATTAGTGGTCTTTAACCTATATAAGCACAAAAGTGCTCCAATCTCGGTAAAATGCCATGAATGTAAACATTGACATTTGCAAAACATGTTTTAGCAAAATGTTTCTGGAAAACAGCATGACGAGTAAAATATCAATGATTTTCGGACACCCTGTATGATGACTGTTTCGCTGTTTTTGCTTCAACCTAGGACTATATCTGGAGATTCGTATCTGTAGCCTGTCCTAGCACGATCAGATCAGATTAAGATTTATTTAGGGTTAGTGTTCCGATTTAGGCTTGCTGATTAGTGTTAGAATTGTTGATTAGGGTCAGGTTCGCATTAGGAATAGGGTTTTTATAGGGATAGGCTCGTGGATAGGGATAGAGATACGGCTAGGTCCGAGGATTAGATATGGGTTTAAAATAGAGTTATAGATCAAGTTAGGGTTCCGGCTTGAGTTAGGATAGAGTGAGGCCATACAGAATGCTGTAGAAGCCCTTAGACAACGTGTACACAAAGACTAGGTTTTATTTTACACGTGACTATAGGCCTTACATGCGCCTTAAAGCTTAAGCAAAATGCCTAGCCTAGGCCTATACTGTATTTACACGTGTAGGCTTATGTACGATATTTAGGGCAAGGAAATCACCAACAAAATGTGCATATGGGCCTAATTAACAAAGTGGCATGTCTATATGATGATCAACATTGATTTTTCATCATCATTAAGCTTTCTATATGTATACGCAGGCAAGCAATGGTTGTTGAATTTAGAAGCCCTGAAATTACAGAAACCAGCCGTAAACTCAATACTAATGTCACAAGTCCCCCCCCCCTCAACCAGTTACTACCTCAACGGGTTCTAAAAACATACCTTAGTAGTCGAAGAAGATGCACGCTTTTCTTGCCAGGGCATATACAGTTAAATATTGAGAAATGTACGCAAAAAATAGCTAGAAAAGTCTCCATGACAAATATCAGATCCATAGAATTCAGTGTTTCTATAGGTTAAATACCACTAATTATGTATTACATGGGTTTCAATGGGAAAATGCCTAATTTCGGGTGGAATTTTCTCATATTCAGAACTCTCACAGTTCAATGCCACTAATATCAGGTGAAACTATATGATTTAGATGCCAAATGATCAAAAATTCAACATAGGTTGACCTGAGACTTTTCTTGTTTTAACGCACTGAACCGTAAGCACCTTAAAATGACAGTGCGCCCTCGAAGCTGGAAGTTACAATATGATATGGCGAATATTTACTAAAAACCGAAGCCGTGCGTATGAATTTTGGTACTATTACAACAAAAATGTCAAATAATGAGAGAAAATATACCATTTTGAAGCATCAAGCCCTACAAAGTACTTTTTTGGCTATATAACTTGATCGATTTCAGCGATTTTAATGCAGTCTTTTCGAATGCCATGAAAACAAATAGTTCCTCGTCGTATTTCAATGTATCGCCCAGGCCTATTGGTGGTCTTTAACCTATAAGGCATCAAAATGAACTTTTTAAAATTCACAAACGCCTATTTGCACAAAATGATGCTTAAAATCGGAAATAGACCAAAATATAAAAAAATGAGAAAACCGTTTCTTAAGTCGACCATGCTTTTTATGATGAGCATAATTGCTTACCTATAGATGCTGTATTTATTGAGTTATCGTGTACCTAAATCGTCATTTTACCAAGAAAATGAACATTGAAACAAAGGCTGTTGAAGTTTAAAGTGGTCACATTTTGCACTTTGATCGAAGCTTGCAGGAGAATGTGGCAGTTCTTGTTTTTCTACCTTACATTACATGAACATGAACATGTGTCCCCTTGAGAAGTTTGGGCGAAATCTATTCGTATCTTGATGTTTAAATCAGGGGCAAGATGATTGCATGGGCGACTTGAGTTAAGGGACACTTAAAATCAAAGAAAACAAACAAACAATTAAAATCAATCAAAACATTGATAGAGATATATCATGTGTAGGATGTTGAAAAGTGTCACTTTGTTTGAAAGCATCATTATTGGAAATATGATTATTTTTGACCAAACGAAATGATTTTGAGAAGGGAGAACTTTGGGAGGGTAGAAAATGTGTCCTCTATTCACAAGAATGTTTTGTAATTTTTCTTTTGGGGTGGGAGGGGGGAGGTATTTTTTACCCTAAACATTAATATGCTTTGTACGTACCAGGGATTTGGGCGGAGAAGAAATGATACATAGATCTTGTAAAAAATTTATAGTTAAATGTTATCCAAGATTATATTTTGACCCAGCATATCGAAACACAGCAGTGGTTGGATGCTTGAAATTTAGGAATAAAAATTGGTATGAAAAAATTATTATATAATATGGAATTTGTAGCATATTTGTCAATAAAATGTATATTCTACATTTAGTGGGTGAGGTGAGGTGTCAATTTAAAGCATAAAGCCTTTTTTCACTTGGTTTGGATATTTTGTTTACAACTGCCTGGTGCAGAACCCCCGGTAAAAATAACATAAGTAGAAAAGAGAGGGCACATCACCCCCGGTAAAAATGCCAAAAGAGCAAACAAGAGAAGGGGAGAAAACTATGGGGGTAATTGAGTAAAAGAGGGGCGAAAAAGTTAAATTACACATAATTGAATCGCACAGTCGGTCCACCTAATGGGTTCAACTGGGTATTTGGTATTCATTTTTCAAAAATTGTCCAATTTTGAGGTAGGTTGGGGGACACTTGCATATCTTGGCATGATGTGCCTGTCGACAATCTGCAAATCTGCCAGCCGATGACCCCCCTTTTTTTATCGGTTTGCACCCAATGTCCCTCTTTGTTTAGAAATTTACACCAAATCTGCACATTTTTGTGCGCTTTGCATGCATTTTGAACGAATATAACATTTTAAAAGCCATTTTAGGTCATTGACACCCAATTTTTATTTACTAAATGACCCCATTTTCTTGAAGCCCTCACTGAATGACCCTCTTTTTTGACAAAAATCTCCAGATAGACCCCTAGAGTTGTGCTCCGGTAGACTTAGGTACGTCACATTCATATTTGAGTGCCCTTACCCCACGGGAGGCATAGCGCAACATGATGACCACTTCTGGGCCATATAAGTCACAGCCATGTGCACAATTCATTTATAATAAATGAGAAGGTATTATGTTTTAAACAATATAGTAAATCATGGGTTAATGCTAAAAAAATTTAAACAAATTTAAAAACAATTTGGGTATGATCTGATTATTTGATTTTCATAATTATTAATTACCACTTCTATTTTTTATCACCAGCATCCTGTGAGCCATCATGTCAAAAATCAAGCGATCAGACCTTGAGTTCGGAGATGAAATAGGCAGAGGTGCTTACAGTACTGTGTACAAAGCAAAATGGAAACTGGGGTTCTTCAGAAGTCAAGACGTTGCTGTTAAAAGGTTTAACAAATCACAAGTCAGTGAGCTAGAAATAATGTCAAAACTAGAACATGAGAACATAGTCAAGTTGCTAGCCGTGGTTGATGAACCCCCTGATTTCTTCTTGATACTGGAGCTTTGTAATGGCGGTTCGCTACGCGCATACCTAGATAACTTGAAGCAAAATGGAAAGCGTCTCCCAAATGATCAGTTCTATGATTGGGCAAAACAAGCAGCTAGACCGATAGGGTATCTCAAGAAGATGGGGATCATTCACAAAGATGTGAAAAGCGAAAACTACGTGATCACAGACCATAATACTTTAAAGTTGACTGATTTTGGATTAGCTAAGGAGATCGAGGCAACAATAGAAAATGCAACAGGCTCAGGAACGCCAGGATATATTGCACCAGAACTCTTACGCGACTTCAATCACTTCATTCTTTCTCCAAGCTATGATATCTTCTCATATGGAGTAGTGGTATTTGAATTATGGACAACGGAGAAGCCATTTGAAGGTGTAGAACGACACATCATCATCTGGAAGGTTTGTAAACTGAACGAGCGCCCACCAATTCCTGATGATTGTCCTAGAGCAATAGCTGATTTGATGAGGCAGTGCTGGTTGGTAGAGTGGAAGGACAGACCTACAATTGATCATGTGTTAAATGTAGTAAGTTCTGAATGTTAACCTTAACGGCCTAAGGGCTTTTTGGTGAAGGGAAGGGAAAGAAGGAAGGAATAAAGAGAGAAAACAAAGAAAGAAGTTGTTTGCTCTGGGTGGGATTCGAATCCGAGACCCCTCGCATGCCAACCACTGGCTCGGCGACACTTTACCACAGGGGTAGGGCTTCGCTGGCCAGCGAAACTGTGCCTATATATCACTAGGGCGATTGTGTCATCACACCACGTGGGATGCACGCACGAGAACAGCGCATATATCAAGTAGTATTTTGTAGTACCTGGTACGGTTAGGGTTAATATGTAACTCACATTCAGAAACCCACATTATTTTAAACATAATGGGGAAAATATGTAGCCTATGGAAATATATCGTCGCTGGGCAGGAAAAACCTCATTTGCATTTTCACTGTTACTAATTTGGCAACGGAATGTGTAATTTGACAGTGTTTTGATTTGGCAGGGAACATAAAATAACTAAAAAAATATATTTTTGAACAGTTTATAGTAGTTAGTTGGCCATGCAAAATAACAATATTGATAAATTGGGGTTGGAAGATACTAAGTATGTCACCATTACCATGATTACGGATTTGCCTAATATTTGTATGTAAACAGACCTGCCAACCGTTCCGATTTAATCGGATTCGTTCCAATTTTCGAGGTCAAAGGTCACAAACCGATTTTTGAATTGAAAAAAGTTTTGAAAAAACTGAACTGAACCTATTCTGAAGTGCTAGGATCTAAAATTACAGTTTATTATTTTTAATAAGCAAACCACCAATTTACATCTTCATGTAGCACATATTATAAATGCATGGAAAACCAATGCATCTATAATATGTGATACATGAAGAGGTAAACACTAGTTAATGGTTTACATATTAAGGATAACAAACTGTAATTTTTTCGGGGTTTTGTTTCAATTTTTTTTTTATCCTAGCAATTCAGAATAGGTCCAGTGGTCCTCTAAAGTTGCCAAAAACTTTGAATTTTTTTAATTAAAAAAAAATTAATTTAATTTTTTTTCCAACCTTGAATAACAACTAATTTAGGGTCTATACCTTCTTTTTTCTTAAGTTTTGTTTCGCTTCGCTTCACTCTAATTAGACACTGACCTTAGTTCTAAAGGTTGGCAATGATGCGCTGTTACCGTGAGCGAGTGCTTTATGCGTGCACCCTGTACAGATTTTTATTTTTACAATGTTGGCAGGTATGCACTAACAGTGAAAATGCATATAGGTTTTGTTTGTTGAGCTTTTGTCAGTTGTGCTTCCGACATAAGCTTCGTTGATTATTATTCCCATTGTGTAATCCTCTCTATTTATGGGAGTTGCCATTTTAAAGCTAAACAGCAGTTCTTTAACTTGGTTACAAAATCTCATACATTTTCAAAGGCAATAGCCATGTTTTGATGAGATGGGTCACATTGGATTTCATGAGTAGCCCTACTCCCTCGGGCAGTGGCATAGCATGAGTTATCCTATTTGCGGCACTGACCATGATTACCCTAGCAGAAATTCTATACAGCAAGAAGTGTATCAAAAGTGTATCAAAGTGTATTAAAACTGTATCAAACAGCAATTTGATACAGTTTTGATATACAAAGGGTGTATTGAAAATGTATCAACTGAAAATATAGGGTATCAAAGCTGTATCAAATGCCACCTAACTGTATCAAAAATGTATCAAAAGTGTATCGAATTTGAATTTAGTTAATTTTGCCCATGCTTGTGGTGTATCAAAAGTGTATCAAATTGGACTTTGCAGTTTTTTAGTGTATGTAAAGTGTATCAAAATGAACTTAGTTCATTTTTGGTGCTAGATGTATATCAAAAGTGTATCAAATTGGACTTAGTCAAATTCTGGCTGCATACAGTGTATCAAAAGTGTATTAAATTGGACTTTGCCTGTTTTTTAGTGTATGTAAAGTGTATCAAATTGAACTTAGTTAATTTTTGGTGGCTAGAGGTATATCAAAAGTGTATCAAATTGGGCTTTCATAAACTGACCTTTTGTAGTGTATCAAAACTGTATCAATAACTGATCACATGTCTAGATAATGACTCATCATTTTCAAATTTGCCCATGTGGCATGCATGCAGTTAACACCAGGATTTGCATTTGAGAGCAAATTATGGTGTTTTATTTATCATAATGAAGATACAAACATGCTTGTAGACTGCACATTAGGTTACAATGTAGTTGTAATCAGGGACTGTGATTAAAGAGGATATTTTATTGACTTTGTTCTGATAAGGTAAGCTTAACTATATATTATATATAGGGCCTCTATGTATATATTATTAAGCATGAATATAGCACATGCCTGTATAGTAAAAAACCCTGCTGCATCTTTTTGTTATTGGTAGCCCTTTTGTCTCTTTATTGAGGGTAACAACTTCAGTGACAAGCACTGCTTTCCAAGCAGGCCCTTTGATGTATGTATGATGTTCCATTTTGGTTGGGTTTTGCTTCTTTTTTGCAATTTGTCCTATTGCGTTGTAATTTTGAACGTTGATGGGGGAAAGTGCATTGAGCTGCTCCGTGATGGGGGAAAGTGCTAGAGGTCAGCATTGGCAGTAGAGGGCAGTGTTGAATTTGAGCTTGATTAGACTAATTTCAAAATTTGACCTTTGACCCCTTCACTTTAAGCTTTGGGTCATTAATGTTTGCAAATATGTTTAGATCATGTAATGATAATTCTTGTTGAATTTGAGCTTGATTGGACCAATTTTGAAATTTGAAAAACTGTATCAAAAGTGTATAAAAAACTGTATCAAAAGTGTATAAACTATCAAAAGTGTATAAAAACTGTATCAAAAGTGTATAAAAAACTGTATCAAAAGTGTATAAAAACTGTATAAAAGTGTATCAAAAACTGTATCAAAAGTGTATCAAAAACTATATCAAAAGTGTATCAAAAAACTATCAAAAGTGTATCAAATGGCATGTATCAAAAATAGGGCGGTCCCGCTGGCCAGCATCAGAATTGGAACGCTGATTTGATACAGTGGCATATTTGATACACTTTTGATATAATTATGTATCAAATATGTATGAAATGAAAGGATAATAATTTCAACGCTAATTTGATACAGTTTAAGTTGGAACCCTGATTTGATACAGTTACATATTTCATACACTTTTGATATAATTATGCATGAAATGTGTATGAAATGAAAGGATAAAAATTTCAAATCTAATTTGATACAGTTTAAATTGGAACCCTGATTTGATACAGTTACATATTTCATACACTTTTGATATAAATTATGTATGAAATGTGTATAAAATGAAAGGATAAAAATTTCAACGCTAATTTGATACAGTTTAAATTGGAACCCTGATTTGATACAGTTACATATTTCATACACTTTTGATATAAATTATGTATGAAATGTGTATAAAATGAAAGGATAAAAATTTCAACACTAATTTGATACAGTTTAAATTGGAACCCTGATTTGATACAGTTACATATTTGATACACTTTTGATATAATGTATGGAATGTGTATGAAATGAACGGATAAAAATTTGAACGCTAACTTGATAGTTTAAATTGGAACGCTGATTTGATACAGTTACATATTCCATACACTTTTGATATAATTATGTATGAAATGTGTATGAAATGAAAGGATAAAAATTTCAACGCTAATTTGATACAGTTTAAATTGGAACCCTGATTTGATACAGTAACATATTCCATACACTTTTGATATAATTATGTATGAAATGTGTATGAAATGAAAGGATAAAAATTTCAATGCTAATTTGATACAGTTTAAATTGGAACCCTGATTTGATACAGTTACATATTTGATACACTTTTGATATAATTATGTATGAAATGTGTATGAAATGAAAGGATAAAAATTTGAACGCTAATTGGATACAGTTTAAATTGGAACGCTGATTTGATGCAGTTACATATTCCATACACTTTTGATATAATTATGTATGAAATGTGTATGAAATGAGAAGGATAAAAATTTCAACGCTAATTTGATACAGTTTAAATTGGAACCCTGATAACATATTCAGATACACTATTTGATATAAATTATGTATAATTATGTATGAAATGAAAGGATAAAAATTTGAACGCTAATTTGATACAGTTTAAATTGGAACGCTGATTTGATACAGTTACATATTCCATACACTTTTGATATAATTATGTATGAAATGTGTATGAAATGAAAGGATAAAAATTTCAATGCTAATTTGATAGTTTAAATTGGAACCCTGATTTGATACAGTAACATATTCGATACACTTTTGATATAAATTATGTATGAAATGTGTATGAAATGAAAGGATAAAAATTTCAATGCTAATTTGATACAGTTTAAATTGGAACCCTAATTTGATACAGTTACAAATTTGATACACTATTGATATAATTATGTATCAAATATGTATGAAATGAAATGATACATTTCATTTGATACTTTTTTGATACATTATCTTGGCATTTGATACACTTTTGATATGTATAAAATGTGTATGCAATGTTAATTTGATACAGTTTTGATACATGAAATGAGGGTTCCAATTCAAATACTTTTTATTTCATACATTTTTCATACGTATCAAAAGTGGTGTATCAAAAGTATATCAAATTTCAGCCAGGGTAGGGGAACTGGGCCTGATGGGGGGGGTTTGGGCACAAGGCATTTTTCAAAATTTTCAAATCACACATGACCCCACATGTATGACACTACACCATTGTCCTCAGGATAGTCTAACACCAACATGCACCCAGCCTGTAACATATACATGTACACAGGTGAATTAAATCTATAGTTTCAATTTTGATGCAAGCACAAGTAGCATAGTTACAAATCATGTGAATGATTGCTGCTATAGTAACTATCGATTTATATGACATACTCATAAATGATTGCAATATCCTAAATATTAACAGCATTATATGTAATAAAGCAAGAAAGCAATGAAAATTATGATAACTGAATGCCTAATTTTCAGTCAAAATGTGAAACCATAACTATTGAGACTATGAATGTGGCAACTTATTTACTTCTTAAAATTGCTTGGAAAATGAATCTCATGTTTAAAAAATGTGGTTTTTTTCTCCTACTCAAGAAGTGTATTTTCCACTAAATAAATAATTCACAAAGCTCAGATGTTATTGTTTGCATGTATGCCCATGTGTGTTAAATATTGATGTGGCATATCTGTATTCTCATATGACGTTTGTACTCCCATACATCTAGTATAATGACAGAAAACTGAAACAAAATTAAGTAAAGTATGTATTTCAGTTCACCTCAATTTTAAGAAATGACATGACTTAGTAATTTGTACAGTAAATGTGTGGATTAATAAATATAAACACTGTTTGAAGCACTTTCTTAAATACATGTTGTTAAACTTCAGTTATAAAATGAATGCTGTTGTGCCCTCTACTCTTAAAGCTGAATTATTCAATAATATGTACATTTTGTAAAATGTTTGATTTATATAAATAAGAGACTATCAGTTAACATGTTGTCATTTCATTTAATACATTTCACAACAGATAAAACAAGCAGAAGTAGAAGCAGCAGCAGCGGCAACAGCAAAGGCAGCCAGACAAAGACAACTCCTTACTGGTCCCTGGGTGCTTGAGAGGAAGATTGGTTTGGAGTATGGGCCTGATGACCTGAGATCACCATGTGGTATAGCAGTCAACAGTAATGGAGATATCGCTGCAGCTTCACATTATGACCAATGTGTTAAGGTGTATAGTGCTCATGGTGATCACAAATTCAACCTAGATACCTCTAAA
The DNA here is from genome assembly GCF_039555335.1 of Amphiura filiformis. Classification (NCBI taxonomy): domain Eukaryota; kingdom Metazoa; phylum Echinodermata; class Ophiuroidea; order Amphilepidida; family Amphiuridae; genus Amphiura; species Amphiura filiformis. The sequence continues at coordinate 51,869,516 of NC_092644.1, read as the reverse complement.
GGATTGAAACCTAGGACCTCATCATATCCACGGGATGTCACTGCCAGTCCTGATGGCAACTATTACTTTGTCACAGATCAGTCTCAGTATCTGAAATGTTATACCAATAATGGATTGTACAAAGGTAAATGGGTGGCGATATCACCTCAAGGTAAACCCTCAGATACTGAAGACACTAAGCTGTATGGCTTGGTAATAGATGCCAAGGATCAATTGCTGGTGGGAGAAATTGAGCAAAAGTATATCAGTAAACATAGGCTAGATGGCTCTCATATCACCAGCATTAAGGTAGATATTGAACCAATATCACTGGCAGTGACATCACAGGATACAATCATTGTAAGTAATAGCAACTCAGTACATATCATAGACAATTCAGGACAGCTACTGCATGCCATCAAGCCTCCCATTGAAATAGTGCAGAGATGTCAACCACTACATGTAGGTCACCCACTACATGTAGGCATTGCATGCATTGATAACATCATGTGTATTTGTAACTGGGACAATAACAGAATCCATTGCTTCTCATTGTCTGGTGAACACCTGGGATTCATTCCTATTGATCAGATCCCAATGCCTCTCAGATGTCTCACATTTACATCAGACGGCAAGAAGCTAATGGTTACAGGTGCAGGTGGTGGTTTCATATCACAATCAGGTATTTCAGTGTACAGATTACAGATATAATTGGTGTCATCAATAAATGTGATGGGATCAAGCAAAAGGAGTCATTTGGAGACGAACATTTCTTTAGTTCTACATCTCCCCCCACCCCCCAATCCCCATTACGTTTTTCTTGTCTATTTAATTAAAACACTTCAAATGACCAAGAGGGATCCATAGTACCAAAACACTGTTTTAATATTTTATTTTGATATTGAATATTCAGTACTATTGTTTTCAGTAAGTCTTTTAATTTCATGTTATATGGTTTAGTAGAGAGGCCACAGTGATTTTGAGGTTTTCGTCCAACATTTTTGAACTAATCTAACGGTGGTGTTAAAATTTATCTACACACTCTGATCTTTTTAATTTACCCAGCTGTTATTTATAAAAGTGTGGTGAATTTAGATATTTGAGTTGAAAATGCAAATTTTTGTGATTCTAGATTAAAAATAAATAAATATATATTATTAATTATTAATTAATCATTCAACAACTCCTCCTAATGTTTTAAGGCATGATCCCATCGCACACTTTAAATCGCCTGTCCGAGTGCAATTTATAGCACACCTCAATTTCTTAACTTAAACATTCCCAGAAGTGCGATTTGCAGCATGTTGTTACTTTCAATATGCTTAGTAACAACAAATTTGTATTGATTTTTATCTTATTCTAAATCAGTGAAAATGGTGCAACATATCCAGATTTCCCATTATTTCCCCAGTGAAATGGGGCCTTTCAATTAAAGGGATGTGGAACATGAGGGAGTACTGGACAGTACAATGACCATACCAAAATGAATTCATTGTTGTTAGTAAAAGTTGGGTTATGGTGGTTTGTATCAAAGAAACCCCACTTACTATCTGTGGATCCATACTATTTCCAGGGTCTATGGTGGAGCTTTATGGGTGATTTAAGGTGGTACTACACCCCTTGATAAATTTGTGACTATTTTTGCATTTTTCTCAAAAATAATAATACACTGGTTATGTATATTACAATAGGGGCAAGGAATGCAGTTACTACACTGGACTTTCAGTGACTCAAAACAAGTGGAAATTTTGGTCCGCGAAAAAGTTGAACAATGTTCAACTTTTTCGCATCGCGCTGCGATATCGCAGCCGTGCACACTTCTGATTGGCTGCTGGAAAATCAAGGTCGGTAGAATGACCTTAAAAGGAGATGCAGACCCCACGTGCTTTTAAAACATCGTAACATCGTGCGATGAAATTAAAATGTACATTTTGATTTCATCGCGCGATGCTGCGATGTTTGAAAAGCTGCGAAGTGGAGTCAGGATCGGGCTTAATAATTGGGTTTTACGCCTTTTCTTATGTATTACTTCCATGCCATTTTTTCACTTTTCGAAACACTGATTTTTCCTCATAAGGTTATTTAAAGATTCTATTTATATGCCTTTTTACACCAAAATATAAGGGTATAGGCCATTTTTGTCTCAAAGCCCTTGCACGCGTGTGTTAGTAAAATGACTACTTTTTGCGTGTTATTCAGTTTTTTTCCAACCGTTTTTTTTCCAAATCCACCACACAAAAGTCCCACGCCTGACATTGCCAGAGATTTCAAAATAGCCTATCGTAAATCTCAATAAAATCTTGACTACAGTGAGAGATGAAAAGGTGATCTGTTTGTGTCAAACAGCTCATCTCATAGACATGTAAATAAACAAGTATGATTGACAGTGTGTTTTAGAGAACGAAGTCCTGGGGTGAAGTTCTGCTTCAAAGTGAAAGTCCATAGTCGATTTTTAACTCGGATAATAAACTGGCAGATTCTAAAATTAGAATTGTTCAGTATTGAAGTGCCATTATAATTATGCCATTATGATATATTGCATTCAATAATATAAGTCTACATATATTTACTTTTACTCTCACAAATATAATTTTATGAACTTTTTCATAACCATTTTATACTAGTATTTTGATGTAATAAATATCAGTATAATTTCGAGTTCAACTGAATGCTTTCATCATGATTAATAACATTTTTATTTATCAAAAATCGACTATGGCATAGTCTATGAATGGTAGTGAGCTTTGGCAAAGATTGCATTGATCATTACATATAGCGAGTGTGTAGAAGAATTCAAATATCACAGATATACTTTTGTAGGTCCTGTGGTTATTGAGTTATCATTTTATGTTGTAAAGAGGGCTGAAACAGTTGTGTGATGACAATCCAACAATTTTTTTTTAGGCCTAACCAAAGCGCACCACACTTTAATAATAGCATGTTGATATTTATAGTTTGAGCATCTGTAGGCTCCAGTGTTAAACCTTTACCTTTCATGTAGCATGTGTATATAGTATGACTTTTGCCTTTCACATTGCCTTGATCAAGAATTGATTGGGTGCCTATGACAATTTTAGAATGTGATATAATAACTTGTATTTGTGATGAAATAAAATGCAAATATCCTTTTTCATGAAAAACATTCTTATATTGTGTTCTTATTGAATGTATTTGTAACAATATGGTAAACAACTGTTTACGAAGTGTTGTATGAAAATGAAAGCTGACCATGACTTCACAAAAGTCACAAAAGTTGATTCATGGCTTGTTACTATTAAATGAAAAAACAATAACATGTGGTTGAGTGCAGTTTAAAATCCCCACAAAGTGAACATTTACTCTGTGTAATCAATTCATGATCATTCAGCCATGGAAATCAACTTCTTGATTCAGAGCTCAGCACAGAGAGTTGTAAGGTGGCCAGTCCTATTCCTTGTTTAGTTTGGTTTAGATTATTTCCCCCAATATACACCTTGCAGTTAACAAGCATAGGCCTACTCTGGGACTTTTGGAAAGGGCAGTGTTTGTCTTCCATTTGGGCTCCTTCAGCCATGAGGACATATACATCTTTCATTTCCACACAACAATTAGTAAACAGTCGTATATTTATTACTTAGTTTAATTGGTATTTGGTACAAACTTTTACTTTATGATGTTGTGACGAAATGTTGAAAGGGGACATATTAAGCCTACCCTATTCGCTCCTGGCATGGCCATCAAGTTTGAAGGTAGAGCTTGGAAATGGTCCAGTCATATAGCATTATGTAAAGTATAATAATCCTTTTTTACATCCTTTCACATCTGTTAGCAGTTCAAGACTCTACCCAATATGAGACCTGTTCCCACAAAATGAGAGCAAAGTTGCAAATCTTTATTTTTGAGTTTATATGGCCAGATCCCGGGGGGCACTCAACTTTAGAAGTGACGGGTATGTGCCTACCGGTGTCGCGAAGTAGGGGCCTATCGGTAACAAAGCGTTATTTAAAAAAAAAGGGGGTCATTGGGTACAAACAAAATAAAAAAGGGGGTCATTGGGTATAACATTTTGAAAAAAGGGGGTCATTGAGTATAAGATTTCAAAAAAGGGTCAGCGGGTGGAAAATTTTGAAAAAATGGAGCAAAATTTTGAAAGTTTCGGAGCAAAATTTGAAAGTTTCGGCATTATTTTGTTGCATATTGATGATGCTATTCTAGAAAATCTAGAAAAAGGGGGGTCATTGGGTAGCCGCAACCAAAAAAGGGGGGTCATTTTAAAAAGGGGGTCATCGGGTATGACTTTTAAAAAAAGGGGTCATCGGGTATAGTCGACTTCAAAGAGGGGGCCTATTGACAGGCACATACCGTCACTTCAAAGTTGAGTGCCCCCGGGGCCAGATTCATAATCTCTGGATCAGAAGCTTTAAAATGATATAACTTGCCAGTTGCCAGGATTGCTCCCTCACTTGGTGTTCAAAAATCAATATTTCAAAGAAGAATTCTTTCGTTTTCTGGTATGTTTAATGAACCATATCAGTTCTCCTTTTTCCCTTTCAACTTCACCCAGGAATGTAGTGTGACAGCTGGCAGTCACACATATATTATCTTACCATATAGATAGACTTTCAAGTTAGACAGTAAGACTAGTTGCTTTTTAAATATCAATGTTTTTCAGCAGTGGATTTTCCAAACATTTTACTCATCGTATGGGCATAGTGCGCATCCAACTTCTTCCTTTTGGCAGATAACAATATCACTTGATTTTGCACAGCTTTATTGTTTGGTTCCAACTGAAGACATTTATCAAAATCCGACTGAGCTAGCTCGTAATCCTGAAGCTCCACAAAGGCTTGACCACGACGAAACAACGCCTTTGTACTATTACTGTCAATATTCAAAGCTTTGGTACAATGAATGATAACACCATCATAGTGTTTCTGTTTAAGCTGACACGCTGCTATGTTAAGTGATAACAAGAGTTTTTGTCTATTATCTTTTTGTTCGCCTATTGTAATCACATACTTCAAGCCTCGTAAATAGAACAACTCGGCTTGTTCTATCCTGTCTTCTTTAAAACATTTTGTTCCCAAATCCTTTAACATGCTAACTCTGATGAGTTTTTCCTCTGATGTCATTTCCGAGATATCTTTGCTTCGTGAGAATCCGATCAAGTAAACAATACACACCCATTCGGTTCCATCAGGGGAAGTGATAATTTTTGCATCAAATGTCAATCTACATTGTTCTCCTAACCTCATGGATTCTATGCAGCTATCAAAAGCAAATGACCAACTCCCTGTGCCAGTTCCTAAACATATTTCACACTCCGTGTTGATGGGGTATCCAATGATGCCTTCAGCATCCGGAAGAGGAGATGCCGGAGTGATGAGCACCTTGCATGTAGCTCCTTCGTTAGGTTTGTGTAGTCCACTTCCTTCTTGAATCACCTCTTTCACAAATGTGTCATTAAGACCATCACTGACTCGACTTGCAGTATTGGTAGCCATTTTTGAACACATTTAGAAGAGCTGTAATCGAATCTGCAATGTTAGCAAAATGAAAAATGGAATGTTACAATTTTGCTCAAAACAAATTCAAAATGAAAGGAAAAATTAGAACAGGTTATTGTGTTCACAGAGGCTTTATGGTAATCACTGGAACAAGGGAGAATTGTGTAAGTTGCATCCCAAATTAAACCAGTTAACCAAGAAGGTAAGTCTTTCATTCTGATCAAAATTATTCAGGGCCGTAGCCAAGGGGTGCAGGGACCGGGTGCAAGGTGCCACGCACCCCCATAAATCGACAAAAGGTCTGTAGCAAAATTGGGCCAAAAATGTAAACATTTCAGATAAATTACCCAAAATCATTAACTTTCTGTCACATTGATCTAGGCTCTACTAAAATCAATTGTAACCCCCCTTATAAAGGTCTACTTTTGGCCTGAATGAAGATTTCTCTTGTAAAGGTCTGCATTTGAAAAATCCACTCCTCAACAATATCCTGGCTACGGGCAAGACAGGACTACAGGAAAAAACTACACTGTCCCTATTCACCAATAAACTAGTACCACAATGAGTGAATGACCATGATGACAATGTCAATGAGCATGTGTTCAGGGCCGGATTTACTATTGGGCCAGATGGGCCCAGGCCCAGGGCCCCAAAATTGCCCTGTGCATCTTCCATTTTAGCCGAAAAACACCATGTTTTGGGCCAAAATTGCAAAATTTTCTGCGCTTCGCGTGCACTGGCCTGTAACGCATATATAGCAAAATTCAGCTTCAATTTGGGCTAAAATAGTCTAAAATTGACATTTTTTACATGCACGCTTAGGTAGTGTGCAAATGTCCAGTTAAAATCTATGCTTGTTTCAATGCTCCCGCCGTCGATCTTATATCTAAATCAAAACTTGGCCCCACGCATTCCTCACGGTAGGTTTGGGGCCTCCAAATTTTGGCCTGGCCCAGGGCCCCTAAAAAGGTAAATCCAGCCATGCATCATGTGCATGTGTTGTCTTGTGAGACCATACATTCCACTGTTGTTCATCATGTTCATGTCATACTCTAGCCCGAAACATCATGGCCCTGTTCCTTCCTCACTAGGGCCATGAATGCCCTACGTACGTAAAAACGGGGCACCGTGAACTCACGTTGCTGTTATGACGTCACACTGACGGCATCTATTTATAGGAAGAATTCAAAACACGGCAACGATAACAGTCACAAGTCTAGTGGGGATTATGCACTTTCAGTTTCCCTGCGTTTGAGCGGGAATTGGATTGCGTACTTTTTCGATGTCTAGTGAGCAAATTTCTTCAATATTTTGAGAAAATGATGTCAAATTTTCTATTCTATATTGTTTAGTAATAATGTCTTTTGCCAATAGTATGTTTAAAGTTGTAATTTTGTGTTTTTGATCGCAAAGATCGGATATTTTCGTTCGATTCAATTCTGAACCCTTCGCAAGGGTGCCGATTTCAGCAGAACTTTGACGATAATTTTGCCTTTTTGGACACGAAAATGCATTCGATCCTTAATTTTGTTTCAACCGAGTCTAAAATTAGCAAGCACAATAAGGTTGCTACCATACCACTTTTATATACATTGATGAAATTTTAAGATTTTTTTTCAAGTTTCTAATTTCCCAGTGACATCCAAAATGGCGTACATTGTAAGCCAGTCCTTAATATACATGTACATAGGTACGGCGAATGCTGGACCGAAATTGAAAGGGTGTGAAGTGTCCCGTTTCCGGTACGGCGTATATAGGACTGGCAAGCGAGTCTACACAAGTCTGGTCTTTTACATCCTCAATAAATGTGCTCAAAATTTACGAACATGCACCAAATATGTTTTGTTTAAGTCTCATCTTCACGTGAGGAATGGTAGGAAGTGGTATTTATGAGAAAAGGTGGTATTTTATGTGTACCCTGGACCAGAGGGCTAGGGCGAGATGGCCGAGTGGTTAAGGCGTTGCGCTGCGGGCAGGGAGATACGATCGACGAGGGTTCGAGCCTTGGGTTTGCCTTAGGTGAAAATTCTCTTCCCTCCCAAAAGGTTCCTATATGGTCAGGAATCCTTCAATTCAGTCTTCAGTTTAATTTCAGAATTTAATTGAAGAATTTCTTCTCGCCCCCATACACTGCTTATCACGTGCAGATCACAGGTTTTTCCCTGTAATACGCTCTATAGGATTAATCTTTTCGCTCTTTAAACATCGCCATCTATCGGTATAAACGATTTACGTCTAATTGCCTTCAATCTATAGTTAGTGGTCATTCATGATTATAACCGCGTAGAACCTTTTGTTACTTAAGGAAAGTGCTCTATAGGCCTATGTGATTGATTGCAAATCGATAATTCGCGGCTTGGCGACTGATTGTAGATCACTATGAATTGGAGGAGCCTTTTGTAAGCTATTTGACCCCGATCTTATTGTTAGAATACAATAGCTACCTTCTGATTACGTTTCCATATCAGGCCAAAAGGATGTATGCTTTGTGTCAGATGTATATACTGTACTTCTTTTGTCGTGGTATGAAATTAGAGACCAAAAGTCCCGAAGCTTTATTATAAAAAGTGCAGATAAAACGCACTCTTCTTTTGGATTTTTGAGACAAGAACTATTTTGTGTGCAAGATAACACGGATAGATTTTCTTTTAAGACTTTAAATTCCTTGTAAATCGTCAGTTTTACCGAGGTTTGTTGTACTTTTTCGTTTCCATGAAAGTGGTCAAGAAAAAGTTCAAAAATATCACATTTTTGGCAGGCAAATTAAAATTTTATTCAGGCTATCTTGCAGCTTCGACTTTAAAGTAAAGATATATGTGGGACATTTCATATTTCTTTGAGGAGTTTTCATAATGTTTATGTCAAAAAGATCATGGTTCAATACAAAACAATCACCAAAAATATTCACTTGCCAACTTGATATCATTTATTTTGAAGACGGTCCCTGCATGCATGCATACATGGGTGCAGGCAGCTAGTATGTATTAAAGTTGCTTTATTTATGTTCATACAAATGGGATACAAACAGGGCAAGAAAGTTGTTCTTCGGATTCCTTCTTACTATATATTTTATTTCAAGGTGTTTAGTAAACATATGTTATTCTTAGCGGGCTTATTTTCAAATAGTCAAGTTTTATGTGGCAGTTTTGCAAACATTTCACATTAAATCTTTTCAAAAAGCGAAGAGAGACTTGTTTCAGTCTATAATTTTATTTTTTCAATGCATTAGGGGCGCACCATTTGATATCAAGGTTGGGGGGGGGGGCTAGGTCGTGACGATTTTCTTAGTAGGCCTACCTCGGTGAAGCAATTTTTAGCACCTCGATAAAGCAAATATAGTTTTACATTTTGTAGCGCCTAAATTTAGCGTATACAACGTTCTTCTTATGTTAAAATGAGTTCATATCATATCAGGGCGTAGTCAGCTTTACGTGGTCAGAGGTGAAAAATAAAGGTTTTTTGGGAAAAGACAAAAATAATCATCAATTTGAACCGGTATTATTGATGGGATATGTACATATACCGATTTTTTTTAGCGAGACTGTAGGGCTTCCAAAAACTGGGCCAAAACGTTTTTATTGAGACAATGCGCGTGCAAAAATTTGGTATTTTACATTCCTTTTGGTTGGTGCATGATCGGGGTAATTTTGGTGGGAAACAGACTCCTTGCCCCCTTTCTTTTCCTATGCATTCCGATTTCTTTCATTTTTTTGATATCGCGGGCACTCTTTTCAGGGAGCACTCTGCCTCCGCTGGTTAATGCGCTTCTGGTTCAAATGGTGAGTTTTAGCATGTTTTTTCTCATGAATTTTTCAAAGGATTATTTTCTTCAAAATAATAGATTCATGTGAGGATATCGCACCAAAACCATACTCGGATCCATCCCCACATATGGCTCCCATCGTCACGTGGCATAGATTTCTTTTTGAAGTCTTTTTGACTTTGGGGTGGGTGAATTTTCGCTCACAGAATAACTTTTCACAAACAAATGCGAACAAAATACTTGCCAGTTTGAAGCTAAAATAAATATATCTGATGAAAAATGGAGCACCCTTGCCACCAAATCTTTTTCTGGTCCGAGGTGGAGCAATTTTTTTGGGGGGTCTGAGGTGAAGCAATTTTTTTGATCAGATGGTAGCGGCGTGACAATTTTTTTCAAAAACTATCCAGCCCCCCCACCTTGGTATCTAATGGTGCGTCCCTTATATAGGTTTATACAAGACATGTAGTGTTGTATTTTTTTTATTCGACATCGAATTGATTACATAACTTGGGTCACGGCCGGGCGTTCGTTGCATCAATATGCAATCAAAGAAGTTTAGTCAGACTAATTCCGGGGGGGACCACTCCCACTTTGGAGGTGGCGTACTAGTATGTAGGGCTGTTAAGACCCCCCCCTTTTCAGCATCCCTGTCACCCAAAGACCCTATATTTTTTACGAGCACATACCGAAGACACCCTATTGTTCCATTCGATCTGTCACCCAAAGACCAGTGCCGCACCGGGATGAGGTGCAGGGGAGGGGTGATGTGATGCAATACTTATCCCAGGGTGTTAAATTATAGGGCGAGCCTTTTTGGCGGGACAAGGGGGAACAAATATTGGCACAGGTATAGGTACTATTTGCACCGTTTCGATATTGCGACCTAAAATGTGATGTAGAAACATGTCAGGATAGGCCTAAATTCAAATGGTATAAGGGGGAATATTTTTGGCATGTCAAAATATTTTGATGCATAGGCCTAATAGTAGCCATGAATGATCTTTACCTATTAAAACCAAAAGGAACTGTTTTTGGGTCACTATGTGTGGAAAAATCGTTTTGATTAACGATAGGCCTAGTTGTAGCTTCGGAAATACTAAAAAATGCCATGTTGCTGAATTTAATAATTGCGAACCGGGCTGGAACAAGTAAAATGGGGACTTTTGGAGTTGCGAACAGTCAAAATCAAGGGTCTTTCTTGGCTTTTTGGTTGAAAGTCCCAGAAATATGAGGAATGAGCAATTTTGAGGTCTTTTAGAGCTAACTTTATCAAAATCAAGGGTCTTTCGGAGCAGGCTATTTTGGTAAAATATGGAAGGTCTTTCGAGACTGCGAAATCCTAAAAGGAGGGTCTTTCGGGGCAGCATACCCGTATGGTCATTTGTGTTAAGTGCCCTTCCCCCCGTGATTACAATGCATTTGCCACTTCCGAAAGGAACTGCATAGTACTAAGAGGCAAGGTTCATTATTGATTGGAGATTCAGTAGGCCCTATAAAGAGACAAATGCGGTAATAGCATTACGGTGCATGCGCTTTTAAAATTCTGTAATCAATAAGAGCTAATAAGTATAATGAACAAAATCATTTCCGACAGAACGACGGATAGCACAGTAGTATAAGCGCGCGACGGTGAAACCGGAGGTTGAGGGTTCGAACCCGGCAGAATTTTAATTCAGATAATTTTCTTTTTCTTTAAGTGAAGAATAATAATAATTGAATCCGTCTTATAAAATTTAACATCGTGTAGTAGAATCCTGGATAGGCCTATGTGTTATCAGATAAGATCTTCTGTAGATTACCATATCAAAAGAATTTCGTAGTTTTATCAAGCAAGTTTCTAAGTGTGCCCCTAATGCGTGGTTTGTATAGAATTGAGGCTATAGCTTTATTTGCTAGTAACCAATGACAGAGCCGCTACGATATTAATTGAAAACAGGTCACCGCTAGAGGCGCTGCATTTAAGACGCAGCCTAAAATGTTTATTACGGGACAAAACAGATGTGAGATATAGGTAGTGTATGTGTTTCATCCGTGATTCGGAAGTCACGTAAAGCCGTTGGTCCCGTGTACAGGAAGAGTCAAACTGACAAACCCTGTGCACGTTAAGTGTCAGAGCTATTCGAAAAGAGAAGGGGACCATCCCCGGTTCTGATACCAGGATCGTGCATAGGTAAAAAAACTGTACACGTTAAGCCTGTGCGCGGCTGCGACAATACTCATTTTGAGGTATGCACGTATAGGAAGAAGAAGATATGCTCAGGAGTCTCAGACCTTGGTACGGAGACGCATGTTGGCTTTCCTCAACGCAAACTTTTAGACTATAGGGTTTATTATCTATGCCCGTGGAACGGTGGCATAGATATTGTATTTGTTGTGTTTAGTCTTGACTTCTTATCTATGCCCGTGGAGCGTGGCATAGATATTGTATTTGTTGTGTTTAGTCTTCGACTTCTTCTTCTTCTCCTCCTCCTTCTCAAGACCAGTTCTTTGCACTACTCTAGCTCAAGAACTAAAGTAGTCTTGGAGCCCATACTTGGTACAATGATGGCCCATGACCCCTAAAAACATCCTAGGGTACCCTCGACCCCAGAGGTCAAAGGTCATGGGATACAGGGGGTAATATGTGTAAAATTCCAAACAGCTCTAGCTCTAGAACTATAAGCGCCCTCAGGGTTCATACTTGGTATAATGATGGCCCATGACCATTAGAAGTAACTTATTGTAGCCTCGACCCCAGAGGTCAAAGGTCACAGGCTACAGAGGGCAATATGTGTAAATTTTTAAAACTGCTTTAGCTCAAGAACTATAGCACCCTCAGGGTTCATGCTTGGTACAATGATGGCCCATGACCCTTAGATATTTCCTGCATTAACATCGACCCTAGAGGTCAAAGGTCATGGGCTACAGGGAGCAATATGTGGTAAATTTCAAACAGCTCTAGCTTAAGAACTACAGCGCCCTCAGGGTTCATACTTGGTACAATGATGGCCCATGACCCTAGATGTATTCTGTGGTAGCCACAACCCCAGAGGTCAAAGTTCAAAGGCTTTAAAAAGCAAACTAGGTACAAGCTATTAACACAGTGTAGCCCAATAGGTAGCATTTTGTTAGCAACCTGTGTTTGCAATAATAACGGCCCGAATCGTACGTCAAACAAATTGATCACTTGACAAAAATTCCCTTAAAAGGGAATGCGTAGGCATTTTGATTTTGGTTCCTTGGACCACTTCAAAAGGTTTTCATGATGGGACAAGGGGGTGCTTGGTTAAGGGGTGGGGTCACGGGCATAGATATTCGTGTTTGGTCAAACACAACTGTGGTTTCTAGTTATCTATGCCCGAGGAACGGTGGCATAGATATTGTATTTGTTGTGTTTAGTCTTCTCCGTCTCCTTCTCCTCCTTCTTCTTCTCAAGACCACTTTTTTGCACTCCTCTATCTCAAGAACCATAGTAGCCTCAGGGCCCATATTTGGTATACTGATGGCCCATGACCCCTAGCATCATCCTATGGTACCCCCGACCCCAGAGGTCAAAGGTCATGGGCTACAGCGGGCAATATGTGTAAAATTTCAAACAGCTCTAGCTCAAGAACTACAGCGCCCTCAGGGTTCATACTTAGTATAATGATGGCCCATGGCCCCTAGAAGTAACTTATGGTAGCCACGACCCCAGAGGTCAAAGGTCACAGGCTACAGGGAGCAATATGTGTAAATTTTTAAAACTGCTTTAGCTCAAGAACTATAGCGCCCTCAGGGTTCATGCTTGGCACAATGATGACCCATGATGACCCATGACCCTTAAATATTTTCTGCAGTAACATCGACCCCAGAGGTCAAAGGTCATGGGCTACAGGGAGCAATATGTATAAAATTTCAAGCATCTCCAGCTCAAGAACTACAGCGCCCTCAGGGTTCATACTTGGTACAATGATGGCCCATAACCCTAGATGTATTCTGTGGTAGCCGCAACCCCAGAGGTCAAAGTTCAAAGGCTTTAAACTGTAAATTAGGTACGAACTATTAACACAGTGTAGCGCAATAGGCCGCATTTTGTTAGCTACCTGTATTTGCAATGATAACGGCCTGAATCGTACGTCAAGGAAACTGATCACTTGACAAAATCTCCCTTAAAAGGGAATGTGTAGGCATTTTGATTTTGGTTCTTTGGACCACCTCAATAGGTTGTCATGATGGGACAAGGAGTGTGGTTGGTTAAGGGGTGGGGTATAAGAGAGAGTGTGGTCAAGTCTGGTGGTGTTTAAGAGAGAGTGAGGGTCTGATGGGGTATAAGAGAGAGTGAAGGCTTAGTAGTGTATTAGAGAGAGTGTGGGCCAGTCTGGTGGTGTTTTAGAGCGTGAGTGTCTGGTTGAGTATAAGAGAGAGTGAGGGTCTGGGGTATAAGAGAGGATGTGGTCAAGTCTGGTGGTGTTTTAGAGAGAGTGATGGTCTAATGGGGTATAAGAGAGAGTGAAGGCTTGGTAGGGTATAAGAGAGAGTGTGGGCCAGTCTGGTGGTGTTTTATAGAGAGTGCGTGTCTAGTGGAGTATAAGAGAGAGTTAAGGCTTGGTGGGGTATTAGAGAGAGTATGGGTCAGCCTGGTGGTGTTTTAGAGCGAGTGAGTGTCTGGTGGAGTATAAGAGAGAGTGAGGGTCTGGTGGGGTATTAGAGAGTGTGTGGTCCAGTCTGGTGGTGTTTGAGAGAGAGTGATGGTCTGGTGGAGTAAAGAGAGAGTGAGGGTCTGGTGGGGTATTAGAGAGAGTGTGGTCCAGTCTGGTGGTGTTTTAGAGAGATTGATGGTCTGATGGGATATAAGAGAGTGCAGGCTTGGTAGGGTATAGGAGAGAGTGTGGGCCAGTCTGGTGGTGTTTTAGAGAGAGTGAGTGTATAGTGGAGTATAAGTGAGAGTGAAGGCTTGGTGGGGTATTAGAAAGAGTATGGGTCAGCCTGGTGGTGTTTTAGAGCCAGTGAGTTTCTGGTGGAGTATAAGAGAGAGTGAGGGTCTGGTGGGGTATCAGAGAGAGTGTGGTCCAGTCTGTAGTGTTTTAGAGAGAGTGAGGGTCTGGTGGGGTATAAATGAGAGTGAGGGCTTGGTAGGGTATTAGAGAGAGTGTGGGCCAGTCTAGTGTTATGAGCATTAGGCCTACATGTATATCAAATGAAAGTTTAAAACAAGGGGTTTCACATGGTGCTCACCAAGTTTTTGTTTGTGAATAGGGGAAGGGGTTTAGGTGTGGTCATCACGGGCATAGATATTCGTGTTTGGTCAAACACAACTGTGGTTTCTAGTCCTCCTTCTCCTCCTTCTTAAGACCAGTCCTTTGCACTCCTCTAGCTCAAGAACTAAAGTAGCCTCGGGGCCCATACTTGGTATAATGATGGCCCATGACCCTAGCCTGAGTCCCTGGCCTCTCACTCGCAAAATGGCGGACAAACATGGCGGCGGCTCGTTCGAGGCCTGAGAACGATCCGTGCATTTTTTATGGAGGACTTTTTCATGCGCGACCCTGTATATACAGGGTCGCGCAAAACGCAACTCTAATTGGTACAATGAAATATCAGCGCGCCTATTATCCATATATGGACTTATACCGTCCATATATGGAATATAGCCAGAGATCACTCAAATCAGCGCCATTTAAATCGAATTTTAAACACCGATGCGAAATTCAACCACGGCGCCGTGTGGAAGACACATTTTAATGATTTTTTGACATGATATACCGATTTGTGGAATAATAAACAAGGTATAATGAGCGGCAAGTGTTCAAACATCGCTTGGACTAAACTGGAAGTGAAGAAAGAGTTGTACATAATCTGATTTGGAAGAATCTGTGTAGTATTGCCGGCCGGGATTGCGGGAGTGCTGCTGTGACTGTGTCATGTGTGTGCAACCGCAAATGTGCATGTGTGTACACTATGCTTATGCTATACTTTTAAATGTTTTATTTATACATGTCATGGTGATGATGTTGTTTTTTCACGTACTGTCTGAGCCCAGCTGAGTGACGACAATTTTAATCAACTCTAAACAAGTTCATTCTTGCGGCAGTGACTGTGTCTTTCTGTCTGCATCTCAAGTTGCCGTGCAAAAACGGACAATTCAATGCACCATGACCATGTGCATGTACATGCAAACCGTGTTACTTCTGACCAACTAGGCCATGAAGCATATGTCATGGCATACATGGCATCACATTGAATGATTGATTGTACTTGTCTAGTTGTAGACAGGCCTATAGCATCTGACTTGGTAAGAGAATAGAATACTGCTACTTGAAAATATCGTGTCACTGCAATGCTGTAATGATCAAAACTCTGACTTCCATGCAAGACTCACCATCATTTTGCCATAATTCATGCAGAATGGTGTACCGGTACCAACAAAACATTTAGCGGATAGCCGTAGCACAGCGAGGCCTAGGCCCGAGGCTAACCTGGAGAAATCAGTTGATTTGCTTTTATAATTTATCTGTTAGACTGTGCCTGATGTCATGATTTTTGCCGGGATTGTTGCATGCTAGTAAGCTAGTTCCAACTTCCAACATGTCCAAAGTCATGAGGTATACTCATGGACATATGGTACTGGCACTGACTGGAGTTTTACGCTGATGTTGACAGTGTTACCAACTTTATACCATGGCCATGTCATCATTATTATTGACTGTGTATTCTGACTGTGACATGGACCGAGATCAGACTGAAGAAGCACCAATGCCGCCAATGGCATGTACCGCATGAGTATACAATGTGTCATCATGTCAGAAGCTGCAGGCCTACAAAAGAAAAACGGTAAGCAAAAACATGACAACAATTCAATTGTGGCCTATAGTTGAACATGATGTCCTCTCCTCTCCCGTATGAGGTTTGGACTATAATTAGGCCCTGCCCTACGTTAGCCCCTGTTGGCCTAAAATATACTAGCAAGTCATGACTGTAGTATACTAAAAGTCCTAGCATATTCACCCCGCCCCCCGAGCGTTAGTATGCTAGCATGAGCTGCATCCATGACATTTTTTCCATTATTTTCATGGAAAGAAAGTCAACTATTTATGGAAATTTAATATCAAAATTTAATTTAACCTATCAAAATGCCAGACACGCCCTGCTGTTTGTCTTAATAGCAGTGATAGCTAAATGGAATAAGGGGATGTAATTTTCTTGACAGGGGGGGCCATGAATATGTAAATTTTTTATGACCCCCTATTGCGGGCAAAAAATTTTATGACCCCCCATAAAAGCATGCATGCGGAGCGCGCAAACATTTTTAGTCACCAACCTTCAATAATTCTATAACCCCCTATGTTAACAAATTATAACCCCCTATATTTGGTCTAACTTATGACCCCCCTTCCAGTATATTCATGACCCCCCTTAGGGGGCTGTCATTTTCTACGGAAGGGGGTGGGTCATGACTCATGAATTATATAGGTGACCGGAGTAAATTTTTTCATGACCCCCCTATCGCGGGCTGAATTTTTACAACCCCCTATCTCAGGTCGAAAATATTTATGCCCGCCCCCCCTTCCGCCTACACAGACTGACTACAAATTATTCATCACTGGAACTAAGGGGGCTGTCATTTTCTTCAGAAGGGGGGTCATGAATATACTGGGGGGGTCATAGAATTTTGAGACCAAACATTTTTTAACAACCAAAATTGGGGGGCTATAGAATTATTAAGGGCTGGTGACTCAACATTTTTAGCAAGCTTTTACATTCCTTAGCTTCAAAACCAAAATGTGTGCGCAATCTTTTGTTATACAATGCAAGATTTTTGCGCGCTCCGCGTTCCTTCTTTACACTTACGATCAAAATTTTTAATGTGTTTCTCGCCTCCGCTCTAAAATTTGGGTACGCGCTCCGCGCCTTACTTCCGCCATGAATAATTTGTCTTCAGTCTGTATAGGCGGAAGGGGGTCATAAAATTTTGACCCGCGATAGGGGTTGTAAAAATTTAGCTCGCGATAGGGGGTCGTAAAAAATTGACTCGGTCACCGACATATTCATGACCCCACCCCTGCGAAGAAAATGACATCCCCCACAAGGCACGCGGCGCAAAAACTTAAATCTGCGAAGAAAGTGTGTGGAGCGCGTTAAAATTTTGACTGTAAGTGTAAAAAGGTCTTGTGAGCGCTAAAAAATTTTGAATCATATAACTATAGATTGTGCTTACATTTTGATCTTATGTTAAAAGATTGCGCGCGCATCTCGCGAAAGTTTTGGGTCACCAGCCCTTTTAAGGAATTATTAAAATAATAATTATAATAATAATTATAGAATTATTAAAATAATTCTATAACGCGATTAACCCCTAATTTTGGTGTAAAAAATTATAACCCCCCTATTTTTGGTCAAAAATGCTATGACACCCTCCAGTATATTCATGACCCACCCCTTTCAAAGAAAATGACAGCCCCCTAAATAACCCGAATTACCCGATAAATAGGCCTAACGACCATGTACAAATGATGTACATGTACCTAGGAATACAAATATTTCTAATTTCTTTTCATTTTAATAAAAACAAACTCAAATGATTTTTTTTTTTTTTCAAACTCTAAAATCTACTGTTAAAGAAGGCTAAGCATTTTTCTGATTTTGACCTGATTTTGACATGGTCTTGACAGGTACCGGTATTAAATTTGTATACATGAATGAAATACAATAAAATATTACAAGTCGCATCACCACGCAACAAAAATTATGCGACCGGAATTTAAAACATTTCATTCAGTTGACTTTCTATTTTACTGTGGGTGCACCTTAAAACTCGGCTGTACATTCTCTACGGCGCGGCATATAAGCGTGGACTGTGTTATAAATATTGTTCACTGTAACTGCAAATATAAGAAACAAGCCTACCATCCATTTTGAAGTAATTAAAAAACAACAAGTTCACAACAACAACATCCGGGAACAACAAAAACACAAAAAACAATGGAGCCTTCGGGCGACACACAAGCACTTTATTTGTTTTCATTATCGGCGGCTTCGGCCAGGTTAGTTTGGGCTGTTTAATTAGCATGAAATTTGTTACATGATGAACCACAAAATTGAACGTGGGCCTAAGTTTAAAGAAAACAAAGCAAAAATATGCCCAATTAAAACCGGACCGACATAATGGCCGAGTGAAAATTGAAGAAGTCAGAGTATTAAACAGAATCAGAATGGTGAAAGGAAAATATAACAGTAACTGAAGCAATAGGCTTATTTAAAACTAAACAGTATTTATACTAATATAATACTGATAGGCCAGGGAATATAAATCGCAGGAAAGAAAGCAATTATCAAAAAGAACAAGTTTAAAATTCATTAAAATTCCTTTAAAAACAGTTGTTTTATTCACGGGCGAGTCGGAAGATAATTTACCCGCGGAAATTTCCTTAAATGGCAATGCGCCATGCGACGCGAAGCGCGCGAAGTCGCACGCGTTTTATTAATGAGCTCAAAAGTCCTCCACGCTCAGAACACGTTTGGTGTTCAGTCCTCGTATACAGCACAGTGTAACGGCCGTGCGTATATTCGAGGCTGGAGGATTTAGTCTACCCATGACCCCTAGAAACATCCTAGGGTACCGCCGACCCCAGAGGTCAAAGGTCATAGGCTACAGGGGGCAATATATGTAAAATTTGAAGCATCTCTAGCTCAAGAACTATAGCGCCCTCGGGGTTCATACTTGGTATAATGATGGCCCGTGACGCCTAGAAGTAACTTATGGTAGCCTCGACCCCAGAGGTCAAAGGTCACAGGCTACAGGGAGCAATATGTGTAAATTTTTAAAACCACTTTAGCTCAAGAACTATAGCGCCCTCAGGGTTCATGCTTGGTACAATGATGACCCATGACCCTTAGATATTTTCTGCAGTAACATCGACCCCAGAGGTCAAAGGTCATGGGCTACTGGGAGCAATATGTGTAAAATTTCAAACATCTCCAGCTCAAGAACTACAGCGCCCTCAGGGTTCATACTTGGTACAATGATGGCCCATAACCCTAGATGTATTCTGTGGTAGCCGCAACCCCAGAGGTCAAAGTTCAAAGGCTTTAAACTGCAAATTAGGTACGAACTATTAACAGTGTAGCGCAATAGGCCGCATTTTGTTAGCTCCCGGGGGGGCCACTGGTCATTGACAAGGGGGTATCATGCGTGGCCAAAAAATCACGTAAAAAGGGTCTTTTTTCACGATCAGGCACTGTACGTACGTATCGTGAATAGGGTGTCAAAAACATGGAAATTAGAGAAAAAGGGTATCTTTTTCACAACAGATTTACGTATTTAGGGTCCGTCCAGACACCAGTCCTTCATAAGTTTCATGTCCTTCATGTTTATCCCTAGACTTGACTGTGTAGTTCTCTGTTTTAATAGTCCATAAAGATTGCCGACTTCGCCCAGCTGGCCTGTTAATATTTTTCCATTAACCCATTCAATGCTACATGCACAACCCTATGTACAACATTCAATGGTGATGTACACATGCAGTACATTGTACATGCACAGCACGTGTACACTCTGATTTTAAGAGTTTCAATTTTCCTTTATAAAGTCCAAAGTTTCTCATTTCATTTAAAAATATTTTTACTATTATTTGAATTTTCTATCTTGTATTATGGATAAAAATAAAGATTTTCAAGCTAATTTTCATGTTGTATACAATTATTTAACCACAAATATCTACGGTAGAGGATTGATTGAGTTGACCTGTGACCTATCCACAAAATAAATAAATAAAAACATGCATGTTATTATCGTCAAAAGCATCATATTTTTGTCAGAATTTTGTCACAATAAGTGATCTTGATTTTATTTAAAAACAAATTTTAAACTTTTGAATAAATTGTGAAAACATCAAATGAATATTAAAAGGTAAGATGGATATGGTGCAGAATTAAAATACGTTTTTGGATTGGTATCAAATTCTGCAGTCATACACGAATCCTGCAAGTCTTGGCTGAACTGATTGAGCACCATGCATCTCAGTCGCTATTTACCGACTTATTTTCATCCTAATACTTTATTCAACTTATGAAATAATACCACTATTATTCATCCGATTCCTTCCAGAAGTAGGCCTTAATTGTTGTCATTTTAAGCTTTTAAAATAAATTATTAATATTATGCACTTTTCATCTTTTCGCAATAAGGCCTAGGTCATAAAAAAAAAAAAATCTGACCACTATTTTATGATTTTTGTCTCACTTTGAAACATGATTTGTAGGTCTATAATAATCAGTATTTGGAGGATGGAGAATAAATTGTCGAAACTTTAATAGGGCCTACAAAAATGATATAATTTCTTGACTTCTTTTTCTCTATTTTTTTTTCTTCGTGTTGTTTTTTCTTAGTTAGAGTTTTGTAAATTTTCTTTTCATAGGCTCTCTGATACTATAAATCAGCTTAAAATAATGTAACGTTTATTTTGTAATTTTAAAATAGCTCATATTCTGCCCTGGTAGCAGAGCCATTCTGAGTTAGGCCTACTATTAAAGAAATCAATGAAAATGGAGCTTCAAGTATAGTGAGGCCTATTACTTGCTTAGGGTGTCGAAAATATATGTTTTACTTGTTAAGGGGTAAAAAAACGTCAATACTTGTTTAGGGTAGGATATTACACTTGTTATACTTATTTAGGGGTGTATTTTCAGTCGTTGCACATACTTGTTTAGGGTGCTTTTTGAAACTCCATGGCCACGCATGATACCCCCTTGTCAATGACCAGTGGCCCCCCCGGGTGTTAGCTACCTGTATTTGCAATGATAACGGCCTGAATCGTACGTCAAGGAAACTGATCACTTGACAAAAACTCCCTTAAAAGGGAATATGTAGGCATTTTGATTTTGGTTCCTTGGACCACCTCAATAGGTTGTCATGATGGGACAACGGGTGTGGTTGGTAAAGGGGTGGGGTATAAGAGAGAGTCTGGTCAAGTCTGGTGGTGTTTAAGAGAGAGTGAGGGTCTGATGGGGTATAAGAGAGAGTGAAGGCTTAGTAGTGTATTAGAGAGAATGTGGACCAGTCTGGTGGTGTTTTAGAGTGAGTGAGTGTCTAATGGGGTATAAGAGAGAGTGAAGGCTTGGTAAGGTATAAGAGAGAGTGTGGGCCAGTCTGGTGGTGTTTTAGAGAGAGTGCGTGTATAGTGGAGTATAAGAGAGAGTTAAGGCTTGGTGGGGTATTAGAGAGAGTATGGGTTAGCCTGGTGGTGTTTTAGAGCGAGTGAGTGTCTGGTGGAGTATAAGAGAGAGTGAGGGTCTGGTGGGGTATTAGAGAGAGTGTGGTCCAGTCTGGTGGTGTTTTAGAGAGAGTGATGGTCTGGTGGAGTATAAGAGAGAGTGAGGTCTGGTGGGGTATTAGAGAGAGTGTGGTCCAGTCTGGTGGTGTTTTAGAGAGATTGATGGTCTGATGGGGTATAAGAAAGAGTGAAGGCTTGGTAGGGTATAAGAGAGAGTGTGGGCCAGTCTGGTGGTGTTTTAGAGAGAGTGAGTGTATAGTGGAGTATAAGAGAGAGAGTGAAGGCTTGGTGGGGTATTAGAGAGAGTATGGGTCAGCCTGGTGGTGTTTTAGAGCGAGTGAGTTTCTGGTGGAGTATAAGAGAGTGTGAGGGTCTGGTAGGGTATCAGAGAGAGTGTGGTCCAGTCTGGTGGTGTTTTAGAGAGAGTGATGGTCTGGTGGGGTATAAATGAGAGTGAAGGCTTGGTAGGGTATTAGAGAGAGTGTGGGCCAGTCTAGTGTTATGAGCATTACATGTATATCAAATGAAAGTTTAAAACAAGGGGTTTCACATGGTGCTCATCAAGTTTTCGTTTGTGAATAGGGGAAGGGGTTTGGTGTGGTCACGGGCATAGATATTCGTGTTTGGTCAAACACAACTGTGGTTTCTAGTTGATTTTATTTTCATAGGTGACTGCACACCCAGCACTCTTTGTATACTCATCTCCTTCAATCCACTCATAAACTGTTGTCCAATGTCATCATCCACTTCAGATACTTGACTGAAGTACCAAGTATAGCAATTACTTGCGTTGGAGTCACTCAACCGTGTCCCTCATTTGGAGACATTTGAGTAGATTCTATTCTAAATGTTTGCGTTGCTCAGAGCCAGCATGGTGGAAATGGTAGTGACGGTGGTGTGACTGTGAGTACCTCGGGCTATAGGTTGGTTGGTTGGTTGGTTGGTAGGATTTTCCGCCTTTAATACAGGCGCACCACAGATATAGCTGTGTCTATTTCATAAAGCAAATGTCCATTTAACATGAAGACATATATATATATATGGTCGAATCCAATGAAAAGTGTACACGGCATGTTCAGGGCCATAACTTAAAAGTTTTAATCAATTGGCATTCGTTTTTTGTATTGTGTTTATTAAGCCTTGATTATACGCTTGCGCCATATATAATAAGACCCCTTCTGTGAAAAATTTAGACACAGAGACTCCAAAACATGCTATTTTTACCAATTTTTTCAAAATATTTCTTACAGTATTTTTAAAAACATCTAAATCAGTTGTGAAAAGAAGTCATTGGATTGAATCTAAATTGATTTCCTGAAAGGTGTGTATTCAAAGATTGCCTGTTCAATTTTTCACATATTTGTACATAATTATGAATTTTTTGTGATAATTTTTTGAGTGGTATTTTTTTACATTACCTACTAATACAATTTTTCATAGCACTAGATATATCTTTAAAAATTGGTTATTACTAATATTTGGATAATTGATACAAGCTTTGATATGTCCAATACTGAAATGCATTGACTTCGGACATCTTTATTATTGTGTTTAGCTGCCAGAAATTCTAAATGCCACAAAGGTAGGTTTGGTAAAAAATATGCCTTACCTCCGAATACATGTTAAAGGCTGTGCCATTTCCACAAAGTGAGAGAATAGTAAACAATAGTTAAGCAATAGGTGCAGGGTAATACACTCTTTATTTCTACCAAGTTTCAATAGCCTGCGTTTAAATATTTCTGAGATGTCAACAATAAAAGCAAGTATTCAGTAGGTAAATTTCAGTACGGTAACCGAATGTTACCTACGAATACAATTTGACACCATGACAGTATTGTGAAACACCGCCATTCATGCCAATGCCCATATTGGTACATAACGAAGGCCTGTATGTTCGCTATCAAATCATATGTCAATGAAAGTTGCGAATTCACATACATGCCCACCATGCAAAACTGAATACGGCTTAATTGTTGAAAAATATGTACTGAAATAGACGACGGTCTGCTCATTTGAAAGAAAAATCAGATTCAAAGAAGATTAGAAGGGATAAATACTTGGATTTGTCAACTGTCATGTGTGCTTCATTTTAAATGTTTACCGACCTTCTGGTTTCTGAGTAATTGGTGTCCAAATTGATTTATTCGAAGGTAACTTTTGACGTTTTGCTAAGGTTACCTCTGAATACCATGGAAAAACGACTGTTCTCATTGTCTCATGATCTAGACAACACATTGATGGACCCTGGTATAAAGCTAATTGTAGTTGCCCTCAAACGAAAGGCCACAAGACGTAACTGACTCCAAGATGGACTTCACAAGTCTGCAATAACGGTTTTAAGCGATTTGTGTGCAATTAAGCAAATTAAAGTCACTTTAGTGCCTTTGTTTCTTACTTCAATCCTCTTTCAACCGCTGTGAACCGACATTATTAATACATGATAGGGTCTAAAGTATCAATAAACATACATAAAAAAATAATACATTCAAAGTGCTTTATAAAATGAAGTTTTGATTGCGATATCCACCAAAAGTCTAATTCTTACCTACAAATACTGAAATGTTACTTACGAATACAGCATAATTCATGACATGTGTAATGAAGTGTCCCTACCAATGGAAATTAATTGTCAAAAACTTTAAGCGGTACCCCAGGACACTATTATTACCCATATACGGATTCATTCAACAATTATTTATTCTGTAAAATTGCTGATAAACTACTTGTATATCAAAATGAAGTGGTCAAAATCTTGCTAAAAGCATCAAAAAATGTTTGATCTAAGGTAATAGCATTTATTCATTTGGACGTACCATCTGAAAGAGATCTAAAACTACCATTTTATTAATTCATTACCATAATAGCAAAATTTAAACCTCTAAACTCAATATAGATATTGTTAAATCGCCCATGTTACCTCACTTAATACCGGGTTTCTTCACCTTTTCATTGTATAAAGCGTTAGGTGTATGCGTATAATTCCTAATATTCTTGAAAACATATATCCTACTCGTTCTTATACAATGTGTAAATTGATTCATACTCATTTGATAAATAAAATACAGAAACTGACCTAAACTTCATTTTCAAAAATAAACTAGCATAAATTGACTAAGATCATATTGATCGCGTTATAAAAATAAAAACAACTATTTTCTGGTTGAGCTAGCATTTTCCTGACACCCTGTGGTCTACATTACACGAAAAAAGCGTTAATGGGAATATTCCATTTGTTTTAGGTTGATTAGTATTGCGATAGTGAAAGCATCCTAGTGGTATTCGTAGGTAACATTGGGTTTTGATATCACATTTACTATCACACGTCCTGGATTTATTTTTCAAGATTAGTAATGGCACTTTTGGTTCCTATAAGGCTAATATGTCATCAATCAATGGACAAAAGGAAAAAATTGTGGAGACATTTTTATTTCGGACTTTTATTTTTGGCCCGTGGACACTTTTGGTTGGATTCGACCATATATATATAGCATAGTCATAATAGTCATACTCATATCGCACATGCACCAGTTGGTCATCGTGACCATTCCGGGCATTTCATTTTCAAGCTTACCAAAATATATTTCGATGCATCAGGTCAGAGGTAAAGGTATCGGCATCATTGTTGTTAAACACAACATCAACAAACGTGAACCTGCACCATTGGCCATGGGCGCCACATGTCACGGTTCACCAATAGTGTTGGGCGATAACAATTATTGCGCCAAGATCAGGACAGGAAATGCTGATGAAAACGTTCACTAAAACTGACGGAGGCGCCAACGTTAGCGTTGGACATTTAGTTATTTCATTGATTTTTCACCCGGGTTAGTCGGTGGAAAATAAATAAAATAATTAAATATCCAAAGTTGATGATAAGGGACTGTGCAATAATTATGGTGTGTCTCAAAATGGTCTGCCAAAAATTGCTTCCTCCCCTTGAACATGTCCCTTTTGACTAGTCTCCTCCGCAGCCAGTTTGGTTACGCTCCCTCCACACAAACAGTCTGCCAATGGCCACTTATAACGCCGTTTCTGATTAGCTACACGTAAGTAGCCGTAGAGCTGTACATACGGGAACTTGATTGACCTCAGTCTAGCTGGCGAGATGGCGGGTCAAACTTGCTCATGAATAATAAAGTAGCCGCTCTAGCCGATCGACCAATTGAAAGCTTTGTTTGACGTCAAGCTGGATGACGCCGGCAGAAAACCGTTAGCGAATCAAAAAGGACCAGTTCGTGACCATTGGCAGACTGTTTGTGTGGAGGGAGCGGAACCAAACTGGCTGCTGTGGAGACTACCTTTTGACGTGCCAAAAAACCTTAGCCCCTCCTTTTGACATGCCAAAAAATCTTTGCCCCCCCATGCAAGATTTTGGGGAACCCGAATTTAAAACCTTAAATTGTCTTTACATATGCGAGCCCAGGAGTGCGAGCACATTGAGCAGGAAATTTTGCATATTTGAACTATTTGAACATAACTATACGTTTTTCTACACCTTTTTAGGGCATAATATAGATCCTTAAGGGGGATGTAATTTTCTTCAGAAAGGGGGGGGGTCATGAATATGAAGGTGACCGGAGCCTTTTTATGACCCCCTATTGCGGGCAAATGCCCGTGCCCCTGTAGCGCTGCCACTGATTGTATGCACAAAAATTTTGCATTATATTATAACTACAGAGTGTGCACACATTTTCATCTGTATTCGTTCCAATAAGCGCCCATGCCCCAAGCGCCCACCTACGGTATTTTCAATTCGCTTAAGGGTACCATTAATGTTGAAGTGACAGAAAGGCGTTGATACAGTGAAATAGCTGGAAGACTACAAGTCCTGTGTAAACTTGAACGTCTCAGGACCCTTTTATAACATACGTAAATTCATCTCTAATAAATGCCCCTTACAAAAAAAAAAAATTAGGTAAACCAGGTGAAAAATAAGCGCCCACCCAAAATGACTTTTTTAAGCGCCCTGGGCGCTTATTGGAATGAATACAGTAAGTTAAAAGAATGCGCGCATAGCGCACAAAAATTTTGAGTCAAGCCCTTTAATAATAATTTTATAACTGCCCTATTTTTGGTGTACAAAAATTATGACCCTATTTTTGACACAAAATTTCTATGACCGCTCCCCCCTCCCCGGTACATATATTCATGACCAGACCACCCATACCGAAGAAAATGAAAGCCCTATAAAGTCTAGATAAAGCTAAAGCGAGCTTTTTTGAACGTTTCTCTCAGTTTTAGTATTACAGGGTCACCTAAAATACCAGTATTTTAAAATCACTTGCCCTGGCTGAACCCCTCCCCTCCCCTTGGACTATGCCTAAACTTTGCTTAACTGACATGACCCCAGTCTGGATTGCCAAAAAAGAAATGCTTCAAATCATGATCATTGTTATAATAGAAGTTGCAAAAATAACTAAAAAATGTCTTTGGGTGACAGTTCCAGTAAAAAAGGCTAAAATGAGGCTGATCTTTCTGTATGCTTTGAATCATCAACTATAAAAATGCAAAGAAGATTCAAGTTGTGATCTGTTGGTGGAGTTTTCACACTTTAAATTTTAAGATGTTTTTATATAAAGAATTAAAGTTTTCGCTGCAAAAGAAAATTTAGACAAAAAAAATCTGATGCATTTCTAGGCTCCTACTGAATTGATGTGCTGCTATAGTGGCATATTATTAGTTTGATCGGTTCATATAAGGCGGAAAAAATAAGACTCATAACACCTTGTATTGATATAGAATGTTATGCACGCAGTTGGGCGCCCAATGGCGCAATGCTTACGCTAGTTGTGCGTTGCGTAAATATATGCGAGACTGGCGCACGCTTATGTTAATTTATGTGAGCGAGATTTGGGACTTTATTGACGCGCGCAGTAACAAAAGACAAATAATATCCGGATTATATAAGCTGAACAAACTTTAGGGGGCAGGGGGGCAACATGCTTTGCGCGCATTTCAGCACAAAATCAATTGAAAGAACATTTTAAGACCGATATTCAACTTCTATTAATTAGTGGTAGGCTTTATTTGTCCAAAATTTCATTCACTCCGCACACAATTGTTTCAAGAATTGGGAGGGGGCGCGTCTAAGATATTCTCGGGTGGAGGGTAGGGGCGCAAATGTTGTTTCTTGCCCCGGACGCTACCAACCCTATAGTTACGTCACTGTGTGCCGCATAGCTCGGATTAGCTCCGCATCAGAGCTCCGCATTCAGTATCCTTCCTGTGCTCATGGTGCTTGTCGGTACCGTATGGCCCATCGTTGTTTTATACCCATACCGCCCAGGTGACTTGACCCACCGCCATCTTTGAGTTTTCGGAAGCGTAAAAGTTCCGCACTCTCAAGAAATTAGACTTGTAATTTGTTTCTACAGATTATATTTGTACAAAAGAGACCTTTTTGTTCACTAAATATAGTGGAGACGCAACATGTCTCGAAGACGACGATACAGCGATGATGATGAAAGCGAATATGGTTAGTTATTTAACTTTTTCGTAACAAAGACTTGATCTGGATTATCATCACCTGCTGAATTCGGCAGCATTGCGGATTGCCATGCATGCACTTTGCAGCTTACTCGAGAATTTGCACACGATAGTTACGCATTCGATTTGGATGAAAGTTATTTTGATGAGTCAACTGTATCTTTTGAGCAAGATATGCCTATTTCTTATTCAATGAGTGCGTCTTGTAAAGAATTCACGTAATTTGATTGGTTTTCTGGTGTATAATATCTCACAATAGTTGATAGTGCTCCTAGTCAGGGCGCGCGCCGCCCCGCAACGGCGGCACGCTTGTTGCTCCTCAATGATCACGCGATAATGCGTTCGCGTAATACACGTGCGAGAAGTTCGAGAACGAAGAACGCGATTCGGCGGCTTAGATGTTCGTGATGGTTTCGCTTCATTTAAAACAACGGGATGTCCTCACAAAAGTAACTTTATTTTTTTTCTGAAAAGGCAGTTTTTCTCGCAAAAATTACATTAAAACTGAATAAGAATGAGAATAAATGATAGGATTTTGTCTTTTTCGTAGTGGATACCGGCTGCGCCGGCATCCACTACTCAAAATATTGGCCAGCCCATCCATTATGACACGATATTGTATAGGCAAAAGACAAAATCCTATCATTTATTCTCTAATTAATATTTTGGACAGTCTAAAATTTTGCTGAAGTGTAAAACTCAAAAAATGTTTGATGCAATCGCCTGTCGTGATCGGCTGTGTTTAGGTACATGTATGAGAGGGAAACCTCAGTTAAAGCAGAAGTCCCACTTGCCCAGTTCGCCACAGAAGAACTGACTTACACCTGTTACTTTGATGACAGACAGAACAGAATAGGTATGCTAGGGGGTGAATTCAAATTTGCCATCAAACTGCATCATTTTATATATCAAATTAAAGCCTTTTGAGTAAACAAAGCCAAAACTGAAAACCTTTTTTTCATAGCACTTTCCGTAACAAAGTTACCGGTACATTTCATCAAAAAGATTCAGCTAGCAAAATTCCCCAAAACGGCATTTCGGGGGTGTTTCTAGATCTTAGTCTCATGGCGATAGCAGTTTTTTTAATGGAACTGCTATAAAAATCCCTCTATAATTCCATGTGCGACTTGATTATCACCATAAAAAATCATATATTTGGGTCAAGTGAAGTATAGAAAACATATTTATGTAGGTTTCCTTCACCGACCTATTCTCGGAAAAAATTCAAATTTCTATGTAAATATGCATTGTGTTTGGGCCCCGGTCTCGGCGAATTTCGCTGACTAGCAAATGTGTTAACTAAGGTTTGCCTGGGATACCTAAACAGAATTTACATGGATGAATTTTAACCTTGACTAATTCCCTAAGGAACTTGAACCAAAAGTGGGGCTACCTCTTTAACAGCAATACATATTTACATAGAAATATAAAAGAACTGCTAGCTCAAGAAAACCTACGTAAATATGTTGTCTCTACTTGTTCACTTGACCTACCGGGCTACCCTGAGTAAGGATTATACGTCGAACAACTGAATACAAGCACAACGTGTGGACCAATATATTTTTGTAAACATATTAGGCCTATTCTGTCGGTCCAGCTTCTAGTCTTGGGCCCAAGCTTCACGTGGCTCACGGTTTGTAATGACCGACAGAAACCGGCTGTGAAGGAGACTAGTCACTCCAGACTGGAGTGGCAACATCGTCAATTTCGGGAAAAAACAACACTCGACAATCATGACAATGGACTTTAATTGTCGGTTTGTCATTATATAAAACAATAAATCAGAGGAGAGCGTGGCCTAGCGGTTGAGGCATGGGACTGTGAACCCAAGGGTCAAGGGTTCGAATCCCAGGTCCGGCTCTTTTGTGTCCTTGAGCAAGACACTTCACTCTACTTGCTTAGTGCTTCGGAGGGCACTTTAAGCTGTCGGTCCCGATGTACATGCATATTTTCTCACATTAATGTAGTGTGCACGCTAAAAGAACGTCACAGGCTATTCGAAAAGAGCAGGGGAGCATCCCGGTCATGTTGACTGTACTTCAAAATACACTCATCTACTCTAGGTTCCAGAGTAAAAAATAAGTACAGCTTGTCTGTAAGCAGTGCGACAATACTCGTACATATGAGGGAGGCACTTATAAGGAAGAAGAAGAAGAAGAAGTCACTTCCACTCTGAAAACTTAGAAACATGTTTGATTCCACTGACTATCATTTGCGATTGAAATATACACAACACCAATGACAGAAATCATCAAGAAAAAAATCGAACCAAGGACTTGTTTTCACTCAAATTTGAGTCGCATCATCAACCGGAAGTGACGTGGCACGGACCGACAGAATAACAAAATGGATATTTCGTACAAAGTGGTAATTGGTGTAGATGTCACATTTTGAACAGTTCATTTGAACTAAGCAAAAAGGCAGCTATTTTCAGACATATTTGTAGTCATAATAATAGCTGTCATGTGCATGTTTCTCTATTTACATCTGTTTCTGTATGGAAAATGGGTCCATCGTGTTTTGCAAACGTAAAGTTTGTGCATGATAGGTGCCTTTAACTTAATGACAAATCAATCAGGCAGCTATTTAATTTTCATTACTTTATACTGCACATTACTGTGGCTGCCATGTGAATAACAATGTAATTAATGTACTTATCTTACCATTGCTTAATATTTATCAGTACATATGGTACAAGTTTGGTAAATTAGGTAGGGTTATTCAGTTTACGCTTTCTCAGATTAGGTGTCCGTTTTCTATCTTGCTCCACCACTTGCAAGACATTTTGATAATGTTCCTCACTCTATCTGGGCAGCAGCTAGGAAATCTCCACCGAGTTTCACGCCACGTTCTGTTGCATCATTTACCACATTGATGGCTCTAACATAGCTAAGCGATTGCAGATAAGCTGAGGACTCAGGCCAATTAGTGTGTAGTTAGCATGATTAGTCGCGGAGTAACAAGCGTAGTTGAATGTTCCACAATGTACACGAATTTAATATTTTTTCTATCTAGACCTAAATGCTAGGATCATTCATGGTTGACCTAAAAAAAAATAAAAATTTGAATTTTGCACAAAGTTTTGTGTTTTTTTATATGAAATTGATACTTTGTTTTCATGTCATACTCTATTAATTTTTTTTAAATTTCGGGTACCCGGGCAAGGCTACCCTGGCGGGACTCGAATTCCCGGGACTCAGTCCCTACCTTATTCAAAATGTGACATGTACACCAAATACAGCCCCCAAAATGGTCTACTTTTAGCGACCCTGAACTCCGAAACAGTTTAGTAAAAGTTAAAAATGTGATGAAAATTGGTGGGTGCAGTCAACATTTAGAGCCAAATTTTTGGAAGGTCATTTTGGGGTCATCCAAGGTCACCCAGAGGTCATCTGAGGTCAAATTACTAAAAACTGTCATATGGGCATGAAACTTGCTGGGTACAGTCAACATTTGGAATCAAATTTTTTGGAAGGTCATTTCCGGGTCATCCAAGGTCATCTAAGGTCAAATTACTAGCAACTGCCGTATGGACATGAAACTTGGTGGGTATAGTCAACAGTTAAGAGTCAAATTATTGGAAGGTCATTTTGGGGTCATCCGAGGTCACCCAGGGGTCATCTGAGGTCAAATTACTAGCAACTGTCGTATGGGCATGAAACTTGGTGGGTATAGTCAACAGTTAAGAGTCAAATTTTTGGAAGGACATTTTGGGGTCATCCAAGGTCACCCAGAGGTCATCTGAGGTCAAATTACTAAAAACTGTCATATGAGCATGAAACTTGGTGGGTACAGTCAACATTTAGAGTCAAATTTTGGAAGGTCATTTCCTGGTCATCTGAGGTAAAATTACTAAAAACTGTCATATGGGCATGAAACTTGGTGGGTACAGTCAATCTGTGTAACAATACCAAAACTATTGTACTATTGTTCAGTTGATGTCACAACAGGTGGATTCCATCATTTATTGTATATATTTTGTTTTGCATGTTGCAGAAGGTGGTCGAGCCAGTAAAAGACGAAGAGGAGGTGAGGCTGAAATTGAAGAACGTCTGGAGTCGCTGATTACAAGAGTTGGAGAGAAGGTAAACAAATCAAAATTAAATGTGTACTGTGAAACCAAGTTAATGAACACATAATTGTCAATCAGATTGAGTTGTGTTTACTGGAGTTTACTAGACAGTTTGGGTTATAAGGAATTTTGTGGCAAGTCACACCACAAATGAGACAGTATTACATAGAGCTGGCAGTCAACGGATGCTCCCGAAGAAATTTTCTAGGCCAATGTATGAGGAAAGAAGATCTTGAGTGTTTATTTCTTATGGGGAAAAATTATGGAAGAAGAGACAGCGGGCGCCAGAGGACAATGTATCTTCAAAGATGAAAATACATACACTGATAATAATTGTATACATCCATGTTTAATATTGCAACTTGTTTTTGTGATTCTTAATCCTAGAGTACATCATCACTTGAAAGTAATCTTGAGGGGTTAGCAGGTGTGCTAGAGGCTGACTTACCCAACTACAAACCAAAAATTATCAAGATCCTGTGCATTTGGTGAGTATACATATTATGATGAAGTAAACAATTGACCTTAACCAGGCCTAGAAATATGTGGCAGTTTGTGCGAATCCATTTGGATTCTCGCAAGAGAATTTTGCTAGAATTCTTGATTCGCGCAAATCTACCTCCTGCGCGCTCCCGCTGCACAAAAAAATACTGCCCTCATACAGTCTGATTTAGTCATTCAAGAAGGCGGTTTTGTCGAACGAAAGATCGGCATGCAACCAATGGCTGTTTTTGCTGCTAAAATGCCCTCTCAAATCAGTATTATAGTGCAAATTATTAATGATTTAAGTAAATTATCCCATAATGCTCCATTTTGGGGGTTCAGTTGCTTAAAAAACAAAGTATAAGTAGTCAAACCGGGAATCAAACTTGGTACATATTTATTTCTTTCTGTAAACTGCCAAATGCATGACGCGAATCCATATGGATTCGCCCAGTTGATGTTTTACGAGAATCTTTGCGCGAATCGATTCGCGGATGCGCATCGAATTTCTAAGCCTGTTGGCGGTAATCCCATAATTCTCTGCGGTTAGACCTGTGATGTTGTCAAGCTGATGCGCAGTAATGATGATCGCTAAACGGTGTACATGTATAATATGTCAGGGGAAGTGATGCTATTTGTATCAGCTTGTTTTCTCTGTTTACAGATAAATACACAAGTTGATTTGTCTATTTTATTTGAAAATTCATCCTCCATTAACCCGGAATGGGTCATAAGAGAGGAGGAAAAAAACAAGTTTTCCAAATGATTGAGACAATGGAGTAAAATTCCTCTTTTCAAAAGAGAATGGCGATTCAGTTCTTATGCTTTGCATGCTTATAGCACTGCAATTGTAGAGCATATACTCGTCAGAGTGACATGTTGTGAAGCGACTATTAAATAGTCTGTAAAGAGGTGGGCAGGGGTAGAAATAAGGGACCATTTCCTGATAGCCATCCGGGCTATCTAGCCATTTTTTCTGATAGCCCTGAAGGAAATTCAATAGCCCTGAAAAAGACATTGTTTTCGCACAATTCAAACCAATCGTTTGTTCAAATATTCAGTTATTAGTGATCGAGTAACCCTTACCCCCCCATAATCAGGGGTAGCACTACATGTAGGTTTTAAAACCAGGGTTCTCAGAACCCTGAACCCCTGAAAGTGTTAAAAATATGCGCTCAAATCCTAAAATGAAGGGTTCTTAATCTCGAATCTGTCAAGTATTGAATGTACCATTTTAATTAATTGGTATCAGATTTTGTGATTTTGGTTACAATGATGTGTTACCGGTATAGATTCATGGTATAAATAGTTAAAGCCCGGCAAAAAATGTGATCTCGCTTTTCACGCCACGATTCTCGCCTGTAACCAACTATCTCGCTTTTTAAGAAAGTTCCCAAGCAGTTTACTTACTATAAAACTGTTGCTTTATGCCATAAAAGTTCGCCGAATTCCACAAAATGCAGTAACTTCGGCAAAGACTTTGCCAAAGTGCAGAATTCAACACCATTGGCACCACATGGAACCCATGCATTTCTCAATAAAAAATGACATTTCATTGCAAATGAGTTCAAGTTTAGGCCAAATATTATGATATTTATTGAATTACTGGAGTATGATGACTATAAAACATAATTCAAGGGCAACTTTTTGTCATTTTTTTTCCTTCTACGGCCGATCATTGTCGTATTTCACCGATGGCATATCTCTACACACCACCCATAAAGCATTTCTTTCCGATCCTAGAATTAGAAAATTTTCCAACTCATGTACGTGTCATCATTCAGCACTGCAATAACTTAGCAGCAGTGGTTCTAGACAATATCGCAATCTGTGTAATTATGCCGGCGGAGTTTTTGTTTTTTTGTTTTTGGTTGATTTGTATGGCGCTTTCAACTACTGAGGTTATTTGCGCCAGTACTCACTCCTTTGTCAAGTTGCACCTGTATAACTCCATTCAGTCACAATCGTAGTTTTCTGCTTCACTGCATCCAAGTTATTTCTATCTTCTTTATGGACGCTCGTTGTATTTCCCCTGCTGTATATGCTCGTACACAAAATGTAGATTTTTCCTCTGTCTGCGTGGTAAAAACCAAACGGTGTCTCTTCAGAGCCACACCAGGCTGAGTCAGCCGAGGAAGGGCTAAAACGTGGTCAAATTACTTTGCATGATCCTCGCTAGCTTGACTTCCCTCGCATCCAAGCCTGTTCCCCAGAGCCCAAGTTAGCGTTATCCATCCGACACCACGTGGAGGTTTGGGTTGAGTTGCCCGCGAGCAATTACTTTGCCAGCTCTACGGACCTTGCCGGACATGCCGGCGGAGTGTATTTTATTTCTATTTTTAAATTATGTTACAATGCTACGGTGACTTCACTTCAACAAATGTCGTTACATTGCATTTTATTGTCTCGCCTGAATGTTCAGGGAGAGACTTAGTAATCACTATGGTGTGTGTGTGTCCGTGGGGGTGGGTGTGTGGGGGTGTGTGCGTGTGTGTGTTCGGAAAAAGCTTGTGAACGCGTTATCTTGAGAACCGTAAGCGCTATGATGATGAAACTTTATAAGGGGTAGCATGACCAAAGGGTGTCAACCTGATTAGATTTTGAGCGCAAAATATGGTAATTAAGTACCTAATTTGCATAATTTATGCGTAATCAGCAAAATACCTTGTGAACAGATTATCTGGAGATCCGTATGGGGTACAGTGACGTAACTTGGTGGGGAGTAGCGTGGCCAGATGTTCTCGACCTGATTAGATTTTCAGCGCAAAATATGCTAATTAAGTACCTAATTTGCATAATTTATGCGTATTTGATGCGTATCAAGCAAAAACCCCTTGTGAACAGCTTATCTGGAGATCCGTGTGGGGTACAGTAACGTAACTTGGTGGGGAGTAAGCGTGGCCAGATGTTCTCGACCTGATTAGATTTTCAGCGCTAAATATGCTAATTAAGTACCTAATTTGCATAATTTATGCGTATTTGATGCGTATCAAGCAAAAAACCTTGTGAACAGCTTATCTGGAGATCCGTATGGGGTACAGTGACGTAACTTGGTGAGGAGTAAGCGGGCCCAGAGGTTCTCGACCTGATTAGATTTTGAGCGTAAAATATGGTAATTAAGTACCTAATTTGCATAATATATGCGTAATAAGCAAAATACCTTGTGAACAGATTATCTGGAGATCCGTATGGGGTACAGTGGCGTAACTTGGTGGGGAGTTATGTGGCCAGAGGTACTCGACCTGATTAGATTTTCATGAGGTCAAAGGTCACATACAAGGTCAAAGGTTAACTGAGGTCACCAAATCTTTTAATAATTAATTTTCAACTGTGCATCACATATCCCAATAACAGCTTGATCGGTCATGTAATTAAGGAAATAGGACGACTTTAAGATAGTCGCTTTCTTTGTAAAGTATAGCAAAGTAGCACTTTCAATGAGTGATAACTCGTAAAGGAAGCATCTTTCTGTTTTGATTTATTTGATGAAATAGTTCTTTGGTATTGCCAAATTTGATTTTTCAGCGCAACATACTTCATCCAATTTCGTGAGGTCAAAGGTCACATACAAGGTCAAAGGTCAACTGAGGTCACCAAATCTTTTAATAATTAATTTTCAACTGTGCATCACATATCCCAATAACAGCTTGATCGGTCATGTAATTAAGGAAATATGACGACTTTAAGATAGTCGCTTTCCATGTAAAGTATAGCAAAGTAGCACTTTCAATGAGTGATAACTCGTAAAGGAAGCATCTTTCTGTTTTGATTTATTACTTTGATGAAATAGTTCTTTGGTTTTGCCAAATTTTGGAAGGTCATTACGGGGTCATCCGAGGTCACTCAGGGGTCATCTGAGGTCAAGTTATTAAAAACTTCGTATGGGCATGAAACTTGATGGGTACAGTCAACATTTCAAGGCAAAATTTTTGGAAGGTCATTTTGGGGTCACCAGGGGTCATCTGAGGTCAAATTAGTAAAAACTGTCGTATGGACATGAAACTTGGTGGGTACAGTCAACATTTCAAGCCAAATTTTTGGAAGGTCATTTCGGGTCACAAGGGGTCTGAGGTCAAATTAGTAAAAACTGTTGGATGGACATGAAACTTGATGGGTACAGTCAACATTAAAGTCAAAGATTTGGAAGGTCATTTCGGGTCACCAGGGGTCATCTGAGGTCAAATTAGTAAAAACTGTCGTATGGTCATGCAACTTGGTGAGTACAGTCAACATTTAAAACCAAATATTTGGAAGGTAATTTGAGTCACCAGGGGTCATCTGAGGACAAATTAGTAAAAACTCATATGGGCATGAAACTTGATGGGTACAGTCAACATTTAAAGCCAAATTTTGGAAGGTCATTTCGAGGCCACCAGGGGTCATCTGAGGTCAAATTAGTAAAAACTGTCGTATGGGCATAAAACTTAGCACAAGGGGTACAGTCAACATTTAGTGCCAAAATTTTAGAAGGTCATTTCAGGGCCACCAGGGGTCATCTGAGGTCATATTAGTAAAAACTGTTGCATGGGCATGAAACTTGGTGGGTACAGTTACCATCGGCCAGATAATCGTGCCCAGCCGATAACCGCCAAATTCATTTACCTCTCTACCAACAGTTATCGCTAAAGCAGGCGGTCACAAAAGCAGGCGAGACTCGTGGTTCGAGAACCGCCTTGTGTTACATAATTTCTGGACAGGCCGTAAATATTGGAGATCGAAGCTTTTATTTTTCTTTCACATGTTTTCATTTTTCTGCGCATGAAAACCCCTGTAGCCCGACGGGCTACATGGAGATAAAACCCAATAGCCCGACAGAAAACCTAATAGCCATGGCTATCGGGCTATCGCTTATTTCGACCCCTGGGTGGGAAATGCATTTAGTAAACAAATAGAATGATTCAGTGTCTAGTAAAACATGATGTTTTTTTGACTTATTATTAAAGTTAATCAAATTATCTTTGTGATTTGCAGTGCTGTTATGCAGCCAGAGAAGATAACAGTATATACAACCTTAGCAGGATTACTCAATGCCAAGAACCCAGGTACAGGCGGAGAGGTAAGTCTAGTATTAAGACCATGTTTGGAGGAGGCCAAAGTCACAATTAGATGATCAGCTGTTGCTACCTGATTGTTATAACAAAAGGTGCCAGGGCTACCAGTCAAATGTTATCAAATGTTCAATGAGATTACCTCTGTGGCTTGTGAAAATGATTTGTTGAATGGACTTGTGTTTGAATTTGAATGTTGAAAATTGTAGGTGAGCTATAAATGGCTCTCCTGAGGATGTTTAGGAGAGCTGTCAGGGGAGTGATTTCATTTGAACGTCATCATTGAGCTAAAAAAAGTTTGGATGAGTTACATAAGTGAAGAAGAGTTTGAAGGAAAGTGATTGCTCTATTTACATTTTCATTATGCTCATTTCTTGATAAATTTGCTATCGGTTTTCGTCACTATGAATCAACCTGATTTTTTACAATCATCAGCTTGTGATAAAGTCGGCAAATTGTTATGACCAATACACCAGATGATGGTTAAAGCCTGAAATTAATCACATCATGAAATATTTTCAACTCTATTTTAATCACAAAATAGAAGTGCATCAAATGAAGCAGGTGTTTTTTCCTCTTGTTTAGTTTGCAGATCTTCTCTTCAAATTCATGAAGGACTACATGAAAGCCAATGAGTGGGAGAAGGCTAGAGTGATTGTACGCTTCCTGTCAGATCTGGGCAACTGTAGTGTGGTAGATCCTGTCACCATCTTGGCCATGTTTGAATCATTCATAACTGTCACCATGGAAGATGACATCCCTCAAGTGCGTTCTGATTGGTTTGTGTACGCTGTGTTGTCTAGTTTGCCATGGGTAGGTAGTCGCCATTATGTCCCATACATGTATGCTGTGGCTAAAAAAATGCTGCACTTTTTGTACCAGAAAACTGTCAGAGTATATATTAAAGAGCTCTTTCGATTAAGATATATTACTAATTAAAAATATTGTGTATGTGCAGTGGAGTGAAAAGATATGAAGTCATTCAAATCTGTAGGAATTATGTGAACCATATTCGATCTGATTGACTTTGTTGTGAAATTCACACTGGAAATTTTGCCTGGAAATAATGCTGCCATTCAATACAATGAAATAGGAACTGTGGAATAAATGCTCCAATCACTAGTCATTCTTGAGTTGAGGCTTTTAGCAATTGTGTGTAAATGTAGTATTCATCTTTTAAATTTCTAGATTGGTGGACAGTTGGCGGCAAAAAAACCAGAGGAGCTCAACAAAATGATGGACAACATTGACAGATACTTGGGGTGAGTAATAGGGTATGGTGAAAAATGCTTTCCTCATATTGTCATGGAACTCACAAGAGGATTTTACTAGGGTGCATACTACTATTATGCTGAAATACCGTAGAATTCCATCAACAAGCATATATGCTTCTAAAGGAGTTGGGTTTTTTTTGACAAAGGAGACGAAAGGCAGACACGCTCCACAAACAGATTTGGAGTTTGAGCAACTATATCGTCATAATATATCAGCACAATTCTAGTATATTTATATAATTATCTAGTAAAGCCTCTGATTCTTCCAAGTTGACTAAGAAAAAAAAACCCTGTTTTTTTAATACCCTGCTGAATAATATCAATGAGTAAGATCAAATATCATTGATATGATGGATGTTATAAATCAATTAAGAAGTCAAGTGTAAAATCTGTGTACTGGTAGGCTAGAAACCATTGAATAAGATAGGAGAACTCTGACTTTTTGTGTGTAGTTTGCGGATGGACCAGCATTCCTTAATTCTCTCATTATATGCACCTGTTTTTAGTACTCGAGCATGGCAATGCACAAATCCGACTTGACACATTCACTACACCTCACTGGTGGCCATAGCTGGGTGCTTCCATCCATCTTACGCGACACCAGTACCACAGGCGTGCAGCGTTTACTGTTCCTATGACGCGGTTTACTGTTCCTATGACGCGGCGCAAGTGCTACACGCTCCGATGCGCTCGAGATAGTGGGCGTCTTGGATCGCAATCCAAACGAACTAAGCTAGTTTGGCACGGAAGGCCCCCAGCTATGGCCGACTTAATCCTGACCCTCACTTGGCTTGTGATTCGTTTATACAATGTGGATTGATTTCACATATTATACCAAGCCAGTTTTCTTCCATTTTAATTTCTTTGTAAGACCATAAAGCGAGGTAGTACTTGCTGTGCTGACATGGTATATAGCCATTTTGATTATTATCACATTGTATATTGCAGAAACCGAAAGAAAGACCATCTTCCCATGTTGAGAGTATGGCATAGTGATTCACCTCATCCACAAGAAGATGTAAGTAGATGGATATTATTATGAGAGTATGGCTGCGCTAACAGAGATTCCTAGTAGAGATGTGTTATTCTGATTCTCCAAATGCATGATGCAGCCAAAAAGTGGTGATATTCAGCTTTACTTTAAGGTGGTACTACACCCCTTGATAAATTTGTGACTATTTTTGCATTTTTCTCAAAAAATAATAACACACTGGTAACAAAAGTTATGTATATTATAGGGACAAGGAATCCAGTTACTACACTGAAATTTCAGTGACTCAAGACCATGAAAGCATCCTTAGGGTTGCCAAAAATTTCCTAAATTATAATAGTTTGTGTGAATTTTATCTAAAAATCGTCTTTGAAAACATCATGATTCAAGTTGTTTTTGTAGCAAAATTCACTAAGAAGTGGCTAAAAATTAAGTTTGACCATTCAAGCTCTGAAGTCGCCAAGAAGTCATTAATTAAAACATGTTAAAATCTCATAATTGGGCTACCAAATCGCAGGTTTGGCAACCCTCTGTAGTAGTTTGATCCCATTTCTTGGCTGAAACTCAATAGCACCGTTACTAGTTGCCGATGTCTCATTTCTATATCTTTATATTTTCAGTATCTAGACAGCTTATGGGCTCAAATGCAGAAGCTTCGTAAAGACAACTGGATAACCAAGTGCATAAGACGCCCCTACCTGGCATTTGAGGGTATACTTGGTGAGACTGCCTTACACCCACTACCAGCATTCACACCACCACCCCACACAGATGAGTCTGTCTACCCAGTGCCAAAGGTCGTCTTCAGGATGTTTGATTACACAGATGCTCCAGAGGTAAGGGTTTTTTACCTTCCTTCTTTTCTTCCCCTTAGGCAAAAAACAGGAAGGGAGATGTGCAAAATCAAAATAGGAAAAGCATTGGACTTGGTATACTTATAATCTGGACTGTGATGAAAACTAAAACCACACAACCTGCAGAAATTTAGAGATATACTTTATGTTTATTGATCAATGGTCTGTTATAAGAAAAGAATAATATAATTGAAATGTTCTCTTTGATTCTGAATTTCTTTGTAAATAACAAGGACTGTTCAATATTTTTTTATTTTCCCCCATTTTAAGGGTCCCACATTACCAGGCCATCATTCCATTGAAAGATATCTTGTGGAAGACCAACTGCAGGCCATCATTAACTCGTGTCATAAAGAACGCAAAGAATGGTAAGTGCGATAGAGAAGATATATCGGTGTGATCAAGTCTTCAGTATTGATCACATACCATGCTACAATTGATATAGAATTTATTTGAAGACTTGATATCAGTTACATTTAGGAGTCAAGCTGAGCATAAGAATCAGTGAAATTTTATATTTGGACATTGCGCTACTGTTGGTCACTAGCCGTAGACGTGGTAGACAAAAACTTTGTTGGACTGATAGAATTAAAGATCTAACAGGCATGTCTCTAAACAATGCCTACAGATCAGCTCTGGATATGCAGAAGTGCAACTCAATCATTAAAAGGGTCACAAAGAGTCGGACATAGCTTATTGGGCCATGACAACAAATTGGTCACAAGCACCAAGTCCCTTGTCAGCTATTTGATATATTACAGGGGGAAGATGTAGTAGATGTAAAAATGGAAAACAAGTGATACTGTGATGGTTAATGACTCTCAGTTGCTGCAACTCTTGGGATATTCCTCGGTTCCAAAACAAAATGTTTAGCTTTCTCACAATACCCTTAAAGCAACTGATTTTATTGTTGAATTGATTTCTTTTTCCTCTTACAGCGCTGCACAGTTAGTGAGTTTCCATGCTAAAGCTCAGGTTCCACTCAATTACATGATAGCAGAAGTGGTATTCTCTGAGATGTTCAGCTTGCCTCAGCCACCTAGGATTGAGATATTCCATGCTGCCATCTTCCTGGAGCTGTGTAAATTGCAACCAAGCTCTCTGCCTCAAGTTGTATCCTTATTGAGTGGCAATTTTGTTGCACCATTAAAAATATAGGATTTGTGTATTGTATCCGCCTTCAAACGGGAGTTTTGCTTATTTACATGCATACCAACTGTCGAGCCTGATCCAACTGTTGAGCTCCATGTTTGAGTTATCATCAAAAATAGTGTCTTTTAGCCATAGACGGGGAATAGAATACAAAGACCTCCACAGTGAGCTGATTATGTACTTGTTTGTGTAAAACTCTGCGGTTGAACTCCATTTTTAGAATGTGGATGTGTGAAATTCCACGGTTGAAAACTCCACACTTGGAGGAATATAAAAGAGAGGGGTGTGTGTATGCCTGTGATTGATTATATGAAAGTCAACTAAACGTCAAGATAAAATGTTGCCTTTAAAAATTATGTATCCCTTTTCCGACTAACCCAAAAATAATGTGAACCAAACGACCGACCCTGACTTTGGAGCTGTAACCAAGGACAATGTTTGTCAGCAGTCCTTATTTATTATTTTTGATTTGAAATGAGCTTAAAAACAATTACTAAAATAATATTCCTTAACTAACTGAACCCAGCTTGCACAAGCCACTGAGATGCTGTATGAGAGATTGGACACCATGAACCTCAATTGTGTGGATCGTTTGGTTAACTGGTTTGCACATCATCTCAGTAACTTCCAATTCAGATGGAGCTGGGATGAATGGTAAGAAAGTTGTATGGGCAGTTAATAATAACACAAGTCATTCTGAAAGTAAAAAAAATGTCTGGGTTGGCACAGGCATGAGATTTTTCAGCTGATCAGCTGTATTCAGCTTTTTTGACTATTCAAATTGACGCATTTTTATTTATTTTGCCAATTTCACTCTGTTTTTCAGCTTTTTTTTTGTTGTTGTTCTACTTCAGCTTTTTTCAAGCAAAGCCACTCTCCGCTCCACTTAATGGACCAAGGGTATAATCCTGAAATAATAAATAATCCTGAAATCTTCTGATTGTGTAATGTTGCTGTCATTTGTTCAGGACTGACTGTCTACAGATGGATCCTGAATTACCCAAACCCAAGTTTGTGAGGGAAGTGCTTCACAAATGCATGAGGTAAGTCCTATATTTTGTGGTACATGTAGTGGTGACATTTGTTGTTGATGGTGGTGGTGGTGAATCGGCTGCATCAGCGTGGTCAGTTCAGTATTTGATGGCTTCTTTACACTACGTTCCAATATTCATAATTACCAAACGAGAAACGCAGATAAATTCAACTTAATGAAGAACAACAAAACATTTACTGACCATGCCATTCGTACTGCTGGTCCAATATTATGGAATTCATTGCCAAATTCAATAAAAACGGCAAATTCATTGAAACATTTCCGTAAGATATATAAACGTGACTTGATCTCAAAATATGATTAATTCTTGAGCATTGTGTTTCTCGTTTGTTTGTTATGCTTTGTTTTGTTTTTTACTTTTTTTGATGGTAACATTTCTTTGTTAAGGGGTGACTTCCTCTGGCCTTACTGGCCTTCTGGTCATCCCTCCATAATTCGTTGTTTGATATTGCCTTTGTTTTTAAAATATATACTGTGTGATTTCATGTGAATTATGGGAAAATAAAATATCTTGTATCATGTATCTTGTATAAACTGGACAAAAAGGCTGAAATGTAAACCCAGATTTCTTTAAAAATGTGATTCAAGTTTGCAAATAATACTAGAGTTGTATTATATAATATACAGAGCCCTTTTTGAGATCAGTACCAGATATGTTAATAATAGTTACTGCATTACATACGTGTATATTGAATTGCAACACTTAAACTTGTCTGTATGTATGGCATAAAAAAATAATTGTTTGAAAAGTGGCGTAACACGAACCAACCTAAAATTACCTGCCGGCCCACACGTTTTTATTACTTTTCCAATAAAGTTGTCCTTGACCCAACTTATTTTTTCAAACATAAACAGGATTAAGATATATTTATTTTAGTATTATTTTGAAAATCCAGTGTTAATACAGATATAATGCATATTGTGTGCATTTCATTTTTATAATGTGTGTGTAATTGCTTTGGGGCAATCTAAATTATGACTTATGTTTTGAGGTACATCCTTTTATTGAATACAGCCCTATTTTTGATTCTTTTAGAAATAAGTTCACAGTAAAAAAGTTACTCAAGATATTGGAATGACAAATTAGTATTTGTTTTTGGATTTTTTATTTCTACAGGTTATCATACCATCAGAGGATAGTGGAGAGTGTTCCTGAGAATTTTGCCCCATTATTACCCAGGAAGCCTGGCCCAGTGAATAAATTCAAAATGGAAGATGCCTGTGAGTATTTCAAATGAATTGCATCTTGTTTATCATACAACAGGTGAATGATTGCTGAGTGAATAGCTCTGTTAAATGTCTTTGTAATATGTTAACTGGAGATGTCATCATGAAGAAGTATGCTCACTTGTAGATCTATTAGCAGGTAGTACAGTATACAGAAGTATTCTTTACTTTGCTTCAGTGATGAAATTTTGGGATTCGACCCCACGACCAGCTGGTTACCTCACGATTAAAATTGTTTATAAATTGCATAAAAGTGAAG
Source organism: Amphiura filiformis (assembly GCF_039555335.1). Taxonomy (NCBI): domain Eukaryota; kingdom Metazoa; phylum Echinodermata; class Ophiuroidea; order Amphilepidida; family Amphiuridae; genus Amphiura; species Amphiura filiformis. Next base: position 51,825,161 of record NC_092644.1, on the reverse strand, counting down.
GATAAGTCATTCAAATTGTCATTTGGTATTTTTGACATAACAAATTTGGCAAAAAACATCAGTACTGACGAAGTTGAAGCCCCATTCAGATACATGTAGCTAATTTAGATACTGTCAGTATCTAAATTACAGATTCGTGTAAAATGTCTTATTTTGTATTAAATACACGGCTTTCGGCTGAACCACTCACATGCTATGTTAGCACATCTATGACAATGACAAAGGTACCAAAATCTGAATTTTGATGATTTTTACGATCGTCCGGATGAGCAAATTACTGAATGGGCCTCTAAGTACAACTATGAAGGCATATTGGCACAGCAGTTAAGGCTTTGTGGGTCCGAATCCCTGCAGCACCATCTTGTTGTGCACTTGTGCAAGGTGCTTTACCTCACTTGCCTCACTCCACCATGTGCAATGGGGAGCTGTTATGGGATAATGACAATGTAAATTATGAGAGGAGCCGCGCTTAGGTTGTGCCCTCTTTGAAGCGAAAATGACATGGATGTATGTCAATGGGAGCAGAATAACAACGAAAATATGATGAACTGCATGTTAAATCACAAACATTTATTTATTGGACTATTATTGTAATTTCAGCCAAGCACACTGGATGCATGGAATCCCATCGACTTATTGATGCATTCAAATCCAAGGCTAATGCAGAAGAAATCATCTCATTAATGAAGGAATTCTTTGTCACCAAAGATGATGACAGCATGGATGGTAGGTATATAAGACTAGACTAATTCCAATCAGCCATCTATACTGCGCATGTGCAGTATTATACTTTGTAGTGACGACAGATTAATTTACAGTTCATATCGTGACGGACTTCTGAAAATATTCAATGCGACTTTGGTTGTGCACCATAACGTGACTGACTAGTGGCGCTTGTGTACCTCGTCGCTGTACCGCGCTGTTGTGTCAAAATTGCGCTCTGAAGTTCTAAAAACAACAAACAGGCTTTTTGTAAGTGTGTGTTTGTTTTTTGCAAATGACCATAAAAAATCTGTAAAAAAAAGAACAATCTCCTCACTTACTTTGTGCACATTTTTTCAGTCAAAATCAATCCGCCTTTGTATTTAGCAATCAAACAAAAAACATAGAACGTGGGTCTCTCGAGGGTTTTTTCGTCACCTCAAGAAATTCAAATATGTGACACGATCAAGGGAAATGAGTCGGATGAGGGTATGTGCCCTTATTTGCTGGTGGGATTTTTATGGGAGGGCACTTTTAGTTTGTGTCTAAAATTCCAGTTATAGCGCCATTAGGCGAACGTTTACAGTATGAAAGTGGTCACATGTTTTGGTATTTTACTTATTTGTTTAGCTGAAATCTTCAAAGGTACTGAACTTAAATTGGCAGTTAAATTTTTTGATGTACTTTCTTTTTTCTCTAACATGTTTTTCCTTTGTTTTCTCAGATGACACCAATCCAGATGAGCTGAGGATTGAGGTGTTCACACTGACCATTCTGTACATGGGTAGTAAATCATTCAGTCATTCCTTCAGTGCTCTTGCAAAGTAAGTTTAGTTGAGGATGGGGACAAAGCAGCTGAAGGGAATATCCCCATCATGCATTGCAGTGTATCTATTTGCTCCATAGCAAATGTACACAAAAAACAAGTAAAAACCACTTAAATATTGAGAGCTATTGGCAGTTTTGCAATACTCTAGGGGGTCATGTTTTCTCAAACAAAAGTCTAAGCACCCTGGTTTAAGTGGGTAATTGAAAGTTGAAGTAAGGGATTTTGTCAACATTTTCTATGGCAAGTGCAGTTCTATTAATATTATGGTACTGCAAAGCATAATGGGGTAGACCTTTCAGCTGCTGTGGGATTGAGGCGTTCACACTGACAATATTGCACATACTGTATTTCCTCTATTAAACACCCATTCTATTAAATGCCCCCCATCAATTTTTTCAACCATAGTGTTTAAAAAATGCTGAAATTTCCATGTTTTCTTGTGTTGGTAAGCTTTCCATGGTCCACACATGATCGGTAATGGCCGAAAATAACATCACAAACCCGAAAGTGAACCGGAAGTCATTGATCCTACGTTCATAGTTAGTCATTTCGGTGCGATTTTTAAGCTTATCTATCGATTTCTGAGTTCCCTGGGAGATTTTGAGCCTTAAAAGAACCATGTATTATTATTAAAAATTGATTAATTGCAATTCCAGGTAAAAACCACATGTGCCTGCTCACGGTCGAAAATTTTTTTTATTGCATGAGGCGAAAGGCGTTGGTAGTAGGTTACAAAAGTCACATCAAAAATTCCTCCGGAGCTTGTTGCCATAGCAACGGCAGATTTTATGATTTTAGCGATTTTTGCTTATTTTGGGGTGAAAATAAGAGAAAATATACACTTTTCTGAATGCTCTTGACTTAAAATTTGAGGTCACATTAAAAAAGTAACCTTCCCGCCATAAAGTACCATCTTTGCACATTTCCCAGGTGCAAAAAATATTTCAATAATATTTCCCCATGTGCAATTTTAGGGATGGGCAACATTGGCAATTTAGCACTTTTGAAAAAATGACATTTTTACCCTATCTTTGACGTCAAAAAATCTAAAAAGCTAATTTTGCTTGAGCACCCAGACAAAACAGGGCATCCGGCCGGATTCGAACCGACGACCTTCGTATTACCAGCACGACGCTCTAACCAATTGAGCTAAGGATAAACGTTTTTGTTTTTTTCAACGTTTATGTGCACTGGCCTACTCGGGGGAAAGATTAAATTTGTTCATCCTATTAACCCAGAGAACTAAGTATAATAATTTTCATAGCTGTAGCCTATTAAACTTTCGTAACGTAACTGTAGCTGAGTCCACTTTCCTAACGTATTAGTACTAGTACTTACAATCGTTTTGCAAGGATGGATTATGTATTACTAATAAAGCCATGATCATATGACCATGTATATTACCAAGAAGCTGGTTGATGGAGACACATTTATCATGTGACTAATCAATGTCATAAGAAGTATACCATAAAATCCATTCCAGAAAGACTCAAGACCAAAAAGCATCTCAGTAGAACAACATAGGTGTTACAAAACCCAGTTATCCGACGTCCGCCTAGTACAGTTTAATTGTCTCTAGACATTGCTAGAATGGATTTTAGGCTATTATTTCTAATAAAATTCATTAGTCACATGATAAAATAAATGTGTCTCAATCAACTAGCCTTGGCCTCTTGGTTACATGGTCATTATGTATTTCACCGACTCTCGCATTCTTTTACCATTGCTGGTACTTGTACCATTGTTGGTGCTTAGTGTTATCACCAGTTACCCGAAAAGACCCCAGTGTTTGGACATAGACCCTATAAATTCATATCTAGGGTCTATGGTGTGGACCGCGCAGCTCCGAAAAAACACATGCATTTTACGAAAGTAGAGGCTGAAAGACTCCTGATTTTTATAATTTCAGCTGTAAAAGACCATTTTACAAATGGTCATTCCTTATGCTTTTCTAGGTTATTCCAGACGATTTTCAACCAGAAAGTTAAGGAAGACTCTTGATTCTAACCGTTTGCAGCTCCGAAAGACCCCCTTTTACCGGTTCGCCGTCAGCTCCCAAAGACCCACGATCTCCACATTCCAGTGGAGCATACCCACCCGGGAGGGGGGCTGCACTCTATCTAATCAAGCGAAACATCGTGGGAAGTGGGATTGCTTTATTAGCCAGAATCCATCCTTGCAAACAGATCTTAGGTACTAGCACTCAGAAGTTAGGAAAATTGACTCTGCTACATACCAGTTATGTTACAAAAGTTGAATAGGCTACAGAAAAGTTAACTGGGCTATAGCTACATTAGGATAGTTAACTAGGCTACAGCTATAATATGAAAGTTGACTAGACTACAACTACTAAAGTTCACTATGCTACAGCTTTGTACTCTCCAAATAAGTAATCATGGCATCACACTGCTTATTCCATTTGACTCACGGGTCGTAAATATGAATTCTATTGCTATATTTGTACTTAATTATTACTAGGACAGTTAACTGGAAATATCCTAATTTGGCGGCCATTTTGGATTCCATCTTGAATTGGAGAGATTCAAATGAAACAAATTGTGTGCATATTTATTTCTTTTAGTTATAGAAATTAATTCCATTGAAAATACTTTATTATGATATCAATTTCATGTTGCTCTAGTGTATTTCAATGAAAATATGCTATCCTGGCGGCCATTTTGGACGCCATTTTGAATTTAAAAGATCCGAATAAAACAAAATGGGCACATATTTATTTCTGTTGATTAGAAACATCAATTGCATCGATATTTTTTCATCATTAGATCATTTGCATGTTGCTATAGTGTGTTTTAATGGAAACCCCTATTTGGCGGCCATTTTGGACGCCATCTTTAATTGCACTTGATCTGATCTTCTTACCCACCTTTTTTTGAAGGTCTTTGCATATATAACATGAAAATGTTCTAAAAGAGTCATGTACACGAACTCCCCCTAGAGCCTGTAGTAAATGCGCTTATTGGAAATATAGATTTAAAAAGTCCGATTTTCTGGCAATACCGGTTTTTGCAGAACACGACTCTTCTGCAGCCTTTAAGTGTTGCTTCCGGAAGCAGTTGTGTGTCAAATCTTGTACGCAAAGGGTAAATATTTCAATTAAGTTGGTCGTATAAAAAATTATATGAGTAAATATGTAGAAAATGTATTATTTCAAAAAATGCATTTTTTTGAAAATTGGCAAACTTTTTGGCAACACTGGCTTTACAGGACAAACAGCCCCAGAGTTTTTTTACCAGATTTGGAAGGGGCAATGTCTGCTCAAGTAACACCAAATCTGAGAAAATAATTCTGGGTGCTCAAGCAAAATTAGTTTTTTGACTTAAAAGATAGGGTAAAAATGTCATTTTTTCAAAAGTGCTAAATTGTCAATGTTGCCCATCCCTAAAATTGCACATGGGGAAATATTATTGAAATATTTTTTGTACCTGGGAAAAGTGCAAAGATGGTACTTTATGGTGGTAAGGTTGCTTGTTTAATGTGACCTCAAATTTTAAGTCAAGAGCAATTCAGAAAAGTGTATATTTTCTCTTATTTTCACCCCAAAATAAGCAAAAATCACTAAAATCATAAAATCTGCCGTTGCTATGGCAACAAGCTCGGAGGAATTTTTGATGTGACTTTTGTAACCTACTACCAAAGCCCTTTAGCCTCATGCAATAAAAAAAATTTGACCGTGAGCAGGCACATGTGGTTTTACCTGGAATTGCAATTAATTATTTCATAAGAAGTGCTGATTTCAAGTGAAAACATCTTCAGGGTGCAATATTCCTGTAGAGTGTTGATTGATGCTTTATAACCAAGCCTTTGTTTTGATTTCAGATTCCATGCAGCTTTCAAATACTTAGCAAAAGATGAGGATAGTATGATCTATTTATTAAGGAAACTCAGAGAGGTTTGGCAGACTCATGAACAGGTAAGTACAGATTCCAGAAAATGTATGCAACTTACTTTGTATCGGTGTGAACAGTGATAGAAACTTTTGATAACAAAACAAAGATACATTGATCTATAAATTATTCTACCATTTTAAGACAATGCTGAATACAGTGGAGCTGTCAACTAGTTCTGTTCCCAGTATTTTGCATATATAGAAGAATTCGCTGTGAAAGTGAAAATGTATTAATCGGATTAACTACCATAGCAATAGGTTCAAACATTTTTTGATTATATCGCACTGCACTACAAGCAAGTTGGACTCATCACCTGTGCATGTCTGCAATCATAGATTGAATACAATACAGCTCTTTTCAATGGTACTAATCTTACTGTGCACGTGATCAGCATGATATGAATATTCTATAGAATTACGATACAGGTCATTATCCCTACTCTTTGACATCTATGGTTCAATGCAGAGGTACCGCTTGCAGCGCGATATAATCAAAAATTGCTTGAACCTATTGCTATGGTAGTTAATCCCATTACCGTATTCGTCTGAGTATAGTCCCACATTCGAGTATAGTCTCCCCCCCCCCCCTTTTTATTTTTTTTAAGTTATTTATTTTTTCGGTTTTGGAGTGTCCCTGGACCTAGACCTAAATGCTAGGATCATTCATGGTTGACCTAAAAAAAAATTGCATGTTGTTTTGTGTTTTAATATGAAAATTGATAATTTGTATTCATGTCATACTCTATTAATGATTTCAAAATGCATTCAAATTCAATGCATTTTGAAATCATGGTGATGGATGAAACTCATTATAAACTTCTGTAGTTCATGACAACATAATGTGTTCCATGACGACACATCACACTCTCTTCTATGGCCTGATAGATGATACCCAAAATCATGTAGAAGTCCAATCAGATTGTGTGTGTAACAGTTAAGCCACAACTCTGAATAAAAGGTGTCACTGTTGGCAGGTATTTGTCAGCATTGCACGACAGTTTTGAATCTACTGTAGTTTTTTATACACCTGTTTCTTCTCTGTTCAATTTCTCTCTCTGTGAAGATGATATTTGTGCTGGTAGACAAGATGTTGAGGACCCAGATTGTGACTTGTCCTGCAGTAGTCAACTGGATCTTTTCTCCATACATGGCGGAAGATTTCACCAAACTGTTCACGTGGGAGATACTGCATGCGACACTGCGGAAGATGAGCAAGCATGTGGTGAAGATAGCCAAGGAGTTGGAGAATACCAAGGAGAAACTTGCTAAGAAAAATAAGGTGAGAATTACTTAAAAGTAGATAGGATAGTCACACAGACCACTCACACAGGGACTGGCTGCACTGGTGCTGTGATAACCAATTACACCCTCCTAGAAATACTGTAACTTATGAGAATTACTTGATGGCAGTTGGGATCATAGAGTTGTTTTTGTTCACTCTTGGCAGAAAGATGGCAGACCTTTTGCTAGACACTCTTGGTAGTGTCTGCTTTCACATTATAAAATACCCACATTGATTTCTATAAGCCCCAAATGTAGCCTTGATATACAAGCCCTTGACCTATGGTTAGACCAATATTGTAGTAGATCAAACTTGTATCAAAGTCTTTTAAGACTTAAAAGATGCCCAAGGATTAAAGTATACAAAAATTCACATGACCACATGAGAATTTTTCGAGGTATTCGGTTTTGGTTTTTTTTTGCCCAAATTTGACAAATTTCTTTATTTTTAGTCCAAGTCAGTTTTTTTACACCATTTTAGGTTTTCCAAGTAATAACTAATCATATCTGCATTTGTAACCTATTTGATGTTTATTTCATAATGAAGTAATACTTTAAAAGATGAAAGAGTGTAGAAATAAAAAGAAATCAAATAGTTCACCATGACCCCAAGCAAAGGCTCTTCTCATAATTTGCTGCGTGATTACAACAGACCACCAACATTTTTGTATGTTTTTCTGATTACAGGAAGATGATAGTGGTGAAGATGATGATTTCTATGCTATTGCACCCAGTGAAGCCCAAGTAGAGAGATTGCAGGAAAGCTTAGAGACAGCACAGAGTGAACAGAAGAACCTATTCCTTATCATTTTCCAGGTGAAGAAAAGTTTTTAAGCTGAAATAATTGTCTTTGATACATACAGGGATTATCTGTACATTGTGATTTGTCTAACTGCACCACCAAATGATGATGCATTAATAGGTCAGCTTGATCATAATAGCTCATACCTATTTGATAATTTCATAATAACATGTTCATGAAGGGGTGAGGTTTGAATGTTTGGGCAATATTTTTTGTGGGACATGAGAGCACATCAGACATATCGAATTACATTCTGACTACTAAGAATGTCCTTCTGATATCAAATAATTTTGATTTTATGAAATTTGCGATATAATAAGCATTTTATGGCAAATGATTAAAAATTGATATTTAAACGGTCTTTGTAGTAAACTTTATAAATCTAATGATATGTACTAAAAGTGTACAAATGTTTATCTTCAATATGAAAGGTCAAAATTTATTTTAAAATTGATCGTCGACTTTTCATCCCAGCTACATACACTTTAAGTTCATATCATTAGATTTAAAAAGTTTACTTCGAGGATTGTTAAGGGGGTACTACACCCATTGCATTTTTTTTTGCATTTTTTTGCATTTTGTGAAGAAATGAGAAAAAGAAATTGGACAAAGTGGTATGCAAAATGAAGGGGCAAATCTTCTCGTTCAATTGGTGGCATCAGTATCAATGACACGTACATGCTTCTAATGGTATAAACCAAAAAGTGGTACATCACTGATGTTTTAAATTCACTTCATTTTGGAAAGCTTACTATCAACGGATTTCGTTAAAATTTTGGATATGTGTTGCTAACACATTAGGGAAATAATGTTGATATGTAAAATGGGAATAAGTGGTCCCTGATTTCTTTTATGACTTCATGAACTTGGTGCTCCACTACTATCAAAAACCGAACCGGTTAAAATGCTTCTATTTTCAATGTTGAGCTATATTTTGTATTTTGAACTTGCGACACTGTCATTGAAACTTAATTAAGCCATAGGTAACAGGTTACCAGAACCACACTACAGCAATGTTGAAAAAGATTGTATTTTTTGTCACCTATACCACCATATCAGGTAGTTTTCCGTAAGCTTCATTTTTGTGATTTTGGTAACTATTTTATATTTATTTGCCCAATCCATCTCAACTAGGCAATCTAAATTGTACTCACCATTTACATCCCAAGGTATTTTAGTATATCCACCTCACACATTTCCATTATATATCCAGTAACAGACAAAATATCAAAATTGATGCCTCATTATGACATGTATGATATCACAGACTATCACATGTATTCAAAATTGATGCCTGAATTTGACCTGAACCAATTGACCTATAACCTGACCTTTGATGACCTTATAGCCTTTTTTAATCTCTTTTCCTAACAACACATTATAGAAGATACATACATGGTGTAGTATTAAATTGTCTATGTGGAAGAGATTAGGCCTATTTAATTTATTCAGTGTTATAATCAGTGAGTACATTTCTATAGATAGTATAACAAAGGATTTAATGTATTCTATTCATGTATTCTACTTGGACATGTTCAATAGAATATATTATGGTTTGTTATGAAACACACATCTCAGTTACCAGGATACAGTAAACAAAAAAATATATAGGGCTAAAATGATTTTCTTAAATGGTTTAAAACCACTTTGTATGTAGAGATATTTTATAAGTTCAGGACATAAGATGATGAACATATTTATATACTTCATAAATTTGCAACAAAAAAAAGAAGATGGGTACTGATGAAAATCAGGGTATTATATCGCCTTAAGTATCAAAATTTTAAAAATATAAAATTTGTATTATATCACAAATTTCAAAAAGTCAAAATTATTTGATATCAGAAGGACATTCCTCGTATTCAGAATTCAATTCGATGTCTGATGTGCTCTCAGGTCCCACAAAAATACTGTCGAAACGTTCATACCAGAGCCCATAAGTGCTATCCCCAATTGTGTTTGTGTGCATACCATGGTTTCCAAATTCAGATCAGCTGAGTGTGTTTTGCATTGTGCTGGTTTCATGTTACTTCAGCGGTGTGACACACGCATTGCAGACAAACGCACACAATCAATGATTGTCATTGGCTGATACGTCATGGAAGTATGATAGGGGTATTATGCTCTAGCACACAATCATGATAACCAGTGCATACTGTATGATGCTGGCTTTGCTATCATATTTGCAGTGTTTCCTTATGAATGCAGGATGCAAAATAAGATTTTGAAAGAGGAGTTGGTAGAATTTAATATAGCTTGCACTGTTTTCATTATCATCATTAGCTTTATTTTGTATTTTTATTGTTGTCAATTTCAGAGGTTTATCATGATTCTGACAGAACACATAGTATCTTGTGAGAACCGTGGAGCGCCATTTCATACACCATGGTTCAACTATTCCATACAGAGGCTTCAACAAATATTTATAGTGGTAAGCATATTAAACAAATATTGACTGAAATTCTCTCAAATACAGGGCAAAGTTAAAACAATGGCCCACTTTTATTTCAATCAGATGACAGGAATCTATATATGAGGTTTATAATATGTATAGAGGCCTTGCATTCTTTTATCGATTGGCTCCAAATAAAGGATTTGAACCAGTGCCCTTCACCGTAGTTATGGCGGAGTGCAATCCATTCAATCAAATGTTGTCATCAACGTAGTGCAGGGTTATGTGTGTGTGACAAACTGTCACGGTAGATTGCAATCATGCTTTTGTTGAATGCATTTGAGTAGTCCGCCATATTTACGGGATGATACGTCATATGCAGGACCTCTATTGCAATATAAGCCATTTGAGTTCAAAGTGTCCCAAAACATGCTTGGTGAATTTTAGGGTTTTGGCTATTCACTGATAATCTCTTGAACTAAAATTGGATAATCATATGTTGTGGTAAATGCTAGATTCAAAGAATTTCAACACTACTAAAATTTGTAGCTTCGTTAAAATGTGCTTGTTTTAAGTGTATTGATACTTTTAATGTGCAGTATAGTTGCTATATGCTTCATGAAATACACCTGCTAAATAGGAACCACATATACTAATTCCGTCTTTTCATTTCTTTCCATCTCACATTACAGCATTATAACCAGGTGACCAAGTACACATCAACATTAGAGAATCTTCTCTTCACCAGTGACACAGATCCTAACATCCTGCAGGTGTTTCAACAGTTCTGTTCATTACGCTCATAACACTTACTTTCTATATAAAGCAGCTATTTGTGCTACAGGTGTAGTTCCTCTGGAATGTAATGGCTGCCTTAAGGGAAAATGGGCTATTCCATGTGAAATCCACACACCCCTTGAGGAAGATGTTGGAATTCTAACAAATTCAACAATTATTCCAGATCCAACCATTTTCATCTGTAAAAAGTGGAAATGTGTGGTAGATTTTGGAATTCCAAAGAAAATATTGTCAACCTGCTACGATAATTGCCCAACACATTTATTTTTTTATTTTTTTTGTAATTTTAAACAATTCAAGCATGCATCATTTATGTATAATCATTTCTGATTATTCTTTTAATTTGTCTCATGATTTGTTTTGGTGAGTAAATATGTTTAAATGCATGCTTGAACCATATTTTGTACTTGCTCTCAAAATGACAAACAAAAAATGAGTTGGGCAATGATAGTAGCAGATATGTGACGGTATGTAATTTGTATATTTCAACAATTTTAAACTGTTATTCAACACAAAAATGCAGCAACATTTCCAGCTGGATTGCACATAAGGTGCAACTGGAATTAAATAACAGTGAGATCTTGTACAGGTGTGTGTGGATTTCAGGTGGAATAGCCCAACGGTTCTCTTATACTGGGGCCTCATTCCTGGACTCTACATGTTGGCTATAATGGCACAGTGTTTTGTCATTGCTTAGCAAACTTGCTTCCACACAAGGATCAAACTGTTCAGATTACACCATACTATAGTGCTATGAAGTTACTGATTCATCAGTATATTTGGTATGATAGAAAAGGATATAGGGTGCATGAATGTTGATCGCTATGCACATGAGCTCGGTGAGTTGCGACACACTGATTGGGCAAATTGATGTGATATTTTGCTGCTGGTCTGAACATTGATTGGTGGCATCTGGGAAAAGGCTGAACAATCCTTGTACAAACCCAGCAAACACAAAAATGTTCTTAAAACAGTTAAATGTTGGGTTATATAAAGATCATAAATACGTTTTTAAAATTTTATTGTAAAATACTTTTGGCCAGTTTTTTTGCAAAATATTTTGTCAACAGTTAAATAACATTCTGTTGAGAATGTTTTGCTTCACGTTTTCAAAAATGTTATTGAAACGTTTTTATATCCTTTACGACATTTAAACATTTTCAGTAAGACATTGTGTTTGCTGTGAAGTGCACTCTAACAGGTGTATGAGCCTGGTATTAATGAGGTACAAGGTCATTATAAAATCACTGCAAATAAGAGTGTCATTGGATTATCAATGTATGGTGCCATTGTTGATAAACAGATTTGCTTGTAGAGGCTGTATCAAAGTGATCAGTACCCATTTTGTTTTCAATAATTATGGGCAAGACTGTCATAATTGATTTTTGAGAAATATCAAAATATGTTATTAATCCTGATGTTTTCAAGCTTTACTCGACTAAAGATGTAATAAATAGTCTCGACATCGTGTACTACAAATCTAGGCATTATGAGTGATTCGTGCCCTGCCTTGCTTCAATCAATTCGCCAGCGAAGTGGTTACATAACTCCTTGGCAGCTAGATCACGCACCATTTGGAATTAGTAGTACATGCCATAGACTTTGTGTTGCGATCATTTCGATCGTGGCACAGAACTCGAAAGCGTGATCCTGTTTGCATAGTGATAATCAGATTCAATGTAACACTTCGCTGGCGAATTGTTTTTTATTTGTTGAAAGAGGAGAGGGCTCCCTTCATCATACCTGAGATTTTCAGCCAGTCTGTTTTATTTTTGGGGATTGCACATGTTAGTGACCATATATCCTTGTGGGTATCATGCAAACAGAGGGTGTACGGTGACTGAAAAGATCAGGAAAATCTATTAATACAATCGGAGTTTTATGTGTATAGGTAATAGCCCGAGTATGCACAATGACAGGTGGACTACAGAGAAGTCTGATCAAAATGTATCATAAGATTCACATACTTTGTAGATTAATGTTATGAAAGGTCATAAAACTACAATGAAAGACAGAGATAAAAAATACAAGTTCACATCCGAAATTCTGACAGGAAATGCCATACTGCGCAGGTCGGCAACCAATCACGGCGCACCTTTGCCCCGACGTCAGATGTGAACTAGTTTGTTTATCTCGGTCTTTCATTATACACACTGGTTATTTCAAGAGGATCCAATGTTGCATTAGGAAGAAGGAAGCATTTCAGTAGATATCAACACTGACATACCAATCATTTTGATACAGCCTGTATGAGTGTGGTAAAATTGAGCATAAAGCAGCTGAAGCCCTTCTTTATAGGTACTGTATTGCAGGAAAATTTTGTGAGGTTTTTATTTCCTCAGTTTCAGAACCACAATTTAAAAAGCTATGGGAATATTTTTGACCCGTAGGTTTTAATGTGTAGCTGATGAACAGTCGCTTTTAGATGACGTCAAAGGTGTTCTCATTCCCCTGGTGATCTTGGGAGGCTCAGAAATCCGATGCGAATCCGAGAATCGATTCGCGCAAAGATTCTCGTAAAACATCAACTAAGCGAATCCATATGGATTCACGTAATGCATTGGCAGTTTACAGAAAGAAAAAAATATGTACCAAGTTGATTCCCGGTTTGACTATTTATACTTTTAAGCAACTGAATCATTAATAATTTGTACTATAATACTGATTTGAGAGGGCATTTTAACAGCAAAAACAGCTCAGTTGCGTGCCAATCTTTCGTTCGCCAAAGCCGCCATCTTGGATGACTGAATGAGGGCAGTATTTTTTTTCAATCATTCTGCAGCGGGAGCAGGAGGTAGATTTGCTCGAATCAAGGACCTTTTCTTGCAAAATTCTCTTGCAAGAATCCAAATGGATTCGCCCGAACTGCCACAGATTTCTAGGCCTACTTGGGTATGAAAATACCTTTACCTTACTTTCTATTTCTATATTGTCCTGCTACTTGTTTGACTGGACTTAGGACCATGCAAACATTATAAAAATGCGAACCAGACATTGTGTATAATTGCATGGGTGTGCACTATGTGTACTACATGTAGAGGGTGGTCTGACACATTCATTTTTATTGTGGAGTGATGCATTTACATTTGGTTGTATTTTCCAACATTTTTAGTGACAATTTTCTTTTAAATATAGCAAAAATCATGAAATTTTTTCTTGCATATGAAATATGTTAATTAATGCATATCACTTGTTGCTTGAGAAATTGTACAAAATAATGTACTTGGATATTGATGCACCCCCCAACGAGTTCGTGCTTTAGACGCATCAACATCTCGGTGTACATCTGTGTGCATTATATTGTACAATTTCATTCCCAACAAGTGATACACATTTATTAACATCTGCATATTACATCCACTTGAAACTGAAACATGGCCCTTATGCAGGTACTTTATACCACTCTGTGTAATGAGATAAGACGTTTATAATGCCAAAAGGCCTATCTGCAATAGCTGCCAGAGCCATATTTTAGGTGTGTACAATAAGAATGCAGAAATAGTCAAATGTTTATAGGGCAGCTATTGCAAATGAGGCCTTCTTTCACTCATCCTTGATATGCACTGTGCTTGAACTGGTCAAAAGAATTCAAGCAAATGCTTCGTATTGTATTTTTGCTTGCAACATGATATTTTTTACTTCCATTTTTTTCTTTTGTTTGATCATCATACCATGTAAAGATTGGGAAGTTGAAACTAAATATCTTTGTTTTCCAATTAAAACATTTGTACAAAGGAACTAAAATAAGATTTTGTTTAATTTTTATGTGTGACTTTGAAAATTCCAAAATTGTGGCCAGAAAGTATCTTTTGAATATACCATGTTTTCAGCTAGGTCCTTCAGCGGTCTAGCGATTTGGCGCTGTTTACAGCGTAAACATGGAAGTGGGGTTTTGATCGGTTAATTGAATTACGTCATCATCACATCAGCACATCTTTCGCCTAACGGGGTATGTAGCATTGTGTGACCCTGCTGTGACCTAGTTCTTTATGCAATAAATCAGGAAGAGCAGTCTGGCACTGCTGAAGGACCTTGCCGAATACTATAATGGATCAGATTATGTTACATGAACAACAAACCTCATGGGTAATAGGTATAAGCTACAGATACTTTATGCCATATTCATGTGTATTTCAATTGTGAATTAATGAGAGTGAAACTTAAATTGATTTAGCCAAGTTGAGTTTAAGTTACAATCTCATAAATCCAATAGAGTTATTTGATGAGGTTTACTCTACATTTTTCAATTGTTATTTATTATTTATTCATTATTTATTCAGGAAATTCCATCAATACAAATGTACTGGTCTCCCTGGAAGACCTGATTATAATTCTATATACATGAACATGATAATAACAAGATAGAAATATATATTATACAGAATGAAAGAACCAAACATGATACAAAACAAAATGCAGCAATGTTGAGCTCAAATTAGTATTCAAAACTTACAGATCAATTGCATGTTTGAATTCACCCAAACTCATTGAATTAAAATTGATGCGAAGATTGGGAGGAAGCTTGTTCCAAGCATGGAAGTAAGAGACATGGAAGCTGGTCGATCCAACACCTATTGAATTATTTACGTAACATTCTATAGAGGGTACGTATCAAGCTATTGTGATAACAATGTAGTCAGCGTGTCTTTGATGTGGATCAGACTTGCCGCCTTTATTGCCAGTTCGTTTATTTACAGGTTTATTATTTTGAGCAAAATCGTGTTTTTCTTGATTATTTTTCAAGTATGTTTTTTTTATTCGGAAAAAAGTGACAGGGATGTTAAATTTGTAATCCATAATTACAGAAATCCAATCAAAATATCGATTTCTACCCTATACTTACAGATTTTCTTAAACTTCAAAATATTGGAAATCATGCATTTACGTCTAAACCGCTAATTAGCGGTAATAATTGATATCGACTTGGCACATGCTTTACATTATAAAATGAATCCGCATCTATTTGTGTGCCCGGGGCTGCCCGAAATTGCTGTTGAGCAGAATGTTCCAGAGTCGGGTATTATCTTTACCTTTTGCGTAAAATAAATTGTATTTCATTTCAGTTTTTGTTTTAAAACTGCTATCTGAAAGTCTAGCATATATATACATTTAATCGGTAGGTTTTCACATAATTACATATTTTTAATAAAATTGTATAAATTAAACTGATAGCATTCTGACCATTACGTAGGGATTTTATAAAATCTGTTTGTGTTCATAAAACTAGTCATGTACTGCGGTAATATAACACAGCCCATTGTCAGGACTTAGTACACGACCTCGTGCTGCTATTGATTTTTAAGCGGGAACTTTGATTTTAGACATGGTACACGTTGACCATGCGTTGACTCAATTGTTCCACTTTCAACTGTACTGCTTTTGTTCAGTATCGCGGCAAGTATGATACTCACTTTGATGTAGTATTTGACCAGTTTCCATGTGTATTACTTCCATGTTCCAAGCAACTGAAGATCTGTAAAGAAAAGTTTTCTTTCCAGAAGAGGTTTTCCATATTGGAACAACCAAGCTGTTTTGAGATTGACCCCTTGTACATTTAGAATGTGTAGAATTGGGGAAATTTCATAATGATAATTGTGCATATTTTAATGTCATTCAGATTTTACACCAAATTTTGCATCAGAAATGTTTCTTTTGTTGAAAAATCATAACCTTATTTTTTAAATAAATACCTCACAAGAAATAAGTCCCCCTCTCAACATTTCGTCATAGCATTGTAAGGTAAAATTTAGAAATAACTATTGACTGTTTACCAAGTGTTGTGTGAAAATGAAAGATGTCCATGGCTGAATGAGCCCGAATGGAAGACAAAAACTGCCCCTTTAAAAGTCACAAATTCAGTAGGCCTATGCTTGCTAAGGCAAAAAAAAAAGGTTTGTCTCAAGCTTGTGCGTGCATTTGTAAAATCACGAGATTTGGAAAAAAAAGAATTGCGGAAATTTTTTTTATTTCAAAAAAAATTGTTTGGTTTTTTCCGGAAAAATTTGGGGAAAATCAGACTTTTTTTCTCAAAATACCATAAAAATACCAAGTCGGGCATAAAAAAAAATCGCATTTCGCATTTGTTTTCAAACCACTTGTGAGCTTTGAGACAAACCTTTTTTTTTGGACCTAACTACAAAGTGTATTGGGACAAAGAATGGGACTGGTCACCTTAAAACTCACTGTGCTGAGCTCTGAATCAAGAAGGGGATTTGCATGGCTGAATGACCATGAATTGATTACACACGAGTTCAATAGGGCAGTTTTTGTTTTCCATTTGCGCTCATTTGGCCATCAAGTCATGGACATCTATCTCTATGCGCTTGCCCTTTAATCTTGTCCCATCATGCAATGATCAACAAAATCATATTCAGTCATAACCTCAAAATGATAAAAAAAAGCTTTACATTTGAATTCAATGCCATTCAAAGACATCTACTAACTATGAATATAAATCATTATCAGGTTGGGTTTGCTTTGGAATATGCACTACACTGAAGTGTATGACATGAACGATGTACAATCCAAGGCAAATGCCTTCTATCACATTCTAAGTGGGGGCATTGACACTTTCCTTCCATCCAAGACTGTCAAGTTACACTCTCGTGACAAGCCTTGGATGACAGATCGTGTTAAGGCCCTCATTGGTCTGAGACAGGGCTTTTGCTGATGGAAACAAGTATGCTAGAAATAAGCTCAGAAATAAAGTGATCCGAGAAATTCGGAAAGCAAAAGTTTCTCACAAGATCAGAAAGTTACAAAAACTAATAAATGTCATGCAATTCAGCCATTGGCTGCTATGTGATTTGTTAATAAATATACAATTATTACAAATTGCATATTCTGACATAATTATTCAAATTTATTAGGTTTCATGAAGAAGAACACCAGAAAATGTGGTATATTTCCAACTAGGGTCAGCAAATATTTGTCGCCTATTACCAGAAAATCTATTGTGTAACCAAACTTGGTCACCCGTTACTAATAGAAGCAATGCAGTGTTAGTTCCCATATTACGATAATTGGAGGTTTGTGAAGGATGTACGTAGGTACTAACAACTGTCGCTCCATTTTTATACAAATCCACAAATGGAGCATTGCCATCTCTGGAAAAAATGGAAAATGTGAATGAATAGTAGCCTGCAATTTGACAGATGAACTTGTGACTGTTTGCATCATAATGTCCAGCAGCATTTGTAACTACCTCATCAAATGTCACAACGCCCAAAGTATCTTGAGGACTGGTTTTGACAACAGTGAAACCGGAAAATCTTGGTATTCCCGGTTCTCCTTTTGCTCCTTTTGAGCCTATAGATCCGGAAACTCCGTCTGATCCGTCCTGTCCAGGAAGTCCTTGAACCCCCTCAGGGCCGACTTTTCCTGGGGCCCCAGGGTTGCCTTGGGGCCCTTGTGATCCAGCATATCCTCTTTCTCCAACATTACCTCTTTCTCCTTTGATAGAGATTCCAACATCACCCTTTGGGCCCACAGGCCCTGGAGGGCCATAACCCCCAGGCAAACCAGGGACACCTGGCACCCCTGATACACCAGCAGGCCCCTGACAGCAGTTATAACATGTCATAGTTGACGGTTGACTTTCATCAGGTATAACAGTAGAGACAGCCTGCTGCACGGCACACAGAATGATGATTGTCGTTATGGTTCTCAGGGCAGACATTTTGAGCTGAAAATAATTAAATTGGAAAGAAAAACAAATGAGAGAAACATCAAGCAGGTTGTAAAGCAATTATGAAATTCAATTGACCTTTTCGTTAAATCCCACAAGTCTTTGCAGGTAGACCTGAGATGTTGTCATCGTATGGTACCATCATTACTGCGCATTGAAAGTCGGCATGACGACTACTCTGGTATAATGGCAATGAATTATGGGATTTACTGAAAAGGTCAATACTGCTCTTTCATTATATTAAATGTCTCAATCATGGGTGGTGTTTTTTTCCTACATCAGTATATTTTGTTTTGTGGCAAAGTTTCAAATCAGTCATAATGTGTCATACCATTTGATTTCTTCATGTATCTCTTGAAGCATAACTATAAATTCGACTGGAAACCTCATTTCATCACATCTTCAACTTTGGGTGGTGTCATGCCATGTCAGATTTCAGTGTAAATTCATTTGAGGAAAGTTAACACCATTGGGGCTTTGGGACATGAAGAGGGTACATTACATCATCATCATTCATGGATTTGGCACAAATATGCATTTGTCTGCGTTTCAAACATTTGAAAATGTCAAATTCCTCTAGGGTCAGATCAGATGTCTCCCATCTTGAATCAGTTAATCTTTATCAATCACAAATGAGTTGACAAGGTAGGAAACCAGCCAATAATATGTCATCAGTAAGACACAAAAATTGTTTGATGTAACCAGACTGACCATAAAGATGATTTCATTCTCTAATTTCCAAGGAAAATTATGTTTGCTTCCATCTGACTAATTTTAAACACAAAAGACAAAATAATATTTGTATTTGTTGTTCAATTACATGTATTCCAAATATTTATATTTTGTGTAATTTTCTTCAAAGCAATGTCATATAAATAACTGAGAAAAGGCACAATTTGGCTCATTATTATGTTCCCAGAATCTTCCTTCCTATACTTTGTACAGATTTATTTTTTGGCCAAAATATCACACTCTGACTAAAAAACACATTTTTGACACAGAAAAAAGTCTGAAAACATAATAATAATAAAATTGGATATTTTTTCACCCAATATAAATTTATTGGTCTCACTACGAGTCTTAAAATATTGGATTTGACTTGAATATTTTTTAAACTCATAGCTCGACCAATTAATTTGTGCATCCATCCAATTTTATATCACAGATACATGTTTTCTACATTTAATACATTTTTTTAATCGCAACTGGCGCAAGACGCTGTGGAACTTTTTTGAAGTTTTGAAGACATTTTAGTGCACTGTATTATGGACTGACTGGCCATTTGCACAAAAGTAATATTTAAAGCCTAAATGTACGATCTTATACGGTAATATGAAATTTCTTTTTCGAACCTGATTTTTTGACATATTTGTAATGTTCATGTCCTAACGTTCGCCAAAATGGAATCAGCCAAATTTGTCGTTTTTGTCAAGTCAACAAAGCAAAATGACATGTCATATTCAGACATTAAGCTCCCCTGGAATCCATAAATCGGCCAAAATAGCCAGTGGTTTTTTGTTTGTTTTTCCAAGTTATTTAACTTGCTTAAAATGGACAGAACTATTATTTTAGCTTTCAGCATTTTGATCATCAACAAAATTGAAAATTTAATGGAAATCGTGCATTATGACTTTAATACTTAGGTTCTTGCATTTGGAGCACATTTTCATTATATCAAACATAAATGCACCACGGCCACATATGAAAAGCTAAATGGTTCTCATCTGAGGCACTAATCACTTACCTAGCAGTCAGTTCAAACCAGTAGTGGTGATAGTAGAGAAGAGTAGGCAGAAACCTGCGATGTTCAAGTTTGCCCTGTACAAAAAGAATCCAGTCTATCTATATACAAAATGGTGGTATAAAATTGACCAGATTAAAGACAGAGGCGCAGAAAACAGTGAGGATTGATGAGTGATGAAAACGTTCATGTAGATCTACAAGATGTATATCCTGGTGTATACCAAGCGAAAGAAAAATACACAGAGCCCTTTCATGAGCTGTTGCAGGAGTCCAATTGAAAATGCAAGTGAATAACTAATGTGAATCACAAAGAGAGATTTAGCTTAAGCTGAAACAGAAATCTGATGATATTGTGTCATACGATTGTGGCGCCATGATTTTGGCATTAAGAAGTATGCCGCTTAACAGGAAATGCAGAGAAAGAGTTTCTAGGCTGTATACTCAACAAATAAAAAAAATCATGTACTGCTGAGACTTGTTCAAACATTTGTTTTCATCAGAAAGCATCTAAAAGTTTTAGTACTTAAAAGTGTAGTGTATGTTTTGATATCTCTTCCTGTAGATAAGCTAACCTTGCAGTGGATGTTAAAAAATCCAACATCAAAAGCATCATTGTGGCGCCATTACAGTCACTCAGTACACCATATATATGAAACTGTCACACTGAGGATGATATAATTTATTGAAAGCTTTGCGAATTATACCTGTGGCGCACTAACTTTGTTGGAACTTTTGATTGTGTATAATTCTATCTTGTATGAGATCCAGGCCACATTTGGCTGGTTGCTATTGGCAGTTAATTTGTTTTTTCCTATCAATCTTGCTTACATGTACAAAATGAGGGTTTTTTTAAAAGTCTTGTTTTCATAATATCCTCCAAATTAACTTTTGGTGACATTGTTCATAAACTAAAGCATTTGTTGTCATATCAAAATATCAATTTTATAACAAAGGACATCAACCTTTTGATACAGTTACAGATCATTTAGAGAATAAATGATAGATTTTGTCTTTTTATCAATATCGTGTCATAATGGATGGGCTGGCCAATATTTTGAGTAGTGGATGCCGGCGCGGCAACTACGATAAAAATATTGGCCAGCCCATCCATTATGACACGATATTGATAGGCAAAACAAAAAATCTATCATTTATTCTCATTCTTATTCAGTTTTAATGTAATTTTTGCGAAAAACTGCCCTTTTCAGAAAAAAAATAAAGTTACTTTGGTGAGGACATCCCCGTTGTTTTAAATGAACGAAACCATCACAAACATCTTAGCCGCCGAATCGCGTTCTTAGTTCTCGCACATGTATTACGCGAATGCATTATCGCTGCGATCATTGAGGCGCAACAAGCGTGTCGCCGTTGCGTGGCGGCGCGCCCTGACTAATATCACTATCAACTATTGTGAGATATTATACACCAGAAAACCAATCAAATTACGTGAATTCTTTACTAGACGCACCCATTGAATAAGAATGTTCAATCATGATTGCTCACCAATCATCAATATCGGCTGTGATGAAGCCAACCCCATGCCTATATACGGTTGCCTCATATTCTAGATGAGGCCCCATGCTTGAGGTAACAGCACTGTACAATAACCATGTTGCACAAGATCTGATTTGGCACAAGTTTCTAAAGCATGAATATACACTCTTCACAAATTTTAAAGGATCAGAATCTGACAATCGTGATTTTCATTCTTTCTTCCTGTTCTCATGGTGCTGACCAAGGTGGGGTTTTTCAGTATCAGGGGAGATCAGTACTTGGCAAATGCTCTGTTGCTTGAACATACACTGAAAGAAATGACACTTATCTTACTTTCAGGGATAATGCTCTTTTTGAACAATGATAATAAATAAGTATGATCCTTTAATTCATACATACTCACGATATAACGACGTTTTTGATTGGATTTGCGCCCATTTTTGTTGGTCATAAATACCGTTTATGACCAGTACGCAGGGCATAAACAAGCTGCGTCACGCAGTGTTGGAACCTAATTAACACAATCCACGATTTGCCAGTGTTGCGTACACGCGCATGTCACCGCGCCCATCTCACGCGGAACGCAAAAGATGACGCGTATCACGCGTTGACTCCCGGCCGTTGACCTCATGAGCAGAGCTGCTTCCTGCAAGTAGGCCTACTCGTTTTCTTCCAATTTATGAAGGAAAACGGTATGGAAATGTTATTTAAACTTGTAAACCCTTATTATTTTCATCTGTATTGAATTGCTAAGAATGTTGGGTATGTATGAACGGGGTTCATTCATAGGATTGAGGGCATAAACAGCGATCATGCCCGAAATCCTATGAATGAACCCCTAATTATTTTTGAGAAGTGTATGATATGTGTGTATTATACTTCATGGCAAAGAACATTGACCCTTGATTTTGATTTAAACTTTTGATCCAAACACAAAGAATTAATTCCTACCTCGAATTTTCTGATGGTACTCCATCTTTCATCAGTGAGTGAGTGACTGTATCAGGTTGTGATCTTTTTTACCTTTGACCTGATAATAGACTCGTAGACTCCTGGAAGTTTGAACTGGCCCCGTCTTGTTGAGATGGTTGGTTGACTTTGATATGAACAGCTTCTTTGACTCCCTGTCGAGTATGTGCACTTTGTCCAAGTCCACAAAATGTCCAGGAGACTCGATGTGAATGTGGTTTGACACCTCTCAAACACTCACTCGCTGATGAAAGATGGACTACCATCTGAAAATTCCGAGGTAGGAATTAATTCTTTGTGTTTGGATCAAAAGTTTAAATCAAAATCATGATTTATACCAACACAGATGAACTTTCATGAACATCGACTCTTGTTGACCACTTTGGTCATGACATCTCTCATAGTCCCTTCATCTTTAATGCAAACTGACAAATTATTATAACCACTAATCAAATAAAAGAGCGATCAAAATAATATTATTTTAATACCAAAACATTTATTGCATCGACAAGTGTAGAAAACAAACATGATGTTGTAATAACCCAAAAATATCAAGTGATTGTCATTACAGAATATAGTTTGGACCTATTTGTTCAAACTAAATAA
This sequence comes from Amphiura filiformis, assembly GCF_039555335.1. NCBI lineage: Eukaryota > Metazoa > Echinodermata > Ophiuroidea > Amphilepidida > Amphiuridae > Amphiura > Amphiura filiformis. Next base: position 51,801,951 of record NC_092644.1, on the reverse strand, counting down.
ATTCCTGTCATAATTTCTTAAACAAAATAAGTACACCTCTGAACAGGATATTTGGACTGAGTATCTTATTATCAGGGATGTAAGTAACTCTGAAGAGAAAATTTTGGGAAAAGCGCATAAATTCGGGCTAAAAAGACCAAAATTGGGCTGAAAATAAAATAAATTACATAAATCTGGACTACGAAAAAACCTGAATTCTGTAAAAATACATAAAACTTACATCCCTGTATTATCCTTTTACAATTTCTCTTATGTAATTAAATGTTGCACACATGTACATATTATTGAGAATGTGGTGCTCTTTTGGTACAGAAAAATGCCTCATTTGAAAATCTCAGTAGGATTAGTCCCTTTTATGCAATGATCAACTCCTATTCTGCGATGATCAACCCTCCCTTTAAAGCAAAAATACTTTCTTTTTCGAAAGAACACTCCATTTCAGAATACTGTACTTTATAGCTTAACAGTATACTTTCTTTTAAGGATACTCAATTACAGTTAAGAATGATCCTTTTAAATACATAAGGAGGAGTACTTTTCAAATGTTTGGTACAGAAAATCACTGACTTTCTCAGCTTTATGTACCCCTGGTTGTACAACTTTATCTACCCCTACTTGTAGAATGCTGCTCAGATTATACACCAACCTCTGACCTACCAGAATCACATACGCAAGTATTTAATTAACTGATCTCCATATTGATGACAATTTCTGTTCATCTTTTCTAATTTGCAGTTCCAAAAATTATCTCAAATAACCCCAAATATAAACACCTTGTCAAAATTTCCTGTTATAAAGTATTCAGAAAATGTGATATATATCTTTAAGCACATAAACCATTGCATCCCATTTATATTATATTACATAGCACCATCGTTTTAAGATGTTTAAACTTCTTAAACAAAACCTAAGCTGCATCAGTCTCTAATGGCAAGAGTTAAGCAAAAATGGAATATACACAATTACACAAGGACTTAATGTCATGTTTACTTTGAAACTAACAACTTGTCAGGCAGGAATTTTCACAATCTATCTGCAGAAAAAAAACTTTACAGCTATATCAACTTAACATAAACTTTTAAAGAAATCAAGAATGTATAAGAATAAGACAATTTTGTGTTTAAATTCACATGAAAGTGTTTATATAGCTTTTCTTTCTTTTGAACTAGTCAATAAAGATTGTGAGCAAATTTGATTTTTGTCAGATGGATTAAATTCTTCTCTAAATTAATTAACCCCCTGAGCACTACCTGCCGATCTAACATTGTCTCTGATTGGTCAATTACATGATAACTTCACTTTAATCACCAATCAGAATGGAGCTTTGCAAATAATTCACCCCAATTTTTTTGTGTGGTGAAATTTTTCTAACAATGTTGCTGATGGGTCCAATTGATAATGAAAACTTCTTTTTGGCCAATCGGCAGGTAGTTCTCATGGAGTTAAACAAGTTGGTTGATCTGAGTGTGCACATAAAGCCATAGACCTGGCTCATTACATGTGCAAAATTCAGGCAGTGCTGCGGCCAATCCCTTAAGGTATTTTTGTCTCATCTATGAAGTCTACAAAAAACACATTTTCCACCCACCCACTACTATTCCAGAGAAGTTGTAGTGGACAACCAAACAATTTTTTCCTCGGCCTAAGAGTGGAAAGTAAACATGGCAACATCACATAAAATTGGCAAGTGACAGGTCAATGACCTCATGAGTGAGAGTGATGCTACCCCTGCCTTAAACTAAATAGTTACATACAACATTTCTGAGATTTCTACACAATAAATGTACAGGTATGTGAAATTTCGGATGTTCAACTGTTGTCACATAATTTCTTTAAGGGCATAAAGAAAAGGTTTGTCAGACGACATTTTGATTCTCTACCCAACAAGTATTGGATACCGATGGGCAGGGCTCTAAGTAAACAAAATAAACCTATATTAAAGGGCCACTTAATTTGGGCCTTGCATTTGAAAGGGCCTCTATAATTTTCACAGGCCTACGGCAAAAAAAATTAATTAACAGCCCATCAGAATGAAAACTTGCTTGGGTTAAAACCCACTTGAACACGTACTGTACCAGTATTTGAAATAAGGTCATCAGGCCAAAAGCCTGCTGATATGATACCCTGTGGGCCCACAGAATATGTCACTAGATTCAATAACATGGACTCAATGCCGACTTCAATATTAATCCATGGCATTACCTGTTGTTGATTTTGTAAGTCTGATGTCTTACAAAGGGTCACATAAAATGGACCAGTATAACACTATTTGATTTCTAGCCCATTAAAATAGATGAGGGCCCATAGATTTCACATAGCCCTAGAAGATTGTACCTGTGTATCCATAGATAAGAGTTTCTCAATACTAGCAGCTTGACATTATAGCCTTTTCTGGCACACTACGACAAAAATAACAATATAGTGAAAAAATATCAACCAATGGCAAGGCGTAATATGAAATACATAATGCATATATAATGAACAATTTTAAGAGCACCAATTTTACACCATGTTTACAAAATTTTTAAAACAAATTGTCCAAATAGAGCAGTTTGTCACATCTACATTCTACAACATGATTTGTTTCTTCATTTCACTGATTTGAGAATTGATTTGTGAGTCCCCCGCCAAAGAGATTAAACCCAAAGAGTTCCAAGTCAGAATTGCCCTGTGTATAATGCTATGGTAAATCCATCATATAAGAAGCCCAATGCATTACATGCATAATGCAAACAATCACACATTTAAAATCAAAGTTTGCCATGCACATGGAGAAATAATCCATAGGTAAATGATCTTGCCTCCATGAATGGCACGCAAACATTGTGGATTTGGTACTCTTTTGGTCTAATCTCTTTGGTCCCCACAGGCATTCTACAATAGTTTGAGTTTACATGGTCAAACAAACATTTGGTTTGACTAAAGTACTAGTAACCATATAGCTGAATACATTTTCTTTTGTTTCTATTCCTTATTGTGTGAAAAGCCACTACATTCTATATGGCAGTCAACTTCTTTTATACAACTTCAGTGCAAGGTTTGGTCAAATTCGTACATTACAAAGTGCACTGTTTAAAAAAAAATTATTCAATTTGGCAATCATACAGACATATTGTTTTTTACAGTGTATCTTCATAAAGGCTGCATCAAAAGAATAATATTCCGGAATATTCCATACACTGGCTAACAGACTTATTTAGCTCAATAGAAATAGACGTTTGTCCCATTATCTGCTTAATAGCAGCCTGTGTTTTTCGTGAAATTTATTTAGCATCAATAGAAACACACACACACATGCGCTTGTGCATGTGACCTATAGCCACCAAAATCATAATGCCATGATGGGAGGTCAGCAGCATCTGGTATTTTCCAAAAAGCATACCTCAATAGAAATTTCTGGATGCTCAATTAGAAATATGCTATTTAAGGCCATACTCGTGAGCCAAGTCCTGAATCCAGTCCACCTTTTTAGGACTCCAAACTTGGCTCATGACCTATTACTGGTGTCAACATGCTGCTAATTGACTGACCTCAATTCCAAACAATACTCTCCTGGAGACAAAGTGCAATTAACTGGAACCCATCTGAGTATTAATGTATCACATATCTGAGTACCAATGTATCAAATCATGTATTCATCTGTTGACATTGACACATGACCAAGGAATTATATCATGTTAGTGCCTTTTGCAGTCTGTGCTGTCAGTGAGAAATCAACTGGGTGGGGCTGACACACAGTGCCCCAGGAGCACTATAGTTTTGTTGCTGGTTAGGGTTAATGTTATGGTATGTGCCCCAGAAGCACTGTGAGTAGACAAAGCTCAGCTCAATTTAGCATGTTACTGACTGCATTATAATGAAAGACAAAGATAAAGATAATTTATCGCGTCTGATGTCACTGTCAATTACGATCCTTGATTGGTTTACACAGGTTAATCAGCGCGTAAAAGGAAGACCGCTCTATCTGGTGCTGATCGGCGAAAAGGAATAGCAGCAAATGGTGAAAAAATTCCGTACTTTTACAAGGCAAAAAGCAGCTTTTCTAGGCATTGTGGACATGGTGCATTCGGTTAAGAAAGTTTCCTACTATGTAGACCTAACTTTTGAGATGGTTTGCATGTCGAAAGGTGCAAAATTAACAATAAGGCGCCCGGTTATAAATCCGCGTTCAGCAAGTCATCATCACGACACTTGTAAACAAACCGTGCTCGAATTTGATTGACAGATGACGTCAGACGTGATAAATTCTTTTTATCTGTGTTTTTAATTATAGGCAAACAGTACAAAAGTTACATTTCTCCTTTACTGTTACAACTATCACCTCCTTAAACCAGGGATGTTCTACTGAAACCAACATCCAAGCTTTATTTGAACCACACACCTACACACACCCAATTAACAATGCAACATGAAAATGCAAAATGTGCAGAAAAAAGTTCACAATTTTCATTATCGTGTCACACATGTTTGACACATTGCTATTTTTCATACCCAGCATGACCCCAGACATGCACTTTGTTCAGTACCAATTAGAGCTACATGTGGTGTAAACTGTGAAACCTGTCACTCTCATTTTATAAGTGTGAAGTTCACATTATGTAAGAATGTCTAATCCACTTGAGTCAATGGTAAGAAGTGCAGAGTTGAAATCTCACCAAAAATAAGGCCTAGAAAAAAACAATTCCTATACCATTTTTCTATTTTGTGGCAGTGACATGAATGAGGGCAGCTTCAAATCGGAACATTGGCATACACACATGCACGTTTAAAGACACTAAATAGATGCACCCAACATGGATGCCTCAACACATTGACATTACTGCCTCCCAAGAAGAAAAATAGTATAGATACTGGAGATGTAAGATTTTAGTATAATATTATCTGTTTCAGCAAACATGTTATCTCATATATTTCCTTGGACCATAAGATGTAATAATTAATGTGCTACCATCCTCCCCGGGACATGCATGAGTTGTCACAGTAGCTGAAGCTGATAATACATAAGCCTTTTTGAAATATGGCGGGCACAAAAGGAGAGGGCATACTTTGAAGTGAGTAATCTTTTGTATGCTTCTCAGCTGACAAAAGATTACTCACTTCAAAGTACGCCCTCTCTCTTTGTGCCTGCCATATTTCAAAAAGGCTTACGGAGTTAAGTTTGAATCTCTGATTGCATTCAATTTAATACTTTTTAACAGTACAGTGATTATACTCTGCTGTGTATTCTTATGACATGATATGTCAGATTCTAAATAATAATAATAATAAAAATAATAAAAATAACAAAATAATACATATAAACCTAATCTTACAGTTACTTTTATGTTTTAATTGTCTATAGATGAGGTGACATGTGCAATCATTGCCAGGCAGTTTGTTGGCAATGATCATTGTTCCCTGCCCGGCAGTATGTGCACGCATCAAGTTTTGTTCAGGCCCCATGCATTTAAACGATATATTAGATAAACTCCCGCACATCATAATAAGGCCATTGAACATTGTAGTGGTCATATGCAGTTTGCTCAAGCATATCGATAGACCAGCCCCTTGCCTTTTATCGACAAATATTCAATGTATCAGTTATGCCCTTTTGTCATGACAGGGCAGAGTCATACCTTGTGTCACTTTGAGTTTGGTATTGACGTTAAAATACAACTCTGTATGTGAGAAAGTATTCCAATTGTTTCGTCTTTATATACAATCATATTATGCTGTGATTTTGATAACTATGTCATGCGTATCAAGGCTACGCAACATAAAACACCCAGGGGCTGTGATATCACTACCAAACTCAAAACAACATGAGGTATATTACAAACAAGTTTGTTATAATGGACATTTAAAAGGAGAAAGTGAAAAGTTGCAAAGTTTACATACATTGGCCCCAGTATCCATGCTCATTTGATTGTAAAAGGCCTAGTTCAAAACATTTATTCTTATGAAGGATAGTCCAATTTCATCACATACTTGCTTGAATAACCTTGACCTCACTCTTCATGTACAGAAATTTATGCTGGTTTATCATCCCCTTGATATGAGAGGCAGAAAAGTAGATTTTAATTCAACTAAACACATTTGGGCATATGAATCATATTATGATTTACAACAAATAAATCATTTTCAGCCCTTCATTTCACATTCAATTCTGGTACCGCACAATATCTCAACTATTTGAGGTTTGTCCGTCACTGCTCGCAGGTCGAATACATGTTGCTATATTGAATTTAGCACTTACAACAGGGGTGTGAGAGGCCACAGACCAAAAATGAGGAAAATCACTAAAAAACATCGAAAAAAGAGTAAAATCAGGGTAAAAACATCAAATATGGGCTGAAAATAAAAGAAACTTAAATTTTGCCACCCAAAAATGAGGAAATCAGCTGAAAAGAGGAACTCTCACACCCCTGTTACAAGCTAAACTACACCCACTGACTAAGAATATGTTTTAGCATCTGTTAAAAAGGCATTCATTTTGCCTGTCCCAGGAGCAATCTCCCTGTCCAAAAAGACGGGTAGACCGGTGGTGAGCTAAGACACCTGTTAGCAAAATCTCGGACATGATCTGGGAATAAAGTTACCAACTGGACCATCCTTTTTTTTTAAAATTTAAATCTAGTCACAAAAAATACCAAAGAAAAACTCCTAACTCTTCAGAGTTCTGGGTATCTGATGGTGATCACTGAGTGTGTAGAAGAGGCAAAGTCTCTGTCCATATGGATCAACCATCAAATCAGCATTATTATTATTCACTTCTGCATTCTGTGCTCGACACACAGCACATAACTATGAACAAGTAGAAATTTACTTAACAACAACATAGCTTCATCATAGTTCATCTTGTTGTCTACTTTGCTCAACAGTTTCAGCTTGCTTTTCATTTTTTGGTATTTTTTCTTCTCCCGAGGAAGCGATAGGTGTTTTTTCGATTTTCTGCTCTTTCCCTTCCTCCTTAGCATGATCTGTAGCAGTAAGATTAACACCCTTCCCATCCTCTTTAGAATCAGCTGTGGGCATTTTGAAATGATCTTGAGGCGAATCTGCATCATTTTCTTCAAGACTATCCTTGCCCGCTGCCGGGTCTCCCTTTTTCTCATTGCTTCCACCGTTTTCTCTTTCGTGGACATCTTCCCATATATTGGATGTTTCTGTGTCACTGAAATAATTATTGTCCCCTATGTAATGAGTAGGTTGTACTAGAAGTGGATTGACAGAAAATGCTTTCAGATCCCGTGGCCAGAAGGCTGATAACCAGGTTTTCCTATAAATAAGAGCAGAATAGGAAATAATATTAAAAAAATATACACAAACACATCATGTAATATCTTTGTCCATATATGTGACACGATCAAGGGAAATGAGTTGCATGTCGCTAATATTGATTTTGGCAAAGAAAGTGTTCAAATTCTTTTGTTTTTCATTGTTTTCAGCATTTGATAAATTGACGTAAATTTGCAAAGGAAAGTCATATCAACATGGGTTTTTCAGTTTCTGAAAACTCTAAATGTCCACTTTAGGAACCTATGTAAAACTCATTTTCGACCTGGGTCGACATGTGACTCATTCCCTTGATCATGTAACATATGTGCAGCTATATGAGATTTTCAATTATTCTTGAAGTTATACACTTATTATTAATATGATTGGGGGAGCTAACTTTAAATTCATGTTTATGATGTTACCGGGTGGGGTACTTAGCACAAATGGCCATACGGAAATGTGCCACAAAAACATCATAAACTCTGCCAATATGTATTAAATTTGGTCAAAAATTTGGTATATAATTTGGTTCACTTCAAGTTCGGTAGTGACGTCAATGCTTTTCGCGACTGCGCCACAAGCGTGCCGACAAATCGCTCTTGTGCGTGTGAGTGTACACTTTGCGTGATTAACTTGACGCGCGCGATTCACTGCTTAGGCCAACGAAATATGCAAATACATCACTACCAAACTTGAGATGAACCAAATTATAGTGAATTAGTGATGGGTCCACTTTCAGATTCTTAAACCAAACTGCAATTACCGCCCTCCCCCGGTATTATCCTCACTCATGACAAAACACATAGCATATCCATTCCACCCTTAACTGCAATATTTTTCAAAATACTTTTGGTCTGTGTTGTATTGTGTTCTGCATCTGGGTGTGCACGCTGCCAATCCCTTGGCAATACAGGTGGAGCAAAGTTGACTAGTCAACTGCAGATTGCATAGTGACCAATCACAGAGAAGTGCGTAGCAATGCTTAAATACACACCACACACTTAAAACAGCCCACAAGACACAGAAAAAGTATTTTTGGTAAAAACTTACTCCGGATGCTTATCAAACATGATGGGCAGGTATTCATCTATAGGGACCATTCTTCCTAAAGGTTCTTGAGCCAAGAGTTTCTTTGCCCCTCTCTGTGTTAGTATATAGCTAAGTGTCCAGTATGAATAACCTGGTCTCACAAAATTACGCACGCCAGAGACATACTGCTCCTCATCTATATTCAGAATTTTGCGACCGACATATCTGGATGGTAAGAAAATGGAGACAAACAGAACAATACCTCTTATTTTTAAAATGTAAGAGACAAAAAAGATATACAGATAACAACTCTACAGCCATTTCAGTGTGCTGAACTTTGGGAGTTAAACTTTTAATGACATATTAACCAACTTGTGCTCACAAGTTTTAATTTATGCAAAGGAGCTACCTAATTAGCATATTTAGGTAGCTGGAAATTGAAGACCACCAATTGTAACCCCTCTACCAGGTCACATCACTATACGGATTACCAGTTACAAGAAATTGCACTCACAAACACGGACTGACTGACTTACAGACAACCAGGAAACATAATGTCTCTGGTGGATAAAAAGCACCAAATTGGGAAGATGATCACTTCATTGCTTATAATACTTCCTTTATGCAGGAATCAATCCATAAATCACAATAAAGGTTTCCATTAACCGTAATGTATAGTTAATATGTTACATGGCAAAGAAATTATAGCTCTGTAGGATCTAATGGCAATTTTCCTGTTAAATTGATTCATCAGTTCTACCGCAGAATGTTGATGGGAACATAGAAATTCCTTTACTAGACAACTTGAGGTTTATAAAGAAGTAAGTTAGACAATTATATTAAAGTGGTGCATGAGGACCCCATCTTTTTGTACTAATATACTCACATTATATCCCAATCAACCTGGGCTAGAGCCACGTCTGTAAGAATATTCATCAATTTGGGTCGAAAGCCTTCCTCAAACCTGACATCATCTTCTAGCACCAAAATTTCTTGGTAATTGTTTTGTACCATCTGCAAAGTATAGAGTATATATAACATTAAGGTTAGCAAAACATTCTAACATAATGTTACTATTGTTGACATATTATTTTGCCAAAATGTTTGCCACAAAAATTTGCAATAACATTTTTGAAATGTTGTAGTGGAATTGTTTAGTGTTGACCACAACCAAAATGTGTTTCTAACATGTTATAAAGTTTAAACACATTTTTGTGTTTGCTGGGTTGTAGCCCATTTGACAATTTCATTCTCATACGAAAATGAAAATTTCTGGAAGAATGAACAGCATTTTTAACTTGCTGCCTAAAATGCATTTTCTAGATATGGCAAGACTTGTGAGCAACCTTGATTTCAAATGCCAATAATCTCATTTTGGCTCTTTTTTTAAATGAATCTCACTATTTTGGTCTTTTTTAGTGATATATCTTTCTTCATCCAAAACTGCACTTTAGTAATCTTGATAAAAACAAACATATTCTTTTCACAGCTCACCAAAAAAGTTGTGAAAAAAGTACACCAAAACATAAGTTTCAGGAGAAATGAATATTATAATATTTTCTGTATTTCACCTCTTGCCAAATTTTATAGTGACTAAGAAAGCATCCAATCTCTCCTTTAGTGAGCACCCTCTCCGAGTATGGATCCCTGTAACCAGGCAACATGTCTATTCCCATGGAGATGAGGTCATCACTAGTAAGAGCCCTGCAATATGCAAACCAAAGATAAAAGAAGGTATTAGCGTAGTGTTGGGGCATATATGTTCAAGTATAGGGATTCTGACAATTCAGGAGTAGTTCAAAGAGTAATATTAGTATTTAACAAGAACTTTCAGAAATCCAGCAAGAACCAACAAAATCTGTTACATTTTCTGAAGTTGCTTTTATTTTTCAGAAATGTCCACAAAATATGAAGAAAACTGAAAGGTTATGTCTCTCTTTGATATCGCGTCTCCTATTGGATTTACACAAAATTCCCTATGGCCACAGAACTTAAGATTACTCTTTTGACATGAAGACAGTGTCTCTAGTCGCAAGTTGAGAGCTGTTGAGAGTGGCTCAGTGTGCCATCAGTGTGTGATATGTGATTACGTCACCAGCACACAGACAAATCGCCTTCTACCCTTGTGTATGTACGTGGGATTATGTTAATGTGCACGATTCGAAACTGGCACTGCGAAATCCAACATGTCATTACTCTCATCTTGAGACAAGACATGCTTATTCAGGTCCCTTCAACAGAAGCAACAGTAATTAAAACATACAACTTTTTTTCAATTTTGAAAAAAAAGTAATTTCCAAATAAGTTTCATAAAGGGTGCTGAGAAGCATCAGGCAGTGTCAATTTTACTCACTTCCAAACAATCCATGCAATAGTATTGTGATTCTAAAACCAATACAGAAGTTGTGACTAACAGCCTAAAATACAAGTAACTGCAGGGATATTGCATGGTGACCTATCATAATAAATAAACAAATGCTGTAAAAATATTTGTGATGAGAAGTTTTGGGGTGATATCTTGTTGATGCAACAATGTCCTCAGGATGCTGCAGCTGTTTTTATATTGATGTGTTATTTTTCCACATTCTTGATATTATCTTCTTGTATTGTTGTATTGAAAGTGCAGGGGTGGAAGGATAGGCTATCATATGTGAGTTTTGTTGGTGTGAGGACTCTGATTGTGGTATAATTCAGGATGTGTCTAGTGTCATATGCGGAGTGGTGTGGGTGTGCAACTGTTGTGAGTGTTATGTGCCCTTCCAGTGTGCTGATGTTGTGGTTTGTGTTGTGGAAATGTTGTGTGCTTATAGTCTGGGTTGGATATCTTGGGGTGGATTATTAACTTGTTTTGCTTTCGTATGGTTTGTGCTATAGGGTTTGCTGCAATATTTTGTTTATTTATTTTGTTGTTCACTTGCATTTTATCATATTCTTAATTGTGTATATATGTCTTTTAAACTTTGTAAACTTTGCTGTAATTTAGCCTGCGGGCTACAATGCATTGTGCTAATAAACCACAAATGAATGAATGAATGTTAGCATCTGTGATATGAATCCTGCAGTACATATCTATGACAACCCAAACATTTAATATTCTAACAATTGATTTTTATTCGGGTGCGCCGTCGGATAACACATTACTGGTGTAGCCGGTCAATGTGTGAAAACTACAGTACTGGTGCAGCGAGTCACTGTGTGAAATTGGTCAAGCTTTCGTCAGATGTGGCTCTGATCAGGACTGATCCGATGGTATCCGACGGCGCACCCGAATAAAAAACAAAATTGTTATGGAATCCCGTTGTGAAAGCCTATCTACTTACTAATTTAATATTCTATTTTTATAAAATTATGTTTGTACCTTCACAACCACTTCAGCATGTGATAAATGTGTACAAAAATTCATATTCCAACTCAAGGTCAAATTTTGAGTTGAATGTTGAATGCAATTTAATGATCCGTGCCTTTGTATATGGATTTAGGATCATTCATATAGTATTTGTTTACCCATGTAACATAACATGATTAACGAGGTCAGGTTTACAGGTTTCTTTTGTGTTAAGTTTCAATTAACTACAATGTATGTGAGTTTCTGATGGTAAATTACTTGATTGTGTTCACTTTAAGCTTACCAATTTGTTTCCAAAAGTTATACATATTTAAGGTTCAAAATGTATTTGAAAGTTAACACACAGTTTACAATATCAAATGGCCAAATTTATAAGATAAAATGTGGGTGATTTTGAGTCCTAAGTGTATCTGATATTTATATATATATGCACACTATGAAGGTACATTTGTACACTCAATAAGCTTAAAGAAGAACCCAATAAGTATAAAGCATGCCCATTTGATACATCGCCTCATGATGGGATTTAAACATTTTACCCCAACAAGTTAGTATCAGAATGTTCCGACTAACACGAACTTATGCACACCCTGGGACTGGGCCTCAAATATTACTGAAAATGAGTGATTGAATTTCTTATTTAGCTTACTTTCCATCCACAGCATCAAACTCCTTGGCTTCGATACCCAGCCATTTTAATGAATGCAGCATCCTCTGTCTCCTTAGTGGTCTCCTCTTAAGATTAATCATGTAAATCTCATCAAAACCAAGCTTATCTACCGGTCTCACTGGCTCATGCATTAACACCGATGATGGTAATGGTGGGTTTTCAACTGGCAAGGAGAAAAAACAGAATGTTAGTATTTATTATACACTATTCAATATACAATGCAATACAGGCAATATGGTACATTTAATTGTTTGTATAAATATTTGCTAAATTTTGCACATTTTGCTGCTAAATAATGAAAAATAAATGAGGATATTTTTAACATTTTTGAAAAACTTTTAGAAAATCTCATTTCATGCTTCTATTCACTTGAAGTGTTTGCGTGGTCCGCATCTCCCTTGACAAATTATACATTGGTGTTATGTCATCTACTTTTTAGATTTCTGTTTTAATAATAAACTTTATCAGAATTTCTGGGTACTGTATTAAACACGGATTATGGTATAAGTAGGTTTTCAACTGGCGTCGCATGCAGACGACAACTCAAATTTTCTTCAAATATTTTAGAATTGTACATTTTCATGACCACAGTGGCGTGCGCAGCACATTGAAAGTGGCAGGGCCAGGTTGTTCAGTTCCCCCGAAAGGAGTCTGATTAGGAGTGTAAGGTGCGGGCGTAGCCTGCACTGTGAGCGGGTTGCCGCGAAGCCCCTCATGGGTGGGGTCCAGGGGCCCGCCTTAGGGCCCCTGATGGGGTCCAACGCCACCGGAAGTTCTGGGGTTGTAGCGTTTAAAAAGGCCAAGGAATCCTATTTTGAGGGGGCAAATTTTGATGTTGCACCGTCAAAAGTGACGGACTCTTTCATAAATACTTTTTTTTTCACACCATATGTAAATCTTCTTTTTCTTCTTTCTCTCCGAATTTATTCTTGATTTCCCTGAATTTCTCAGAGATTTTTCCTTCCACGGGACCTTCCAATTTCCCCCGAATGACCAACAAAAGTGGGGGGCCTGTGTCCCCCTGCCCCCTTTGTGCATGCCACTGCATGACCATATTTGGAATATGCATAAAAAAATGTATTAAAATGAGTACAAACAAGTCCAGTATTGGTTCAATGGTTCTTTAGATAGCTAGCTCTTGATATTTTGAGAAAATATCTCACATTTAATGTTGAAGCCCGGGGTTGAAGCCTATAGTCAGCATGTAGAGCATTAATACACCGGAAAATTTGTCACAACTGGAATTGAAATTAGTGTAGCATTAAATAGTTTGCAGCTACTGTTACATCTCTACTTACCTATGGTTTGTAACTTGACATGCAGCATTTGTTCCACTTCATCCTCTAGTGAAGCGTCTGCTGCTGTGGGTACTAGCAGCTGACCAAAATGTACTGCATTGACTACATACATAGGGATACCTGAAAAATGTGTGAATCGGAAATAAGAAATTTACATTTCATTTGGTATTTTCCTCCATACCAACATTACTACAATATATGTCCCAATGTATGATGAAATATGTGCTATACTGTTATTTCATATTATCATTCAAATTGACAAGCGCTTGCGTATGGAATATAACATCTATGGGAGCTTGTCCGGGGAATATACTATATACAGGATATCACTCATGCAATTTTTTTGCTCTTTTTATGTTAACATTATTATCCAATTCCAGAAATATTGAAAAAAGTTTTTTTTTTAATTAATAAAAAATTATCAGAAATTGTTTATTTATAGTCCAAAATCCAAATTTCCCGATAAATCCTGAACAGATACACATCTTTCTTTGCATTGTAAAAAGAAATCAGATTATCATTAAATGAAGATTCATCTAGAATCGAATAAATCATACAAACACCCACACAATTCTGCTTCTGCAGATTTTTAACATACCTAAATTGACCTATATGCCTACATGTACTCTACTCTGGCATTTAACAACATTTATAAATACAGACAAAATTATATCCACAGAGTCTTCATATTCAATTTCATTTCGGTTCTTATAGTACCCGCAGAGTCCTGCCTCTTGTTAGAGCTTCACATGCTGTGTCATGTCTGACCATAGAAGTAGTTTTCTTAGTTCCAAGCTATGACAATAGTTTAATTGGACAGTGGTGGACATAAAGGTTTTATACATAGAATTTTGTAGGCGTTTTTTATGATTTACTAGTATTAGATTGTCTCAGGACAGCTAGATGAACCTTGATTTACCACATGACTTGGAAAAATAAGTTTCTTAATTTCTTATAATATAGGATAACAATTACAATCCAAATAAAACAAGTCTCAGGAAATCAAATTGCTTCTGAAATACCAAGTATGACTGAATTCATAAAATATTCTCAATACTTTTGGTGGGTGGGGCCATTATTTTCAAAGCTGCATTTGTAAAACTGTTAGATGCAAATAATATATAAATTCAAAACTTCAAGTATATACATGTAAAAGTAAATATTTTGGAAATCTGGACATTTTTCATTTCCAGAGAGCAAAAGGCAGAATTTTCCCAACAGGACACTTGTATGTGTAATTAGTACAAAACTCATTTACATGTAGATATTAAAGGGACATTTCGTGATCCACAGCCTCATCCCCCCTTTTCCCAAAAAAAGTTGAGATTTTTACACCACTGGATACCTCTGGCTACATAATGTTTATGTACCAAATATTTCTTGCAGATTAATTCGTTTAGCAAAAATATCGCCAAATTTGAATTTCGTTCTGGTGCACCAGAACGAAATTACAGTTACAGCCCGCTAGTCCGAAGGCCCACCAGTCCGAAGGTTCGCTAGTCCGAAGGCCCGCCAGTCCGAAGGTTCGCTAGTCCGAAGGTTCGCTAGTCTGAAGGTCCGCTAGTCCGAAGGTTCTCTATTCCGAATTCTAAATAAGGTCCGCTAGTCCGAATTTTAAATAAGGCTCGCTCGTCCGAATTATATATAAGGTTCGCTAGTCCGAATTTAAAATCATGTCCGCTAATTCGAATTTGATTTAGGGTTCGCTAGTCCGAATTATAAATAAGGTTCGCTAGTCCGAATTTAAGAAAGAAAGAAAGAAAGAAAGAATGATCAGGTTCTTTAAAGAAAATTCGGACTAACGGACCTTATTTAGAATTCGGACTAGCGAAACCTTATTTATCATTCGGACTAGCTTAACCTTATATAAAATTCGGACTAGCGGACCTTATTTAAAATTCGGACTAGAGCACCTTTTTTGATTCGGATTAGCGAACCTGATTAACAATTCGGACTAGCGAACCTTTTAATAAATTCGGACTAGCGAACCCTTCGGACTAGCGAACCTTCGGACTAGCGAACCTTTTTTTCGGACTAGCGAACCTTTTTGCAAATTCGGACTAGCAACCGTCACGTCCTCCATTGAAATACGTGTTCGGACTAGCGAACCTTCGGACTAGCGAACCTTCGGACTAGCGGGTACTCGCCGAAATTACAACACATTGTCTATAGAGCAGTGTAATACACATAATCATGCATAACTTCAAAGCATAAAATCGGAATCAACTGAAATTTTGGAAATAAGCTTTTTCGTGGATATCTACTGAAAATGTCATAAAAAGAGGATGCTAGGATCACGAAATCCTCCTTTAAAGCTGTGAAAAACTTTTTAAAATAAAATGTGGACACAGAATGATAATGTTACATATGAAAATGATACATTTTTTTGTCTTTTTTAAAATAAAATACATGAAATCAAAATAATAAACTGACCGACCATACTTTTTGGGCGACGGTAGCCCAAATCAAATAATTCATTTTCCCCTGCCTTACATACCTGCTTCTCTTGCAGAATAAGCAAATATGAGAATATCATCTAAGTGTTGTCTATAGCTTGGTGGTGGCTTATATGTCAATTTTTCTGTTGCACTATGCTTCAAGTTTATTAGTACTGTAGAATGAACCATAGGCACATTAAATATTCCGGTTATGTTACGTCGTATTATTTGCAAATAGGTATTTGTTCGTTTATAGTAGCCCTGTAGAGGAGAAAGCAAAAAATTATACATATATTTACTAAATTATTTAAGTAATTAATCATTTTGAATAAATGAATAAATCAAAGACATGGATCATTATTAACTTGGTCAGTTGAAAGGTGGGTACTGGGATGTGCAGCAGATTTGGGTAGCAATTTCAGGCTCTTAAGATGGTTTCATACCGCTGAGCAGCGTGATGCGCATGCAGTGGTAGCACTAACTTGCGCCATTGGGGTCATATGCGCATTCTTTTAGCTTTTGGCACATAAAATTACCATTTAGAGGTTGCTAAAGGCCCAGCAAACACACAACGTTGTACAGAAAAGGTTTAAATGTCGGGTTATATTTATTTAGGGTATAAAAACGTTTCAATAACATTCATAAAACATATTTGAAAACATGATGCAAAACAGAATATTATTTAACTGTTGACAGAATATTTTACAAATATGTTTGCCCATAAAATTTTACAATAACGTTTTATAAACATATTCATGATCTTATAACCCAACATGTTATTAAAATGTTCTGAATAAAAGTTTTAAGAACATTTTTTTTTTTTTTTTTGGTCATTTGAACCCTTTGTTTCTATTGTTTTGGATCCATACTTTCACAAATTTCCAATTTTTGAGCCTTTGTTTGAAAACCTAGCACTACCCTTGTGCACATGCAATGTAGACAAATGAACACAATCAAGGCTTGTTGTGGGTTGATATGCCATGCAGCTCACCACAGAGGTAAGCGGCATGAAAGTCTCTTGCAGGGGCATTAGGTTGCATATTTTTTTTCAATGTTCTCCACAAATCTGGAAAGTGCTCATTTGGAAATGTGCTAATTAGTGATTTTAGCAAAACTTGTAAAAATTGACTAGAATTTTTGAAAATTTAAGATTCATTTTGAACAACTCATGTCAAAGTCTAGAACATGAATAACACATATATTTTTGGGTTTCTTTTTTATCCAATGTGGTATATCTTCTGGGTCATTTTACACCCCCCCTGTAAAGCAGATAGGTATACACATGTATGAAGGCATGTTGACCCTTTGCACAGTCAACTCAAAATAAGATTCTATTTGCAAAATGCATGTTTTTGTTGGGTTGCTTTAAACCCTTTAATATGCAAGCTTAAAATAATTACCATTAAGCATTCTGGCATGTTGCGTGCAAAAAAAGCATATCGCATGAAATATAAAACTTGGGAAACATGGAGAACCTGTATCTTTGGGTTAAATAGATTGTTTTGGATTTTGGAGCAAAAATCAGCTTGTTTACAATATCTGGACTTCACCTTTCCCATGAACAGCATGTAGAACACAGAATATTTATTTTCATTGCAATTTGTCAAATCCAATGAATATATGACTCCCAAGTGGCACCAATAGGTAACTCATCATGTACAGGCACTCCAAAGGCACATGTATGTGTGGTAACAACTGTCAACATTAGGGTCTTTGGGGGGAAATTGTATGAAAATTAGGGGGCTTTCAGTCAGGAAAATGCTAAAAATGGGGGTCCTTTATTGGCCGATGCTCAAAAACGGGTATCTTCGAGTAAGATCCTACTAAAAAAATGGAATGTTTTAGGAGAAATGTAAAAAATTAAGGCCTTTTGAGACCCTAAAAATAGCTTCCTTCACACAGGCAGATTCTAAAAATTGGGTCTTCTGGGGGCAGATTTTGTACAGTAGCAATTTGTCCACAAAAAGGGCCCTGAGGGCAAAAATTGGCCCTTTAGGAGCCTAGAAAAATATATGGGATCTGTGTGGGATGAGGGAATGGGTCTTTGAGGATAACATGAAAGATATGGGGTCCTTGAGAGCAAATGTGCAAAAACAGAGGGGTCTATGGGACTGCACATAATGCACATCGTACTATTGACCAACCTGGCTCCATCCATCCAGGTAGTCAAATTATCCTTTTCTGCTACATCAAATGAAAAGATGTACATTTTCACCAAAAGAGGAGTTGATTTACAGAAATCATATCTTTAAAGCCATAATATAGGCCTATGATTTCAGTCAAATTATAATTTTGTTATATTTTTCTTAACATGAAATAATATAGTAACAACTATCAGGAAGGTTTTCTGTCCATATTAAGCTGAAAAGCTCTGAAATAATGATGCAAAATCCATAAATCCAAAATGGATCCAGAATCCACCCAGAAAATCCATTTACTATTTTGGCGAGTGTTTAACTGTGGTGTTCTATGGAAGATCTATGACATTAATTCAAAATTACTCTGTTGTCCTAAAAACTTGTCCTCATTCCAATGAAGTGTCCATGTGAGTTGGGACATGTGTTACAAATAATTATGCCAAAAATTCAGGTTTGAAAAAAAAATCCACATTCATCAAAAAAGATTACGTTATGGCTTAAATCTTCATTCAATCTTCCTGGAGAGCAGCAAATTAGGCCCCTACATGTTGTTTTCAGGGTCATGGTCAAGCCACAAGCCCCATGGAACATACTAATTATGTTAACAGCATGCAAAATGACCCATAGACCCTGGATGACCACAGTGCAAAATGACATACATATTTTGGATATTGGCAAATCATAATCAACAGCATATCAGTATGGAAACAAGAACATAATCACGGTAATCACAACCATTATGGGCTTACATGTAGGGCAAATGTTTTCTTTAATTCAAACCATGTGGGACATACTAATAATGTTCACAGCATGTAAAATGACTTATAAATGAACTATAGCGACTTATGCTTATAGGCTATATTAAAAATGCAGACTGTATCTATCAACACATTTGCTCACCGCATACGACATAGATAGTGAAGGAGTCCATCTTTATGCATCGAAGTAAACTTTATAAATCTAATGATATGTGTATGTACCTGGGAGGAAAAGCTGACCATCATATGAAAATTTTGACCTTTCATATTGAAGATATACAATGAAGTTTCAAATAAAAATTCCCTTTAAAAGGGAAAGCCGGGCTAGATTGAGAAAGAAACCCATTTTATTTAAATTAAATCTTTTTATCATAATAATGATGGTTAATGTTAATTCAAGTGTTATGAATCTATCTAAGGAGTGGACTGTTTTGTTTCAATGTGGCTAACAATAATGACCATCCATTGTTATTCTTGCAATTGCAATTGCTTTGAAGTACATGTTTGAAGTACTTTTATGAAACTATGTATATCTTCAATACCAAAGGTCAAAGTTGTTATAGTCGGTTTTTACTCCCAGCTACATATATGTACACTTTCAGCACATCTTGTTAGATTTATAAAGTTTACTTCCAGGACTGTGAAATGTCAATTTTCAATAATATGCCATAAAATTTGTATTATAAATATATCGCAAATTTCAAAAATCAAAATGATTTGATATCAGACGGATACTGTACAAAGGTGGATGACCAAGCCCTTAAAGAGGAAGCCCTGTCAGAATAGTTCTTCTTCTGGGAAGAACCAAACCTGCCTGATTATCAAATTAATCAATGACAATTGACAAGTGACTATGTTTATACCACACCAGGGTCACTTGTTTGGCAACATTTTCTTAACATGATCAAGGACATTTCACTCCCTGAATTTGGTTCACCCCAGAAGAACTGCTCTGGGGGAACTTCCTCTTTAGGGATCATACTTACATTTTCCTTCATTCCTCCCCAGAAGTTTGAATACATAGTAGATGACTCCAATACAGGTGCAATGATTGTTTTTTCATTGTGCATCAGAACCCACAACACATCAGGAT
This sequence comes from Amphiura filiformis, assembly GCF_039555335.1. Taxonomy (NCBI): domain Eukaryota; kingdom Metazoa; phylum Echinodermata; class Ophiuroidea; order Amphilepidida; family Amphiuridae; genus Amphiura; species Amphiura filiformis. Next base: position 51,781,924 of record NC_092644.1, on the reverse strand, counting down.
TCTCCAAAAAGTTGTCCACATCAATTGTCTACAAAGATACAAAAATATGAGATATTTCATAGGGCCAAGAATTAAAGTTTGATTGCTCTTCACAAATTTTCTGGGCCAAATAGTGGACGGGCAGATTTATTAATTTTTCTTGTTTAATTTTCATATTCCAAATAAGTAGCCAATCTGAAACCTGATGACCAGGCTTTACCGTTTAAGGAGAGCTAGCCCATCACTCCCCTCAAATAAAGCTGAGGAGAGCTTTTTATTGCTCGCCTACCTTTGATGTAACAATAACCATTATACAGTACATTAATAATGATCTCCTTGTGCTCTCCTGTAGCACTCAAGGAGAGCGATTAAAAGCTCCCCTACAAATTTTAAACGGCAAAGCCTGAACCATGCCATGTGGGGGCACATCATCAGTTTGTTGGCGCATAATGTGAGAAATGTGAGGAATGAACAATTAATGGTCTTTTAGCATGTTTAGAGCTGAATGATCAAAATCAGGAGTCTTTCAACACTCTACTTTGGTTTAATTTGGCAAAATTTCGGAGCTGCATGGTCCAAAACCAGGGGTCTTTCCGGGGTTGCATACCCATATGGTCATTTGTGATAAGTGTACCCCCCCCAAAAAAAAAAGGAAAATAGGAAATTAAGCTATTATCAAGAAAAATCATGCCATGATATCAAACTTGTGTAAAAACAAATCAGAATGATTGCGTGTATCCCCCCCCCCCCACCACCACATTTATAATCCTTGATCCCTCCCTGTGGACCAAGTGTGTTTCTGCACTGAACAATATTGTACAAAGCACAGATTATCTGATGTGTTACCTGCACTCCTGGGCCAGCACTCAGCCAGCACAAAAATGAACTAAAGTAAAGGGTAAGATAGAGGTTATCTATACATAATGGTCCACTCTGTGTGCCATCACACTTCTTGTTAGCCCTCAAGTCATAGTACAGTATATGGGTAGAGAATTATGTCATTGAATGGACAGAACAACTGTGAGACTGGTTCATGTCTATCTACAGTTGGGTCTAATTATGCACAACAGCACTAATTTCTTAATTAAAATGGTATAATTAACATGACTAAGGCCTGACATAGTTCATTTAGGGCAACCACAGTGACCAGTGCAGCACATAAAGATGACTATTAAACCATCAAAGTTTAACATCACATTAACAAATGCAAAGTTCAAACACCTGGAATCTGTGAACATTGATTCCTGAGCGTGTGTCCGACTACCAAGATTACAAATTGTACTACAAAATGTACAAGTATAGTTTGTTATAAAGTTTACTGGAAGAAAGGCTATTAATTGATAATCTTGAGACACAGTTCAAGTCTCCTAAGCAGCTGATCTGTCCGCCCTACAGAGAAAAACAACACGGTTTCCTGTTTGGATTTTCCAGGATCTTTACACCTCATACAGAGTGTAACCCTGGGGTGTTAAACCTTTCTTGACAGGGAGTTTGCTTTCCTTGCTATATTTGGTGTATAGTGTGTCTGACCCGTAAAAGAACTATTATTGTAAGATATTGTAAATAGGTCCCTGTAGGATTTCACATCCTAGTGTTGAACATAAAGATGAATACCGGGAGGATGAATATCACTTTATTTTGGTATGGTCATTCCTTTCTTTTGGTAACTTTTTATCTTTGATGAAAAACAAGAATATTAATGTTATTCATGTAGCTCTTACAGTGTAGGCCTATTGCTCTCAAGGTACTAAACTACTAAATGGACTGGAGGCCTATTAAAGTACAAAATAAAATACTAAGGGCCAAAAATATGCATTTTTAGGGTGTTTTTCACATGCTTGCTGTGTAAGAAGTATAATTTCAATTTATGCATTCTAATCAGTGGAAAATACATCATTCTTAATATAACCAATCATTTAAAGGGCATTTAAGTGATCCACAGCCTCATCCCCCACTTTTCTCAAAAAAGTTGAGATTTTTATATCACTGGAAACCTCTGGCTACATAATGTTTATGTACAAAATATTTCTTGCAGATTAATTAGTTTTGCAAAGATATCGTGAAATTTGAATTTCGTTCTGGTGCACCAGAACGAAATTACAACGTTGTCTATGGAGCAGTGTAATACACATAATCATGCATAACTCGCAAAAGCGCAAAAAGCGGAATCAACTGAAATTTTGGGAATAGGCTTTTTTCGTGGATATGTACTGAAAAATGTCATAAAAAGAGGATGCTAGGATCACGAAACACTCCTTTAATTGAAGTAACACATAAAATTGAAAATTAGAGCAACATTTTGGCATATATACTCAAGATTTGTTTCATTTGGCAGAACTGGATAATATTATATTTTTAATACCAACAAATTAGCGCTGTATTTTTCTGGAATGGGAAGTACACCCTTGCAGAAAATATAGCTACTACATTTTTGTACATTTATGTCAAATTAATTATGAGAATCATTTACACGTAGAACATAAATCATACTAAAGAAAAGTCTATACCCCACGCAGGGGTAGCGCTAGGTTGCTTTTTGGTGTCCCGGACTCACCAAAATAGAATTAGGACCCCCTGTTTTTAAATTTTCTGCAAGTTTAGGGGTCCCTGCAGACCCCCAGTTTTTCAATCTAGCGCTATACATGTAGCAGACATACTATTTATGCTGCATTTGTGCAACTTAGACTCACCAAACTCTACTCCGGACCCCCTACTTTTTAATTTTCTGCAAGTTCGGGGTCCCTGCGGACACTGGAGTGTTTAGTTCTAGCGCTACCCCTGACCCCGCCTATTTTAGGAATGATAATAACCATTCTTCTTGCTTTTATTTTATTTTTTGGAAATTGCTTCAATGTTTGAATTTCTGTAGCCTAAATGGAAGGAGGTATTGTGTCCAAACTTCAGAAGTTTACAGGATATTTAATGCTCTGCATGCTAAAAATAGGCTTCAATATATATGTATATAATTATAAAGTCCCAAGTTTTGATATTTTCTCAAAATATTTTAAAAGAGCTCTATCTCAAGAACCACTGAACCAATACTAGATATGTTTGTACTCATTTTAATGCAATTTTCATTCTGATTCCAAATATAGTAATAAAACTTTACAATTCTGAAATGTTCGATTTTTTTTAATTGAAACTTATCATCTGCAGTTGACACCCATGTGCAGAGAGCTGGTAAGCTCCATCTACATTCTCTCATCAGACGTTTTGAGAAGAAAAAAAATCCCACTGATTTAAGGGAAAGTTGCAGAAACACTAATTTGAATTGGCATGTTCAAAAGGAATTGACATATTATCCAAAGCCCAAACCCTATCAAATTCTGTGCACAAAATAACATAATACATAAAAAATATCATGAATGTACAATGTAGGCCTGTAGAGATGATATTTGCCTATATTTGTCACATTGTCTGTCTGTATATCATTGGATGTCTAGTCAATGGTCTAGTTCACACTGTATTGTATTGCCTATTTAGCAAGCCTGCAGTAAAAATATCCTTATGAGTCAGTCAAGACAAAAAACCTTTCCTGTAATTTATCTAAACACATTTATTACTTACAAAGTGGAAGGGGGGAATGCAGTATGTCTTACTTGTTTTAAACTTTGATGAGCACAAGGAGGAAAAAAATGACCCTTATAAATATATCTAGATGGAGAGAGGGGCACTAGTATTTCAAGTTGCAATCAACCATGTACAAGGACTTTTAAAAAAGATATTTTTCATAAGTTTAAAATGGACCCAAAGCAAGTATAATTAAAGACACAGATAAAAAGAAAGATCCTTGATTGGTTTACACAGGTTAATCAGCGCGTAAAAGGAAGACCGATCTATCTGGTGCTGATCGGAGAAAAGGAATAGCAGCAAATGGCAAAAAATTTCGTACTTTTACAAGGCAAAAAGCAGCTTTTCTAGGCATTGTGGACATGGTGCCTTCACCAAAGAAAAGTTTCCTACTATAAAGACCTAACTTTTGAGATGGTTTGCATGTCGAAAGGTGCAAAATTAACAATACGGCGCCCAGTTATAAATCCGCGTTCAGCAAGTCATCATCACGACACTTTGTAAACAAACCGTGCTCGAGTTTGATTGACAGGTGACGTCAGACGCGATAAATTGTCTTTATCTTTGTCTTTCATTATACTATGTGGTTGTTTTCTTAACCTAAGCAAGCGAGTCGCAACAAACACACCTAAAACTGTTAGGTTGACTAGTATTTTCAGTAGGGGCATACCAAGGGGGTGGACAGGGTGGACGAAGTCCATGGGCCCGAGGGTTCAGGGGCCCTGAGCAAAAGCGAAAATGAAATAAGGGGTTCAGCTTGAGGTTCAGATGGATGAAAGCAGAGCCTTCATGGCTGAAATTGTAACACTTACCATACTTTCACTTTACAGTGTATGTAAGTAAGTGCAGTGTTTAGTCAACACTAAAGCGGTAGGATGGTTTGTCCTATTGTACTAGATCTTGATGGGCCGTGTAAGAAGGCAGTTTAATACAATTATACGCCAAAATGATACTCTTCAAATTTAACATTTCTAAGTTGTGGTACAGTCCAACCTCTCTTATCCGGACCTCTTTTATATGGATCTCTCTGTTATCCAGCTGTGAAATTTTCAGAGGAAAACATGTTTTTGATGATTTAACACCTTAATTCCATGCTCTGAATGCTTAGAATGACATCTATATTGCACAAAGCACTCTAAAGCTATCTTTTAGTGCTATTATCCCATATTAGCACAATCTTTTGTTGTCACAATTTCAGTCCTTGGAACTTTCAATACAGAATTACATGTAATTCACTTATCCGGATTTTGCACTTATCCGGACAATGCCATGGTCCCATCATGGCCGGATAAAAGAGGTTGGACTGTATTTACAATATTAGTACCAAGAGGCCCAAAGTATGTCGGAAAATCATGAAAATTGCATTGCTATGTTCAAAATAATTAAAGAAAAAATGATTTAATAAATTGCCTTCATCAGGCGTAGTACTATAAAGTATAAACAATCTCGACAGACTCTATGACAGTATGAGTTGAACATGTTGAGGAGCCTAATGTTATTGTTATTTTTTGTTATTGTCATGACTGTGTAATAAAGACAAATATGAGATATACATGTAGTTAATAACTTTTTTGGCAAAGAATAATCAAATTAAATTGGACCGAAATTGTATATTTATCACTACTATTATCAAAATGCAAAAGTCCTGTACGTACAAGTGTACGTGGAACGTAATCACATTTTTTCCTTATTTCAATGTCAAATATTTTCTGTAGAATTATGTAAACTATTGACATGGAATGATTGATATAACTGGGATTTATACATTATTTTTTCAAAAGTTTCCATGACTACCTGATTCATGAGAAGACACATTTCATAATGATCAAATGACCCGTGAATTCTGTATAGGTAAGAATTAAGTTCATTACACATGTTACAGGTAGATTTAGGACTATTAAACTATGATAAAAAATATGGATTGACTTCCTCTTCCATTTCTTTGCAGTCATTAAAGTTTCAAAATTCATACATTTTGGGAAAGGATTATATTTATAGACTTTCATGACTTAAGGCCGTACTACACCCATATATTGGTTTGATTGGTCTAAAAAAATATTTTTTCATTTATAGCTAGGCGATATATGCACGGATCATGTGAAATAAAAAAAATTATGAAAAAAACCCGCAAAAGTGTTCTTTTTTTCACCTATTTGTCTTAAAGTTGATTGGTTGATAAGGACGCTTATTTTTTTTTTTTTTTTTTCCAGGCGGAATAGGAAGCGCAACACGTGTCGTACGAGGCTGGCGACTAAGATACAGGGCTGACGGCCCCATTCAAAATACACGGTTAGCAATTACAAGTGGAAAATTAACATACTTGCAGTGGGGTACTTTGTCGAACCCCGACGGTTTTAGAGTAAGATAATTTTGCTTTGACACCACATAACAAATTTAGAATTGTTTGTGAAGATTTCATAATTATGTGTTAATCCAATGGCGACCTCAAAATTGGCGATATCACTTCCATCACCGCCTGGATAGTACGTAGGCAATCTCCATAGGGATGGGCGATACCAGCTTTTGGTACTGATTGTCCATCTAGAGCAGTCAGGGGGTGGCGTGCAGGGGCCGAATTTTTAGAAAAAAATAAAATAAAATGAAAAAAAAATATGGCCGCGGAGCGCGCTTGCACGACGCAGGGGGTTGTCTGAGGGGGGATGTTCCCCCTCAGAAGTAAGAAACTTGTGCAAAATGAAGATCTAATTGAGTGGTGGACAATTTTGGCACTATAGGCTATAGTGTAAAATTTTAGTTGAAAAAGCCACAAATTTGTAAAATTAATTCCCTATAAATTGTGTTAACATAGGAAATTTGCAAATGTCGAAAGAAGAGCGAAAATGGTCATATGTTTATCCACTACGCTGTCTGAGGACGGATGTTCCAAAGTTTGAAAAATTTGCAAAATGAAGGTCCAATTCAAGCCATTTGGTGCATCATTTTTACACCATTCAAAACAATTGCTTTAAAAAAAAGGGCCCGAACTCAATTTTCAAAATTTGAGATTCAGTAAACATGGTTAAAGCCGCCTGCATAAATCGCCGGGATGAAGTCGGTAGGGATAATGACTTTGGCGGCAAAATGTGACGGACCCTGTATCGGTGGGCCGCACTAGAAATTTGCACATGCTTTTAGGATGCGGACCCGCCTTCAAGCCCAATTATTATAGGACCTACTTCCAATCGACCCGACTACTGCGGGTTTTTATTAAGCATAGCCCTATACTCAATTACGTGAAATTTAACCTTCCTTTTCTCTCCTCCTTTTCTCCCTTTTCTCTACTCCTTTCTCTTCTCTTCTCTTCTTGGGGGGGTAGCGGGCCAGTCGGCGCTCCCCCCTGAAACCGCGCCTGAAATGAGTAGGATATGTTTGTTCAGGGGATGCGGGGTACGTGTGGCTGTAGGCCTACCACATGATGAACTAAACTTACTCTTCGTGGGATTACTAATCGTAAACACAAACAACACAGGTGATAATAAAACCAGTAGCAAACATCACTTTAATCAACTAGATGCAACAAGTTTACAACTTTCTTTTTAAAGCCTAATGTACGATCGTTTAAAAAAATTTTAAAGGCCCATTCAGTGATTTGCTCATCCAGAAGATCGTAAAAATCATCAAAATTCAGATTTCGGTACTTTTGTCATTGTCATAGATCTGCTAAACATAGCCTATGCGAGTGGCTCAGCCGAAAGACATTTTACACGAATCTGTAATTTAGATACTGATAGTATCTAAATTAGCTACTGTGTATTTGAATGGGGCTTCAACCAGTGGCGTAGCTGGGATTTTTTTCCAGGGGGGGGGAGGGCCAAATCCACCAAACAAAACTTTAGCCGCCCCTTCCTCAACAGCCCGAAAAGGTTTACCCAAATATTTTCCCGGTGGTTTGAGAAAGTGAAGAGAGAGAGAGAAAAGCAACACATTTTGATATTATATAGGTAGTACCATTCCCCCCCCCCCCTCTCCCTTTTTTCCCTCTCTCTCTCCTTTTCCTCTTTTTTTTCCTTGAGCTAGGGGCGGGGCCCGATAGCGCCAGGGGCGGGGCCCAAACAGGCAATTTTGGCAGCTACGCCACTGGCTTCAACTTCGTCAGTAGGCCTACTGCTGGGTTTTTCCGTTTTTTGCCAAATTTGTCATTTCAAAAATACCAAATGACAATTTGAATGACTTATCCTTCAAACAATTTTAATTTTTTTACACTTGCGCTGGGATCACTGAATGGGTCTTTAATATGCAATCATTATGAAAGTTCCCAATACATTTGGAGGCGAGAAACACTGGAAATTTGCAAAAAAAACAACATCATAAACTTCACCTCTATCACTCGAAATATCTCGACACATGATATCACGCCATGGTATGCGCTGAGTATATCCCATAGACAATCCCGGGACAATCCATTGGAATTAAATCACTATACCGCACAAAGGGGCATTCGTGAGAGCAAAATGTAAAAAATATGGGGTCATTGGGTGAGAACATGACCTTATTTTTAAATGGAATCTTTGGGTGAGAGCCGAACAGCGCCATAAAAACCTCGAAAATCAATTTCTAGTTCTAAATGGCTTCAAATTTCATTGTTTGTTTTTTTTTTCAAAATAAGCAACAAAATCAGTGATAAATGAAAGTTGCTGTTCAAATTGAACTTGTAAGGGTCTTTGGGTGACAGATCAAATGGAAAAATCAGGTGGTGGTCGCATTGCATTCGCTAAATTCAGTAAATTTTCATCTTCAACCGTCCGGGATTATTTTGAAATTTTAAAACGATTGAAATATCACAAACAAAATATAGGCCTATGTTAAATAAATAATATAAATACAAACTAAAACCGTTGGGGTTCGATAAAAATATGGTCTTTGGGTGACAGCGATGCTGAAAAAGGGGGTCTTATCCAGCCCTAGGCCTACATACGCGTCACCTCCAAAGTTACCGAGTGCCCCCCCCGGCCTGAAGTCGAGAATGAAAGATTAGAATATTTGCTTATAATTATTTGTTTACAATTTTCGAATATTTTTGTTTTCAATACGTTTCATAATCATACATTTTATTTTTTCTATTATATTCTGTCAAAAGTAGCCTATCGTATGTCCTATACCAATTAATGGTATCGACCCACAGTACCGATCGGCGGTATCGGAAGTTTCAAGTATCGCCCAACCCCGAATTTCCCGAAAATACAAAATTATAATGGCGACCTCCACAAACATGGAAATATCATCTGGCAGGAATTGTTTCTAGTGAAATAGAACGGATTGTCTTCTCTGATGTAAGTAAAAATGGTGGCATATTAATTATGCTCCAACATACAATGTAAACGTTTCTCACTTAAGTTGATTTTGTGCAACAAGTTGCGACAAATTAACATTTTATCCCAAACACATGTACTTGTGATAGCGTTTACATTATATTCAGTCTTTGTGTTTTACTGAGATGGCGACCCTAAAATCGCCTAGAACTAAAAAACCAAGCATTATCTTATCATTAAGATTTTACTGTTTCAAACCTGAAACAGATGTGCTGGCTAGCGAACACAAATTTTGCATATTATTGTCAACTGGAAGGGGAAAAAAGAAGTTTATTTTCTTTAATAATGATAAGTGATGCCAAGCATGTGTTTTCAAAGCTGTGCATAATTAATGCATTTCCAAAAAATATATATTTTGGTACTTTTAGGGTCTGACATTAATGCTTAATTTGTGCGTGTGACTGGTTTCACGGTAGCAATTCTGAAATTTTAGATATACTCCAATTTGTAAAAGTGCCCCCATGTACCGCTTTTGGGCATGTCCCTTTAAAAGCATGTAAGCTACATCGATACCGATGCCACCAATAGAACGAGAAGATTTGCCCCTTCATTTTGCATACCACTTTGACCAATTTTTTTTTCTCATTTCTTCACAAAATGCAAAAAACCTGCCAAAAAATGTGATGGGTGTAGTACCCCCTTAAGCAAACATGGAAACATATGAATTAATTTTTACATAGTTTACAAAATTAATTAAAAGGTAGCCAATTAAATTATTGTAAATGATTTTAATAGTGCAATTTGAAAATAAAAATCTGCAGCCCATGCATTTTTTCATTGTTTATTTCTAGCCCGGCGTGTTAAAAAGGTGACCTATACCCATGCTTTAGATGGATGAGGATGACACTCTCATCATCACATCAATGACAGATGAATAAATATGCTAACATCATTCCCAGTCAAATAAAAAAAACCAACAACAAAGATTTCAAATGTTTGCCTCTTGTTTCTTGCTTCTTGTTACTTTGAAATGTATAACATGAGAATGTTAATTTATTTAATAACAGGGGTCTTAAAATTTATGTAAAGATTAAATATGGAAAAGTGAGTCGCAAATGGCCATTTGCCAATTTATGGCTAATTAAACCATATAATTTTGGGCTACTTAGTTTTCTTATTTGCCTAGAAATACCGGAATTTCTGATATTTCACATTCAGTGATATCTTGTCTTCTATCTTATAAATCTATAATTATATCATCACAGCATTACCATCTGCTAAAGATGCTAAACGACCTAGCAAAAACAGTCCAAGTAAATAGCTAGTGTAGTGTTCAAATTAAAATCTTTCATTAAAATAGTTCCTTTTGCAAAAACTTACATTACATGTAGCACATATAATATACAAACAAATATTTGCAATGCTGACTGCAAACAAATACTTACAAATAAATAATCCGCCCACTGCTTTCTAGCCTCTTCCAATGCTTGCTGTCTCAGTGATATGACATGTTCAAATCTCTCATCAGGCCAGTCCACAGGACCACTCTCACCCAGATATCTCTGCGGATACTGTTTATATTGAAAGTCTATTTTATGATAGTATGGTCTTGCATTAGCAACCCACTCCTTCAGCATTGCGGTGGAGTTGTCTACATTGTGATCAGTTCTGATCCTGAAGAAAGAAATAACAGAATGAAATTACCCAAGTTTTATGCTATTCATTACCCACGTGAGAAGGGACATAGACAAGAGAAAAAAAGTTTAGTGGTCCATCGGGGGGTCAAAAAAGTTTCGAGCGAAAAATTTGTATTTTAATTAGTATTAATGAACCGCTCCCTTATTATAAATGAAGGGGACATTTGTAATATATCCTGCATTGGTGCGTTTAAAAAAGAAGTCCAAATATTTTCCACTCACACAGGTTAAGTTTGTTTGTAATTGTAGGCCCACAGGCCACAGGGCCTCAATTGCGACGAGAATCACAGAATCGATTCTCATAAGATTCGGTTGCGAGAATCAACTTGTATCAATACAGCGACTATATATGATGGTCTTTGATTCTCGCAAGTCGCAAACCAAGATGAAATCTAGGCCCTGGCCCAAAACAGTGCTTCAAATTTATGTTTGAACGCACTTTTATTATAAAAGTGCTATTTTATTTTATTTTATTTATTTACTTTCAGAACATGCGCTTAAGTTCGTCTCGGTGGCAAGCGCATCTCCGATGGTCGTTGGGTTCACAAAAACAAAATTCAGGTAATGTTTTTCATCGTTTAGAGGAAAAAAATAAATAAACTAAACATAAACATGGTTCTATTTAGGGAGTGTTCAGAAATACTTTGGTGGGGGGCTGGTAAAAGGAGGGGGCCAAAAAGTTTTGGACCTTAAAAGAGGGGGGACCAAAAAGTTTTAGGTGGTAGGAAAGGGGGGACAAAAAAGCTTTCCTCTTCAAAACCCAAAATTTTCGCGCGCTTCACGCGCATTGAGACCCTAGATATCACTTTTAACATGGGCAAGTTTTGGTTTTCAGTGCTTTTGTTTGACAAAATGATGGCACTTAGTATCTATTAATTAATAACATTATGATGATCAGCAACATCTGGGTTGGTCTACGAAATACTGGCACTTTTTATCATAGAATTTTATATCTCTTCAAAGTAGGCTATTATGGTCAATTCCAAGCAACCTCGCCCAAATTGTCAAAATTTAAACATCAAGTCAAGTATGTGATTTTGGTCTCATATTGTAGCTAAAAAGCTATATATTCTGAAAACGTACTTTTTTAGGAGGAAATGGTGTCCATTGTTAGAAAAACATCCTAATTTGCATAAATTTGCATATTCTTGACTGGTAAAAGCAGCAAAACTAAAAACACAGCAACTGCTCTGTACTGTAAAATTTTGGAAACAAATTATGCATGTGAATATAAAGTTTGTAAGTAGCTCAAAATATAAACACCAGAAATTTTCAAATTTTATAACGTGTAGCTTCGTCAGCATTGTTTGAGTACCAATTTTACGATTAAAAGCATCATTTCATAGCAACGCAAAAGTATCATTTATTACCACTGCAATTTTAAAATAAGGTTGATTTTCATTGAAACTAGAATGCAAAGCAAATTTATTCATCCCTATCCAATGACCCAAAATAATTTTCAAAAAGTCTGATTTATGGCGGTGACGACCAATTAAAGTTGCATCATTCCGCAACGTTGCGGAATGATGCATAATTCATAATTTACCCGTTTGAAAAAAAATATTCACAATTTTGGGTTAGAACTTTCTGAAATGCATTGCACAGAATTATCTTTACAGTAATTGATGTTTCAGCATTGCCTGAACCATTGTAAGTGACATAACTCCACAAAACACCCTGCATTATTCCGCAACGCCATAAGGATTCATGGATTGCAAGGATTTTTTCTTTAAATTTACGATAAAATAAAAACAGTGATGATTATTTCTTGATAGATGGTGATAGTTGTTATGTTACATCCTATGGCTAACACCCAGTGCTAAATTTCACTTCCAAGAATTTTAGACTAGCAAAATGTTGACATAATTTTAGTTTCAAAATGTGACCATGCAACACAAGTTATCTGATTTAAAAAATCGGTGATAAATATTTTTGGATAAATATTGATATTTGTCAGCTAACATAAGTAGCCAAGTATATAAAACACAATTTACTCAAATTTATTGATCTATTTATTTTATTTTCAAACATGGACTGCTTTTCATTTTCTATGGGATTTTACACACAGCATCATTCCATAACGCTCCTTGCACCATTCCAAGCGTGACCTAGTGTCGGAAAATTTGGCATAAAGAGACGATGCCCAATTTTTTTAAATCGATACTGACAATTGTCAGTTTACATCCTAAGCTTTAGATTAAGTGGCAAATTTAATATCTCAGATTACTAAACTCACAGAGTTTGTCAAAAATGTTTTAGTGCAAAAATACTGGTCCTGCAAGGTATGCGCATCATTCCATAACGCTTGAACTTTGCATATGCAAATTAGGAAATTAGGTGGTTTGGAAAAGTTTCTCCTACCTTAATCATTCACTAACAAAAAATACTGTAAAATAATGCTATTCACCTTGTGCTGTTAATACATATTTGGCTGCTGCATCAAAAAGAAATTGCATACAAAGGCAGTTTGCATCATTCCATAACGCTTGAATTGCCCATTATCATAGATACTAATTTTAGTATCTATGCTATTATGTACCAATCTGATCAAAATACAACTCATACCTGCCAACATTGTAAAAATAAAAATCTGTACAGGGTGCGCGCGACCCGGGGCGCGCGAAGCACGCGCTCACCCGTAACGGCGCATACTTGCCAACCTTTGGAACTTAGGTCGGTGTCTAATTAGAGTGAAGTGAGAAGCGAAACAAAACTTTGGAAAAAAGAAGTTATAGACCCTAAATTACTTGTTATTCAAGGTTGGAAAAAAATTAAAATATTTTTTTTTTGAATTAATTTTTTTTTCTTAATTTTGTTTTAAATTTCAAAGTTTTTGGCAACTTTAGAGAACCACTGGACCTATTCTGAAGTGCCAAGATCATTCACAGGTAATTTGAAAAAATTTGAAAAAAAAATTACGAAAAAATTACAGTTTGTTATCCTTAATATGTAAACCATTAACTAGTGTTTACCTCTATCACATATTATAGATGCATTGGTTTTCCATGCATTTATAATATGTGCTACATGAAGAGGTAAATATTGGTTAATGGTTTGCATATATATTAAAAATAACAAACTGTAATTTTTTCCAATTTAAAAAAAAAATTAACTGTGAATGAAATGATCCTAGCACTTCTTAATAGGTCCAGTGGTTCTCCAAAGTCGCCAAAAAACGCAGGATTTTTCCGATTTTTGTGACCTTTGACCTCAAAAATCGGAACGAATCCGATTAAATCGGAACGGTTGGCAGGCATGACAACTAAATCAAGAAAATATTACAAATAAATTGGATTTCTTTGCACGTAAACTGCACACTTCAATTTACTATTTCTCATTGCAAAATTTTTGTACATATACATTGTAGGCCCACGGGTAGATTTACCATAGGGCAGAGTGGGCACAGGTACCACGGTCTTTGGAGGCCAAAACTGATGTGTAGGCCTACATTTGCGTGACCAAATTAATCTCATATTTGAACATTTTAGCTTTTTGCATAAATTAGTTCCAATTTTAACAATATTTGACCATTCAAGCTTCAATATGGCCAAATTGTTTGCGCGGTTCGCGCGCATTTAATATTTGTACTATCATAATAGCCACTAGACTACCCTGTAGTCCACTTGCCCATTGTGCATACTCTGGATATTGTATTTAAGCTTAAAACTCTGATTTAATTAATGTGTGCACAATTGATAGATTTTCACATCTGATCAGTCACCCTACTCCCTCTGTTTGTTAGCTTCCCAAGTGGACTACAGACATTGCCTTGCGGTTTAGATTTTTTACACGGGACTCTATGGAGAGTTAGGCCAATTTCTGGCCTAACTAAAATTGGCCATGATGTAATGCATCTTTAAATGGATCTTCCTTGTGATTGGTCGCCCATACCTCGCTATGGTTTAAATCATCTGGGCCCGCGCCATTACCATTAACTGCATCGTAAACAACTGTCTGTGGTATTTGCGGTGCTTTTGTGTTGACACGAAAGTTATCAAACATCTAGCGCGTACTTGTGGTTAATGGACTGATAAACAAGTATGCTTGACAACGTGTTTTTAGAGAGCAAAGTCCAGGGGGTAAAGTTCTGCTTACAATTCAAAGTCCATAGTCGAATTTTTCGGGTTCGCTATCAATAAACTGGTAGATTCCAAAATCAGAATTGTTCAGTATTAAAGTGAGCCGTTATAATTATGCAAGATAATGTTGCATTCAATTACTTTTATTGTCACTAATCGCCTGATATTTTTAACTCTTTATGACCATTTTACGATTGAATACTTTAATTTTAATAAACATCAGTATAATTTTGAGTTCAACGAAATGAGTTCATCATGACTAAATAATGACATATTTTTAATAAAATTCGACTATGGCATAGTCTAAATAGCCACGGATCCAAATTATGCTGATGTGCCTATGGCTATGAACCTCCAAATAAACCTCCAAATTTCATTTATCCCTGTTAAATCAGATAAACACCCTGATTTGGGACAAATCTAAATTAAGTATAAAATGAAAATGTCCTTGTGCTTGTATTTCATGCCCAATTGTCCCACCAGGAATATTTCAAACATTTGCCTCACTCAATAACATAAAAGTGTGTTTTTTTATACGATTATGGGGGGGGAGTCAAAAAGTCATGTCAAAAGAGGGGGGGGTCAAAAAAGTTTAGCCGTCCATCGAGGGGGGATCAAAAGAGTTTTCGAGCGAAAAATTTGAGGAAGACCAGCCCCCACCAAAGTATTAATGAACACTCCCTTAGTAAAAAAAATACTTCACGGTTCTGCCCATTTTAATAGCAGCATGATTTGGACTTATTTATGACTAGCTCCCCTTTACCCTACCAATCAAAACCATACTCATACAGCAGCACTGCAGCAGCATGGCTTCCTTGAAAGTTGAAGGCTGAAGCACTGCCTGCATTGATTGTCATCATTCATTCACCATTTTCATGTGGTTTATTTTTTTATCACAAGTTTCATTTCAAACAAATTTTGAGAATTATTTGAAGCTATTCGACAAGATCACAAGAGTCCGACAAACTTACCACAGTGATATCCGATTTCTGGGGTAATGTAGTCTCTCAAGGCAGCCAAAGAAATAAGGCAATGTGTGCTTTATTCCGTACGAGTATCGGTATAAAGACAGTGGGCATTTGCTTCTCGTCCACGTCGGCAGAATCACTCTGTGTATTTCCGCTGTCACCTTCGCTAGAGGTGTCTGAATTGACACCGATCACTACCAAACACACAGTCCAGGCGAAAAGTTTTAAAACCCAGTACATCTCCATACTGACAAAGTACTACTGTTGAGGCGTTGTTTATGTCAGAAATGATCAGGGTAGCTGATCGTAGCTCTGCTAAAAGCGAGAGTTTTCAACCGAATTGTTGTCTGACGTGTGTCGAAAGGTCAGCTCACTCGACCTGGCAATTATCTTGGGTAAATGCAGCCCGTCATCACAAAATTTGAATGAAGGGCGCGTAACACCAAAAATTATTATAAAATGAAGGTTCTCCTATTGGGTGGTGCAATAATTATGTGTACTTCGGGAGGTGAATTATAGGGGGGGCAAAGATTTTTGGCAGGCCAAAAGGGGGGGCAAGCATTTTTGGCAGGTCAAAAGGGGGTCAAGCGATTTTGGCAGGTCAAAGGGGGGCAAGCAATTTTGGCACAGATATTTTGGGCACCGTTTCTATATTACGCCCTAAAAGGCGTAGGAAAACGTTAGGAACACATTCCTAACAATGACCCAAACGGCTCCAAACCATTATAGGGGGCAGTGGTAGTACAACAAGTCATACCTAGAATATTTTCTTAATTTGAATTTTATCCTTTCTAGGTATGACCGCTTTTACCGTAAAATTTGTGTCAATTCGCGATCATGATATATGTGCGCCCCCCATTTTTTAGGTTTCCGCGATTGCCGATTACATATAGATGAGAGCAACTGGTAACCAGTGATCTAGCGAACCAGTGCAGTATCGGGCTGCTATTCAATTGCGTGGTGCATGGGTTACGTGTATTTTCAATGTAAAATGCCTATACAGTGATCCACCCAAAATCTAAAAAAATCATTGTATAGATGAGGTGACATGTGTTTACATTTGATACGCCCTCTGTTGGTCTTTGATCAAAATTGTCAGGCAAAAAACACTATAGTTTACATGGAAGAAGTTGATTTTTATTCATTAACTTTGGTTTCAAAGCAAATAATACAAATAATGGTATCAATCTTGTTTATAAATGCATCAAGCTATGTACATAATATCACACAAAACTTCAAAGATATTTAAAAGTTGAGTTTTAAAGAGATTTATGTAGTCTGTCATAGACACTTCTGTGTTATTTTGCCTGCTTTGAAACAACAGAGGGCGGTCTGAATGTAAACATGTGACATCACAGGTCACCTCATCTATAGATCCCTGTACTAGGGCAGTGGCGTTCCGTGACCGCTCCCTACCCGGGGGGGCTGGAGAAAAGGTGCAATTTGCCCCCCTTCAACATGGTTGACCCAATTTTTTTCGGTGGTTTGAAAAAGCATAGACCATTTAAAACAGGGATTTTTTTTTTCGGTAAAAGTGAGGCCGAGCAAAAAACGGGAATATTAAGCGCTAGCAACCTAAAATAACTTGAGAAAGTTTGGACGATTTGCCGGGACGATTTGCTGATGTTTTCAGTTGTTATGAGGCGAACATTTAAGACCAAAATGTGCAAAAAAATCACACATGTGGGGAATTGACAGATCATTTAGCCCCACCAGAGCAGTTCTTCTGGGGTGAACCTGACCTGCCTGCTTATTAAATTAATCAGTGACAATATTATCTCTGAATTTCACAGATGCCAATTGATTTAATAATACATCAATTAGCACCTGTCAAATTCAGAGATAACCTTGTCACTGATTAATTTGATAACTACAGGCAGGTTTGGTTCACCCCAGAAGAACATGACTGCTCTGGTGGGGGCCGGGGTGTGGACGTCCTCTTTAAATGATTTTATGCCTGCAATAGTCAATAGTTGCTATACTTATCCAAATAACCAAGATCTTTTAACACATCTTTCAAAATAATGATATCAAAGATCAAAAGACATTTAATATTTCTGGAATTTCCTATGGAAATGTATTTATTTAAATAATATAATTTACAACATATTTACTGTTACTCTCATATTGTGTTTGTTTGAACCAACATATGAAAAATAGTATGAGAAAAACATGTATTCCAAAATAAATTTTCATAATAAAAACTGCCTCTGCCTACACATACTAGTAAAAATATGAAATATTTATCACTATGCTTTGCAGATAGTATGTAAAGCCTATAAATATTTCAAATAACTTTAAAAAATATATATTTCAGATGTTGACAAAATTATCAATTAAAAATACATATGCTTGAAGTACTCACTATTCTGAATTTTTGAAAATTGTATAACTAAATATTTCCAAAAAATGTTTTCTTACCGTTACTTGCCCAAAATATTTTTTGAGTAAAATTTGAAGTAAAACATGATCAAAGATCTGTTAATTTGTGCCTTTCAGAACCATGATGCAAATGTAGAAAAGCTTACAAATCACATATGTCCCTTGGTTTCAGTTATTTCATTTTGATTTTAAGCTTAAAATGTATGTAATTGACTTACTAAAACCTAAACAAATATTGAACTCAAATCTAAGAGGCTATAATTTTCTTCAGACGGGCAGGGGGGGGGGGGCCATAAAAAAAAAACCAAAATGTAGGGACTCACAAGATGACACTGACTTTTTGTCAATTTTGGACCCCCCCCCCCTCCCCATCCCAAAGAAAATGATAGCTCCCCAAGTCTGCAAGTCACCTACAATACTGTTCTAAAAATATCTATACAATTAAAATACTATTTAAGACATTTTTTGGCAATTTCCAGAAATCTGAAAGTAACATTGCATTTGTGGTTTTTAATATATGTTTTTTTTTCAATGTAATTTTTATTACATTAGACCAATTGGTAAAATTATAATATACAAACTGATAACTCAAACCAGTTGAATTCATTTAATACTATAGTGTAATTATCAATGCATAAAAATAAATATTGTAGAACTTACAACTGAGTGGATAAGTATGGAAAAAAAGGGGAGGGGGTAGAGTGTGCAGCTGAAAAATGTAAAGGTCACCAAAGGTCATACAAAGATAAAACATCTTAAATCAACATTTCAACATGTATTGAATGGTATTGCAAAAAAACAATATACAAAATCCTGTTTTCTCAAAATGGCACAAATATTATGCCGTTTATATACTCATCCACTCAATAATTGTGGTACTGTATTCCACCATGATTACCAATCATGGAGTTAATTAAAACTTTCTTTAAAAGCCTTCCTTCAAATTTTAAATACTCAAAATGCTGAAATAATACTAGTATTATATGCCTTTGTCATAAAAAAAGAAACATCTCAGGTATAATCATTTTACTTGGAAAAGCCTGAAAAAGTGTGCAAATTTGGGCTAAGAAACCTCAAAATAGGCTGAAAATAAATAAAATTATTGAAATTTGGAGTAATAAAAAGTAGCAAATCAGCCAATTGCCTGTAAACTGGTAAAATTATGAGCTTTATTAATAAGCTTAAAGCTTGATTTTGATTGGGTAAAGTGGGGGTAAATTGTCAATTGGATCACCCACTTTAAAGCACAGTATTCAGTAACATAGCCAGTGGGGAAGAGTGCCCCCTGACATAAAATGAAAGAGAAAAGTGCACCTCTGACAAAAAACGAAAGAGAAAATCGGGAAGGCAAAGGTCCGATCATGGGCTAAACTGGTGTAAAATACAAAAGAAAATCCACATTATGCATGCACATTGTCCCAATATTGCCGTTTTCGCCCAGCTCATGGACCAAAATAGTGTAAAATTTATGTTCCAATAAAGTATGACTTTTTGGAATCTCTCAGACTTTACATGTACATTCTCTCTAAAAATTCGGTATATGCATAATACCCTCCAACATGCCCCATAAGGCCCACCCAAAAAAGGTTTGTCTCA
Organism: Amphiura filiformis; assembly: GCF_039555335.1. Taxonomy (NCBI): domain Eukaryota; kingdom Metazoa; phylum Echinodermata; class Ophiuroidea; order Amphilepidida; family Amphiuridae; genus Amphiura; species Amphiura filiformis. The sequence continues at coordinate 51,762,404 of NC_092644.1, read as the reverse complement.
AAGCTCACGAGAAATTTAAAAACAAACGCGAAATGCGATTTTTTTATTTTTTTATTCCAGACTTTTCTGGAAAAACTATGAAAAAAACATTTTTGAAATAAAAAAATTTCCGATTTCTTTTTTGTCAAATCTTGCGATTTTACAAACGCGCGCGCAAGCTTTGAGACAAACTTTTTTTTTTTTGGCCTAATACCAAAATGATTTAACCAGCAATTTTTTTTTTTTTGGTTTTCCCAAAAAAATTCTTTTGACCCCCTCCTCCAAAATGCTGGCTACACCCCTGACAGTATTTACAAACCAGGCAGGAAGTGATTTTTATTTTGAGAGACAAATATCCCCTTTCTAATTATTAAAGGTTCTGTCTGTAATAGCTTGTAATCTTAGCAAAATATTAAAAAAAAAAAACATTGTAAGATTTGCTAATACCGTATTTCGTCGAATAAACGCCCCCGGAGCGTTACATTTTCCCAAGGGTGGGCGTTTATTAGAGGTCATTTGTAGCACGACAATTCCCATTAAAATCATTAGGTAAGCTTAAAAGTCACGCTAAAATGACGAACTATGAACTTTTGACACTGACTTTTGGTTCACTTCCGGTGTTACGATGCAGATTTTCGCCAATTATTGACACTATTATTGACCATGTGGTGAACTTGGTAAGCTTACTACTCAAGATAGCATGGAAATATCGGAATTTTTGAAACATCTTGATTGAAAAAAGTAGTGGGGGGCGTTTATTTGAGGGGGGCGACTATTTGACGAAATACGGTAAGTGACAGGTAAATTAAAATAATAGAGGTATTTTCTGTAGAAAAAATTGGACAAAAACAAAGAAAAATAAATAAATATATTATGAAGCTCCATTCAATATTTAAGTGTCCATACAGAAAAACTTGTAACCATTATTTGTTTTCAGTCACATCTCAAGCATGGTATGCTAGCACACCTATACTCTTTACAAAAATGCAAACATCTGAATTGTGATGATTTTTTAGATTATAATTAGAGAGGGCAGCCTATCTGCTGTGCCCTAGCAGGACATCAGTCAATATGAGACATTAAATATTAAATGCGAGGATCCAGAGGATTCATGCCTGAGAAAATATATAATAATTTCCGAACTATATATAATAATTTTACGAATATATATAATAATTTTACGAATCCGAACGGTTCTGATTTTTTTCTCTTCTTTATTATAATGCCAGTTTGTCTGAGCTTCATTTGATTTTTTAGATTGTCTGATTGAGCAAATAACTTATATTGCTTTAAAACACATGTAACTTGTTCTTCAGCTTTCAAACATGATATTTAGACGAAATAAAAGTTAAAAGTACAATTTTTTTCTCTTTCTGCTTATATATCAAAAAATTAGTTTACAAATTTTGACAATATTTCCCGTTTTTGTGGAAATCAGTAAAGCAAATCAAGTTGTTTTTAATTAAAAAAAAGCTTCCTAGATATTTATATCTTGTTTTAAAAAATGAATAAATAAATAAATTATTTGCTATGTTGCCCGAAAAAATGTCTCCACAACTAAGCATATTTGACCAAATTTGACCACACAGATGGGTTGTTTTTGTATACGCCACCTGTAAAGAAAGTAAACATACTTATGAGACCATTTTTGGACCATAATTTACATAAAGACCAGTGATTACACTGACAAAATTTCATCGATATAGCTCTTTTACTTCTGGGTGATTTTAAAAACTTTTGGATACCCCCTCGTACTTAGCCTATGTATACTTTAGACCAGCTTTTTGGCAGTTATATGGCCAAAAGTGCCCAAAATTTCAGGGTTAAGACCAACCTCAAAAATTCTTCTTTTGTCAAATCTTCAAATCAAATTGAGCAAAAAATGACCTATTTTGCTTGAATATGTCACAGATTTTCATGGTCTTTATTAGCTTTTATTCAACATCAACAAGGTCATAACTGGCACAGAATCCTTGATTAACCAACCCATCATTATTACTTTGAAACTGAATCATGACACGGTTGTTAAGAGACAAAATTTCATCGATATAGCTCCATCACTTCTGGGTGATTTCAAAAATCACCCAGAAGTGAAAGAGCTATTTACTTAGCCTATGTAACTAGACCAGCATTTTAGCAGTTATATGGCCAAAAGTGTCCAAAATTTCAGGGTTATGACTGGACCAACCTCAAAAATTCTTCTTTTGCCAAATCTTCAAAATCAAATTGAGCAAAAAATGACCTTTTTTTCCTTGATTATGTCACAGATTTTGTCTTTATTCAACATCAACAAGCTCATAACTGGCATAGAATCCTTGATTAACCAACCCATCATTATTACTTTGAAACTGAATCATGACACGGTTGTTAAGAGACAAAATTTCATCGATATAGCTCCTTCACTTCTGGGTGATTTCAAAAATCACCCAGAAGTGAAAGAGCTATTTACTTAGCCTATATGTAACTAGACCAGCATTTTGGCAGTTATATGGCCAAAAGTGTCCAAAATTTCAGGGTTATGACTGGACCAACCTCAAAAATTCATCTTTTGCCAAATCTTCAAATTAAGTTGAGCAACAAATGACCTTTTTTCCTTGATTATGTCACAGATTTTTTCTTTATTCAACATCAACAAGGTCATAACTGGCATAGAATCCTTGATTAACTAAGCCATCATTATTACTTTGAAATTGAATCATGACACGGTTGTTAAGAGGAGGTATCCTGATATTGGCTGGGTCTTGATATCTTCCACAGTGTAGTACATTCTGATTGCTATTATTCATGTCAAAAATCTGAAAAGTAAGAAAAACAATATTGGTTAAAATTGCTATCATCATTTATTCTACTAGTAGAAAACATTGAGGGGAAAAAGAGGCATGTCATTTTTACAGGAAATTGCAGGAATGTGGGAATAAATTTCTTTCAGGAAAGAGGAGGGAACACTATTTTGTTCATGGAATAAGGAGGAGATGCAGATATTTTGAGCAAACATGAGGGCAATTTAGATGAACCATTGCAGCTAGGATAAACTCCCCATCCCAGTGGAACTGATTTTGGATTAGGTGGGCATGTGCAGCCAGGATTATGAAAACTGGCCCTGAAATTATAAAAAAAATTGCCTGAAAAGAGATTCCAATACAAATATATTAAATGTTTTGGATTTAGAAATCAGTGCTGTTTTTGCTTAAAACAATGAAACAGAAAACACTTTTTCCAGATTTTAAGTAACAATTTTGATAAAGCTTTATCTAAGCCACTTCTGAAATTTGAAACCATAGCTGAGAACCTGAAACTGCTACTGGAATCACATCCCTATAGCCACCTTTCCGATGAAGCCATGCTATCTCTTGTGATGACCAGCTTCAACACAAGTAAATTTTTCTTCAGGTTTATAAATTTTGTTTTGAAAAAGTAAGGATGGAGGGAGGTGGCAAAAATGACACTGATACAGCAGTTTTCACACAAAATTGACATTGCTAACAGTTTTCAGCACCTTCAAGGAAAATAATGAGGCCCTTTTCTTATTTTAAGATATGGGGTTAGGACCTCTTAGAGTTCCACAAAACACTTTGAAAGTTAAACTTGTTTATTAGCATTTTAATGAAGTATTAAAAACTTAAATCTAATGTGAAAAATTAAAAAACAAAAAATATATGAACTGATGCCAGAAAGTGAGGAGGTAGGTGGACAGTGGTGGCATCAGGAATTTTTTTTTGGGGGGGTGGGGGATTTTAGGGGGGCAAAATCGACAAATTTTGTGCAAAATTGCTGCAAAAAGTGGAAATTTTTCGTAATTGGGGGGTTTGCCTCAAACAATATTGCAACACCCCCTAGTGCCGCCATTGGAGGAGGACATGAAACAAATTCATTTGTATGTGGCCATATAATCACACTCACCTGTACATAATCATAGGAATTATCACAATATTCCTGAGTTTGTGAGTTGCTATGTAGATTAAATGTGTCAAATCTAAGATTGACTTGCTTTCCTGGTGGTGCTATGATGAGCAATGTACACAGTTGATTATTAGGATATGATGATGGGTAACCAGGGCTTGAGATCTGACCTGATGGTAAGGTGAACAGTCTATCACAACCTGCAGTAAAACATTTCAAGATATCACTTTAAATATCAAGAGCAAATAATCATTACAAGATGTCAGAATGAAGTTATATTAATTGACCAAAAACATATGGCTAGGAAAAATCAAGACTAGAGGCTATAAACAGGTTTGTGAAATCACAAACATTTTACCCATAAGCCTGACTTACAGATAGCACTAAAACATTTACCCTTTTTGGGACCCTAATTCTGGAAAATAAATAGTTGGCAGTTGGCACACTTGTACTAAAACAATATCAAAATTTGAGAGACGAGTGAAATATTCATGCAATATATGTAAAGCACAGACTCCACTCCCCCTGTATCTCACCCTTCCCCCATCTTTCAATGTTGGAGGGTCTCATGGACCTGTTGACCACATGGCTTTGTCCAACATTGGAGCGGGGGCAGAGACAGAGATACACAACACAGGTAAATATGGTAAAATGTGCCAACATTTTTTTTCATAGTTGCAGTTTGTGCATTATAGTGAGTATGCTACTCTCCCCTGCTCATCTCATTGACTGGCTTTGCACAAGTGAGGTCCCATGTTCGAGCCTCCGCCTTTCCCAGAGGTCTTAACATGCATTTGGTTTCCATGCAGTCCATACCCAGAGAAAACCTGTGTACTCTGATTTCCTCCCACATCTAAAACTGGGCTTTCTCCCTTGAGTATATTGATCTTCCTTGTCTCCCGTATTGAATATGATAAATAAAGGTATTAGGAAGTAGCGCAAATGGTCTGAATAACCAATAAATCCAAGCACCCAACCCAACCCTCAGTGTGTGACTTCATGAATAGTTTGAGTGGCTCTCTTCAGGCGACAAAAAAACCCTGTTCTATGGGCGGATGGAGGTTTCAAGTAGGGTCGGTCGGTCAGGCTTTTTGTTGTTGTTGCATGTTGTTGTTTTTTTCTGGAGGCTAAAATTACCCTAATATTTCACCAAAATCTGATAAATCTGACAAAAAGCAGAAGATATTTTGCAAACATATTTTCTAAACATTTTCACCCAAAATTAATCGATTTTGACCCCACAATGCTGATTTTACCAAAATTATAAAAAGAAACACAAATTCTGGGTTGGTCGGGCCTGTAGAACAAGGGTGTTTTTTTCATCACCAAAAATATTTCACAAACCACTCCAAATACATTGAGTAACATAGCCCTGAACTTTTAAAGTTGAGTACTACACATTCTGCAATATTTAAACAATTTTACAACAACAAAAAGTTGAAAGATTTGAAATTAGAAAAATGTCATCTGAATTTTGAGTACTAACACATTCTGCAATATTTAAACAATTTTACAACAACAAAGTTGAAAGATTTGAAAAGTTTAAAAAGATTTGAAAAAAACATCATCTGAATCTCAGAAAAACATCAACTAACCACTTTCTCCACTACTAGGCGTTCCTCTGAAATTAGCCGTCATCTCATAGCCATGTCCAGGATGTGTAGTGAGGTGTTCAACTTGTACCACATTGGTAGATGAAGTCCAGGAGAGGAAGGAGTTATTATAACAACAGAAGCTGTACTCATTATTACCATCTCGTATATAACCCTGGTCGGTTCCTACAAAATATTCAATGGGTTACATTTATTTATTGTTTTGGAAGATTTATTATAAATCAATGTGATATCCATAATACTTGATGTACTGTATATTATTACCAGATTTTTAAAAACTATTTCTATGTAACTCATGAAATGTCTTACAAGATTCGCTGCATGCAGATAGCAACCATAGCAAAAACAACTGTGCAGTATTGCAAGATATTGATAACACTGCCCTCTACAGTCAGTATGACACAAAGGGACGGTTTATAGATATATGGGGTTTGTCAATATGTGACCGTCCACGTCGAAACGCTCGTAAAGTTGGCCCCTGGTCAATTTTGTTTTCTTCCGTGTTTAGAAAATATATATCATAAGCTTTACAATATGATATATCATTTGACTTCAAACAATATCCAGAAGCGGAGTTATGGCTTGTTAAACTTTGCTCCTTCAGTAAAAGGATACATTATTTTGGTGCTACAATATTCCTCTTTTTCCACATCGCTGGTATTTCATATCAAATTGTCATAATTGGCGGTCACTTCAAATCATCCCCAAGTCAACGAGTTTCAGGAATGTCCTTTCATTGTTGATTGTTAGTTAACCCACCACTTGAACAGGATTTGGCCAAAGCAAACAAAGACTAGAGCTATTTACTAACTCTATACATAAGTATAAGCTTATTATCCTCTTCAACAATAGGATTAAAGATTGGTGTTTGACTGACACTAAAATGAGAAACATGTAGGACAAACATGAATACAACCTTTATGCACATTTTGCACTGTAACTCGAAATACAATTTGCCGACTTTATGAGTGGTTTGAGATGGATGGTCACATAATATGAGAAAACGCCAACGAAATATATAAAAAAATATTTTGCTTTTATGACATCAGAGTTTAAAGTATTATCAGTAGATAAAAAAAATGATCTAAAAATATTTAAGAAAAATAAAGTTGATGACCTACCTTCACGACAGCGTATATTGCATCTACTGAATGTCAGTATAATAGTCTGCCCAACAGGAGCAACGATGCTTTCTTTACAAAACCTCCCACCAGTAGGTGATGAAATATGGTCCAATTTGCTTACTTCTTGTGTGTAAAGTCCAGAACATGGCACACCTGAAAGTTAAGTTTAATCATCATTTTTACATATAATACAATATCTAATTAGCCCACTGTCAGACATGTAAAGTAAATCTAATAAAACAGCTGTTTTCTTTCTTATCTCATTGGTTTGGCATAAAATGCATAGGAAACATTCTTGGCAGTAAATATGTGACCATCCAGCAGAACTGAGCCCTGAAGTCGCCAATCATCATTTTTGAGATATTCAACCAAAATATTCTGCTTGAAATTAGCTTTAAAATGGTGTATATCATGTCTATAGTACTTGACATTTAAGTAGTGAAAAATCAATAAAACAGTCAATAAATCCTTTGTTTCCTGTTGTTTATTGTTAAGTTCAATGGAGCATATCTCAATAGTGGCACTGGCGACATCCGGGCTCAGTTGTGGTGGATGGTCACCTATTACTACAGGGCTGTCAACTCTCACGCATTGGCCGTGAGTCTCACGCATTGGGTCACTTTCTCATGGTCTCACGCCAAGGTAGTATAATCTCACGCCTAGGTAGTAAATCTCACGCAAAAAGCTGGAAAATGAGTAAAATCTCACGCATCGTCATGAATAATTTGTTGCTCCTACCCCCGCTTTTCACATTCTCGAGCGCCGTGGCTCAAATAATCATGGTACAAAAATGAGCATTTGAGTTGGCAAATCCCGGTATGCCTCTGTCTCACGCCAAGCAATTCCAAAAAGTTGACAGCCCTGTTACTATCGTTTCATTTTTTCAATTACAGAACTCTTATATTTGCTTAAATGATAAATATTCTCCATTACATAATGACCTGACAAAGGTAAGGCCAAAAAAAATAAAAGGTTTGTTTGCCCTTTTATGACTGACTTATAAAATCCAGAAATCACTTGCCTGCCTTTTTTTTTTTTTTGAACAAAAAGTATTTCTTAGATGATTTAAATAAACTAAGTCCTAAACTAAGGCCTAAAATTTTTTTTGGATTGGTGTAACCTAAAAACTTTTGCATTTTTTAACTTTTAAAGCTGTAAATTGTGTTTGATAAAGGCCTTGGAACTTTTTTTTTTAAATTTAATGTTATTTTTTATTTTTATTGGAAAAAAAACCAGTGTCTGGCCAATTTTTAGGGTCAGTGGGATTACGCCAATCAAACAATTTTTTAGGTCTAAATAAGTGACAAAACTGCTCTTAGTCTTTTCAAATGTCTTCCATTTATGATGCATCCTCCCTATCGGGTGAGCAGTTAAAACATGGAAAATAGGGTTCTGATTGGCTGACTGAATCACATCATGGAAAAACTTTATATGAAACATTGACATTCTTTCTCTAACCAAGCCGATTAGCACTACCGGGGGGAGGCATTTACCCCCAAATATTTTTCTTGGCCCCCCCCCCCCCACTTTTGAGGCAAAAAACCCAAAATTGCACAAATTTCCACTTTTTGCGTAACTTTTGTGCTAAATTGGTTGATTTTGCACCCCCCTAAAATTCACTTTTCCCCCCAATGCCCCAGAAAAAATTCCTGCTTATAGCTACCTTGATCAGGTGCATTGCTGGATGGTGATATAGTTGGACAAATGCCATTATTACATGACTGTTGCCCAGCTGGTTTGGTTGCTGCATTACAAGCTGACTCTGGCAATTGTTGTGTTGAGTCTGTCGTCGAATGACAAAATATATCGCGAACCCTCACACCACTGCCACAGGTTGCTGAACACTGTCAAGCAAGAATTTGAACAATAAGATTAGTATTGATGTCAACAGAACAAATGTATACAATTTTGCATCAAGTATTTCGGTCATTTGGTACGGTGATATTCGGGCTACAAATTTAAACACATTATGCAAATGCACATAAACATCCTACACTCCCCTACACACATTCATATCAACAAACCTACTCGTATTCATCCACAACCTTGGACACTTGGCAACCGATGACATAGAAATTGACATTTCACATTGAAACTGTGGACTTTTATTCAGTGGCGTAGCTGCCGGGGCAAAATTTGTGTTGATTACAGGACGCTAGCGCCTATAATCCTTTTTTTTTTTTTTCTTCACTTTTTCAAACCACCAAAAAAATTGGGTCAACCTTTTCGGGCTGTTGAGGAAGGCGCAAAATTTTTGTTTGGTGGATTTGGGCCCCTGCCCCATACAGGCTTGCCCCCCCTGGAAAAAATCCCAGCTACGCCACTGCTTTTATCCAAATATCTGACAATTAATCGCCACACTGTGGACATGATAATGGGGAACCTATTTGCCAAATTATTTCTGTGTTATGAGCTCAAGCTCAAAAATAATCATTGACCTGAAAGTCTATCACAGAGAAAACAGACGCATACACAACCAATAAACGTGAACACCTATTAGCTTCAGTTTTATTCGCCTTTTATACCACCAACTGTTATAGTATACAAATACTGAATCTTTGTGAGTACAATGGTAAGAATATTTCACTAAATGAAAATATTCTTTGAACAAACAAAAACATTCAATATTTGTTTCACATAACTTGCATATTAAATCCTTTTCTTCCTCTTAATTTTATATATCACCAGGAAAACCAAATGCTATACGCTCACGTTTGTCAGTGTAGCCATTGTGGCTAAGCATGAGTGCAATAGAACTAGAGCGGTTACCGCACCATAGCTGAACCATGGGGCTTTGGCAGTATATTGTGGTACATGTATATATATCACCCCTTTATGACCCCTTAATGACCTTAAATGAATATTAAATTATTTTAAACATGTTTAGAATGTCATGAGGATCATTGCATTTAAATTTCAGCTCAATTGGAGCATTTTGAAAATGTGACCTTTGACCCCTTTATGACCCCTTAATGGCCTTAAATGAATATTAAATTATTTTAAACATGTTTAGAATGTCATAAGGATCATTGCATTTAAATTTCAGCTCAATTGAACCATTTTGAAAACTTGACCTTTGACCCCTTAATGACCTTAAATGAATTTTAAAATATTTTAAACATGTTTAGAATGTCTTAAAGATCATTGCATTTAAATATCAGCTCAATTGGAGCATTTTTGGAAACTTGACCTTTGACTCCTTTATGACCCCTTAATGACCTTAAATGAATATTAAAATATTTTAAACATGTTTAGAATGTCATAAGGATCATTGCATATAAATTTCAGCTTAATTGGAGCATTTGTGGTTAAAATGACCTTTTTTGACCCCTGTGACCCCTTGGATGACCTCTGACATTAGGAAATATTTTTATCATATTCTTTACTTCTTTCTCTTTCATTTGACACCACTTCGGGGTTCATACCTTCGTGGCATTTAAAGATATGTCCATTTTAGACCAAATGGTTGGTAAGTAAGTAAGTAAGTAAGGGACATACACTAATATAGGCTGATACCATTTCATGGTTCAGCAAAAATGACTACTGTATAAGTGGTAAATTTCACATACAGTTATTTTCGTGAATTAGAGTGAGAGAGACATTTTTCGGATTGTTATTTTCGCGATTGCCTATTCTTGCCCTATACTTGCAATACATTATACATATATTCGCGAGGTGTTAATTTCGCGGATGGCACTCCATTCGCGAAATCCGCGAAAATAAAACCCTCGCGAAAATTACCACTTATACAGTATTACATTCACAGTAGTCTTTTTGCATCTTATGCTCAAAAATAATCTATAGTAATATAGTAATTGACCAATCAAATGACAAGAACATTTTGTATGAGTTATTTAATTGAGATAGTACAAAACATAAATTACAAATAAAGAAATATTATACAAATATTGACTGCTATGAGGGGCATGGTTAAAATTATAGGCCCTAGGTGATCTCAAAACCATGCTATGACCCGAGCCGCAGCCGAGGGTCATAGCATGGTTTTGAGATCACCGCGGGCCTATAATGTTAACCATAATAATGCAGTCAATATTTGTTTTATATAATTATACCTCATTAATATAGATTTTTGTCATCTGATTGGTTAAAAGGCCTATTTTATTGTTCATAGGCCATGGTAAAATTTACAAAGAAAGTTTTTTGTTATGAACTGATCGCATCACCACAACTAGAAGGCAGCACGTTGGCGCCAAGGCGTGCGTAATGCTTGAACACGCCACTGCTGCCAGAGTTTGATCGGGGCCGCACACCGATGATGTGAAAATGACTATTCCCGGGGAATAGTATTTTTAAAAGACTATTGCCAGGGGAATAGTTCAGTTTTTACGTAATTCTTAAAAAGGAGGGCATAGCTAATTCAATGACTACATTTTAACCAATCAGATGACAGGAATCTATATGAGGTATTTAATAAATACTATTTACCTCTGAATATTGTGTTGTAAACCATCTACCAGTCACACTCCCGGAACATGAAGGCAAGCTGCACGATTGTGTAGCACCCAGCGGTTTGACCAGCCCAGTGCAATAAGCATCAATTACTTGGAAAAAGTTGAGTGAACTAGATTTATCTACACACCATACAAGTTGTCTTTGTATGCCATTACCACATGTGACACTGCATGGACCATAGCTGTTCAATACAAACCAGGAATAATCTAGAGAGAAACAAAAAACACAAAATGTAAAAGTGTATTATCCTAATAAATAAATGAAAAATAAACAGTAAGTATGGCAAGATGTTTCTTATGATGGTTGTCAAAAGTCTCCACATACATAAATGACAGCCGGTGAAAAAACTCACTGACTTTCGTATCACTGGACTGATGCGCTACTAAACTGAGCTAATGATAGATTCAGATGGGGAAGAGCAATGATGTTGTTATCTATCATAGATATCTTCTTTCTTCATTGAGGACTGCTTGAATTATATGAGTTTTTAAAAATTGAAGGTTTTAGAAAAGGAAGAAAGCAAACAACAAGGAAAGAAAAAGAAATGAAGAAACAAAGAAGTGAATATGGAATGAAGCGGAACAAAGTGAGAAAGAAAAATTAATAAGAAAGTAAGAAAGAAAATGAATGAAAGAAAGAAGGAGAGAAATAGGAAGAAAAAGATGAAGAAAGCAAGAAAGAAAGAAGGAAGGAAGGAAGGAAGGAAGGAAAGAAAGAAAGAAAGAAAGAAAGAAAGAAAGAAAGAAAGAAAGAAAGAAAGAAAGAAAGAAAGAAAGAAAGAAAGAAAGAAAGAAAGAAAGAAAGAAAGAAAGAAAGAAAGAAAGAAAGAAAGAAAGAAAGAAAGAAAGAAAGAAAAGAAAGAAAGAGAAAGAAAGAAAGAAAGAAAGAAAAAAAGAAAGAAAGAAGGAAGGAAGAGTAAAAAGGAATGAATTAGAAAGGAAATAATAACTAAAGAAGAACAACAATATGCAAACCATGATATAGTAAGTACCTGTTTGTGGTTCTCTGCATTCCTGTATGTTGCATGGTTCACTTGTAATTGGTTGTATAATATCTTGGCAAGATGTGATTGGCAATATTTGTTGTGTTGCCGCATCACGGCAGGTAACTGTACGAGTTCTAGTCCCACCTCCACAACTGACAGTACACTAATACACACAGAGATAAAGAGGAAATGAACCTTAAATCAGTGCATTTATATATGATGATACAACAATTATTTAACTTTTTTGAGTTGAGTTCACCAACATTTACCCTATTATGCTAGCTTTAATTATTGATACCCTACATTAAAACAATGCCAAAGTAAATTTGTGAAACTATGATCAAAAGTAGCATATATTATTTTATAATGTTTTTTATAATTATTTGGCCAGTTGTATTTGCCTTGGAGATGCCAACATTAACATCCAGAAAATAGGGAGGATTCAAACAAAAAAAGGAGGTTTTAAAAATTACATGCAACTTCAAAAGCACAAAACTTGCCAGAAATAAGGAGGTTGTCAAATTTGGGTGTCAAAATGGACAAAAAATGTTTACAAAATAGGGAGCCTCCCTCTAAAATAGAGAGGGTTGGCATCTCTGTTTCCTATATCTCATATTGAGAAAAAAGCTATATAGGTTTTTGCATCTGAACTCTTAAAATGATCACACAATAATAGACCCTTTGGTGGATAGGGGGGGGGGGGGCACACCACTAAATAATCGTTCCATTGAAATACACGTGAAAACACAAGAAAGTAAATTCATTTTTCTACCCTTAGTTCCGAAAATGAGAAAATGATGTATGGATTTTCTTAAAGTATAAAGTCTGAAATTTAATAAAAATTTATTTTTTGGTGACCAAGCCAGTCAAACTTTTGAGCTACGGGCACCTGAACAGCGCCCTCACAAATTCCAGCCGACAATTTCGCCTCCCTACCATGTCCGGCCTTGATATTATTCTGACAGCCTGTCACTAATTCACAATCGATTTGAAACATTTTTTGAACAGATTTTTAATGTTGAGGTACTACTCTATTCTTTTCATAAAAACAAGCATGATTCACTTAAATTTAGTACCCTCGAGAGGCTGATACATTTCGCTCAGGTGCTATTTTTAACCGGAACTATACAAGGTTACACCAAATGCGGAAGGATTTAGTGGTGTGCCCCCATAGGGGAGGGGCTGTATGCACTCTGTGCACCCCACCCCTTCCCCATAGCTATGTGTCTGTTTACTGCACACTGAGAATCTGATAAACTTGTTATAAAGTAGAGACCGACTTACCTGGGAGAAATCAGATGGTACCCACACTCCTACAGGACAAATCTGTTGATTACAAACTTCTCTTGTATGTGGTTTGGTACCAGGACACTGGGAGTCTAGCAGAACTTGTTGTGAAGATGCAGAGGGCTGACATACTACTTCCCTTGTTCTGATTCCACCGCCACAACTTGCTGAACACTGAAGAAGATATATAATCATTAAAAAGATTACCACATAGTTGGATCTATCTATAGATGGATATATTGAGATGTTGATAAAATCAATATTTAACAAGAAAACTTGATAAAAGTAAAAAACAGGCCAGGGTCAGATGATCGTTTCTGATGAAATTCTTCATTATGGTAGAGGCCAGTGACTGAAAGTCCTGACTATAGGTCAGGTTTCAGTTTTGTGAAACTATTGTTAAAATATGATGGTATATTATTCTGTTGGAAGGAAAGCAGCTGGTAGATGTTGAAAAGTAGAGAGTCAAATTTGATCAGAAATTACTAGTTTGAATATATTGTACTAGGTGATGAAACAAAACCCCTGTTCTACGGGTGGACAGACTTAAAGATCAGCCGGTTTGGGGTGTTTTTTTCTAGAAGAGGCTTTTAAAATGACCCTAAAAATCACCTAAAGCTTGAAAAAAAATCTCAGACACTTTTTTAAAAATTTCTGATTTTTTTGTCAAAAAATTTGAAAAATAAATGACTGTTTTTAAGTTGCATACAGCTAAAAAAAACATACACATAAAAAAAAACACCCTGCAAAATCTGGATCAGTCAGACTCATAGAACTTGTTGTCTTATGGGAAAAAATTGTTGGAAGCTACCTGTGAGAAATCTGATATAACCCAAATGCCTTCAACGCAGAGTCCTGGATTGCACTGTGTTTGGCTTGGAGGCTTAGGCTGCGGACATTGTGTATCTGATAAAATCTCACTTGATGTTTGAGACGGACGACATGATACATAACTGGTCACAATACCTTCACCACAGGTTGTTGAACACTATAATAATGAAAAACAAAATAATAATATTAATATAGAACCACTAAGGTTAAATGAAAGAAGTGATATTTGTGATCGGGGTTTCCTTAGCATAGGTGAAATTGGTCAATGTTATTAATGTAGGATCCAAAAGAGGAGCTCATGGAGCCTGTTCCCATTTCATGGCATAGTAATGGTATAAGATCATCTTGATTTAATAATTTGTCTCAAAGCCCCCATGCGCATTTGTAAAATCGCCCACTTTTTGCGTGTTATTCAGTTTTTTCTGCTGTTTTATTTATTTATTCCAAATCCACTATACAAAAATCTCACATCGCCAGATGTCAAAATAGCCAAAATCATAAATCTCAATAAAATTCATCATCTTGACCAGAGTATAACCTCCTTGAGAGATGAAAAGGTGGTCTATTTTTGTCAAAAAGCTCGCCCCACAGATAAAAAAAATAATGTTAAAAACCTCTACAAAACCGCATTCCACATTAGGTTTTTAACTTAGGAAAGGCTTTGAGACAAACTTATTAAATTAAGATGGCCTAATCACTGCAGTCTGCAAACAGAGAGAATTTCAAATTTACATTCTGCAGTCAGGGATATTTTAAAAATAGTGATAGAATGCAGCTTACCGCAGAAGACAGTATGACCCAGACACCTTGATTGTCACATTGTGTTGAACTGCTACATGCTTGAGTGGTGCTAGGCTTGGGCGTATTGTTACATTGGCTATCACCCAATCTCACTAGGTTTTCACCATTGGATCGCACACACCACACGTCCCGTGTCTGAACGCATGTAGCACTACATGATCCAAAAGAAAATGGCAGCCAGCTTTGGTAGAAAGGAAAAATCAAAAAGGTATAATTTTTTATTCTTAAACAATTGAGAACGTTCCTGCAATCCTATTTGTTTTTACCCGTGTGATATGATACAATATCACAAACTTTAGCTGTGTGTGTCGACGCGATACTTGTATGTGCTATTTGAACCAAATGGAGGTGCATAGAAACAATGGGACTGATCATTTCTAAGCCCTAGGTAATTCCTTGTAAAATTTAATTTGATTAAAATTTGGTTTTCTTATAATTAATATATTTATTTGAATTGTGAATAAAGGTATTATTTTAGCCGCTGGTGTGCTGCATCTATTGTCTCATATAAATCTTTGGTGTAAACAACTCAGCTTCACCTTATTGTTTTACTTAAAATAATGATGTTGCCCATGTTATATGAGACGATAGATACACTCCAGCGGCTAAAAACAATACCTTTATTCTCTAATTACTTATAGGAAATAGATATTGATGAATTGTAACAAAGGCTATTTTACCATTCCATGTAATGCTTGACTACAATGATTCACAGAGGCATTAAATGATATAGTGTACATCCAAAACGAATATGAATAACAAATGCATATGCCAAAAAAGATTGTTGCAGAATATTGTCCTTGTTTGTTCAGGAATGGGCAAATGTTTACCACAACAATGTCGATAAGATATCACACATCACAAATCGTGAATACAGATGTAAGTACATAATTTATCAATTTACACACTTACATAAACGGTACTTACAAAGGAGGGCATTGTGCTTCATGGCAAGCTGTTTGATTAGGTGTAGGCCTAGTAGATGGATCACACTGACTATCACTAACTTGTCCTGATTCTGTTGAGCAAATTATGTTCTCAGTTGTAACACCTGCAGAATAGAAAAAAATGTATGTGTTACTCAGGCAGTAGATAGCAAATTAGGTATTTTAACCTATCTTCAGTAGATAGCAAATTAGGAACTAGTATATCAGCTGTCTTCAGTAGATAGCAAATTAGGTATATATACTATCTTCAGTAGATAGCAACTAAGGTATATAAGCTATCTTCAGAAGATGTTTGATTAGGTGTAGGCCTAGTAGATGGATCACACTGACTATCACTAACTTGTCCTGATTCTGTTGAGCAAATTATGTTCTCAGTTGTAACACCTGCAGAATAGAAAAAAAAAAATGTATGTGTTACTCAGGCAGTAGATAGCAAATTAGGTATTTTAACCTATCTTCAGTAGATAGCAAATTAGGTACTAGTATATCAGCTGTCTTCAGTAGATAGCAAATTAGGTATATATACTATCTTCAGTAGATAGCAACTAAGGTATATAAGCTATCTTCAGTAGACAGCAAATTAGGTAAATAAACTCTCTTCAGTAGATAGCAAATTTAGTATAAGCTATCTTCAGTAGATAGCAAATTAGGCAATTAAGCTGTCTTCAGTAGATAGCAAATTAGGTATATAAGATATATCTTTCAGTAGATAGCAAATTAGATATATAAGCTATCTTCAGTAGATAGCAAATTATGTATATAAGCTGTCTTCAGTATGTAGCAAATTAGGTATGTAAGCTATACTCAGTTAATAGCAAGTTAGGTATATAAGCAATCATCAGTAGATAGCAAATTAGGTAAGTAAGCCACTTTCAGTAGATATAAATTCAGTAAATAAGCTATCTTCAGTAGATAGTACATTAGTTAAATAACCTGTTTTCAGTATATAGCAAATTAGGTATTTTAAGCTATCTTCAGTAGATAGCAAATTAGGTATATCAGCTGTCTTCAGTAGATAGCAAATTAGGTATATAGACTACCTTCAGTAGATATTAAATTAGATCTATACGCTATCTTCAATAGATAGCAAATTAGGTAAATAAGCTGTCTTCAGTAGATAGCAAATTAGGTATATAAGCTATCTTCAGTAGATAGCAAATTAGGTATATAAGCTATCTTCAGTAGATAGCAAATTAAGTATATAAGCTGTCTTTAGTAGGTAGCAAATTAGGTATATAAGCTATACTCAGTTAATAGCAAGTTAGGTATATAAGCAATCATCAGCAGATAGCAAATTAGGTAAGTAGCAAATTAGGCAATTAAGCTGTCTTCAGTTGATAACAAATTAGGTATATAAGCAATCATCAGTAGATAGCAAATTAGGTATTTTAAGCCATCTTCAGCAGATAGCAGATTAGGTAAATAAGCTGTCTTCGGTAGATAGCAAATTAGGTATATAAGCTATCTTCAGTAGATAGCAAATTAGGTATATAAGCTATCTTCAGTAGATAGCAAATTAGATCAATATGCTACCTTCAGTAGATAGCAAATTAGATAAATAAACTGTCTTTAGTAGATAGCAAATTAGGGATATAAGCTATCTTCAGTAGATAGCAAATTAGGCAATTAAGCTGTCTTCAGTAGATAGCAAATTAGGTATATAAGCTATCTTCAGTAGGTAGCAAATTAGGTATATAAGCTATCTTCAGTAGATAGCAAATGAGAAGTAATTCATTGGTAGAGCACCAGCGCAGTCACCTTCGGAGCCTTATTTCACCCTTATATTTGTTTATATTTATTTACACTTTATAAAGATGAGCACTCCATTATAATGCCTCTTTGAAGGTGTCTTGGGAAGTATTTCTTGAACTGCATATCTCCTTGTCTTGGGAAGGCATCAATCAATTATCTAAGGTCTCTGGACTTAGGATCAGACTCTGGTGGGATAAACTGGTTTTAGGGGGCCCCAACCGTATATAAGCTATCTTCAGTAGATAGCAAATTAGGTATGTAAGCTATCTTCAGTAGATAGAAAATAAGGTATATAAGCTATCTTCAGTAGATAGCAAATAAGGTAAATAAGCTATCTTCAGTAGATAGCAAATTAGGTATATAAGCTATCTTCAGTAGATAGCAAAGGTAAAAAAGCTATCTTCAGTGGATAGCAAATTAGGCATATAAGCTGTCTTCAGTAGAAAGCAAATTAGGTATATAAGCTATACTCAGTTAATAGCAAGTTAGGTATTTAAGCTATCTTCAGTAGATAGCAAATTAGGTAAATAAACTATCTTCAGTAGATAGCAAGTTAAGTATTTAAGCTATACTCAATTGATAGCAAATTAAGTATTTCAGCTATCTTCAGTAGATAGCAAATTTAGCCAAATTAGGTATTTAAGCTATCTTTAGTATATAGCAAATTGGATAAATAAGAGGTCTTCATCAGTAGATAGCAAATTCAGATAATATGATATCTTCAGTACATTGCAATTTAGGTGTGTGCATCAGCATGACATATGTAGGGGTCAGGATTGATCAGAATGGTCAATTCTTATTTCATTTGCGGTAGATGTTATCATAATTGTAAATTAGTTTTATAAGCAGGCCATTTTTATTGAAAACTATAATACAGGTAGGTGTGCATGTGTCCTATCTTCAGTAGATAGCAATATATTTCTAAAAAGAAGATATCTTTAGTACCAAGTTTCCAAGATGTTTTCTCATTCTTTTTAATGCATACCTTTTCCACAGGTGGCGCTACAAGGTCCAGGTATTCTGGTCCATTGCCCTGACCCTCCACATGGAGGCAAGGCGCAAGTTAGAGGTGGCTGGGTGACTGATGGTCTGGTTGCTTGGTCACATAGGCGATCAGAAACAGCAGTATTGGCAGTACGAGAGAAACAGTCTATGGTTTCTTGAATAAAACCTGAAGTGAAATAAATTTCAAAAGAGTTGTTACAAAGAAGGTAGAGTAGTACAGTGATATAGATCCAATATAGTTTGCTCTCTTTCTGCAATGATGCAGTGCAGTATTTGGCTCTGTACTTGTAATAGTTGCTTGCTACTTAGCTTGTACTATTTGCTATAATATGTTCTTGTTTGTCCCAGCGGTTGCACCACTGGGGATTGATGGGGCAAATGCCCCAATCAGAACTCTTGCCCCCCTGTTGCCCCAGTAAAACCCAAAATTACAAAATTTCCACTTTTTTTGCAATTTTGTGCAAAATTGGTCGATTTTGCCCCCCCCCTGAAATTCACTTTGCCCACTCAATGCCCCCCTGAAAAAAATTTCTGGCACGGCCACTGGTTTGTCCCCGAGGAAGGGCTGTGTATCTGCTCAAAATCTGGTTGTCTTTTGGTTAACTTTTACCTATTGATCCATTAATTGGTTTGCTCTGTATTTGGTCATGTAGTTTTGTTTGCCTTTGTTTTGCTTGTTCCTTACATCAAATTGGTATAAATGGCTCAAATCTCTCTGTTGTTATACATTCTAGGTTGTCTCCTCTTGTGACTCTTGATGTGAGTTGTAGCTAGTCAGTATAATTTTCACAAGCAAATAAATACAAACAATGGAAAAAACAAGAAGAATTACAAAATAAACAAATGAACAAACATAAACAAGCAAGAAACATATTTGCATCACTCACCAGTTCCGCAAGTAACGCTACACGATCCCTCTGACTTGACCCAATAGTACTCAGGAACACTTGGTGGCTGATTGAAATCAGGTTCATAATGTTCATAAGAGATCTGTGGCCTGTATATACTAGAAGATTCTGGGTTATATAACAAGTAGACTTGCACAGAGAGTGGAACAGTTGTTGGGCCATCTATGTATAATGATTCACTGTTACTCCCGGAGGTGTATTTCAGGAATGTTCCCTGATAGGAGTACTCGTTGCTCTGTCCACGATCATTTTCTCCAATTATGTAGTAGTTGGTGTTGGACACTTTTACACCTGAAGAATTGAAAGAAAAATATAATTAGATAATGAATGATATCAAAGTATAAAAACAGTGAAAATCTGTTCCAACTGACCAGCAAGAGACCAATTGATGAATCCAAGAGGATAAAACTGTGTCATGCCACCAAATGATAGAAATAAAAACAGAGAAAATGTGACACAACATCAGTGAAGGCATCATAAAATTTTCCAGTGTGCATGGGGGAGGTCGAAGTGAATTTTCATAGGGGGAAAAAATTGCATCAACTTAAAACCTGTAAATTTTTATTGGGGGAAACATCTTACATTTTTGATAGGGGGCATCTCCCCATGGCATCGCCACTGTGTGACATCCAATAGGGGAAAATCAAAGATTTGTTTTCTTCACAACAATGTGACGTGCTCAGTCCATCGCCATCATTTCTTGTTTACTAACACTCAATCATGATTAATATTTTCTTAAGAAGAGAGGCCACTGTTTTGTTCAAATGGTATCACAATTTAGTGAAAAGCATTAATTTTACCTAAATATTGGCTGTATACGTACCCATAAAGGAATATCTGTTGTTGGTATTTGTAATATCTACAGATGTTGCACCAACAGGAATCTCTACAAATGTAGTAAAAGCTGTGAGAAATAACACATTAAAAAGTTAGGTAAACTTTACCAAACTAGAATACAAAATTAGTATTCTGAATATATTCATGATATATTCTGAATACTTGTTTAGTGGTATTTTTGTGATTGAATGTATTCTCAAGGTTTCAATACTAAATTTCTGTTTGGTTTGATACTAAAATCTAAATACTAATAAGTAGTTTGAATACTAGCATCTAAAATCTGAACACTAGTAAGTGGTATAATACTAGCTACCATCATGGAAAAAGTTTAGCATTAAACTTTGCATCATGCCCTTTTTCTATTCTGACCAATTTTGATCAGCTATGGCACTGCCTTGCACTCAACCTATTCTGAAATAATGCTAGTAACTCTATATAGAATTACATGTTTAAGCTATTGTTTTCCAACATTTGTACATAATATTATTCTTACTGCTTTGAGCTCCTCCACTGTATGATCCACTGTAATGAGTACATGAAGATCCATCTCCTCCACAGATACGGCATTTGTCATACCTCTGTGTAGATTCAGCTGAACCATCACATCCAAACTCCTGTAAAAGAAATATTTTAAAATGTCAGTAACTATTTCACTATCTACCTAAGATCTGTTTCAATGGACTATGTGAATCACACACAAAGGCTACACACCAAGTGATGGATGAATTATTTTAGTATATGTAGGGCAGGGTTTCCCACAGACAGTTCTTACTTAGCAAGCCAGCTATATACACCTTAAATTCAACCAAACTTGTCAGGTGCATGTTCTTTTTTACCTGTTTAACACCAAATTTACCTTGGTTATGGCCCAGAAAGAGTGTACAATTGTAAATTTTTGTGCACTTCACATGCAATTGTTCCAATGAAGTCCTTCTTCAAGCAGGAGAGCAGGAATTTCCTTGGTAAAGTATACAAATATGTCATCAAGCCCATCGAGCATACCATTTATTGGAGTTGGTCACATATTTGTGAAAACATTTAATAACCCTTTGTTGAATTCATAATGTGAGGTTGATACTTACTATGCACTGTCCATTAACACATTTCAATAAGTCATTCTTGCCATCAAATGAGCATCTGGTACCATCAGTAAATTTTGTGCCACGACTTACGACAAAGTTTGCATCGGCAAGACAACGGAATGCACACAATCCATCACCTGAAATGTACAAATATAGACACAGATTTCACAGAAAGTAAGTCATTCCTGGGGTGTTACATGTACAATGCCTAGTATTTTGTAGTATTGTGAGTGTTCATTGCAATGTTATTTTGAGCCACATTTAATGACACTTTTATGAGATTTGTTTCTTACATTTTTACTTTGATCATTCACCATTATTATCATAATTAGTAAATTACCGGATGATTATATTTTGTCATAACTTAGAAAGTACATACTGGAATCTCTCAGAAACATGCAGCATAATCTTGCTCAGTTTATTCAGTTTATGGAATGCGCACTAATAATTATGTAGGAACAGATAGTGCTATGTGTCCCTTTTTCAAATTTATGATTTTAGTATTTGATTTTGAAGTATGACTAATGTGAATTTTCATTGTGACAGTAACACACTGTATACTATTAATATCACATTTGTCTTAATTTAAATAAATAGGGCGTATATTTAGACCATGTTTGAATAATATACATTTGCACTCAGGAGTAGGGGCATTTTTGGAGACAAATAATTTTATTGACAGGAAAAAGGAGCATATACCATTATGAATTACAACTTTTTGAGCAAATTCCAAAGGGACACAGAACTGTGTGCCTGAAAAATTGTGAACTGTCCCCATTCCCCACATAAATATTGATGTGCCTCTTAATGATCGACCATCTTACCACTTAAACCAATGAAGTATGCTGTCCATGTATGATAGTTTCCATTCCATGGTTCACTGTTAGTTATTGCACATTGATCATGAGCAAAATCAGGCTGTGATGTAGCACAATCCTGTACAAAGATAGAAGATCATCATCATTGTCAATCATTGCAATCTTGGCCAACACTATCACACCATCACCACCATCGCTATCATTTTCTTCAATATGTTCATTAATATCACAATCATCACCATTTATAGTCATTGTCATTCTCATCACTATTGTCATCATCATTTTCACAATCCAACACCACTCTCATCATCACCATCGTCATCACAATCACCACAATCACCACCGTCATCATGGTCATTACCACTAGTCTGTCTCGTCTGAAGTTGAGAGTAACGCCATGTTGGATTTCGCAGTTGCGCTTTGAATCACACATTTTTAGTCTAATTCCACATGGAATATATATGACGTTACTCTCAACTTGAGATGAGACACACTATATCAGCATCAGGTTTAGGGTTTTTTATTTTTTAAAGAAACATTAAATTTTGACAGTATCAAGGACATTTTAGATTTGTTATTCACTCATTTCATTCAGAAAATGCATATCGACCTACCGACCGAATTCTTCATCATCATCATCATCATCATCATCATCATCATCATCATCATCATCATCATCATCATCATCATCATCATCATCATCATCATCATCATCATCATCATCATCATCATCATCATCATGTGATCATCATCATCAGTGATTTAACTCATTTTTAACCATAAACTTACATCTCTATTGCACAGATTATGTTCAGCATCATTTCCTTCACAAAGAGCACCACCATTTTGAGGCCTATCAAGGAAAATAAAGTGTTAACTGTGTCAAACCATGTTGCTTGCTACACATTGACATGACTAAGACTGAAGAAAATACAGCAGCTGTAAATTAACAAATCTATAAATTTTAAAGTTTTTTTGCCACAATTAAATCCCAAAACAAACAAACAAACAAACAAAATCTAAAGCTGACACTGCCTGGCCAGTGAAATCATAGGAGGCAAAGATAGTATGCCTTCCTTTAGTTTAGTTTAGTTTAGTTTATTACCTTCATTGCACATAAAAATATCAAAATGCGGTGTGTGGTGCAAAAGGGCAACCCCAAACAGGCACGCAGGCCCACTAGATGGGGTCCCTTATACACACACCAAATAAAAGAACTAAAATTACACAGTACATAATTATAAACACATTTAAAAACACTATAAAATACATTAAAAATACAATATATATACAAGGGGGCACCAAAAAAAGTTCTAAGCCTCACCTAGAAGGCATAGCAGCATCTCCAAATTTTCATTGTAATTAAAAAGTATGTTGTCTGTCATTTAATACTTTCAAGCGAGGTCCTTTGAAAGTCTTCAGATTCAGCAAAGATCCAAAAAATGGATACACAAGAAGCTTGTGTAGTGATTAAATATCTTCATGAATAGGGCATGACACTAAGGCCATCCATGAAGATATGGTCAGCACACTTGGTGATACCTCTCCTAGCTATTCCACCGTAAAGAAATGGGCTGCTCCAAAGTAAAACCCTAAACAATTACATTATATTATTGAAACTTACGGAGGGTTGTTACAGAGTCTTTTCCTTGAGGATACACCACCTCCACAGGTCCGAGAACATGTTGAGAATCCTCCCCATGATGACCATCCTCCATCCACGGATTGTGGGCCTTGACCATTGTTGGACACACATTGGCCTGACACGCACCACTGTGGAAGCAAGAAAATTAATAGATGTACATGTAGAATTTGAATTTGGAAACATTGAATAAAGGGCAGTGATTTATAGTGCGCTACGCGCTGGCACAACGCCTAGACGTTGATCCACAAGCCTCAGCACACTTTACATTAATTTGTTTAATTATTGTGAAACATTAGATTAAGTTCATCAATCTTAGTTATTTGAGGTTGAACTGTGGAAAATGCATAATTAGACTCATTCCATTTAAAATCCACACTCTTCCATTGGGTATTAAATAAAAAACAAAAATTGGGTAACTATCATTTGAATCATCTGCAGTTGTGGAAGATACAGGTAAAGCTATAGAGGGAAAATCATACTCCCTTTGTGTCAATGATATTTACTATTCATTACCTTTCCAATGATACAGTACCCCATAGTACACCAGGCTCTATGTACTAAATACTAGCAGCTCATTTGGTGACAATTCTTTTCAGTTAGAGGGCAACCGTTGTGGAACACCCTCCATGTCTTATATAATATTAAATATCACTTTTTCACTTACTAGTTTTCTAGTGATTTCTTTTTTGGGGGGGGGGGGGCTTATTCTATGGCTTATGCATTAGTTCGCAAGACACTTAGAACTGTTAATAAGCATGGTATAAATGTAATTTACTACCCACAAAAAGTACCTGTACACTTAAGGGCTGGGGTATGAGCGTTTGGACAGTATTTATTTTGGGACATTAGAGCACATCAGACATATCGAATTGCATTCTGAATACGAAGAATGTCATTCTGATATCAAATAATTTTGGTTTTTGAAATTCGCAATTTAATACACATTTTATGGCAAATCATTAAAATTGATATTTTTGATATTTAACAGTACTGGTAAACTTTATAAATCTGATGATTTATACTTAACGTATATAGGTGGGATGAAATGTCGACGATCAATTGAAAATTTTGACCTTTTCGTATTGAAGATATGGATTTTTTCCCCAAAACACCAAAAAAATTAGGTCTTTTTGGGGAAAAAATCTATATCTTCAATATGAAAGGTTAAAATTTTCAATTGACCGTCGGCTTTTCCTCCCTGCTACATACACTTTAAGAATATATCATTAGATTTATATAATTTACTTCGAGGACTGTTATATATCAAAATTTGAAAAATATCAAATTTTTATAATTTGTCATAAAATTTGTATTATATTGTGATTTTCAAAAATGAAAATTATTTGATATCAGAAAGACATGCTTCAGATTCAGAATGCAATTCGATAGGTCTGAGGTGCTCTCATGTCCCACAAAAATACTGTCGAAACGCAATAAACGCTCATTTTAGATCCCTTAAAGCAAAAGCAATATCTTAAAGACACTAAACCTATATGAACCTGTTGCAAAAGACAGTTTGAATCACCCCAAAGGAAGAAATATCCCAAATGTGTCAATTTTGAAATGCTCTCTGTTTTCCATTCAAATCACTATAAAGGCCAATAATAATTTTTTTTTTCTTTTTTTTTTAAAGTACTAGCAAACTCTACTGTTTGTATTAATTAAGGCTCAAAATATGAAAAATCAGACAATTTTGGTGTCAAAATGAATCAACTAACATTACAAAATAACTAAAATGTTGAACACAAGCTCTAAAATACATTTTGTTTTACATCTTCAGAATGCAAAAATTTGAAAAGAAAAAAACTTTTTCAGGAATTTTCAAAAATAGGGTCGCTATTAGTTTGTAAAGTAAATAGAAAAAAACAAACCTTTTTTCCGATTTCCAAAATTAGGGTCGGTCGGTTGAGGGCAAGCAAACATCTTTTTTTTTGGCCTAACTGACGGAATAAAGTCTCATCGTACCAAGTCAGATGTCAAAATATGCAGAATAAAATTATTCATCTATTGATTACTTTATTTGGTAATTTAGGTTGAGTATCTTTATGATATTGCTTTTATTTCAATGTCTGGATACTTTTTGTATACAGTATATTTATGCATGTACGTATCTGGCAGATGAAAAGCGTGTGACATCAATAACATGATAAAATGCTGATGGGGATCAGACCCTTTTTCAGAATATTCTTGTTTAGTATAATAAGGAATAGAAACACAAGAATATTCTGAAAAAGGGTCTGATAGTCATCGGAGGCCGGTCAAGTGCAGATCCGTCGGCACACACTTTTCAATACGGAATAAATACTAACCTCATCATGACATCATCCAAGCAGCAAAGTTCATTTCCCATTGAAAAAGTGTTAAATCCAATGGATATGCAGTCGACCATTCTGTCAGCATACCAACCTGTTACAAGTATATGAATCTATTAAATGACAACTTACTTTCCCCTGTCCACAGTATGTTCCTTCAGCAGCAGGGACAACAGAATAACATGCACCATCAGAATCACGCTCACAATATAAATTACTGCAAACTTCCTAGAAATAAACAAAGAGAAATGTATGATAGGATGTGCTCCATCAGGTAACAGGTATTATCATTCATATTCCATCAGCATGGCAATTCCCAATTTCTTATTTCTTGACCCATGGGCTAAAGAGCAAAATTGTACATTTGATTTACTGGGAGTGGTCTTTCGTTTCCTTGCACTTTTCTTCAATTCAGTTTCTTTTTGTTTTCTCTTCATACAGGCCGGTGTGTTTATATTATAACCTTTTCAATTCGGCTAGGGCATTTTGTTTGAGCCTGGTCACATCAGGACTCAAATGTGTATCTGCCTGGACAAACTGGTTACACAAGCAAGATTGGCAAATTGTTTGCTTACAATCACTTATGGCTTGCTAGAAAACACACACAAGCAAAGAAATAAATCAATCATGAAATAAATAAGATACTATCACCAGAATGACATGACAGAGTAATGAAAACTTCGTCAATGATCTAGGCTCTTTATATCTATTATAAAAGTAATCCATACATTATGTTTGGCAATTATTTGTGTCTTTCCACCTTTTAACAATAAACAAACAAAAATAACGACAAAACTAGAAATTAACACAAAAGTGATCACAACATAAGTTAACTGATAACATAAAAGAGCATAACTCAGGGTAAGATATATAAGCTTAGTCCAGTTGACATCCATAATACACCCCCTATGGAAGACATGACCTTAATCTTATAGAGTGTGATTTTCAAATGGGTTTACTTGAATGGGTGACTCCATTTAAAGTCTACACCCCCTGTGTGGGAGATTAGGGTCATATCTTCCATTGGGGTTGTATGGATTTCAACTGGAATAGCACAATTCAGAGAGCAAGAAACCTTCATATTATTATGCTTAGGACCTTCAAGGTTATAATCTACAGGGTTACTTGAAGGTCATCAATGTTTCTTTTTCTTCAAGTATTTCTAAAATGAACAAGCAACATTCCTTGCAAGGTGAAGTTTTAACCAAGTGATTTCCATTGTCTGCAAAGTTCACCTATTGTTATTATTTTATTACAAGCATTATTGGAATGTTTAAGTTTGCAAATTATATTTTCACTAAACATGATTTTAAATATGTGCATTGTTTTATTGTGTCTACATACACTATACAAGGTAACATGCCTTAATTGTTTTTTTTTTTTTAACATTTTGATGGTTGTCATTAATATTCAACTGTACCGGATATCATACTTGTGATGAAATGATGAGTGTTAAAAAAAGTCCACATTCTTATCATAAGTGCATTTTCCAAGAAAACAAACAATTTAAATTTAATTTTTGCTGCCACATTTAAAAGAATAGAATGCGACTGTTAAACATTACTGTGCATTTAAAGAGAAAGTGGTGTCAGACACTTATTTCCCTTGTTATTCTGGTTGTAGGTTTAGGTAAAAAAAAAAAATTTAAAAAAAACTTTGCCGCCTTCGGCGGCGAAAAAAAAATTTCTTCCCCCTACCCCAACTTCCTACCCCCCGAGTATCTAATGGTGCGTCCCTTATAGATGCGCCTTCACACTCACGTTGTTTTAAGTCGCGATCTTTTCATGCTTGTTTTTTTACGCGTTACGCATTAATTTTCTTGCTTGTTTTTAGATTGTTTTCTTGTGTCATTTCATATGTAATAAAGCCTGAAGAAGGTACGCCCAGTACCGAAAATTTGCTGTACAACTGTTTCCTGTCTTCGTTTGTTTTATTTTATCCTTTATAAAGATGCAATTATTTTAAAAAACACATATCTGTTGAAAAAAATGGCTTAGAAAATCTATTCGTTTAGAAAAACAATAGATTATTTCCAATGAAATCAAAATGTTGATACTTTGATTATGTGTGTTATTAAATAATTGAGTACTCAAATCAAAAAAATAATCAATTACTTTCTATTTATCAAAATAACGACCAAGCCTCTATTTGCGTCAGGGATTGATTGCAACAAGACTCATGTAACAAATTAAATATGACATACCATCAGAAAATACTGGCACAGGAACTACACTGGTTTTTAGGACAAAATTTACCAAAATAACAAATGTCAACAAAATTAATGTCAAAATTAAGTTATACATTTTTGGAAAGTCCAAAATTGTGTCCAAAGACATGAGATTGTTGTATAAAGAAAGTTTTAAAGGATATTATTCAATGGAATAACGAATGTCTAATCACAAGTCTGC
The DNA here is from genome assembly GCF_039555335.1 of Amphiura filiformis. Lineage (NCBI taxonomy): Eukaryota > Metazoa > Echinodermata > Ophiuroidea > Amphilepidida > Amphiuridae > Amphiura > Amphiura filiformis. The sequence goes on along the minus strand of NC_092644.1, from coordinate 51,733,697 downwards.
AATCTTATGCCAACTGTACCATATTTGTTATTTGTAGTACTGTATAGCCTGATATTAATAATTTTCTATAAAATTTGAACTGTTCTGGGCAGTTTTGAGGGGTTCTTGCATTCATGGCTTCAAACAACTATTCTCATCATTATGTTATGTTGCCACATATTAAAGGTTATGGGTGCATAATATTTCACCATTATTTGACATATCTGGCTTTGATAAAGACCTTGCTATCAAAAGCTCAGGCCATCTACCAAATTATTTGACATTTGTTACTTTTATGAAAAGGGTGAACAAAAATAACCTCGCAAAAATGTCCTGATATGGTATTATTTGTAACACTACTTCCATTGCAGGAAAACCTTGTATAAAATGGGTTAGTCCAGATGCAATCCATACACCCCCTATGGAAGAGATAATTAATCTTCCTCACAGGGGGGAATATTTCAAATGGAGTCACCCGGTCAGTGGCGTACCGTGGCCGCCCCAACCCCGGGGGGCTGAAGAAGAAACAATTTTGCCGCCCCTTCCTTAACAGCCCGAAAAGGTTGACCCAATTTTTTCACGGTCGTTTGAAAAAGTGAAGAGCAAAAAAAAAAAAAAGAAAAAAAAAGATTTTCTGCGCTAGCGCCTAAAAATAACCGTTTTCAAATTTTTTACGCATTTTCAATTTCTTGCGCCCTTTTTTCTTTGCTAAATCGTTTTGCTGCCCCCTTCGTTTTTGCCGCCCCTGTTTTTGCCGGCCCTTCTTCTTCCGCCGCCCCTCGTTTTTGCCGCCCCTATTTTGACCCAGGGGCTGGCGCCCCAAAGCCCCCCCAAAATACGCGCATGCGTTCAGGTAACCCCATTTGAAATTCACACTCCCTATGTGAAAGATTAAGGTTATGTCTTCCATAAAGGGTGTATGGATTTCAACAGGCATAGCCCAATGCAGGTAAAAAGGCATGAAAATCATGAATGTACAAATGACCCCACTGCTTGTAGCTTACCTCCGTATCTGCTTCACAAGCTCCTCTGAAGCCTTCCCAAAGTCTTCTACACTGCTCATCTGCTGTGTATTTGATTCTAGAGCCTGGACGGTCTTGGGCATTGGTAGGATAATCAGCAATAGAAATGGGGAAGTCATCTAAACATTGCTTGTAGGGTGAGCTGTGAGGTAAATAATTGAGACTTTACTATCTAAAATACACAGAAAGAAACAAAACATAACTTTTACGATCTTGAAAATGATGCCCGGTGGTGATTTTAGGATATCACCAGTGCAAAGAGTACTCCTACATTACTCAAGATATAGATTGATCCCCATATTTCAAGTTAGACCATTACCATCTAAGAGTCGAATGATTATCAGGTTCAATCTTGATAAAGACCCTATTTCAGAACACAAGATTATATTGTAGCTCACAAGTTAAGACCCAATAGTGAAGATATAATCATGATGCTGCTTTTGTAAAAGAAAACAATAGAAGTAATAGTACATGTGAGAAATCGATGAGATGGATATAGAGAGGGAAGGAGAGAGAGAGAGAGAGAGAGATATAGAGAGATAGAGTGAGAGAGATATAAGAGGTAAAAGTGAGATAGAGAGATGTGAGTGATGACAGTGAGAGTTACAGATGTGTATGAGCAATGGAGATTTCTTACTCAAGAAATGCATTGAAATATGATGCGCTACAGGGTGACCACATAAATGCTCCTGATCCACTGGGTCTAGAGGATGACATCACATTGACTTTATCAGCACACCCATTGCTTCCATCATGAGGCATCCCTAACCTGTTGTGAAAAGATAACATTTTATCATTGCTTTTACACAAAACTTTCAATCAATTCAAAATGGCATACAATAATATCAGCACAGTTTTGTAATTGCTTTGGGCGATCACTACTCTCCCTAAGGGTTTTAACACAAGGGTCCCATTATTTTGATTGTATTGTTCCCATTTGTTGTTCTAGCTTTCTGGGGATCCGAAGAACTTAAATTGCATCCTATTGAGCCATCAGAGAAGCAATAGTAGCCTGTGTGTTACAAATAATAATTATCATATAACCATCCAGTCTCTTGATTTATTGACTATTTCATAACAAACACATCATTACATAAAAATACTGCTTACACAATTTCTACCTGAAATTCAACCAGTTCATTATTGTTAGGTCTGATTAAGGTTCTTTATTATGTAATATCATAATTAACATCCAAATAGTCTTTATAGATGTTGAATTTTCATTTGAATAGATTATATTCAAGCTAGTAGATATTTACTAAGACTCTCCAAATAGATTCTGCAGCCACAGTCGTACATCAAGTGGCGCAGCATGGGTCATCATATGGGGGGCACCGACCATGATTGGGGGCACTGGGTCTGATTAGGGGCACAAGCCATTTTGCGGCAATTTTCCTATGGGATTTTCTAAATTTTCAGATTGATTACATGCCCCCCACTCCATACCCCTATGACGCTACACCACTGTAGCATAAAACACTGAATGCAAGTTGAACTTACGTGTGCCCCATTTCATGGGCCAATATTCCTCCTGTTGATAACCCCGCATCTTGGCTGAGACCAGCTTGTAGTTGAGGATAGCAGGTACCACTAAGCCAGGCAATACCAAGGAGGGAATTACTGCCACTTGATTGTAAATCTTTCCTGGTTGGGTCAATGAGGAGATAAACAGTGGACACAGTTTGGTGTTTAAAATGTACAATTTTCACTATGTTTATTATGTTTTAAAACAGTATTCAACATCAGTAATAATACTTTATCAGAACAGATTCATTTCCTAGTTCATTTCGCAGGTGGGTCCAGGACACAAGCTATGGAAGGCTTGATAAATCACTGCTCCTTAAAAAAAATATCTTTTTATGATGAAATATCTTGCCGTTTCTTTGACAATTTTATTATTAGAAAATACAAAATACCTTTTTATTTTTTTTTATTGTCACAATTTGTGGGCCCATTTAGGAAAATCCTGAAATTTCCAGACAAAATTTCTAGTGTATGCCATATGGTACCTTGCACACAAACCCTGGTAAATTATAAACAATTTGTATACCCGGTACACTTGAAGCCAAATATTTGAGTGTCCTTTTCTTCCAAAATGACTTGCTAGTCCTACTTTCAGGCACTGTTGCTATAGCATACTTTCCAGAGAAGTTACGTCAGCAACCGACCCACTACACCCTCGGGTGCTCACGCTTTGCGCTTACTAAGTCAAGTCTGTGAGGGCCTCAGACTCCCCTCAATCCATTTCAATATATCCATCCAAGGTGTAAGTCTAGAATCATAATTGTTGAACCACAAGTATACATTAAAAACAATTTCTGAATAAGTTTACTTCATATACAAAGGCCTGAAAGAAAACATTATTTACACAAGAGACAAATCCAACTCTTTTTTATGCTTACCTGGTAATTAGCATGGCATTGTCATAGTGATCAATATGATTGTCGTTAAATTTATTGGTATAATACTGAAATGCTGACCAACTTTCCAGAGTATTTCTCCCATCAGTTGACACTGTGAGTGTTGCCCCATTCTCTGTTACCTTTAAACAACAAAGAACATTTTGTAAGTACCGCACTGAAGTACAATCATTGTATTGTTTTAGCTTTATGCCAGCTGATCACCAGCAACCTGGCAGAACAATAGATGCTGTTAAATGCCAGTATTGCTTGGGCTCCAGCGGTTGGGATTTGAAGCCATCCGTTATTTTTAAAAAGGTGCAGTACTGGTACTGCACAATGCAGATCAGGTCCATTGCAATTTAAATTTTCTTTTAGTACCGGTACTTGGTCCATGCCAAGTATCATATTCAGCAGGGGGAAACCCACTCTCTAGGGTACAATCACATCATTTAGTCTCAGAGGGAGTGAAAAAAAATGCATTGTGTTTTCCCTATTTTCTTTTTTAATAAGTATGCATCGTGATTAAGTCATTATAAATATCTGCAAAAGTTGGTGGTGTCAACTTGTCAAGTCTCTAGAGTTTAACCTTGCCTTGGCAATATAAACCCCATGTTCTATTTCAAAGAGGGCACATTTTAAACATAATTCAGACTCCCAACATTCGAACATACTAGCAGAGTAAGTAAGGATCAACGACACAATATGGAATAAATCATTGGTCAGTAGCCTCAAATCAGTATGTTACATGTACTCATTAAAATAAATTACCGGGTATTCCGAGATTTAATCAGCCAATCAAATAACTTTGCCAATACACACATTCATGATTCATATGATGGAAAAAAATTGCCCAATTGTACTGTCAATAAATGAATAATCTTAATAATAATGGGCAGACGGTTTTACTCTGTCGTGTCTGTATATATTGTAGGTATACTAGGTGAATTTAAATTTGCCATCAAACTGCATCATTTTATATATCAAATTAAAGCCCTTGAGTAAACAAAGCCAAAACTGAAAACCATTTTTTCATAGCACTTTCCGTAGCAAAGTTACATCTTGTCAAAGATTGACTTTCATCAAAAAGTTTCAGCTAGCAAAATTCCCCAAAACAGCATTTCGGGGGTTTCTAGATCTTATTCTCATTATGATAGCAGCTTTTTTTAATGGAAATGCTATCCAAATCCCTCTAAAATTCCATGTGCGGGTGACTTATCACCATAAAAAATCATATATTTGGGTCAAGTGAAGTATAGAAAACATATTTATGTAGGTTTCTTTCTTCGGGCACTTGTTTTAAATTTCTATGTAAAAATGCATTGACATTGTCGGCGAATTTGACTGACTAGCAAATGTGTTAACTAAGGTTTGCCTGGGTTACCTATATATTGGTAAGCTTACCACATCAGTGTTGAGAACGCCAAGTTTGACGATATGGATTATAACTTCTGTGCCAAGACTTGGCTCTGCATATCTGGCTGCTACCTTTAACAACAAAAATGTAAAAAATTACGAAATAATGCACAAGAAAGTTGAAAAAGATTACTGCGTACAGGCTAGGTGATTGTGAAAAACAACCTGTTGTGTTGTACTACGAGCTATGATTAGCCAGCAATCGCGTTAATTGAAAGTTTAAAACCTAGGGTTGACATTCCTACGTACGGTCTTCCTGGCATCATGTTGTACCGTACGTACTGCAGATTAATCCATTTTGGATCCATATGATAATTGAGCCAAATGTGATAAAAGCTAGGCCTACTTATAATTGGATCATGCATAGGTCCTATTATGGGTTGCTTAAGGAACAAAACGTTATCCAATTAAAATCTAACATGACCACTGTCATAAGATGGCTGGATTGGTTGCCACTAAATGACAAAATATCATACCGGTAAGTACCAAAAATGTGCAGATTTAGTGGTGTTACCCACCACTAATTGCTGTAGAATTTGTTCACTGTTGCATTGCAGATGTTCCCTGAACACCGTACCAACAGTAGGCCCTATACTAAAATGCAGGGGTCAACTTTCAAAATTGCTTTCATCTTTTTAAAAAAAAAGTTATAGGCCTACCAAAGTATTCCTCTAGTCATAAGGATTCAGAAAAGAATATTTCTGCATCTGAAATGCATAATAATTCTGCTGAAAAATGTAACCAATTAAAAATCCAAGATTGTCTAATTTTCAAGGATCAAATGGCTATAAAAGCACCAACAAGTTTGCAGTTGCCACCATCTCTTTGAACCACTTTGCATGAAAACAACATGAGCCCCTTGAACATCAAATGATAGTAAAAAATTTCAAGATCATTGTTATGCATTAGCGGTCATGTTGAAAAACGGTGGTAGTCATCTCGAATATTCAAGTGGCTAATGTTGTTTTCCTAAAGGGAAGTTATACTGTAAATATTTTTGCTTGATTGAATGACCATTGATCCTTTGTAACATTTTAATGTTGACATATTAAAATATGTCAATTTGGGGCCCTATCTTGGAAAAGGGCAGCCATGTTGGCTTTTGAATTTGGCTAGCCTAACTTTGTTCCTAATAAGTGATCAAAAGAGGGAGTGCAATTTTTTAGTGCTTGTAGCCTATGATTATTTGATCCTTTGTAACATATTTATCACTGATTCAACTTGACAAAATAACTTACAACATTCATTAAAGTGACTACATAAGGCACCACATCATCTCCATAGTATTCCGCCATATCACGATCAGCCAACACTCGGACTTCAAGATATTTTGGGCCAGTTGCACGCTTTCGACGATTGGTGTTATTAGACATGTCGACATCATTATCAGAGATTTCTTGTAAGTTGTCGATCATATGCGCCATTCTGTGTTGCATCGCTTCCACATAAATGTTGCTACCAGCATATTCTGAAATAAAAGATAACCAATTAAGTCTTTATAATCTTCATAATCAAGAAGTTCCAATCTTAATAAAGGCTTAAGGCAATTTATACGTAATTTTATTTACTATTTTCAACATTTTCGCTGGGATCACTGAATGGGCTTTTATTTAACTGTAGATTGATACATTTTTAGTACCCGGATCCCCCTTTCGCTGATTTTTTTTTAAATTCAGCTAAACAAAACTTGTCTATTTGATTGACACCAGTGTGGTCTTTGCAGGGGATTAGGGGTTGACCCCAATGAGTTCCTTTGCTAACTTATGAACTCAATCCCTATAAAAAAAATTGGTGGTTTTTTTTTTTTTTTTTTTTTTTTTTTTTTGTATTAGCCTTCAAAGTTAACATTGAACATGATAAGGGCCCGAACAATGACTTGATCATATCTTGGAGCACAAGATTCAAGATCTATCTAATATTTATCACCATCATTCATATAGTTTAGTCTTTTCTTTTCTTTGAATGAGTGATAGTTTGTGTCATGTTGGCACGTGTCCATCATTGTTTGCAAAAACGGACCCACACATCGTATTCGTATGTGTTGGTAGAAACTATTCATGGTAACTCAAAAAGAATGAAATCAAACAGTAACACAATGGCTAATTTAAATAAGAATGCGGCACATGCTAATTAGGTGGAAATCACAAGAAAGCCGAAAACAATTACAGACAATTGTCATAATTACCAAATTACCACGCGTTAGTCATATGTTAACTGTGATGAACTTAAGAAGTGGTAAGGAAGCAAAAGAGGAACAACAGAAATACAGAATAATGTTCTTTCAACTGTTTTGGAAAATCTCCAACAATCAAATTATGCATGCATGTGATGATTGAACACGGATGACGAAACAAACAAACTTCTACGGAAATCCGGATAATGTAATTGAAAACAATCAATACTGCCCTTGCTTTATTCCATATACAGGTGTTCTAATATGTTTTGTGTGAAAATAGCAAAATGTTTGATCCTATGAAGGTGTAAAAATCTTCTTAAAAATAAGATTTTCGGGAATTTGGCAACAACAACCATCTAAACGCACATTTTAGAATTTAATAAAGCCATATGCATTTTTAAACATGTTTTTGAAAGGGTTTTTAGAAATGAAGCGAAATGACAATATTCAGATAATATCCCACCTAACACAACATGTTTTTAAAACATTATAAACATGTCATGATTTTGATAATCAAAACGTTTAAATGTAAATGTCGGGTTAATAACAAAACAACTAGACTGATTCTATTTTTGGAAATATATGCTTATATTTAAGCATCTAGCGGCAAATAAATTGGCAAATAAATTATTTTGGTTAATTCGGGTATGCTGAATTCAAATGTTTTGTATGCTAAGCTATATTTGGAACCACGTGACCTTAAAAATGACCCACAACCCCTAGTTAGAAAAGGGTTGTAAATATGAGTTAGAAAAGTGTTGTAAATGAGTTAGAAACGTGTTGTAAATGGCTTAGAAAAGTGTTGTAAATAAGTTAGAAAAGTGTTGTAAATGGCTTAGAAAAGTGTTGTAAATCAGTTCAAAATGAGTTAGAAAACGGCAAATGAGTTAGAAAAGTGTTGTAAATGATTTAGAAAAGTGTTGTAAATGAGTTAGAAAACGGTAAATGATTTAGAAAAGTGTTGTATATGATCATGATTTATAAACGTGTTGTAAATGAGTTGAAAAGTGTTATAAATGAGTTAGAAAAGTGTTGTAAATGATTTAGAAAAGTGTTGTAAATGATTTAGAAAAGTGTTGTAAATGAGTTAGAAAAGTGTTGTAAATGAGTTAGAAAAGTGTTGTAAATGAGTTAGAAATGAGTTAGAAAAGTGTTGTAAAATGACGTTTATAGAAAAGTGTTGTAAATGAGTTTAAAAGTGTTGTAAAATGACGTTTATAGAAATATGCTTAATTTTTAGTACAAATTACCTGGATCAAGACCACAAAAATGCGAGTCAGGCTCTAACGGATCCTGATTGTCTACACTTCTTCTGTAAATAATATGTGGATTCTCGACATCTCGACGTCTCCGTCTATACTCATCTGAGTGCCTCTCATTTAAAGGACGAATGTATAAATTGTGATTCTCAAGTCCAATAATTCCCATCTGTTTAAGATCATTGAGTAGAAAAAATAATAATTTGTTTAATTAACAAAGATAGAAAAGTCAATCTTGAAGATCAAAAACTTTATCAGAAACGAGTGTTCCTATTGAAAAGTCCATGTAAAAGATCGAAAAGTCGATCTAAACTACATTGTAGTGTTCCCTCTCTTGAATTGTCCATGTATTCAACAAACAAAAAATATATTGTTTTTTAAAGGTGTTATAAACGTGTTTTGGGTTTTGGTCAAAACGTTCTAATAACGTTTAAATGTCGGGTTACATAAAGGTCATCAAATCGTTTTTAAAACGTTTTATTTGTCAAAATGTTATTGTAAAATAATTTTGAATATATTTTTATCACCGTTTAAATAATATACCGTAAAACCCCGTCTACAAGCATATAGTGTGCTTCTGATGAAAGCTACATTAATCCAGTCGCCATTATGGAGTTTGAGCAAATAAATTACGGATCCAAGCATATACAAACAAGTATTATTTTAAGACCGCTCAATTGTATTGGTATATTAACGCTTGCTTCGAATTAATTAAGCTTTTATAAAAAGCTTAGACATGTTAGAATGTTTTGCAGTTTTCAACACATATTTGTTAATGTTATTAAAACGTTATTATACTCTTTATATAACCCGACATTTTTAAAACGTTTTTTTTTTGTAAAACGCTTCGTGTTTACTGACAAAGATTAAAACGTCAATTTCTAACTAAATGTCCCTTCATCACACATTTTGGAAATGTTGAAAAGTCAGTCTGATGACTTCGAAAATTAAAAAGCACATCTTAAAGATAGAAGAGACAGACTAAAATGTCTAAGACTGCCTTAATCTTTAAGATTGTCGGGTTTTTTTTGGGTTTTTTTGGGGTTTTTTTTAAATTAACTTTTCATTTAACTAAAAAACCAAAACCGGCAAAATGCAAGTGAAAGACTATTTAAGATACAGACAAACAAAATTAATTCTAACCATCATAAAACAAGCACAGTAAAAATATTATGAAGAAATAAATTATATAGAATAATTATACACGTATACAGAGCTGACTACTGAAGCTGAAATTAGAAGTATAATTATATCAAATAATGGACATTGATGATTTATCATTTAAGTTATTCCAAAAAAAAAACGTCATTTAAAAATATTATAAATACATAGTTGCTACAGTATCGCGCAAGGAAAGCTTTAGATTTCAGAAGTACCAAATAATAACTGATCCTCATTGATAATTCATCATTTAAGGAAAATCATGGATCTGATCGAGGCAGCTATTCCAAAAAAACGTTACTTAAAACAAACACAAATCTGTCTCAAATTTCAAAACAAACGAAAAGAACATTGTTCAGGGTCAAAGCACTTTATGGATGCATAATATTTTCATGTTTGTCCGTGAAAGCAATTGAACATGTTGAAAGCATTTTAATTTGCGTTCTTTGTGATGCCATGAGTTGTCATTTCGAATGCGTTTGAAGCGTTATTCTCGAGAGTGAACTTTCGAACTTTGTTATTATAGTTTTTATTATCATAAACTGGTAATTGGACCATAACCAGATTAAATTTATTTTACCAACACGAATTCAGTACAATTAATAAGTTGATAAAATCATCTTTTTAGTTTTGCAACCTTGGAATTACGAAACCTTCAAGATTACTCAATTGGTCGTTGACTTGCATTGTATCACATGCATGATTGTAAATCGATGATCATAAAGGATTATATGAAAAAACAAATAAACAAACAAAATATTGCAACTGTTGTAAACTATATACATCATAAAATGATTTCTTTGAATCTTTTGGAACAGGTCGAGGTCTAGTCTCCAGCTTTTATCTGAACATAGTTTCTGGTTTAATGTAAACAACATGGACATCAATTGAGCAATCAGCAAATGGAATGAAGATGAAGATGAAGATGAAGATGAAGATGAAGGTGAAGATGAAGATGAAGATGAAGATGAAGATGAAGATGGAGATGGAGGTGAAGATGAAGATGAAGATGAAGGTGAAGATGAAGATGAAGATGAAGATGAAGATGAAGATGGAGATGGAGGTGAAGATGAAGATGAAGATGAAGGTGAGGATGACGATGACGATGAAGATGAAGATGAAGATGAAGATGGAGATGGAGGTGAAGATGAAGATGAAGATGAAGAAGATGAAGACGATGACGATGAAGATGAAGATGAAGATGAAGATGGAGATGAGGATGAGGATGAGGATGAAGATGACGATGACGATGAAGATGAAGATGAAGATGAAGATGAAGATGGAGATGGAGATGGAGATGAAGATGAAGATGAAGATGAAGATGATGAAGATGAAGACGAAGACGATGACGATGACGATGAAGAAAGATAAAGATGAAGATGAAGATGAAGATGAAGATGGAGATGGAGATGAAGATGAAGATGAAGATGATGAAGATGAAGACGATGACGATGACGATGAAGATGGAGATGAGGATGAAGATGAAGATGAAGATGAAGATGAGCATGAACATGAAGATGAACATGAAGATGAAGATGAAGATGAAGATAAATATGAACATGAAGATGGAGATGAAGATGAAGATGAAGATGAAGATGAAGATGATCCGTTACCACACAAATACTTACCAATCCTTTGCAAGTACTGACAGCAATTGTAGAAATATTATGTGACAAAAGTTTTCCATGATAAAAGCATCGTCTTGACTTAAGAGGTATTTTGTCGATAGTCCCATTTTCATTGTGTATATCAATCTCCAGTCCTTTTGCTAAAAGTTTCTTATTTTCTACCAATCTCATATGATATTCTTCACCAAATGCTTGTAATTTTATATCTTTTATATCGTCTTCCCATTCAAGATCTCTTTTTCTTCTGCTGTGTCCAGAAAATGATATTGGGCTAACTATTTCATATTCAGGAACTGGTAAGGAAAAATTGATACGAAACTGTAAGTGTTAATGAAGATTTAAAAAAAGATGCATATTGAATGTTGTAACAATAATCTATATAATAATACGCTATTCTCTGTTTGTCTGTTTGTCTATTTGTCTGTTTGTCTGTCTGTGACTGCTAATGTGAGGCCGTCGTAAGTCGTACGGGGCTCAAACTTGGTGAGTGGGTGTAGTTCTGTCCTGGCAAGAAGAAGTTTATGTTCGTTAAGTCATCTGACCCCGGGTCCCCTCCCAGGGGTCATCTGAGGTCAAATGACTAAAACTGTCGTGTGAGGCCGTCGTAGGTCGTACAGGGCCCAAACTCGGTGGGTGGGTGTAGTTCTGTCCTGGCAAGAAGAAGTTTATGTTCGTTAAGTCATCTGACCCCAGGGTCCCCTCCCAGGGGTCATCTGAGGTCAAATTACTAAAACTGTCGTATGGGCATGAAACTTGGTAGGTACAGACAACATAAAGAGCCAAAATTTTGGAAGGTCATTTTGGGGTCATCAGAGGTCACCCCAGGTCATCTGAGGTCAAATTGGTAAAAACTGTCGTATGGGCATGCAACTTGGTACGTACAAACAACATTTAAAGCCAAAATTTTGGAAGGTCATTTTGGGGTCATCCGAGGTCACTCACGGGTCATCTGAGGTCAAATTAGTAAAAACTGTCGTATGGGCATGAAACTTGGTGAGTACAGTCAACATTTAGAGCCAAATTTCTGGAAGGTCATTTTGGGGTCACCAGGGGTCATCTGAGGTCAAATTAGTAAAAACTGTCATATGGGCATCAAACTTGGTGGGTACAGTCACCATCAGCCAGGTAATCGTGCCCAGCCGAGAACCGCCAAATATGGGTAACCGCCTAGTACATTATATTATTAGACTGTTTGTTTGTCTGTTTTAAGCATTCTGTATTTACCTTCTGCTACTGTTTTCACATTGAAATATCTTTCCATATCATCTGTTGTCATAAAGTCAAAATTCTGTCGAACAAATGAGGAGGGAAACAAATTTAGTAACATCTGGAATTATTAAAAGAAAGTAGCAACCCTATTAAGAACCTCATCCCACACTATACCTCATTCAAATTTAGATTTTTGCATCAGTAAGCACAATACTCTTAAGAACCATGTACACTTCTCGAAAGTGGTGGTATAATAACTGTACAAATTCACTAATAACAGTTAACAAACACTTCAACGCGTTTATTTCCGTATTTTAGTAAAAACATTTTGAAATGTTTATTGTATTTTTTTAATGATAATATGTTAAAACATCTACATCAACTACAAATGTTTTTTAAATGTTATTATAAAACATTGTGTTTGCAAAACATCCTAATCGTGGAACGATATAGCTTAAAACATCATGTGACCAAATGGGACCAGGACCACGAACCTTTCGTAATTCTGCAGTGATCATAAAAATATTTAAATAAAAGTTTTACAAAATAGACTACTTTATTTAAACGGTTTACAATAAGTGACTTAATCCACATGAAACATATCGAGTACTTATATCTTTCATTACACACAACAACATTAAAATAATATCGTGTTCTTCTTTTTCATTCATGCCCGTGTGCTTTTCTTTAGGTTTATAAGCACATGTTGAGTCAGCAATATATATTTATTTTTCATATAAGATCAACATAATGTTATAGATATGATTACATAACGTTCCATGCACGATATTATTTCATTCAGTGAATACCACTTTCATTTCATGTTATTAGCAATTCGTCTTAAGTGTTATACAAACATTAGTTTAAAAGCAGGTTAATTTGATTGACGGAAATGCCGGTAAATATTTCACCGTACCGTGCATGTCGACATTATACTATATAGTATACATGTATATGATCAGAGAAGATGATAAATGATATATCAATTTTGTCAATCGCAAATTTCTTTCAAACATCTCCATTATCTTTTTGACTGAACATCAATTTAAAAGGTTTCGAAACCAAATTATTGTTATCGTACTTTACTTTTAAATTGATTGATTAATAAATTCGGCTAATAAAACAAAAAGACTGCATCTAAATATTGGCATCCTGGGTACAAATATTATTAATTCATATCACAACCCAACATATAAACCAATAATTGAGATTTTTAAGGTAAAATGATAGGCCTAGGCCTATTATTATCACATATATAGCAAAGTATAATATGTATGGTGTGCTACTCGTCACGTCACGGGGGTATACACTGATTTTATGGGTGCATTTCCTAACAATTTTATGATTTAATCCAACATGATTTCACAATAGAACGTTGAACAAAGTGGATTATTTGATATTTATTACGGAAATACTTATATACGGGAAAATACACACTAACATGATGAAATTATGTATTATGAAATTGACTGATGGTATGTATAATAAGACAAAAACATGCCTAAAACATACATGTATTAAAGCCATGCATAATGTACGATATCCTTCAAATTTTAATTTAGTTTTTCTTTACCCAAAATAGTGAGATAATTATTAATACTATAACTGAAGGGAAGTGTTTCTGTCCATTTTAAGCTGAAATAACAAGGTAAAGTGAAAGAGATCCCACTGTAGCCTACTGGTAAGTCACATATGACTTTATGTCGAAATTGCTCTGTTGACCTACTAATATACTACAAATTTGACTGATTCCATTTAAGTGCAAGTTGGGACATTGTGTAAACATTACAAATATGTCAAAACTCAGGTTTGATAATAATGAACCAAATTCACATTATAAGATCGTACATTACGGCTTTAAATGATAAATAATAATAATATTAATAATAAAAATAAAACACCTGACGATCTGATGCCAGAGTATGCCTAAACCTTCCAAGTTAAGAATAAATAAAATAAATTCGCAAATAATCACTTACCAATCGATAGCTGAGGCAGCATACGACAAAAGATAAAACACACTGAACTTGAAGTTGATAAACCATATTTAAGCAATTAATTAATCCTTATATAAATGAGAAATTGTGATATATATCCCGATCTTTAATAGTTCGACAAAGTTATGAGAGTTCCAACGTGGTGTGTTGGTAAATATAGGAAAACTTATTTGAATAACAAAGAAACGGGGTTCCCACATCAATATATACTGAGACTGTTCCAAATTAGAAATAGGGGTGCTTTAAAGTCAAGGATTTTATCCTCTGCGTTCGTTCTTATGTTGTCCTTTATGTTATTCATTCACTGACCATGTTGACTAAGAAATTAAAAGACAGCGAGCCGATTTACAGAATAATGCAAATAACGATGTTTGTTGTTCTGTTATAAGCATATGAATAAAATTAGAGATATTATTTGGTAGCCCTATTGTTTTTCATGTTTAATTAAATCAGGAATTCGCCCCGATGACAACGCATAGGCCTACTTTAGTTAATGTGATGTGACTATTTCAAGGTTTTTTCAGAGATTTTCCGGTTCATACGTTTTTCCTGTCAAATTGCTCGGTAAACAAATATAAATTAATAATAGTAAACATCAAATCATTGTATGTATCATATTCGTTATTACTTACAAGTATTAGGTGAATCTATTTATTTATTTATTTGTTTGTTTGTTTGTTTGTTTGTTTGTTTGTTTGTTTGTTTATTTATTTATTATTTATTTTTTGTATTTATGTTTCCAGCAACAGGTGAATCACGGTACTCCAATTTTGATGGCATCATCATATTGTAGAACTTATTTATTTGATGCTTAGTCTGTTTTAATATCGGACGGAAATTGGAAATCTTTATGTCTTTTTAAGTTTTTTTTTTAAGTGTCTTTGTCCATAAAAGATCAGCTTATTAAATGATTCATGGGCTGTTTTTCAAACATGATTGATAGATGATGAAAATCTCATCATGCTTATTTTAAGTTTTGACATCATTCCGCTGTTCGATATTAATGTCTAAGAACAGATGAAAGGAAAGACAAATAGGGTGGAGCGGTAATAATTACTTTATTTACATATAACAGAACAGAACTAATCGATACTGGTATATAAGGTACTGTGATGGGCATGGTGTGTTTGCGGAAATCTGTCAGTATGCATGAATCATGATATTATAGCCAATTTTGGCCTAATACATTCGTACCCCGGATGTGTAGTCGGAAAGATTATGCCCAGCAAACACAAAAACGTTTTACAAAGTTAAATTTGGGGGGTTTTGTTAGGTGAAAACGTTTTAATAACATTACATCATGTTGGGTTTATATAAAGGTCATAAAAACGTTTTAAAACATTTTGTATAAAAGCACACTGCAACAATATTTTAAAAATGTTTTTAAAATGTTATAATTTTAAACTATTTTGGCAAACACTTTTTGTCAAATATTTTGTCAACATTATGTTAAAATATTTGCACCCAGCAAACACAGACATGTTCCGAATGTTTTTTCCAAAACGTTTTAATAACATTTAAATGTCGGGTTATAATAAAGGTCATGAAAACGTTTTTAAAACGTTATTGCAAATATTTAGAGCAAACATTTTTGCAAAATACTTTTTCAACCTCAAAATAACATTCTATTTAGGACGTTTTATATCAAGTTTTCAAAAATGTTTTTGGAATGTTATTAAAACGTTTTTATACCATATAACCCGACATTTAAACGTTTCATGTAAAACATTTTTGTTTGCTGGGCAATATATTATCAAAATTTTTTTTTTTTAATGTTATGAAAACGTTTTAAACCCTTAATACCCTTTATATAACTCGACATTTACACGTTTTCTGACAACCTTTTATAACTTTTTGCGAATGATGTCAAAAACGTTTGTGTATGCTGGGTTACATCATTATGTGAACTGTAATATCTTCATAGTCAGCATATTTGGTATAAAAAATATGATGAAACAATTAAAGTTGGTTACCTAGTCAATTTGCACTAAAGGTCCTTTTCTGGTCACGGGCTTTACGGTGCCTGCAGCAATTGGAGCCCTTGAACACCATAGGACCATGAAAACAGTTGAAGTTCGGACTCCCGGTTCGGACTGAACCACACTTTTGTGACTTTAATATCGCACTGCTTGCGCATGCGACGTTGTGAGGCCCGGTGTTTGTCATCAACCAGGTTGTATAATTTCTGGTTGTCCACCAAAGTTTTTGGTTGTCCGTAAGCTGCCACAATCTGAAACAACTGCATGTGACCAATAAAGTGAAGTGTAGTCAATTTATGAACAATTAAATATACTCTTAAATATTTAACAATTCATCAGTTGTGTCAGGTTTGATCAAACTAACATGCTGAAAAGCGACTTTTGGCTGTAGATCTTTGGTTGTCCGCCGGACAACTAGAGCATTATTTTTGGTTGTCCGGTGCATGTTTTGGTTGTCCCGGGCGCGAACGGACAACCAAATTTTCGAACACTGGTTGTCATGCTTTCAAACACATGTCGAAAACTAATGGACTGTGAGCTAAGAGTACTGGCTTTGCACCCAGGACTAACCATGAGTTAGCAACACGTGGGTGAAAATCCAAACTTCTTCAAACTTCACAAAGTAGGCCCTATTTTTGTTATCTCAAGGATACAGAAAATAGTATAGTTTGACCAATCTCTGACATACCGTTGTTGAGTTATAAGCAAAATTTCCTTTTCTGCTGAAAAGAACCCCTTTTAGATATTTTTCTTCAAAATTTTACTCAATTTAGACTCTTTTGATTTTCGTTTAAAATTGTGCCCACAAAAGTAAGAAGGGACCTGATGCAGTTTTATTTCGCAAGTATAAACGGCAAGTTGAAGGTCGCATGCATTGTTAAGCTGGATATAACTTTTTAACCTCAGTGAGTTTAGGACCCTCAGTTAACAATTACAATTATCATGATTATACAAAATTATCATTGTCAATGCCCCTTGTCCTCTGGTCTGTATAAATGTTGCGGTTTACTAAAAATAGTTTTGACGTGACTTGAATATGTTGAAGCAAGCAAACAAAAAGAGATGAAAAAAAAACCCAGAAACTTTGCTTCTTTTTATTTTTAGGTGAAAAATTACCAGAGATAAAAACCCAATTACTAGTACAGACTTGACATTATAGTGCCAAGATTAATCTGAAAAGGGTCAGCATTAAAACCGCATGGGTTAAATATTTTGTTGGGGTGTGTCGGGAGATGGTGTAAAATAATTGTTTGATAGAAATGAGTTTACAATATGGTGCTCATAATGTAGTGGAATTATAGCCTAAAATGCCCGGGCTAAAATGGCGGATTTAATGAGACTGAATTGGAGTTTTATGGGGCGGGGGGATTCCTGAATTTCTGAACATTGTTCTGATATTATCAAATTTATTTTTGATGAATGCCAATTGTTGACAAAGTTCAGGAAATATCTCCTCAAACCCCAATAAATACCGTATGGTAATAACAGAACAATGTTGCATAAAGTCCGAAATTGTGTCCCCATAAAGCTCAAATTCCGAGCCTCCTTAAATCCATCATTTTAGGCAAATGCACTACATTTAATATGAGCACCATAATGTAAATTCATGGAAAGCATATTTTCGATCAAACAATTACTTTACATCATCTCCCGACACACCCCAATTAATATTTAGCCCGTGCGGTTTATGCAGACCCCGTCCATACTAGTCTTGGCGCTTCGTGAAGAAACGTTCCATATTCAGCACTGAATTGTGACAATTATTCAATTTAAAAACATTAAGGAAGGGGTATGAACGTTTGGACAGTATTTATTGTGGGACATTAGAGCACATCAGACATATCGAATTGCATTCTGAATACGAAGAATGTCCTTCTGATATCAAATAATTTTGATTTTTGAAATTCGCAATGTAATACACATTTTATGGCAAATCATTAAAATTGATATTTTTGATATTTAAGAGTACTTGAAGTAAACTTTATAAATCTGATGATTTATACTTAAAGTGTATGTAGGTGGGATGAAAAGCCGACGATCAATTGAAAATTTTGACCTTTCGTATTGAAGATATGGATTTTTCCCCAAAACACCAAAAAATAGGTCTTTTTGGGAAAAAATCCATATCTTCAATATAAAAGGTCAAAATTTTCCATTGATCGTCGGCTTTTCCTCCCAGCTACATACATTTTAAGAATATATCATTAGATTTATAAAATGTATTTCGAGGACTGTTAATATATCCAAAATTTGAAAAATATCAAATTTTAATAATTTGTCATAAAATTTATTATATCGTGAATTTCAAAAATGAAAATTATTTGATATCAGAAAGACATGCTTCGTATTCAGAATGCAATTCGATACGTCTGAGGTGCTCTCATGTCCCACAAAAAATACTGTCGAAACGCTCAAAACGCTCATTCAGATCCCTTAAATACATATCAAAATACGAGCATATACGATACATTTTGTTCCCTCCCTTTAAAAGTAATTTGTTCATTGTTCTATGTTGTTTGTGCTACGTTTCCCCCTAAAATCAGATAAGTTTTAAACTTATATAACATTGCTTGATTGTATATTCTTGTGTATTTTTGCTAATGTATAATATGTCACCCTGCATTAATTTGGGCATCTTGTCCAGATTTTGTCCTGGGTTTTTGTTCCTCCTTGTATTCTTGCATTGCTTATATTTTGTATTTTGCATTCCTGAATAAAGGTTGATATAACACGATAAATGTAAGATGTGCTGTGGGAGCTGGTGGGTCCATATTGTATGTTTTTCTTTCCTACCACCAGATCCAAAGTACAGGAAATAAATTTACGGAAAAAAGCACTTTTTATACAGAAAAAATTAAAACATTCAAAATATACACATAATAAATTGGCATGGTAGATAGATCGAAATCTTATTGAACTAAAACTATTAATGATCGAAACATAATAAGTGAATATCTAATGATAATTTAATATACAGTAAATTCTCGAACTTCAAAGCAACTTTTTTTTTACTTCTCTGATCTTTTACGCGATTAAAACTTCTTAAAAATCCCAAGGTCGGTGGATGGTTGTTTCAGACAGAAAATATGTAATCGATAAGTAATCAATATTTCATTATTGTAGGTTACATAAATCTATTTCGCGTCATCGATATCGAGTGACATTTTGAATACAGTAATTAATGGTCACTCGGTAGTCATCAACATGAACAATGATTGAATGTCTTTGAAACAAATAAAAGTTTTTCGACTGGACTTCCGGCGATGACCATCAAAAGACTGGTCATCGGCAGTGATTTCTGCTTCCGAATACCACACCCTTGACTGATCTTGATGTTGCGCTCACAGATCGCCATGCATCCGCCAGACACGATGATTCAATACCAAGGGCCACCCCTTAAATAAATGAATAAATATATAAATACATAAATAAATAAGACCAACAACAAAATTTTTGCTTTCCCTCAACCGTCCAACCCTAATTTTGGAAATCAGAAAAAGATTTTTTTTTTTCTATTTACTGTACAAAAGAATACCGAGCCTATTTTGGGAAATTCCTGAAAAAGGTTTTTTGGGTGTTTTTTTCAAATTTTTGCATTCTGAAGATTAAAAAACAAGGTATTTTAGAGCTTGTGTTCAACATTTTACTTGTTTTGTAATGTTAGTTGATTCATTTTGACACCAAAATGGTCTGATTTTTCATATTTTGAGCCTTAGGCCTAATTAATAAAAACAGTAGAGTTTGCTAGTAATTAAAAAAAGAAGAAGAAATCTCGACCGACCGACCCAATTTTTAAAATTCATTTGAGGGCAAGCAAACATTTTTTGGCCTAACTTGAAACTCTGAATTTGACTTCGCTCTTTATATGTTTATCGTCATGGACCCACTAGTGAAAATAAACCTCTTCTTTAAATAAACCCCTTAAATACTAAATGGTTGAACCCAATGAGTCACAGTATTCATACACGGGATGCCCCAAACAAATACAATAAAATAAAACTTTTTCAACCAAGTCTCATTGTTGCTACATGTGAATAACCTAAATGAATTGACAAATAAGAAATAAACCACAAATTACGAAGTTGAACCTTTAACTTTTAATTAATTTGGTTAATTTGGTCTTTGTTTCCCTAGCTGACGCATCACTTTGGTGACGTTTTCGGACAGATATAATGGTAAAAGTTTCGATGACATTTATGCGTATAGTTTCATTAAAGGTAAATGCACTTTTGAGACATAAAACCAAAGATGGTTCATGTTCTATGTATCCTAATATGGCATATATAAAACGAAATCAACAACAGTTAGTTTTCTTTCACTGCAAAAACAGCAAAGCAACACTTAATAAACACTTGTTTGTGCAGTGAAGGTATAAGGCTGTTTATGTTTTTAACGTAAGATAGTGTTAATAAAAATTCCCTTTAAAAGGGAAAGCCAGCCTCAATGTAGAAGAGTTCTTGTAATTAGTTTTTGTCAATGTGAAAGGCATTTTTAGGATCACGCTTACATCTACATGACAGTCCACCAAACCATCAACGATGAGAACATGCACACTGAAACAGCAGAAAACATTAATTCCTAATCTCATGTCAACTCTTTTAATTCATTACATGTACTCCAAATTGTTCTGGTCTGTTTGTTTTGTTGTTGTTGTTGTCGTTGGTTTTTTTTTGTCTTTTCAGCTTTTTACCCACGATATCTCAATTTCCAATTTTGTAATACCAGAACTTACGAACTCAATATCTTCCCTTAGGAATGTCCGATTTCACTGCTTTCGATATATACACTGCCGGTTTGAGTTAACTTACATGTACATTTTATTTTAAAATAACTTAATTAATTCGCAATGTATAGTTTAAGCCTACTATATTATAATAGATAGTGGCCAGCACATTTATAAAGGACTGGTTACTCACTACAATCTTCACTCTTAAACTGTGTTTTTCTGAATGTGCTGATCATGTTGATTGCTAGTCGGAAACTCCTGCGAAGCTATGGACATGGCATCTTACATACTCCATTCTATAACAGTCTGCCTAGTGCCTTGTGTGTTTTCTCTTCAATCATTTTGTTGAATGTAATTTTATGAATCAAATAGTTATGTGTCATTTTATTTATAATAAAGAAGTTATTAAATTAATAAAGTAAGACAATTTATTTATCTATAAGTGCATGTCAAATGGGGTACATTGTTCAATACTACAGTGTGTAACAATAAAATTTGTACAATTTTGAAAATAGAATGACACAAGTATGCCGCTTATGTTGTGGTTTGATATTTATATGTCTATCAAGATAATTTCTTTAGCCACTAGCTAAGCTTTGTTTCAATAAAATCGACGTTATAAAAGTGAAGATATGGCCAATTATGTAACCTAGTCTTAAAACCGCTTGGGCCACTTTTGTCTAAACTGTTACAAAAGTGACTGAATAGAGTTGGAACCATGAACGATGCTCGTATGATCTAGGAAGTTTTAAACAATGGGGTATTCGAAGTGGTAGAAATGATTAGGGCCTACATAATAGCATATCTCCTTGAGTTTTTGAAAGTCACAACTAATCACTGACATAACAACCTCATTTACTAGAAATCGTGCCTGCAGCTCAACAACTTCAACCCCAATTCACGTTGGAAGAGCGTATTTTTATGGATGTGACATTCGGTAGTACATGGAGTCAAGCAGAAACCATAAGATTGTTTATAGCTCATTTTCCAAACTCATGTCTTCCATCAAGGCATACAATTACATATAACTATGAGAAGTATGTGGAATTTGTTAACAGAAATGCTGGCAATAGTGGTCGCCCCAGAACAGCTAGAAGCCAAGCTGAACTTAATTTCAAAATCCTATATTGTTTTGTACTTATGGATGCAAAAACTGTTCTCAGTTTTACCAACGATATCTCAGGGATATGAGAAATTACTTTATTTATAAGATAATTTGAAAGAAATTTCATGACATCATTTATAGATTTTAAAGAAAGATCATAATATTATCATTAAGTTCATGTTAATTATATGAAGAAACACGACTTATAATTCTTTTGTGTCAGTTCTTTGATGTTTAATGCACGATAAGCATATCTACGCGGTACAAACATGGCAAAAGTGGCCCAACACGTTTTCTGGACGTTTTAATTAATCGGGCATAACTTTTGAACCCAAGCTAGTAAAGAAACCAACTAAACGTCTTCTTTTAGCCAAGATATTACTGATTGTATTGCATATAACATTTGTGCCATAACTCTTTTAGTTTTTTCCTGAGAAGTCAAAATGCAATTGTATAAATTTTATTGCACCCTGTATATGCATAAAGTATGCCCATATTATAGCTAGGCCCTAAAAACTTTATTTTGCATCGGATTTTTCCCGTTGAAAAGACAAAACTGATGTTTATGATAGCAACCATTTCATCAATAACATTTTGAGTCATTTTTATCCATAAAACGACACAGGATATGATAGATAACTACTTTCACATCAATATGGTCCATATGATCACAGATTGTTGAGAATCTGTGATATGATCCGGGGATATGATGAAGATTTTGATTCTATAGATCTGTTATCAACATGATATCACGCTGTTCAGTGGTCAAGGAGTAAGGACCCCCGGTCAAGGACACTGATATGACATCATAGGTGATGTCAGATTTTCTTCTGCTGACCATATGATGCTATATATATTAACTATTATTGTTACATTTAGGCCTTTAAACTTTTAAAGTCATAATTAATTAGTTCAAACATAACTTTGGTAATACTCACTCGTTTTCGTTCGTTGAAACTGCAAAACATACTTACTTTTCCTTACAAATCGAATTAAAATATTTAAAAAAAATTCAACCACAAAAAGTTTTAAACAAAAGTCATTCCAATACCAATAAAAAATAATCTCTTGAGCAAACTGACCCCATCCCAGAAATAGGTACCAGCCCGATGGGCTGGCGAAAAGCACAATTTTAAACATTATCTTGTGTTAAAAACATAAACATCTTCATATTCTTACGTGTTTATAAATTAACCCCTTTACCTTCACTGTTTATAAATTAACCCCTTTCACTGTGCAAACAAGTGTTTATTAATAAGTGTTAAAGTGTTTATTAACTGTTGCTCTGCTGTTTCGACAGTGTTGGGTTCTATGACGAATGCGTGTTCAGTTCTTATAATAGGTAGTATAAGTTTGTCTGAAACTCTTTCCTTAGGCTACATGAAATTGACTTTTGGCTCTCGTTTCGAAGATTTTTGGAAAGTAATGAAGGAGGTTTTTTTTTTTAAGTTAAGAATTTCTAGCACTGTTGTAATCCCTTTTCAACGCATCAAATCTTGGAAACAATGAGGTATACTTTGTATTCTGATGGGTATAATCACGGAGAAAGAGTTTCTACCAGACTACCAGAATATAACAATACATGGAAAACATCTTTAAAGATGTTGCTTAATTAACTTGTTTGAATCATCATAATGGATTTCTGGAGCTTTAAAATAAAAAATAAATGAAAGTTATATATAGCTACTTGAAAATTAAAAAAGAAATAACAATATGGACTAAATCCAAAAAAAAATGTTCCTAAAATGTGGCACTTTCTATAATGAAGAATGCACTAATTCGGAAAAAGGGTTCACTAGGTCACAAAATAAGAATAGATCGTAAGTCCGAAAGTTGTGGCTAGTATATAGTGTTAGGTTTAGGAGTAGGGGTAAGATTAGGGGAAGGTTTAGGGTTGGGGTGCTATATAGCGAACCTTTCTGACTAAGTGACTCCTTTTCATTTTTCGGACAAGCGTATACCAAGGACTAGCGGGCCATATACCTTCTAATAATTTGGACACACTTGATTTTAGAGAAGTTCGTCTTCCGGTCAGTTCGTCTTCCGGTGCATCATCTTCCTAAAAGTTGTCCTTGGAAATGATGAGCAGCGAGCAAGAAATATGGAGCTGTTAGGATGAGTTTAGTTGACTCACCTCTCGATACGCTTCTGCTTATCCGATGAAAAAACACACTACATTTTCAAGTATGTCAACATGTTTTGAGGTTTATCGTAGTATTTGTGTTCCGAAAAAAATATACCACAAATATTCTTTGAGATGATTATTCAAATATGATTTGATACCGTTACATTCATAATATTTTGTTGACATACAGTGTACTCTCTAAGTACCTGAATCAATTTCATCGATATGATTTTGACAGAAGGAATGTTATAAGTCCTTATGGTTGAGTGGTAAACTAATTTGAATGATCATGTAACGATATTTCATGCCCGGGGGGGGGGGGCACTCCAACTTTGGAGGTGACGCGTATATAGGGCTGTTAAGACCCCCTTTTTCAGCGTCGCTGTCACCCAAAGACCCCATATTTTTTTACGAACACATGCTCTGTCACCCAAAGACACTCTATTTTTCCATTTGATCTGTCAAAAAACAAAGACATTTGAAGCCATTTAGAACTAGATACTCGATTTTCGAGGTTTCTGTGGCTCTTTTTCGGCTCTCACCCAAAGATTCCATTTGAAAAAAAAGTCATGTTCTCACCCAATGACCCCATATTTTTCACATTTTGCTCTCACCGAATGCCAAAAATCATGCTCTCACCCAATGATCCCATATTTTTTACATTTTGCTCTCACCGAATGCCCCTTAGTGCGAAAGTGCCAGCCCTACACCTATATCCATTTCATATTGAAGTGCCCCCCCTCCCCCCGGGATTTCATGACAACCTGTTTCTATATCTATTGAAATAATGAGAGGTTTATGTGACGAGTCATAAGAGTCATCGAACTTTGATATAACCTCCAGTATTTCATTGTGAAAATTGTGTCAAGAAAATTGAAGAGAGAGCGCGAGATAGGAAGAGATATAAAGAAAAGAAAGTCAGGGGAAGGGGAAAGAAAGCCTTTTGAACTGTTTGACAATATTCTATATTAAATAACCAATGATTCGAATATTCAAAAATACAGAGTACCGTATGCCTAACTGTAGATCCAGACTTGAGCCATATTGCATGCAATCGGGAGCGCTATCGTCTGAAGATAGCACCACTATGTACTATATCATATGGACAGAGATCTTTCTATTTCGCTGCTCCTGAACTTTGGAACGATTTACCTTATAATGTGAAAAACTCTAAGACTCTTGTACAATTTAAATCTTCCTTGAAAACACATTTGTTTACTCTAGCATCTTGTGACAATTGATTTCATCTCATGTTTTCTTTGTTCATTTATAATGAAATTAAAACATGCATAAACTGTTTGTAGGTTGTATTGTGTATAGTATTGTTCGTTATTTGTTTTTTATGTTTTAAGCGCTAAGGAACTTCGGTGTAAAGTGCTATACAAGAGACGTATTATTATTATTATTATTATTATTATTATTATTATTATTATTATTATTATTATTATTATTATTATTATTATTATTAGTATTATTATTATTATTATTATTATTATTATTATTATTATTATTATTATTATTATTATTATGTGAGCAACATATTATAGACCTAATATACGCTTACCCAACCCTGGAATTGCTAAATTGATGGATGGGCTACAGAATATAAAAGCAGAATGGCCAACACTTGACGATTTTTTTTTTCAGGAAATATGGGAAAATACATGTAAGTTTGTGTTTTGTTTTATGCTATAAAATTTGTGTGTACCATGTCACAAAATTGTTATATCATAGTAAATTCCGAGGACGTAATTTCTCAAAGCGGAGGTGAATGTAACAGTCATAATATTTCATGTTTTTGTCTTGTGTTGCCTTCCATACCCCATGTGTCTTTGTTTCCCATTTTGACCCTAACTGCTTCCCATACCTAACATTACATCACCATCCTTGACCACTAACCTTGACCATTTCCTGTCTATCCCCAAATTGTGCTACCCTTGCAAGTTTGACCTGGTAACCATGGTAATCCCATCCCATAATATGTTCTTTACCATGTGGACCAGACATGTGCTCCTCACTCCATCTATGACTTCCAACCAGTCAGCACCTCCACCTTTGTCTGTGTCATCATTGTACTAGGCCCTACATGTGATTTACTATCTCGTTTGTGAATAAATCATTTAATAAAAATTCCCTTTAAAAGGGAAAGCCAGCCTCAATGTAGAAGAGGTCTTGTAATTAGTTTTGGTCAATGTGAAAGGCA
Source organism: Amphiura filiformis (assembly GCF_039555335.1). Classification (NCBI taxonomy): domain Eukaryota; kingdom Metazoa; phylum Echinodermata; class Ophiuroidea; order Amphilepidida; family Amphiuridae; genus Amphiura; species Amphiura filiformis. Next base: position 51,707,313 of record NC_092644.1, on the reverse strand, counting down.
TTTTTAGGATCACGCTTACATCTACATGACAGTCCACCAAACCATCAACGATGAGAACATGCACACTGAAACAGCAGAAAACATTAATTCCTAATCTCATGTCAACTCTTTTAATTCATTACATGTACTCCAAATTGTTCTGGTCTGTTTGTTTTGTTGTTGTTGTTGTTGTTGTTGTCGTTGGTTTTTTTTGTCTTTTCAGCTTTTTACCTACGATATCTAAATTTTTACCCACGATATCTCAATGTCTTAAAGAGTGCATCTATGAAACACAATGCTAGATCCACCCGAGCATCACAAAAGCTCCTCGAATCGGCCAAAGTTACTCTTGATAAAGCCTACACAGAAACTCTGGAGTCCTGTATTCAAAAGAAGACAGAGGAACTTGACAACCTCCATCATGAATATAAACATGCAGCTTCTTGGGAACTCCTCCGGGAGATAACTGACACCAAATCTGCTCCTGTGGTTAGAGTGAAAGGCAATACATCTGAAGAGCGTCGTGACAACTGGTTTCTACACTTTTCCAACTTACTAGGGAAACCAGAGCAAGACGTAAACCTTGAAGATACGTTCTTTAACAGCAATGTCTCTGACGATCTCCCAATACACACTGGTCCATTTACTATGGAGGAACTGCAAAAGGTCTGAGCAAGCTCAACAAGTCAAAAACACCTGGTCCTGACAACATACCAGCCATTGTTTGGAAAAACCCACTCTTCCATCAGCAACTGCTTGATTTCTGTAATGAAACCATGAAGGAAATAAGCCAAAAGCCTTGTCAAGATCCACAATTATACCTCTCCCGAAGAAAGGGATCTTTCACAACCATCAAATTATAGAGGTATCACACTGTCAGCACTTGCTGCCAAGCTGTATAACACTATGCTGCTCAACAGGATTTCTCCTCATCTAGATCCTATTCTCAGACGTAACCAAAATGGTTTTCGCAAGGGTAGATCAACCACACCACAGATTCTAGCCCTTAGAAGGATAATAGAAGAGCTTAAAATCTCAAAGAAGCAGGCATATATTGTGTTTGTTGACTTCTCAAAAGCTTTCGACAGTGTTAACCGGAAGGCCATGCTGCATATTCTTCGTAATTATGGGATCCCTCAGGAGATTGTGAATGCTATTGCAATAATGTATGATAATCCTTCAAGTTTTGTACAAACAGGTGATGGACCAACTGAAGAGTTTCTCTCTACTGCTGGAATCCTGCAGGGTGACACCTTGGCCCCTTACCTTTTTGTGATAGTGGTAGACTATCTCCTCAGACAGTCGATAGACACTGACAAGTCCAAAGGGATTGACATCATGCCCAATAAGACGAGCAGAGAGAAGAACAAGTATTTAACCGATCTTGACTACGCAGACGACATCGCTTTAACAGCTACGTTATCACAAGATGCCCAAGATCTTCTGTCATCTTTAGAAGATGCTTCCGCCAAAGTTGGCCTCTTTCTCAATTCCAAGAAGACAGAATATATGTGTATTAATGGAGATAAGAACCCAACTCCAATCCTTTCTGGGGATGGCACACAACTCAAGGAGGTGTCGGACTTTAAATATCTTGGTTCATTTGTTGCCGACAGCAAGAAAGACTTTCTGACTCGCAAAGCCCAAGCATGGAAAGCTTGCAACAAACTGCACACCATCTGGCAGTCCAACATATCAAGAAATACCAAGCTTGCCTTCTTTAGAGCCTGCATAGAGAGTATCCTCTTATATGGAAGTGAGACCTGGACAATGAAGAAAGATCTTCAGGACCGTCTTGATGGTACCTACACCCGGCTGTTGATGAGGGTTCGAAATATATCCTGGCGTGAACATAAAACCAAAGCAGAGATCTATGATGGTGTTCCACAGGTGTCCTCCATCGTTGCTCAACGGCGAGCCAGATTTGCAGGCCACTGCTACCGTGCAAAAGACCAAATAATTTCAGATGTCATCTGTATGAGGGCTTCCACGAACATGTAGAGGAAGAAGACCATTCAACTACATCGACTGTGTGGCAAGGGACGTCAATCAAGAAATTAATGACCTCCCAAATCTGATGGCTGATAGAGATTCCTGGAAAAGAATTGTAAACTCTTTCTCGGATGCGTCCGCAAGATAGATAGATCTCAATTTCCAATTTTGTAATACCAGAACTTACGAACTCAATATCTTCGCTTATAGGAATGTCCGATTTCACTGCTTTCGATATATACACTGCCGGTTTGAGTTAACTTACATGTACATTTTATTTTAAAATAACTTAATTAATTCGCAATGTATAGTTTAAGCCTACTATATTATAATAGATAGTGGCCAGCACATTTATAAAGGACTGGTTACTCACTACAATCTTCACTCTTAAACTGTGTTTTTCTGAATGTGCTGATCATGTTGATTGCTAGTCGGAAACTCCTGCGAAGCTATGGACATGGCATCTTACATACTCCATTCTATAACAGTCTGCCTAGTGCCTTGTGTGTTTTCTCTTCAATCATTTTGTTGAATGTAATTTTATGAATCAAATAGTTATGTGTCATTTTATTTATAATAAAGAAGTTATTAAATTAATAAAGTAAGACAATTTATTTATCTATAAGTGCATGTCAAATGGGGTACATTGTTCAATACTATATGCATAAATTATGCCCATATTATAGCTAGGCCCTAAAAACTTTATTTTGCATCGGATTTTTCCCGTTGAAAAGACAAAACTGATGTTTATGATAGCAACCATTTCATCAATAACATTTTGAGTCATTTTTATCCATAAACGACACAGGATATGATAGATAACTACTTTCACATCAATATGGTCCATATGATCACAGATTGTTGAGAATCTGTGATATGATCCGGGATATGATGAAGATTTTGATTCTATAGATCTGTTATCAACATGATATCACGCTGTTCAGTGGTCAAGGAGTAAGGACCCCCGGTCAAGGACACTGATATGACATCATAGGTGATGTCAGATTTTCTTCTGCTGACCATATGATGCTATATATATTAACTATTATTGTTACATTTAGGCCTTTAAACTTTTAAAGTCATAATTAATTAGTTCAAACATAACTTTGGTAATACTCACTCGTTTTCGTTCGTTGAAACGGCAAAACATACTTACTTTTCCTAACAAATCGAATTAAAATATTAAAAAAAATTTAACCACATAAAGTAAAAAAAAAAAATCATTCCAATACCACTAAAATATAATCTCTTGAGTAAACTGACCCCAAACCTGAAACAGGTACCAGCCCCGAATGGGCTGGCGAAAAGGAACACTGTGATTCTGCTAGTGATACTTAATTCGTTTCTTCAGTTATTTGTTTTGCATCATCGTCATCAGTACACGTTTATAATTTTACAGAACCCTTGCCCCTACGATTGATCGTCGACCCCATTTAAAATCAACCCTGTTACATACAAACAATATAAAATGAACATGAACAGAAAATTAAGATATAAGGATATGATTTATTTTTATTTAGGGGCCTACATATTAAATGTAAAAAATTTTTTTTTTTTAAGCAAAATAATCAAATTCCTATTATATTCTGCAATTTTATTCACAAAAGCTATTGGAACATTCCCGTAAAAATACTGACGAAATAGAATGTGTATTATTGATAAAAAAAAAGATTTAAATTTCCTTTAAATGCCTTATGAAATGCCGAATTTGTTTAGCATTTAGGGCCTATATTAAAAGAACAGTAATCGCAAAAATGTGACCTGTACCGAAAATACGATTAAGATTGTCTGTTTGTGGAAAAATTCTTTATACATTTATAATATCAAAAGTTTTTATGATTTATTTTAATTTTTGAAGATCAGTAATAAGCAATTTGACATATATACGAGCGTATTACATTTAATGTGAAGTTCCTGGAATTAATCAGAATAATAATAGAATAATAAAAAAACCAGCAAAGCAAGTGCCAATTAATGAATGACCTTTTTCTTTCTTTCTTTCTCTCTTTCTTTCTTTCTTTCTTTCTTTCTTTCTTTCTTTCTTTCTTTCTTTCTTTCTTTCTTTCTTTCTTTCTTTCTTTCTTTCTTTCTTTCTTTCTTTCTTTCTTTCTTTCTTTCTTTCTTTCTTTCTTTCTTTCTTTCTTCCTCTCTTTCTTTCTTTCTTTCTTTCTTTCTTTCTTTCTTTCTTTCTTTCTTTCTTTCTTTCTTTCTTTCTTTCTTTCTTTCTTTCTTTCTTTCTTTCTTTCTTTCTTTCTTTCTTTTTCTTTCTTTCTTTCTTTCTTTCTTTCTTTCAACCAACCAACCTGCTGCATAAAGTCTTATCTTTTGGAGGCCTTGCTTATGAACCCCTTTTGATCTCATTGTTCTTTTTACTAATTTGTAAGAAACTTAATAAAAAGATAATAAATTTGCATATGAATCTAAATGAAGCAATCAAACACGACCAACAATGATATATTAACGGTGATCTTGAATATTTTCAATATTGGATGGGAAATAATTATATGTATTTGTACAAATCGTTAACATTATAAACGAAGGTTAGGTTAAACATGTTAAAAGAGTCAGTAAGGCACTTGAAACATAATTTAGTGTCCTTATGTCCTTTTTACGAAACAAAAAAGTTACAATGAACTTTTTTCGAACAAGGATAATTACAGAGGATAGTAATTACAACAATCATGAGCAAAACACACGAAGGACGCAAATAAAGTTTCACCCATTCAATATTACTAGATTAACATTCCAACATATTTGATGCAGACATAAGAACCTTAGATGAACTTTTTTGTCTATGTTGTTGACCCTGAATAATTGACGGTCGTATTCAAGTGGTATGGACCTGTGAACCTTGATATTGAAAGTTTAGTTATTCTTTTGTTTTTGTTAGTGTTCATTTTTGACCTTCAATATCGTATACATCATTCTTGATAATAATTTAGGCAAAGAGGCTGTCAGGATATAACCGTATTATATTGCAGTATAGTTGAAGAATAAAAAGGAGTGTAAACTTCCCCGAATAAGATTCAAACGTTATACTTTTCATATCGCCAGGTGAAAGACGAAATTCAAATTTTTCCGATTTGTTGCTTACGAACTTTAATATGTAAACCTTGATGTTTATATGTTTTATGAAGCCAAATTAAACTAACCATGCTACATGCTATCCACGTACTGCACTGATATTTGATAACAGGCAGGAGGGCTATCTTCTGAAGATAGCATTGACATAAATGTGCACAAACTGCGCATGATATGATATTTTTTAAGGGGAGGGGAAGTGGGGAAAGGTAACTTTCAGTGCTAGTGGGGGAGGGGGGATTTGATAAAATTCGGTTAAAGGACAAAAAGAGCCTAAAAATATCAAGGCGGTCAGCATTCCAGGGACAATACTTCTCACAGGCCCCTGGCTATGCCACTGACTAAACGGCAAGCAGTTGGCGATTTTCATCGTAAAATTCGGCTCTACAATACGAGGAGACCCTTGTACCCCCCCCAAAAAAAAACCCCACAAATGAAGCTAGGGTCTAGTTGGTTACATTTCAGTAAAAGGTCAACGGCTAAATGGGTCTTCTAGTAGGCCTACTTTTAAAGCATTTTTAAGTGTTTATTTTGCAAACAAAAAAATCTTATTGAAGGACAAAAACAAAATTCAGCCAAACTAAATGCGTAAATAAATTAGGCAGAGGATCCCTATTTAACGTTAGCTTTGGACATTTAATTATTTTCTTTATTTGGGTGGAAAATAAAGAAAATAATTAAACATCCAAAGCCAACGCTATAAATAGGGCGCCTCCTCAGGAATAGAATGAAGATGGCGCTATTGTACGCCTGGTTTATTATGCAGGTTTCCTCAGGTTTTTTCTTCAAAATAGGTTGCAATTGCATATTTTTAACAGGCTTTGCTCTGCCGGTCTGTCGCATTTTCCTAGGTAGGACAATGACACGTGGTATAAAATTAACCATTATTATACACCACGCAAAATAAATAATTAAAGAATCATGAGTCAAACCAAATCATTGATTATTTTTGTGATCAACACATTTATTTTTTAAGTTTCTCCAACTTAACTGTTTAACCTGGAACCAGCCAGGCTTGGAATAAATACAAATATACATGAAGTATTAGCACAATATTAATAAATTATTACATATTTTGCCCTTCAAGAGCTTAGTTCAACTTCACGTTACATACCCACCAACAAACACACTCTCTCACCTCCACATATATCCTCTCTCCATATTACTCCCCCACACACACACACACATATCCTCATAACTCACTGATTTGCACCGTTATTAAAGAGCGGACGTTGTACCAAAATTTGAATTGCATTAAAATCTTAAACATCGGTGATTCAGATGACTTTGAAGTAATTAAAATGTACTGTATGGTTCTTGACAATTACTTCTTAATTATTGACAAATAAAACATTGTCTAATGTCGTAAAATGAATACAAAGAATATAATAAAATAGATTCAACTGGCAGACTAATACTAAAGCAATTTGATTGTACAAAGAAAAAAGGCATCCACGCCGTGCTGCTCAATCTTATGAATAGTATACCCGTAAAACTACAGTGCTTTCTTTGAAATACGTATTTTAATATTGTGCTCAAATTGAAAATTTATAAGATGAATACATATGATAAAAATGTCAAATTGTGCGGTACTAAAGTATATTCCACCTACAATTAATTTCAGTATTCGGAGATTGTTCCTGTTTGGTACTTTATTAAAGGCCTATTCAGTTATTTGCTCATCGGGAGGATCGTAAAAACCAGAGTTTGGCACTTTGGTAGATGTGCTACCATAGGTTAAGCCGAAAGCCGTGTACTAAGACAAAGTAAGACATTTTACATGAAATTGTAATGTCTCTACTTAAGTAGTGAAATTAGCTATATGTATACTGTGGTTGCTCTTTTTTGCCAAATTGTTCATTTCAAAAATACATAATGACAATTTTTAATGACTTATGCCTCACTTATTGGAAATTTATAAACAAGAATTTAAATGTTTACACTTTCGCTGGGATCACTGAATAGGCTTTTAACAGTTAAAAAAACGAACTTCAGAAAAAGTCATTTGGGTTTCGCAATTGCATTGTCAGTTTTTCAGTGTCATGTATGGAATTGAATCACCTGCATATTGCACTTATACGGCTCAATAAGCCTCGCTAAATTCATACAATAATGTTATATTATCCGGTTCCTTAATTCCTTATAGTATATTTTAGTTTTGATATTTAAGGCCTTAAGTATATAAATAACATATGGCTGATAACCATTATAACGCCTGAGTTTCACTTTTGAACTGTTCGGTTCAAACACCACAAAACTCTTTAAAATACAAAATCATTTTTTTACTTTGACAAAATTTGAAAAATTAGAAATACAAACAAATTGAAAAAGCTGTCAAAAGGTCAAAACCATTTAGCATTATACCTCAAATAAAAATAGCAACATTTTTGTGAGATGCATGATAACAACCTGGTGACAGCTTATTGAAAACAGCAACAAAAACGGTTTAATCAATGAAGACCCGCCATTAATTTAATGGTACCTGAGGCTGTTTGAATACTTATAAGCAGTGGTGGCACCATCATTTTTTCCTGGGGAAGGGGGTAAGTGATTTTGACTGGGTGGAAAGCCCATGCTCTTAATGGAAATCCCCCATTACCGTCGCCACTGTATATTTTGTGAAATGCCTACGCATCTACAAAGGTATAACTGATAGAAAATCCTCGGCTGGTCCTGCCGTCATTATTACTAATAAATTGCACAAGGACTCTGTTATCATGAGCAGGTTGTCTCAGTCCTGATACATTGGATGGAGATGCGCAGTACCTAACACCATCACCACTATCTACGTCATAAACCTGATGAATAAAAACGAAACAAAAACAAATAGTCGTTATACTCTTCAACATGTAGCATGTATAGCACCATTGGTATCTTATTTAAAAGTTGGGAAATGCATGCGCAGACCCTTATGGGGAGGGGTTGCAAACAAAAATCCACTGTTGGGGTGTTAAAGTTCACTTTTTTGGTATATAGATTGATTTCTTTCTGGAGGTCCACATTTTGGGAATTCCACACCTTCTTCATAATAAATACCGGCACCGACCTGCCCTCGACACATGCTCTTTGATAAGAAGCCAGAATAGCTATATTTCGCAAACTAAATATTTATAACTTCAAAGTCTGAAATGTGATAATGGTTCTGTCTAAAATTTATGATGTCACTAAAATGTATCTTTGCAACTCTGTGATGCTCATAGCTAAACCTAGATGATACCATTAAGATTTTGCAAGTTTGGTTTTGAAAAGATTTGTTGCAGTCTGCCACAATATACAATTGTGTCCAATTGTGAACCAATCAATTAGGGTACCGTATTAATAAGATAATCTGCAAATGCAAGTTTTGAAATGAGCATTTCAAGTTATCCACCAATCAGAAATGCTGTTAGATGACCAGTACGGCAGTGTCTAGGGGGTTAAGCTTTGTGTGAAACAACAGAAGGCGTCCTGAATGTAAATGCAAACCTATGACATCATAATGGGTCGACACCTTGGCAAGACAGGTCTTCACGCAAGACACATGTTTCTGCATTTCACGCTTTTCCTTTGCTGACATTGTTGAGAACTTAATGCAAGTCACAAAATGCAAGACGCTACCTTACCAAAATCATTGTGCACTTGCTTAAAAACTAAAATAATTGTAAAAAAATGGAATTAATGTACAAACCTCCAATCTATCCGAGCACAGCCGATTATTATGCAGTCTAATATCTTGATAGTTCATCTGAACTCTTTTGTTTGGTGGAGCCATAATGGAAGTTTGACACCGTTGGTTGTTTGGATAGTTGGATGGGTAATTTTCACTAGTCACTGTTCCTGAAGGTGCGGTGAGGACTCTGTCACAACCTGCATTGAATGAGAGGGAAAAACTTGGTAAGCTTCCATAACGACTACCTATCAAATATCTACAACTTCTTCTTAAAGCCATAATGTGAATCTTATAATATGATGAAATTGGTTAAGTTTTTCAAACCTGATTTTTTTTCTTCTATATTTATAATATTTACACATGTCCCTACTGACACCCAAACGGAATGATGCACATTGACCCGGGACATTGACCCAGAGGCTGACAGTAAAATTATTCACTTGGTTGATGGGAGTGGCCTCTTTTAATTGATCTTTATCTTCCGAATCTGTTTCTGTCTTTAATTCTTCGCTTATTATATAGGCTTTTTAGCCTGGCTTGTGCATTTTGTTTGACCCTGGTCCCATCAGGACCCAAGTGTGGCTCCACATTGGAGCGATTTTGACATAAAGTCTTATTACCACACTAAGCCCCCATAGAACTTCACGTTAAACGGTCAAACTTTACGGTTAAACTTCACCTAGTTATTTAGTATAATGGACAGAAAGTTAGAAACCCTTTCTGACAGTTATTACTAATCAGCTATAAACACAAAACTAAAGGATTCTCTTACCATTCGATGGCTGTCCAATGAATTCCACAGTCACGTCATAACCATGATTAGCTTGACCAAGATGCTCTAATTGTACAAGATGAGTAGTTGATGTCCAAACAAATGGCTGGCCATTGTCATCAAGATTACCAGAGCAAGTGAAGGGAAGAAGGTTTTGAGCATCACGAACAAACCCTTGATCACCTAAGAAGGAAAAAAAGAAAAGAAACGTGAGTATAAGTTATGTGAACGAGGGTGTGAATTTGAGCCCAAAACTGACCTCTGACCCCGAAATAATGTATTAGGCTCTCACTGCTGATTTTCAAACATTATAATGAACATTTAAAACATGCTGATGAAGTAAAAACATAATATTTATAATGATGTTATATAGGCTAAGCCCCTTAACTGTACATAAGTAGTCCTATACATATTTCATGGAATTTGATAAGGTTTTTTTATTCTAATATTTTACAGGTTTTTCAGTTTGAATTCAAAAAATAATGTTTTACAGTGTGTATGGGTTTGATGATGACATACCTTGAGCCGCGTTGATGTAGCACTGATTGAAGGTAAGTCGAATCGTCTGTCCTGGTTGAGCCACAATAGCCTCTTTGCAAAGTCGGCCATTAGTTGAGAAAGAAAATCGGTTCAAATTAAATCCGGACCTTGTCCAAAGGCCAGCGCACTGAATGCCTGGAAAGTAAGCGTTAAATCAAACACATCATGTGTTAGAAACCCTTTCTGACAGTTATTACTAATCAGCATATAAACACAATGATACATTAACAGGCAATGTTTGTAAACACTTATAAGTGTTAATTTAAAAGTTTAGAGGATGATGCAGGCGTTTAACATAACATAATCTACAAACTCTCGGCACTTCAGCATGACTATGTGGAATGAGCGTCCATGACTTTATAGGAATTTTTGTAAAATGTGTTGGATTCTTAATACCATCCTGTGCCTTACTTAATTGTGTTATTCCAGTTGAAATCCATACAATCCGGAAGAAAAAGAAGAAGAAGAAGAAGAAAAGAAGAAGAAGAGGAGAAAGAGGAGTAGAAATATAAAGAGAAGATGAGAGAAGGAAAAAAGAAGAAGAGAAAGAGGAGAAAAGGGAAGGAACAAAAGAAGAAGAAGAGAGCGAGATACATACCTTGATCGGGGGCATTGGTAGATGGACAGTTTCCTGCATTACACGTGGCCGTAGTTGATGGTTTGGTATTTGCATCACAATCGGATTCATCTAATTGATTGTTGCCGATCGGCGAATAACAGTACACGGAACGTGTTTGTATACCCTGTCCACACGTTACAGAACACTGAAAGTAAGTAGAAAATAATATATATTTTGATGATGTCGTTCACTTGTCTGAACAATTATTATCTAAGGCCAAGTAAAAATAAACACATGTTTCTCGTCCGGGTTTTTGAAAATTAGGAGAATGAGGGGCTTTTTATTTTTTATTGGAAAACGACACTAAATACCTGTATTTGGCACCATATTTTGGGTATTCGACATACAGATTAATATCTGAGAAAAAGGAGGAGGCCCTTTTTATTTTATTGTATTGAGAGGTAGGCCCCTCTAGTGATCACAAAACTCTTTGTAAATGATGTATGCATTTACAATGCTGTAAAATAAGTTTCAACTTCTGAAACATCTTTTTCAACAAGTTATAACTGAAAGTTTACAAAATAAAAAGAAATTTGAAAAATCTTCAAAAAAGGAGGAGGGCGCGGACGAGAAACATGTATTTTATTTCACTCGGCCTAATAGAAATTGTGCAGAACTAGCAAAGTCAGGAAAGTGAAGTTTTCAACTTGTCTGATAAAACTACTGTACAAGCAGTACAATCCCTTGAACCTGTTTTACTTTTGGACCCTGGTCTGGATTTTATTTTTAACCAGTTTAGTTTAATTGTGGAAGAAATTAGTATCAATCATAAGCGACATGTATTTTTGGCAGTGCAAAGCCGTATTGGCCATGGTCGCTACAAGCCAAGCATTCCACGCGTTATTTGATAGGGATCGTTATTCGTCACTATGCGAAAGAAATTCATGACAATGCTTTACTTACCGAACTGTATTGCGTGTGTGCCCACTGGCCACTCTGACATTGTCCATTGTAACATGATTGAGTCGTTCGTGGTTTAGTATTGGGGTCGCACGAGACTTGTGCATTGGTGTAAGTTGAGGTACAAAATACGGCACGCTGTTGAGTGCCTTCCCCACAAGTTACATCACACTGAGAGGAAAGAGATAATCATTTACATAATTATTATCGTGTACATCAGTATTTTACATACGATCATGCCCCTGTTTTTCCATGTTCCATGATGAATATGGAAAAACAGAGCCATGGTGATTATTGCCATGTTATAAGTTTAAAGTTCATTAATTATGTAGACAACTGAATCCAATTTTAGTTCCTCTAGCTAGGCCTATATACAGGGAGGATAACATTTATTTCTCGCATTTAGGCCCTAGCAGCTATGTTCAACTTGCGGGAGGAGGTTCCAATATCTGTGGATTAAGTAAACCACTTTATAGGTCGAATTGCAACCTGCTTATAAATCATCAGGCTTCTGTGGCCAAGTGACTAAGAGCTTGCTTAAGACACAGGTGTTCATGTGCTTTGAGAGTTAGAATCCCATTTCCCATGTTTCCCGAGCGGGTCACCTTTTCTACTGGTCTCCTTAATTATTTGATCACTGAGTTTATTGGCTTACCTGAGAGAAAGGACCAGTTTCCCACGATCCACTTGAGGGACATGAAACACCTGTATTACACCCTCTGGTCGTCGATTGAGGCCTGATGTTAATATCACACAAATATTCGTCGACTGTAACCAAAAGCTGGTTATCGACGCAGAGAGTGAGCGTTGATTGCGTTCCCGACCCACAGGTAACGCTACATGGTCCATAACTTTCCGTCGCGAACCAGGTGTATCCTGAGGATGCAATAAGTGAAGTAAATTTAGTTTTATTGAATTCAAATGGATACTTTAATTTAGTCACACAAAGTATTATCCTTGATTACGGATTGTGATTGGGAGGAATGCTTACAATAAATTATTATCAAATGTTTTCTGAGAGGAGTATGCATAATTTGTAGCATTTGATCCATACGCATCAGCCTCATGTTTCACGGGTAGGTGTAAAGGATATTATAACTTGATTCATGCGGCAGCTTTTATCACAATGCAATATTCTGAAACTTGTCATGTTTGCAAAAATATACTATGGGCGGAGATAGCTGCCCCTTTGCATTATCACAACGAACAACTTCGAATTAATACCAAGCAATGACAAAGCAACAATTTGGGATGATTGGTCACAAGAAATGAAAAAAAAAAACACAACATTTTATAATCACTGATAATGTCCAGGTTGCGCCGCACAAAGAATGCATTTTTACATGAAGAAGCTATTCAACTTCGCATAAAAATATTCTTGCACTCACACGACGATATTACAGGTTGTGGTCCCAAAATGAAACCCTGGGGAACCCGCATGCTGAAGCGAATCCTATAATTTTAATTATTTACTACCGATGGAACATTTCTCGATACGTACTTGAAGATACGGGACAATTCTGTGTGTTACAAGCTTCAGAAGTTTGTGGTTTGGTCCCTTGGCACTGCGAATCATTCAGGATTACGGTGGATGTTGAAGATAATCTGCAAGTTACTGTTCTTGTTCGTGTACCACCACCGCAAGTAACGGTGCACTGAAATGAATCAAAATTATACAAGGTTTCAAATTAGTGTATTAAAATCTTGATAAATTAATTTACTAGCTAAGATATGAACTTTTAACATGACCCTTGTTATTTAAGTGAAATGTGAGTCCTGGGTGTGAGTCTTTTAAAACTGGTTCGAAGTCCAAAGGTCTACAGCAACTTAATTCAAAACGGTTTAGAGTCTCAGCTCCTATTATATCATGTGTATGTTTCTAACGATGTTAGCTAACCTCGCGTCAGTCTAATGTCTTACGGGATCAAATTAGTAAACACAAACAAACAAACCTGTGAAAATGATGACGTCACCCAGACGGGACTTGGAGATACGGGACAATTCTGTGTGCTACAAGCTTCAGAACTTTGTGGTTTGGTCCCTTGGCATTGCGAATCATTCAGGATTACGGTGGATGTTGACGATGACCTGCAAGTTACTGTTCTTGTTCGTATACCACCACCGCAAGTAACGGTGCACTGTAATGAATCAAAATTATACAAGGTTTTAAATTAGTGTATTAAAATCTTGATAACTTCATTTACTTAGCTAAGATATGGATTTTTAACTTGAACCTTGTAATTTGAGTGAAATGTGAGTCTTTTAAAGCTGGTTCGAAGTCCAAAGGTCTACAGCAACTTCATTTTAGAGGCTCCCTTCAACTGCTTCATATGAGTGGCTTCTAACTAATGATGTTAGCCCGGGATAAACATCGCGTCAGTCTTATGGGAGGAAAATAAAAGTTAACAACAATCAACTGATCAAACAAACCTGTGAAAATGATGACGTCACCCAGACATTTGTATTAGGACACGAAGTTGGATTGCTGCATTGTTGTGTGGTTGGTGGTTTGGTTTGCTGGTTACATTGGTTATCAGGCATTCTGACCAGATTCCGTCCATTAGAAATAACACACCAGACGTCCCTAGTCTGAGTACCGGTACCGCAGGTAACACTGCACGATCCATATGGAAATGGTTGCCAACTAGAAAGATAAAAGTCAAGGATGTTAAAATAGTGTCAAAGAACTATAGCAAAGCATAAAATCGAACTACCCTTAACGTTATATAAGTAGACTAGTTTAAGGCCTAGATTCATGAAAGGGTTTTGTGTATAACATATGCTCTATATCACCAGAAAACCCGTTATTGGGCAAATTTGTTATATCAAACAGTACACATGTGTTTAATGCCACAAATTATGGTTTAAAATATTGTCATTTGTTCTTAGTTGTTACCAGTAATTTGGGTTTCGTAATACTTAAGGATACTTACAATGCAGTAGGACATTCAGCTTCGAAACAACTAGATGTAGTGGCTGTGGGTTTGGTGGCGAGATTGCATTGATTGTCTGCAAGAGTTTGTCCTGTTGGAGACAGACAAGAGATGGCATCTGTCCTGGTACCTGAGGTCAAAGGGAAATACATTATGAATGTATGAAAAGAGTACTCAAAGTATAGAAGTGAAGTATCATCATGATCATGACTATACGAGTGATATACGAGATATTACACAATAGGGCAGCGTTATATCCTAGACTACACCGCATTCATCTATAAATCTATAAAGGTAGGTGAGTCCATAATAATAGTTTTTCTATATATCATAAAGTCTAGTACGAGACTATGATCATATGCTGACATTTTAGATCATACGACATAGATCCTAGTTTAGCTTAGTTTGTCATGTTTGTTGGTCGCAAAATGTTTGATCTTTAATTCAACTGGTCACATAATATTAGTAATCGCCTTCTACCATGTCTAGTCTACAGTGGTTTCCAAAGTGTGACGACAAAATACCTCAGCTTAATAGCACTTTGACGTATTCAGGCATGTCAGGCAATGAGTTCCTGTCTTAGGACCGGGCTTAGGACATTACCAGCCATTAGGCCTATTACTTTGGTGAAACATATTATCATGAATATAAACCCTATGGACTCACCACTTCCACAACTTGTACTGCATGGACCTGGTACCCGGCTCCAATTGTTGTTGGTCTGTGGACAAGTACCTAGGAAACATGTTTGGGTTGTTGGATTGGGTCTTGTTGACGCATCACACAGGCTAATGTCCACGTTTGTATTCAAAGAGGATGAGAAACATTGGACAACTTGCGTGGAAAGACCTGCAGGAGATTGAAGAGAATTGTAACGTTGTTTAGGGGGTTTTGCTTCGAAGATTAGTCATAAAAGTGTATTCGGGTAGTGGTGAAACGGGGGCTACAAACGAAACGTGCTGCAAAAGTATTGATTAATTTAAAAAATTTATCCCGCTCGTGCAGGCGGGCGAGGTCTATTTATATTATCGGCCGGGATTATCGGATCGTATGGAGCTATATCCTATATATCTCATGTTTTCAAGTTATAACGTTCACGTGATATCAAATTGATTTCAAAATGCTTAGTTTAGTGGAAGGAGAACTCAATGAATAAAATGAAGACCTGTCAAATAATACAAACATTTTTGAATTAATTTCATAATCTTTCCCAATAAACTTTTATTTACAAGTCATTTTAATTTAAGCAAAGAAATATAAGACCTGTAAACCTACCGTTTCCGCAAGTAACACTGCATTGACCTTCATTCACTCTCCACTCGTAATTGTTGTTGTTGGAGCCCGTATTGGTCACACACTGGCCAGATATACACCACTGTAAATTGAAAGTCAAGAAACAAATTGAAAGAAAACAATATAAGTTTCGATGCTTGGTAAAAAACTACATTGTGGAATGCCGGTGCATCATAAGCATGCTGTAGTTATTTAATTCCATGCTATTACAGACAAAATAAACAAGCAAATAACAACAAATACTATACTACTAAAAATAATTGAGAAAACCTTACCCTTCCTGAGCCACAGTTGGTGCCCTCTGCAGCTGCTACTATTCCAGAACAGTATCCATTGGCACTACGGCAAAACAGATTGGCACAGATGCCCTAAATATACAAATAACAAAAACGATAATTAATATAAGCAACATTATTGGTATATAAGTGTTTAATTGAGTGACCATTTCAAAACCCAATAGGGGCATTTACAAAAGGCAAAGCAAAGACCTCGAAGTCCGTCTATAATGACAGACAAAATGTTGGGACACTTTGGACAGTGTATAGTGTAAATATTGATTACTCAAATCTATGATGGATTCTCACATTTCGACTTGAAGTATAAGGCCTACCAAACTAAACTTGGTGGTAGGGTTAGGGTTGATGGGATTAGGTGTTTGGGCTTGAGACCAAACAAACCGGTCTTTCCGCCCGGGATTTAAGCAACTCAAAACTTAACAGAATCATTTAAATAGGCTATAGGCCTATGCTTTTATCCGATGTTGTTGTGTCACAAGCTGTCTTCCTTAATATTTGTGGGTAGTCTGGAGATCCCACTTTTAAAGGGTCGCGACTTGCTGGTAGGCCAAATCATGCTATTAGAATCCCTGGACTCAGCAGTCTGTGACATTTCATGACTATTTGCCCACGTTCTGCCCTTATTTACAAAATGAATGACAGCAAATAAAATGTACTTACAGCAAGATTGGTCGTACATGAACCTACGTATGTCTGTACGTCGGTCGATTGCAGTACACATTGCTGGTCAGCAGATAATGTACTACCGGGTCGGCTGTTTGCATCAACTGGGTACTGTGATGCTCCTATTGGTTGGTCATTTAGACAGGTTTTGAATGAATCACTGTAGGGAAATGCAGATAAACACACAGTAGCCATGAATTCTATAAGCGTCTCACTATGGACCACAATGACCTCATCCCAATGGCATTGTTCAATAACCTCCCGAATAACCTCAATAAAACAATCATAGTGCAAAATTTGACCTCAAGTTAGAGAATATGAGTTTTTGTACCCAAATTTTCAAAGGTCATTCAATGAATGTACAAATGTATCGGGGTTAAACAACTGTGCCCTGATAGATGAGCATGTTGTGGATCACCAATAAGGTATATACGATCTAACCCAATGCTAAAGTACAGATGTCATATTTGATAAAGTAAACCACCCTTATCCCATCCTTTCTGCGTAGACAATCAATACAAACACTTCCACCTGTAATCAAAGGTCCCGGGTTCATCCATCTCTAAATTCCACCCACTGGTTGCTATTTCAAGCTACACTTTAATCACGTCTTTACCTAACCCATGAAGACAAATCAATTCACTTCTATTTACTAATATGTCTTCATGGGTTAAGTAAAGACTTCAACGTGCAAGGATTGAACGGGACCAACATTTAGAGCCAACTTTTTGAAAGGTCATTTGGAGGGTTATCCATGGGTCATCTGAGGTCAAATTAGTAATAACTGTCGTATGGGCATGAAACTTGGTGGGTGCAGTCACCATTTAGAGCTCAATTTTGGGAAAATCATGTAGGAGTCACCAGGGGTCATTTGAGATCAAATAAGTAAAAACTGTTGTATGGGCATAAAACTTGGTGGGTACAGTCACCATCAGCCAGGTAATCGCGACAGCTGAGAACCGCCAAATATGGGTAACAGCCTAGTCAGCATAATTTGCGTGACTCCAACCCACGAGACGCCGTTAACACATTACCTATTTCTGCATGTTCTTCTAATTGTATGCCTACGGTGCATGGTGAGAAGGAATTATACAATATTGTTTAATGCTTCGCAATCAGAGAAATTAATATATCTGATACACAAACCATGCTAACATATTCCCGACCTTTATGTAGTAACGATTTTGGGAAGTTCAAGCGCAGGATTGACTCAAACTCATGCAGATCGTATTATTCCGACTGATGGCTCAGCTCGACCATCTCACCCTACTTTGTATTTTTAGATCACTGATGGAGCAACTTACCTGAAGAAAATATTAAGATCATTACGACTGCAGCTTGACCAGACGAAAGATAGTCCTCCGTTGGGTCTGCTTGATGACATGATATTTTTACCATTGACGCAGCCATTGTCACTATCGTGCTCCATACCAAGCCTGTAACGCAATTCATAATCGAAATACATTTGCATTCAGATTGTTTGAAAGGATAAACAAATTCGCAATCATATAAAACCAAGAAGAACATTATCTTTAAGGTAAAGAGAATGAAAGAGCCAAGTGTGAAAATCAGATTTCAGGAAAACAAACGTTAAAAATGACAAGGAAACTTGTAGGAGCGGAGGAGAGCATTGCTGATGAGGATTACCCAGTGAGTAAGATATAGTCTATATAGTGGGAGTATTATAGTGGTAAATTAGTGTTAAGTTTGAAAAAGAGGACAGGAAGAGAAAACATAGACGTGTAAAGCAGAATTTATCACTCAGTATTCTGGTTCGCTAATTGTGCCAGTTTCCTAAGGGTGGTGCAATAATTATGTGTACCCCCCCGGGTGAATTATAGGGGGCAAAGATTTTTGGCAGGCCAAAAGGGGGGGCAAGCATTTTTGGCAGGTCAAAAGGGGGGGCAAGCAATTTTTGGCACAAGCAATTTTGGGTATTTTGCGCACCGTTTCTATATTATGCCCTAAAAGGTGTAGGAAAACGTTAGGAACACGTTCAAATATGCAAAATTTCCTGCTCGCTGCGCTCGCACTATATGATAAGACAATTTAAGGTTTTAAATTCAGGTTCCCCAAAATCTTGCATGTGTAAGGGGGGGCAAAGATTTTTTGGCACATCAAAGGGGGGGCAAAGGTTTTTGGCACGTCGAAAGGGGGGGGGTAAAGATTTTTGGCACGGCCAGAGGGGGGGCAAGCGATTTTTGGCAGACCATTTTGAGAATTCACCCCGGGGTACATATAATTATTGCACCACCCTAAATAGCAAAAGGAAACTCTATCTTATTGGTTCAAAATCGGATACAGCCCATTTGTCAGAAATTTAGGATTGGGCAGAGTTTTGGGGAGTACAAAAATGCGATCGGTATTAATTTGGCTTAACTTACGAGTGCCCAATTTCGTGTGCTAGGACTATGCCGGAAGATAATCCTTGATCCTGACTTGCTGAAGCCTGTCGTGGTGGATAACACGTTGCATTCCCCCAAGCTATTCCCAACAAACTGTTTTGTCCATTGATTTCAAGATTTTTCCTGTAAAAAGGGCAAATAGAAGAAAATGATTGGTATCAACAATTCAAATACATGGCAGTGTCCAATACGAAATAAATGTATGGCCTTGTTGTAATATTTTTCGGCCTCGAAAGTCAGATAACTGAGCCACGCCTTAGAGGCCTAAAAACGGCAGTCGTTTCACATTTTGTGATTAATTCAACTCCAACTGTATCCAACTACGATAAATCACATCAAAAGCAACTTCAATCTTAAACATAAAAATTATTACTCATATAATTATTCAATCTACCGTTCAATTATTTAATCGATCAACCATTAATGAATCGATTATTTGCAATCATTAAACCAATCTATGGATCTTACCTGGTGATGAGTGCTGCATGATCCCAATGGTCAGCTGCATTGTCACTCCATTGATTGGTAGCATACTGATATTGGGACCAGTTATTTAGAGTCGAGACACCATTTTTATACACGTTGAAGCTCACGGTACGGCCGTTCGGTGCCCGCTCAGAACCCTGCGGTGTAAAGTTGAAATTTATTTTAGTTGTTTAGTCAGTTTGGGATTATTAATGAGGGAGAAGAAAACGATTTATAGTGTATCGACTATGTTAAACCTCTTTACTTTTACACAGCACTGTGGCCCCCAATCCCTCCACCATTTAACACCTGGACATTAATGTGTACAGGGACTGCAGCAAATACTAGGCGCACAAATATATAAACTACAATTAACCTTCGCAACCATGAATGATGAGTTTGCAAGCTCTTGTATCATGGACAATCATAGCAGCTATAGCAGCAAGGTCTTTGTCCTTTTTCAAGAGACTGATGACACTGTTGTAATCTTTTAGACCGAAAATTGTATAGAGTGAGCTGTTTTTGTCGTGTTTACTATTTAGCAACAGGACAAATTATTACTACTAACATATCTTGTCATACAGTGTCATAGCGGAAGCTGGTTGTCTTACAGACAACACTAATCGACATGGTCAGTGTGTATACCCTAACCCCAACAAAATTGATAAAACACAATATTCTACAGTTTTATGTTTACTGACTTACAGTATCACTTGTTAGATATCCCAGCCTTACGATGTGGATAATGATGGTCCTACCTAAACTTGGGTCCATATAACGAGCAGCAACCTGTACAGAATAATAGCAATGAAATAATAAGTCAATTCTTTTTTTATTTCATCCTAGAATATTTTGCGATCATCAATACGCAGGCTATACTTATACGTACGTGTAAGGAGAGCAGAACAACTCAGATGAATTGATTTATATTGTACGGTAAGAATATGAAATTTTTCATATGCTGATACGTAATTTAAGTATAACTATACAGAACTATATCTACGGATCAGCTCAGGCAACTTTAATACCGGACACAGTTTACGTAATTGAAAACACAATAAACATGAATGTCATTGAATATACTTACAATGTTCATAAGTGTAAGTGTATACTGTATCACGCCAGATTGACCATGGTAGTTGAGCATATCAACATCAGCCAGAACTCTTACTTCCAAATATTTTTGCCCATTAGCTTGTCGTTTCTTACGACTACTACCACCGTCGGGATCACTGCCTCCGCTATCAGCCCGACCTTTGGAACCACCGGAACCATGTCCACGACCACCTCCGCCGCCACCACTTTCTCCACGGCGACCTTTGTCTTCGTCTTCATCACTGCCATCAGCAGGTTCGGTTGCCTCTGTAGCCTCGTTGCTGCCATCATCGTATTCATTTGGCTCGGTACCTTCGGCGTCATCGTCATATTCATTTGGCTCTGTAGCCTCGTTGCTGCCATCGTCGTATTCATTGGACTCGGTACCTTCGGCGTCATCGTCGTATTCATTTGACCCTGAATCTTCCTCTGTGGTATCCTCATAGTATGTTGGCATGGTGGTTTCATCATCGAAGTTTATGTCGCCTAAATATTCTTGGGGTGGTGGTGCCATGGCCGCATGCATTCGATGTATCTCTGACATTGACTCGCGAAGCATATAAGCGGCTTCATGGTACTCTGCAAAGAGACACCGAAAAAAGTTACTTTTTACTGAGCGCTATAGTATTAAAGACGGACTCCAACAGACAGTGCCAAGAAACCCCATCCCCTATTGGGCACGTTCAACTCAAATAAGGATGGGGTTTCTTTCCTAATTTCAACGTTTGTGCCCTGAGTAGAGCTTCATAATTGCACTCCACCGTGCACCAACTATTAAAAACCATATATTGAATAACTGAAATATTTATAGCTCGAACGTGCAAAACTCTCAGCAGCGACAACATATCGCAATTACTTAGCTTTTAGTTATATAAGTCAGTAGGCCCTAATTCTCAAAATAAGTTAAAATTGAATCTGCGAAAGCTTGATCATCATGCGGTCCTTGCAAATGCCATGGGTCATTATTTGAATACGAAGGCCCCAGAAGAAATAATTAGTCTTTCAAATTCAAATGGGCTCGGTAGGATCGTTGTTTGATATTATTTTTATTTTGAAAATGAGCTATTTAGGACAACTTGAAGGTTTCCTTACCTGGATCCATACCACACCAATTCCTGCCTTCTCCTGCATGATTTGGTGGATTTCTTCTATAAATTACATGAGGGTTCTCAACATCACGACGTCTGCGTCTGTACTTTTCTTTGTGCTCTTCGCTCAGGGGACGAATGAACAAGTCATGCGTATCTGTTGCTATCATACCAGTCTGCAATAATAAATGAGAAATCATCATTTCTTTACATCCTTCGTGCAGTATATAACTGAAAAATCTTAAAAGGGTTGTATATAGATCAATCACAGTTAAACAGAATAACGTGAACGCCCGACCTGTGTCATGTGTGTACTGATGATACATGTAATAGAATAAAGCAGGAAAGTGGAAAGATTGGGGAGCAGATTCATAACTCATAAACAGAAGAAAGAGATGTGAAAAAACCATATCAGTAAGGGTGGGGAGGGGCGGGACTGTTCCACCCCACGAGGCACTCAATATTGAGGTTTACATTATGTGCGGTCCTTAGACCCCACATTTTCCCTAAAGATCCCCCAAAGCACAGATATTGGAATATCTGTGCCTAAAGTTACTCAATTCTTCACATATTATTGCCCTCGTGAGACCATGGTAAAGTTGCGCCCACACCATGCATGTCACTTTATTCTTGATTCCTTCCGGCCCGGGCTAGATCAATCCCTGGTAAACTGTAAAACTTATCATTAAAAATCCCAAAAGAAACCCGATTTAACGACAAGACAACGTACCAATCCGTCGCAAGTGCTAACTGCAACCGTTGACACTTCATGAGATAAAAGTTGACCGTGGTAAAAGCAATTCGTTGTCGTCAATGGTATCTTTTCTACGGTGCCATCCTCCTTATGCACATCCACTTGTAAACCTTCAGCTATGAGCTGTGTGTTTTCTTCTAATTTCATATGGAATTCTTCACCGAAAGCTTTCAGCTTGATTTCTTTGGTAGATTCTTTGATTTCGATGTGTCTTTTGTGTCGTCCTCCGGCGCTGTAGGCGATAGGGTCGACTATTTCATATTCGGGAACTGTGCGGAAAACCCGGGAGTGGAAAAATAACGTTATTAATCGTGCATGAAGCTATAGTAATCAGTTGTACGTCTTAAAGGCCCATTCAGTGATTTGCTCATCCGGACGATCGTAAAAATCATCCAAATTCAGAATTTGGTATACTTTTGTCATTTAAGCAATTTATACACAAATTTAATTTTCTTACACTTGCGCTGGGATCACTGAATGGGTCTTTAACTAAAAAACTGGCATTAAACAAATAAACAGTAAAATAATGGTATAGTATTTACCTTCTTCTAGAGTAGTTACGCTGAAGTATCTTTCTAAATCATCAGATGTCATAAAATCAAGATCCTGTTAAAATAAAAATGCAATTATAGGCCTATATTAATTTAATGTGATAAAGGGAAAAAAAAAAGAAATTTGATTGTCTCCGATTGCTTGTTTATCAATGTATGAGGCATTCAACAACTACTCCAGAGTCTCATGTTTAACATGTTTATTCTATACTTTGTCGAAATTGGTAAAGTTTAAATACAAGTTGGTAATATAGTAGTTGCTATTAGCCACCAATATTCTCAAGCCAAATTGAATTTATTTTATCGACATTGGTCACTTCGAAGTTGCATTATACAGATGATAAATTCACAAACCCTCATTGAAATATTGAATATTTATGGAACAGAGAAGTACATTTTACGAAATCAATGTTAGACTTGAAAACTTCTAAACTATGGGAAATGACAAGACTTCGATCCGTTAGCCAGAGATAAGCAATAAAAATTAATGTCGAAAACTAAATATTAAAGGAATTAATTAGTGCTTGTGATAATAAAATCACAACAGGTCCTATCATGCCTGATATCCGAAACATTATAACAAACACGAAAATATTTGCACAATAAACAGCGGTCCATTGAAAGTTAAGAAAGTATGTGATATATCATTTGAGTTATAAATCATATAATATGTTCTAGTATTTCTAAACAACATCAAAATTAATGTTTTGTTCTGTTTGGTTCAGCAAATTAAAATATCAAAAAGTTTACACCGGTTATCACACTTCGAATTACGCAAATAAATTGTTGTGTAACTTGGTTATTTAATATGCATAAATTATTATATGAGTCCCTATATATAGAATCGGACTTAACACGCCGAATTACACAAATAAATATTATTGTTGAGTAACTTGGTTATTTAATATGCATTTTTTTTTAATTTATCCCTAAAATTTGACGTAAAAATTTGACGTAAACAACATCAAAATTAATGTTTTGTTCTGTTTGGTTCAGCAAATTAAAATATCAAAAAGTTTACACCGGTTATCACACTTCGAATTACGCAAATAAATTGTTGTGTAACTTGGTTATTTAATATGCATAGTATTGCATACATTATTATTATGAGTCCCTATAGAATCGGACTTAACACGCCGAATTACACAAATAAATATTATTGTTGAGTAACTTGGTTATTTAATATGCAATTTTTTTAAATTTATCCCTAAAATTTGACGTAACACTTCGAATTACGCAAATAAATTGTTGAGTAAATGGTCCGCATAAATTATTAATTTATCCCTTGAATCTGACCTAACACGTCGAATTACCCAAATAAATTGTTGAGTAACTTGGTCTTATTTAGTATGCATATGATTTTGTAACAAATTTATCCCTGGAATCAGTTTTTAAAGCCGAGTTTCATTACAAAACTGTAGCTTTGAGAACTTGCAGACATTGTCAAAATGTTGAACTTCATCCTGTTATTCTTTTGCTACATCGGCGGTGTGAGGTGGTATGCAATAATTAACCCTGTGTTTTAATTAGCGACTTGCAAATAAATATTTATAACGACACATATTATAAGAAAAACCATAAGGTCAAATTTTTATATAGTAATTGTTGTGTAAAACTAAACGTGTAAGTAAAATATTCCAGTTAAAGATCTATTTTCTAAAGTACAAATAGTGCGATAACAAGAAACTAGCATTATTAAACCTCCTTTAAAATGAAACATAAAAAAACATACGTTTTTACTTTAGTAGAAAATAATTTCAAATAAGAAACTTACCAATCGAAAGGCAGAACTGTAAACAGCCAAAATGGCAAAAAATATGAGCTGGTAAAACATTTTCATCACTTGTGCAGAACCATAAATTACATAACAAAATAAATTGTCTTGTATTCCATACGACTTGACTGGCTGGTATCGCCGATAAGTTTGACTTGCTCGAGTGCAGAACCCCGAAATATATAAGAACCGAGCTCAATAGCTAATTTAAATAACAAAAGGGGACCTTTGCTTGGTCGATTCACGACTACGTCATAGGGAATCCTTTAGTCGTCGGAAATAATCTCTTTTCACAATGGTTACTATGACTCATAATGTCTTTTGTTGTCTGTTTAGCACTTGTTTACACCCAAATTTGGCAGGTATCATTGTAATCTTTCGTGTCAGTGTATTTTTGTTTATTTGGTTTTTGTTAAGTTGAATCATGAAATATAGGCCTACAAAGTCATTACCGCAGGTCATTTGAGAAATAATTGATACAGTTCTATAGTGTTGCACTCGGGCAAATGTCACATTAATTTAATATTTTGGTGGAAAGTCTTTTCTTTTCTTCAGTATATTTATTGTTTTTGCAGTTTTGCTTTTATTTGAAATTTCCGACTTTGAAAGGTCATAAGTGGATGAAGTTCGTGAATGGATCAAAACTAGACAAAATTCACATGCATAATATCTTGAAAGCCTCGGAAAATATTGAAATAAGGCGGTGTTATTGATAAAGGAAAATAATACTTTAGTATAAATCTGAGACTATTATACCTGAGATTAATCTATTAGGAGTTGAGCTTAGACGAGGAGAGTGGAATGCATAGAAAATGAAATATCGGGCTTCTCTAAAAATCATCTCACATTTTTACTAGATTCAATCCTTTTTCACCTGTCGTCGATCGTAATTCGGGTTTTTAGTTTCATATGGTTAGGCCTATACATAATAATAGTTGATGAAACAATAGACGAAAAACCCGAATTTACATCGACGACAGGTGAAAAAGGATTGAATCATAGATTTTAAACTTTACGTTCTTCATGAACTTTGTAAAATAGGGCCGACATGAATAATATTTAGTTCCCAGGCCCGGACCGTCAATAATTATTTTAATGAGTCATCTAAGCCTGGGGTGAAAGTCTTAAGGTTCATGATTGATTGGCGTGGATAATAATAGCCATGTTCACACCTACGATACCATTACAATGCACGTTTGAAGGCCACAAAAGTTCCAGATTTGTAAAAAAAAGTGGTTCTGGTGAACTTTATCAGGACGAACTCAGATCTTCCGTTGTTTCAAAAGGCACTGGCGTAGATTTCTATTTGACACCTATATGCTCAAGGACGTTGACCTTTTCAGGTTTTCAAAAATCTCTTCTTTTTTTTCCAAATTGTTAAACTCAGATACGGTGTGCACAGATCACTTGTCTTTAGTTTGTTCGAATCTTTTATATTTCCTCACTTAAATAAAAATAAAGAAATCCCATAAGAATGATACCAGTCTAGTAAAACGCGTTAGACATTGAAAATTGGAATGATTAAAGGTATTAATGGGTCTTAAGAAAAGGGGAGAGAATAATTCACACAAACAAACAAACAAACAAACCGACACCCTATAACAAACACACAAAGACCCCACCCCAATAAACAATTCACGTATGAACACACCCAACCCACCGTACAAAAAAAAAAGTTTCATCTCTTCGGATGTAGTTAAATAGTTGTGCTATCTACTGCAGATGGCAGACTCTTATCGCATAAATATCAGTCTAGATTTCACAGGAGATACTCGTTATGATGTAACAATTAAACAAAAACATTCAAACATATAACATCATAACACCAAACAGACAAAATCACCGCCCAGCAAACAAACAAACATCTGTAAAGTGTGCTGAGGCTTGTGGATCAACGTCTAGGCGTTGTGCCTGTGCGTAGCACACTATAAATCACTGCGCTTTTTTTTAACACCATTTGATATTTTTGCTATCTACCGAAGATAGCAGGTTTTCTTCGCTGTACTTTATTAGATTATTCAATAGGTTCTCGTCATTGCATGAGTCATGTGCTAATATATAAGAACTTAACACCACACAAAGCAACGTATTATCGAAGGGAATTACCCTTTCGTGTCAATGATGAGCTCAGTTATCATTTCATTGAATAGTACGTAATACCACATCCATTTTGTGGCTTTTGTGTCATTGGTCGATTTGGCAATCGAATTATGAACTCTATATCTGTTATTTCATTGTGGTAAAGGTTCTGAAAAAGTTGCCCACTTAGCTAAATAAAAAAGTCTTACGATGCTACGTTATTATTTGATCTCAATGTAAATAGTAACCATAATGACTCAGCATCTCAACTTTGCTGATTAAACAAATCTTACATCAGTCTTCAACAGTCCTAGTATGTCCTAGATAGTTTGAACTTCCATCAGATCCATAAAGGTGTGGTATTATACAGCTAGGCCTTGAATACGCAAACATAACAACCCTGGGAATGTTTACTTCTTATGTTGGCCAAATATAATATTGCTTCATCATGTTCATAGATGACAAGATCCCCATCCTCCTCCCCTTCTTGGCCCTCCCTTCCTCATGAGCAGTATGATTACAAATACACTAAATCAAAAAGTTCAAAAGTGGTTTAATACATGTAGTAGAAGTATAATTTTATTAGTAGTAATGATAATAACATGACAATAATAATTTTGAAAAATGAACTAATAATAATAATGATGATGAAGATGACGACGACGACGACGACGACGACGATGATGATGAGTGATGCTACTGCTGCTGCTGATGATGATGGTGATAATGAGGGTGCTAATAATGATGATAACAACAACAATACTCAATAGCAACAATACTGATGAAAGAAAGAAAGAAAGAAAGAAGGAAAGAAGGAAGGAAGGAAGGAAAGAAGGAAGGAAAAAAGGAAAGAAGGAAGGAAAGAAGGAAGGAATGAAATAAATAAATAAATAAATAAATGAATGAATGAATGAATGAATGAATGAATGAATGAATGAATGAATGAATTAATTAATTAATTAATTAATTAATTAATTAATTAATTAATTAATTTTGGAATTATTTTAAGTCATACAAATAATATACCACTTTATCATGTCTATCACGTACAGATCACTAAATCTTTAGAACTTTGATTCAATATTAATTCTCCTTATTTGGGCATTCATATCAATAATCGTTGACCGATGATGACACGCATGCGCGTAGGTTGCTATCAACAAGTTATAAACAGTTCTGGTTAACTGGTCAACTGCAACGGGTTCACCTGTTCGCTCTTGAAACTTGTCTAATCATCAGACCGTGTAAGTTGAATGCGCAATATTTTCAACTTTCAATGCGCAATATTTCATTTAGTGAACTTTTTCATTCGTGTCTAAATTGGAATCAAACATATAAATCTATTCAACTGGACTAACCGGAATCCTGTTTAATAGTTTATGACTTATTGATATTAGGATATTCTCCGGGATATTCTAAGGCGGGGAGAGGGGATGGTGACAGGAGTACCCAGATTTAGCTATAGGCCTAAAAAACTGCATTGATCTTATAAGAAATGAGTCAAGGAACCAGTTTTGTGTTTCCATAGGCATAGGTATTGCAGTATGGGCCAAAATTAAAAAAAAAAAAAAAAAAAAAAACCGAAAAAAAAACACGAACCGGTTTGGGCGTTCCCCACTCACGAGAAAAAACACATGGGAGAGTGAGTGGTCCGTGGGGTAAGTGATCCACTCTTTCATATCGGTGCCCTCAAATAAAACATGAGGGTAGCTCTTGCTAAATAC
Source organism: Amphiura filiformis (assembly GCF_039555335.1). Classification (NCBI taxonomy): domain Eukaryota; kingdom Metazoa; phylum Echinodermata; class Ophiuroidea; order Amphilepidida; family Amphiuridae; genus Amphiura; species Amphiura filiformis. The sequence goes on along the minus strand of NC_092644.1, from coordinate 51,678,661 downwards.
TGCCGCATTTATATATATTTATGCCGTAAACAGCCTCAAAGCGCTTTACATTTATTCCGCCGTCATTAGAATATGTCGGAACCACGTTTGCAACCTACAAGTGGCGCAGGTTCCATCAGATCAACGACTGTGACTACCTCTAACAGCTTCCCATTGCACCTGGGTGGGGTGAGGCAAGCGAGACAAAGCGCCTTGCCCAAGGGCGCAACACGGTGGTGGGACGGGGAATCGAACCCACGCACGTCGAGCAAGCTCTTAGATTATAACTTCCAAGGATTTAAATTACATGAATTACATGTGGGAGGAAAAGCCGACCTTTCGTATTGAAGATATAAACATAAAGTTTTCCCTTCCCTCAAAAACTTCATGTTCAGAAGGACATTCCTTGTATTCAAAATGCAATTTGATATGTCTGATGATGTGCTCTCAGGTCCCACAAAAATACTGCGCAAAGGTGAGTAACCGAGCCCTTAAACAATTTATACGCAATTGCAATTTCTTTTTCAATGAATGGGCCTTTAATAAGATACCCCGATAGAAGTCCAAAATCGTTGGCTTTTCAAGCTTTCAGGGTTGCTTTAAAATATTATCACATGCAGTTTATGACAGATTCATAAGTTTCTGTAAAAATGCAGTGATCTATAAATGAGTCAAGGCTAGTCTTAAAGCCAAATCATTTGGTAACAATGAAGGACCTTAAAAGGTATTATATATATGGTATTTCCAAAAACCGGTCAAAGTTTAATTTAATTATTCTTTTCCAAAAACGATAAAATAATATTAATAACAACTGCATGTCAGAAAGGTTTCTGGCCATTTTAAGTCGAAATAATATGAATAATAAGGTAAAATGAGAGAAAGATAAAAAAATTATTTTGGCGATTTTGACATACATTTCAATTCAAATTGTCCAAAAAATTGATGATTCAACAAATTAACCAATTTCACATAGTGATTTTTAAACCAGTTGCCTATAATTCCTCATTATCTAGAATATGGACTCATATTAAATGTTCGATATGATAAACGATAAAAAAAGCAATAGTAAAGAATTCGTGTAGAGCTTTCGCCGGGACTTTCGCTCTTCGTCACCCACTTTACTTACTTACCACCACCACCGAAATTCTTGATTCACCCCTGCCAAATTGATATTTTTGATCGGTTAACAAAAGAGAACCGGGATGTCTAAATTATAACACACGTAGAATACATATATACCTAAAATGGGTGGTTTTTGAGAAAGACAAAAGGAAGACACCTCCACAAATATTTGCTTACAATAATACATGTATATACAGCCGCCTGTATCAGTATTATCGTCGCTCAAACTCCAAAATAATGTTTTTGCGGAGGGCGTCCGCATTTCGTCTCTATCGTAAAAACCCACTGGATGCATTATGCTATACTGGAATTCTACGATATGTCCTTTTTTTAAAGGTCTAAAATACAGTCTGACACATTCAGTTACCGTTATTTCAAAAATATTTTTATTTTGGTATCAAAAAAGTATTTTTACATTGAATATATAATATATACACATAGATTATAGATTCATCATTCATATCATGACAATACTCGCTTGTTTTTGCCCGAGGGTAGTATGTAATGGCCGGTCACAAACCAATCACAAATGTTTCGCGTTCGTCATGGAAATAGACGAATGAACCACATTTATAATTTATTTACACATACCCAAGATACTTGATGTGACATTTATTCATTTAAATAATACAAGTAACGGTGAAAACCAGGTAAAATGTTGTGTTTATCGTGACTCAGCACGCCAAGCATTATTGCTGATTTGAACAGGAACTCTCTCAACCAACATGATCGTGATATAAAGTTCAGCTCGTTTAGCAACCATGAGAACAATTTATAATGGTATCATGTATAGAAAATAGAAAAGTTTTGAAATAAATTATTCACTCGTTTGTACAGGCGCTAGGCTGTATCAAAATGATTGGTACCCATCAGTTTCCAGTGATTATAGACAAGACTGCTACGTCAAAATACAACATACTAGCAGATACCTTATATTATTGTATAGATGAATGTTATAAATCCTGGGTATGGGCCTGGGTACTTATCTATAATGTTGCATATAAGAAGAGAAGTTGTCAGTAAACAACAAAAACGGATGGGTACCAATCATTTTGATACAACCTGTATAGCAAATCTTAGTTGTACAAAATAATATCACTTCAAAGTTAAAAATAAGAACACACATACAATAAAATAGTGGATCAGAGAACCTATATCATAAACACCGATCCAGCGGGAATAGGCATATATATATTTGACATTTCGGTAAATGTACTCATTGCATTTAAAATGAAACCATTTGCAGTTGGCTTTTATATAACATAATAATGTTATCAATATCTCTATAAAGCTGAATTGATACCCAGACATCAAGTGACATTTTGACCACAAACCTTAGAACTTTCATATGAGCAAAAACTCATTGGTCTACTTCTTATGTTTCTTGAGTCTTAGTTCTTATGGTATATTCTCTTTCTCTTCCTCCCCTTTTTATGATTAAACTTTCTTCATCTCCCCCATCTTTATACTCTTGATCACCTTCTTCCTCATTTACCTTCTTCATCCTATGCCCTTTTTCTTGCTTAAGTTTAGAGAATGAGAACATTGATAACAAAACGGCAAGAAGCAAGTAAAAGAGCAAAGTACGTTTTTCTGTTTCAGGATGTCCACGTAAAAATAATTTCAAATGAAATAAATCAATCAATTAATTAATTAAAAAAAACATAGGATGAAGAAACTAAATGAAGATGACCAAGAACGGAGATGAAGACAATTGAAGGATAAGAAGGGGACAAGAGAAAGAAATACACAAGAAACCAAGAAACGTTAGAAATCCGTATTTCATTCATGTTATTATTATCAACGCTTCATGGTCACGGCACTCCCGTATTTTCATTATTATGTTTTAATGAATCCAAGTGTGTAAAAATATTGGATGCAACTTAATTAGCATGCACCAGGACCAGTGGCGTACCGTGGCCGCCCCAACCCCGGGGGGCTGAAGAAGAAACAATTTTGCCGCCCCTACCTTAACAGCCCGAAAAGGTTGACCCAATTTTTTTCACGGTCGTTTGAAAAAGTGAAGAGCAAAACAACTTTTTTCTTTGCCAATTCGTTTTGCCGCCCCTTCGTTTTTGCCGCCCCTGCTTTTGCCGCCCCTTCTTCTTTCGCCGCCCCTTCGTTTTTGCCGCCCCCTACTTTGACCCCGGGGGGCTGGCGCCCCCAAAGCCCCCCCAAAATACGCGCATGGGGTCAGCTTTCGTATAGGGCTTCATCGATCTTTTTGGTTTGTTCCTTGATCATATATCGGTACGTTGAATAATAACATTGTTTAACTTTCAACTTTAACTATAAACTTGAAACCTAAACAAATACACACACCGACAGAATATATACAAAATAGAGACTATATGATTCTTAAGAATAATTTATCATTAGTTTTCAAAACACTTGAATCTTCATTCAGCCAGCGGATACAACTTTATTTCAGAAATAATTTAACTGCTTATTTAAAACTTTTCAGTATATATATACAAATCAGTATAAAGTCTTTATGTATATATTAAAAAATAAAAATATTAATTTTAATAATAAAAGATGATTTAACATTACTCATCGAGAGGAAGTTAAAAGTAATTTTTCTGAGAACACTACAAAATATATCTACTGCTAACAGTTTTTCAATACAAAACATACCGGACACAAAAAGTATCTTCACACACAAAACAAAAGCGATTAGATACCACATAAAGTGGTCGATATAATTATTATGAAGAATTTTGTTCTGCGCATTTTGATAAGAAACAGAACAAAATTCTCCGCATTTGATCCCTGTATTTCCCCAACTATAATCAATTGGAATGAAAAAAAGAGATTTGTCCTTTTCTACATTTAACATTTTAATGCGTTCATTTTTGAAACTCTACAAATAAAATTTCAATACGTAGACCACGTCACTAGCTTGGGAAAATAAAGACTTAATGAGGTATCAAAATATGCAGAACAAAATTCTTCATATGTAAACCACTTTATTTTCATTTCAGTGTCTTAGGAAACCCTTTTTGTTAAAAAGTATAAAAGCACTTTTTGTGCGTAGTAAACACTACGACATAAACACAGACCTTGACTAAGTTACGGTACATTTAAAACCTAGCCAACCTTAGCAGTATTGTGGCAATGCTAACAACATTGTTTTTATTCAATAGGAATCTTCTTTTATTCTCATGCATTTCATTATTTTACGTTCCCAAAATATTTGTACTACTTACTTGGCAACGCATAAACAGGGAAGTTATGTCTACATAAATACGAGTAGATATCGTCCTCTCCCTCTCTCTCTCTCTCCTCCCTCTCTCCCTATCCCTCTCCTCTATCTCTCTCTCTCTCTCTCTCTTCTCTCTCTCTCAGCAAACATGACATAAAAGATGCATATATATTTATATCTATACATTATATTAAATAAATAAATAATTTTTATTTAAAAAGATAAACAAACACGCTCTCCTCTAAGGTACTAAGTGGTCATGCAATTGTGAAAATATATAAGGTTTTAGGATCCTTATCAAAATGCACATAAGCTTTATGTTTAAAGGGACATTTCGTGATCCACAGCTCCACTTTTCTCAAAAACAATTGAGATTTTTATACTATTGAAAACCTCTGGCTACATAAAATTTATGCATAAAAATACTTGCAGATTAATTCGTTTAGCAAAAATATCGTCGAATTCGAATTACGTTCTGGTACACAGTGGCCAATAATATTGGCAATATGGAGCAGTGTAATACACAACAATCATGCATAACTCGCAAACGCAAAATGGGAATCAACTGAAATTTTGGGAGTAAGCTTTCTTCGTGGATATCTACTGAAAAATGTCATAAAAAGAGGATGTTAGGGTCACGAAATACTCCTTTAAAAATAGTAACACTTATAGTTATTGTATCAGCTCTAAAAAAAATTGAATAACCCCTCTTTGAGCTCAACAGCTCTCCCGGTTCTAGTAAAAATAGTCATATAATTTTTATAGGACAGTCATAATGTGGAAAACGGTCCGGCTTAGTTGATTCCTCTTGTAAGGAATCAAACTCACAATATAGAGATACTTGAATTTGAATTTTTAATTATCCAAATCTGCTTTGTCGATATGATAAATAAAATACTATCAATCGACATAATAGAGATCTACCAAAAAGTAATTATCCCCCTTTAAAATGACCATTACTCCTAAATGGTTGATCGTATGCCAAATTTGGGATATGTGCAGTCGATGCAGAATTTATTTCTGCGCATTATGACAACATCTCATTTGTTGCAATATTCCCAATATTGATTGATTTTTATTTTTTTATTTGATTTCAGTTTAATGAAAGTAACCAAAGATTTGAAAGTGGTAGCAAAATCCTATTGCCAAATTCGGCATACGATCAACCGTTTAGGAATAATGGCCATTATTTAAGAGAGGGGGAATTACTTTTTGGTATGTTTACTTTAAGTCAAAAATATAACAATCGAAAACTAATCAATTTTAAACATTAACACAAACTTGCGGCGTTCCAGCACCTGAGTGTTTGTGCAATATAATAGCACTGTTCCTGATCCGTATGCAGAAATCATACTACCGTAAAAATTCGTTAATAAGCATATGTGCCTATTAACGACTCGGACAAGAATGAATTCTTAGGACAGTTTGTTAAACTTCTTCCATTTTTTTCTTTGAATTTACAGATATCTGTAACCCATATGTTTCTAAATTAAAAGGAACAAAATGAAAAAGTTTAGCAAACTACCCTAAAATTCAAATTTATTCTTGTCCGAGTAACTCGTTTATCGGCACATAAATTATGCTAATATCCTTATTAACGAATGTCTACGGTATATTGATATTCCTAGCGAATTCTTCTGATAGAGTTTATACGTTTTTGTCGAAGTACAAAAATAAATCTCAACTTGCTTTTTCGCACAAAAAGTATACATAAATCATATAGAAAGTCTCTTTTATTTTAATCATCAATAACCCTGTAATTAAGAGAGAATCCATTACTCCCCCGTCTGTCTGTGTTGCTTTGGAATTTAAGCATAACTCTATTGTTTAATGGAGTTGTTCTTAATTGTGATATGTCATTATATTTACCACAATAACGTGTCCCCGTGTTGGTGTCCAAGTCGTACACCTGAAATGAGAAATAAAGTTGGAATATGTTAGATTTGAGGATAAAAATGATAATCATAATTTTATGTATTTTATGTATTGATATGTATTTTGATACTCCCTCCTTTCTCTCTCCCTTCCCCACTCTCTTTCGTAGTTTTTAGTAACATCATGTCATTATAGATATTTTATAGTGCCAAATGTAAAAACAAACAGTGGAAAAAGGAAAAAAAAAAGTAAAGAAAAAAGAGAAAGGAAATGGATAGAGAGCGGGGTGAGAGAGGCAGGAGGGGAGGGGGAGAGGGAGAGAGAGACAAGAGGGAGGAGAGAGAGAGAGAGAGAGAGAGGGACAGACATAGAGAAAGCAAAAAGAAAAGAAATGGAAAGAAAGAAAGAGACGTTTTAATAGCAATACGTGAACATATTACATTTTACTGGAAATTAATTTAACCTCCTGTTGTCCACGTTCACGAAGTTGGCATATTATACTTTGTATTCGTACACCCACAGGTGGTGTATGACATGCAGTCCCTAAATTCAGTAAATTTTCATCGTCAACCGTGTAATTGAATGGGATTATTTTGAAATTTTAAAACGCTTGAAATCTACTATACTAAAATAACCAGCGAAGTCTGTCTGTCTGTCTGTCTGGTTGTCCGGCTATGCGTTTCGCCGCGCTTCGACGCATCGATCCGATATTTCGGATATGGATATGTATCGGGAAAAGCATGTTGACCGGGTGGTTTTGAAGGTCACCGGAGGTCAAGGTCAAAGGTCAAAATTTCAAACTTTGTCCGATCGGGCCCAAACTTGGTGGGTGGAATCCTTGATACGAGGGGAATGTATGCGCGAAATAAAATCCGAGGTCAAAGGTCATTACGGAGTCTGTCTGTCTGTCTGTCTGGTTGTCCGGCTATGCGTTTCGCCGCGCTTCGACGCATCGATCCGATATTTCGGATATGGATATGTATCGGGAAAAGCATGTTGACCGGGTGGTTTTGAAGGTCACCGGAGGTCAAGGTCAAAGGTCAAAATTTCAAACTTTGTCCGATCGGGCCCAAACTTGGTGGGTGGAATCCTTGATACGAGGGGAATGTATGCGCGAAATAAAATCCGAGGTCAAAGGTCATTACGGAGGGTTCAAATTTCAAACTTTGTCCGATCGGGCTCAAACTTGGTGGGTGGAATCCTTGATACCAGGGGAGTATATGCGCGAAATAAAATCAGAGGTCAACCGAGGTCAAAGGTCATCACGGAGGTTCAAATTTCAAACTTTGTCCGGTCGGGCTCAAACTTGGTAGGTGGAATCCTTGATACCAGGGGAATATATGCGCGAAATAACATGCGAGGTCAGCCGAGGTCAAAGGTCATTACGGAGGGTTCAAATTTCAAACTTTGTCCGATTGGGCTCAAACTTGGTGGGTGGAATCCTTGATACCAGGGGAATATATGCGCGAAATAAAATGCGAGATCAACCGAGGTCAAAGGTCATTACGGAGGGTTCAAATTTCAAACTTTGTCCAATCAGGCTCAAACTTGGTGGGTGGAATCCTTGATACCAGGGGAGTATATGCGCGAAATAAAATCAGAGGTCAACCGAGGTCAAAGGTCATCACGGAGGGTTCAAATTTCAAACTTTGTCCGGTCGGGCTCAAACTTGGTAGGTGGAATCCTTGATACCAGGGGAATATATGCGCGAAATAAAATGCGAGGTCAACCGAGGTCAAAGGTCATTACAGAGGTTCAAATTTCAAACTTTGTCCGATCGGGCTCAAACTTGGTGGGTGGAATCCTTGATATGAGGGGAACACGTAAAAATATAATCGAGGTCATCCGAGGTCAAATGTCATCCAGGGGCTGCATTTTCAACTTCGCCTGATTTCGGGTAAAACTTGGTGAAAGTAATTCTCCATATCACGGGAGCATGAACAAAATCAAACCGAGGGCAAAGGTCATATGGGGTCAGTATGCCCAACTGGGCTTAAAAGTGGTAGAAAGAATCCTCGAGATGAGGAGAACGTGTCAAAAAGTCATCAGGGGTCAAATAGCATTGCCATCAGTTACTCTCACAGCAACGGGTGAACTAGTATCACAAACAAATAGGCCTATGTTGATAAATAATATAAATACAAGCTAAAACCGTTGGGGTTCGATAATGAACCCCACAAAACTAACCGAGTATATGGAAAATGCCATACGGCCGGGCGGTTTCACGAGTTGCCGGCTCGATCATGTCATCCGCCGCCTGACACCCACACCACATTGATACCTAATTTAATACCCTCCTCCTAAGTATTCGTGTGCAGCGTTAGGTTTAAATACAAAGTTAGTATACTGAAATAAAGACATTAATTGTAATTAAAAGGTGTCTCTTTTGAAATGTTGTAACCATGCCTATTTTTTACCCTTTTGCCAGGGCAAATTAACATGGAGTAATAACCCAGCAAACACAAAACTTTTACAGAAAATGTTTTATTGTTTAATTGTCGGGTTATAGTTGATGAAAAACGTTTTAACATCAGTGACGTGGCTACTATTAGGCCGTGTAAAATTAATATTTTGGTTCTCGTCCCTCCTCCTCAATTTCTGGGATTTGTCAGATTTTTTTTTTTTTTAGATTTTTCAATTTTTTTTAGACTTTGGAATGATTTATGAAATCTTCATACATAAAAATAAGTTTATTAGAGAACAAGCATCACTTCCAAGTCTTTTTGTGGTACTCTAGGGAGTTTATCCCTCAGAATCTCACATTTGAAAAAAAAAAAAAAAAGGGCCTCATCGTTTCCTCGAGCACTGTTGGAGAAGACCGAAAACTACTGACAATGCTAATTTTACATTGGAAAAAAAAAAAAAAAAAAACACCTCCCTCCCTCATCAATTCATGAAAATCCTCTGGACGAGAACCAAAACATTAATTTTATACGGCCTTAGGCTATGTTGAAAGAGGGACACTGCAACAACCAAGTTCAATTTTTGGGTTCTGTATGCTGAAGTTCTGCATGGTATCTCCATCGAGTCCGACCTCCACTTGCTTTTTACTAAATTAAATTTTCCCTTTTTTTAAAATTCTCAAATGATGAGCCCTTTGGATCTTGGAGCCACCCCCTGGTCCGATGCTGAACAATTTGCAACTTTCATCATACTGTATTTTTCAGTCATGGTCATCTCGTTAGATAAATTGGGTTGCGTGTAACAACAACAACAACAAAACTAAATATTGTAACAACAACAAAACAAAAGAAATAGTGCATGTATGCATGGAGGGGTTAATTTCAAGTCGTATGATTTATATCACGTCAAAATCAAGTCCATTTATGACAATAGGCCTATTATTGCGTAGGTGACCGAAGACAATCCGAATAGGCATACACAACTTATTGTTATCTACTTGGCAACAAACACAATACGATTCAGGAACCATCGCCAGATACAAATTGCATTCAAGTGTGTCAAAATGTGAACTATGTACCACTTATTACACTGATCAAATATTTGTTTAAAATTTTACACAGTGCTGTTTACTATACGAAACCATGCAAATGTTTTTTGAAAACCATACAACTTGCGTAAAATGTTACCCAACGTTTTGTAAAAAAAATCGAACGCTTGGAAAAACGTTTAATAAGTTGCGCGATTCACTAAATAAAAATTGCTATGTAGGGCACAAGAACCAAATTAGTTCTATCTTTCGATGGACCATCGATGCTTGGTCGAATCTTATACAACTGTCTTAACAGTGTACATTAACTTGGCATGGTGTGATGGTCGTAACCATCAAGCAGAACCCACATCCATATTCTGTGTTTCTGTAAAAATCAAGGACAGAGTATGACTAAGTTTGAACAAGCGTTGTAAATAAAGTATGACTAACAACCAATTTATTGTATAAATTTTTTTTTTGTATACAGCATACAACAGCGCAATTGTCAACAATACATGTAGCCCCGGGCAATAGCCATAATGATCAGTTATGAACTATACAGAAGTTCATAAAGCTGAGATGTCAGCAAGTTACACTCTATAGGTAAATCAGATGGTTCACTGCAGCTCACAGATTAAAAAAACCCAAAACACAAATATGTATTAAAAGACAATGACTAGATGTCACAGCTGTGCAAATATCTATGCCCGTGACCCCCACACAATTCAAACCCTCCCACATCCCACCACTATTATGCCTTAATTTTTTTCAAAGTCAGAGCCCCAAAGTCATAGTCAAATGTTAGGCTTGGGTTTTTAATATATTAAAGTTGTGCAATATGAATACAAACAGATAAAACATTTCCAATTTTTTGTGTGTATTTTATACCATTATATGAAAATTAAAATATGACCCCCCAAAAAAACACAACCCCTGCTCATTCGCACATTATCGGCTCTTTTGCCCACTTTAACCTGCTCATTCGCACATTATTGGCTCTTTTGCTCACTTTAACCTGCTCATTCGCACATTATTGGCTCTTTTGCTCACTTTAACCTGCTCATTCGCACATTATTGGCTCTTTTGCCCACTTTAACATTCGCACATTATTGGCTCTTTTGCCCACTTTAACCTGCTCATTCGCACATTATTGGCTCTTTTGCCCACTTTAACCTGTTCATTCGCACATTATTGGCTCTTTTGCTCACTTTAACCTGCTCATTCGCACATTATTGGCTCTTTTGCTCATTCACACATTGGCTCTTTTGCTCACTTTACCCTGTTCATTCGCACATTATTGGCTCTTTTGCTCACTTTACCCCGCTCATTCGCACATTATCGGCTCTTTTGCTCACTTTAACCCGCTCATAAATAAATAAATAAATAAATGTTGTTTGATTTAACGTGCGCTTCAGCTAGGCATGGCCTAATTATCAGCACACTTCAACAATTATTCCGCTGCCATTAGGATATATCAGAATCATTTCCGCTTCACCAAGTCCGCAACTGATGCGCAGGTACTTTCAGCGACTTAGATTGTGATTACCCCAGCAGCTCCCCATTTTACACCTGGGTGGAGTGAAGCAATTGGGAATTAAGCTATCTTGCTCAAGGATGCAACACACTGGCCGTGGTGGGGCTCGAACCCGCAACCTTCCGATCATGAAGCTCGCGCCCTAACCATTGGGCCACCGTGCTCATTCGCACATTATCGGCTCTTTTGCTCACTTTAACTTGCTCATTCGCACATTATTGGCTCTTTTGCTCACTTTAACCTGCTCATTCGCACATTATTGGCTCTTTTGCCCACTTTAACTTGCTCATTCGCACATTATTGGCTCTTTTGCTCACTTTAACCTGCTCATTCGCACATCATTGGCTCTTTTGCTCATTCACACATTATTGGCTCTTTTGCTCACTTTAACCTGCTCATTTGCACATTATTGGCTCTTTTGCTCACTTTAACCTGCTCATTCGCACATTGGCTCTTTTGCTCATTCACACATTATTGGCTCTTTTGCTCACTTTAACCTGCTCATTTGCACATTATTGGCTCTTTTGCTCACTTTAACCTGCTCATTTGCACATTATTGGCTCTTTTGCTCATTCACACATTATTGGCTCTTTTGCTCACTTTAACCTGCTCATTCGCACATTATTGGCTCTTTTGCTCACTTTAACCTGCTCATTTGCACATTATTGGCTCTTTTGCTCACTTTAACCTGCTCATTCGCACATTATTGGCTCTTTTGCTCATTCACACATTATTGCTCTTTTGCTCACTTTAACCTGCTCATTCGCACATTATTGGCTCTTTTGCTCACTTTAACCTGTTCATTTGCACATTATTGGCTCTTTTGCTCACTTTAACCTGCTCATTCGCACATTATTGGCTCTTTTGCTCACTTTAACCTGCTCATTCACACATTATTGGCTCTTTTGCTCACTTTAACCTGCTCATTCGCAAACGAGTACGGTAGTATCACATGCTTCACACCTCGTTTTACCAGAACATCCTACTTTACACTATGCAGATTTCGCGATTTCCTGTCATTCGTGCCACTTCTGTAAGATCATGATATCACATTGCTCACTCCTGCTCGTGCACCTGCTCCAAACCCTCTTGTAAACCTACATCGTACACTACTCACTGTCGGCTATTTTGAATTCCTAGACATAAATGAACCTGCCTCGATACCTCAGAACTGTTATCTAATACTTGGGAGATGCTTAACACCAGAGCAATTTTAATAAAGAGGAGTTTATAATCATGGTACTTGAAATTCTTATGAAAATATGATAAACAATGTGCGTTGACCTTTGACCTTATATAAGAAGATCAAGATGGAAGAAAAAAATGCCAGGCATGTTACTGTGAAAGGCCTTATTACTACCAAAATGTCAACGGGATTTGCACTAAAATGTCTCAACATACATACATGGCTTTCTCATTTATTGTGACACTTTACACATAATTATTACTTCTTGTAATATATGAATATATACCTCTAGGCTGTAGGGTTGCGGCTACTATGGGCTAAATCTAGGGACCGTGGGCCATCATTGTACCAAGTACGATGGTATTATAACATAATGGCTAAAATTTGATCTATTTTCATCGTTGCTCTTTAATGCAAGAGCACTGAGCAGTAAGGTTCTGCTAGGTCATGTAGGTGCTGAAAGGGAAAAACGGAAAAGGAAGAAAAGAAAGACAGGCAAATAAAGATACAAACACAAAAACAAAAACTATAGGCATACCTCCAAATTATCATCGGATGGAAAGAAGCAGTGATCAGGAGCCCAGGGTGCATCAACAAGCAGATCGAAGGTTTGGAAATCTAGTAAGACCTTCCTGCCTGGTGGGGCTACTATAGTTGAGACACATGTCTGATCTGATGAGTATGTTGAAGGAAATGATGGGCTGGATATGGAACCTGTAGCTGAGGTTAATAGTTTGTCACAGTCTGCAAAGGAAGTTGAGAAAAAGATGACATTTTAATTTGCATGGTATGAAAAGAAGGTGAAACATTCAATTGATTATCACCTTTTCATTACACACCCACCACACAACCCTATAGCCTACCCCATTACCTTAATTATACACCAAACCCCATAAACACCACAAGATTCCTATTGAGGCCGCCTGCACAGGTACACTGTCACTAAAGTACTTGGCTCAGCTGATACTGTGCAGTACCAGGGAGTACCAGTGTAGTACCACTGCTGGTGAGTCCTGTGCAGTATCAGCATTGATTCTGTGTAGGTACTCTGTACCAGTCAGGTACCTCAGCGACGGTGTACTTTGCAGGCAGCCACAATAGGAATCTTGTTGTGCAAGTCCTGCATTTTTGAAGCAAATTAAATATGAATCAAGTTTATGTGACTATGTCAGTACATCTTGGCTACTTGATGTCAAATTTTGATAATTATTTTGACCTAAATATATAACTGCTAAGCAATCCAATTCAAACTTGCATGGTTGTTGTTCCGCTTTGCCATCACTCTGCTTGATCAAAGAGAGGTATATATCATACCAGTATTTTATTTATATTGTGTTGAAACAGAATTTTGCTGTGAATCCCGTAATTAATAAGAAAGTATTAAAATTGAAAACATTCCTTACTATTTGCATCTGTTCCTGTGTTGCTGACGAACTGAGCGCTAATCTCGTACCCATGCCCATTGGTCGTAGTCTTCTGTTCTAATTGGACGACATTAGATATTGATGTCCATTGGAATGTATCATCTTTGCAGCAGAGTTTAAAATATCGATGACCATCACGAATAGCACCTTCATCGCCTGATGTGGAAATAAAAAACCCTTTAAAAAGGGATGTACCGGGACAGGAATGATTTCATGTGAAGATTAAATAATCCTTCTGAAAGATGCTTGTAATGTGTAATATTTGACAGGCGAGACATGGTTTTAAAATGACAATTGTGATTCAAGGATGTACATCTAATTGATTGGCCTTGGTTGGATGCTTGCAATTAATCATATGGGGTAATCTCTGATAATTATGTGATATTGTTGGCTGGCAAAATAGGGAGATTTTGGATGGTGGGAAGTACTGGTTGATTGGTGGTAATCATGGTGAAAAGGATTATTCCTATTTGACGCTAATTCACATGTCCTCCTACTCAAATATTATTATCACCAGGTTTGGATGGCATGAGTAGGAAGCAGACACTGTTAGGGTACAAGCACCCCTACACATAATACCCCACATGGATTGCTAAATGGTCTTGTGGCCTAAAAAACAACTGACGGTCGCACCTTATAGTATAGATTAATTCATTCATAGCTCTTTTTTGTTTTTTGAGAATTTAAGCATGCAAAGTAACAAGCAAAATTTCGAGAAATATTATTTTTCGAAAACTGAACCCAAAAATAGCACCTTTAAAGCCAATAATTGAATGTTTACTGATAATATTCTTAGTAACAAAATTCAATCATTACTTAGGACCTATGCCCTAAAGCTTCATTCTAGTTGTGACATATTTGTCATCATAAAAATAGACCCAAATATTTGAAGGTGATGTGTGCATCAATAGCTTTTGGTCATCATCGTGTTACCAGGAAATGTACATATTTCCAATATTCAGTGATCTTGCTTATTTATTAATAGGCCTACAGGTCTTCGATGTGAGGGATTCAACTTTTACCATGTTTACTGCATGTTGCATGGTCAAACATGTTACATGTAGTTGAAAATTATCCAACACATATTAAGATAACAGACCACCACAGACAGAGCACTAGGAACATGAATAGAGTAAGATGTGTAAATTAAATATGTCATCAGAACTCAGCAGGTAGCTCTCACCAGAGATATTGGATCACATACCATACAACACACTGAGATACTGAACACACACAAAGCATGTATGGTACCCGGTGTGTCTGCCCACATGATCCCATAGCCTGCCAAGATAAGTGTTCTAGTGAAGAGAACCAGCAAAACTTCCTAGTCTAGATTCAGAAAAATTATTTTCCTAAAACATATACCTATTTTACCTTACCATGCAAAATCAACACAATATTTCTGATATCCGTTCAACCACAAGTTATATGTTGACACATTACAAGCATAAATCATCATCAAAACAACTTGATTCAGGTACGTGCTTTCTTTATGAATTTCTGTTTCATACATAGCCTAGAAACAGCAATTTTTTATATCCAACTAATAAGTACCGCGGCCAGCTTTGCTGGCCCCGGTACAAAAAGTGGATCATTGTTATGAAGATATGTTGATACAAGCCCGGGATACAAGTGTCTTTACAGAGCAGTGGTCGAATGAAAAGTATACCAATTGTGCAATAAAAAGCATTTCGTTAACGAAAAATTACCATAAATTATTATCTTCAGTTTTAAGAACTAGAAGTAATACAAATTCGTTATGTTGCATATCCCTTCAAGCAATGTGCGATTTGCACACAAGGACGCACTCATTTTTTTTTCGAACTTCTACTGGTTGCACGATTGTAATACCCAATGGTGTACTCTAAACATGTCCTAGGGATTCCCGGTTTTATTCGCCAGTTCCCCCATAGAGCTTCACAGTTGAGCGGCTAAGTGGGGTTCTTTCATTTTACCTCATTATTTCGGCTTAAAATGATCAGAAAACCTCCTTGACAGTTATTACTAATATTATGTAATAATATTTGGTAAAGAATAACAAAATTAAAATGTGTTCAAAATTACACATTATGCTTTAAGCAGTTTGTCAGATTTGAGGGGCAATAATTCATCCAACAACAAAAATGCTTCCAGTATTAGGCCTACACCTGGTACCAACTGTCTCAGGTAAAGGTCACTTTCTGGAAAGCTGGACAGAACACGATCATCCTGTAACTGATTGCCTATCATGACACCTGTTACCAACTGTCAACATTTGACAACCAATTGCATCAGGTGAAGGTTACTTTCTGGAAAGCTGGACTGAACACGATCATCTGATGTAACTGATTGCCTATCATGACACCTGTAACCAACTGCCAACATTTGACAACCAATTGCATCAGGTGAAGGTCACTTTCTAAAAAGCTGGATCATCTGATGTAACTGATTGCCTATACACCTGTTACCAACTGTCTACATTTGACAACCAACTGCCTTAGGTAAATGTCACTTCCTGGAAAGCTGGACTGATGTAAAACAAAACCCTCCCTGTTCCACATCTGGGTCACATACCGCTATGAGAACCAATGGGAAAGGGGTAATCTCAGCTAGGTACATGTACATATAGCAGGGCACCGATAATATTTTTTAACTGAACAGAGAAGATGTCTTACACTTCCCATAATGCATTTCTTCCATTCAACTTTCTGTACTGATTTGCTATGTAGTGCAACATGGGTTGATAGTGACGAAATATACCTCAATGAACCGAGCACATCCAGATCTTGCGAAATATGTTTATTCCTTGACTATCGACTCATGTTTAGCCAGTCCAGTCTATTCTCAAAATGAAAACATTGGGCACCTGTACAAAGTGATGAGAGCGTCATGAAATGAGGGGATGTATCATGTTGCAAAGGATTCTGGGAAGGGTAAGATATCTTCTCTGGGAATTAAAGGTGTCAAGAAGAATTTAGTGACCCGCAGAAGTTTAAGAAGCAAACATTCTCACAGATATTGCAATGGCATACCTTCATCACACTGTATGTTGCATCGATGAAATGTTAATTGGATCTTCTGTCCTACAGGTGCTACTATGGTCTCGTTACAATATCGACCATTATTAGATTGTGTGATATGATCAAGATTGTTAAATGATCGCGTATATAAACCAGCACATGGTGAACCTATAAGAGAAAGGAAAAGATTTCAAAATTAAAAACTTAATCATCCCATTAATTAAAGCCTAAATGTGATACGATCTGGTCCATGGGGGCCAAAGAAGGAATTTTTGAAAATTGAGTTACTGTAATTATTACATTATACATACAATAGGCTACCATTTACTGAAAACACAAAAGATCAAGCATACTTGGTTCTAAAGTTATGAAGTTTTTTGATGTCTACTTTCTTTCTACTTACCTTTATCTCAGTTTCAAATTTGCTGCCTTTGGCGGTGAGTTTGGCCCTCATGGACCAGATGGTGTCACAAATATAGGTGTTTAACCCTTTTGGTATTTTGCTCAAATATGATCTAATTTATGTTATAGGCTGCCGGAGAATATCAAACTGTGTACTTCTCAGTCTCACTCCTCAGAGACAATAAAAAACTGTTTTTGAACTCATTGTCATGTATGATTCTGTAATTATTGTTTACCATTATTATATCTATAATTCATAACCTCATTAATAAACGCGATGCGTGCGATCCAATCATATTTTATTATTTGCAAAAACGCGAACGCAAATCGAGGTCATTAATATCTCACAATTGACCGCAAAATGCGTAATTGTTCCAATGTCGCACACAATTGACTTCCGCGTTCGCCGTATTGTGCGTCCAACAAACTGCGCGCGCGCTGGCTGCCGTATTTGGATTGCGCGATACCATATTTGCACAGATTCTGATACGCACTTTTGTTATTAGTCGTTCTGTTTTAGCCTGATCGATTTTTGGAAAGGGAAAATGTAAAAATCATCTATTTTTATAAACTTTTGAGCAAAATTTGGTGTTATTTTGTAAGGTGAAGAGATTAAAGTGACGGTTATGAATGAGGTTAATAACTTTGCATCGTAATGTCGGGCATTGTGAAAAATCTAAACATTTTGCTTTGGACCTCGGAATATCCCTCGGGGCTACGCCCCTCCGGATATTCCTCGGTTCCAAAGGCAAAATGTTTAGATTTTTCACAATGCCCTCCAAAAAACCGATGCGCAGTTATTAACCTCTAAACAATGACATCCAATCATATTCATTCTTCATTGCTCACAATTCATGCCCACGCCAATCATTTTTATTCCAATTTACTTCCAATGAATTTGAAATGAAAATCACCAAGAATTCATTTCAATTCAATTCAAATTTCAAAACAGTGAATTAATATTACTCAAAATGATTTCAATACCATTCCAATTCTTCATTGCTTACAATTATTTCGGTTCCAATCCAATTCAATTCATACCCAAGCACTGAAATGAAAATCACCCAAACTCATTTCAATTCAATTCAGATTTCAATGCAGTGAATTACCATTATTGTGGATGCATACCTTGATCTGGATTGTTGGTCGGGGGTTGCTGGCCTCCATCACAGTCTGGTAGTCCGGTACACACCTCAGTGGTACTAGGCTTCAAAAGGCCATTGCAGACACTATCGTCGTCTACTAATACATAATTATTATATCGATTTTGGACACACCAAACTCGGCGTGTCCGTGTTGCGTAGCCACAGGTGGCGGTACAAGGGTCCCAATTGAATGGCAGCCATAGGTATTCTATATGAATGAATCAGACATTTGCAACGGTAAGTATATATAAAATGGTTAACAAGTGAAAAATAAGTAGTCATACCGGTACCTGTCCAGTTATGTGCCCGCGTGACTAATTTCATTAATTTACTTTCAATAATTATCTTTTGATATGTGCATTTTGTTTTTCTTTGTTTTTTCCTTAAAGCAATATTATAACATTTTCAAACAAAATAGATTAGCATTTCTTTGCCAACTACGGCAAAGCAAAGAAAATTGGAATTTACTACCAGCGCACATGTCGCCAATACGTACCACTCCTTCGGTCATGTTGTGGTACGACCCTTTGTTGTGTATATCACCGTCCCGCACGCCGTGACGTACTGTGTGTTATGAACACTAGCGGGATACCCGCGCTTCGCGCGGGTCCCCGCTAGATGAGTAAATGGGAGCGTTCACTATAACAGGAAGAAATACTGAACAGGTAGAATCATTGAATCATTATTTTCTAAATCTGTTCTTTCTTAAATTTCCCTTTTAGCATCTTTTTTTTTTTGCTGCTTGTGATTTCCCGTTTCCATGTTTTTTACTTAATTCTGTTCTCATTATTTTAGCTTCTTTTTTTCTTACAATTCCTGATTAGTTTCTTTCCTTCTTTGTTTCGTTCCCGTTTCATTTAGTTACTTTAACCCGTTGGCCTAATTACTCGTACCTTTTTGTTCCCATTTTAATTTTATTTTTCTTTATAGTACCGCTTCATCTTTTCCCGTATTTATTACGTCCTCTCATAGCGTGTCTGCGGACGTGTTCACCCGGTATCCCGTGACCCGTCCATGTACCTTTTTGTCCTTTATTTTTCCTTCTTTCCGTATTATCATATCCACTGGTCTCTGGCTCGCAAGTCGTGTGGCTCTGCGCCGTTTACGCGCGCATTTGCGCAATGCGCATTACGCACGCGGCGCCGACGCGCTGCCGGCCAGCTGCAGTGACGCGTAGGCTGGTAACCGATTTTCATAACAAAAACCCCGTTTTTACTCATATTTTCACTGTTTTTGCAGCCAATTCTTGATCATTTTCAACCAAATTTCTTCACTTGCGTCTCGGTATGTTCCTCGATCTCCCGTATGAATTTGGCGACATTTGGATGGAAACTGACGGAGCCTTTGATGGACTCACATAGATACAACATTAGCCTATTTATAGTAAGATCATGTATGCGTTCGACTAATAATTCCATCGTAATAATAAAGCACCGAATCAGCCTTTAATTCAAAATCACGGATTTTAACAAAACTACAGCACTTAGAGTCTTGATTTTTGCAGGGTATATTGGTTTAATAAAGTACAATTTAATCGTGTAAAAAAGGAATTTTAAAAATTCAGTGAGGGCGTCTTCCTCAGCAAATATTATAATATGGCTTTAAATGTTAATATCTATAGGATATGTCATTGATAGACATGAAAGCTGGTTGGTTCGACTCAGCATTTTTGTTGTCTACCAACCTGCTGCCATGTCAAATAAATGTCATATACCTGTATCAAGGGGTTACAGAGCTACAGGCCTTTGGGCCTCAACTGTAATTCCTTCACTCATCGTTGTATTATGCATTTCCATAGTTATTATATACCGTATGTATTATTATTTATATCTTTATAATGTAATATTCTTATGTATTATTCTTGTATCATGTAATGAGTGAAAAGATAAAAATAAATCTAATCTAATCTAAATCTAAGTGTCCTGGCTAAGTGTATGCGCAGAAAACTAAGTGCCTTCAATGGCTGTGTCATACCCCATATAGTAAAACTGTCAACATTTGAAAGCCAACTACAAGCCTAGGCGAATGTCACAATAGGATCAATAAACATAGATCTCAAAATCAAAATTGTTCAGTAAGTGAGCCCCCATTTATTGCAAGATATGTTGCAATTCGATAATATTATACGAATACTTTGCTATTACAGAAACCTTTACTGAATATTTTACTTGTGATAAACATCTGTATAATTCAGAGTTCAGCTGAAGTTATGTGTGTATTTTATGCACAACATCTGTATCTTCTGCATCAATGACATGTGGCTCACCAAATTGATGGTGTACTGGGAATCAAACGGAAGAAGAGTATTTATAACTGTGCACTAACACTGTTTAACGAAGGGATTCCGAATGTAATCACCCCCTTTCATGTCCATGTCCATCTAGTTCCTATGGACATGGACAAGTATCCGTATTCGACAGTGCCATGAACATAGGGGATGCTCGTAAACTTCTTCAGGGACTTGGGAGAAGTATCCCAGTGACTGCAGGACATGACCCAATTCACAATCAGGTACATATATATACAGACAAAACAAGCAAGACGCTCACGAAGGCGCGAGCTAAGAAATGGGAAGCGACGAAGGGAAAGTCAACTTTGAGAATCCCTCCTGATGACGATTCGCACAGTTTGAGAGTGACAAGAGGAAACTATCAGGCATTCATCTGGTTCAACTTTATGAACCCAGATGCTCCACCGTCACCTTTGCAACATGGTTGGACTTTGAGAGAGGGCAAATGTTTGCCAATGTGGTATTCCAAGCCAGCACTTCCAAGATATTTGCATGATGTGGCAACTAATGTGAACACTGAAGAATTGGACATTGATTTAGACACTGATTTGGACAGTAGTGAAAATTATTTTGATTCAGATGAATATTAATATAAAGGTATAATATTCTGGTATCAAAATAGGCGAGTTAAAACAGTACTATAGACATTTTCACTTTTGATATACCGTATCAGAACTTAACTTTTGGCAGCCATGTTGCAAAATAGGGTTAATAGTTCCTTTAATTGTATAGTTTTTTAAGTTGCTTAGTTGTATTTCTCAAGGGGTATCTATTGTAAGTTATTACATGTATTAGGGTATAGTATATCTTCCCGCAAGTGACCATATATGTCAAGCAGATGCATACATAAGGGCGGTATATTCAAATAGTATTGTCTGCCTCATTGAGTATCAATCGCGCAAGTATACACGAATGTGCGTGGTCGCTCCCCAGGTTTTGACCAGAATTACAATGACGCTGTGAATGACCCAGCGTTTTAATTTTATTATTACAAAATTAATCGTCATTTATCACGAGTCCTAAGAGTCATACCAGTTCAATTCATCAAAATTAATTTGTATTAAATGAAAAACAAACAGACAAGTATAGAGTCATATGTCTTTCTATGACTGTATTCCTACCAAAATCTGATTTTCAATACACTAGTAACGTGTTGATATGTGTATCTTTGAAAATCGCCGAATGATAACCACAAGCACCGTGGCACAGTAGGCATCTTTAGCATTCATAGTGCCTTGCCAGTGGTTCGAACCCTGGTGTGAATTTTAGTATTTTTTATTCTTTTTACTAATGCGCTGTGCCGTTTTTCAAACACGCCCCTGAATGAAATTGATGGACAAGTACCCTTAAAGCTTACCTAGTCCAGACTCTGGCGTAGTCATAGAGCAAAATGCCATCAAGGTGCCGAAACAGGATCTCTGTGATTCTGGTTTGGTGTCCAGTGTACATTGAGATTCGGGTAGAATGGGAGGGCTAGCTAGTGATTCGTAGCCTTCAGGACGACACAGTACTTGACGACTCTGTGTTCCCAAGCCACATGTTACTGAACACTGAAAATTAAGAACGGGTTGTGGAGTTGAGTATGTAATAGCTGCATGTACCAGGATTGAAATTAATAAATCTGGGTTCTTTGAAGGGGACAAAAAAATTATTTCACAATTCTGTGGCCAAATATATGCTTCTAGCATAACACTTGTCCGTTACTGAAATGAATTGACCACACATTGTCTGTGGTTAAGGTAATCTTCTGTCAAGCTGCCCTAGATAATGGTCAACGTTATACTCTTAAAGGTCCACCACCACATCTGGAATAATGAACTACATAATTGAGATGTGGCCCAGGGCATGTCAGTCCAGACACCACCTAAGTCCAGAGAAGTATACAGGAGTGTGATCTGTAAGGACAAGGTCGCCTACCAACTGGTCAGTTGACCAGGCCATAGATTGTGGACCTTTAAGCGCGCAAAACTGGCCCTGGCGGTAAGACAAGAAAAATCATTTATTTCCAGGGTGTTCCCCTATCCTATGTGCACAAACGAGTATACGGTCCGCGGAGTAACGGTACACTGAATATACCCTAACCATAGGCCTACTCACATGTGTAATGATATCTGTAAGGCGCTAATCATTGTACAAAAGGTTTGTGGTTCAAACCTACACAATGCCCGATCCTTTGTTGCTCACTCTAAATAATTCTCACTTGGAACAGATGTTCCCTCATTTTATAATTCCCATAGGTCGGAAATTTCATTGTCATATTTCAGAGCTGACTGTTTGTGGATTTTTCTTTAGTTTCAAGTAAATAAATGTGAAATTTCTCCACAATAAACACAAACTATAGAATTATAGAATCTGCAGGTGGACTAATTGACATTAGGTACCTCATTCCGCCATAATATGGGTCATATACTGCCCGGGTCACGGGAGCCGCCGGGAATGTGAAAAAATCAGGTTGTATCTCCAATAGGCATGATAGGTAAATGAATGCAATGATCATACTGGTACCGTTTTTCACGGGGGAAGGTAACGTAATGTTGCCGTTTCTATTTTTGTCATAAATTACCTGGCCGTAGGACAATGTTTGCCAGACACCTGGACATGCTGGTTCAACACAGTAATCCTGAGTGGGTGGCTGTGGCAGGCCCTGACAAAAGGAGTCAGCAACTGTTGACATAGTTTGTCCACTCGATGCTACACATATTATTTCCCATGTCTGAATACCAGTACCACATGTTACGGAGCAGGTACTCAAATCGCCTTGGGCCCAGTAGTAGTCTGTATAAAAAAGAAATACGAACATTTGCGTGATTTTAATTTGGAGGATACATGGTCTTTCAAAAATACATCGGAAAATTTGAAAACTGCACAGATATCTGCACAAATCACGGTAGGAAACATTATACGGAAAGTGAAACACGATAGAAATGATTTTGGCCAATTATAATTTGAATCATTGTGTGTCGTGTTATCTAGATCATGACCAGATATTCAACAACTCTTCCTATACCTTTGTACAGGTTTCAACCGTTGTTAATCCGTGATGAACCCACACTTTTACTGTAGCGTATACGCGAACGCGAGCGAGACTACGCGTTACGCGAGAGCGCGTAAAATTCGTCATGCCTGGAACCTTTGTGTGTATGCAAGCTTACAATTTGAATTCAGTATTTTACAGGTAGCGGTTAAACATTGCCGTTTTATTCTGTAGTTTTATTGCTGATATCAACAGAGAAATCATCGAAGTTTTTGAAAGGCTGAGTGGCAATGATTAACTGACATTCCTCGTAAAATAATCGTGAATTATACGATCACCGGTACGATCTTTAGCTTCTTTTCGTTGTTGAAAGGGATTCAATCATGTTTCACCGTTGTTCATCACCGATTAACAACTCGCGTCCGGCGCGTCTGCGTGGTTTACTTCGCTCGGGCAGCTAAAGCTGCCCTCGCGAAGTAAACCACTCCGACGACGCGGACGCATCGTTGTTAATCGGTGATGAACAACGGTGAAACATGATTGAATCCCTAATTAAAATACTAGGCCTGGTATGTACCCCGGGGTATGCATGTGACCTTAAAAGACTCACCACTTCTGTGACAGAGAGCTAGTGGAAACCAAAACTTGGGTTTATATTTGACTAAAGGTGCTGATATGGTCTTTGGTGTGAGACGGGGATCTATGGTGTTGTTAAATATTTACCAGGGCTTGCTTGAAGGACATTTGTGATATTCAACTTATTTGGATGATGGTTATTAGGACGACTTATTTTAACCGTTGAGATTAAATTTGACATAAAAAAGACACGGAGTTTAGCATCATTGGTATAGAGAATAAGCTAGTCTTGACTCCTTACCCGTAGTTGTACAAATAACTCCACTGTCACAGGATTGTTGTGTGGACGGCTTGCTTTCCCGACATTCACTGTCACTCAGAGCGGGCGGATTAGGGTAGGCTTCGTATCCTTCTGGTCGGCAAACCACGGTCCGGAATCGGAAGCCATTGCCACATGTGACTGAACACTAGAGAACAACGAATGATTTAAGCAGTGGATACTATAAAGGAAGGAGTTGGATATGTCGGGAAGATATTCGCTTACGCTTGAAAGCAGAAGCCGGGCAGAAGCACACATAGCAGGACTGCAACTTGTGAGAAATCGTTAGGGATTTTTTTTTTCTGCGTGAAAAATATGTATACATTTGACACATGCAAGATTCAACCGTGAAGTCAGGAAAACAGCGCTTTAAAAACATTTTACCCTATGCAGGATGATCGAGAAATTATGGGACATTTTGGGGCATTGCGGAAAATTACCGGACCGGTAAACTAGTGAAAGATGGACCCAGTTTCTGGCCGGTCCAGGGAAATCCGGGTTTCGAGGTGCCCTATATACATGGCACTACTGCAAATCAATTTTTAATATTCGAAGTGTTTCATCCGCTACGAGTTCCTCACCGGAAAGGAAAATATGTTTATCGTGACTGCTTTCCCTTACTTTAATCAGTATAGGCCTACAGGACTGTGAGAAAATGAATGAATAATTACCTGTGACCATTGTCCGACGTGCCACACACCACACGATGGTAAGTCACGATTACATAATATAGTTGTCTCTGGTTTAGTCTGACCTGCACACTCGCTGTCTTGTACCCGTGTCTGACTTTGCCCACTAGGGATTGCACATATGACCGCACGAGACTGATACGCTGTGCCGCAAGTGGCATCACAATCACCGAATGGATAAGTCACCCAACTGTAAAATATTAAGCAAGAAGAGGAAGATCGTGTTTTTAAGCTCTTTTAATCCATGAACCTCTTGTAAATGCAAGGGTTCAGGCAAAGATTGAACTTCTATCTAATACTGGTAAAACACCAACATAAAGCTTTTGATTTTCAGCACCTGAATGTTAATATTGTAAGAAGTAGGGCTACCCTTAAGACCGAATATTAAATCAGCGCAGCAAGAACGTTTCTGTCAATAATACTCTCTAAAGTTGAGGAGATAGGCCTACCCTCCTTTTGGATTTTGTTTTTATAGCGTATTTACTCTCAGTCTGAAGCCCCTATTAATGATAAGCCAGGCACAAGGCAAGATGATACGGTATTAAACCACTAGGTTTTCATTTTCTTGACATTTTCTTAATAAAATATTAAGGCAAGAAGAGGAAGATCATGGTTTTAAGTTCTTTAATCCATGATCCTCTTGCAAGGGTTCAGGCAAAGATTGAACTTCTATCTAATATATACTGGTAAAACACCAACATAAAGACTTTGATTTTCAGCAACTGAACATGCTGAATGTTAATATTGTAAGAAGTAGGGCTACACTTAAGACCGAACATTAAATCAGCGCAGCAAGAACGTTTCTGTAAATAATACTCTCTAGGCCTATAGTTGAAGAGATACCCTCCTTTTGGATTTTGTTTTTATAGCGCATTTACTCTCAGTCTGAAGCCCCTATTAATGATAAGCCAGGCACAAGGCAAGATGATATTAAACCACTAGGATTTCATTTACTTGACTCACATTGCATTGCACTCGGTGACGAAGCATGATTGTTGTGTATTCGCAGGTCTCGAGGATGCATCACACATATTGTCTGCGACTATTTCACTACTCGATGGCGAGAAACAACGCCAAGATTTCACACTAGTTCCTGTAAAATTGTAAAATAGGAGAACATAGAGGGATTATGGATAATTCTATAGAAGAAGCAGTTAATTGCAGCGAGTTATGAGTCAAAAGTATATACCGCTATAGTATGATTGAGGTATACTTTTGACTCGCGAGCTATTAGCTGCTATTGCCCTTCGTGTGAAGTTTTATGGACCAACTATTAATGATGTCAATCGTGGTTAGGGTATGCAAACGGTTAGGGTATTATTGATAGGATTAGCCCTCGAATACAGTAATGATAATTGCATTGTATATCATGATTATCCCGGGATGATTATACACCGCTCTATAAAGTCCCGGTATAAAGTATTCACATACGATTGAGGAATCATATTTGTCCCGTCACATCCCTTTTTAAAGGGAATTTTATTAATTAATAGTTCCTATATGCCCTATGCCAAGAAAGAGAGCATGACAGAACCGATTGCTCTAAATGACGATGAATTCGTTAGCGTTTATGTATAAATCAAATAATATTATCTTACCCAAACCACAAGTTGCACTACAAGGACCCTCCGATTCGATCCAATAATTACATACTTGCTCAAAGCATTGCTGAGGGCTGGTATCTGGTTTTGTATTTGGGTCACATTCACTATCGGCGACCGTCCTGCCTTGTGAAGGTGAATAACAAATTGCACTGCGTGACTTCATTCCTGAAAGTAAAAGGTGTAGGTATTACAACATGAACACCAGGCGAGAGAAAGAGGGTGATAAAGTATGCTTTCCTGTTTCTGAAAGATCATACAAGGAAAATGAAGATTAATTGATGATGATGAAGAAGAAAGAGGAGGAGATGGGGGAAAGTACTAGTATGAGATACGTTAAAAGAGAGGGAGAGGTACGTTTTATTTTCTTCAGAGGTAGAATATAATTATAAGCAGTCATTTTGCATTTTTGCGCCAATATCATGAATATAACCAACGGGCATTTGAATTTGATTTATAAGCCTGCTACACTGGTGAGAAAACGATGAGCGTCACAATAAAGGGTCTTTATATATCATTATAATTACCATATCCACATGTGACATCGCAAGTTCCGAATGATACCATCCAGTAGTTGCTTGGTCCTGCCGGTGTCGGACAGACAGGGAGACTGCATAATTGCTGAGTTGTTGCTGGTCTTGTTGCGGGGTTACAGAACGTATTTGTCACGACGGTACCCGTTGATGAAGAGAAACACTGGGCTGAGACCTGTTTTGTACCTGACATGTTTTAGATAAGGATGGAAAACAAATCGTTTTTGAATATTTGTAATTTTCAAATGACTCAATAATTGTCTAAATTTGTCACCGGCACCATAGATCGAAATGTGTTGGGCCTGATCATCCTCGATGTCAGAGAAAAGGCGCGCCGTGATTGTTTGCTGACATGCGCAGTAGGGCCTATATTACGTCTGGTTATTAAACATGGTGTCAGACAAATCATTCCGAGTTTAATTTTGGCGGCGATTAGGCCTATTGACCTTTTTCCCTCTATCCCACAATGCACTATTCCAGGGGGTATGACGTAGTTCATCAACCTCATAGATCGTGTGCATCCGATGGTCTTTGCCAGGCCTTTGCAATTATTTTTCTTAATATGGGCATACTGATCCATTATATGCGGATTATCGTAAAGGCCATCGATGTTACTAAGTATGCAATTATTGAATACACGAGTGATGCAGTTACGGAGCGATGCAGAACATACCGTATTCACTCGATAGGTAGCACATGTGCTTCCTATCGAGGGCTTTTGAAAACGTGCAAAAACGAAAAAAATGAACAGCGCCATCCACAAAAGTGACAAAAGTGTAAAGGGTTTTGAGCAAATCATCGATACACATAGCTATATACGAACAATTAAACCTACGAATTTGTGTGTTAACTACATTAGCTCAGTTGGTAAAGCGACAGACTTTGAATCATCTTAAGAAGAGCGAACTGAGCAGGAGTTCGAGGCTCGTTATAAACTTTTCCGTTGCTTTATTTTTATTTTGGGGTTTGAGCTTTTCTTCATAAATTTAATCTTTGTTTTTCATTTTGTTTCTTTATTGTTTTTTATTTGCTTTATTTTGTTTTGTTTTTTCTTTTCTTTTCTTTTCTTTTCTTTTCTTTTCTTTTCTCCTTTCTTTCTTTTTTGTTCTATTCATACTGGGGTCATGGGTTATTTATTCAAAACATACCTATATACGAACAATTCAACCTGCAAATGTATGTCTGAACCCCATTAGCTCAGTTTGGAAAACGCCGGACTTCGAGACTCGATGAAGTTCAAATCTGTTCAGTAATTCACTATTTAGTTTTTTTTTCTCTGCCATGTTTGTTTTACAGGTCTTTTTTTAACTACGAATATAGGCCTACATTTGACAATTCTTGAAGGTTTTTTTGTGGGCTTTTTATTTATTTATTTATTTTTACCAAAGGAACAATTAGAGATCAGTTGGAATAAAAGTGGAGTGGTTACATAACTCCTTGGTAACTGGATCACGCACCTTTTGAAGGCAAATAAATACGCTCATTTCGTTCTAATAGACAAAGTGATAATCGGATTACACGTAACACTTCGCTGGCGAATAATTGGATCAACTTTAAAATTTCACCCCGACATCCAATTTCATGCATTTCTACACACATGCATGCTACACTTCAATTGGCAGACATAGCTGCTGGGACACAATAGAACAATAAATGGCGTTGAATGCCATAGACTTTGTGTTGCGATCATATCGATCGTGGTGCAGAACTCAAAAGCGTGATCCAGCTGACAGTGATAATCGGATTACACGTAACATTTCCCTTGCGAATTGTTACGCATAGTCGTGCTAAAAGTCGGTCGATACATGTTGAACTCAGCACAATTCAGAAATACGCGTTTTGCTTTGAAAATTCTCGGTAATCAGTAATGTTGAATAAAAATGTTGAATAAAAACATAGTTCTTGGATATGCATTTGAAAAAATCCCGGTGTTAAAATTAGGCACGAAATTGTTTCCTGTTTGATTTTGATAGGACTCAGCTTCACCTAGACTGCGGAACTTAGTCCTCAATGATAGTCAGTCATTTATCTTTTGGTCGTTATATGACTATCATGATACATCTCCGAGGAGCAATTTCAGACAATTGCTTGGGATTAATGGGGCAGAGGTTAATTGAATCCTTTCATGACCACTGATGCATAGTCAAGTCTGACAAGGAGCGTGTTTATAGTGAGCCAGATTATGCGGTATTTAGCTGGACTGCCAGGCAGTCTATATTTGTTTATGTTTTACTAACCATTGCAAATCTAGACTACGCGGTAGTTTAGCTAAATAACGGAAAGATTGTCTCACTATAAACACGCTCATAGACACTCGGCACGAACTGAAAGACCATGTCACTCTCGACAAAAGAATGCATGCATGTCAAAGGTCATACGACACCAATTGGTGTTTGTTATGCTCATCGAAATATGTACAGTAGGTCTATGTCTGGTTCCCTTTATTGTATGCAATGTCCTTCCATATACTTCTCCAACCCACTTGGTGATCAGAATTCGTCTTTGGCTTGCTGTTATGTCATTGTTGGCGTATTTTGGCCATTTAATCAGGGACTGGAAACAGATTATTGTCAAGCTATTGTTATCAGATTATCTTTTCGACCTTCGATTGTATGCGAGTTGCGCTATGTTTGAATTTTATTATTTACTCATGTTGCCCTACTAAATATTAAAAAAAAAAATTCCAATATCTTTTTTAAGTTATGTAAAATTGTGTAAAATGTCTATCCTTTGTCGAACACAATTTCTGTGTAGCATGGAAAATCATTTCATAGGATTTTGAAGACAAAATGTGATAATTTTGTGGAGATACAGAATGCTAGAACAAACAAAATTATATTTTTTCTGGAATGTGTACACCGTACGCTTGGTATTCCTACTGATTTCGATACTGAAATAATTCTTAAGATGATGTTCTTTGAAGATTTATGTTCTTGGCATTTCTAGAGTCTGTCATTATAGGCAAACATGTAGGCTCATTTCGCAATGTACAAGACAAGCCACGCGCTGTGTTGTAACTGTGCTTGGATTCGTAGGGTCTATTGATCAACGTATTATTCATGCTTGCTCAACTGAGGATAATTTGTAAACCTGCAACTCGCATGGTACAATGGGTGGAAGCCGTTTACAGTCCCTCCATATAGAGGCCTTGCATGTGACGTATCATCCCGTAAATATGGCGGACTACTCAAATACATTCAATAAAAGCATGATTGCAATCTACCGTGACAGTTCGTCTCACACACATAACCCTGCACTACGATCAAATAGGTTGATGACAACATTTGATTGAATGGACTGCACTCCGCTATAACTACGGTGAAGGACACCGGTTCAAATCCTTTGTCTGGAGCCATCGATAATTTCATGCAGGGCCTCTATACAAGGTCCCTGATTCAATAAAGCACACAATGTAACAGCCACAATTGAATCGGAGCGGCTTTTACACACAATGAGCGTGTTTATACTATTATAGTGAGACAATCTTTCCGTTATTTAGCTAAACTACCGCGCAGTCTAGATTTGCAATGGTTAGTAAAACATAAACAAATATAGACTGCGTGGCAGTCCAGCTAAATACCGCATAATCTGGCTCACTAAACACGCTATTTTTCGTATTGCACAAAATCATAAAAGTATAATGGATAAGGTTAAAATTATAAAATGCAAAAGATTTCTTTGCGGTTAAAAAGCATGTCCATATCACGTTTAAGTCGCAGTTATTGTGTCCTTCTTGATGTAAAACGAAGTCAGTATTTTGAAATAGACTGCGGAACTCAGTCTTCAATGATAGTCATTTGATAGAAGGAACCATCATCAGAGCCTTTGAAAAATATGGAATTTCTGTAGCGTGTAATGGCAAAGAGGACCATGACCACCTCATTTTAACATTGAGGCCATACCCAACTACATTGTTGAATAAACAGCCCATGACCCCAGTATGAATAGAAAGAAGGAAAAGAAAAGAAAAGAAAAAACAAAACAAAATAAAGCAAATAAGAAACAATAAAGAAACAAAATGAAAAACAAAGCAAAAAAGATTAAATTTATCAAAAAGCTCAAACCCCAAAATAAAAATTAATCAACAGAAAAGTTTATAACGAGCCTCGAACTCCAGCTCAGTTCGCTCTACTTAAGATGATTCAAATTCTGCCGCTTTACCAACTGAGCTAATGTAGTTAACACACAAATTTGTAGGTTTAATTGTTCGTATATAGCTATGTGTATCGATGATTTGCTCAAAACCCTTTACACTTTTGTCACTTTTGTGGATGGCGCTGTTCATTTTTTTTCGTTTTGCACGTTTTCAAAGCCCTCGATAGGAAGCACATGTGCTACCTATCGAGTGAATACGGTATGTGTAAGAGATTTTGTTTACATTTTATTTTCATCTCCGAAAAAAAGTGAGACGGACGCCGACAAAATATCACTGCGTGTCCCGTCATTAGTTTTTCACCATTAGGTCTATAAAATGTATACAAAGTTAGGTTTCAATAACAGGAAACTTTTTTTGGCGACGACACCATGTCAATAAGGCATAGAAATGTTGCTTTTTGCCCCCGAAATGTAGTAGTGATCGTGCGCCATTATCATGATTATCGGGGATGCCTTTTTGGTGATGAAGGCACCAGCCGAAATGTCCGTATTCCAGAATGTAATGCACATAACTCTGTACTCCCCGGGGAGTTGATGTATTTTGCGACACTCATACCCCCTGGAATAGTGCATGATGGGAAAGAGGGAAAAAGGTCTATAGTCTGCAATATGTCAGAATTTTGATCGGACAAAATATTCGAGCCAAACATTTAATAAGTATAATGAATTGATTTTAGTAATGTGAGGGCGCATGTTAACACGTAGTTTACAATGCTGATTAATCATTCTGTCAGGCGCTGGTAACGTAACATAACTTACCACTACCACATGATACACTGCATGGACCTTCCCTGGTCTGCCAATAATAGGTGGGGGAAGGTGCTTGTGTTGGTTGTGGTTGTGGTGCCACGCCATTTGAAGTATAATATGTATATGAGATTGTGGGTCTCTGACTTCTCTGAACTCGATACACCTCGGCCGTAAATGCCACGGGTGTTGGTCCGTCAATGACGATATCCTCGCTGCCAAGTTTGTAGAAATATTTAACAAATATTCCATTTGTGTAGTATTCTCCACTCACCGGCTGAGGACCGTTACCAAACAAGTACTGGCCACTGGTCGTCTTGAGGGCTAAAGAAACAAAATGAGAGCTGATGGTAAGATCTTAAACTAATTAGCTGCAGTTTCAAAATGTCGGTCCCGCGGTGGTATAATTTCTCAAATACGCATGCCAAATAGATATATGATTATGAATAAGACTTACCCATGAACGAGGTTAATGGAGTTGTATTGCTGATTTCAACTGAAGTTGATCCCGCAGGAATATCAAGAAAAGACGTTAACTCTGAAATTGATTTGAAGAAATGGGATTTATTACATCATCGTGAAATTTCTCTCATTTTCATATTGCACAATTCTCTCATTTTCATATTGCACACTTTGCAATACTTTAAATACACATTATTATCGTTTACCATGTGTGAATATCTTTCAGAATTAATTATTTATTATCATCCATTTATTTTAAAATATCAGAAATGATGATACATTTGTTAATATTGGACGTGACGTACGATATGGTGTTCCGTCATTATAAAGTCCAGTGACAGGGGAGCAAGAAGAACCTGTTCCGCCACAAACTCGACAGTTGTCAAATCGCTGGCCTGAATCTATCTTGTTGTCACAACCAAACTCCTGCAGGTGAAATGGAAAGGACATCCATTAGTGCATAATAAATATTATCATTATAAATAGGCCTATTTATATCATATAATTATAGGTGAAACTAATAATATCTTTCAAATTTTAGGACTTTCTCACAAATTAATTGAGGAAATAGATCAATAATGAAAGAAGGTATACTTTATGATCTGAACGTTTTGCTGATTGTAACTTAATAGGAGAAATAATTAATAAGGAGCCTGGAAAGGAAAACGAAGAAAAGAAGAAACGGAAAAAGTGAAAATATAGGTAGAGTACGAAAGTATAGTTTGATCAGCTCGTAATCGGCGGGCCTTATAACATCGCGGATATTTTGAGAATTGTCTTGTGACATCTACTCTGTCTACTTTATTTAAATACGCACAATAAAGACCAAACATGTCAACTATAGTCTATACCACTCTAATCGTGGGTCTACTTTTCGGCGTAGTGGTAAAATTTGTTCCCGCCGAGTATGAGCTGATCAAACTAGCTATAAAGACGAATTTTAGACGACGAATAATAAGTCGAGAAATGAACAAGAAGAAAAAAAAAGCAGAAGGAGGAGAAAAGGAGAAAAGATCTAAAACAACATAACTGCATAACTGGGATTTAAAAAACGAATGAAAGAAAAAGAATGAGGTTTGTAGACGAGGAAATAGATAAAGAAGAATTAGTTAACAAAAAGATGAGTTGAGAATAAAATGATGAAAATGGAGGAGAGGAACAAGGAGAAAATCACTGAGTTTTCTTACCACACAGTTTCCTTGTACACATTTTAATAATTCGTTTCTGAAATCGACAGAACACCGTGTACCATCCTGGAAAAATGCTCCACGAGGAACGACCCAATTGATGTTATTTAAGCACTTGAATTCGCAAAGCTCTTTCTCTGTTAGTAAGCAATGATGGAACACAAAATAATGATTAGGCTTATTTGTTTATCAAGAATAAGGGACTGTTTTTTATAACAGCTTATAATTATAAGCATTATTTTGTAAGCTTTCCTCTCAATTCCAGTAAATGCTCTGAAAAGGGCGAAGATGATATCTATATGAGTAATATGATGTATAAAAAGGCGAGAATGAAATATTTTACTTCGCAAACCCATATATTGGCACATCGGCATCAAACACGTTAATAATTTTCTTTAACTACCCTGCAGGCCCATTCAGTGATCCCAGCATGAAAAGTGTAAGAAAATTCAAATTGTGTAAATTGCTTTAAAGTGGAGGACAAGTTATTAACATCTAAGGTGTTTCTGAAATATTTGTTTGCAAAAAGCAAAAAACGAGGAAAACAGCAGTATCGACAAAAATGTCTTTAGTACATGGATTTTGGCTTAATAATAAAAGCAGGTACAAATGAATTTGGATGATTTTTACGATTTTTTGAATAAGTATGAAATCGCTGAATAAGTCTCACTATGGACCACAATGGCCTCATCCCAATGGCATAATTCAATAAACCTCAATTAAACAATCATAACGCAAAATTTGACCCCAAGTTGCAGAGTATGAGATTTTGTACCCAATTTTTTAAGTTCATTCAATAAATGTACAAATGTATTGGGGTTAAAGAACTGTGCCCCTGATAGATGAGCATGTTGTGGATCCTAGTGTCTTGAACCCACCGGTTTGATCTTGAAAGTACGCTTCCCATGTGTAGTAGCCTCCTTGCCAGGGATCATTGGCAGTAGCCTCACATTGCTGATGAGCAAACTCTGGCTGAGATGTAGTACAAGCCTGCGACGCAAAATATAAAACAGTAATATATCAGTGTAACGAAAATAAATTGAAGTAATGTTGGTGGAAGTCGGAAAATCGTCCAAGAGACACAATAATTCTGCATGTCGTCGCTGGACAGAGAACAAAAAATATCGCCTATGTACATTTGAACTTTGAAATCAAAACCTTCTATTTAAAAATGTGCCTAATTTTAAAACCAGTGGGGGCACGGTATAGCGCAGTGGTCTAACTCATAATCGCAGGTAGTTCGAGGTCGTGGGTTCGAATCCTTGTGGCGCCAATATGTTGAGCACTTAGGCATGGCTCTATTGCCTCTCCCCAGCCAGATATACAAATGGGTACCAGCTTTTAATATGCAATGCCCGGATGGTAACAGACTAGTTGTGGAGCAGGTGTATCGATCCTGCAGCAATATGTCATGGAAGAAGGAAGAGTCTGTCCCAATCGCTTCGAAAGAAAGATGGACACTCCAGCCTGTGAGATTTTGTCTACAAAGCAACGATGTATAAAGTATAGATAAATGGTGTCGATCGATGACAAATTACGTAAGACATGGCAGAACTTACCTCTGTGTTACAGAGTTCAATTTCCGAGGATACTCCTGAGCATGGGGTACCGCCATTTTCAGGCCTGTATTCAAAACAGAAGGTGCGAAATATGTTTTATTAAATTATAAGATTAATTATAATCTATTTATTAAATTATAAGAATGGGATATCCATTAAATATCTTTGAAAAACCCCTCAATATAATACATGTGTTAAAGGAATGGCTCTTTGTACACAGTACAAACGACCTATAATGTCCCCTCCTAAGGATGGGGTACACTTCTGGTTCACTTACATAAATCTAAATGTAGCGGGGATTTATCACTTACTTAGGGTTATCACAACATCTTTCCCTTGTTCGTACACCTCCTCCGCAGGTTCGTGAGCACTGACTGTAGGACGCCCATGAAGACCAGCCTCCATTAACGGCACTAGGAAACTGACCTGCTGAGGACACACATGCACCTGATATACACCACTATAAAGAAACCGGGGAGAAACGGACCGTAAAGAGGTTGGTCGTGATATGTGATGTTAGAAAATATAGCTATTTGGGAGAAGATATAACAATCTAAATATCAGTGACATATGCATGCTTCATGACTGTATGTGAATCTCACGGAGAGATCACGGAGAACGAATATTAGCCCCGGATATTAGCTTTGCGCCAAGCCAACCTATATTTTCCCACCCAATAAAAAATAGGAAGAAAAAATAAGAATTACTATGCCACACCCTTCTCACACTAATCTGAAGAGTGACCGAATGGTGAGTGGGGTTTCTAGATAACTAGGAATTTCTAGTTTACTGTGCCATTTCTCTGGCGTTCTTGGTCACAGAGCTGGCTCGCCTGGACCTTCTCTGTCACTGAGGCTTCAATCAAGAGCTAAATGAAAACGGTTTGAGTATACGCCTTAAAAGTTATCATCATGTTAGACAATCTTGGGAACTCCTGGTGATAACTTACCTTTCCCTGGCCACAGGCAGTACCTTCAGCAGCAGGTACCTGGTAAAAACACCTGTTGTCACGTCGTGTGCACAACAAACGCTCACATATTGTCTGAAACAACAACAACATCATTCACAGATTTATAAGTGATTGTGTATTTGAAAGTTGATAAATAATGAAGAAAAAGCACTGAATTACTTTGTTGCATATTTGGAAAACATACGTACTAAATCTCATTCATTTATTATTGTTTAAAACAAATATTATTAAGCTCCCTCTCACCTCCACCTGGTTTGAATTAGAATTGCACATTCCTGTATATTCGCTATCGAGTAATCTACACTGCTCATCTGCTGTGATGACTTGATAGCCAGGTAAAGCCCCTGAATTGACAGGGTGGATTGAAACGCGGACTGGTACGTCGTTCAAGCAGCTACTCCTACCAGGATCACTACAAAATAACACAGCATTGGAATTTGTTATACCATGATTATACTGGAATGATCTGTCTTCACAAGTCTTGTTTACAAATCTTGTTTACTGTAAAGTAGACTGATTCAAAGGCTTTCCAAAAATAGGCACCTGCCAAATTTACTTAAATTTCGGACCGGACAAATTAAAAAAGCGGTATCAGTGATGGTGACTGAGTCCGTTGTCTGAGAATATGCAAGCTTCCGCTCTACGAATGGATATGCTCTTTTCACTGCTTCAGCCCTTCTTGGAAACGACATAAAGAACACAAATTTTCAAAGTGCCAAAATACTATACCTTAGATATTGATCGAACTGCTGTCGACTGCAAGTAGACCATTTATATGCACCGGCACCGTATGGTCTTGCGGAGGACATTACATTGACGTTATCAGGACAGTTAGCATTAGGACCAGAGCCATCATGATCTAACCCCAACCTGTAGAATAGATTGAAAAGATAACGAATTTATATGGAGTATGAAATGGTATATCACCACGTACTTTCATTGTAATTTAAAAATTACAAAAATGTATAGGCCTGTGAACTATAATATGGGTCATAATATGATTCATTTTCTAAGTTCAAATACTAACTGTGTTTAGAGTAAGTATAATCCGTGAAACACTTGATCATTTTTCTGATAAGAATATATTACGAAATTATTGCACGTAAATAAAGAGAAAAAAGAAAGCAGTAAATCCTTATCGTTTTTAAAATCCTGCATATACCCCTGTGACTAATCAGTGGAAATAAAACTTTACAGATATGTGACCCCAAAGCATTGACACACCTTGTGAAGTTGTTCATTCAAAGTACAACGTTACGGAGATTATATTAACATGAAATTACGTTAATTAAGCATCCCTTACGTGTGTCCTAATTCGTGGGCAATAATCTGTCCTGCTGCTAGTCCACTGTCCTGGGCGAGACCAGCGCCATAGGTCACATCACAAGTACCATCCTCAAATGCAATACCTTGTAAAGCAGTGCTGGACCCGTAACGTAGATTCTTTCTGTACACGTGTTAAAGACAAAGCAAAGATAAGAAAACTGTCAAAACCCCTCATAAATTATCATCATCAATATCATCATCATTAATCATCATCATCTGCATTCAGCAACAGCAGGAGTATGAAGTCGTGATGCATACCAATATTATATACAATGTATTCATGCATGTTAAGCCAAGAAGTGGAAAGCGTACACTGATACCAATATTGTATACATTCACTTCACTTGTACATGTTGTAATCTTCCTGCATGTTAAGCCAAGAAGTGGAAAGCGTACACTGATACCAATATTGTATATATTCACTTCACTTGTACATGTTGTAATCTTCCTGCATGTTAAGCCAAGAAGTGGAAAGCGTACACTGATACCAATATTGTATACATTCACTTCACTTGTACATGTTGTAATCTTCCGGCATGTTAAGCCAAGAATTGGAAAGCGTACACTGATACCAATATTGTATACATTCTCTGCACTTTTATTCTTCATGCATGTTAAGCCAAGAAGTGGAAAGCGTACACTGATATCAATATTGTATGCATTCTCTTCACTTTTATTCTTCATGCATGTTAAGCCAAGAAGTGGAAAGCGTACACTGATACCAATATTGTATACATTCACTTCACTTGTACATGTTGTAATCTTCCTGCATGTTAAGCCAAGAAGTGGAAAGCGTACACTGATACCAATATTGTATACATTCACTTCACTTGTACATGTTGTAATCTTCCTGCATGTTAAGCCAAGAAGTGGAAAGCGTACACTGATACCAATATTGTATATATTCACTTCACTTGTACATGTTGTAATCTTCCTGCATGTTAAGCCAAGAAGTGGAAAGCGTACACTGATACCAATATTGTATACATTCACTTCACTTGTACATGTTGTAATCTTCCTGCATGTTAAGCCAAGAAGTGGAAAGCGTACACTGATACCAATATTGTATACATTCACTTCACTTGTACATGTTGTAATCTTCCTGCATGTTAAGCCAAGAATTGGAAAGCGTACACTGATATCAATATTGTATGCATTCTCTTCATTTTTATTCTTCATGCATGTTAAGCCAAGAAGTGGAAAGCGTACACTGATACCAATATTGCATACATTCTCTTCACTTGTATTCTTCATGCATGTAAAGCCAAGACGTGGAAAGCGTACACTGATACCAATATTGTATATTCTCTTCACTTTTATTCTTCATGCATGTTAATCCAAGAAGTGGAAAGCGTACACTGATACCAATATTGTATGCATTCCCTTCACTTTTATTCTTCATGCATGTTAAGCCAAGAAGTGGAAAGCGTACACTGATACCAATATTGCATACATTCTCTTCACTTGTAATCTTCATGCATGTAAAGCCAAGACGTGGAAAGCGTACACTGATACCAATATTGTATATATTCTCTTCACTTTTATTCTTCATGCATGTTAATCCAAGAAGTGGAAAGCGTACACTGATACCAATATTGTATGCATTCTCTTTACTTGTATTCTTCATGCATGTAAAGCCAAGACGTGGAAAGCGTACACTGACGCCAATATTGTATACATTCTCTTCACTTCTAATCTTCATGCATGTTACACCAAGAAGTGGAAAGCGTACACTGATACCAATATTGTATACATTCTCTTCACTTCTAATCTTCATGCATGTTAATCCAAGAAGTGGAAAGCGTACACCGATACCAATATTGTATATATTCTCTTCACTTTTAATATTCATGCATGTTACACCAAGAAGTGGAAAGCGTACACTGATACCAATATTGTATACATTCTCTTCACTTCTTATCTCCATGCATGTTAATCCAAGACGTGGAAAGCGTGCACTGATACCAATATTGTATACATTCTCTTCACTTCTAATCTTCATGCATGTTAATCCAAGAAGTGGAAAGCGTACACCGATACCAATATTGTATACATTCTCTTCACTTTTAATATTCATGCATGTTACACCAAGAAGTGGAAAGCGTACACCGATACCAATATTGTATACATTGTTTCACTTTAATCATCCCGCATGGTACACCAAGAAAGCGTACATTGATACAAATTTTGAAGCTTGTAAGCTCTATGTATGTTAAGCCAATAAAAGGCAATCGTACTACTGACTGTTTTATACATAATTCTCTACATTTTCAATCTGTACGCATGATCGAGGAAGTCGAAAGCTTGTAAACACTGATACCAATGGTGCTGCATTTATTCTCGCTATAAAATGTAAGTGTACAATGAGCGAAGAATACTTCTGATTTAGCAAATATACACTGATACTTCATTCCAATGTCTTGTACCAAACTTTTAAGTTTGAGACACCAGCAGGATAGTTACAACTATTTTACTGGTGTCTCACGTCATGATTATAGTATATTGTCATGAATGCTGTGATAAATTTAAGTGGTTTTAAGTTTGCTGTGGTAAGTAGTACGGTAGACTACATCATACTTGAATTGCCCAACTCTCTCTACGGGCTATTCAGAAGATAACTTGCCTCAGAAATATATTGGGTAAATCTGCGGTGATTTAGAGTCACTCCCAATGCTCAGTATTAAAAATACACCAATACCCCACGCACCAAGCTTACCTTGTCACCATAACTGCGACATCCCAGTGATTTGGGTCATTGTCATCATATACGTAGGAGTTACGTTGAAATGCTGCTAAACTCTCTAGGGTAGTCTGACCAACTGCAGAGATCTGTAAGTTATTACCGTTCTGATCTGTATACTGGAAGTATCAAATAATTAAAAGGTATAAAATAAGAAATAATCGAAGACTTGTTCGAGCTTATAATTATTTTCTTTAGCCTTGGACCGACGGCGTGCTTCTTTGACGCTAATGTCACCTTGCTTCATCAACAAAGTACGGTAGTATAATTGTCAAATTTTCATAAAGCTTATGACAGTATTTAAAAAAAATGAAAACAGAAATATAAATAAACGTATTACGCATGATTCGACAAATTCAAAATTTTGGCAATGTGGAATTTCTCAAAAATGTCCATATTTTTTTGACTATTTTGAGGGAGCATTTTCAAAATTTTGACAAACATACATATTCACATACATATTCATGTTTTTCAAATCATTGTGCAAAAGTAGAAATGATCGCACTTACACTGTCTGTCATGATCGTTTCAAGTTTTGCGATATGCAGGTGCACCAATGCACCTAATGAGGTCTCCGCAAATCTGGCTGCCACCTAAAACAAAACAAAAACAAATCATTGATGCGCACATCTTGACTGCGACATTAGTCATAAATGAATAGGCTTTTTTGTATATACCTTCTGTACACTTTATTCTTCATGTTGTTAAGCCAAGAAGTGGAAAGCGTACACTGATACCAATATCATATATATTCTCTTCACTTTTAATCTTCATGCATGTTAAGCCAGGAAGTGGAAGAAGTGGAAAGCGTGCACTGAGAGCAATATTGTATGTATTCTCTTCACTTGTAATCTCCATGCATGTTAAGCCAAGAAGTGGGAAGCGTATACTGATACCAATATTGTATACATTCTCTTCACTTGTAATCTCCATGCATGTTAAGCCAAGAAGTGGAAAGCGTACACTGATACCAATATTGTATACATTCTCTGCACTTTTAATCTTCATGCATGTTAAGCCAAGAAGTGGAAAGCGTACACTGATACCAATATTGTATGTATTCTGTTCACTTTTATTCTTCATGCATGTTAAGCCAAGAAGTGGAAAGCGTACACTGATACCAATATTGTATGTATTCTCTTCACTTTTATTCTTCATGCATGTTAAGCCAAGAAGTGGAAAGCGTACACTGATACCAATATTGTATACATTCTCTTCACTTGTAATCTCCATGCATGTTAAGCCAAGAAGTGGAAAGCGTACACTGATACCAATATTGTATACATTCTCTGCACTTTTATTCTTCATGCATGTTAAGCCAAGAAGTGGAAAGCGTACACTGATACCAATATTGTATGTATTCTCTTCACTTTTATTCTTCATGCATGTTAAGCCAAGAAGTGGAAAGCGTACACTGATACCAATATTGTATACATTCTCTTCACTTTTATTCTTCATGCATGTTAAGCCAAGAAGTGGAAAGCATACACTGATACCAATATTGTATACATTCTCTTCACTTTTATTCTTCATGCATGTTAAGCCAAGAAGTGGAAAGCGTACACTGATACCAATATTGTATACATTCTCTTCACTTTTATTCTTCATGCATGTTAAGCCAAGAAGTGGAAAGCGTACACTGATACCAATATTGTATACATTCTCTTCACTTCTAATCTTCATGTATGTTAAGCCAAGAAGTGGAAAGCGTACACTGATACCAATATTGTATACATTCTCTTCACTTTTACTCTTCATGCATGTTAAGCCAAGAAGTGGAAAGCGTACACTGATACCAATATTGTATACATTCTCTTCACTTTTATTCTTCATGCATGTTAAGCCAAGAAGTGGAAAGCGTACACTGATACCAATATTGTATACATTCTCTTCACTTTTATTCTTCATGCATGTTAAGCCAAGAAGTGGAAAGCGTACACTGATACCAATATTGTATACATTCTGTTCACCTTTAATCTCCATGCATGTTAAACTAAGAAGTGGAAATTATACACTGATACCAATGTTATTGTATTTGCTTCGTTTTGAGTCGTAATTCGTGTTAAGTTGAGCATAATATAATTAAGCAAAATTGAATGGAGTAAATTTATCCAGAAAGAAATTTTGCGATTAATATAATCACAATATGGTAAAAATAGGTGAAACAATGCTTGAAAAAAAAACACCAAAAGATACAATGGACATCAAGATGAAGAATATGTTTTAAAGTGTAAACCTTACTTGAAGTACTTACAGTGTTCATAAGAGTGATGGTGTAATCGATTGCATCTTGGCCATGGTAACTCAACATGTCTCTGTCGATCAACAGGCGAATTTCAATAAATTTAACGGAACAACCGACGGCTCTCTTTTTGATGGTGTGTACGCTTTTATTTTTCTTCAAGTATGCCTCTTTATGTTTGGAAAGTTTGACGACATCATGAAAATACGTGGCATTTTCATAATAATCTGAAAAAGGAAACGAAAACAGAAAGAAGGCGGTTAATTCTACAGGCTTGTTTCGTGTTTAATCGTTTCATGTGTAAACCCAGCAAACATAAAACGTTTTCGACATCATTCGCAAAAGGTTATAAATGGTTGTCAGAAAACGCTTAAATGTCGGGTTATATAAAGGGTATATTAAGAGTATAAAACGGTTTCATAACCTTAAAAAACATTATTTGATAATCGACTGCTCGGCAAACAAAAATGTTTTACAGAAAACGTTTAAATGTCGGGTTATATAAAGGGTATAAAACGTTTTAATAACATTCCAAAAACATTTTGAAATCTTGATACAAAACATTCTAAACAGAATGTTATTTTGGGGTTGAAAAAATATTTTGCGAAAAATGTTTGCCCAAAATATTTGCAATAACGTTTTAAAAACATTTTCATGACCTTTATATAACCCGACATTTAAATGTTATTAACATGTTTTTAACATAATGTTATTTAAGTATTGACAAAATATTTGGCAAAACTGTTTGCAAAAATAGTTTACAATAACATTTTTTGAAAACATTCAAAAATATTGTTGTAGCTTGTTTTCATACAAAACGTTTTAAAACGTTATCATGACCTTTATATAACCCGACATTTTAATGTTATTAAAACGTTTTACCTAAACCAAAAACCAAAATATAACTTAGTTAAAACATTTTTGTGTTTGCTGGGAAGTAATGAAAAGTGAAGGTGAGGGACGCCGGACGCCCAAAGGGTCTATTCAACTGAAAGGAGCAGGGAGGTAAAAACCCGGCTATTCATTTAAACTGAAGTTTGGTTGCCACAAACACCATATTGTTACTGAAA
This sequence comes from Amphiura filiformis, assembly GCF_039555335.1. Taxonomy (NCBI): domain Eukaryota; kingdom Metazoa; phylum Echinodermata; class Ophiuroidea; order Amphilepidida; family Amphiuridae; genus Amphiura; species Amphiura filiformis. Next base: position 51,634,917 of record NC_092644.1, on the reverse strand, counting down.
ATTATGCTTTTAAAATAATTTGAAAAGGAAAATTTGAAAATGTCACGAACACGTTATAAAAACATTTTGTGTTTGTTTGGGTATTATCTGGTTCTGAGAAGAAACTAAGGTAATTGAGTCTTAAACCAAACTCGAATAAAATGAAAATAACACTATGTTAATAGGTTTTAACCTATAGAATATCACAGTGTCTCCCTAAAACTTATACTAGCTTGACGCTTTGATCGTAGTTTTGTAATGATCGATGGTATTTGATATTTTGTGACGTAATTTTGTTGATAATGTTTTATTTGTTATTTTATTATAATAGTCATTTCGGTACCAACATGTACAGACACAATGAACAGTTCTGTTGTTGGTACAAAATGGATCCTACCTGGACCGATTTCGTGACTGACTCACTATAAAATTATCGATGATAGAGAGTAATGGGCAATTATTCTAATAATGCATTTTCACGAAACTGTTCTAAGATTGACACTGATCTGCAAATTGAACATCTCAACACTCGTTATGTATAAAATCATCTGAATGCAATCGCAACTTACTCGTCCGTTTTATTATATCACATGATATTATATGGACGCTTTAGTGGCTACAAGAGTGTAAGTGCCAAATGTTACAAAGGTTACGATTCAGAATGAAAAGTATCCTTGATTTAAACGATATGGATTGAGCGACCATATTGTTAGTTCAAAACATGTATTTCCATTGCTAAAATGAAAATACAAATCGCGATCTGGTCCATGAAAAATGCAAATCGCGATCTGGTTCATGGAGGCCCATAGGGCATAAACATGGAGTAAAAAAACAACAAAATATATAAGAAAATAGACGTAAAATAAGTTCATAACTTTTAGAAACAAGTATGCTAGACCCTTGGTGTTTTAACCTAATAAGGTAATAATCAAACTCAATTTTCAAAAATGCCTCCTTTGGCTAGAATGTGTCACATTTATGAATCACGTTCTATTTTACAAGTCGGCAACCATTTCATTGTTGTTATTGAATAAGAAGTTTGACAAAGGTAATAATATAATGCAAATTACCAAGTCATTCGGTTCATTATCATTTACGTACTACAACGAACTTTGAATAGTCATGGGAATAATTATGTCAATCCAAATAGGATGTGCTTCATTCTGTGACCCGTGTACATTTTAAACAAACCTATATAAACAGTAAAATAATAAATCATATTGTTGCCAACTTTCACTAGACACTAGAATCCAAAACATGCTCATCTATCAGGGGCATAGTTCTTTAACCCTAATACATTTGTGCATTCATTGAATGGCATTTGAAAATTTGGGTACAAAAACTCATCCTCTGAAACTTGAGGTCAAATTTTGCACTATGATTGCTTAATTGAGGTTATTGAATTATGTCATTGGGATGAGGCCATTCTGGTCCATAGTGAGATATATTCCAGTGACATGTATGAAATAAATGAACTAACTCTATATCAAATTGTATACTGACTGAACTCTCATTGTGTTTTTTCTTCTGCAAAAATTTGAACAAAGTCACCTGTGGAGGTAACTTTGTTTTAGGTTCATGAAACCACAAGCAGGACAATTATTCTAACATGGACCTGATCATGATATTAGTCATCACCAAGGTTTGTCAAAGATTGCTACAAAATCAAAACATTGTTGATGATAAATAGTATAAATAAATAACCATGGGAAATGAAGCGCAAATAACACCAAAAACTATCTAAGGCATTTAATTTAGCGTGCATTATGTTTACATGGTATAGTAAAGGTACCGATTTATTTGGGTGTCGCTATATATGCATGTTTAATATGAAAACAGGCTTACAAATTGTTACAATACATGAAACTGTATTATGCGTTTAAGATCAAAGTATTCTAGCCAGAATACTTTGGTTAGAGGATCCCCATCCCAAATTTGCTGCAGTGGTAGATGTTAGCGTCACTCATTCACTCTGCGGTATACATGGTATAATAAATAATAAGCATAATGAATACGCGCAACTAATTAATTTTATTAATTGATTGACTTTGTATCTTTATTCGTTGTTTGCGTTTCTTTGTTTTCTTTCTTTCATTCATTTGTTTTCTTTCTTTCATTTATTTATTTGCTTGCTTGTTCCTTCCTTCGAAAAAAAATTGATGTACAGTACAGTTGTGATGATACAGCACTTATCTATATTGCCCGGGAAATTAGGCTCATTTTGCTTGATTCAAGTTCATTCCAATATAGGCCACATTGAATTTCTACAACTCACAGTATGACTCATGGGTTTCAATTGAATTCAGTGTGTGAAGGGCAATAACAAAGGGCACTATTGTCTGCTGGTTCCTACGTCGAGTAAATGAAACCAGTGATCCTAAGCGATAAATGATTATTGAAAAAAATGAGAATCTACCTGTCGGTCATGCCGGTACACATGCATTCAGTTCTTGAAAACAGTTAGGCAGCATAATAAACATGTACAATGCATGGTGTGCCATGGTAAACATTATGCATGATAAGAAAGAATTTGCAGGTGTGACTACTGACTTAAGGGATCTGGAATGAGCGTTTTGACAGTATTTTTGTAGGACATGAGAGCACCTCAGACGTATCGAATTGCATTCTGAATACGAAGCATGTCTTTCTGATATCAAATAATTTTCATATTTTGAAATTCACGATATAATACAAATTTTATGACAAATGATTAAAATTTGATATTTTTAAAATTTTTGATATATAACAGCTAGTCCTCGAAATAAATTTTGTAAATCTAATGATATATTCTTAAAGTGTATGTAGCTGGGAGGAAAAGCCGACGATCAATTAAAAATGTTGACCTTGATATTGAAGATATGGATTTTTCCCCAAAAGACCTATTTTTTTGGGTGTTTTGGGAAAAAATTCCATATCTTCAATACGAAAGGTCAAAATTTTCAATTGATCGTCGGCCTTTCATCCCACCTGCATACACTTTAAGTATAAATCATCAGATTTATAAAGTTTAATTCGAGTACTGTTAAATATCAAAAATATCAATTTTTAATCATTTGCCATAAAATGTGTATTACATTGCGAATTAAAAAAAAATCAAAATTACTATCAAGGACATTCTTCGTATTCGTTTATTGACTTTAAGGTGGTACTACACCCTTGATAAATTTGTGACTATTTTTGCATTTTTCTCAAAAAATAATAACACATAAAACACTACACAAAAGTCATATGTATATATCATTATAGGGCAAGGAATCTAGTTACTATACACTTGAATTTCAGGGACTCAAGACAAGCGGCACGTTACTTATGGTAAGAAAAGAGGTACCGCTATAGAATGTGCCTCAACATATATCAATGAACCACTTGTCTTGAATCACTGAAATTTCAGTGAAGTAATTGGATGCCTTGCCCCTATAATATACATAACTTTGCAGTGTGCAGTTATTTTTTGAGAAAAATGCAAAATTAGTCACAAAATTTATCAGGGGGTGTAGTACCACCTTAAATGTTTTATTAATGTTATCACGAAGACACTAAGGGCGAATTTCTCGACGGGTGGCTTAGCAATTGGCTTGTCTAGCCTCAAGGCTTAAGAGGTCGTAAGACCAGGCTTAACTGAAAACGTATTTCCCGAAGCACGGCTACCATAGCCTCGAGGCTTCGTTAGCCCGTGGGCCAGGCTTGTAGGATTAGCCCCAGGCTTCAGTAAAATTTGCATTTCTCGAAATCAGTCTTCTGTAGCCGTAGTCTACGCAAGCCTGTTAGACCAGGCTTACAGCGGCTTTTCTTGGCCCTGCCTCAGAGCAGGTCTTAGGTCGTAAGCCTTGGTCTATTTCAATTTACAAATTATTTAAATTGTAACGCAAAGTTTATCTTTCATATTTTGACGGTCTTTCAATTAACATGAGTAAGCAGTCGCGTAACCAGGGGGGGGGGAGCAGGGGGAGCTCTTGCCCCCCATGAAAAAAAGGTAAATTAGGCCTACTTCTGAGAGTTATTAATTAACCTCATTATTTGGTCATTTTAACCTTAAAAACTCAATTTTGAAGGTTAAATAAATTGCATTTATCCCACTTTTGTACCATTGGCCTATATGTCACCAGCTTTAATACCTTAAAGATTTTTCAATCCCACCTCCCCCCATGTCAAACAGCATGAACGATGCCTGCCCCTCATTTGTTATGTTTGCCCCCGCTTTCCCCCACCCCACCCCAAATGAAAATGTCTAGTTACGCCACTGTGGGTAAGTAATTGTTCGATTTAGTTGAACATGTCAGCATTTTATTTTAGTGTTCATTTAAGTTAGTTGAATTTTTTTAAGTAGCTGTTGCTATTATAAGACCTACTCATTTTGAATGATGTTTTTTTTAACAACGAATATAATTTAAAAAAAATTCTTTCATCATCATCATGATCATCATCATAATCATAATCATCATCATCATCATCATCATCATCATCATCATCATCATCATCGTCATCGTCGTCATCATCATCATCATCATCATCATGAAGACATATATGATACCACCTGTCCCTATCCAAGCCTTAATAGTTTGATACTCGTACTTTTCATAAGTAGGCTTATTACAATATTATTTTGGAGTGCCTATATTATACCAGGTTGGACATCAATTTAATACAATAGAAGAAGGACAAAATTGGTAAAGATATAGTAAATATTTGACACGAAACAATAATGCATGCGGTATTAAAACTGAATTTACGGATAAGATGCATATAATATTGCTATATCTTCTACTTAAATGATTACAAAATATTGTACCAACAGATAACTTCATGTGAGATCTGAGAAGACTACTGATATCAGCAGTAGATAGCACGTTGGTTGCTTTCCTTTTTAGGGGAATCACAGATTCCTTTCCATTAGGCTTACAGTTTTACCCTTTTTGGGATGCAAAGAATAAATCACGAGTATAAAGCATAGACGTATCATTCATACCAGTTGGACTCATAAAAAGTCAAGTGGAATTAAAATAATACATAAAAGACACAAAAACAGACACAATATTTTTGCATCATGTTGTGTACGGTATAAGCCCAAGCACAAGACCGCGGGTCCAGGCTAGTCTTTGCGCCGGGAACATTGCGATAATGAGACGGCAACCTTGTTAGTACGGTAAACCGTGAGGAACACAGCTTATGTACATCTACCTCCAACACCCTATACAATTGAGTCGCTGGTTGAAAGGGACGAGGTTGTCAAGCGTTAAGCCTGCAAGGCCACTAAGACTAGGTTGAATTTGCGTTGAAGAAATCCAGCTAGAGTTAAGACTCGGGCTTCGAGAGCGGGCTAGGCTTAGTAGCCTCAAGGCCACCTTAAGACTACGGCTTAATAAGACTCCTGTCGGGAAACTCGCCCTAATGATCTAACCAATCAAGAATGAAAACTAACCTGGATCAAGAGCACAGAAGTGTGTAGCGTTAGCTCCTCTTTCATATTTTGGCTTGCCTTCATCATCTATACTTCTTTTATAAATAATATGTGGATTGTCTACATCCCTACGTCTTCGCCTATATTCGGCTGCGTGATCGTCTCTGAGAGGACGGATGAATAGGTTTTCTTTCTCCATTGCAATAATGCCCATCTGAAATGAAAATGAAACCGTTAATTTCATGGCATCATAACAAGTTACAAATATATGTCCAAACACCTGGGCATAATACGGTACTAGACATATACGTAACAAACATAAATAAATAAATAAAAAAAATCAATAAAAAAATCAATAAATAAATAAATAAATAAATAAATAAAGACATTAAATAAAAAAAAATAAATAAATAAATAAAAAAAATAAAAAAATAAATAAATAAATAAATAATAAAAAAAATAAATAAATAAAAAATAAAAAAATTAAAAAAATAAATAAAAAAAATATAAAAATAAAATAAAAATAAATAAAAATAAATAAATAAATAAATAAATAAATAAATAAATAAATAAATAAATAAATAAATAAATAAATAAATAAATAAATAAATGAATGAATAAATGAATGAATGAATGAATGAATGAATGAATGCAAAAATACTGCCAATAATTGATATCGTACTCAAAATCGAAATCACCGTATAGAATCATCAAAAATAGTCTTTCCCCCTGAAACTTCATCCTTGACAAGTAAAGTATATAGCAGTGAACATGTAAAGTATAGCAGTGATGTATTGTTCTCATTCTCGACAAGTCCGGACTTGAGTTCCGGACTGGAGTCAACTTTTATGTCGGATAAAGAACAAAGACTTGAAGCCGAGTCCAGTCCGAGTCTAGTCCAATTTATGTAAAATGTGAAATGATTAACTAAGTGTTGGATTTGTTCCAAATTCTTCTTTGTCTTTGTTTAGAATCGTTTAATGAATCCATAACTTCAAATTTGAACTTGAACACAAAAGGACTCGGCTCACACTCGGATACTTTACAGGCTTTAAAGTTTTAAGTTTATACTGCATTGAATCTTCTTGTTCATTATAATTGTTATTCCTGTTATATGCGTTATATATACATGTAAATTCAGCTCGAACGAGTATCAATTTGAAGTAAGTAGGCCTACACTGTAGGCCGATTGACACTTGTCGACAAAGGTCAGCAATTGTCAACCTTCGCACATCAAGGATCATGAAGGACTAAAAACATTTCTGTAAGAATATTAAAACAGTGAGTTATATTTGAATATGTTGCATTATTCCAAACGAAAATCACCACCGAGGTCATAAGAAGAGTGTAGGCCTATATTTAGGGTCACTGCATAAACTGTTTTAACAAGAATGTAGTTTTCAGTGCCTTTTGAAACACTCGTGATTATTAATTTGGACTATAACCTGGTATTTCCTCTAAATCTGGTCCCGGAATCTGGTACGGTGCAAAAGATTAGTTCAAGAGCAAGTTGTTATAACTTGCTTAAAAGCATTGGATTATCCGCCTTATTTGTAATAGCTAATGAAAATATCATACTCGAGTGAAAACATGCAAATGTTTTTTTGTTCAAATTGCAATATTTTATTTACTGTAATTCCGTGTGATATTACATATTTGGCTAGCATATCAAGTACTTTAGTATAGTTCAAATCTCGTCTCTCGGTATACTTTTCACCTCTCACATCTCCATCATTTTGTCCATCTTTTAAACTTCTCTCTTCCGTCTCATCTCTCGTTTCCTCCCGTCTCTTTCTTCCTGAACCTCTTCCCTTTTATACTTTTCTTCCTCTCCTCTCGCCACCCTCATGCAGTGGCATAGCCAGGGGCAGCCGCCAAATTGCCTCAGACAATTTTTTAGGATAAAATGACGACGGCAAAGAGTAAAAATTCATTAAAATGACTAAACATGTGACAAAAAGTTGACAAATGGGGACGAAAATCGGGTTTGCCCCTTCACACTAAGATCATGGGGACGCCAATGGCCACCCCTCCCTGCCAAATGATCTAATGCCACTTCGTCTAATCCTCATAAGGTCTAAAATGATATATAAACCAAGAAATCTAATAACCATCTATAGTCCAACGTCCATTTATTCTAATCCCATTTACCAATTGGTCTAACAATTTTGGTCTAATGGCTATTATGCCAGACACACATTACGTCTAATAACCATTTGGCTTAAGGGGTGGGGTATGAACGTTTGGACAGTATTTATTATGTGACATTAGAGCACATCAGACATATCGAATTGCATTCTGAATACGAAAAATGTCCTTCTGATATCAAATAATTTTGATTCTTTGAAATTCGCAATGTAATACACATTTTATGGCAAATGATTAAAAATTGATATTTTTGATATTTAACAGTACTCGAAGTAAACTTTATAAATCTGATGATTTATACTTAAGGTGTATGTAGGTGAGATGAAAAGCCGACGATCAATTGAAAATTTTGACCTTTCGTATTGAAGATATGAATTTTTTTCCCAAAACGCCAAAAAAAATTAAGGTCTTTTTTGGGAAAAATCCATATCTTCAATATGGAAGATCAAAATTGATCGTCGGCTTTTCCTCCCAGCTACATAAAACTTTAAGAATATGTCATTAGATTTATAACATTTACTTCGAGGACTGTTATATATCAAACATGTGAAAAATATCAAATTTTAATAATTTGTCATAAAATTTGGATTATATCGTGAATTTCAAAAAATGAAAATTATTTAATATCAGAAAGACATTCTTCGTATTCAGAATGCAATCGATATGTCTGATGTGCTCTCATGTCCCACAAAAAATACTGTCGAAACGCTCAAAACGCTCATTCCAGATCCCTTAACATGGTCTAATTTAAGTCTAAATCCCATGTAGTTGTTCTAATAAATCATATGGAGTAATCATGGTAATAACAATTTGGTTCAAAATTACCGCTTGTTTGATAATCGGTTAAAGCCACTATGAGCTACTATGGTAAAAGCATGACATAAAGCATAATCAGAATACATGTGGTTTGTCTGGTGTGCTCTCAATCTCAGGTCCGACAAACCAAAAACACTTTTTTCTTATTAAACCTGCTAGACACTTCATATATAGTGTCAAGGACACTTAGTTTGAATAAAAGCGAAAAATGAAAAAATTACCTAATTTGCATATTTTTTGGCGGCCATCTTGGATTTTTTTTGGGTGTCGGATTTCAAAATAGTCCAGGTACACAGCGAAACATGTTAGAAACCTAATTCCTTTTTTCAAATGAAAGATAATAAATAAACTTAAAAAATGTAGGAATTAGATTTTTAATAAAATGTTCCATTTTATAATGAAAGGAAAAACAAATCTAAAATAAAGAAAAACATGGATATTTTGCACTCAATAGCGCCCTCTATAAATTGATTTTATCTTTTCCTGAGAAAATGGAATGTTTTTATAAAAATCTAATTCCTACATTTTTTAAGTTTCTTTATTATCTTTCATTTAAAAAAGAATTATGTTTGTAACATATTTCGTTGTGTTCCTGGACTCTTTTGAAATCCGACACCATAAAATCCAAGATGGCCGCCAATAAAATATGCAAATTAGGTAATTTTTTTCATTTTTCATTTTTATTCAACAAAAGTGTCCTTGACACTATATATGAAGTATCTAGCAGGTTTAATAAGAAAAGAGTGATTTACCAGTTACTTACCATGCCTTTGCAAGTACTAACAGCTACTCTCGATATATTATGCGATACCAGCTGACCTATATAAAAACACCGCTTCCTTCCCAATGGTATTTTATCTATAGTCCCATTAGCATGTAATTGTTCTATTTCCAGTCCATCTGCTAAGAGGTATCTGTTTTCTTTTAATCTCATGTGAAAATTGTCACCAAATGCTTTTAGTTTAATTTCTTTCATTTCATCTTCAGTTTCAATGTCTCGTCTCTTCCGTCCATTTTCATCTTCAATGTATGGACTGACGATTTCGTATTCGGGAACTGTGGAGGCAATAAGAAAAAATAATATTAATTATCATAGACCTACATGTATTTTGCATGTACAGGGTATATCAAAATGATTGGTACCCATCAGGTTTGTTGTCTAATAAAATGCTATTAGATCCCATTGAAATAACTACAGTTTGTTTTATGCCATTTTATAAATCAACAAATGAAGAGCTTAGTTTCAAAAACAGTTTTTGGCGGGATGCTCATCCTACCCAAGCATCCCGCCAAAAACTGCTTTTGTTGAAAACCCCCATATATCAGTGATTTTTTTGATGATTTTTTGATGTGTTCTAAAAATTGCTCAATTTGGATGTAAGGGGTTTTGAAACTAAGCTCTTCAAATACGATGGATGCTAATGCAAAGCAGCGTTTTAATGTGGCAATCTTGGCCAATTGATGGGTACCAATCATTTTGATACACAAAGCAAGAGCATAGCCACGAAACATTTTTTCTACTTGCTGGTGTGAATCAGTTAAAATTTACACTAATGATACATACTAAATGTTGACTTAAACATATCGTGATTCGTGATTGAGACAGAACAATATATAATATATTCTGTTATTTTCCAAACTTTTTTAACTTAAGGGATCTGGAATGAGCGTTTTGAGCGTTTCGACAGTATTTTTTGTAGGACATGAGAGCACATCAGACCTATCGAATTGCATTCTGAATACGAAGAATGTCTTTCTGATATCAAATAATTTTCATTTTATGAAATTCACGATATGATACAAATTTTATGACAAATTATTAAAATTGATATATAACAGTCCTCGAAATAAATTTTATAAATCTAATGACATATTCTTAAAGTGTATGTAGCTGGGAGGAAAAAAGCCGACGATCAATTGAAAATTTTGATCTTTCATATTGAAGATATGGATTTTTTTCCCAAAAGACCTAATTTTTTGGTGTTTGGGGAAAAATCCATATCTTCAATACGAAAGGTCAAAATTTTCAATTGATCGTCGACTTTTCATCCCACCTACATACACTTTAATTATACATTGTAAATCATCAGATTTATATAATACTTCGAGTACAGTTAAATATAGTTATATTATTACATTACGCATTTCACAAAATCAAAATTATTTGATATCAGAAGGACATTCTTCGTATTCAGAATGCAATTCGATATGTCTGATGTGCTCTAATGTCCCACAATAAATACTGTCCAAACGTTCATACCCCACCCCTTACATGCCTTAACACAATTACAAATCAATGTTATGAGCATACAGACACGATAATGACGATATTAATAGCTATTACGTTATGGATATACCAACCATTTCTTTTCGTTTTTCAAATCTTCTCACTTTTAATATTATTAAAGCGGATACAATTTACTGATTTGCAAATGTTTTGAAACAAATCTGAGGTGACAGGCCTAATCACCCCAATAATAGATTGAGATTCGAAGCTAAGCCTACATATTAATTGTATCCACTCTTATGCCTGAAACGTGTATATTCATTTATTATACCCAGCAAACTAACAGAAACACTTTTTTAAACATTATAAACGTGTTGTAAACGTGTTTTAGTTTTGGTCAAAACATTTTAATAACATATATGTATTTAAATGTCGGGTTATATAAAGGTCATGAAAACATTGTTAAACCGTTTTATATGAAAAACACACTACAACATCATTTTAAAATGTTGTCAAAATGTTATTGCAAAATGTTTTTGGCAAAAATGTTGCAAAATAATTTGCCAAAACATTATGTATTGCATTAAATTTTCAAAATGTTTTTCAAATGTTATTAAAAGTTTTACACCCAATATATAACCGACATTTAAATGTTTTCTGTAAAACGTTTTGTGTTTGCTGGTTAGGTCACATAATAAATGGTTTATTTTGTCCTGGTCTTTGGAAGTGTCTACATATACACCTGAATTTCACGCTCAAATTGTATTTAATAAAACATTACCCACTTCCTCGCCCACTTCTTTATATGTTTTATTTTGGTCCATGTACATGTTGTCCTATAATATGAGAAAAATCAAAACATACACTGTCAAAACGGGCCGTAAATTAACGGACGCGCATATTTCGAAATTTCCGGTAATTTTACGGGAAGCAACCCGTATAAGCAGAAGATATTTTGGTGATCAGAACCACCTACCTACCTCCACACCCACCCCCACACCCCCATGTAATACTACAAACCCATGTGTATCCCTAATTCCCTCTTAATGCTGCTTACACACACTGAACATGCTGAAAGTAAAATTTAAATTCCGTAATTTTACTGGTCCCCGCAAACTTGATACGGGAAAACTCCTCGTAGCAAATTTTCCGGTTAACCTGTAATTTCAAGGTATGTATAGGTGGTTCTGATCACAAAAATCTGTTTTGCTTCCCGGTTTTGCTTATGGGCCGGTTCCCGTAAAATTACGGGAAATTTCGAAATACGGGCGTCAGTTAATTTAACATGTTTAAGTCCCGTTCTTACAGTGTCTATATACACATAACGGGAATCCACGAAGAATCACATCCAAGAGCATAATCTATCTCATTTCAAAATACTAAAAATATTATGTGCAAAATATTCTTTCAACTATTTGATGAAATCTAATGTTAATCTTCAGAAGTAGAAATGGTCTGTTTACCTTTATCGATCGAAGACACGTCGAAATAGCGTTTGAGATCTTCTGAAGACATAAAGTCTATGAGCTGAAATAGAAATAAGTTTAGAATATAACTCGGGTATTTATAAACTTTCTCAAAGAGACAGTGGAAAGGAAGAAGACGATGTTCAGGAGTTATGTAATAAATATAAATTATGTATGTATACTCCCGGGGTGGTGAATTCTCAAAATGGTCTGCCAAAAATCGCTTGCCCCCTTTTCGTGCCAAAAAATCTTTGCCTCCCCCTTTTGATGTGCCAAAAATATTTACCCTCCTCCTTTTTACATTATAATAATTATCTGTCTGTTGTTCAAAAGCAAGATCTATACAGAATTAGCGCTGAATATGAAAATTAACTTGAGAACTCGACCTTCGCATTTGCAGAAGATATTACGCATTTGACTTGACTTTGCATCAAACTATCGTGGGCAGAGTTCTCGATTAAATGAAAATACAAAATAACTTTAAAGTATTGAGATTTAGTCATACTGAAGCACACGTATATTTAATTTTTGTTCATTTTCAGCTATTATTAGAAAAGAACCCCAGACTTGCCTATCATGCAAATCTAGTTTTTTTTGTGAAGAATCCGGGGTAATGATGCACCATCAGGTTTGTAGTTCTCTATTATTTCACACGCATCTTCTCTTTACGTTATTGTATAGTGTATGTACTTTCTTGTTGTATATATCGTTTTCATCTAAGCTCTGATCGAAGAAGCAACACTCATAATATGTGAGTGTTAACGTTACATGTGTTTACGTTTCACAGGTAGGCCTATACCTATAATGTAATTTACATTACACAACTATAGTCGTAGAAAGTACAGGTTAATACTCACCACACTTTTGATTGGAACTGTGAAAACTGCAATCCACAGCAGGATTATGCTTATTGTATTAAACATTCTAATAATCATCCCGACAAAACATATATGAGAGTTGTATGATCACCGATGAAATAATAATTGAGAAACAAAAAAGGAACCGCTGATACTTATAACATAACGGCACACAGTTATACACTGGTGTATGGTATAACGTATTGACTGGTATATTGATCTATTGTGAGTTCGTATTTACATGACAAAAGATTATTGGGTATAACCTTTGATGACGAATATGACATGGTTGAATGGTTTGCAGGTAAACTTTGGTATGAATAGGAAAGTGCCCTTATTCATATCGTGTCAGTACGGTGTCACGGTGTCACTCTGATTTTGTATCTTTTTAAAGTGTGTAGTAAAAACACGAATTTTAAATCAAAATTTCTTCTTTTAAAAATACAATAGATATTTCTATATATTTCAATACATCGAGCCAAACGCGAGCAGGGTGCCCATAGGACCCTAATACACAATAGGCCTACTAATAGTTTGGTACTCAGCATTTGTTTTTCAATGTGTTCAATTTTGAATTGACGTTCTAGAACACATAGTGTTCCCAAACTGTTACAAAAAAGGTGTCCAAAATGTGTTCTGTCAGTGTTCTTTTCTTTAACACTTGGTGTTCAAAATTGAACACACTGAAATATAAAATATTTAATTATGGCCTGGAATGCGTGAAAAACTGTTCTCCTTAACAGCCTTTAGTGTGACAGAACACCGTTAAATAAGGAAACATGGACAGCACGGGTAAATATTTCAATATAGGCCTATAACTTTAACGTGTTTAACAATTTTAGAACACCTTTGGTGTTAAAAACCTGAACACAATTTTAGGCGTCCGTTTATTTTAGAGTGCATGTAGGCCGCGCGCGCCAGCATGATATAGACCTTTTTCCCTCTTTCCCATCATGCACTATTCCGGGGGTATGAGTGTCGCAAAATACATCATCTCCCCGGGGGAGTACAGAGTTATGTTCATTACATACGGACATTTCGGCTGGTTCCTTCATTACAAAAAAGGAATCCCCGATAATCATGATAATGGCGCACGATCACTGATACCTTTCGGGGGCAAAAAACAACATTTCTTATTGACATGGTGTCGTCGCCAAAAAAAGTTTCCTGTTATATTGAAACTTAACTTTGTTTACATTTTATAGACCTAATCCGCATGCCCATAATCAGTATGCCCATATTAAGACAAAATAATTGCAAAGGCCTGGCAAAGACCATCGGATGCACACGATCTATGAGGTTGATGAACTACGTCATCATACCCCCTGGAATAGTGCATTGTGGGATAGAGGAAAAAAGGTCAATACGCTCCTTATTAGCCTCGTTTGAGTATTTTGTTCGAGCCTGGTCCCATCAGGACCTCTCCGCACGGATCGACCGTTTAAACAAACAAACAAACAAACAAACATACTAACAAACGAACGAACAAACAAACAAGCAAACAAACAAATAAATAAACAAACACCACCCCAACACCAAAACGAACGAACACACAAACAAAAGAATCGCGGCGAAACACATCGTTGTTTCTGTGAAACACAAAACGCTATAACTCAACTCTTAGAAAGTCGATAAAATTTAATCGTAAAACTTTTCATTTTAGGGACCGTTCACAAACACTTGTTAGGGGGGCCTGATGCAAATTTGGGGTTGGGGGCCTTGAAAGTTTTGACCCTCCTAAAGGGGACCCTTAAAAAATTGACCACAAATTTTTGCATCAGGCCTCCTAACAATTGTTTGTGAACGATCCCTTAGTGCATAAAAGTGAAAGTGACGCGAACGACAATTTGATTTAATAAAAAATGGATAAATGAATAAAGGAAAAAAAGAAAAATGAGAAGTTTAAGAAAGAAGGGAAAATAAATGAACAGTGAGTTCTCCCTCTTCTCGTTTGGAGAAGGTACAAAAAGGTAGCAAGAAAATTGATGGCGCTAGACTAGATTTTTACAGGACACACCAAGACTTAGCTTGACATTTTAACAGATAGTATGCATTTTGATAGGTACATAACTTATATCAGAAATTATTATAACTATAAGTGGAGCCTCCTTCGTATTTTGTATTGATTTTTAAACTTTCAACATGGCATTTTTGACTCGCAATAGAAATTTATTGAAGACAACTCGGGCGTGGTTTCATCTTACATAAGTATTATAAAGGTCATAGTTAAGTGTCTCTTCTCCCCTAGTCCTAGCTAGTACCTTAAGTGGCCACTGAATCAGGCCTCTTTATATTAGCAACCTAAAATGCAAGCAACCGATATTATTTTGAGCGCGTTCTTATATACAAATAAACAAACAAACACCACTCCAACACACAAAGAAACACCAAAACAAATAAATCAAAAGAATGTTCAAGCAGCAAGAGAAAACAGCCCATTACTTGATGTTTTCTTGTCCACTCCCATATTGTTACTATTTATAGGCAATCATTATCTCTGATTATACTTACCTACACCTTCAGTAGTATTACAACATGTGTTAATAATGTGGATTTTCCTGATCCTGTGTCGCCACTGTATACAAATAACCCTGCGGTCCAACAGAGCAAGTGGTTACAATTTTGAAAACATACGTCCACGAGGCTTAATAATTAGTCTATCGATCCAATATTCTTAGGATTTTTAAAGACAGTACAGGACCAGGAGGCTTAACTGACCAATTATATTTTCCAGATGTTATAGTTCACAGAGCAACCACCACTTTAGGCAGTTATTTACTTGTCAACAAAGTTGTCATGATGCAGTCATGTCTACAGTAGAATTCATCTCGACCTTTGCAGGACTTAAACCCCATTAAAAGCTATTAAACCAAGATAACACTCATTGAAGCAGCTCAACTGAATAAATCAGATCTTCTCTGGTTGTGCACAAGTGTCTGTTTTCAATGTGCGACATCGCAATAAAGCTGGTATTATAGCTTCAGTTGGTTAACCGATTATAAAGGAAACGAAAGGAAACAATGGTATGTGTAGCTTTGTTCACGAAATGAGACAAAGACCTGCTTTTTGTTAACCAGCATTCTTCAAAATGAGCAACATAATGATTGTTGACTTAACACGGTTCGGAAATAATTTCTTCATATTTTTGGTGTTATCTGTCGTTTACATATCCTTCCTAAAACACAAAAGTGCGACCCTCTCCAAACATCTAAATTAGCTAAAAATTTAGGACATGTTACAAAACTATATATTCTAGAACCTATTTAGAATAGTTAAAATGTAGCTTGTACCGTTTTTTTGTGGCATCCTTCAGAAGTGAGCGGTCCGATACCAATATTTTCGGTCAAATCTCCATTCAATTAACACGGGGAGTTGGCTAGCTATGCCTTGCCCTCACTCATATTTTACAAAAGTGCGACTATTTCTGAACATCTAACCTAGCTGTAATTTTAGGTCATGTTAGAGAAATATATTTGCTAGAAGTTTGGAGAATAGCTAAAATATTGGCTGGTTATTTTTCACACAGTGATGTTAACTAGGCAAGTGCCCATTCTTCCAACGTACATCATTTTTAGAGGTCACGCGTCAATGGTGAGAGCACTGTGTATTGTGTATAGGAAAACGGACAGTAACTGCAGTATGTCATGACAGTCAATTTTGCTGATCGGGATTACTAATCATCATGAAATGATTTCCTTTATTCGTCAGTCAATACCAATACTACTGCGGTAACCTTTCACCATAAATCTAAAACATTATTATACTCCACCTTCTTAAACACTTGAGAACGTTCCTGCATTCTTATTGGTTCTTACCCAGCTTTACACGTGTGATATATAACACGATATCACACGGGTCAGCTCGTGTGCGTCAACGCGTGTCGCGTACTCACTATTTGGACCAATCGGGAGGCGCACAGCAACAACGGGACTGATCGATTTTAACCCCTAGGTATTATATAATTCCTTGCAAAATGTAGATTTAATTTGATTAAAATTTGTATGATATTTTTATTTGATTTGAAGTGTTTAAGAATGAGAATAATGATATTGTTTTTAGCCGCTGGAGTGCATCTATCGTCTCATATAACACGGGCGACATCATTATTTTAAGTAAAACTACGAGGCAAAGCCGAGTTGTTTTACGCCAAAAAAAATGATGTCGCCCGTGTTATATGAGACGATAGATGCACGACAGCGGCTAAAAACATTTCTCACCTCATGCAACCACTTCACACTTTTACCATATCCCTATCCCTTAATCAAGAAATCCAGGTCACACTCTGGTTTACCAAAGCACCTCCTATCCATGTTTACCGTGTAGGGCCTACATTATATAGGTTTGTGTTTGTGGAAAGCTCACCTTTCAACCAATTTAACGTTAAACACCAGTGTAATCTTCCCTAACCCCATAGCTACCGAGTAACAAGTAAGTCGGACCCTGAGGGTCATCATGACATTTAATCATGTTTGATATAGGTACCATATATTTTATGACAACATACATAACACATTCAAATGGAGTGGATGAACACGTGAAGCATGAATTACGCCCTCGGCGTACGTAGATTATGGTTTGTAATTTCTTTACAAAATTATCAATGAATTACTTCCGGGAGGGGGGTCTTCAAAAAAAATTCACGAGGATGTGCCACGCAGACTTTCGGATGCTGACTTTCTCTGTACCTACTTTCTCCTGTTTTTGCCACCCATCAGTATACCAATTTTTCACAAAAAGCATCCAATTGGGCGCGTTTAGGGGCACTTTTGCCCACCCACCCATCGATATACCAAAAGTGCTGAAAAGGTACCCCAAAACCGTGGCACATCCCCGTATACCTTCAACCAGGGAGAACCCCCGTCGGGAATTACTTATTACAGAAGAGGCAAAAGTAGTTCCCATTCTTAAGCATACACCTGCACCCCTTACAAGTATTACAAAGGTTTATACAGAGGCTAGGGTTTCAAAACTGATCAGTGACCTAATTGAACCCTATATTGATAATCGACAGTTTGGAAACCAGCAAGGAATTTCCACTACTAACTGTCTGTCTGATTGGTATGCACCAATATCTTCTCACGGGAGTAGAGAAGTCTTGTTGACATTAGAACGAGATTAGTACTTACGGACTTCTACAAAGCTTTTGATGTAATCGACCACACGATGAAAACCCTTCGTCCAAGTATGAAGCATTAATGCTTGGACAAAGGGTGTTGTTGTACCATTGATCACACATTTTCTGGTTAACCTACTGGTAGAAAGCAAATGACTGCATGGGCAATGTTAACAGGAGATACATAGGAGGTGGTCGATGGTCCCAATCAGTGTTCAGGCTGGGGACATACATACAGATGTCCGTATATGCGAATAGATTGATGATTTGACCATGCGAGAGGCAGTCACCAACAACTACATCTATCAAAAATGCCATGTTATGCAGGTGTACTTTGGCAAAAACAAACAAACACAAAACACACACACCACACCACACACACACCCCATACAAAAAAAACAACACCCCCCACCCCAACCAAACCATCACCACCCCCCCCCACACACACACACACCCACTCACAAAAAGCAGGCCTTTCCAGACATTGACCTGTATGTCCTTTTTTTCCTGCGCAATATTAAAAATAGTTGTTTGAAGTGCAAGGTTGTAATTCTAATCGATTTTGGTGAATTTTTTTAATATTTTAAAGGTAATTAATTAGTCAATTTGATGTTATTTTTAATAAACAAAGAACACCCGAGAATAATTAAATTGTGAAGAACAATAGGAAAAAAACAACATACGATAGAGTGATAATGAAAATGAAAATATTATGTTTACGCTTTTAATTGCATTCAATGCCAATCATCTAATTATTCAGTTACAAGTTCAGAATGACAGAAAACAATATTGAGCTTTTGTTAAACATTTCTCTCGCCAGTACATACGAATTATCAACATTCTAGCTGTGCAGATGCTGTATGATATATATAAGATAAAAGACAGGAAGGATTCAATCATTTAATTATATAAAATATTAACCCATCGAATTCTAAGGATTGTCTGAATAATTTACAAACCAAGATGAATGACTCATGTGACAGAAATCATTCTACTATTCTACAACACAGCGATATCTTGCGTCTAGCATATACGCCAGGTACGATTGCAATTTACGTGGGCTTCATACCAGTGGCCTCTCTGATTGGAATCATTGCGAATGTCACTTTTGTGTTGGTTCTCTACCGTAATCCTATCATGCGAGGAGCAACAGGTCTCTTCTTAGCAAATTTAGCAGTCGCAGATATTTTCATATTGGTAGTTAACGCGGTAAAAACAACATGGAGTTACTCCATATCTCCACAACTTCAACTGTCTCCTGGATCTCCCTTCGGCTGTAGTATTAGGCTGTATTTCACTTACGCGTTTTACTTTGCAAGTGTATTTTTCTTGCTAATGGTCACCATAGAAAGATATTTTGCTATTTGTATACCCATACAACATCGAAATTGGAACAGTTTTTCTCGTGCAGTGAAATTGTCCATTTTTTGCTGGACAGTGTCATTGGCCCTAGCTGCTCCTGGTCTGATCCCGGATAAGATCATCAAAGTATGCTATCCATGGCCTATTCTTGATGAAAACCATTGGATATCAATGCAAACCTGCGAGGAAACGTGCATCGGTTGTGTGCATTCACTATATTTGACCGATACAATACAATTTATTCTGACTTTCATCTCAAGTTCAATCATGTATATAGCTATCGTAAGGCAATTGAGTATTATTAAGGTCGAAGCAGTAGATATGCCAGAAGGAACCGCGTCCAACTCGCGAAGTATGCAGTACAAAAAGGATGTAGCTAAAATGCTTATTATTAACAGCGTAGCATTCTTTATCTTACTTGGTCCATACGAAGTTTTCAATGTTTTTGTACTGGTGGATCATTACTGTAATATGTCTTTGCTATCTCCACAGGCATATGCCCGCTTCGAAGCTGCTGCAACATTATTGTATTCCATGAATTCGTCTATAAATCCATTTATATATGGGTGCTGTAATGCCAGATATCGGAGAGCTTTTAAAAATCTATTCAAATGGTTAACGGGGCATGGAATTCAGCAGAGATTAGATAGCATGGCGTCAGATACCAGACAAACTGAAATGAACAACTGAGATAAGGTCATTCTCACCAAATCTCGTTTCCAGAAGACTGAGCGTCTTTCTCCTGTGCAAATCTGTCTCTCGCAGTTTACGGTTCTCTCAGCGAGTGATATTGTAGTATAGTAGAACTATATAGACGATC
Organism: Amphiura filiformis; assembly: GCF_039555335.1. Taxonomy (NCBI): domain Eukaryota; kingdom Metazoa; phylum Echinodermata; class Ophiuroidea; order Amphilepidida; family Amphiuridae; genus Amphiura; species Amphiura filiformis. Next base: position 51,614,731 of record NC_092644.1, on the reverse strand, counting down.
ATCGTAATTCTGTCAATGGCATCTCCAGGAGCCATGCCCCTGCTTATACTCTCTCTGTACTATTGCGCAATTGCTGACATTTCTAGACCATTACCCACAACTGAGCGTCTTGTTCAATGAACAATGTTCAAGTTTATGCTGAATCTATCGTAGATTGCAACAACAGCTTGCTCTATAATGGTTTCCCTCAAACGGAAATGAGTAAGCTTCAGCGCATCCATAAAAAGTTTTGAAAAAGTGAATTTATGAATCTTTTTAAGACTTCAATTTCTCAAGTAGATTTCATTTTAGCCAGGAGTGCTGGGATTAGCCAAACAAGGCCAGTTAAGGGTTCTTAATAGCAGCCATGCAAATCTAAATCAATTTGTATTATATTGTTGGGTTCTTGGGTAGAGAATGACTAGTAAATAAGTCTCACACACAAGCTCTAGGTTATTATATAGAGTTATTATTGTTCAGTGTATCTACACACAGAGTGAATGACATAGATGTTGTCTGGTCAAAAGCCAAGCTCTAAATGCCTCTCAGCTCTGGTCCACTGCTCCTTATATACACTTTTGGGCTCTGCTGGGGGCCCGCTAAAGCGTGGGTGGAGTCTGTGTTGAGCAGTCTATAATATCGAATTGATTAATTCGAATTAAACAATTCATCGAGTGGCCATGGGCAGCGCCATTAGACATTTACAAGACTACCAAGTGACAGGTGATGGACCGTACACATACAAAAGAATAGGCACTTTTTTGATAATTTTCACCAAGGTTACTCAAAACTTACCTAGCTAATTTATTATACAGCAGGGGTCTCTGCCTTTTAATATGTTATGAAAAACTAAATTAAAACAATATTTATTGACGGAAATAAAAATCCATCGACGGATAGTCTTGTTATGCTCTCACAAATCTGAAAAATCCAAAATGTTGGTCTAAACATTGGCCAAGGTTACTGCTGTCCCATTCAAAAGCACAGGAAGACCCCCTACAGCGTTGAGGTCACCTTTCTAGACTTCCTGTCTACTGGTAGTAATGGCTACTACATCAATGAATTGTTTAATTCGAATTAATCAATTCGATATTATAGACTGTTGAGTATGGGACTATGGGCACACATCCTGGTATGAGTCATCCCGCAACAATGGGAGGACTCATCCCGCAAAATAATGGAAGTCCGCTAAATAACGGGATGACTCATCCCGCAAAATAACGGGATGGAGCCCGCTAAATAACGGGACGGAGCCCGCTAAATAATGGGACGGAGCCCGCAAAATAACGGGGTCCTGCAAAAATAGTTAGGGATGTGCAAGAAACATAGAAATTGATAAATAACCCCATGTGGGATCTCAACAATATTTTGCACTCGAGCAGTTTCATTGCTAAGTTCCCTTGCATGCATATTCTCCTTGGACTTTTGGAACTTTGCCCCTGGTGTTGTGTTGTGAGCTGTTTGTTAAGCATTGTTTGGCTACTGTATTGATGTGTATTGGCTAGCTCTCTTTCTTTGTCAGTATTTGGCATCATTGGCTTTTCTATGTCACACCATAAAGGCTGGAAAATTTTGTCCCACCCACCCATCCCAATGCTGTTGATATATCAGGAAGATAACAATTGTTCTATAAAGGTAACAAAACAAGAAACAAAAGAAAAGAGGAAACAATGTATGCTAATGTGTAATTCAGAAGTATGAGTTTCTTTTTATTAAGAGCAGAGTTCCTTTACATCATAAGGGAGCTCTTTAAATAGTTCTTACTCAGAAGGTAAAGTTCCAAAACAATGGAAACAAGCAATAGCTGTGCCTATTACTAAGCAACTACCCCCACTATTGAAAAACTGAGACCAGTGTCACTCACCTCTGTTTTTGCTAAAGTTGCCGAAGGTTTTGTTGCGGGGTGGTATGATATTCAACATAAAATTGATGAGCGCCAATTTGGCAATGTTAAAAGTGTCTCAACATCCATTTACCTTGTTAGCCTTCTCCACCATCTGCATCAAGGCGCAGAAGGAAGTCACAATGTTGGAGCGGTGGTCCTAGCGGATTTTTCGAAAGCGTTTGACTTGGTCGACCATAAGTTAATCCGCTTGGGAGGCCGTGGGTCCATCGTTCCATGGATTTGTGATTTCCTTCATGATAGGCAGCAATATGTTCGCTTTAATGCCACTCTGTCAGACTATGTTCCACTTCATGGGGGAGTACCTCAGGGCACGAAACTCGGCCCTATTGGTTTTCAGATTCTTATAAACGATGCTGCTCAAAATTCCACTTCTAGTTGTTGGAAATACGTGGATGACCTGACATTTGCAAAGCAGAGAATGTAAATGGAAACAGAATCATAAAAAACAAATCCATACTGCCTGCAAACGTGCCTTTTTTGGAATCACATTCATATGCTTCTCACAATATGTAATACACACACGTCCTAACAATTAATTTGCGATATGTACAAAAGTTCGATAAACCGGCCATTATTACTAAAACTAAATTGAAAAAGGTTATGTACACATTCCAGCTTTTTACAATCTGATCTTGATCAGTTTACTGAGTGGTCCAAGGGTAATTTGCTCAAATTAAATCCCTCCAAATGTCAGGCCCTCCAAGTTTGCTTCAGTAAAAATAAACCCCAGACTGGCGACTTGAGAATCGGTGCAGAACCACTGTAATACGTCACAGAAGTTAAGGTCCTTGGTATTTATCTTCAGGACAACCTCAAGTGGGATACCAAGGTTAATAACATGCTTTAAAAAAAACCCAATAAGGGGTTGTTTATGCTATCCCTCAAGAGGTTTGGCTTTAATAGTGAAGAGCTGAGTGTTGTTTACAGTGGTTATGTTAGAACGATTCTTCAGTACGCCAGTGTTGTGTGACATTCGAATATTTCAATTAAGCAATCCAAAGACCTTGAGTATATCCAAGAGAGAGCCTGTAGAACAATCCTGGGAGGAGATTACAATTCATATGATGATGCGCTGCTCAGCTGTAAACTTGAATCCCTGTCTGATAGGAGGGTGCAACACTGTCGTAGGTTTGCTGTAGGGCTACCTAAAAATGAACGAACGCATTCGTGCTCAGAGCCATGGCCGCAATTTGCGTAATTCCCACAATTTTTACCAAAATTTTGTGCCAGAACCGAGCGCTTTCATACATACATACATATACAAATTTATATTGCGCCTTATCATCAAATATCAAGGCGCATTACAAAAGACTTAAACTACAAAAGACTTACGCTACAAAAAACATGGAATATAAACAAAAACAATATTATGCAACAGGAAATAAATGTGATTTGAGGAGTTCTTTGAACCGGTTTAGGGTGGGGCCTCACGGATATGCTGTGGAAGAGTATTCCATATCCGTGGGCCAGCAACATGGAAAGCCTGATCCCCTAGGCAGCGATTTGTATATGGAATGTGGAGTTTGGTTGTATCAAGAGAAGAACGAAGCAAATGATGTCTGGTGTTAACAGACGAATAAAGGTGAACATAATCCTGCAAATAAGTTGGAGCTAACCCATGCACACACTGAAATATGATGGTGAGAAGTTTAAACTTTATGCGTTCTTTAACTGGAAGCCAATGAAGCTCAGTAAGATGAGGAGAAATATGATCACGTCGCTTTAAACCACAAATAAGACGGACGGCCCGATTTTGAATGCGTTGAAGCTTGTTAAGATTAGTTTCTGTAGTTCCAGTTAAAAGTGAGTTGCCATAGTCCAGGCGAGATTTAACAAGTGCACGAACAATGTGATTACATGAGTCATTATCTAAATACCTCCTAATGCGTGAAATGTTCCTTAGTTGAAAAATCAGAGTTTTACACAGATGAGAGACATGAGTATTCATTGATAATGTTGAGTCCAGGTGAACACCTAGATTGCGAACGGATGTAGATGACATTACAATAGAATTTCCAACTGTCAGATGATCGGTAGAGTATGTTCTGGTATTATGTGGTGAACCAAATAAAATGAATTCAGTTTTGTCCATATTTAACTTTAATTTGTTTAATTTCATCCAGCAACTAATTCAGCTGAGTCCTATCCCATATTTTGTTGATCTTTTAAATCAGTAATCTCCTCTTCTTCAATTCTCGCTATTCACAATAAGGGCGCCGCCAGCGGTTTGCGATGTAATCGTGATGTATCATGGGAAAAGGTCGACATCCAAGTCCGCGCAATACGAATATTACCATGCTATTACATAGGAACACGTGACAATATTTTTAGTTTGTCAATATAACGGTATATTACACGCAAATCGATAGAGAAAAAATTAATTGTGCACATTTCAAATCACATTATTAAGTATTATTGAGTAAACTAAACAAACTAGTTTGACAAACTGAAAAATATTGTCACGTGTTGCTATGTAAGAGCATGGTAATATTCGTATTGCGCGGACTTGGATGTCGACCTTTTCCCATGATACATCACGATTACATCGCAAACCGCTGGCGGCGCCCTTATTGTGAATAGCGAGAATTCTATGAATGCTGTTTTTTATGGTCTGGTGCAGCTGTTATAATATTTGCAATTCTTTATTGTCTATATTTATAATTGTTTTGAAATTGAGTATATTTTGATGTTTTCCAAAACATGTGCAATATTTGGTAAAGGTTAATATTTTGTGTGCAATTTGTTTTTGGTATCTTTTAAATTTCTTTAAGTGTTCAATCTTTTTAATGTTTTAATATGTATAATTATTGTCTTGTTATTTTACATGTAATTTGGCCATTTGGCCACGATATGTGATTTAATAAAATACCGATAATAATAGATTTGAGGTCCTCTTTTCTACCAATGGTAAAAATTTATTTTTAGAGTTCCGATGGAAGCTCTGTGGTAGAATTGAGGTCCTTTTTTCTACCCGTGGTAACAAATTTGTTTAGAGTAGAGTTCCGTTATATCTTGAGGGAATTCTTCGGTAGTATTAAGGTCCCCTTTACTACCCATGGTTTAAATTTAGTTTGAGCAGAGTTCCTTTATGTCCTGCGACTTTTTAGTAGATTTGTGCTCCCATTTACAATTACAATTTTTAGGAATGCAATCATTGTTAGGAATGTTGAGTAACATTGTCTTGTAAATAAAATATTAATAAAAACAGCCGTTTGTATTCATTTGAATTGGAATAACAAGTATAATGCTCAATAATATCTGTGTAAGAATTCCACTTGAAATATTTATGGATATTTGTTGATACTTATATTAAATATTTTTGCACAAATGTTTTTGCCTACTTATACGAGTGAAAGAGTAATGGCAATAAAACACTCTGGTGTGTCAGGCAATACGTATCTCAAAGTAACGTTTTGTTGTTGTCTCATATTCTGTCTATGAGCAATGATGTCAGGACCCAGTTTTACCCATTTAAAGTACTTCTTAATATTAATAATTGATTGTATAAGAAACGAGTCAATGAAGCCAATAATCGCATTCATATTGCGGTTCTTGAGTTAAGGCCAACAATATAGCAGAACGCTCCAATTTCAAGGTAAACTTGAGATTTTGAATTAGTTATGTGCTTAAAATTGTTGTTGGAAAAAATCCCTTTATTCGCCAAAGCAGCCAAATCGATTTTCTATTTATATTACCTGAAAACTATGTGTAGTTCAAATACTATGACAACCCTTACAGTCTTTTAATTCTAAAACAGAGTGTGCTGCAAAATTGCAAAATTCAAACCACTCTCATTCCATTCAAGAAATCCAGGTCATAAACCAACTTCTCGTATATACCCTCCATGTTTACCATGTTCATTAAGAAGATCTTGCTTGTGGGAAGCTCACTTTTCGACATAGTAATATTAAACACCAGTGTGATCTTCCTTAAACCAGCACCACCGGTAGATCGTACCCTGAAGGTTATCATGACATTTAATCATGTTTGATATAGGTACCATATATTTTATGACAACATACATAACACATTCAAATGGAGTGGATAAACACGTGAAGCGCGAATTGCACCCTGGGCGTACATGCGGGTTTATAATTTGTTTACAAAATTGTCGTGCAATTTCGGGATTAGATCATTTAAATATGCGCAAACTTGAGTGAAATATTAATGGGTAGAATTGGTTAAGTTGCTTAGAAGCTAAGTAGTAGATGATGATTATAAAATTCGACTTGTAAGGGGATTTTGTTTTGAGTAAGATAAATAAATTTTATTAAATATATACATTTTAATGTATACCTTTATAGAGTTGGGTGGGTGTTTTTTACTCATCAGGAAGGCGAAATTATATTTTTGTCCCACTTGTGGGCGAAGTTGTTTTTTTTTATCAAATAACTCCCATGGCTGTCCTAACGTGCGTCCCTAGCATGTTTGACAGCATTGTATTGTTTTCAAAATAAACTGCACTTAATTAATATTCAAGTTAAGTTCTGTTCTCCAAAACAGATATTTCCTTGTCATATCCAATAATTTTAGGCTCTAGGAACACATTTTGCATCATTGTCTTTATTGTATACAATGATCAATATTAAGAACAACATGTCACATCTAAACAAACTGCACCTCTGCAACCGATTCTGATAGACTAAAATATTCGAAAAATGTGACCGTACACCACGAATGAGCCGTAAATGTCCTCAATTGTATTCTGAGTTACAGTGTAAAATGGGCATGAAGGTCGTATTCATAGGTACCTCAATTTGGTGCTACGTGTACCTCATTTAATGAGATACACGTAGCACCAATTTGAAATACCTATGAATATGACCTTCATGCCCATTTTACACTGTAACTCAGAATACAATTGAGGACATTTACGGCTCATTCGTGGTGTACGGTCACAAATGTCCAGAAGAAGATTGCTTCGAATACAATTATTGCCCATAGACTATTAAGATTTAGTGAATTAATTTTAAGCTCCCCACCCTTTTCAATAAGAGTTTGTTGGACCAGCTGTTACATACAAAATGTTCAGACTCTTTCTCTATCGACAATTCGAAGGATGTGGCGGCTTTAAATAAAGACATTTCATAAAGCTCACAATTTCAAGGTAATTTTAAATTTTGTATCAGATTTGTTATGTAATTTATTGTAATTTCTCTGATTAGATGATTAAGGATTTAGTTTGAAATCTTAATATCGAAAGAATCGTAGATTGTGGATTTAAACTCAGACAGCAGGATTTTCTTGTGTATAAAATGTATAAGTATCACTCGTGTCATTTGTGGGTCAATTGGAATGGCCGATACGTAGTCTATGATCAGTATGTAAATGAATAAATTAATGAATAAATAAATAAATTCATTAATTCATTAATTAATTAATTTATTAATAAATAAATAAATAAATAAATAAATAAATTAATTAATTAATTAATTAATTAAATAAAATAGTAAATGAAATAGTGAATGAATAAAAAAAATAAATGAATGAAAAAACATAAATCTATATTTATATTGAATTTCAGAGTACAGGCTGTATCAAAATGATTGGTTCTAGAGTTATGAACACCACTGCCACATCAAAATGCAACATAGGATCCACATAATTTGTTGATTAATGTGTTAAACAGTCTTGTAACTATAAATTATGTTCGGTTCAAGAAGATTCTACGTTGCATTAATTGGAAGCTTTTTAATAAGCATCAATCCTGATGGGTACCAAACATTTTGTTACAGCCTGTATACAGGAAACAACATGGCACACGGAAACAATTCTATTACTTTCAAACGGACATTTTTGCGTAGCAGACAAGAAAAATGAGTGTGCCAATATCAATCAATTACTATCAAGAAATATGTCTTGCCCTGTTCTTTTGTTTCATTAATCATTATCCATTGTATTTCTTTTGATCAAAGTCTGAATAATTATGCACACTTGATTAAAACATAGGACGAGGGAATCTTTATCTCCTCTTCCTTTATCTTCAACCCAAAAACACTCAACAGTCTATGCAAATTAGATACTAGGCAAGAACCCCCGGGATACTACCCGACCATGGGAGCTTCGCAGCTAACCCGAGGCACAGTGACATCGCCCTGATATCTTCATAGTAGAAATCGCCATGGTAGGTTGAATCCACAGCCACCCATGACCATTTTATTCGGACCTTATGAGATGCATATTATTAGCGAAGTGACCTGACTAAGGCTACCACAATAGACGGGTAATTGATTTCTCGCTCTGTGAGCAAGCTTGTATACGACATTGCGGTCAATGGTTATACTCTCTCCACTTGAGTGAGTGCCGCTATAGCCTGCTGCGAGCTGTAGTCACAGGACCAACGCAATATAAAATTGAGAGTTTTGGTCAAATTTTGAGTTCAAAGCGCACGGCCAATTTTCAAAGCGAACGCTAACGACTATAATATCTGTTCAACGCGTATTTTCAAGTGTATGAGACCACATCTGGTTTCTTGAGAAAAATTCATTTACGGGAGATATTCATCATTTTCTAACTCAGTATCCGAAGATTTTCGTCTGATATCAAAATCGTGCATAGCAATTCACGTGTATCGATCCCGTGTATTCATTTTAATGTCACTACTGCACCAAATAATTATTAGCCAGGCGATGTCGGTGTGCGAGGTACTCACTACAAGTCAAGAGGCTGGGAGTGCAAAGCCTTACTGTGGCCTACCCATAATGGGAAGTACCAAATGGAGGTCAAGATAATCGTGGTCAGGCCAAGATAATCTTGACCAGGTTAATAAATTTTAAACAAGAGAAATACATATTCGTATTTAGAAACACTGCATAGCAACATTAGGGACCGTTCACAAACACTTGTAAGGGGGGGGACCTGATGCACAAAAAAAAATTCGCGAAAATTTTTCGGCCCCCCCTTTACAGACTTCGACAAATTCAGGGCCCCCCTTTTTGACATGAAAATTATGGGTCAACCCCATAGAAAAGCATATAAACTCAATTTTTCCAGGTAAATCTGTGGTCATTTTTTTCAGGCCCCCCCCCCTTAGGAGGGTCAACAATTTTCAGGGCCCCCTTTTTTGCATCAGACCCCCTCCTTACAAGTGTTTGTGAACGGTCCCTTATTGGTCTAAACCTCAAACCAACTAACATCTCACCAGTCATGAACAACACGCCCGTTATTTCTGGTAATGGTATGTTTCTCACCCAATATCTAAATACGTATTTCGATTCTCTTTTATTGTTATACACTTTATGAGCTATACGAACAAGTGGTTTTAACCAAAAGGAGTTCTAATTAAAATTAGAACTCCTTTTGTCACAATGTCATTACAAATGTCAACACGGGTTTCAATCTCAGTGAAATGTTCTTTTTCTAAGAGAGTATATTAGGGTAAGCTTTTATACATCATCATGTTTCAGATGTTAGAGTTCACACACCATCCACTTTACTTATCAACAAATTTGACATGACAGTTAATTTTCCCAACCCTGGGCTATCGATCAAATATTCAGTGGTCGCAAAACATCATTTTTTTAAAGTTAGTGTTTAACCTGGACGGTTTAATTAAGTCTTGGCCATTTTTTATTAGAATCTAATATTTTCCAGATAACATTCAGCGAGTCAAATGCTTTTTTATTTCATTAATTAACGACTACAATTTGTTTCTTCTTTTTTCATAAGTAACTTTAACAGGGTCGATACTTTAGGCAATAATCAATACAATCTTATAAGACATTAAACCGCAAGTGTTAATTTTCCTGACCTGTCGTAACTGGATAATTTGAACCCTTTGGGGGAATTTTATTGTAACGTGAACAAGACCTAACAAGTACAAGCTCTCAGCATATGGATAATGAAGGATTATTCTAATCATAGTTTATAGTTTCCAATGTAATAACATAAAGAAATTCATGATGACAAAATGTTTTATCGAATGTTTAGCAAGTGGTCCCGGGCAAGACTAGTGGTAACGAGGTTTTTGATTAAAATTTGTGGAAATATAAATATCGTCGTTTAATATAGAAAAACTCTGTATGGTCGCTATTTATGATCTTTGATGTGCTTGTAAATCGGTTTGCCATGAAAAACCTGATCTTGTTATAAGAATTTGAATGATAAAATCGTGTGCTCCAATTTGATACCAATTTTGTTACCAAACACTCTCAACTCTCACACTCCTCTTCTGTTTCCTGTTGGAACTGGACCTTGGTGTCGTTTTGGAGTGGAGTAATTGGTCATAAATGTGGGGTAGGAAGCCATCTTGATCCGGCAAAGGGGGCCAATACATTCAACCGAGACAAGGGTAACCACTTCCTACCCCACATTTATGACCAATTACTCCACTCCTAAACGCCACCAACGTCAAGTTCCAACAGGAAACAGACGAGGAGTGTGAGAGTCAATTTGAGAAAGTACTACTTTGTATTACGAAACGTCATTGAGGTATGTTTAACGTTTTTATACCGAAATAAACAAGAACTTTTGTATTTAAGGAACTAATTCGTGGTTTTTTTTTTCATTTGAGGTGTAAGGCTGACAAAAGTCATTGGTTCCATTAATGTAGCAAAACAAAATGCTAACTCAAATATCACCACATAGCGCCTTGTACTAATAGTTCAAATGCTATGGTAACTGTTTCAGTATTTTAATTCTGAAACAGATAATGCCCCGGTATAAATGCACAATTTATAACGTCCTCCAACCTTTTTCACACGTTCCCTTTCCCTACAAGAAATCCAGGCCAAATTCTCGTGCTAAGTATACCACGCACCTCCTATCCATGTTTACCATGTTCATTAAGAAGATCATGCTTGTGGGAAGCGCACCTTTCGTCGTATTAAATTTAAACACTATAATGTGATCTTCTTTAACCCGTCACCACCGGGTAAGTAGGACCCCGAGGGTCATCGCGACATTTAATATGCATGTTTGATATAGGTACCATATATTTTATGACAACATACATATAAACACATTCAAATGGAGTGGATAAACACGTGAAGCATGTGGAGCACTCTCGGCGTACATGCATGCGGTTCCCATTCAGTGATCCCAGCGAAAGTGTATAAAAATTAAAATTGTTTATAAATTGCTTAAAAGTGAAGGATAAGCCATTCAATTGTCATTTGGTATTTTTGAAATGATAAATTTGGCAAAAAACAAAGAAAACAGCAGTATTGACAAAGTTGTAGCCCCATTCAAATACATGTAGCTAATATTTATATACTGTCAGTATATAAATTACAGATTCATGTAAGATGCCTTCTTTTGTATTAAATACCTGGCTTTCGGCTGAACCACTAGCAGTCTATGTTGGCACATCTATGACAATGGCAATGACGAAGGTACCAAAACCTGAATTTTGCTGATTGTTACGAATCGTCCGGATGAGCAAATCACTGAATGGGCCTTTAAGTAAAGACGAGTCGTATTATTTGTGCGTGTATTATATCGTAAAGTTGGTGATTTATCAGGATAAAGTTCAATACCAAATTTAGACGAACTATAAATAAATAAAAATATATAATTAAAAGCAGGCATGTCATATATCGATATCGGCCAAGTGACATTTAATTTAAAGTTAAGTTCCAACAACTTTCAATAGTTTTATAAATGGCGTGTTTTTATTTTGCAACCAATATGAAGATGAAAGTCATAGTCAAGTGAAGTGAGGAGCTTTCATCGTTTTCACCATTAATCGTACAGAGATTCAGGAAATGCAATCTTGCGAAGAAGGATTCAAGGAATGCAATCTTTCGAACAGGGATTCAGGAATGCAATCTTTCGAACAGAGATTCAGGAATGCAATCTTTCGAACAGGGATTCAGGAATGCAATCTTTCGAACAGGGATTCAGGAATGCAATCTTTCGAACGGGGATTCAGGATTGTAATCTTTCGAACAGGGATTCAGGAATTCAATCTTTCGAACAGGGATTCAGGAATGCAATCTTTCGAACAGGGATTCAGGAATGCAATCTTTCGAACAGAGATTCAGGAATGCAATCTTTCGAACAGGGATTCAGGAATGCAATCTTTCGAACAGGGATTCAGGAATGCAATCTTTCGAACAGGGATTCAGGAATGCAATCTTTCGAACAGGGATTCAGAAATGCAATCTTTCGAACAGAGATTCAGGAATGCAATCTTTCGAACAGGGATTCAGGCAATGCAATATTTTGAACAACGATTCGGGAAATACAATCTTTTGAACAGGGATTCTATAGTAATGGAATCTTTCTAATAGGGATTCAGGGAATGCAACTTTTCGAATAGGGATTTAGGGAATACAATCTTTCAGAGAGGGATTCAGGGGATGGAATCTTTCCAACAGAGTTTCAGGGAATGCAATCTATCGGAAAGGGATTCAAGGGATGCAATCTTTCCAACAAGGATTTAGGAAATGCAATCTTTCTACTAGGGATTTTTCAGGCGGTAATTTCCACTTAGCTATAGCTTTGAATGTTGATAAAAACAACTAAAACACTTGCAAATTGTTTTAACAAAAGTACTACAAGTGTCACCTTGACACTTGTCGTGTGAAACAGCCATTTTCTGTCCTGGAATTATGGCTTACCGTTACCACGTATGCACGTATTAATCTTAATAACGCTTTTGAAAAGTTAATCATGATAATGATAAGAAATGTGAAAAAGGAAGAATGTTTGTACAGTGCGGTTTTGATGAGATTCTGTATTGATGTGAATTCGTATTCATTTCCACATGTGCAATAAAAAAAAGTGATTGATTGGGATGTGAACACGAATGCTTATCCAAATAGGATTGCAATAACCCATGATAACACGAAGATGAACAATGATTTGTAATTGCTGGCATTATAATGATGGTCCTATTTCACAACGGAAATATTTACGGAATAAATTCCCGTCAGCGATGATTCGTGTTAGCTGTCAGTGATCGGTGAATAGATTAACACGGAATCACCCAATTGGATGGCGTGTTCAGATTTACCGTACGTTATTATAATAACATAAGACAAACTATTGAATGTATGCATCCTATTGAAAACTAAAGCTTACATGTACGTGCCACAAGCTTTTTTGACTAAATTCAAATTCTGCCCCTGACGAAATAACCATTTAAAAATTCCTACATATTTTCTTTATAGCATTAAGAAAACCATTCTATTATTGCATATACTCCTCGTTTTTTGAGTTAATATTGTTTCCATTATGAAGAGCCGTTACTAGAAAAAAATTGAACTGAAATAAATTACATGGTGCACATGTTGTCTATGTAAACTAAATGTAATGGATGGTGTTCTGTTAAAAGCTTAAGTAAATTTCACCAGTTTTCATGTGAAGTTATGAAATTGTCTTTACTTTTATATTTTGTAAAATCTCTTATTGAATAGACCATGATTTTACGTCATGTATTTCTATAATTATCGTACTTCAACGACGATGTTCACAAAGACGTTCAGCACACTTTATAACATTTGGGAAAAATTATTGCAATTTTTGACAGTCTTACCATCCTGTTGGTGTTTTATCTACTCGAATTTTATTACGGATTAAGATTTTTTGAATTTTTTTCAAGGTCCCTTTAAATATTTTTATAGCACATAGATTTTTCATTCAAGACAAAACAAATTTCGCCCTCATGTTCGGGAATAGGAAACAGAATAATATTCTTTTCTTATCTCAATTTGCAGGAAAATAGATTTTGATCAAAATGGCTGGGACTGTTCTCTGAGGACTAGAACAGTATCAAGTTGTCATCAATACAGTATTAAGATTGAAACGAGGGACATGGCCTGAATATCGACTGTTTAAAGAAAATATCCGGGCTCTATTGTTATTGTCTGTGATGCTCATTAAACAAGTTGAAATATTTTGCCCCATTTGCAAATAGTCTGTGTTACGATAGAGACCGCGATAAAGGGGTTGGTGGTTTTTGTGAGTGTGTGGTACCCAGTAGTTTCTCTTCCTATGAATAATATAGTTACATGGTTTGTAACACCTGAGACGAATATAACTTCGTCTCAGGTAGCGCAGACTACATTTCAAATGGATTGTCCCTAACCATGCTAACGCCCTCAGGTGGTTTGGCTGAAGATAGCCAATGTGTCGGCTCATGCTAATTACAGCACCTTAAAATTAATGATGCTGACATCGACTCTTCTACATTTGCGATGTTAGGTGATGTTAACAGTTCTTTTAGAACTCAAACCTTAATTCTTACTTTTTTATAGTCTTCATCCTAACGGCCTAGGAGGGTGAGCCATATTTGTGTCACTGTCACTGCAAAAAATGGCAAACATAACTGATAATAGATCGAGTAAGACGGACTAAGCATAACAATTGTTTTTAAAACGATTATATCTTTGCAATATTCAATATAATTTTCATATGTTGCATCATACAATGTCTTTACGCTATACAATCTTTAATAAAAAATAATAATATGTCACATCAAACCAACTGGACCTCTACAATCGATTCTGATTGACTAAAATATTCGAAAATGACACGAAGAAGATTCCTTTTACCCATAGACTAGTAAGATATTGTAAATTAATATTAAGCGCCCATCCTTTTGAATTGCGGTTTGTAAGACAAGTCGATACAGTGCTCAGAACCATTAACACGGAAGCAGCAAATTGGATGGTATTTTAAGATTTACCTTGGGACAAACTATTGAATGTATACATCCTATTGAAGGCTGAAGCTCATATATCCGTGCTATAAACACTCTTTTGATAATTTTTCTGCCCATTACGAAAATAACAATTTAAAATTACCTACACATTTTCTTTAGCATCATGAAAACCATTCAATAATGGCATTCATCTCGTTTGTTGAGTTCATATTGTTGCTATTTATTTTAAGAACCTAAATGGAAAATATTGTAAGGGGAAATGTGTATGACTTGTATGCTATGTAAACGCAGGATAATGACTTTTTGTTAAAGGCTTAAGTAAATTTCAGGAGTTTTCTTTGAAGTTATGAAATTTCGTTTCTCTTTTGAATGTCTTTTAATGAACAGACCATTTCTGATTCACGTAATATATTTTTTGTAATTATCTCGTTCTACATTGAATAAACGACGTTTACTAGGAGAAAACTCGAGGCGGCAACCACTGGGAAATCAAGTTTGTGTTGTATATTGTTTATCTAATTTTCATTAAGGATTAGTATATTTTAATGTTTTTACTTTTGGCGTTAATATCCTCTTTAGAATAAATTCTCTAGGACATATATTTTACATTCAGGTTCGGGAATAAAACTTAATCTATATTCAGTCAATGAGCGACGACCAATCTCATTGGTCAAAAATATATGACCTAGCGACAACTAAATTCAGTTAGAGAAACAGAATATAATTATGCTTCCTTTTCCTCATCATTTTTTACAAAAATACCTTTGACTGTTCTCTGAGGTAACGAACATTATTAGTCATGTTAGTGATCAATCTAAAGGGCACTCTTCCCTGCAACATGCCCGGGCACCATGCAAAACTTTGGCTAGCCCAATTTCCATAGTGCATCTAGAAAGGACCCACGTCAACGCGTTTCTATGCCCGAATTGAACATGTTTAGAAGCAGTGGTGAAAACGACGCTCGAAAGTCACCTTTTCTTTAATATACTCCTCCAGATTTCAGATTTAGGTTAAGACATATTTTCTAGACATTCACAGAAAATTGCATCACGATCGGTATTTCTGAGGGAAAGGGAAGTACTTTTTACTATCGCTATGGATTATCATAGACCCTCTTCAATTTGTTTACAGGTTTACAAAACGTATTCGCATGCATCTCGCTCGTTGTGTGACGGATTAAGATCGAATTGTAATTCGCTACTTGCACAGTTCCGCCATTATGCACTATGTGCGGGAGAGCCTCGAACTGGCAGCATACATGAAAGGAAGAATTATGTAACCTTACACAGAACGTTATGACTAGTTCAATTCCCATTCATGTATGCTGCCAGTTCGAGGCTCTCCCGCACATAGTGCATAATGGCGGAACCGTGCAAGTAGCGAATGGGCCCAGATTTTCCATGGGGATAGTAAAACATGCTTCTCACATGCGCGTAGTATCGCCTCGTCACGCGATTTTCTCGAAAACATGTCTCAACCTATATCTGAAATCTGGAGGTGCACTTTTCAAGAAAAGGTGATTTTTGAGTTTATTTTTCGACACAATTTCTGCGCCGAACAGGTTTGTGTATAAAGCATATCCGCATGCATCTCGGCCGTTGTGTGGCCGATTACGGTGATTTAAAGTCAAGCTTCAAGCTTACATTGTTGACAATCAAAATTTAAGGAATTTTTATCATAATTTGATTGCTTTTTATCGTAATTTAGTCCCCAAAAGGTGTTGTTTACTGCACTGCACTGCTCAGCGTCAGTGCAGTCACCAGAGCAGATCAGTTACGTAACCCAATTAAAATGTGCTTAACGACAGGGGATTAAGGTCTTTGCAACGAATTAGCTAGTCGTCTTCACAGTTGGTTTAGTGTTCCAACACTCGTCATTTCTAACAGACCATAACCACGTGCAGTCTGAGCCCGAGACTACGAATTGGGTTGCGAGGATAAGTCCGAACTCCCATTTTGTCGAGGAGTCTTGTGATGAGGCAATGGATTTCGCAACATCCCTCTGTCTCAAAGGACCGCTATCTCTATTATAAGGTTCGACCGTTATATAAAAAGTGCTCCCTCTTTATGTATTAAAACTTACGACTGATTGCTACGGCTATATTATTAAACACACATGAAGAAATTTCAAGCTCCTAATTTCAAAATAACGTTGACAATTTGTATGAGTGTCGTTAAGTACTAAGAAATCTGAGTATATTGGTTGTAATTTCTATGATTAAGGATTTGAATTTGAGTCTTAATTAAGAAAGATTCGTAGATTGAGGATTTCAATTTCAATTATAACATGATTTTGTTGCATGAATACGAAATATAGGCGTATCATTAATGTTATGTTATCAATTGATATGGTTGAGATAAAACGCAGCAAAAAATTAAGTCTGGTCTTTTGTTGCAATATACTATGTTTAGGCTTTATATAACCTACCAAATGACTTTTAAATTAATTTTGATTATAAGAGGAGATAATGAACATTTCTAAAATATTAAACAAATTCTTGAAAACAATATTGCTTTCTAATGAGCATTATGGATCTACTAGTATTCTAGAGCAAAATAAGTGGGGCAGTATAACAATCAGATGGTACACCAACGCATTTGTATTCTGTTCCGTTCTTTCATTCTTTCAATAAAATTTCGTACAAAATAATACCGAGAGATTAATCTCGGTCTCTGGCATGTTAAATTTATTTTGATATTATATAACAGTTATCTACACCATCACTTTATTACCAGAATATCTCGTTTCCTTGTTATCGGAGCCAGACGCCTAATCTATCACGGATTGGGTGTAACCGGTACGGACAGTCAGTCACCCAACTCTTTTTGAAACTGACTGCGATATTGTATATATGATTGTCTATACATGGGACCGACGGTTTAAAGTCCCCTCCGAAGGACAGAAGTTCTCTCATGAATCATGTGCCCACTTCTAAATACACCATCGACATTAGTTGGCATTGAGATGTATCAGTTAACATTGAGCTAAATGAGTATCATCAGTTAACATTGAGCTGCAACAGTTGACATTGTGTTAAATGAGTTTACATCAGTTTTGGCAACATTAGTTGGCATTAAGTTTAATGAGTAACATCAGTTGACATTGGTCTACATCAGTTGACATCACGTTTAATTAGTTACATCAGTTGATACTGAACTACATCAGTTGGCTTCGAGTTACATCACTTGACATTGAGTTTAATGAGTTACATCACCTGACATTGAGTTTAATGAGTTACATCAGTTGACACTAAGATACATCAGTTGGCATTTAGTTTAATGAGTTACACCAGTTGATTTTGAGCTACACGAGTTGGCATCGAGCTACTTCAACAGTTTTTAACATTGCTCCTTCCAGTCACCAATCCCAATGTTTCCAACGAAACTCTCTATAATTGATTAAGCAGGATTGATGGGTATTCAAAACAGTCGACAGCTGATATAAGCTTTCAAAATAACTCATCGGATCTGCCCGGCTCATCATTAGCAATCTGGGATAAATAATAATTGTTCAAATTTCCAAAATAATGTTGTTTTTTTTCATTTAAAGCATACAATATCTTAAAATAAGACTCATATTTGAAATAGAAAAATTTTCTTGACCATGACAGCAATTGATTCAACACCAAACATTCTTCTTTTTATCTCAGTTCGACATCCTTATCTCCATCGGTATACATCTCTTTTAAACGGTATCCAATACACATGTGGGTATAAATAGCTAATTGGAGATTCTGGCTCCGTAACCTGCTCCTGGACCATAAGAAAATTGAACCGCCTTCGTTATTAATATCGGGCTTTATTCTGTAAATGTATACATTAAGAGACGCACCATTAGATATTATCGGGGGGGCTAGGGAGTTTGGGTCAGGCAGAATTTTTTTTTTTTTTTTGCCTCAAGGCGGCGATTTTTTTTGTTGCTGCCTTTGGAGGCAAAATTCGATGTTGTCTATTTTCAATTTTAATGTATACCTTATGCAGAGCTGGGTAGGGGGATTTTTTTTTGCTCATCAGTGAGACAAATTTTTTTTACTCATCAGTGAGGCAAAATTGGTTTTTTTTACTCATCAGTGAGGCAATTTTTTTTTCAAAAACTCCCTACCCCCCCGATAATATCTAATGGTACGTCCCTAAGTATTATAAATGAACGACCTTTAGATAAATTTGGTCTGCGTAGTGTAGCGGTATGTGACTTGGTACTGGGGCGCCACAGTGTTACAGCGTTACAGATTAAACTGCCTCACATGCACTAGGCAATCTCTTTTTTTTTAAATCTTATTTGAGAGTCAACTTCAATGCCATTATCAAATGATAATGCACCATTTACAGTTTCAAAAACCGTAGCCTGCAATATAAATGTATTGAACTTGGCATTCACGAGTGATATCCTATGAGGTTAGATTGCCTACATCCGACCCAAAAGTATAAGCGGAAAAATAAAAGTGTAGAAGAAAATGTAATATGTTACATCTTGCCCTGCGGTGTTTGTATTATACACATCCCATTTCATGAAGTCAAGTTCCATTACATGGTTACTCGTATGTCGAGACCCAAAGGAGATCAAACTGTATACAATATTGATCAGACCCAGCGGTTGTATTAATACTATCCCATAATTCATTCTAATAAAGTCACTTGACTGCACCTGTAAGCATTCCATGCGTATCTCTATTGTTCAGTGTTCATTGCTAAAATATTTACTACAATTGCTACAATAATGTTGACGTCAAAATTTATGAGCATGCTGGAATTTTATCTGCATTATTGACAGTTTCTTATTTTATGAGCATGCTGGAATTTTATCTGCATTATTGTATGTATTAAAAGGGTCTATTTGCTAAAACCGGCTATTTGCTATTTATCTCAATGCTATTAAAAACGTCTATTTGCTATTTGTCTCAATGCTTTTCCACGTTTCAGAATTCACATGGAAACATTCAAAGTTTCTTTTTGTAATGAAAGTTTTGTGTTTGTTTCATGCGTCCTATAGTTCTTGTGACTAGTAAAGTCTAGAAAGTAGCGTCCGCATGTGATCATAGGCGGTGCATCTGTAGCGCGCGCTGCTGTTCGAGGTAGTGACTGCGCCGTACAAATATAACACCTTTGATCGTGTGTGTACAAGCGAATGCTATTGTCTCGAGGAAACCATATTGATTGTGTCCCTATATTTGTAATGCGCATGCATCACGTCGCTCAGCGACAGGACCAGCCGAAAGGGCACTCACAAAATTGAAAGAAGAGAAAAAGATATTTGAATTTCAAACCAAATGGGGAGCATTGCATCTCGGGAAGCCGTTAATGGAACCTGTGGATCAGACCAGTAAGGTCTCAATTATTACATTTGTCTTATATACTCTAACTCAAGCGATTCATTTACGTCCTTTACTTCTCTACATTTTCTTTTCAGTGTTCTTAGTCAAAGATGGGTTTACAGATTCAGCAAAAAAATACTTCAGCTGTATTCGGTCCCCTTTTAGATCTTTGTACTATGTTTATCCATAATTCCAATTTGGTATTATATATAGTCGTAAGGTTAGAGGCAGAGTAATGGTAACGACTTTTTATTTAAATGACCTTTCAGAAATAGTGAAATGAACCGATGTTGCTGTCTTTACCGAGTTGGATTGCCTTTCCCTGGGCTTACCCATCACTCACAGTCAGATTTTCATACAGTTCTTTATTAATACATGGGATAAAACACGGTCAACCACACCCACATGACAATCTTACTTTTACCAATCATTCATCATTTTATTATTTTAATTTTACCTTAAATGTGTGCCACAGATTGCTTTTAATTCTTAATTTTACAATATTGTACTAATTAATTTGTCTGTTTTATACTGTTTTTGCTCTTATCCTTCTTTGCCCTTAGGAACAGGTTAAGGTACGATTTGAGAAAATAAACAAGGAAGGTCATACCCCACTAATATCAAACCTATAGCTGTTGATCTACATTGAACACAAATATCACCAATTAAAAGATAAAGTGATGCAAGAATTCTATAAATTGAATGATTATCGAAGGTTTTGTGGGGTTAATGACAAGAGTGCTATTCTATGATTGTCTTTAAAAAACTGTAAAAATAAATGGGTGCATATGGTGGGTAGGGCAGGCTTCAAGGTCAAAGTTCATACAGGTTGAATAGAAATTCAAATGGAATCGTTCTTGCAAGATGAACAATCATTATTTTTGTCTATCAACCACGAAAGCAAAGTACAATATACCTTGATATCTACATGTAAGAGTGAGCTATTTCAGTTACATCCCCTTTGTAACGCATGACATTAATCTTCCACACAGAGAGTGTAGTGACTCCATTTGTAATCTACACCCCCTGTGTGGTGGATGAAGGTCATGTCTTTCATATAAGAGTGTATGGATTTCAACTGGAATAGCCCATTCAGACTATATCTAATATGTCTATAGTGCCATTATGTTAGCAGAAAGTTACTTGAATATTCGCTGATTTCCCACAAGATTGTTACTCCGCCTTAATGTAGTTTGTGCGCTATAGTAAAATGTGAATATTAAGAGTCCGTCATGACGTCGTGCTTTGGTATCAAGACCATTTTCATGTCGCATCAATATAAAGTCTTGAAAAGTTTAATACGAGATAAGCATTATTGTACATGAATTGGCTGTGATATTGACCTTGAATATATTTTTTAAAGAACCAATTAATTTCAGCAAAACGACAGGCTTGGAAATGTTTCAGTAATATATCAATAAGAAATAGTCCTAAACATATATGTTGAATGATTGCAATCACTGACAAATTCAATTTGCCAGTGTTAAAACCGATATACAGCTTCGTTGGGCTTAAGAGAGCTATATAGGGCGCTTTTGGCTGGGCGCATTATGTACCTTCTTAGAACGAGATTTGTATGTATGCGCCCAAACTATCTCACCCCTGTCCGTGCTGTTTGGCAAGCGGGGACACTAAGTTTGCTTTCAATCCCCGAACCGGGCACAAAATGCCCTATTCCAAAAACATTTTTGATGAAATAAGAACCATTCGTGGGCATGACCCCTATGAACATCGCATTTTAAGGTTTTTAGCCATAGGAAGAGCAAGGGGCATAGTCTATCCAACCGGGGAGGTCCCCGGTTGGCAGATGTCCTCGGTTGAGTAATTAAAAACACACATGTCCCGGGGGTGGGCTTGTGAGAGGGTAGGATATGTGTATAAAATTATTTCATCACACAACGTTAACTTTCGCTTCCTGATTAACCACGCTTGTACAAACTTGTGTGTTTTGACAACCATTCGCAGTCCTGGAATTATGAACTTGGTTTACCTTTACCACTTATGCATAAATTAATCTTCATAACGCTTCTGAAATTATGATAATGATAAGAAATCTGAAATCATCACCACATCTACAAATAAAAGAGTGATTGATTTGGTTGTGGACATGAATGGTTATCCAAATAAAATAAAATAACACGAAGATGAACAATGATTTGTAATTGCTAGCATCATAAATGATGGACCTATTTCACTACGGAAATATTTTGAGGATTAAATCTGCATCAGCGATGTTTCGTGTTAGTTATCAGTGATCGATGAATGAAATAGAATCAGCGATTGGATGGATTTTTTTTGCCATAAAAAAAAAGAAAGAAAGAAAAAAGGCGATGAATCTGCCGCACATCCTCGTACCCTCATTCCCACTAAGAACCCCCGGGCCCGGTATACATTTGCTTTAGCATAAAGAAACCCATTCTATTATTGAATATATTGTATATACACTCCTCGTTTGTAGAGTCCATATTATTTCTATTTGTGAAGAACCTTCCGTGAAAAATATGTAATGAACCTAGGTGTATGATAATGTACACTTTCTATATATACTCGGTATACTGTAATGGGTTTTCTGTTAAAGTTATTTTCTTATAAAATTATAAAATTGCCTTGGTTTTCTTTTTGTAAGTGTCTTTTAATAAATAAATAAATAGACCATTGCTGCTCCATTGTTGCTCATGCTAGAGAAACAGAATATATGTTTTTCAGTCCTCATCATTGTTGGCAAAATTAGCTTATAATGTTATCTGAGGTAACGAACAGTATCAATGATCAATAACGTAGTAATTAGAACAATAAAAAGGGTATTTAACGGAACCAGACTTGTTTTGAAAAGATGGGCCTGTCTGAATATCGACCGTTATATAAATGTGTTCCCTCCAGTTCTTTGTAAAACTTACAATTTAATGTTTAATGAGTTACATCAGTTGACACTAAGTTACATCAGTTGGCTTTTAGTTTAATAAGTTACATCAGTTGACATTGCGCTACATCAATTGACATTTTGACATTGCTCCCAAGCTTTGGTACCAAAACTCCAATGTTTCCAAACAAACTCTCTGATTGATAAAACGGGATTGATAAGCTTTCAAAATAACTCATCGGATCTGCCCAGCTCATTAGCAATATGGAATAAACAATTCCTCTCCGGGAATATTGAATTACCTATTTTGTTCAATTTTTCAAATGTTTTTCCACTTCAAGGTTTCGATGTCTTCAAATATTAAAGATACATATTTGAAAAATTTTTTTTTCTTGACAGCAAATGGTTCAACAACAAACACTATTGTTTTTATCTCAGTTCTGCGTCCTTATCTCCATCAGCATCTCTTTTAACCGGTATCCGATACCCATGTATTGAATCGCCTTATAGCGGCGTTATTCGTTATTAATATCGGACTTTATTCTTTAGTTAATAAGAATTATATATTGGTCAAACACCACTCGGATAAAAATCCGTATTACCTGGGTGGGTGGGACAAATCAGGTAAAGCACCTTGCCTAATTGCACAACATGATGGCACCGCCGATGTTCGAACCCCCAATCCTCTGATTGTGAGTCCAGAGCCTTTAGCAATAATAGTGTCACAAGCAGAAAATGGTTTCGAGATATATACAAGATATAATAATTGTTTTACAGATTAACTGCACTACATGTACTAGGCAATTTCGTTTTTATTTGAGAGGTACCTTCAATGCCATTATCAAATGATAAGTCACATAAAACCTGTAACCTACAGTATACATTGGCATTCATGGGTATATCCTATGAGATAAGATTGCCTACATCCGACTAAAAAGTATAAGCGAAAAAATGAAAGTGTCGAAGAAAATGTAATATGTTACATCTTACTCGGAAAACGCCCTGCGGTGTTTGTATTATACACATCCCATTTCATGAAGTCAAGTTCCATTACATGGTTACTCGTATGTCGAGACCCAAAGGAGATCAAACTTTATCTAAGGGTAGATACAATATTGATCAGACCCAGCGGTTGTATTAATACTATCCCATAATTCATTCTAATAAAGTCACTTGACTGCACCTGTAAGCATTCCATCTTTATTGTTCAGTCTTCATTGCTAAAATATTTGTTACAATAATGTTGACCTCAAATTTTATGAGCGTGTTGGAATTTTATCTGTATATTTGATAATTATTTTTACTTTTTCCCACAGCTATGTTACCTTGTCCACGCTTCAGATTACACGTGGAAACATTCAAAGTTTCGGTAGTAGCTGGAACAAAAAATGTTTTCACCAAATTTTTTAAATTAAAGAATTCGAGGTGTTCCCCCTATTAACCCCACCACCTCCTCGAGCTGTGGCCCTAAAAGTTATAGTTACATTAGTTTCCATCATTCCGCCCTTTTTAATCTATAATTCTTTTTCCCGCCCATTCTACCACACCTTTTTTTCTTTAATAATTCTTGTTGCCGCCCCTTCATCTTCCGCAGCCCCTTCGTTTTTGCCGCCCCCTGCTTTTACCCCGTGGTGCTTGCGCCCCCACGCCTCCCTCAAAATACGCGCATGGATGAGGTCGTGTGCAGAATCTTGTTTTAACTCTAATGTGATTCCAAATTTGCTACCAAAAACTCTAAATTGACAAAGATTAATAATGAAAGTGCATATAATGATGGTGCATTTTCAAAAGTTGAAAATCAAAACGATGCTATAAAGCGCGTTCCAGCAGATGGGCTCCTGCTATCAAAATTGCCGATGCAATGCGCGGTTTGTTCAATTATTAATTTGAAAGGCATGGATGAATGATGAGAATGAAGGTTTCAGGAACAATGTTAAAAAGGAACTTGATATGATATTACAGTTAAAATCAAGTCTAGGTGAAAGTTTAAAAAGCCTTACCCATGCTAAGCAAATCGAAACCATAATATCCGCGCTCTAGAACTGTTTCAATTTTTAACTGGACATTAAGTTGTTTTCTACATTAAGACAGCTTGGTAAATACAATTTAAAAAAACACTTAAAAAGGATTCATGGAAGCATGTTTTAAGATTTTCTTAAAACGGTTAAAAATATTAAGAAGGATATTTAAAGAGGAGCAAAAGTGTAATATCAGTCCTGCTGGTTTGTAGCTGCTGGAGAGCATTGCATCTCGGGAAGCCGTTAATGCAACTTGTGGATCCGACCAGTAAGGTCTCAATTATTACTTCTGTCTTATGTGCTCTAACTCAAGAGATTTCTTTACGTCTTCAAATTCTCCACATTTTCCTGTTCAGTGTTCTTAACCAAAGATGGTTTTACAGATTCTGCAAAAGTTAACTCCGGTGTATTCGGTCCCCTTTTAGTCCTACGTTCATCCATAATTCCAATTTGGTATTACTATATAGCCGTAAGGTTAGAGGCAGGGTATAATGGTAACGACCTTTTATTTGATTGACCTTTCAGTAGTAGTGAAATGAAGCCTTATACCGTTGTTGTTGTCTTTACCTTATTGGATTGGCTTTCCCTCGGCTTACCCATCACTCCCCAATCAGATTTTCATACAGTTCTGTATTACATGGGATAAACGCGGCCAACCACACGCATAATTATGACAATCTTACTTTTACCATCCATTCATCATTTTATTATTTCATTCTTTCTTTTTGAACGTTTGATACTTAATATCCTCTCTATCATTTCTATCATTTATACTATTACAGTTACACATTCAGTATCTTTGCTTTTCTTATTTAATTCCAATAATATCTCAACCGTTACTGTTGTAATTATTGTACTAATGAATTTGTTTGTTTAATGTACTTTTATTCTTAATGGACGAATCTAATGCCTCCTCTGCCCGCAGGAACAAGTTAAGGTATTTGAGAAAATAAACAAGGAAGTTCATATCCTTCTATTATCAAACCTGTAGCTGTTTATCTAGATTGAACACAAGTATCATAATTGAGGAATTAAGGGATAAAGTGATGTAAGATTTCTCTCAAATTGCCTGACTATCGAAGATTTCCTTTGATTGACAGGAGTTGTGCTGTTTAGCTGGAAATAGGTTGGTTGTTAACGGCAGAAGTTCAATTGAAGGTGAATACAGATTTTATTGATTCTCTGTATTCCGATTTACAATTTCATCACAATTTTAACGAACTCCAAGTGTGTTGCAGTGTTTATATAGTCCTGGCCCTGTCCTACAGACCCGTATACAATTTTTCAGGGAGAAAGTTTGAATGTTGATTCGAGTAGGGTATGCATAGGTCTTTCAAATTCTACTAGGTGGAAAATTCCAAACCCGGGCAAACTCTGTATATGGCCGTTTTTCAAAATGGCCGCCAAAATGTACTTATGAACCAGGTATAATGACAATAACTCTGAAACTATTTGACCTAGAGGGGTGATTGAGGTGTCTATCCCCACTAAATCAAGGCTGTCTGATTGAATGAAGGGGTTTCATGGTTGTCCGAGGTCTAGGACACCTGAAATCCAAGATGGCCGCCCGTAGCAACCATAATCATCATATTCGCCAGATGAAATGACAATAATTCGGAATCTGCTTGACCTACAAGGGTCATTAAGGTGTCTATCCCCACTAAATCAAGGCTTTCTGATTGAATAAAGGGGGTTTCATGGTTGTCCGAGGTCTAGGACACCTGAAATTCAAGATGGCCGCCCATAGCAACCAGATAATCATCATATTAGCCAGATGAAATGACAATAATTCGGAATCTGCTTGACCTACAAGGGCCATTTAGGTCTTTATCCCTATGAAATCAAGACTGTCTAATTGAATGAAGAGGGTGTCATGGTTGTCTGATGTCTAGGACCCCCGGGTCTCGGACAACCACAATCTAAGATGGCCGCCCATAGCAACCATATAAATATTCACATTAACCAGGTGAGATGACAATATCTCAATAATTATTTGATCCAGAAGAGCAATTAAGGCGTGTAACTTCGCTAAATCAAGGCTGTTTGATTAAATGATGTGATATCATGGTTGTCTGAAGTCGAAGTCACACCAAACCAGATGGCAGCCATAGCAACCACTATTAACCAAGTAAAATGTCATCAATTAGAACCTCTGTAACATAGAGGCTGGATTAATGCCGCCAAAATACGTTTTTCACTAAAAATGGGTTAGAGTGTCATTGAAACAGCATTATAAGCATTAAATATTCAAAATAATCGATGAAAAATGGCTTTGAGGGTTATAGCAGAAACATTTCTCCCTAAATTATGTTGCTAATATGTTTTTAATCCAAAATGGCGCCGATTATGAGGTCCAAAATGGCCTTCAAAATACATTTTTTCACTCAAAAAATGGGTTAGAGTGGCATTAAAACAGCATTTAACACATTAAATATTCAAACTTATCAATGGTAAATGGCTTTGAGGGTTACAGCAGAAACATTTCTCCCCAAATTGTGTTGTTAACATGTTTCAAATCCAAAATGGTGCCGATTATGAGGTCAAAGATGGCCACCAAAATACTTTTTCACTCAAAAATGGGTTAGAGTGGCATTAAAACAGCATTATAAACATTAAATATTCAAAATAATCAATGAAAAATGGCTTTGAGGGTTATAGAAGAAACATGTCTCCCCAAATTATGTTGCTTATATGTTTTAAATCCAAAATGGCGCCGATTATGAGGTCCAAAATGGCCTCCAAAATACATTTTTTCACTCAACAAATGGGTTAGAGTGGCATTAAAACAGCATTTAACACATTAAATATTCAAACTTATCAATGGTAAATGGCATTGAGGGCTACAGATAGACATTTGTAACCAAATTGTGTCATTCACAGGTGTCAAATTCAAAATGGCGCCCAAAGTGAAGCCCAAAATAGCGGCCAAATACATTTTTCTCAGCTTTTAATGCTGTTTTAATGTCGCCTTTAGTATGAAAAAAATACTTTAGCGGTCATTTTGGTTTTCATTTTTGGCACCATTTTGGATTTAAAACATGTTAACAACCTATTGTTTGGTACAAAATGTTTCTGTTGTAATCCCTAAAACGGTTTACCATAGATTATTTTGAATATTTAATGTGTTTAATGCTGTTTTAATACTACTTATGGCTGCTTAAAATATATTTTTGCGGCCATTTTGGACCTCATAATGGACACCATTTTGGATTTGAAACATGTTAACAACACAATTTGGGGGAAAATGTTTCTGCTGTAACCCTCTAAAGCCATTTACCATTGATAAGTTTTAATATTTAATGTGTTAAATGTTATTTTAATGCCACTCTAACCCATTTTTCGAGTGAATATATATATTTTTGGTCGCCTTTTCATCCTAATAATATCAAAAATATAATTTTGGATTTAAAACATATAAGCAACATAATTTGGGGAGACATGTTTCTTCTATAACCCTCAAAGCCATTTTTTCATTGATTATTTTGAATATTTAATGTTTATAATGCTGTTTTAATGCCACTCTAACCCATTTTTGAGTGAAAAAAGTATTTTGGTGGCCATTTTTGACCTCATAATCGGCATTATTTTGGATTTGAAACATGTTAACAACACAATTGGGGAGAAATGTTTCTGCTGTAACCTTCAAAGCCATTTACCATTGATAAGTTTGAATATTTAATTTGTTAAATGCTGTTTTAATGCCACTCTAACCCATTTTTTTGCCACTCTAACCCATTTTTGAGTGAAAAAATGTATTTTGAAGGCCATTTTGGACCTCATAATCGGCGCCATTTTGGATTAAAAACATATTAGCAACATCATTTAGGGAGAAACGTTTCTGCTATAACCCTCAAAGCCATTTTTCATCGATTATTTTGAATATTTATTGCTTATAATGCTGTTTCAATGACACTCTAACCCATTTTTTTAGTGAAAAAACACATTTTGGCGGCATTAATCCAGCCTCTATGTTACAGAGGTTCTAATTGATGACATTTTACTTGCTTAATAGTGGTTGCTATGGCTGCCATCTGGTTTGGTGTGACTTCGACTTCAGACAACCATGATATCACATCATTTAATCAAACAGCCCTGATTTAGCGATATTGTCATCTCACCTGGTTAATATGAATATTTATATGGTTGCTATGGGCGGCCATCTTAGATTGTGGGTGTCCTAGACCCGGGGGTCCTAGACATCAGACAACCATGACACCCTCTTCATTCAATTAGACCGTCTTGATTTCATAGGGATAGAGACCTAAATGGCCCTTGCAGGTCAAGCAGACTCGATTCCGAATTATTGTCATTTCATCTGGCTAATATTAAATATGATGATTATCTGGTTGCTATGGGCGGCCATCTTGAATTTCAGGTGTCCTAGACCTCGGACAACCATGAAACCCCTTTATTCAATCAGAAAGCCTTGATTTAGTGGGGATAGACACCTTAATGACCCTTGTAGGTCAAGCAGATTCCGAATTATTGTCATTTCATCTGGCGAATATGATGATTATGGTTGCTACGGGCGGCCATCTTGGATTTCAGGTGTCCTAGACCTCGGACAACCATGAAACCCCTTCATTCAATCAGACAGCCTTGATTTAGTGGGGATAGACACCTCAATCACCCCTCTAGGTCAAATAGTTTCAGAGTTATTGTCATTATACCTGGTTCATAAGTACATTTTGGCGGCCATTTTGAAAAACGGCCATATACAGAGTTTGCCCGGGTTTGGAATTTTCCACCTAGTAGAATTTGAAAGACCTATGCATACCCTACTCGAATCAACATTCAAACTTTCTCCCTGAAAAATTGTATACGGGTCTGTAGGACAGGGCCAGGACTAATAGACTTTATCAAGGACATGTATCATATCATATCATTTTATCATCTTTCATATTCTGTGTGATACTTCAACAGTTTGGCGTCGTAACATAAAGGAGGAACCCAGGACGTCAGAATTGCGAAAGCTGTTCCTCAAGATACTGTAAATTCGACATACACTTAAAAGCGGAGGGTGGGTTAAACTACAGGAATGAACCCATTAATAATGGGTTTAAACAGTAATATACTTTAATGAATGAAACAAGAAAAATGGGTGTCGAAACCAGGACTTAGGTATGTGAGACCTGCACCCTAAACACTAAGAGGGTTGAGAATCAGAAAGCCTTTACTCACAATGAAAACTATTGTGAGTTAAGGCTTTCTGGTTCTCAACAAATGACTTGGTCACGGAATACTGTCGTCACTGTAACATCAG
This sequence comes from Amphiura filiformis, assembly GCF_039555335.1. Classification (NCBI taxonomy): domain Eukaryota; kingdom Metazoa; phylum Echinodermata; class Ophiuroidea; order Amphilepidida; family Amphiuridae; genus Amphiura; species Amphiura filiformis. The sequence continues at coordinate 51,584,787 of NC_092644.1, read as the reverse complement.
GGTGAAAAATGATATAAGCGGACTGCATTTGACATAAGCGATCAATCAACCTTACCTTCTTCTACTTTCCAATAATTTTACAACATTATCTATCGAATATTATTTGGTAAGAGCAACAGCAACAATAACAATATTATGTCATTTGTAACATCCTAGACCCATTTCCTAGCTCCATTTACTTTGCTCATATCAGGAAAATCCCTCATATAGAGTAGAATAATTAAAAAGGTTTAAGTTACTAGTACAACTACTAAAGGAGATGAGGCGTATATTTAAAGTGTACATTCAAAAATGTGATGTGGCGCCAATTATAAATAGCATACTACATTAAATTGGCAATAAGGGCGTGCTAGATTAATATCAATATAGTTTGGCGTGTTTCTTATGTTGCAAAAAGAGCAGGCAATAAATGTTGACGTTATTATGCTTACATAACATCTGCTTTTATATCGTCAAAAATTGTTATGAATTCATAATGATTTGGTTTCTAATTGGAAAATTGAATGTAGTTTGGCATAAATAATATACGTTGAAAAAATTGTGAATTGAGTGAATGATTGAAAGGAAAGAGCATGAAAACGATGAAAAAGATTCCTTTTTTTTTATTTAAAGAAACAATGTTTCTTCTACCGACAATTATTGTGATGCTAAATTTATTTTATTTTATTTGAAAAAGAGTAATTTTGGCATTGACGTTGTTGAAAAATAAAATAACAAAAATAAACCATCAATTTAGTTAAGTAAAGTTTCAGCAGAAGTTTAATAGTATGCGACTCAACAAAGTGCAGCAAAAACAGAAAATCTTACAAAATAATATTTAAAAAATCGCAGGTATGTAGAAATTATTGTTGAATATTGTTGTTATTGTTAGAGCATTGTCCAAAAGATATTTTATTTTATATACCTGCCTTTTCTCATAATCGACGTAGCAGAAGTAACTTATGATCAAAATATTCCAAAGTATATATCCATCCATAAGACCTTCCTTGGTCACCATACATTTATACTCTAAGTGAAGCCATTATGTTCAAGTAGATCTGTAGATATTGCCGTTGACTACGACTAACATTTGTTGTTTCAAGTTGATTCCAGAAGTGTAAAGAATAAAGAATATAATAGGTACCTGGTGGGCAGAAACCAAGGTCAAAGTTAATACAGGGGTCAAAATTCAAATTGAACTGTTATTTGTAAGACAATTACTTAAAACCATATAATCAAAATCACAAAAATCCTCTATTATTTTCTCTATCAACCTTGAACGCATAGTTCAATGTACAATCAGTATTACTTGAGGGGTATTATTAAAATCAGACCTTGATATCTACATGTAAGAGCGACATTGACATTCATCAGACTGTAATCTAAAAAGATGCTTGGATATTCGCTGATTTCCCACAAGATTTTGCCCCGCCTTTCATATTTATGTAGTTTGTGCGCTATAGTAAAATGTGAATAAAATTGGGGGTGTTTAAAAACACCCCAATTTTATTATTTGTTTGACTTTGTTGGCGCTTTCAGCTACTCATGATATTTGTGCCATTTTCAATACCGGATAGGCCTATATTATATCTTGAAATATATTCAATACGGAAATCGGTCCGAAACTTTACAACCGTTTAAGAAGGTTCAGTTTTAGGAGCCAGCTGACCCAGAGAAAACATGCGACAGGCTGCAGCGAGTATGGACTGGAAACCAAATATTAGTATACATAAAGTTGTCTGGAACGACCGGGGTTCGAACCCGGTACCTCAGTGCAAAGCTCGGGTCAGAACCGCTACGCTAACTCTCTGCCCCTACCCCAATTGTAAATATCTTGGTGATGTTTTAATGTAAACAGGGCTATAATGTAAGCACTCAGCATTTTTCATTCAAACCGCGTTCTTTAACCTTATCCGTACTAGCTCCCATGCAGGCCATTCCCTCGACGGTTCAACTTTTTAGAAAGTCTCGAAAAGTTTGAGCATAAATGAACTTTGAGACTAGTGTATTGACCTTAATGATATTGGCCTTGAAGATATTTTTTGGAAGAACCTTAATTTCGGCAAAATGGTAGACTGGGACATCGTTCCCTGCAAGCATGGCATATATAGCAACAAACAAATAGAAAAGTGTCGTAGGCATGTTGGATGATTGCAATCACTGATGACAAGGTCAATTTGCTAGTGTCAAAACGCGATTTTCCCCTCATTATTGATCTCTGATCAAGATAAAGAAGGAAGCATTTGTTCTTTATTTATTTTAAGATCGTTTGCTTGTCGGGGTGAGATGTGTGTATGTGTTATGCCAAATCATTTTATATGTAAAAACTATACAATTCTATTCCACCTGAACAGCAGGGAACCAACGGATGTCACACTATTTTATTAACAAAGAATAAATTTAAAACATCAAACAGAACATCCAATGGGGCTTAAAACAAATAAATACAGGAAGTTAAAAACCCAACGTTTCAAAAAAAATCTTTTCTTTATCAAGGGAGAAATACCAGCTCTATGTATAGTGTAGACACTAGTTCTTAGCAGTGAATGAAGGGATAAACAGCCACTACAACTGGCAGACCACATAGCACGCAACGTTAAACTAACTACGTTAAGGGACGGACAACTTGTAAACATGTCCTGCAGCTTCCTGCATGCTATGTAATTCTAATTTCATCATTACATTGTTTGACAGGATTTCTGTATGAGTGGCTGCAACAATCTGCTGTTTTCGAAGCAACCGCATGTCAAGCTGACAGAATTGCCTTATTTACTTACCGGTAAGGTGTGTGATCAACACGGGAATTCTAGAACAAGCCCTACGAATATAGAAAACGAACGACTATTTTAGAACGACATCGGGAGACTTTTGAGGAATCACTTCTGTTAGGTCTTCCTCTAGTCATTGCTAAAATCAGTAAAAACGCCATACGGGTTACGTATTACGACATTGTGCGGTAGAACGCCATAGTGCCGTTCACATCCAAACTAGCCTCCTACACAGCCAGTTTGTGTCGGTCCTAACGCTCGTCGTTCCTAGTGATAGCCGCATACAGTCTGAACAGAGACTACATGTAAACGCAATTGCAAGAAGCTATGCTGAGACAAATATATCTATTAAAGGGAGGACAGTTTTTATGGGCTACTGAGCTCAGCAATGCTTTGCTGTCTTCGATGGCGCATTGTATCGGAGAGGTACCTGGCTTTTATCAAAGCCCAAACCCAACTCTGCTCCGATACAACGCATTAACCAAAATATCGATCGAATCAATTTTACGGCCATGCTTGAATTAACAACCCCTTGAAACCTAATTACACCACTTTATGTAAACATAAAGTTACACGAAAAACGCCTTTTCGCAAGATGACTTTTGGACGGCATTCTCCACACACAAATTAATAGGCAATTTGCCCGTTCGAATTCGCTTCTTGTCTATACTAGGTCAAATTGTAACCCCCAAAATGGATTTTATTATGTTGGTCTCTACTTGTTCTATTTGGATACTTGAAATCACTTCATTACATGACAAACATAATATTTGCCTTTTTTGTCATTTTGGAACGTCATTTTTTGCTACCAAAATTAAACCGCTTACGGTAATTCCACGATTGACCAATTCACAATGGATTTCACCCTCTAGAGGGCATACTAACTGATTTTCGACTAATGGCGTTCCCGCATCACGTTTCACGTTAATTTCGCAATCTATCTATTACTGCGTACTAACTGAATGTAGTATGCCGGTACTACCGTACTAGCCTAAAACGACTGTAGGGTAACCTAGCATTTTGGCCGAAATTGAACTTACCTTATAATTACAAGCAGACTCCATGTTGTTGTTATTTGCATTATATACTAGCCCCTTATTCAAACCTAACCTACGAATGCAGCCCTTTATGTACAGGCAGTGGCGTACCTGAACTTTTTATCAAAAAGAAAAAATGCAAGTGACCAGTAGTTCGGCCAAATTGCACGCCCATATCTGCACGCCCATCACGTAAAAATGTTCAGGTTCATACTATTAAAAGTAAAAATTGATAGAAATTGTTCATATTTTGCACCGGCCTAATCAAATTTTACACCCAAATCAAGGTGTTAACCAAATGTGTGCGTATTTTAAACAGTATTGAGAAGAAGTAATTGTTTTAGTTGTCAGGGGGCAATCCCCCGCCTCCGCATCCCCAACATCAGGCACGCCAATGTATACTGGTGAATGGTAGCTCAATATGATTGTTCATTATTTCAAAATTAGCAAACATGTCTGTTGTGTCCTGTTGTGTCTATAGTGCAATATTGCAAACATACTAGGACATGCACTTTTGATCTCTTTGATTCTCCGCCAATATTGGACGAGATTTGATCTTATTGTGATAGATGTTTGATGGTTGACATCTCATAAGTTGAACCATTGTCATGCTGAAATATAGGTAACAATGTTTAGATCAAATAAATTTATAATAAAATCAAGTCAAGCAAAAGTAATTGTTTATGAGGAATTGTATTGGTCAGTCTTACGAAAAAGATCGATTATTTTAAGATGGAGTTCATTAAAGGGAGTCTCCGGCAATCATAACATTATGCCTTACATGTAAGAAAAATAATTATCAAGCACGAATCACGTGGTTTTATTTGAAACAAACTCATATTGACCATAAAAACGAATAAAAACAGTCGGCTCTCAACACGCGATATTAAAATTTCCCGCGCCGAAATTGTCTAAGTGCAATGACGTAATGGGTATTTGTGCTCAATTGTCGTCAGCTTTCATTGTATTACTGGGACGTCATTGCACTAATCAATTTCAGTGCCCTGGAATTTTGAATATCGCGTGTTGAGAGGCGGATGTTTTTATTCGTTTTCATGGTCACTATGAGTTTGTTTTAAATAAAACCACGTGATGTGTGCTTGATAATTATTTTTTACATGTAAGGCATAATGTTGTGATTGCATGGGACTTCCTTTAATGTTTAAAATCTGTAAATGCAATGAGCCTGTTCTGTTTGATAGGGTGATACATTAAGCGGAAATTATACTATCCTATATCGCTGAGAATGCCATTGGCAATCGCCGAATTTTGCGATACATCGCTTGTCTCTTTTACTGATCATGGTGATTGCGATTGCAGACGACAATAAAATACGGTATTCAAATACATTTTAAGAACATCCATCAGACTTCCCAACAAACACAAAACGTTTTCGACATCATTCGCAAAAGATTATAAAAATTGTCAGAAAACGTTTAAAAAGAAAAGGTTAAAAAACATTTTATGAAAAACCTACTGCAATTATTTGAAAATAATGTTATTTAACTATTGACAAAATAGTTGGCAAAAAATAGTTTACAATAACATTGTTTGAACCCGCAATCCTCTGATTGTGAGTCTAGTCCAGAGCCCGAACCGCAGCGCCACAGTGTCTTGAGCAATTATGTAATCACAAGCAGAAAATGGTTTCGAGATATATACAAGATATAATAATTGCTTTACAGATTGACTGCCCCACATGCATTAGGCAATTTCGTTTTTATTTGATGACCACCGTCAATGCCATTATCAAATGATAATTCACCATTTACAGTTTTAAAAACCCTAACCTACAGTATACATGTATCTGGCATTCACGAATCACGAGTGATATCCTATGAGGTTAGATTGGCTACATCCGACTAAAAAGTATAAGCGAAAAAGTGAAAGTATCGAAGAAAATGTAATATGTTACATCTTACTCAGAAAACGCCCTGCGGTGTTTGTATTATACACATCCCGTTTCATGAAGTCAAGTTCCATTACATGGTTACTCGTATGTCGAGACCCAAAGGAGATCAAACTTTATCTAAGGGTAGATACAATATTGATCAGACCCAGCGGTTGTATTAATACTATCCCATAATTCATTCTAATAAAGTCACTTGACTGCACATTTAAGCATTCCATCTTTATTTTAAAAATATTTGCTACAATAATTTTGACCTCACAAATTATGAGCATGTTGGAATTGTATCTGTATTTTTGATAATTATTTTTAATTAAAGGATTCGAGGTGTTACCCCCCATTACCCCCACCACCTCCTCAAGCTGTGGCCCTAAAAGGTATAGTTACATTAGTTTCCATCATTTTACCGCCCTTTTTAATCAAAAATTCTTTTTCCCGCCCATTCTACCACACCCTTTTTTCTTTAATAATTCTTGTTGCCGCCCCTTCATCTTCCGCCGCCCCTTCTTTTTTGCCGCCCCCTGCTTTTACCCCGTGGGGCTTGCGGACCCAAGCCTCCCTCAAAATACTCGCATGGATGAGGTCGTGTGCAGAATCATGTTAGCTCCAAAGTGATTCCAAATTTGCTACCAAAAACTCTAAATTGACAAAGATTAATACCAGTATATGAAAGTTGGTGCATTTTCAAAAGTTGAAAATCAAAACGATGCCCGCGGTGGAAAGTGCTAAGCGCGTTCCAGCTTGCCCGCGATGGGCTCCTGCTATCAAAATTGCCGATGCAATGCGCGGTTTGTTCAATTATTAATTTGAAAGGCATGGATGAATGATGAAAATGAAGGTTTAAAGAACAATGCTAGAAAGGAACTTGATATGATATTAACTGGGAAAACCCCAGTTAAAATCAAGTCTAGGTGAAAGTTTAAAAAGTCTTACCCATGCTAATCAAATCGAAACCATAAGCGGGAAGCCGTTAATGCAACTTGTGGATCCGACCAGTAAGGTCTCAATTATTACTTCTGTCTTATGTGCTCTAACTCAAGAGATTTCTTTACGTCTTTTTTTACGTCAGATTCTACAAAAGTTAACTCCGGTGTATTCGGTCCCCTTTTAGTCCTACGTTCATCCATAATTCCAATTTGGTATTACTATATAGCCGTAAGGTTAGAGGCAGGGTATAATGGTAACGACCTTTTATTTGATTGACCTTTCAGTAGTAGTGAAATGAAGCCTTATACCGTTGTTGTTGTCTTTACCTTATTGGATTGGCTTTCCCTCGGCTTACCCATCACTCCCCCATCAGATTTTCATACAGTTCTGTATTACATGGGATAAACGCGGCCAACCACACGCATAATTATGACAATCTTACTTTACCATTCATCATTTTATTATTTTATTCTTTCTCTTTGAACGTTTGATACTTAATATCCTCTCTATCATTTCTATCATTTATACTATTACAGTTACACATTCAGTATCTTTGCTTTTCTTATTTAATTCCAATAATATCTCAACCGTTACTGTTGTAATTATTGTACTAATGAATTTGTTTGTTTAATGCATGTATACTTTTACTCTTAATGGACGAATCTAATGCCTCCTCTGCCCGCAGGAACAAGTTAAGGTATTTGAGAAAATAAACAAGGAAGTTCATATCCTTCTATTATCAAACCTGTAGCTGTTTATCTAGATTGAACACAAGTATCATAATTGAGGAATTAAGGGATAAAGTGATGTAAGATTTCTCTCAAATTGCCTGACTATCGAAGATTTCCTTTGATTGACAGGAGTTGTGCTGTTTAGCTGGAAATAGGTTGGTTGTTAATGGCAGAAGTTCAATTGAAGGTGAATACAGATTTTATTGATTCTCTGTATTCCGATTTACAATTTCATCACAATTGTAACGAACTCCAAGTGTGTTGCAGTGTTTATAGACTTTATCAAGGACATATCATATCATTTTATCATCTATCATATTTTGTGTGATATTTCAACAGGTTGGCGTCGTAACATAAAGGAGGAACCCAGGACGTCAGAATTGTGAAAGGAGTTCCTCAACATACTGTAAATTCGACATACACTTAAAAGCGGAGGGTGGGTTAAACTACCAGAATGAACCAATTAATAATGGGTTTAAACGGTAACATATTTTAATGAATGAAACAAGAAAAATGGGTGTCGAAACCAGGACTTAGGTATGTGAGACCTGCACCCTAAACACTAAGAGAGAACCAGAAAGCCTTTACTCACAATGAAATCTATTGTGAGTTAAGGCTTTGTGGTTCTCAACCCTCGACTTGGTCACGGAATGCGTACTGACGTCACTGTAACATCAGGGTGAAAAATTATATAAGTGGACTGATATAAGCGGTTCACCTTAAGCCTTACCTTTTTCAGCAAGGTGGTTAAAGTAGCTAGGGCCTTAACAAGCGGTGCACTTTAGAGTATATAACAATCAAAAACGGAGGGTGGGTTAAACTACAGGAATGGACCCATTAATAATGGGTTTAAACAGTAACATACTTTAATGAATGAAACAAGAAAAATGGGTATCGAAAGCAGGACTTAGATATGTGAGACCTGCAACCTAAACACTAAGACTGAGAACCAGAAAGCCTTTACTCACAATGAAAACTATTGTGAGTTAAGGCTTTCTGGTTCTCAACCCTTGACTTGGTCTCGGAATGCGCACTGACGTCACTGTAACATCAGGGTGAAAAATGATAAATGCGGACTGTATTTGATATAAACGGTCAATAAACCTTACCTTCTTCTCCTTTCCAATAATTTTACAACATTATCTATCGAATATTATTTGGTAAGAGCAACAGCAACAATAACAATATTATGTCATTTGTAACATCCTAGACCCATTTCCTAGCTCCATTTACTTTGCTCATATCAGGAAAATCCCTCATATAGAGTTGAATAATTAAAAAGGTTTAAGTTACTAGTACAACTACCAAAGGAGACGAGGCGTATATTTAAAGTATACATTCAAAAATGTGATGTGGCGCCAATTATAAATAGCATACTACATTAAATTGGTAATAAGGGCGTGCTAGATTAATATCAATATAATTTGGCGTGTTTCTTATGTTGCAAAAAGAGCAGGCAATAAATGTTGACGTTATTATGCTTACATAACATCTGCTTTTATATCGTCAAAAGAAAATTTGTAATGAATTCATAATGATTTGGTTTCTAATTGGAAATTTGAATGTCACTGAATGTAGTTTGGCATAAATAGTATACGTTGAAAAAATTGTGAATGGAGTGAATGATTGAAAGGAAAGAGCATTTGATAAAAACGATGAAAAGGATTCTTTAAAAAACAATGTTTCTTCTATAGCGACAATTATTGTGATGCTAAATTTATTATAATTAACTGTAATGCAATTTTGGCATTGACGTTGTTGAAAAACAAAATTAATTTAGTTAAATAAAGTTTCACCACTTTAATAGTATGTGACTTTCGTGACTCCACAAAGTGTAGCAAAAACAGCAAATCTTACAAAAGGTATGTAGAATTATTGTTGAATGGTTTCCTGGAGCATTGTCCAAAAGATATGTATATTTTATTTTATGTATCTTCCTCTTCTCATAATGGATGTAGCTGAAGTAACTTATGATCGAAATATTCCAAAGTATATATCCACCCATAAGACCTTCCTTGGTCACCATACATTTGTATTCTAAGTGAAGCCATTATGTTCAAGTAGATCTGTAGATATTGCCGTTGACTATGACTAACAGTTGTTGATGCCAGAAGTGTAAAGAATAAGAATATAATATGTACCTAGTGGACAGAAGCCAAGGTCAAAGTTAATACAGGGGTCAAAATTCAAATTGAACTGTTATTGTAAGACGAAAAACTTAAAACACTATTATCAAAATCACAAAAATTCTCTATTATTTTCTCTATCAACCTTGAACGCATAGTTCAATGTACAATCAGTATTACTTAAGGGGTATTAAATCAGACCTTGATATCTACATGTAAGAGCGACATTGACATTCATCAGACTGTAATCTAAAAAGATGCTTGGATATTCGATGATTTCCCACAAGATTTTTGCACCGCCTTTTATATTTATGTAGTTTGTGCGCTATAGTAAAATGTGAATGTTAAATACCCCAATTTTATTGTTTGTTTGGCTTTGTTGGCGCTTTCAGCTACTCATAGTATTATTTGTGTTTTAGAAGCCGGTTGACCCAGAGAAAACCTGCGACAGGCTGCAGCGAGTATGGACTGGAAACCAAATATTAGTACAAATAAAGTTATGTGGAACGACCGGGGCTCGAACCAAGTACCTCAGTGGTGCAAAGCTCGGGACAGAACCGCCAACTCTCCGCCCCTACCCTAATTGTAAATATCTTGGTGATACTTTAATGTAAACAGCGCTATAATGTATTAAAGCACACAGCATTTTTTCATTCAAACCGCGTTCTTTAACCTTATTCGTACTAGCTCCCATGCAGGCCATTTCCTCGACGGTTCAACTTTTTAGAAAGTCTCGAAAAGTTTGAGCATAAATGAACTTTGAGACTAGTGTATTGACCTTACTGATATTGGCCTTGAAGATATTTTTTGGAAGAACCTTAATTTCGGCAAAATGGTAGACTGGGACATCGTTCCCTGCAAGCATGGCAAATTAAATAGCAACAAACAAACAGAAAAGAGTCGTTGGCATGTAGAATGATTGCAATCACTGATGACAAGGTCAATTTGCTAGTGTCAAAACGGGATTTTCAGCTAATTATTGATCTCTGATGAAGGGAAAGAAGAAAGCTTTTGTTCTTTATTTATTTGAAGATCGTTTGCTTGTCGGGGTGAGATGTGTGTATGTGTTATGCCAAATCATTTTATATGTAAAAACTATACAATTCTATTCCACCTGAACAGCAGTGAACCAACGGATGTATAAAAAAAATACAAGTGCGTCACAATAACAAAGAATAAATCTAAAACATCAAACAGAACATCCAATGGGGCTAAAACAAATAAATAGAGGAAGTTAAACACCCAACGTTTCAAAAAGACAAATCTTTTCTTTATCAAGGGAAAAATACCAGCTCTATGTATAGTGTAGGAACTAGTTCTTAGCAGTAAATGAAGGGATAAAAAGCCATTACAACTGGCAAACCATATAGCACGCAACGTCCTGCATGCTTCTATATAATTCTAATTTTATCATTACATTGTTTGACATGATTTCTAAATGAGTGCCTGCAACAGTTGCTGTTTTCGAAGCAACCTCACGTCAAGCTGACAGAATTGCCTTATTTACTTACCGGTACGGTGTGTGATCAATACGGGAATTCTAGAACAAGCCATACGAATATAGAAAAAGAACGAATAATTTAGATTTTAGAACGACATCGAGAGACTTTTGAGGAATCACTTCTGTTACATCTTCCTCTAGTCATTACTAAAATGAGTAAAAACAGTTGAAGCAATGTCATCGTTTTCCATTAACACCCTCACCTAAATATTATTGCGTAATAACTGAATGTCTACCGGTACTAGCCTAAAACGACTGAAGGACAACCTGGCATTTTGGCCGAAATTGAACTTACCTTGAACTAACCTACCAATTCAGCCCTTTAATAGTTGTTTTATACGTACCTGAACCTTTTATCAAAATAGAAAAAAGGCAAGTAAGCAGTAGTTCGGCCAAATTGCACGCCCATATCTACACGCCCATATCTGCACGCCCATCACGTAAAAAAGTTCAGTTTCATACTATTTCAAGTAAAAATTGATAGAAATTGTTTGCACCGGCCTAATCAAATTTTATACCCAAATCAAGATGTTAACCAAATTTGTGCGTATTTTAAACAGTATTTAGAACAAGTAATTGTTTTAGTTGTCAGGGGGCAATCCCCCGCCTCCACGTCCCCAACACCCCCACCCGTCAGGCTCGCCACTGTATACAGGTCAATGGTAGCTCAATATGATTTGTTCATTATTTAAAAACTGGAAACATGTCCGAGGTGTCCTTTTGTCGTTATAGCAAACATACTAGGACTTGCACTTTTGATCTCCTTAACTTTACAGATATCCATGATTATAAAAAAATATTGTCATGACAAAAATATGTGACAGTCTTTTGGCATCCATCTGACTTTTTGAAAGTGAAAACAAAGAGAAATAAATTCACCTCAAAAATCACATTGACCTCTAAAATTGAGGAATTATGTGATAAAGTGATGTAAGATTTCTCTCAAATTGCCTGACTATCGAAGATTTCCTTTGATTGACAGGAATTGTGCTGTTTTACTGGAAATAGGTTGGTCGTTAACGGCAGAAGTTCAATTGAAGGTGAATACAGATTTTCTTAATACTCTGTATTCCGATTTACAATGTTCATCACAATTTTAGTGTGTTGTAGTGTTTATAGACTTTATTAAGGACATATAGGATTTATATATATATATATACCGGGTGTAACAATAAAATTTGTACAATTTTGAAAATAGAATGACACAAGTATGCCGCTTATATTTTGGTTTGATATTTATATGTCTATCAGGATAATTTCTTTAGCCATCAGATAAGCTTTGTTGCAATAAAATCGATGGTATACAAGTGAAGATATGGCCAAGTATGTAACCTAGTCTTAAAACCGCTTGGGCCACTTTTGTCTAAGTGTTACAAAAGTGACTGAATAGAGTTGAATCATGAACCAGTTGGACGGTGCTCTTATGATAGGTAGTTTTAAACAATGGGATATTCGAAGTGGTAGAAATGATTACATAAAAGAATATCTCCTTGAGTATTTGAAAGTCACATCTAAGCACTGACATAACAACCTCATTTACTAGAAATCGTGGCTGAAGCTCAACAACGTCAACCCCAATTCACGTTGGAAGAGTGTATTTTTCCCTGGTTATTTTTATGGTTGTGACATTCGGTAGCACATGGAGTCAACCAGAAACCATGCGATTGTTTATAGCTCATTTTCCATACTCACGTCTTCCATCAAGGCATACAATTACATATAACTATGAGGAGTATGTAGAATTTGTTAGCAGAAATGCAGGCAATAGCGGTCGCCCCAGAACAGTTAGAAGCCCAGCTAAGCTAAGTTCAAAATTTTATTGTTTTGTACTTATGGATGCAAAAACTGTCCTCAGTTTTATCAATGATATCTCAGGGTTATGAGAAATTACTTTATTTATAAGATTAATTGAAAGAAATATCTTGACTTCATTTATAGATTTGAAAGAAATATCATAATTATTATTAGGTTCATGTTAAATATAAGAAGAAACACCCCTTATAATTCTTTTGTGTCAGTTCTTTGATGTTTAATGCACGATAAACATAGCTACGCGGTTCAAACATGGCAAAAGTGGCCCAATACGTTTTCTGGACAATATAATTAATCGGACATAACGTTTAAACCCAAGCTAGTAAAGAAACCAACTAAACGTCTTCTTTTAGCCAAGATATCACTAGTTGTATTGCATATAACATTTGTGCCATAACTCTTTTAGTTTTTTCCTGACAGGTCAAAATGCAATTGTATAAATTTTATTGTTACACCCTGTATATATATCAAAATGTTCTAACATATTTTGGGGGACATTTCAACAGTTTTGCGTCGTAACATAAAGGAGGAACCCAGGACTTTAGAATTGCGAAAGCTGTTCCTCAACATACTGTAAATTCGACATACACTTAATATAAAAGCGGAGGGTGGGTTAAACTACAGGAATGAACCCATTAATAATGGGTTTAAACAGTAACATACTTTAATGAATGAAACAAGAAAAATGCACCCTAAACACTAAGAGAGAACCAGAAAGCCTTTACTCACAATGAAAACTATTGTAAGTTAAGGCTTTCTTGTTCTCAACCCTTGACTTGGTCGCGGAATGCGCACTGACGTCATTGTAACATCAGAGTGAAAAATGATATAAGCGGACTGAATTTGATATAAATCATGTAAATGGTCAATCAACCTTACCTTCTTCTACTTTCCAATCATTTTACAACATTATCTATCGAATATTATTTGGTAAGAGCAACAGCAACACACCAAGATTGATGTCATTTGAAACATCCTATTTCCTAACTCCATTTACTTTGCTCAGGAAAATCCCTTATATAGAGTTGAATAATTAAAAAGGTTTAAGTTACTAGTACAACTACTAAAGGAGATGAGGCGTATATTTAAAGTGTACATTCAAAAATGTGATGTGGCGCCAATTATAAATAGCATACTACATTAAATTGGCAATAAGGGCGTGCTAGATTAATATCAATATAGTTTGGCGTGTTTCTTATGTTGCAAAAGAGCAGGCAATAAATGTTGACGTTATTATGCTTACATAACATCTGCTTTTATATCGTCAAAAGAAAATTTGTAATGAATTTAAGATTGATGTCATTTGAAACATCCTATTTCCTAACTCCATTTACTTTGCTCAGGAAAATCCCTCATATAGAGTTGAATAATTAAAAAGGTTTAAGTTACTAGTACAACTACCAAAGGAGACGAGGCGTATATTTAAAGTGTACATTCAAAAATGTGATGTGGCGCCAATTATAAATAGCATACTACATTAAATTGGCAGGGCGTGCTAGATTAATATCAATATAGTTTGGCGTGTTTCTTATGTTGCAAAAAGAGCAGGCAATAAATGTTGACGTTATTATGCTTACATAACATCTGCTTTTATATCGTCAAAAATTGTTATGAATTCATAATGATTTGGTTTCTAATTGGAAAATTGAATGTAGTTTGGCATAAATAATATACGTTGAAAAAATTGTGAATGGAGTGAATGATTGAAAGGAAAGAGCATGAAAACGATGAAAAAGATTCCCTTTTTTTTAAAGAAACAATGTTTCTTCTACCGACAATTATTGTGATGCTAAATTTATTTTATTTTATTTGAAAAAGAGTAATTTTGGCATTGACGTTGTTGAAAAATAAAATAACAAAAATAAACCATCAATTTAGTTAAGGGGTGGGGTATGAACGTTTGGACAGTATTTATTTTGGGACATTAGAGCACATCAGACATATCGAATTGCATTCTGAATACGAAGAATGTCCTTCTGATATCAAATAATTTTGATTTTTTGAAATTCGCAATTTAATACACATTTTATGGCAAATCATTAAAAATTGATATTTTTGATATTTAACAGTACTCGAAGTAAACTTTATAAATCTGATGATTTATACTTAAAGTGTATGTAGGTGGGATGAAAAGCCGACGATCAATTGAAAATTTTGACCTTTCGTATTGAAGATATAGATTTTTTTCCCAAAACACCAAAAAAAAATAGGTCTTTTTTTTTTTATTGTTGTACAAGTCAAGGGCTTTCAGAAAAACTTGGGTGATCGATCTGAATTTGCCTAACTTTTTCTGTAGAGGGCGTTTTTCAAAATGGCCGCCAAATTAACTATTTTTGACTAATAGTGTAATGAGTTCAATTGAGCTATTTACACCAATTCCAAAGGACATGTCAACGTTCTGGCCGTCAAGCCAAAATTAACTGCTGCTTGAAACACTCGTGTATGCATTCTTGCGTGATAGGTCCATGGAACTGCATAAAGAGCCAACTGTTCTTAGCCAGCTATGCATTGACAGTGACAAATGGAAGTGCATAAAGATCCATAATGGAACAGAATATAACATGCAGATCTCCGTATACCCACATAAACAGAATATAACATGCAGCACCTGCAGTCGCAAGTTGAAAAAGAGGCAGATATCTACACCAATTCCAAAGGACATGTCAACGTTCTGGCCGTCAAGCCGAAATAAACTGCTGCTTGAAACACGTAGTGTATGCATTCTTGCGTGATAGGTCCATGGAAATGCATAAAGAGCCAACTGTTCTTAGCCAGCTATGCATTGACAGTGACAAATGGAAGTGCATAAAGATCCATAATGGAACAGAATATAACATGCAGATCTCCTAGCTGGTCACAAAACATGCGTTGTTACATCCAACGATACTGATGTAACAGTTGCCCTGTTGTTTTATATGGCTACCTTCCTTCACGAGGGTCTTCAGGAACTGTGGGTAAGAGCAGGGAGAGGAAACACTACCTGTTTTGCCCCTCTTCACATTCTGTATGCAAGATTGGGCCCTGAGATGTGCACAGTGCTTCCTGCGCTAAAAAAAGCAGCCCTCAAGGCCAAACCTGTGGTTTACTTGCAATGATTTGGTGCAACAACTCCACTAGGTCCTTCTTCTATCCAGCAGGCAGTGCAAGTCATAGATGCTGGAAACAAGTCCAGTATTTTTTTGCAACTCAGAGCACATCAGTTTCACTTCTCAAAGTCAGCTTCACACCAGAGTGTGCCACCAACATCTAAAGGTTTAGAACCTCACATCTACCGTGCATTCTTCAATGCATATACCACCATGCAGGTTCTGGATAGGCAACTCAACGTCCAAAAAGCGGATCTAGATCCACTAGACCATGGTTTGCTACATGAGAATGGAAACCTTCTTCCTTCGAGATCATTGGAGTCATGTTGGAGTGTGGTGTGTCATTGCGGCAAATGTGCTCGTGTAACTTGTCCTTGCCGTGCATCAATGGTAAAATGCAGTGTATTCTGCAAGTATCAGAAGACAGATAGCTGTAGAAATCTCCACAACTGACCTGATAGACAATATATAATTATGAACTATTATTCCGGGCTATTATTGAAGATAATCAAGTTCCTTACAAATCAAATGGTAAATTGGTACGGTTTTCTTTCAATCACAACCTAAGCTTAACTGCCTGATGCCTAATAATGACAGTTTTGGAGACTCCTGAGAAACTCTGTCGACGAAACTGTCAGGTTAATAGTCATGTGAGCTTAGGTCTGATTTGAATAGTATTATACCATTATAAAATGCATTTTAAGCATGGACAAAACCATGTAGATGTTAAACTTAATGAATACAAATGTAAGATATTCTTAATGCTCCCATTGGATACTATAAGACCTTACAAACAAAAGTATAGCCACCAAAACTATGACTCTTTGCTTATAAATAAAGTTATAAATAACAATGTAAATTTTTGGCGGTCATTTTGAAATTCAAGATGGCTGCCTCAAAGGAGGTGTCAGTGACTAAACAACTGGTCTTATTGGATTCCTTGGTAGTAAAAACATAGGTATAGACACCAAAATCGTGTCTCTACGCACTCCAGAAACTGAGATATTGTCAAAAGTAATCATTTTGGCGGCCATTTTGAAAAACGCCCTCTATAGAAAAAGTTAGGCAAATTCAGATCAATCACCCAAGTTTTTCTGAAAGCCCTTGACCTGTACAACAATAAAATCATGGTTGACTGAGTACAACAGAGATGGCCACGAACTCCCCCATAGAGCCTAGAGTAATCTAAAAAGATGCTTGGATATTCGATGATTTCCCACAAGATTTTGCCCCGCCTTTCATATTTATGTAGTTTGTGCGCTAGAGTAAAATGTGAATAAAATTGGGGTGTTTAAAACACCCCAATTTTATTATTTGTATGACTTTGTTGGCGCTTTCAGCTACTCATGATATTTGTGCCATTTTCAATACCGGATAGGCCTATATTATATCTTGAAATATATTCAATACGAAAATCGGTCCGAAACTTTACAACCGTTTAAGAAGCTTCAGTTTTAGGAGCCAGCTGACCCAGAGAAAACATGCGACAGGCTGCAGCGAGTATGGACTGGAAACCAAATATTAGTACACATAAAGTGGAACGACCGGGGCTCGAACCCGGTACCTCAGTGGTGCAGAGCAACTCTCTACTCCTACCCCAATTGTAAATATCTTGGTGATGTTTTAATGTAAACAGGGCTATAATGTAAGCACTCAGCATTTTTCATTCAAACCGCGTTCTTTAACCTTATCCGTACTAACTCCCATGCAGGCCATTCCCTCGACGGTTTAACTTTTTAGAAAGTCTCGAAAAGTTTGAGCATAAATGAACTTTGAGACTAGTGTATTGACCTTAATGATATTGGCCTTGAAGATATTTTTTTGGAAGAACCTTAATTTCGGCAAAATGGTAGACTGGGACATCGTTCCCTGCAAGCATGGCATATATAGCAACAAACAAATAGAAAAGTGTCGTAGGCATGTTGGATGATTGCAATCACTGATGACAAGGTCAATTTGCTAGTGTCAAAACGCGATTTTCCCCTCATTATTGATCTCTGATCAAGATAAAGAAGGAAGCATTTGTTCTTTATTTATTTTAAGATCGTTTGCTTGTCGGGGTGACATGTGTGTATGTGTTATGCCAAATCATTTTATATGTAAAAACTATACAATTCTATTCCACCTGAACAGCAGGGAACCAACGGATGTCACACTATTTTATTAACAAAGAATAAATTTAAAACATCAAACAGAACATCCAATGGGGCTTAAAACAAATAAATACAGGAAGTTAAAAACCCAACGTTTCAAAAAAAATCTTTTCTTTATCAAGGGAGAAATACCAGCTCTATGTATAGTGTAGACACTAGTTCTTAGCAGTGAATGAAGGGATAAACAGCCACTACAACTGGCAGACCACATAGCACGCAACGTTAAACTAACTACGTTAAGGGACGAACAACTTACATGTCCTGCATGCTATGTAATTCTAATTTCATCATTACACTTGTTTGACAGGATTTCTGTATGAGTGGCTGCAACAATCTGCTGTTTTCGAAGCAACCGCAGGTCAAGCTGACAGAATTGCCTTATTTACTTACCGGTAAGGTGTGTGATCAACACGGGAATTCTAGAACAAGCCCTACGAATATAGAAAACGAACGACTATTTTAGAACGACATCGGGAGACTTTTGAGGAATCACTTCTGTTAGGTCTTCCTCTAGTCATTGCTAAAATCAGTAAATACGCCATACGGGTTACGTATTACGACATTGTGCGGTTGAACGCCATAGTGCCGTTCACATCCAAACTAGCCTCCTACACAGCCAGTTTGTGTCGGTCCTAACGCTCGTCGTTCCTAGTGATAGCCGCATACAGTCTGAACAGAGACTACATGTAAACGCAATTGCAAGAAGCTATGCTGAGACAAATATATCTAAGGGAGGACAGTTTTTATGGGCTACTGCAGTTAGCATCCTGGACAACCGATTCTTTTGTTATGCAAGGCTCACTCAGTTATTAATGAGGCAATACAAACGATCGAATTTGGTGTTGAAATGAGCTAAATTTTTAGTTACACCTTTTCGATGTAAAATTAATTTTCTCGGCCAAATGAAAAGCAATCATTTTAATTTTTTCAGTAAATGTCAGAAAAAATTGTAGTGCTTGATACTGTATTTTTTTCAAATTCTAGTGTTAAACTTAGGCGTGAAATTTAGTCATTTAGTGTAAGATTTTCGATTTTGATAGGCTTAAACTCTGCCCGCGAGCCTTTTTTTTTTTTTTTTTTTAGCTTTTCAAAGTAAGATAGTTCGCTAATGAAGGATTTTTCCCAACTTTCTAACGCACATCACCGTGAGCGATATATCATAGTTTTGTCAGAATTTGCGTTTTCATTTCACCATTTTTACTGCCGGCTGACCATTTTCAAAATCAACGCGTGAAATCTAAGGCTAATACTAGCATTGTGGATCGATATCCCTGGGTTTAATAGGAATACCGGCATGGCTACAGTGTTGCTAGAACTTCAATATAGCAAAGAAATTCCCAGGCCTATAGCGCTCCTACTGATCATGTTTAACCAGAACACTCAATTGGGGATTTGGGCTACCGAATCGCTGGTCGGGCAATTTGCTTTCAATGGAAAATTGACCTGGATAAACAACAAAGGAAATATCGACTATTTCTGCTGGTTGCTCTCGAGATAAAAGTACTGAATTTGACATTTTCGGAGCATGAAGGAAAAAAGGGTAAAACAAAAACGGAAATTCTGACAAAACTATAACATATAGACCCACACGATGTGCCTTACAGGGGTGGGAAATATCTTTCTTTAGCAAACTATATTAGTTTGAGACGCTAAAACATGAATTCCGTAAAAAGCTCGCGGGCGAATTCAAGGCCTATAAAAATCAAAAATATCACACTAAAAGACACAATTTGATGCTTAATTTTAATACCAGGATTTAAAAAAAAAATGTATATCCAAGCACCAAGTTTTTAACTGACATTACTGAAGAAAAAAAATTATTGCTTTATATTTGACCGAGAAAATTAATTTCATAGCAAAAAAGGTGTATCTCTGAATTGTGCTGATTTTAACATGTATCGATCGACTTTTAGCGCGACTAAGCATTTCTAAAGAATCGGTTGTCCAGGTGGCTGACTGACTGAGCTCAGCAATGCTTTGCTGTCTTCGATGGCGCATTGTATCGGAGAGGTACGCCTATATTAATTTACTAGTCAACATTTGCATAGGAACCGCATAGTCGGAGGCAAGGTTCATTATTGATTGGAGATTATAAACTCCTCAACAAAAGTTTGGAAAGTTTTTTCAAGCATCTGTATCTCAAATTATTTGTGACATATTCATATCGTGTTGCATATCACTGGATAGCTACAATACTCCCCTTTACAACGACACCCCATTTGAAACAATAACATTTTTCATGGCTGAGTACATGCCTTTTGAATGTAGTGAGGTCTCAAAATGAATTTGCCAAATTGACCATTATTCTGTGCAGCAAGCTGCAATCCCATAACTTCACAATCTGGTACCTAATGCAATCCTCCAAGATGACACCGCTCGCCCCACATAGCCACGGTAGTCAACGACTACCTACAGAATATGGGAGTAGAGTCAAAATAGCCTGCCATCAGGCCAGACCCGGGGGCCAGACCTCAACCCGATTGAACACTTGTGGGACCAGCTTGATCGTGCTCTGCGTGCCAAAGAAGCCCATGGGCAACCACATTGAATGACCTGCGACAAATCCTTGTGGACGAATGGAATTCCATCCCACAGTAACGTGTAACCAGGTCGGTGAGCAGCATGAGGAGAAGGTGCCTGACTATTGTGGCTGCCTGTGGTTTTTCCACCCGCTATTGAGGTTAGTGGCTAGCTTTGTTTGAGCACAAAATAATGGTCAATTTGGCAAATTCATTTTGAGACCCCACTACATTCACAAGGCGTGTACTCAGTCGTGAAAAATGTTGTTGTTTCAAATGGGGTGTCATTGTAAAGGGGAGTATTGTAGCTATCCGGTGATATGCAACACGATATGAATATGTCTCAAATAATTGGAGATACAGATGCTTGAAAAAACTTTCCAAACTTTCGTTGAGGAGTTTATATATACGTATTTATTAGTAATAGACAAGTAATATATATATATATCGTGTGTTTGCGATTTATTCCGTAATCAATAAGTATGATGAACAAACGCATTTCTGGCAGAAGCACTCACAGCGTAGTGGTATTCGATCTCGACTGTTAATCAAAAGGTTGTGGGTTCGAACCCTGGTAGAATTTTAATTGTAATAAATTTGTTTTTCTTTTGTTAAGTAAGAGGTAATAATTATGGCAATAAATCCGCCGTATAAAACTGAACACAGCTCAATCCAGCCTCATATAGGCCTATATCATGTAAATATATTATGTGATGCAAATGTTGACTAGGAAAAAAAATATCGCGAGAGGTACCTGGCTTTTATCAAAGCCCAAACCCATTAAAGCCTGTAGCAAACTCTTTTAGGCTCCGCTCAATTGACAACTCAGCTCCGATTCAACGCATTAACCAAAATATCGATCGAATCAATTTTACGGAAATGCTTGAATTAACAACCCCTTGAAACCTAATTACACCACTTTATGTAAACATAAAGTTACACGAAAAACGCCTTTTCGCAAGATGATTTTTGGACGGCATTCTCCACACACAAATTAATAGGCAATCTGCCCGTTCGAATTCGCGTCGGAAAAAAAATCGAAATTTATTCACTTCTTCTTGTCTATACTTGGTCAAATTGTAACCCCAAAAATGGATTTTATTATGTTGGTCTCTACTTGTTCTATTTGGATACTTGGAATCACTTCATTACATGACAAACATAATATTTTTCTGCATTTTGTAATGCCTTTTTTGTCATTTTGGAACGTCATTTTTTGCTACCAAAATTAAACCGCTTACGGTAATTCCACGATTGACCAATTCACAATGGATTTCACCCTCTAGAGGGCATACTAACTGATTTTCGACTAATGGTGTTCCCGCATCACGTTTCACGTTAATTTCGCAATCTATCTATTACTGCGTACTAACTGAATGTAGTATGCCGGTACTACCGTACTAGCCTAAAACGACTGTAGGGCAACCTAGCATTTTGGCCGAAATTGAACTTACCTTATAATTACAAGCAGACCATGATGCAGTCATGGTCCATGGCAAAGGCGATTCGACCTTTGTGGCATTAAACCCAGTTAACAGGAAATTAATCCAGTAAATCGATTCAGTAAAGCAAATAAGCTCATGCATTCGATCACTAACGGCAACAAGCTTCGGTCGATTACCCCAGCTGCAGCGTGTGTAAACTCTAATTTGCATAGAGGCTGTACGTGAAATTATTGATTGGCTCCAAACAAAGGATTTGAACCGGTGCACGTAATCATGGCGCAGTGCAGTCCATTCAATCAAATGTTGTCATCAACCTATTTGATCGCAGTGCATTGTTATGTGTGTGAGACGAACTGTCGCGGTTGATTGCAATCAAACAAACAATGTCTTATGTATTACTTTGTTCCGTGATGTTTTATTCAATCACTCTTGAAAAATGTATTTCTTTTGTAGGCCTATTACTTTGTTTTGTGATGAAAATCGTGATGTTTTATTTCATCACGCTCTAAACAATAATTATAGTTACATGCATTTCAAGAAAAAATCTTATTAAAACGGTAGGCCCTATGTTGTTTAGAAAAATGTAGAAAGTGATGATGATGATGATGTCGATGATGATGATGATGATGATGATGATGATGATGATGATGTCTCCAAAAGTATCCCGGTTTGTTTTTCTTGCCCTAAATCGTGCGTATCTATTAATAAGGCACTTCAATAATCAATAATCAGTCACGTGACGGCCTCCACTAACTAGCTACTAACTTGGGTTTATGGGCGCTGATATTTCATGTTCACAGTCACTTATTTATCAGAAAAGTGCGACCATTTGTCAATCACCTACAGTACCCAATTTCGGCATACTATATCAGAAACTCATCATGATGATTGCCAGAGAATAGTTAAAATGTAGCTTGTACCGTTTTTTGTGGCATCCTTCAGAAGTGAGCGGTCCGATACCAATATTTTCGGTCAAATCTCCATTCAATTAACACGGGGAGTTGGCTAGCTATGCCTTGCCCTCACTCATATTTTACAAAAGTGCGACTATTTCTGAACATCTAACCTAGCTGTAATTTTAGGTCATGTTAGAGAAATATATTTGCTAGAAGTTTGGAGAATACCTAACATATTGGCTGGTTATTTTTCACACAGTGATGTTAACTAGCCAAGTGCCCATTCTTCCAACGTAGATCATTTGTAGGGGTCACGCGTCAATAGTGAGAGCACTGTGTATTGTGTATAGGAAAACGGACAGTAACTGCAGTATGCTCCATGTTGTTGTTATTTGCATTATATACTAGCCCCTTATTCAAACCTAACCTACCAATGCAGCCCTTTATGTACAGGCAGTGGCGTACCTGAACTTTTTATCAAAAAAGAAAAAAATGCAAGTGACCAGTAGTTCGGCCAAATTGCACGCCCATATCTGCACGCCCATCACGTAAAAAATGTTCAGTTTCATACTATTAAAAGTAAAAATTGATAGAAATTGTTCACATTTTGCACCGGCCTAATCAAATTTTACACCCAAATCAAGGTGTTAACCAAATGTGTGCGTTTTTAAACAGTATTGAGAAGAAGTAATTGTTTTAGTTGTCAGGAGGCAATCCCCCGCCTCCGCATCCCCAACACCCCACCCGTCAGGCACGCCAATGTATACTGGTGAATGGTAGCTCAATATGAGTTGTTCATTATTTCAAAATTAGCAAACATGTCTGTTGTGTCCTGTTGTGTCTATAGTGCAATATAGCAAACATACTAGGACTTGCACTTTTGATCTCGTTGATTCTCCGCCAATATTGGACGAGATTTGATCTTATTGTGACAGATGTTTGATGGTTGACATCTCATAAGTTTAACCATTGTCATGCTGAAATATAGGTAACAATGTTTAGATCAAATACATTTATAATAAAATCAAGTCAAGCAAAAGTAATTGTTTATGATGAATTGTATTGGTCAGTCTTACGAAAAAGATCGATTATTTTAAGGGATGGGGTATGAACGTTTGGACAGTATTTATTTTGGGACATTAGAGCACATCAGACATATCGAATTGCATTCTGAATACGAAGAATGTCCTTCTGATATCAAATAATTTTGATTTTTGAAATTCGCAATTTAATACACATTTTATGGCAAATCATTAAAAATTGACATTTTTGATATTTAACAGTACTCGAAGTAAACTTTATAAATCTGATGATTTATACTTAAAGTGTATGTAGGTGGGATGAAAAGCCGACGATCAATTGAAAATTTTGACCTTTCGTATTGAATATATGGATTTTTTTTCCAAAAACACCAAAAAAAAATAGGTCTTTTTGAGAAAAAATCCATATCTTCAATATGAAAGGTCACAATTTTCAATGGACCGTCGGCTTTTCCTCCCAGCTACATACACTTTAAGAATATATCATTAGATTTATATAATTTACTTCGAGGACTGTTATATATCAAAATTTGAAAAATATCAAATTTTTATAATTTGTCATAAAATTTGTATTATATTGTGATTTTCAAAAATGAAAATTATTTGATACCAGAAAGACATGCTTCGTATTCAGAATGCAATTCGATAGGTCTGAGGTGCTCTCATGTCCCACAAAAAATACTGTCGAAACGCAATAAACGCTCATTCTAGATCCCTTAAGATGGAGTTCATTAAAGGGAGTCTCCGGCAATCATAACATTATGCCTTACATGTAAGAAAAATAATTATCAAGCACGAATCACGTGGTTTTATTTGAAACAAACTCATATTGACCATAAAAACGAATAAAAACAGTCGGCTCTCAACACGCGATATTAAAATTTCCCGCGCCGAAATTGTCTAAGTGCAATGACTTAATGGTTATTTGTGCTCAATTGTCGTCAGCCTTCATTGTATTACTGGGACGTCATTGCACTCATCAAATTCAGTGCCCGGGAATTTTGAATATCGCGTGTTGCGAGACGGATGTTTTAATTCGTTTTCATGGTCACTATGAGTTTGTTTTAAATAAAACCACGTGATTCGTGCTTGATAATTATTTTTCTTATATGTAAGGCATAATGTTGTGATTGCCTGGGACTTCCTTTAATGTTTAAAATCTGTAAATGCAATGAGCCTGTTCCGTTTGATAGGGCGATACATTTATACTATCCTATATCGCTGAGGATACCATGGGCAATCGCCGAATTTTGCAATACATCGCTCGTCGCTTTTTTTTTATTGATCATGGCGATTGCGATTGCAGACGACAATTAAAATACGGTATTCTAAGGCCACACAATACATTATAAGAACATCCATTGCTGTCAATAATTATTGTTTTGAATTATTTTGATGCATTCACGTGGCAAGCGAAATGGCTCGGGATTTGAGATTTCTTCAACTCGCAAAAAGCGACGTCGTTTTTTGCCTCGGCTATTTGTATCGATTGATCGGCTCGACGCTCTGAAAACAGAATTAATAGTCCAGGTCTGGACCCTGTGGATAGGGTATTTACCTTCACTCACCATGCTCACATACTGAAAGGATGACTGAGTGTTTTTGGGTTAGAGACCACCAACAAACATCATGTTTGAAGGAGAATAACTCAAATCATGTAGGCCAATTTTTTATATAGCCACTGAGGAAGCGTGAGAATAGATTTTCTGCAAAGGCGAGCGAGTATAAATCCAGCTTTAGTCTTTAACCACTTGGCATTGGAGCCCACATTATTCCCGAGTAATACTACCATGATCAGTGGCGTAGCTAGGGGTGGGCAGGGTGGGCGACTCGCCCACCCTGGAAAAATCTGGGGGGAAATTTTGGAGCAAGAAGGGAAAAAGAGAGAAAGGAAAGGGGGAAAAAAAAAAAAAGGGAAAAAGAAGGGAAAAAGAAAGGAAAGAAGGAAAAAGAAAGGAAAAAAAAAAAAGAAGGGGAAAGGAAAGAAGAGAAAAGGAAGAGGGAATGGGGAAAGAAAGGGTCAAGAGGGAAGGAAAAGCAACAGAGAGGAAACCTGAATAAATTAAAAAGAGGGAAATGAAAAAAACAAAAGGGAAGCCTAAGAGGGATGGGGGAAGGAATAGGGAAAGGGGAACGAAAGAGGGAAAAAGAGGAAAAAACAACAACTTGCATGTTTATTGTGGGGAATGCACAGGGGGAAGGAGTGTAAGAAAGGGGAAGACATTGAAGAATATGAAGAAGTACAGGGAATTTAAGGAAGGGAACAGAAAATGATTTGAGGGGAAGTAATTTGAGTAAGTGAGTGGAAGGGGAAGGAATGAGAGAAAGGGGAAGAAACTGAAGAATATGAAGAAGACGGAAAGAGACAGAATGGGAACAGAAGGGGAAGTAAATTGGAAAGTAATTTAATGGAAGGGGGAAGGAATGAGAGAAAGGGGAAGAAATTGAAGAATGTAAAGAAGAAGGAAAGAGAACGAAGGGGAGAAGGGGTAATAATTTAAGTGAATGTAATAGTGAATGTAACAACTTGTTATTATCAACTCAAGAATATCAGTATTGTTTTATTGTATTGGTCTTTATTGTAAATTCATTTTTGTGTCCTTTCAGATAATTCTAAAATCAAAACTTTACATTTTTACATGGTAAAATGTTCACATAAAAACGTTACAAATGTATGCAAGGAGGCTTCTCCTGATGGTATAAAAATGCCCAAAACCCATGAGCTTCCGGGGCTTCGCCCTGGACCCCCCAATTAAGGGGGCCCTAAAGCGGGCCCCTGGACCCCACGTTAGTGGTCGCTCCACTCGCTATGCTCGCTTCGCTCTAGTATTTATTAACTTGGGGGAAATTTTTGGAGCCTTGCCCACCCTGGCAAAGAGGGCTGGCTACGCCCCTGACCATGATTAGGGGCTATGGGCTGACTACCTAACAAACATAAAACAATTTTCAAAAGTTAGGCTTATTTATATAGACAAGGTTTAATGTCGAGTTATTAAAAACTTTCAATAACTCGTCAAAACGTTACTATAAATCATAATTTTACATAATATTTGATAGCATTTATATAACTCGGTCTTAAAGGTTTTCTTGCAACCGTTGTGCCGCTTTAGAAAATGTTACGAAAACGCTTTGTGTTTGCTGAGTAGTCGTTTTACGAATTGAGACCTTCACCAACAGCTTTAGTGACAATAACTCATTCATACTGTATAGGCCCTACTGCTTACATTTGGGTTGATCTTGACGAGTTCTGTGTCAAAATTCTTTGAAACAGATAGTATTTCACTCTTACTGTATTGTATTTGTCTTAATATTCCTTATACTACTCGCACCCACTCAACACAAATGTTGGTACCATGCGACGCGTGTTACCAAAATAGAGGGTATTTAATGCGCACTGTCCGCGAATTTTTTTTATATAAAAGGGTACTTTAGGAAAATCCGATAATTTTGAGTGTCATTGAAAAGGGGTGTTTGAAATTGTAGTCATTGAATACTACAAAAAAAAGGTATTTTGTGCCAAATTTGGTTCTCGATTTTGCATGAAGAAGAGGGGGTACATTTGATGAGAAATCATTGCAAAGGGTGTCTTTGAAAGATTTGGTAACACGCATGGTTACAAGCCTTTGTGTTGAGTGGGGTGGGTCCTTATATAACACTGTTTGGTGGAAATTCATACTATCAAATCCATTTTGGTGGTATACCATGTTACGGTTGCAATCTGCTACGCAGCTTTACATCGGACTGACAATCTTGTTTCTCTTATTTTCTTCTTCGTGGTAAGAATACACTATACGCGAATATTTTCGAACAGCTACTAGCGCCACCAACGGTAGTATCTTCAGGAAAGAAGAAGAAGAAGCTGCGTAGCAGCTTGAAACGGTAACAAGGAATGTCACCAAAATGGATTTGATAGTACAAATTTATATCAAACAGTATTTAACTTCAGCGTGCCAGTGTAAAATTAGGAATTCAATAGCAGCGTGTTTATAGTGGGAGTAGATTTACGGTATATTGTTGCACACTAAGTTGGCGAATATACAGCAATTAGCCTGATCATGCCGACTCAATCGAAGAAGAAGATATTGGCGCAAAATATTTGAACTATAAACACACGAGGTTAAATTGTGTGCTGTATTACCGGAAGTAGCAGCCTCTTCATGATGCGTTGGACGCGCGCAGGACATTCAGAACTCTTCTCATCCCAAGAGATCAAAAAAAACTACATGTAGGTTCGCTATGATCACACTATTGGATGAGGTGTTAAAAGCCCGCGCCACAATATTTACACATTTCACGTCCTTTGCATGTGTGACCTCGGGGTTATTGCAGATGTACAGTAATAGTTGGGGCATGATTTGTGCGGTATGGCCCACTACAAACAACAAGAGTTCTTGTTTACAGTACATACAATGATACAAGGACTATCGTACACGATGTACTCAAACCTCAGTATATTCACTATAAACACGCTGCTAGTTGAAGTCGTTCATCTACATACTAAGCACCAACGGTGTGATTTTATTTGATTTACATCAAATACTTTCTGGAGCAACAACAATGTCATAACAAGGATCATCATTTTGGTCAACCAAAATAGGTTATTGATTTTATTTTCATTTCATTCTAAAACTTAGTGTCATTTTTTTACGTACCATAAAATAGCACATGAACCATTTGATGTACATAAGACATTTTGTTTTTCAAATTCTCGAAACACATACACATTTTTTGGCGGAAATAATCATAAGACTAAAATTTTACACTACAATAAAGATATTATTAATTCGCGGATATCATAACAATTTATAACTCAAAAATACATTTGCTTGATTGGCCAATTGTGATATACTGTACAAACATTCCCTAATTAAACATGATTAATGCGGGATTTTTGTTGCCAGTGAAGAAAAAGAGTAAAACCTACGTGGGGTGTGTGGGTTGGGTGCGTGGGGTATGTGTATAGGGGTGGGGGTGGGTGCGTGTATTTTGGAGTGGGTGTGTATGAAGGCGTGTTGGTGTGTTTTTTGTATGTTGGGTATATTCGCATCTAAAGGCGTGGGGTGTATATGTGATATGGGCCGGCTTGTCGCGGTGCGTTTCGTATCATTTTGAAGTTTTACATAAGTTGACATTTTGGAACAACAACGCAAAAGTGTCAAATGCGTTTTATTGATATCCCTCTGACAAAGAACCAAATGGGGAATAACAAAGACCTTATTGTATCAACCAGTTCTGGTTGCAAATACAATCATGCCCATTGTGTGACTTGTTTTACCAAGAGCAAAGGAATTCAATTTGCAGCCTTTGTCTAATCACCATGATCACAAAGCTGATTCTTGCAAATTTAGTTACACAATACAGCATAGAATATAATCTAGAAGTAGTCTTAATGCATTAGACAGAACGTGCTTGCTAATAATTTCAAATTATCACCGCTTTATTTCACCTTATTCTCCAAATCCATTGAGTGCAGTGCGGATGTTTTGTAGATGTGGAAACGAAATTTTCAATGCTAAAAATCACACTTACAATCAGAAATACTTATTATTCGTTTTCAAGTCTAAATATTTTAGTTTACAGATAATAAACTTTCATATATTTTGTAAATGTGTGTTAGCAATGATACCCATTCCCACTTGCGAATCTTACATTTGGCAGCTATATCAAATAGCTTTATTCACAAAACCAATTTGAATATATTGATATTACAACGAAATAAACAGTATGCTTCGACTATAATATACCAAGACCAGTTGGCATGACCAAATCCTCATGCCATTGTAAAGGATAGCAACTCTTTAGATAAATATCATTAAGTTTAAGTATTAATTGAATAGCAAAATTATTACACATGCGGGATTCCGAATTTGTAATATGTTATCAAAAAACAACAATTTTAAAGTATTTGCCGACGGAAAAAATATTTATGGGCGGAAACGTTTACAATATAATCAGAAAGTTGAACAAAATAGACAATTTTGCTGCACAGTAGTCTCATGTTGTTTACCGCTTTGCATTCAAATGTACAAAAGACCACCCGCTATGTAGAAGGTCACTTCGCGACTTACTCTCTACAAGCTGTTATGGTAGCGAGGAGGTGGTCACGTGCGTATTTATAAATACGTATTTATATATATAGTTGAAGCATACTGACTGAAAATTGTCCACTTGATTAATTAAATGCTTACAATACTTTTGCAGTGTTAGCATAAAATCTTACTTCTATAATTAAATTACTAGTATTTCAACCTTACCAATGTTTTGTCGGTTACATCATTAAAATTGATGAAAATGTCAAGATTATTATAAATATCTAAGGGCTATATATATAATCTTTACATGTTCAATTAAACGTAATTGGACATACAAATCCTTGCAATTTTAGAAGAACGTATTTATAGGTGATAACTGTAATATACTATTTATCTAGACTGAATCGTTGCTAAGGAATGCGTCAACGGCAAAAATAATAAACATTATCATTAACTACCATAGTAGTAGTCTAGCCGAAGGGCTAGGCACTTTTGTGTCTACATTATATGTAACTTTACTAGAAGCGAATTAAAGTTGTTGTTATAATCTAATAAGCATTTGTGTAGCATTAATAAACCTTGGGTAGTGTAACGATTGCAACACATCTTAGTCGAAAGCAATATACTGGTGCCCAGTAGTCCCGGCCAGTAATACAAACAGAACAACTCATTATATCGTTTCCTCTACTTGAAATCAAGGACTAATATAGTTCCCTAATATTCTCATTAATATTTTAAAAGCCTTGTTCAAAATTCATTATTCTACAAGGTCTAGGTGTTTCCATTGCTAAGCTATAGAGGAATTTCTACTAGCAATCAAAGCAGTCTTAACACACGCGCTGATAAAATTATCAGTAAAAAGTTGTAACACGTACACACAGGCTTCTTATAGCTGTATAATGCAAACTGGACTGTAGAGTACTACCATTTTATTTTATTATTTTTTTGATTGACAATGTTTCACTTTTCTTTGAATATACTCGTCATAAACCTCTTTATTTGGCATTAACTCCTCATATTTCCAACTTTGCAACATCTTTCATGTAGTTTTTCAAACGTACATCAAATTTGTGTTCAAAACACAAAAATACAATCTAGAGTTAATAATTACCATCGCGATTTCATCATACGGACGAACACCAGTTTGCTCTATAAACCGTACTAAACCGGGTAACGACTATGTCAAAACCGGCTTTGTGTCGTATATGAATACCAGATTACTATATAAACCTTACTAAACCGGGTGACTACGGCAAAGCCGGCCTTGTACTGTACAAATAGAAAATGTCGCCCTCTACGATCGGTATACTATGTAATAGAAAGGCGTGGTTTATAATTATCTGTGTTCGTTAATATGAGAAACCAACAACGATAGAAAAAGTACTCAGACATTGAAATGTCTCCTTCGTAAATACAACATTTGTGAAGAGTGACCAATACTTTTCTAATGTTTTATTAGGACCTATCTGCTTAGAGTTCTTATATTTAATTCCAAATTAAGGTCACTTGATATTTTAAATTCTTAAATAACTAAATGAAGGGGAGAAATTAAAATCAGTAGGTTAATTAAGTAATTCAATTTCTAAAAAACATCAGTTTTGAAATTCACTGTTTCCAAATAGGATTAATGTCCTTGTTTTCAAAGTCAAGGTTCATCTTCTTCATTTTGTTGTATAAGATGTGCTGAGGTCCTTTTCCATCCTGATGCGGCTTTCATTTGATTGTTTCTCCAGGCGTCGCCATCACGTGTATCTACTTCAATAGGTTCATAGTCTCTTTTCCATCCAGCGGCAGCAGCTTGTCCTCGTTTCCAGCCTGCAGCAGCGGGTTGTCCACGTTTCCACCCGCCAGCCAGGGCTTGTCCTCGTTTCCAGCCTGCAGCGGCGTTAGCAGGCCGTTTCCAGCCAGCTGCAGCACTTTGACCGCGTTTCCATCCCCCAGCCATGCCCGCTCGTTTCCAACCGGATGCCATACGTTTATCGTCTAATCCTTGTAACGCTGCATTTTCTCTGGCTCTTTGTAATCTTGATAAAAGTTCTTGATAATTTGGGTCAACACGTTTAATGTCTATCAACTCATCAGGTAATTGTAGTTCTTCTGTGTCTTCAATATCTTCGGATGTTCCAGTTGAAACTATTAATGCAAGAACAATTGCTGCATAAGCTACCAGTGTTTTCATTCCAAGCATCGTTCCCTGGAAGGAGAAGAGAAAAATATCATATTTTGAATAATGTTTAATTAAGACTACAAAACAATACAAGTATGCCTCAACTATAGTAGGAATTCCAATTGAATGCACGCAGCTTTTAAAAGCTGGTCCAACAGCTCAATCCAACCACGTTTGTATGTCGCGTCTTTCAAACTACAACGCGAACGCACGACCTTGGATACAATGCTAACCAATAACGAGTGCGTTGGCATAGTTAGATTCATTTTCGCGTTACTCACGCTCAGTCGCGTCGCACATGCTGGCGTACATCTCGCAGTGTACGCAAAAAAAAAACGTCACGCAATTAAAAGCTGCGTTCATTCAATTGGAATTCCTACTGTAATGCTCTGCATGCTAGTCATATAAGCTTCAATATAAAAAGTCCAAGTTTTGAGACATATCAAGAGTATCTCAAGAACCATTGAACCAATACTAGGCTTGTTTGTACTCATTTTTAATGCATTTGTCATGTTGATTCCAAATATGGTCATGAAAATATACAATTCTGACATTTTTGAATTAAGAAAAAAAAAATAAAAACTTGTCTGCTGTCGTCACCTGCGTAGAGAGAGAGAGAGTGAATTGCAATTCATACTTAAATACGTGATTTTCGCGTTTCTGATTGGCCGAGATTGAAGACCGTTTTACGAAACTTGTTCGGTACAACACCACCATGTTTTTCATTTGCTGATTCTTGGTAGCAATAAAACAGCCATTTAATGTTGCAAAGAAGACTTTTTTCTATCTCAGTAATACACATTATAGCATAAATAATTATATACTAAATAATATCAAAATAAACATAAGAAGAGATGTGGGTGCCACTGAAGACGCAATGCGTGCAAAGCCTGCGGCATCCAATCTGATGAAATGTTTGAACAACAAGTAGTACAAATAAAAGTTAAGTTAAAAAAAGACCGTCTGTATAAGTATGACAAATCAATTTCAACTTATAAATCAAAGTAATTTCAGAAGATGATTGCTTTTAAAATGGTCTGATTATTGTGGTGTACAAAGTAAATGAATAACAGTTTTTCGAAGCACTCTTTGATTAAATAAAAATTGGAAGATAACGAAATGGAATATGATAACAGAATGGTCGACTGCAGATCCATCGGATAACGCTTTTTCAATGGGAAATGAACTTTGCTGCTTGGATGATGTCACGATGGGGTTAGCATTTATTCCGTATTGAAAAGCGTGTTCCGACGGATCTGCACACAACCGGCCTCTAAGGTAGTAACTGACATGTCAGAGGTGAAAGTTGTGCAATAGACCTCATCGCTGGAAAAAGAGACGTGAAAAGATACAGTTAGCATGATTTAATAGTGGCATTTGATTGAAGACGACTGCAATCCAGACCCGAAGGAGATAAATCATTTTTGTTTGTTTTATAGCTTTTTATATTTACAAGGTGTATGGGAAAAGACCACGAAAAAAATCGCCGCCAAAGGTGGCGTAAAAAAATCTGCCTGACCCAAACTCCCCCCGAGAATCAAATGGTACGTCCCCTAGGTAAAGAAAAATTTGGTTTAAAGTTTACACTTAATCTTTTACAGTGGAAATGTAACTTTTCTTGTTCTTTTTTAAATTTAAATGAGAACACTTTACGTCATTGATATACACAAGTGGATCTTTCTGTAGATTTGGGACTACATGCCTTTAATACTTTAATGCGTTTTATTACCAAAAGCCCAATCCCAGAGAGCGTATGCGGATATAGTGTTGTTTCCTACATTTCACATTCCTGTTTCCTATACTTATGCAATGCGGAACGGTAACAGATTGGCTTGTTTGACGTTAAATGTTAGTTCAAAACAATAATCATTGAACCCATAAGAATGCCATGTCATAAATAAAGTATTATCACTCTAAATCAATATATGAAATCTGAACAGGCAAGGGCACTTTCATCCATTAATTGCAGCAGTAAATAAAATGAGGAGCATTTTATTACCAAATAATCACATAACTTGTACCTGAATTCATTATGCGTAGATCGGAAACAAGGCCACTAAGTAATGTAACAGCACGCACAAAAATACTCGATTAAGGATGCACGAAGGATCGCGCTTGACTTTGTTTTCACCACTCTTTTAAAGTAACAAAGACAGATAACGCACGTTATGCAACTTTAACTTTGGAATGTGGGGGAAATACAGTACACACCCTATATAAAGACGAATACAATTATTATTATGTTAGGTAAAAAATTGGAAGGAATCATTTTGGTGGCCTTTTTTTATTAGAACACTTGGTACAAAAATACACTCAGACCGCATATCACTCGTATAGCAAAGCTCTATGGTTTTATCTGACATCTATGGTTTTATCTGACATTACTGAAAAAAATACAATTATTGCTTTTTATTTGACCCAGAAAATTTCAAAGTAAAAAGATGTTTCTCAGAAAAGTGTTGGTTTCAACATGTATCGATCGACTTCCAGCACGACTATGCATCACAATAGACATGATAGAGGGTGGTCAGTAGCGTTCGGAGTGTAATGAATACTTTTTTTAGATTCTGGTTTTTACAAGTTTGAAATGTACTTTAGTAAACAAAGAAAAAAATCAAGAAAAAAAAATCATGCCAAAGTAGCTAATGACATGTCAGAGGTCACAGTTGTTTCAGCCTCCTTATTTTTTTGCATTGGAAGTTGATTGAAATCAGGTTGAAATTTCAACGTTGTATAAACGTTGAAATTTCAACCTGATTTCAACTAACTCCTAGGTTGTAATCAGGTTGAATCAGCTAAGGTAGAAACTTCGACGTTATTTCCCAAATCTCACTGACATTCCTGGATCATATACTAATGCATTACACGACGGTAACAATTGGCTCGTTCATGATGTCAATGTCAATTCAAAACAATAGTTATTGACCCATAAGATGATAAGAATGCAATGTAATAAACAAAGTATTATCACTCTAAATCAAGGTATGACACACGTTCATCCATGAATTTCAGCAATGAATAAATGCGGATCATTTTATTACCGAATAATCACATAACTTGCATCTGAATTCATTAAGCGTAGATCGGAAACAAGGCCAGTAAGTAATGTAACAGCACGCACAAAAATACCTTGATGAATCATGCACGAAGAATCGCGTTTGACTTTATTTTCACCATAACTTTTAAAATAACAAAGACAGATGTGAGTATTTTCTTAGAAAGGAAATAATGCACGTAATGCAACTTTGTAATGTAACTTTGGAATTTTTGGGGGAAATAATTTGTGAATTTGTGA